>NC_135344.1:27122910-29522910 GCF_023851605.1 Tamandua tetradactyla | reverse complement strand
TAGGTATTTTTAGCGCCAGCAATTAAATCACATGGGTAGACTGAAAGACACATACTATTTCTAATATGAATAGCTTCATTACTATTAAAATAAAGTATGTTTACATAATGGCACCAATACCAATGACAAAAAATCTTGAAGAACATGTTACTACTGTGTCACACATACTGTCACTCCAAATGAGACTAGACATCTAACATTTGCCAAAATATATCAAAAAATTGTCAGCCCTGGGACATAATCTTAGGAAGACTGATTGAGTTCTTCTCACTTCAGTAGATGTGAACCCCATGGCAGATTTTGAATGCTGACCTCAGAAAAGAAAGCTAAATCCCATCTGTCTGATCTTATTAGAATACACTCAGGATTTAGATCCTGGTCTTCTGTAATTGTTATCACTTACTTAATTTGTCTTTTCACCCATAACCAAGCCTGATGGAGCTGCTATGGCACATATAAATGCATCACTGTTGCCAGCAAGGGCTGATTGGCATTCATGCTTGAGTGTCTTTTTTATTTTCTCCTTGGCTACTGGGAGTAGCCCGAGCAGTGTAGAAACTAAAGAGTGTCATCTATTAGGCATGACAGATTTGTATTCAGCAGTAAATGCCTGACCTTGCTCAACTCCCTCATCCATTCCCATCATCCTCTTGCCAGATGAAAGAGTCTGCTTAACTCCTGCTTCCTGGCTGTTTCCTTGGAAACAATAACTGAGTCAGTCTGAGAGAATAACTAATAGGAGAATACATTTGGTGCTGGGATTGTAATACTGAAAAAAAAAAGTCATCACCCACAGAGTTAAAGATGAGGAATGCTTAACATTGTGATTTTAAAATAAATAGCAGTCAGTGATATTATGATTTCCCTTATTAACCCATTCCACTTTGGGGTGATACTGATGGATTTTTTTCAAGGTATCTTAGCCTCATACCCAAAATATTTAAGCTGTTAGAACAAAATATAAAGCTGTTGATTTATATGATGAAAACAGGTTAGTTTTTTTTATAAACTTGTATTCCATTATAATGAATGTGTGAATGGAGGAAGATAGGTCCAGATGGTATGTGAACCTGGAAGGAGGACTTTGTATTAGCAGAACTGTAATGGAATTTGGGCTACCTATTTTTCTTATACTTTCCTCTTCTGAAGGTAATCTGCCTTAGACCTGGAAGATCAGAAACCTTCATGTTTCATTTTTCTTTAGCATCCTTTCATTTTTAGCCCCAATTCTTACTATCAAAAGAATCAGCATGCTTGCTTTATATATTTCTTTGATAACACATCACAAGATTGTCAAAAGTCTCGAAATCCTGATGGAGTTCTTAAATTTGCAGTGAAATGCATAGCATCAGCTGAAAACTAAACTCATAAATTGCTCAGTGAAACTGTAACAGAGTTTTATGGAATAATTTCAGATTACTTTTGTCTTCACAAGAATGCATACAGGGCCACGGTGGCTCAGCAGGCAGAGTGCTCGCCTGCCATGCCAGAGGACCCGGGTTTGATTCTTGGTGCCTGCCCATGTTAAAAAAAAAAAAAAAAAGAATGCATACAGATGAGAGATCTAGTTTAGAAAGATCCAGGAGAGAGACCATAGGCTGTTTGGGTAAAATGTTTTCTTGTCTTGATCTCTCCAGTGATTCCATCATTCTTTATTAGTTTTGTCTTGGGCTCAGAGAAGGTTTAAGTGATTCTAAAATTTAATTTTTCTACTTTTCTAATCTTATTTAGTATTTACTGAGACCACAACATTTGGGTGTACATAAATGGGTCTAATAAATAATAGAGAATAATAATAATGTAGTAACATTAAATAATCTTATACTCTAGAACTCTGCCATGAATCATACATTATAATTATGTTTGCTATTACTACAAATTCTGAGAGTACAGTTAATATCTATTATAAGACCATAACTAACCTTACTTATCTGTTTTCCAATTAAAATAACATATGAGACTACTCATATTTAATGCCCCTCATTAGAACATTTCTGCTTTGTAGTCATGTTATAAAGGCTAAATATAAATTTATTCTGATTGTCGTTGCTGGGGATCATTTCATGAGATCTGCTTAACAACAAAATAAATTCCAAAGGAGATGAGTCCTCCTCAATATGTCATGTCCATGTGCAGAAATAACTGCTCAGTAAACTTTAGGAAGACAAGTGATTGGACTATCACCCTATGGAGAGCCTCTGTCTATCACAGAGGAAGTAGATTTCTTTGCTGATAGAGTTGACAGGGGAAAGACTTCACAGTAGTGTTTTAGAATTGTTTTAAGGAAATGAAACTATATTAGTTTCCTCTTGCTGCTACAAAATTACCATAAACAGTGGTTTAAAATAACACAAATTTATAGTCTTCCAGTTATGGAGGTCAAAAGTTCAAATATCTGTCTAACTGATCTAAAATGAAGATATTGGCCAAACTGATTCCTTCTGCAGGCTTTGTGGGGATAGTCCATTTCATTACCTTTTTCAGCTTCCACTGGCCACCTGCATTTCTTGGCTCATGGGCCCTTCCTTTCATCACTTCACCCTCTTGCTTGCATCATCACATCTCCTACTGCTGGCAATCACTCTCTTGCCTCTCTCTTATACAGACCTCTGATTATATTGGGCCCACCTGGGAAATCAAGGATACTCTTCCCGTCTCAATATCCTTAACTTAAAATCACACTTGCAAAGTCTCTTTTCCCATGTAAGGAAACATTCACAGCTTCCAGGGATTAGGATTTGTATGTCTATTGCTCTTCTGGGAAGGACTTATTCAGTCTACCACAAAAGCAAGCAATTTAGTCTTCTAAAATGTGTGCAGAGAAAGCACTAAATATATATATCTCAAGTAAATAAATGAAAATGAATGCATAGAGATCTTCAAAAAAGAGTATTCAGAAAATGCATAAGAGTTTGGGATTATATCAAAGCAAATGGGACAACTTTTATTGAGCCATTCAGTTGTAGACCTCCAGTTAAGTAAAACAGGGACTGAGGAGTAGGATTTCAATTCGAGGTTGCTTGATTATTTTTGCTAGCATCTAGTTTTTCTTTCTTATTTTTAGACCTTTGATATTTATATTGTTTCCATGGGAAACCCACAATTAGAGAGTGAAGATGATATAGGCTATAAAATATGGTACTTTAAGACATCAAAAGAAATATAATGAAGGGGTTATGGTTTTTATTGGAATTCCCAGCATTTTGGAAGATCCTCTTCAAATTTATTCCACCAGTTACCAATAGGGAGAGGGGAAAGTGGAATAAGAGGAAAGGAGGGAGTGAGCAGAGAGTCCAAGCAATTGTTTAAAAATCAGCTTACAGTTTATGATATGATAATTATTATGATCCTTGTCTATGATAGCATTACCATAATTACTATGCTAAAAATATCATTACTTATAATGAAGTAAAATGTATTAACATTTAGTATGGTACATTTACATGACATACATTCTAAAAACGTTTACAAAGTTAAATAATGTAGTTAGAAATACATATCAGGAGAATATAAACCTTTAGGGCACAATATTTAAAAAGTTAAGTGAACAATAAACTAGTGTGACAAAAAGAGAATTGTCAAAAAGAGAGTGGTTATGTTAATGTGTCCATGCAATAATAACATTGGTTTAGCAAGTTATTTTTTAATAAAATTGGTTAATAGAGTTATTTTATACCATTCTGGTTGATGAGCTAATGTTTACATCTTTAGTTTAAATGATCTTGAATACATTTATAGGTGTAAAGTGAATCAGTTATTGTGGATAAATGGAGAAGCTATCTGGACACTTCTCTCCACATGTCCATCAACCTGTTCACACACACCCTGTCGCTACCTACAAGGTTTTTGTCCATTCATCTTGACCTGTCATTTAAAAAAAAGTATCAAAAAAAAAAAAAAACCCAGCAGTCTCTGTTAGGTGTTTAGACTTGATTGGGGAGGATAGATAAGCCAATAAATTAGAAAGACTGGACTAAGGCGTTCACACTCAATTTCACCCATCTTTTAAGGCCTAAAATGGAACAGGTCTCTATTATGATGATTTTTGAAATCATGTCAGGGTTCTAGGTTGTCTCAGTTCCTTGAGTTCTTACAGAGGTCATTGTCTAAATTCCACAATTAGCAACAGTTTTAGAATGATTCTTTAGATATTTTGACCTATGTTCTCTCAAAACTGGAAACTCTTACGAAGGACTATGTTATGTTTTATTTTTTGGAACAGAGTTTTTTTCTTTCTTTCTTTTTTATCCTAAAACAGTAGCAAATACTAAAGTGTTGTAAAAGTAGTATAAAAGCTACAAGAAAAATACAAAGCACTCCTGTTTCTTTCTTACATACTGACTCTATTCAAATTTAACCAGTTATCCCAATAATGTCCTTTACAGCAAAAGAATGAAATCCAGGATTGTACATTGGACCCAGGATCATAGCTTGTCTCCTACAATCTATAATACTTCCCTTATTTTTCATATGACCTTACACTTTTGAAGATAAAAGCTAGTCATTTTGTAGAATGTCCATAAATGTGTATATAACCAATATTTCTCATTAGACCTAGGTTATGCATTTTTGAATGGAATATCACAGAAGTTATGCTGTGTTGTTTTCATTGCATCCCTTTGGGTGGCACATGGTGTCACTATTTCCCATCATTGATAGTGTTAGCTGAGGCCATTTGTTAGGACGGTATCTGTCACGTTTCTCTGCTCTAAAGTTACTTTCTTAATAGTTAAGAAGAATTTGGTGGGGATGTACTTAAAGAGTAAGTAAGGTCCTGTTCCTCATCCTACTTCCCCCCACCCCCCAGATTTAATATCCATTAATGTTTCTTACTGAAATCAGCTATTTACTGGCAGATTGCCAAATGATGATTTTCCTTTTCTATATTTGTTGGCCTTCTACCGTAAGAACAGTATATATTCTTCTAATTTATTTATTTATTTATTTATTTATTTATTTATTTATTCATTCATACATCATTCATTTATTTATATCAATGGACTCATGGATTCTTATTTTATTCAACGGGTTATACTATCATAACTTATTTTCACATTTAAATCATCCCAGATTTGGGATGCCCCGTGAGGTAGCTGTTGGGTCCCTTTTGGCATATTCCAATTGCATTGTAATCTGGATCTTTCCTGAAATAATTCACTCACAAATCCCCCCCAAATAATGCAGAGAAAAGCACATGGAGTCACCTAGAACTGAGTATCAATGCTGGCAATGCTAGTTACTAGTTTTGCAATTTTGGCAAATAAAATAACCCTCCTGAGCCTCAGCTTCATAATCTGTAAAGTGGGAATGAGGATTAATGAGATAGCTTCTATAAAGCAACTAGCTCAATACTTGAAATAAAGGCATAACAATATCAGTAACAATGATGAGGAAGTTGATGAGGACGATAGTTAATGTTTATTGGGCACTGTATGTGTGTCCATTAATTCTCGCACACAGTAAACCTGAAAGAGAGATAGGGATTAAGTCATTTATTGTTGATCATCAACTAATAATTGCCTGAAGGAGGTTTTGAGTCTAAAATGAGTAGTCTCAGAGCCATCTCAAGAAGGCATTAAGTGTAAATGCAATTATTATTGAGTGTATTTTCATTGTAATGATAAAGAAAAATAAATGAGAATTATCTATGGTAGAGAGTCCAGTAGTTTCAGCTAGAAGATATAGGAATATGAGTTTTTCTAGCTTACTAACCTTATTATTTTTCCTCTGGCCATAAGCAGAATATTGGAAGAGAATAAGGGAAGTTTCTGAAATTCAGCTAAGTATCAGGGGTGAGACATATTAATTTACTTTTTCTAAGATCCTAGTTCTAATGAAAGTAGAATTTTTGGTGAACTCTTTAGTTTTAAATGTCATACCTGTCACAGGAAGGAAGAAGAAATGAAATGATTGTAGCTATTACTGTGGAGCCAGAGCAAGGAGAGAGAAAGGAGAAAGTTTGAAGGGAGAGAGAAAGGAAGGAAGGAAAGAAGAAAGGGTGGGAGAGAAGAACAGAGGGAGAAAAGAAGGAGGATGTGAGGCAGGGCCAAAGTGGGAGAGGGGTGGAGAGAGAGAAGAGGAGAGAGAAAGGGGAAGAGGACTTCCAGCTGCCTATCTAGAAAATGCCTTCTTGACTTCCCTGGCAACAATGCAATTTTGCTTAATAGGCGAGATATAACTGAGACCAATTGAACTGGGAACAATTACAGTCTTGAAATACTCTCCAGGAGGCATCTCCTTCCTGTATCCATGGTTGGTTGTGAACATTCAGGTTGGATGACATGTTTGTACTCCCCTGGAGGTGTATTGGTGTGTACATATGCCTGTACATTCACTTGGCAATATGCCTATGCATAATGCCAAAGGAATTCTTGATGCCACTCAAGTGACAAATGGGGAGCAACTGAAAAAACTAGTATTATTAACCCCTGAGGAATGAATCATTGAAATGTCAATGAAACAAAATGACACGTGCCTGTGCCAAGTCCACATACCTTCTTGAGATCCTCTAACAGTGGCGCCAACCCAAAATCTTATTAGGCTTAAAAACAGGGACAAGGTGAGTTGTACATAAGAATTCTCTGGACTGTTAGTCACATGCCAGGTTTCTGGGAAGTACACAGAAGTATTTATTCAAAATATTTGATTTTCCCCTCTGACTACTTAGTCAAGAAAATGTATGGGGTAACTGACTTTTTACGGGCATGTTTGTTGTCCTTTGTTTGCATCCTCCCAGGTTAGAGATAAATGCAGAGACACTGTTTTTCCTGGTGGTACTATCAAGGTCCCGGTGATTTCCCGGGACAAGTGGCAACCTTCCTGACACTACCACCAGGCTGTTTTAAATCTTTAGCTGGTTGACATTGATTTCTGCCCCGCCTCTTGGCATGTGGAAGTCCCAAGTGCCCCACTGACCCATTACCTGAGCCTGTAATTACTCCAAGAGCAAGGAATGAAAAGGGCATATCTTTTCTGCTTTGGGGGAATGACAGACTGAGGGCTGTAAGCAGGTCTGCATTAAGGCAAATCTCAAAGGAGGGCTTAAAGACTCCCAAGCCTCGAGCCTCGATGCATTTTTGCATCAATAGAGACCACACTCATTATCACTGAAGGCTGTAGAAGATGTGAAATTGGCATATGACTCTGAAACTGCTTCATCATAAAGGCAGATTCTAATACTCATATTTGAAACCCAGAAGCAAAAATATAATTAGCTAGCATCCCTTTTCCAATATACTATCATTTAGCAAGTACTTTCCTACTTCATTAAAAAGAAAAAGATAAGATTTCTTTCATGTTATCTTTTAGAGTGAGATGGTTGTTCACAAGCCATCTTTTTTTTTTTTTTTTTTGGACGCAATCATTTTTAAAAGCATTTTAAAGAAATATTAGGGGATCATTCCATGTATTTTTATTACTTGGAGTGTCTGAGATCTGGAAGGTTTTGTAGTTTTGTGAAATTCATTTCCAGACTCTGCCATTCTTTTTTCGTTATATTAAAAGTGCTTTTCCTAAATTTGTAAACATGTGTGTTTCCATCCTGATATTCAAGCTGTATTCTTGTGAGTGAGGGAGCTTTGCTCACAGTCTGCTCGGCTGATTTTTAAAGTTAATTATGGTGGAGTGAAATATAAAGGTCAGACCATGTCTGTTTCCCTGGTTTGTTCAATGCTATGGGCATAGCGGCACCAGATAAATCCCTTAACTGCTGACCAAACTAATCACTTTTCTGTACACCTTAACCTATTTACTGTTCTAGGTTTTCAGGCTCTTCAATATGCTTTAGGGTCTTCAGAATCGATTATTATAGTGTATATCACCCAAGGGTCCCATGAAGACCCCCTTAGAAATTTAAATCATACAGTATAAGGTAATGTTTCTGCAGCATGTCTCCAAGTTATCTACATATTTTACAAATTGCCTGGATTGTTTTGTTTTATCTTTACTGCTCAAGTAGTAACTGAAATATCATTAAGAATTTTGCAAAAGATGTAAGGCTTAACGTTAGTTACTTAGGGGTGGGTAGCTCATGGTTTTGCAAATTCTCTGTTTATACATTTACTCACTCACTCACCTCATTCATTCATTTATTCACTCCTTTGGTGATTTCTTCTTGAGCATATATTCTGCACATATCACTATACTAAATTCTATGTGATAAAGCACCGCAAGAGGCATAGAACCTGAAATAATTATCTGATTATACCTCTACCTAGAAATACCAGTCCAGCTTCAGTCCACCTTTGCAGGAGCTTGACAGGGTTCAAAAGGATTCATGGAAGGATAGGGGGCCATGAGGCAATGGGAACCTGGGGTGTGATTTCAATCCCAGTGTATTTTTTGTTTGTTTAGGTGTATGTTCCATCTTTAAAAAGGCACGAAATATTCAGAAGCGATTAAAGGAATGTGCCATGAGTCCCTGAAACTCTGAAGTCACTAACTGTGGTAAAATTGTATTCACATAACTCATCATAAATCAGCAGCTGCCCAAATCACTTCAAATGTGCTTTCATAGAATGCATAAGTCCTTTTATGATTCTCTCTCTTCTACTTGAAATTTATTACTCTTAGTATTACTAGAACAGACAGTAGTTTCTGAATAAATGCTTATTAAATGGTTGATTTTCTCTGCCACATTTGAAAGCAACTCTTCTCCATTAGGGGAAGGTTAATCAGATGAATGTGATGATTCATTTGTTTCTGCATTAACTGGACCTATAGACAAGATGTAGGCTTAGGGCTTTTTCTAAAAATGAGGTCTGGACCAGGGTGGGGCAAATGAGGCACTCTCCCCAGTGCTAAATCTAATGGGGTGCCTAAATACTCAGTAATCAAGACAAATAATATTTTAATTCAATATTTTGAAAAATTAAACAGCATGAAATGTCCATACTGAACAAAATATCAAAATTGTAAATAAAAACAGGATTAGTGTTTGTGAATTTTCCTCTTGTCTAGGGTTCCACTATAGCTCAGCATGGAATTGAATGACAAAGCCGTGGTACTTGTGTTCTGTAACAGCCATAGAAGTTTAACTCTGGTGCAAATCATTCCTCAAATTTTCTTTCAAAACCTGCCAACTTCAGGGTGCATGAGTGGTTCAGTGGTAGAATGCTCACCTTCCATGCAGAGACCGGTGTTCGATTCTTGGACCATGCACTTCCACCCCCTCTCTCCAAAACAACAGCAACAAACCCTGCCAACTTCATGTTCTGGTGACTCATAAAAAGAGATCTTATCTTAGTGGTATATTTCTGCTAATAGACTTAGAATTTGAGAATGCTGGAAAAATGGAAGTATCCTTGGAGCTCAGATTGTGCATGGAGATATGTGTTCATTAACACACAGGAATGAGCTCAGAGTTCGGCTTGTTATTTCACTTTCTAAATCATCACACTACCTGGGGCCTGAGTGTTCAACACGTTGAGGTAGATTATTTTTTTTTTGAAAATCCTGCTTGTGAAGTCCTCTTTTTCTCTAGGTTCTATGGAAATCCAGTTTCACCTTCTAACACAAAATGAATCCATCACATGGGAGTAGGCAAAGAATAGCTAAATTAATTCCCATCTATGATTATGTAAATGTATTCGAGTTTTCATGCATGCATTTAATGTGTTAGCAATCAAAAATTTAAATACTGTACTAAGAAATGGCATCATTTGCAGATTTTTAAATTAAATGTCTTCATTTATTAACTGACATTCTTAGAATTCCAAATTTCTTGGACAAATAGGATAAGAAGATGCTGTGACTAAGATGTTTTTCATATGAAAGAAATATGTTCTCTCTCACGACCTTTCTTGCCACAGAAAAAGTTCTTTAGCAAGCAGTTTGTATTTCCTCAATAAAGAAAGCCAGACACCTTCCTAGGATGTTCAGATGGATGTAGAGATAAGAGTGAGTGAGAAGCAAGCTTACAGTTGTCAAACAGAAAATATACAAGTTCTTGTGCTACTCAAAGGGCTATTAGATTCATGCCTATTTGTTTTCTGAGTTTATCTGTGCCTGGAAGATCCAAGTGCCAGAATATTCTGCTCAGAATGCATGCGTTTCATTTCTGTTTCACGGCTCTGGCTTTATCATGGACCCTGATACCAGGAGCAGATGTTTCTGTTTATTTATTGGTATATTGTTAAATAATCAGATTTCAGACTATGCAAGTAGGATCCATTGTAAAAGAGTAAAATAGTAGCATGTGTGGTAAATGGATTGGTTTTGAAAGGACTGAGATTTTATTCAGACTCTAACTTCCTCAAAACTGTGAGGAGCCACGTGCCTTATAAGGTAAATTCCCTGATTTCACTCCTCCAGTTGGGTTACCTCATCCTATTTTTATAAGGCACATCTAGAGCTTGGGAAATAGAAAGCATATTTTTCTGCAAGTAATAGGTTATTTTCTTATCAGTCTCTGACAATTTGTAGTCTCACACCCTCATTTTCTGCCGTCAAGCCTGCCTGAAAGAATCATTCTAGTGTGACCAACTTTTGAATGTCCTCTTTAGTATACTCTTGAATGCTGCCTGAGGCGTTTTGTCAGCTCCCCATCTTTCACGCCTCCCTGTGACCTGAGATGAGAGCATAATCTGAGAAGCAGGGGGCCGTGCTGCTGGTTGAAACCTTAGCTGCCTTTTCTCGATTTCTGTCGTTTTCTATTTTATTTGACGGTGGCAGTTTCATAGGTATATCAGAGCCTCAGATCTCACTTAGGGGAAGCTCATAAAATCCCTGACAGTTTAGATTGTTTTCTGTTTCTTTCTATTGAACTTTTTGGCAATTGGACTTGATGGGTTGAGACTCAAAGGAAGGAGTCATTTCTCATTGCTGCCCAAACGGATTCTTCTGCCAAAAGGATGATAGTGTCTCATGGCTCTTCTACCATGTACAAAATGCAGAGTGGCATGGCCTGCTGCTTGCTTTTTCCCTTGTCTTCCACTTGCCTTATTATTGCTTGCTTATGGGATACATTTACCTGCCTGACACTGGCAAGATGTATATGGTGTTTTACCACAAATTGGAACTTTGGGTACATTATTCTCTCCAGGGCTGGAATGCACTTTTACTTGCCTTAGGAACCTACTCAGCAGGTGTCCACTTGGATGTGGGTCTGATATGGCCTCTCCATCTGGGAGAACCATATGTAACAAGGGAATTGTAATTCACTCTGGGGCTTCTAATTAAGGCTCAACAATTGAAGATCTAAACTGCAGACTTCAGACCCTGCTCTGAATGTGGAGAAAAAGGCTCAAACTGTAAATAGAGATAAAAAAAAATATGGCAAGAACAAAAGGAAGCATTGACACACCTTGGAGAATAACCGCAGAGAAGCCACATTACTCCCTCCTGCACCCACTCTCACCACCTTGTGTGCTCTCAAATCTGGCCCCATTTTCTGGCCTTTCAAAAGAGGACTTTTAACACTGAATTCTAGGCTGGAAAAGCTTAAATGACTATCCTGAACTAAGAGCAAAATGGATATGAAGATCTCCTGCTTTTATGATCTGTGCACCACACTTTTATTCACAATGGAAATGCAGAAAAACAAAAAAAAGGGAAGACATGATTTCCAACCTCAAAACTTATAGACTAACTGAAGTTCATCATACTGACAAAGTCACAGTGAAAAATGCAGAATTTCTGAAATCATTCAATAGCTAGAAGTCACCATACCTTCTCCTGGTTGCCCACTACCAGTCTCATGTTCTCCTCAGCTCAAGCCTTTAGGAACCCCCCCCCCCCCCCCGATATCACAATTTTCCAGATTCTTTCTCTCTCAATGTACTTGGTATTTCAAGGTAAATCATCTGATAAAGAAACTAAGCTGCTCACTTAGGGTGACCATGTGCTATTATCCACATGTAACATATTCATATTTCATGAGAGGCTTTCTGCCTCACAGTGTTATGAAGTTTTAATTGATGTTGGTAGACTTCGGGGAAAAGAATCTAAATGAGAATGAGGGTTATAGTTTCCTTATGATTTATTTTTGCTTAGTATGAAGTTTACTTGGGTCCATTGTTTTGTTTCTGGGTTTTACCTTGTTTACTTTTGTTTTGGGTCACTTGTGTTTACATTAATCTCACCATTCTTTTATATTTCTTTTTTTTTTTAGTTCTTTAATTTTTTTTTTAAACATAACAATATACAAACATGAACATTCTTACCGTATATTTCTTATCTTTTTTTCCACACCATCCTCAGTAGGTAATCACTACAAGGACAATGCATCAGAGTAAAAAAAATGAACTTTAAGTGTAAAACTTGTTTTTCAGAGATTTAGAAACTTTGACTTTATAGCAGTGGCTTTTATTTACTTTTTTCATTTTCATTATTATGAAATATAATGCTTACAAAGACAATGCACAGACACAGAGATGAGTAGCTCAATGAATTCTCACAAAACATCACTTGGATGAAAAAAATAAATAAAAGAAAATTGCCAACTCCTCCAAGAGCAGACATGACTTTCCTAATGACTTACTCTTGTTCTCACCAAAGGAAGCCACTATCCTGTAATTGTTGTTCTCAGACCACTTCCTTCTTCTCAGTACAGTTGTACTATACTTTTGTATAGGGATGGTGAGAATCTACATCTTTGTCTTGTTGTGAGTGCAAAGTAGAAACTTGCAACATTTAACCAATCAGAATGATGTACCTTGAGCCTTTTAGTCGATAACCTTTATTAAATAAAGGGCATTTTCTTCTATCCCTGCTTTGTTGAGAGCTTCAATCAGGTCCCAGACATAATGCTCAGAAAAATGTTTTAAGAAGCAATTTGAGGCCTAGGAGGATGTTATCTTTCTCCAAACAATTTTCAACTTGCTTAAGCCATGAGATTACTTTGAGCAAAGATTGAGATGGTTCAAAACTGAACTGCAGTTCCTACTTTGGTTACTCTTTGGTACAGCCCTTCTGTATAGCAATCTCAAATGAGGAGGATTCACCAAGTCTCCCTCACCCATCCCTTCACTGGTCCTAGACACAAATCCTTGGGTCTTAGTCCATCAAGCATCTCCCACCCTGAAATTATCATATTTCCTAGGATAAAGGGAACCCTAAACACTAGGATGACTTCGTTTTGCTTCTGTTCTCCCTTTCTGCAGTAATTCTTCATTCTTTTGTTAGTCTCCAGTGCCTTCAAGCAAACTTGTTTTATATTTTGTTCATTTTTTCCCAAGTGGTCCTCTGTGGCAAGGTTGCTGAATTATGCAGTCCACCATTGCAAGGAGCGGAATTCTTGATTACCCTATGTATATATTTGCTAATTTATTTTTTATTAGAACCTTTAGAATATCAGCATTGAAAATTCAGGAAATGTTTCTTCTAGGACATAGTGTGTATTCACCTGCAAACTACTGAACATGAGATATTTGACAAGATATGCCCATATTTCACAAAAATAATCATTCTTAGCTGAATAAAAACTTTAAGTCATTTTTCATTTGATTTCTAGAATCACAATTCATAGACTGCCTAACTCACATTAAAACAGAAAAGATGTCTACCTTCCCTCACCATCCTTGAATTAGGAAAATAATAATTGAATGATTAAAAAGCATTTCTAGAATAAACTGAGGTGCCTTGTAGCTCCCCAGTCTTTCAGCTGAATTAGCACAGCTTCATTAGTTGTCACATCAGTATCATCAATAGTTAAATGTGTAGACAGATACGCAAATTCCATCATTGGCATTTCTCTCCTCTTCGTATTATGCAGATGCATTAAAATACCGTCCTTTAGCTTATGAAGTAGATTGGAAGTTAAGTGAAATCAGATAATTTACAATCTCTAAATCTTTGGGGATTTCCAAACCCAAAAGGGCAGCACAACAGGATTTTTGCCACTTTGGTCCAGGTTTAAGAGGAAGATCTAAAACCAACAGAGAACTGCAAGTCTAAAGAGGCCTCAGATGGGGGTTTGACTTCTCTTGCCTAATGGCTATAAACAACTCAAAAATGCCCACTCTTCTCTGGTTTCCATATAGACAAGGATTTGGCAATCAGTGTTTATTTGTCTGTCTTTTGACATTACAAAAGTTTGTCTAAATTGTTCTATAAGAGTTCCCTTCATGATGTTTAGATCCTCAGTCTTAATTCTAAGCATTTACACTGATAGGGTGAATATGTGAACATTTTATAAATTTTCTTCACAAACTTGTATCCTTGTTGGAATTAACTGAGTAACTGCATATGCCGTAGAATCACTAAGGATAATGAATCTGAAAAGAAAGGAGAAAAATGGAAATTCAGACAAGCGCTAGTCTCTTTAGACATTTTGTTTGTTTTGGCAATTTACAGTTTCAATTGCTGAAAATTCTCCTGAATGCTTCACTGTCTCCCTGATCTACCAGGAGATGATAGCTGTGTTAAGGGGTGGGGGTGGGGGAAGAAAACACCCATTTGATCACAGCCTGAGTATTGTTCAGATTGGATACTGGAGATTGTTTTCACTATTGCTTTTGTCCAGGGTTGAGCAGCTCTAGGCATAAATTTAGAAGCCACTACAGAAAAATTATTCCCCCAAAGTAAGTAAAGCCTTATCCTATAGCCAGGTTCTATGATAGCAAATATTTATTTGAAATCCACTTTAGAGGAATACATTTTAGAGGAAGGAAAATAATGTTACTTTTATACTAATAGCCCATTCTCCTACAGCAATCAGCTCCTTGGCAAAATATTAAAAATATCAATAACAATGATATTATTGAATTCATTCAATATCATTGAATAACGATGAATAATTGCATTATTAGTGGATGCTCATTCTGCTAAGTACTTTTGTTGTATTTTCCCCATTAAAGCCTTACAACAACACATGAGGGGTACTATTTCACAGAACATGAGCTTTACGGTATGGAAGTAACACACTAGCCAACCAGCTACCAAATGACAGCATCTGGATTTGAGCTCAGGTCTGGCATTGTCATAAAGCACAGTGCATCCTCTATTGAGGCCACAGAATGACTGAAACATGGATATCTCAACAGTGTAATGGAACTAAGTAAACAATCAATAAGCTCTACAATTTCAGTATTTTCAGATAAGCTGCATATGAGGATGGTGAGACCTGTTTATTAGACTTTAGAGGGACATCCTTCAAAGTATGGGAAGAAAATCTATTTCACCTCCCATCACAGATCCCAGATTGACAGGAATTTTTTGGTAGAAGTGGTTATTAGTCACACTCAAAAGATCACTTAGCAGTAGAAACAGAATAAGCAACAAAAAAATATGGTGTTCATACTACATTGAAACCTTTTTAACTTTCAACATCCAGTTGAGAAACCGCTCTGCGTATTTTTTGTCATTATTACTTATAGGATTTGTCACTTAATTTCAAAATTGAAATTAGAATATTGACTTACATTTCAAAAATCCCCTAAAAAATTATCCTTTCTAACTTGGTTTCTTGCTCATGACTGATTCATAGAATCAATAATATGCAGGGCCAGTATCTTGAAAGGTTTTCTTTTAAATGAGTTTCCAGAGCTCCAATGATTCAAAAAATCCCATTAAAATACACTTTAAAAATTAAAGTGAATCTTCTGAAAAACACATTTCTGAATGCTTATTCAGAAACAATGTGAAAGCTAAGGTTAAAAAAGTTGATGTATATTTTATTGTTTTAAAATATTTATATGGGATGAAAATGCAGTAAGTTGGAATCTTTTATTCAGGTATTGCTCAGTAAACAAACCATAGAGAATATAAGATTCGTTTTACATATTTAGAGATAATTTATCAGTTCCATTTCAATGAGGGGTTTAGAGTACATTAAGTACTAACATGATAATTTATAAAATATATATATATTCTATATATATATACAAATATATATACATATATATGCTCTCATTCAATTCCCTTTTGGAAGCCCTATGGGTTTATCTCTCTATAATGATTTTTATCAATCCTGATCTATTTTTTCTCTAAAGACAGATTCTGTTGTTTCCTTCTCTGTTTATTTTTTACTATTTTTTGAACAATTTTATTGAGATATAATTCATATATCATGAGTCCTGTTATTCTCTGGTTATATGAAATTAAAATTTGACTTATACCAGAGGAATATATATTATAGATAGACATTTTGGAATATATCTTATTTTTGGAATTACTAAGGCAAAAGCCTTCATGTATACCAAAAACTTCCATTTCATTTAGAAATAGTAGATACATTTCTTGCTTTAAAAACAAGCTAATAGTAAATCCCAGGTGTTGAACTGATATAACAGCCATATTTTTTTTTTAATGTTTAACAATAAACATTTGAGCCATGATGCTTTATTGTTTGTCACTTTATTATGATTCTTTACTAAATCTTGCCTCTAAATGTTTTGTTTTTACCTTCCCTGTATTAGAACCCCATCCATTCTATTACTCTGAATGTCTGATTTTTTTGAGGCTTCCATTGTGTGTAAGTAAAAAATGGAAGTTAAGAGTGTACTGCCTCTTCTTTTGAAAATCAAAATTGTGCAACTTCAGATTGATTATGTATGACCGATAACCAATTAAACACAAATCCAGACTTTGTCAGGAGAGATTTAGCTGAAAGATTATTGCAAGGAGGGAAATGAGAGGAGTACTGCAATGGGTGGGGAGGCCTTATTGCTACAGGGAAAACTGCAAGAGCAGCAACTCTCAAGGATTAGGCAGAAAGGATTTTCTTCTATAGAGTGGAGTAAAGAACCAGGTGTATGCAAGTAGGATGAAAGGGTGGCATGATGAGAGAGTAGAACAGAAAATGCTTTATGCTGAAGTCAGTGTCAAAAAAAAAAAAAAAAACTGCACAGGACACTAGAATCAAGCAAGGATGACTTTCTTCTTAGCTCTGTAGTAGGGGAAGAGGGAGTAGAACTCAACTACATCCAAAGGACAGCAAGCTTTTTAAGGACTGGGATGAGTTAGTGGAAAAGCACTGAAGAAGAAGAAGGGATTTGATCTCTGGGAGGGGTGAGTGATTTACTAAGGTTACAATTAGGCCCAATTGATTCAGAATGTTTTCCTTTGTGGCAATCAAGCCACTGGAGTCTGAGGGCTGAGGGAGGAGCAGGGAGATAAGGAAACTCTTGAGGTAGGAGCTTCTCAAGCACCTAGAGAGTGTGAGGACTCAGTGAGAGGGAGCTCAGGGGTCCGGACCCTACTAATTTACTCAAGCTAAAAGGAAGTTAAGGCCATCCTGGTCACCAACCAATTTTCACCAGGTGCCCTTTAAAGTTCAGCTCTGGGAGAAAGGAGGGAAGCTTAGATATGGTTGGCAGCCATTTTATTGCAGTTAATCAGTGGGGAGGAGTAGTTGGGCTAATCATTTACAAGACAAAGAATGGGAATTTGTAGGGTCTTTATCTGTCCTTGTCATAAATAAAGGAGTTGGGCATCCATAAATGTAATCTAAAGTCATACCAGGAAGCATGATTCTTTGCAGTTAGGAGGAACACAAAGGGTGGGAAATTTTCTTAAACTTTGCTTTTTTCCTGAATCACAGGGCTTGGGTAAAGTTCAATATTGTCACTAATTAAAGAAAGGACAAATCAAGTAGTCCTGTAGGAAATGCTATCCCATGGCCCTTTATAATCATAACTTGTGCACAATATATTCATGTTTATGTAAGTGACATCCTACCAAACAATCCATTTTGAGTGCCAATTGGTAGCATTCCTATTGCATCTGGACAATGCCTCATTTCTAAATTGTACCCATGTTTAATGAGAACCACTTTTTTTCCTCCTCAGTGCCATATAGGATGATGTCAAAAGTGCAAATTACTTTCAGTGGGGTTTTGTTTCTGTATAATTTAATATTCAAAAGAAAAGTGACAGCCTGCCAACTACCTAATGTACTTTCCTGAGACCAGAACTTGCATATGCCGACTGAAATCACATAAAAAAGTAATTCTGTATATAAGACAAACTCAGAAGGTTTCTCTTTCACCTTAGCTTCAGCATATTTTAAATTTTGTGGCACCATTGAGAAGGTTTTGATCTTGTTATTTTTAAAAGGTGGAAGCTGCAGTTTTCAAGGTCAGTCATGCCATGTAGTGTACACACAAGCCAATGGGCCCCCAGAAGGAGCAGCAGAGTATATTCTGTCTGCAAACTGAAGTGATGGATTATTTACGTGCAGATCAGCCACACAGGGCCAAATCATTCCCACATAAAATGGCTCAGGGCATGAAATCACTTCGAAAAGACCAGGCCAGAGCTATAGATTTCTGTGGGTCCTCTCCCCTTGATTACATTTATACTTGGATTCACAAATTTATAGAAATAAGCCAGTTCATTTCTTTGGGAGCCAAATGGATTGCAGATGAAGAGACATTTGTATGTTTGATGGAAGAAATGTGTCCAAATGCAATTATTCTTTTGAATTTTGAAAGCAAGGCCCACTGCCAGGGATGCCAGTACATGGACTGTTTGCCTTCTCTGCCTCTCAAGCTCAGCTCCTGCTAAATGAACTCTTAAGATTCTCCATTATTTCAAGTAGGCATTAGAATTTTGAAGGCTTCCTTATATAAACAAATTACTCGACATTTATATCTAACAAGTGACTTGGAGAAAATAGGCTTCAGGGAAGAGGGGATAAAAAATCACACACATAGACTATTGTTAGTATCACCAAAAGGGTAATTTGTTGTGGGATGTGGTAGAGCACAGGGTTATGGAGGAGACATGAAAAGTAGTAGTGGCCTAATTTAATAAAATGGCTAGATACCAGCTTTTCTAAATTCTCTCTTAAGACTGGGATGGTGACTCTCACCCTTAGATTTGATCACCCAGCTGAATGTTATAATTTGGCTCATAGTTTTGAAAAATAAAAGCACTATGATGGTTGAATTTTCATAACTAAGGTGACATTTGACCCATAAAGAAGGTTCCATAGCTCTTCAGCTCTGAGCTTAACACTTGATTTATTATCTCACTGGGTCCTCACAACAACTCCATGAAATAAATACAATTATCTCTATTTATACAAATAGAATCATACCTAGTATGGATGGAGGTCAAATTAGGTCTTCAGCCCGTCTGATGCCTAAGCCTGTACTGAGGCATTTTACAGTCTAATCAAGTTGCCGATTTGCAATCCCAATGTGCCCGTGTGTTCTCTGATAAAACATTATTTTACTTTTTTCTCTCTCTCTTTTCTTTCTCTATCAAATGAAATCCTACTTACCTTTCAAGTCTTATTTTAATGTTTAATCCTCTGTGAATCCTTTCCCTAAACCCAATGAGGCAGAATATATTTGTCATTCCTCTGGGCTCCATCTATTGGGAGTAAGAGCTTAGCACACTGAATTATTTTTAGCATCCTGAGGAAGGTTCTTTCCTGTCTTTATGCTATATTCCCTGAATTAGCACTAAGCTTTGCATGGTCCATTGAATTTAACTGTACTAGGTCAAGATCTGGAAGCTTCCTCTCATTGGTACAAATCCTTTTCTCTCTGCTATAGGGAGACATACAGTAAGTCAAATACCTTGTCTTGTCCTTGCTTCATCACCTTTGCCTTCTGGTGTTCAGGCGCTAACTTGACATCTCACTCCTCTACTGTCCTGGAAATCCTATTTCTAGGTGCTTGGCTGTCTTCAGCATGTCCCCCACCCAGCTCCCTTAACAGCAGAATACATGTGGCTGATCAAGGCTTCTGTTCTCATATAATAGGCAGTTTCTACTCTCATAGAAATTAGGATCCTCAGCAGACCACAGATAATTCAGATTTTAATGTCTAAGTTATTTTTTATTGAAATATCCTGAAATACTATTAGTTGTAGTTTGAGTTAGAATTCATCTGAGGATGTAGGTGATAAAGAGGTTGCAAAGTTTGGGGCCTAATTCTATCAAGTAGCTCTATGGAAAGTCACATATCTATCATCATTATTATTCATCTCCTCCTCATGTCAATGTCCTTATATCATCATCAGGCTAGTGGAAGAATTTTCAGAAACTTCCCTAGGCAACTGAGCAGTAGGGCTCTATAACCACTGTTGGTGCTGCCTACACGGTAGTTTTTTCTCATTACATTTTCCCATATAATAAATAAACTCTCTCCAATTTCTTTATTCTATATATCTTGGAGGAGATGAGATTAAGAAAAGGAAGATCCAGATTATGCCCTAATATATGTACACTGAATAATTCAATAACTTAATACTGCTATATAAGAACTAATAACAATTCAATTTTGCTCTAGAAAATGTGGATTGAAAAATTGCAGTACAAGCAACTTCACCACTCAAATGTTTTATCAATTAAGTTTATCAGAAATTTTACTAAGTACAAGTCCTACTATATAACTAGCAATATTTTAGCAATAGTTCTGTATTTTCCATTAATTCTGAAATCAGAATATATCTTATCTGCAACCTCTGCTTGTTTTGTTTTATAGTCCTATGCAATTATGGGGAGAGAACCTTTGCATAAAATTGTCTATTTCTTTCATGTAGCATAGTAAAAAACACTAGTGTCCACAGAATTAAAATGCACTTTAAATTTTAAATATAACCTTAAAAGGGGGAATGTTGTTTTTAACTGGCATAATTTCTGTTAAGAAGAAATGCTTTGGGAATTTTGTATTTGGTTAAAACAGTCTTCAGTGGAGAAAAATGCTATAGTTTCATTCTTGAACACACGTAAAAAATTCATAACCAGAAGCTATGTGTACACTAATGTGAAGGTTATACAAGGAAATTCAACTTTATGTTCACTTACCTTTATGCAGAACAAAACTGAATATACAAGAGAGTTGGGAAAAATTGCTCCGTTAATAAGCAGAGTAATGAGTATGAATAATGAATATTGAAATGTTATTATAGAATAAAACCACAAGCCATGATGTATTTTGCTGCTAAATTATTTTAAATGCTGCCTGATAATTATAGACTTGTTTTAAGTCTACATCTGTACATGTTAAAGCTGGAATCATAGTTTCTAATCAGTACCTTTTTATTTCTTGAATTTTTAGAAGGAGGATTTTCGTGATAGAAAATATGTTTTACAGTTAGAATTTTAAAGGAGGAACTATATTTAAGTAAATATGTATTTATTTGGGACAGCATTATTCCAGGGGCAAGGATTACTGAGGAAATTTTAGAAGTACTTTAAAATAAGACTATGATGATTAATGGAACTGTTACTCTGTTAGATTCTGTGCTATGGAATTAGGGGAGGAAATATGCTTTATTGTTAAGAAAACAAAATATGAATTGCATATTTAACACTTCATTAAATATGTAGATTGCTGTGAAATCTGGTGAGAAGATTAAGGATAGTGAGATGCCATAAAGCCGTCATCCCACACATACTCATTTGTTCCATACACGTTAAAGTTAAAAAGAATTAGAAAGAGTCCCCAAAAGAGCCAGAGTTGCTTAGACATGAAAAATGGAGTGTTGGGAACAAAAATGCATGATTAGGGATATATTTTTCCAATGGTAATATGGGTGCCATTTTAACCCCTTTCAAATACAAAGTACTGTTTCAATAAAATACATGTGAATAAAAGGTAAGTTGCATTTAAGGGTGAAAATTACATAAAATGTGATAGCACATGCTAAATGCAGTCAGTAGTGGGTTACCCTAGTTTCTTGCATTCCACACCCCCTCCAACACATGTAGCTTTATGTTTTTAATTTTAATAGTAGCCGTTCTAGTAAGTATGAAATAATATCTCATTGTGGCTTTGATTTGCATTTCCCTAACAGCTAGTGATTCTAATAATCTATTCATGTGGTTTTTAACCATTTGGATATCCTCTTTGGTGAAATGTCTACTTAAGTCTTTCGCCTTTTTTTCAATTGGGTTGTTTGTATTTTTCTGTTGAGTTGTAGGATTTCTTTATGTACTCTGGATATTAAACCCTTATCGTATATTGGCTTCCAAATATTTTCTCCCATTGAGTAGGTTGTCTTTTCAGTTTTGTGACAAAGTCCTTCGACAAGTTTTTAATTTGGAGGAGGTCCCATTTATCTATTTTTTTCTTTCATAGCTTGTTTTTAGGTGTGAAGTCTAAGAAACCATTGCCCAACACAAAATGCTGAAGATGTTTCTGTACATTTTTTTTCTAGGAGTTTTATAGTTTTGGGTCTTATGTTTGAGTCTTTGATCTATTTTGAATGAACTTTTCTTTAATCTATTATTTATTGTCAAACTAAAACAACATACAAACATGAACATTCTTAATATACAAACATTTCATATATGATGTACAATCAATGGCTCACAATATCATCACACAGTAGTATATTCATCACCATGATTGTTTTTAGAACATTTGCATCACTCAAGAAAAAGAAATAAAAAGAAAAAAACTCATGCATACCATGCCCCTCACCCCTCCTTCTCATTGACCACTAGTATTTCCATCTTGAGTTAACTTTTGTATATGGTATGAGATAGAGGTCTTCTTTCGTTCTTGTGCATATGGATAACCAGTTGTCCCAGCACTACTGTTGAAGAGATTATGCTTTCCCAATTGTAGACTTGGGAGCCTTGCCAAAAATTAGTTGGCCATAGATGCAAGGATCCATTTCTGAACTTTTTATTTGATTCCATTAGTCAATATATCTACATTTGTGCCAGTACCAGGCTGTTTTGACCACTGTAGGTTTTCAATATGCTTTAAATTAAGGAAATATGAAACTTACTAATTCATTTATCTTTTTCAAGATGTTGTGGTAATTCAGGGACACTTCCCATCCCAATGAATTTGACTTGATAGCTGCTTTCATTTCTGGTTAGTAGGCTGTTGGAATTTTGATTGGGATTGGGTTGAATCTATAAATTAATTTTGGTAGGCTTGAAATCTTAACAATATTTTCCCTTTCAATCCATGAACTTGGAATGTCCTCCCATTTATTTAGTTTTCTTTGATTTCTTTTAGCAATGTTTTGACGATTTCTGAGTACAAGTTCTTTACATACTTGGCTAAATTTATTCCTATATATTTGATTCTTTTAGTTGCTTTTGTAAATGTAATTTTTTTCTTGATTTCCTCCTTAAATTGCTCATTACTACTGTATAGAAACACCACTGATTTTTGCATGTTGATCTTGTGCCCACCCATCTGCAGAACTTGTTTATTAGCTCTAGTAGCTTTGTTGTCAACTTTTTGTGACTTTCCATATATATAAGATCATATCATCTTCAAATAGTGAAAGTTTCGCTTTTTCCTTTTCAATTTTAATGATGTTTATGTCTTTTTCTTGTCTAACAGCTCTGGCTAGAAATATCCAGTACAATGTAGAATAACAGTGGTGATGGTGTGCATCCTTATCTTGTTCCAGATCTTGGAAGGAGATTTTTCAGTCTTTTCTCATTGAGTATGATATGAGCTATGGGTTTTTCATATTCTCTTTATCATGTTGAAGAAGTTTTTTATCAAGAAAGATGCCGGGTGGGCCACGGTGGCTCAGCAGGCAAGAATGGTTGCCTGCCATGCCAGAGGACCCGGGTTCAATTCCCGGTGCCTGCCCATGTATTAAAAAAAAAAAAAAAAAGAAAGATGCCAAATTTTATCAAATGTCTTTCCTGTATCAATTGATAGATAGGTCATTTGTTTTTTCCTTCATTGTGTCAATGCAGTGATTTTCTTATGTTGAACCAACCTTGCATACCAGAAATAAATTCCACTTGATCATGGTGATGATTTCTTTTAACATGCTCTTAGATTCAGTTTGCTAGAACTTTGTTGAGGATTTTTGCATCTATATTCATGAAATATATTGGTTTGCAGTTTTCTTTACTTGTGGAATCTTTCTTTGGCTTCGGTATTAGGGGGATGTTGACCTCATAGAATGAGTAAGGTAATGGTCCCCATTCTTCAATATTTTGGAAGAGTTTGAGCAGGTTTGACATTAATTCTTATTGGAATTATTGGTATAATTCGCCTGTAAAGCCACCTGGTCCTGAGCTTTTCTTTGTTGGGAGGTTGTTACTGACTGATGCAGTCTCTCTGCTTGTAAATGTTCTGTTGAGAACTATTTCTGGTAAAAGTCAGTGTAGTTGTTCATGTATTTCTAGGAATTTGCCCATTTCATCTAGTTTCTCTAATTTGTTGGCATGCAGTTCTTTGTAGTTTCTGCTTATGACCCTTTTGGTTTCTGTGGCTTCAGTAGTAATATCTTCTCTCTCATTTCTGATTTAATTTATTTGCTGCTTCTCTCTTTCTTTGCTGTCTTCTAGCTAAAGGCTTGTTAATTTTATTATATTTGTGAAGAACTAACTTTTAGTTTTATTAATTCTCTCTACTGTTTTTTTTTTTTATTCTCAATTGAATCTATAGCTGCTCTAATTTTTGTAATTTCTTTCTTTCTTCTTGCTTTGGGATTAGTTTATTGATTTTTTTTTCCTAGTTCCTCCAGGTGTGCATTTTTTGATTTTAGCTGTTTCTTCTTTTGTAATGTAAGTATTTAGGGCTATAAATTTCCCTGTCAGCATTGCCTTTGCAGCATTTCCTAAGTTTTGATATCTCAAGATATTTAATAATTGCCCTTGCAATTTCTTCTTTGATCCATGGATTGTTTAAGAGTGTGTTATCTAACTCCTATGTATTTATGGATTTTCCAGCTCTATACATGTTAATAATTTCCAGCTTCATTCCATTATGGTCAGAGAAGATGTTTTGTATGATTTGATCTTCTTAAATTTATTGAGACTTGTTTTATGATCCAACAGATGGTCTGTCCTGGAGATTGATCCATGCCCACTTTACAGGAATGTATCTCCTGCTCTTTTGGGATGCAATGTTCTGTTTATTTGTAAAGTCTAGTTCACTTATCATATTATTCAAGTTCTCTGTTTCCTTATTGATGCTGTGTCTAGATGTTCTTTCTATTAATGAGAGTGCTGTAATGATGTCTCCAACTATTAAGTAGAGATGTTTATTTCTCCCTTCAGTTTTTCCATTGTTTGCCTCATATATTTTGGAGCACCATGATTAGGTGCATAAATATTCATGATTGTTATTTCTTCTTGGCAGATTGCCCCTTTATCAATATATAGTGTCCTTCTTTGCTTCTCTTAGTAGCTTTTGACTAAAAGTCCTTTACTCTTATATTAGTATCACTATCCAAGCACTTTTTTTGGTTATTGTATGCATGGAATATCTTTCGAACCTTTCACTTTAATCTCTCTATGTTTTTTCCTTTCACCCTGTAGAATTTTGTGTCTTTGTGTCTTTTCCTTTCAACCTGCAGAACTGCCTTTAATGATTCTTGAAGGACAGGTCTTTTGTTGACAAACTCTCTCAGTTTGTATTGATTTGTAAATATTCTAAACTCTCCATCATTTTTGTAGGATAGTTTTGCTGGATAAAGAATTATTGGTTGGCATATTTTCTCTCAATGTCTTAAATATATCATACCACTGCCTTCTCACCTTCATGGTTTCTTATGAGAAATTGACATTTAATCTTATTGTGAATTCCTTGTATGTAATGAGTCACTTTTATTTTGCTGCTTTCATAATTCTCTCTTTGTCTTTGGCATTTGACATTCTGATTAATTTATTTCTCAGCATAGGTCTATTAGGATTTATTCTGTTTGGAGTACATTGAGCTTCTTGGATATGTATGAAGTACATTGAACTTCTTGGATATGTACACTTGTGTCTTTAATAAGACATTAGAGTTGAGATGTCTTTGGCCATTATTTCCTCATGTTTTCTTTCTGCTCCCTTTCCTTTCTCTTCTCATTTTGGGACACTCATGATACATATGTTTGTGCACTACATTCTATTACTCAAATCGCTGAGACATTGCTCAAATTTTTTTCTGTTCTTTTCTCCATCAATTCTTTTGACTGTATGATTTCACTTACCATGCCTTCTAGTTTCTGATTATTTCTTCTGCGTGTTAAAATCTCCTGTTGTATGCTTCTAATGTATTTTTAATCTTTACTATTTTGCCTTTCATTTGCATCATTTCTGTTTCTTTTTATTCTTTCATATTTTCCTTTATGCTCACACATTGTCTTCTTAATATCCTTTTTCTCTTTATGCACAGTTCTTCTCCTTGAATTGATTTAGGAAATTTAATCTGAATATCTTTGACTTGTTCCAACTTCTGAGGTTCCTCTGAAATTTTAGTTTGTTCCCTTGGCTGAGCCATATCTTCCTGTTTCTTAGTATGGTTTGTAATTTTTTTTTGCTGATATCTAGGCATCTGATTATCTTGATGAATTATCTCCAAAGGTCCATCCATTCTTCTTGTTATGGTTTTATTGTTGATTTCGTTTCTGTTAAGGCTCTTCTTTGACTCTTGAGTCAACTTATTCTAGAACTTTAGTATAACCCATGTTTAACTGAACAGATTTTCTTAGCTCTTCTTCATCTGATTCTTGTTGTGGATATGAGGTGCAGTTTTTCTAAATTGCACTTTTTGTGCAGTTGTTTCACCTCAGGAGAGAGCTTCTTTTCCTCTGTTTCTTCTCTGAATCTTGATCTGTTCTTTTTGTTTTGTGTAGCCTTTTCTCCATATTTTCTATGATTTCATTAAATTCTCTTACTCATTCAATGCCCGTTTTTTTTTATACATTTCATTTCTGTGACCCATCCTATCTTAGAGCAGTTCAGTTTACTCCCCCCTCCTTTTAAAAAGTTTTTTTTCTTTAAAGACTTTCTGCCTCTAGTTCTTTTCCATAAGGGTATCTTGCCCCAGGGGCTGGGGTGGGTTCAATCCAGAAATGTGGGTCCCTTCAGAAAAGTGAAGTGTTTTGTCTTTAGCGTTTTGCCAGTAGTCTGAAACTGACAGAGCGAACAAAAGTTCTTCCCTGCCTTCCTATCATCATCTCCTCCAACCCCCTCGATCCCTTTTGTATGTAGCACTCTGTAACATCTTGTGTTTTACACAGGGTCTCTTCAGACTTAGTTCTTTGTGCCCGGATATGCGTGGATTTCTAATTCACTGCTGTGAGTGTTCTGTCTCATTCTGCAGACGGGGGGAGTTGAGCCATGCTGCCTCTGTGTGACTCCCAAATTGGCAGGACTGAGTAAGGGGAAGAAGAACAGGATTGACTGGCATCTGGGACAGAATTCACCTACCTGAGATTTTTCTGTTTCTTTGATTCGGCATTTGTGGAGACCTTCTGCCATCTCTACCCTCCTCCAGAGTTCTAAGCAAGTGGAATATGTCCTCTTATTCACTGAATCTCTGTTGTGGCTTTTTCAGGCAATGTCTTATGTCATAATGTTGATGATATTATCCAAGAAAATCTTTTTAAACAGACTCCCACAAAAGTCCTATTTTGAGTATCACCCAGATTTTATATACATCATCTCTTTCTGCACTTGAGCTTTGTTCTAACAATTTTATCTCCCACTTGCATGTGAACCCTTGCCAAGTACCCTGTAATCTACTCTTTCTTTTAAAACATTTTCTTATTCAACAAAATTTACTTATTGCATGTGTAATATGTGCTAAGGCCTGCGCTAGATACCGGATATTTCATAATGCATATGTACCCTCCTGGAGCCTACATTCAATTGTGGGAGACAGATATTAATTAATCAACCCTCACTTATATACAAGCTGTAATAATTGCTAAGAAAACAATAAGCAAGCATAAACTGGAAGATGTTGAAAGAATGTGTAATGAGGATCTGATACAGGATTCCTTGGGGAATTAATCTTTGGGCTGATATTTGAACAAGGCATAGAGGGTAATTAGGTAAAATGGAAGACAACGGTGGGCTAAAGTGTTGGTGCTCTTGAACCAGAGACCAGTAGAGGCAAAGACCTAAGAAGGGAAGAAGCAAGACCTTCAAGAACTGAAGGATGGTGAAAGGAGATTGGAGAGATGAGCAGCAGCAGGTCACAGAGGCCCTGCTGGGCACATTAAGGCTTTGATAGATGTTCTCCTTAAATCTGAGCTTATAAAAAATTCTATGTGCAACTAGCTTTATTAGGTCTTTTTGATACTTTCTTAGTTTATTTCTCTTGAAATTATTATAGGATGCATAGTCAGTATTTTTTTTTTAAAGTGCTGCCCTCTCTTTTGAGGTTATTTTCTTTCTATTATTTTCTTCCATTTTTTCCTGGCTTTTAAAATTGTTTTCATGACACATTATAATAATGTGTCTGTCCCCTCCATTGCAGTGCTCCAATATGACCCAGTCACTTTCTCCAAGTTTTCTTGTTATATATATCTCACATCCAGTTTTTCCTCCTTGTCTGGAATTAAGTATCAAGTAGCCATTTTGCTCATTGCTTTCTTTACTTTCTGGATGATAAAATTGTTAATGAGGCACATCAAGAACATATCGGATGATCTGCTGTCAGCTGAATTACACTTCCAGCGATGCTCAGGTAATTGAAGCTTCTCATTGCTTATATGTCTTTCCACTATGCAATTTTATAATATTTTATGGAAAAGGTTGACCCGCAGTCTTCATCTACACTGTTGGTTTTCATTCCTTTCCCATGATAATGCTTTTTTTTTTCCTTTTCTTCTGTTCTCAACCAAATGCCTTCTATTGTGCTTTCTCCTTTCTAAACTTGGCAGATTCTCACCCTGCTGCATTTTGCTATGTATCGTGATGGCTTGGCTCTGTTGTGAGGCTTTATGAAAAATTAAATGTATAGTGTTTGGAAAGATAGGAGAAAACCCAGGATAGGCTGTGCAAGAACAGATCAGGGGATTTTAACCCTTTTGAAACAGCAAGGCATTTCCAATCACAACACCTAATGGGGTGAGAATTAGTATCATTTTCCCAAGGTTTTAAAAGAAGAGCTGATTGGTAGCTAATCAATACAGTATGATTGAGGATCATGGTGTTAAGAATAGGAAAGTGAAGACGATATGCTGCTAAAGATGCTTAATCATTTCCATTTTCAAGATAACGCTTTCACACACATAATACATTTTAAAGTTTTAATTGATTTTCCTCAATTACATTTATATGTCATAACATTTTTCTTTTTAGCCTGAAAGTTTAAACTAATGATAAACCACTCTATTTTAGAAGCACTCATCCAGAAAAATAATTATCCAGTAAAACACTCTTTTAGCAGATACCCTTGTACATAATAATTTGTTAGTAGGCCAAAGATATATGGGTTTTATTGAACAATGATTTCCATGATGCTAGAAGATTTGTTTCCTTATTCCCTTTTCAAAATAGCATCTTACTTTTCAAGAGAACATATCTTATCCCTTTAATATAGTGGCAGGTAACTTAGCTCTTGATGACTGTTTGAAATGGTGCTGTTTAAGCCCTTATTACACTTTGAAGCATTTTCTTGGCTCTTATCCTGCCAAATATGACCTGTGTTTTCCTTGCTTGGAAAGATCTTGCATTGGACATCTTCTCCAAATCTTTCCAACATCTAAAATTGTGTCGTCTTAGTATTTTTCTTCTAGCAATCTTTTCTTTACTAGTACTCACTTTTATAGGTCCTGTCAACATTTGCTTGGATCAATGTTTGACCGATGTGATCTCTCAACAAACAACTCATGAACAGGGATTTGCTAGGCCAAATTATTACATCAAGTAAATTGTTCAGTAAAATAAACTCTCCGAGTCCTGCAGTTACCTCCAGTCACAACTTTCTGGTTCCAAGGGCACAAAGCAGTTCATCTTTAACCTGGCAACTCAACACAGTTGGACATAGCCCCAATGTGTAGATACCATTACAAAATTCTTTTGTGTAATTTGACACATGAGTTCCTAGGTCAGCACATCACAAACACAAAAGAATGTCATGATTTATTTAATGGATTTAATGGACAATCTTTTTATTCACAGCAAAAAAAATGAAACAAATGTGTATCTGCCAGTATGGAGCTTATACTGTGGTAGAAAGACACACATTGAACAAATAAATGTGAGTTATTGAGTGTGTCTGAGAAGAAGTGTGTGATGACATATGAACTCACAAGGAAAGGACCTCACCTGCCAAAGCACTTTCATGAATGAGAGATCTGAAGGGAAAATACAAACTAGACAGATAAAAGTGTTGGTGGGGTGGGAGGCAGTGACAGCAATACAGGCAAAACTCAAAAGACCATGGAGTATTCCCAAAGCATTCTATATAATTTGGGATGGGGGTGGTGGGAGTTAATTCACAAATCTTGACTTTATTTTTAACTTCAATATCTCATGTTGTAAACCATTTCCTTGGTTTTAACCTCTGAGATACTATTTGTATCTCAAATACTGTTTGAAATCCTGAAAAGCAGCAAAGCATTACCACTGTGTCTCAACTCTCCTTAGCTGATGCATTGCTTAACTAGATTAAGACAACCTAGTTGATGATGCAAATTTTGTAAGCTTGGAAGTGCTTTCCTTTTATTTTATCATTGAAATTAGGTTATTCATTGTGACAGCTATTTGAGGCACTGCTCTTAGCTGTTGCTAGGGGCAGTTAGTATTATCTTTCGATACTTGAAAAGTACAGGAAACAGCTGGGGGAAATGCAGATATTTTAGAACAACACACATATTCTGGACTTTCATTGATTTTCCTATTGATCTTATTTGCCCAATGGTTTGTTCCACATAAATACTGAAGTCTGTGGAGAATAAAAAGGAGCACAAACTAATATCTATCACTGAGACTTGTTCATTTTGAAATACATGATCTTTGTAACAACTGTTTTCTTGTAACATTGACATCATTCAGATTCTTGGGTCAAATGAGTGCATAAATGAAAAAGAAATTGTTATGACATTTGAGTGACAGGCATAATTCTGACATGTAGAAATCATTGGAAAGAAAAACAAAAATTGAAATTCACAAATGAGGAATTAAAATGAGGAACATTTGGTCTGCTTCAGAATTATTTCTTCCTACACCCAATATTTTATGGGAACAATGCCTCGCTTTAAGGAATCACTGACACAAAAGAGAAAAGATGTATTATTGCAAGCGTCCCAGAAACTGAAGTCTGGCAAGTGAAGGCTCGTCTCTCAGACTGAATACATATTAGCTGGTGGCCACTGTTAAGCACAATTTTTTGAAAGGCTTTACTCAGGTACGTGATGCTCCCCAAAAGACTAGACTGGCATCTTATTGTTGCTGATTATTAGGATCATTCAGATGGAGCTTCTTATTTCCTCACATCTTCCTGTAGATCAGCAATATAGAAGTTGTACAACTTGCCTTGGTGCTCTCCATTAAACTGGGTTCAAAACCTTTCTAGGGCAGGCCACGGTGGTTCAGCAGGCAGAGTTCTCTCCAGCCTGCCACGCTGGGGACACGGGTTTGATTCCCAGTGCCTGCCCATGTTAAAAAAAAAAAAAAAAAAAAAAAACCTTACCTAGTATTGTCTTAGTCTCTGAGGACCCAAAAAATCTACATTCAGTGGTCCTATATGCAACAAATACTGCATATTAGAAAACTGCCCTGATCCCTACTGTCACCAGTCCCATTTAAGAATTTTTTTTTTTTAATTTATACCATTTGGTGCCAGTGGTGCTTGACATAAGTGAAATGTATAACTTTGAACTAATAAGAACTATGCCACTAAAAACAATGATTAACTTCAATATCAACATAAATATTTTTCTTCCAAGTAGTTACTTTGGAAAATTACTTTGAATGTTACTGGAACTCTTTTAGAAGTTGTTCTAAAGCCAGTTCACAAGTTACCCAGTGAAAACACTGTCATTGTTTTATAATCATATCTTATTATTCCCCATAAATTAAAAAAGTAGGGATTCAGTGGGGATACCAAGTATTCAACAAATGTTGTTCCAAATTATTTTGGTTTGTTTCTTGAAGTCAAATATTTCTCAAGCAAGCATCTCCCATAACTTGAATATTTATATCCCTGAGATTGTAAAGGAATTTCCAAAGCAAAGGTCCAAAAATTGTTTAGACAACTTGCAGAGCTGCCAAGGTATTCTAATTCAAGTGTTAATCTATAATACTCCTATTAATCATATTAATAATATAGACCTAAGCTCACAGCAGCCATACAACCTAACAAAAATGTAGTAAAACTCTTTTTCACCCACCTTAATGAGAAAAATAACTTACAGTTTTAATATCTGCTGTATAATGTGTGTTTTTGAGGATTTTACAGAAATATATTTATTTCATCCTAAGTTTTCATTGATGGCTATGTTGTTAAAAATAATATGGTCAATCTTAAACAGAGGTATAGAATATAAAATGAATGTACAAATTCGGTTCAACTCGGCTTTAAAAAGCCTCTTTTCTTCCAATATCTGCAGGTAATGTCGAGACTTTTCACACATGTCTTTGCCCATTTTTGCAGTCATCCTATTCTAATGATCATACTAATATCTAAGGATAATTGTTGCCAACTTTTAGCATTTGCAAACATTTTGTGACTTTTTAAAAATTCTTTTAATTCTCATTGTTGTCAAGCACCAGAATGTTGTTTCCCTTTTAAATTTTGTTTTGTTTTGCTTTGTTACTTGCATTAACTTTAAAAATTAGTTTCATTATTATTAAAGGAATTGTTGAAAACTTTACAAATCAATTAAAGTTGGAAGGGTAAGAGGAGGGAAAAAAGGGAGAGAGGAAAGGAGGAAAGAAAAATCAAATCATGCTTCCTCAAAACCAGACAACTTGCCTCCTGAAGACAGCTATGTAAGTTTTAGCTATCCTTGTAATATTTGTCTCTATATTCCTAAATAATATTCATGTAGTGTTATCTTCTCTAGATAGTATCTATTGTGTTCCTATTATGGCAGATGAATATTTTAACTTCCCGATCCTGCACTTTCCCTCTTCCTACTTTCTTCATGTTTTCTTTTAATTGAGCCACGATTAACATACAATAAAACTCACAGATCCCAAGTGTTCAGTTCATTGGATTTTGACAATTTTACACACCCCAAACAAGATGCAGAGCATTTCTATCCCTCTAGAAAAAAGTTCTCTCATGATCCTAAGCAGTCAGTTCTCTACCTCCTTCAACCCCGCTTCCCCACCCCATGTGTACATACACACACATATATATATGCAACATATATATAATATATATATTATAAAATGTAATATTAAAAAAATATATATATGCAATACCATCTGATTTTTCATACCATAAAATAGTTTTACCTGTATTAGATTTTATATCAATGTTATAAAACAGTCTGTACTCTTGATCTGCTTCTTTCCTGTAGCAAATTTTTTTAAGTTCATCCATGTTGTTGTGTGAACCAATAGTTCACTCTTATTTTATTACTGAATAATATTCTATTGTATGGAAAAGTCATAATTTATTTGTTCATTCTGGACAATTTCTAAGTTTTGACTGTTTTTAATGAAGCTACTATGAACATTCATGTACAGGTCTTCATGAGCACAGATGTTTCCATTTCTCTTGGACAAATACTTAGGAATTAAGTTCCTGGGTCATCTGAAAGATTTATGTTTATGAGAAACTCCCAAAATAATTCACCAAAGTGGCTATTTTACAATCTGTTCAGCAATGTATGAAAGTTCTAAGTGCTCCACATCTTCACAAATATTTGGTGTTGGATTTTATCCAATAGCCCTAATTTCTTTAAGTTTTTCTTTTGTTTCCTTCAAGTTGTTTTTTACTGTTTGGTTTGTGTCTTTTTCGTGGCTGAGACTTTCCTCAGATTCTAGGGATCCTCAGCTACACATTCATATTTAATAGTGAAGCACTGAACATTTGATTGACCACCCACAGTTTATAGGGAGTAATATCATATGGTAGGTTTCATTTTAAGATGATCAGAGAGCCTTCTGTGTTTTGGGGAGTGGTCTCCTATATGGGAACTTCTTTTATTCTTTAGTCTGAGGTAGTTCAGATTCCCCAGAGATAAACCCTCTTATCTTCTCTCTGGATCTATCAATCTCACTCCCAGGGTCTAGAGCCAAGTGGGTGAAGAGTTGTCGGATTCCACCTGTTCCATAAGTGGCTGCTATTTAATCTTTCTGCTTCCTATACCACACCTCACCCTTCTTTTTCTCTGTATTTGGTGTCCTTAAGTCTAAAGCCTTTCTGGTTCAGTTTCTTCTCAGGCTATACCTCTTCTCTCTTGCCCAGCCAGGGGAGAACCAGTAACTAGATTATACCAAGTGGGACTATAGAAATCAGAGTGCTCCTATCACAAAATTCTACCCAATTCTACTGTTTTTACTCCCCAACTTACCCTGATCTTTTGCAGTAACAGGCAATCCTTGGAGCTCTGGGGGTGTGTCATTTGCTTCCCAGCAGTATCTCACCATCGTGGCTCTGCTAAGTCATATACCATCCCCCATTTACCTTTTCTCTTTGTATACTGTGATCTGGCATTATAGAGTTTTCTACTTTCTGCAAAGTTGTAGCTTGTGATTTTAACTTGATTTCTTTGTTTTAAGGGTGTGTTAGTTAGATTCAGTTGTCAACTTGGCCAGGTGAGCATACCTAATCTTGTTGCTGCGGACATAAGCCAACGGTACGTGAACCTCATCTGTTGCCAATTACATCTGCAGTCGGCTAGGAGGCGTGTCTGCTGCAATGAGTGATGTTTGACTTAATTGGCTGGTGCTTAAATGAGAGATCGCAACGTAGCACAGCCTAGCAGCTTGGCATTCCTCATCTCAGCACTTGCAGCTCAGCCCGGGCCCTTGGAGATAGAGAAAGAAATCACCCCGGGGAAAGTTGTTGGAACCCAGGGGCCTGGAGAGAAGACCGGCAGAGACCATCCTGTGTCTTCCACGTAAGAAAGAACCTCAGTGGAAAGTTAGCTGCCTTTCCTCTGAAGAACCAACAAAATAAATCCCCTTTTATTAAAAGCCAATCCGTCTCTGGTGTGCTGTATTCTGGCAGCTAGCAAACCAGAACAGAGGGCTTAATGTATTTTTAAATTTCAACTGTACTTGTTTCACCATGGGCAGGCAAATTGCACTGTACTTGAGTCTTCAGGGAGATTGAGTTAGAGTAAAACTGTAGTATTTGCTGATGAAGAGCAAAATTATTGTTTTGGAAGAACTAAGACTAATGGGGCCACTCAGTTTCTTTTCAAGAACGCTTTAAAATCTGCTTTAGAAAATGACACAAAAGAACTTCAGAGCCTTAGAATGGGGGTTGTACCCAATCTCTCCTCATCACCGCAAGGGTTCTGAGGGTAAAAGTTCAAACAAAGGATATGTTCACCTTTTAAAATGTAAATGAACTGCAGCATCAGCATAATTTTCTTGTACTATCTTGGAAAAAATGAAAGTAAGTGCATTCACAGTTTTTATCCTCTCAAGAAGAGCTTTGAAAACCCATAATTATAGAATTTATTCTAAAAAATAACTAATAAATACTGTTGGAGAAAATACTCAAAGCCTTAATGATTGCTAGGATAAAGATCTTATTTTTAGATTGAATCTTGGAAAGATGCTGAAGCTTTTATTCACTGACAAAGATAAAACAAGTGCTAAATTAAGCATATTGGAATCAACAGGGAAGTTATGAGCTGACAAATTATTGACGTTACAGCAGGTAACCAAGGAAGGATGTGCCAAAATGACACTTTGATGATCTGACTATGTGTGTGATTGTAGAGGTATATGATCAGAGGGAAATTCCCCACCCCCATGCGTCAATCACATGTTTAATAAAAAATCTGTGACATGCTAGTCAATGTGTCCCATGAAGAAATATGAGCACACCCATGATTTAAAAGAGATTCATTTGTAGAGGCGTATTAAAGAAAGGGATAACATAAAGGAATAGACAGTGAGTGCTGACAAAATTATACAAATACTAAGTGTGACCCTAGCTGAGACAAGATGGAGAAAGTCATAGGTAGATGGAGACCGAGTCAGCAAAAGAGAGACAGAATTTGCTATTGGCTTTAAAAATAAATCAGCATGAATGAAAGTGGATCATTTAAATTTTATAGTTTACAAAGAAACTAGGCAAACTTGGTATTATTATCTCAAAGTTTATTTTTAAGTAGCTACCTTACTTTTAACTGATAGAGCTTAATAGTAACAGGTCATCACTGCCTGGTAAGGATTGTATTTGTAGACACAATTATAGTCAAAGAATGTCTTCTTGCTCAATTGATATGCTTGCATAATCTTCTTTGGCAGCATGATCATAAACTGCCAAATTTGAGGTCTTTCACAGATGGAGTCAATGCTGTATTTTATTTTTGCATTTTTTCATTAAGCATATTTCCCAGAACCTGAAGTGAAGGAGGGTCTAACCAATGATGTGGTGGTAAATGAAGGGGGAGGTCTCTGGAAAAAAAAAATCCCTGATTTGTGGCATTTGCCAATACCCCTGGTGTAAATACTTGTATCAGGGCTGATTTCCAGCTACTGACTTGATGTTACTGTATCCTGAGTGGGCAAGAGTGTGTAGCATGTCTCAGTACACCACTGAAGCTATTAGGCTTTCAGATTCCATCCAGTGAGATGAATAGGAATGCTGTTCAACATTTTAGTCACTCTCTTTCCAGTCTGATCCTCACTTGATCTTCTCATCATTCTTCCCCTTCAGAATGTCTTGAGAAAGCATTACAAAGTCAAACATACTTGGTCCTAAGATGTATCTCGTTCATTTAGGCTGTTAGTTGCAATTTAGTTTGTTATTTATAGCAGCAGTTCTCAGTGTTTGTGCAGACTTGTGTTAGGGATGCGAAGGAACAGAAGAGAGAGGTTTCAGGGCCTCTGTGCAGGTGTAGTCTAGCTGTTTATTATGAATTACTTCTGATACAAGCTTGTCATTCCAAGGTTCCTCTTCTAAAAATAGGGGTTGCAATTCCAAAGTCCTTCATTGATTTATGGGAAAAACACATAGTCATGCAACACAAAACTGCATACCAAGATCAAATTCTGGATGAGATTCTTCATTTTCTTTCATGGGCATGGGGCAAACTTTGTAGAGATGTTCATAAGCCATAAGCCATGAACACCTGCACCATAGGGTGACTTCGCAGTAATAGGCCAGACCGTCAGATTTTCACCCAGAGCTACCTGAAGTAGAATGATCAGTCAGTGAGAATCTATGTAGAGCCAATAAAACTACAGTACTCACCTACTAAGATGGAAGTACTAATCCCTTTCTTCTAAATTTCCTCCCCACATATTTATGGGTACACATGGGAGCATATAATAGTCCTCTCAGCTACCACTTGGTATTTGCCATTTTCATATTTTCTGATTGACTCCTGTTGACAAATATGACAGAGCCTGTGCCAATGGGCAGCTACTGTCACTCATCTCTTTGATGCCCAGGAAGGTGTTAGAAAGGCCAAATGGATATACAGTCACTCACCCTCATATAACTGAGTTAAATGCATATTCATAAAACAGAGGTTTTAGATGAAAATCTAAACACTCTTTTATTTGGCTCAGTTTTAGTTCTCTTCTGCTGAGATCTTTTCCACAAGAATCTATAGCTCCACTCTTCCTTTTCACAGATCACAGTAAAGAGAACTTGTTAGTTTGAGAACCACTGCCCTAAATGATTCAACTATCAGCTGCCAAAAATGGTAAACCACCTCAAAAGAATTCTGGATGAAATTCAAGAGATAGAGGCAAGGATACAGCAATAAATGCCTATATAGGAGCTGGGAAAGGTCAAACAAAGAAAAATAAAATATATAGTTCAGATACTGTAATCAGGAATGGATGTCATTTGTGATAGAAAAATGGCTGAGTAGAGGCTGTGAATATTGTCAGAGAGCAAGAGTCCATTTAATAGAGTTGGGCAGGTTGGAAAGGGTGAGCTGTATATAATTATTGCTGTTTCACCACACTCCTAACTTTGCAAAGGAACAAGTTGAGGTTGCTTTTCTCTTCAAAGTGTCTGCATTTTAAAGATGCATCTACAGTGAATGACATTTTGCTGCACTGAGATTTGTTATAACATCAGCATATGTGTTGATAAGGCAAAGGTGCATTAAATACCTTTATGGATAGTCAATCATAATAAAGCAGGGCATACACTTAATTATAGTCATTTAGCAGTGGCTTTTCTATTTTAATTATAGTTTTATATTATCCAAGTTTGATTTAGTTGAATAATAATGAGGCAGCATGTCTATGCTGAGTATGGAGAAGTCTTCGAATCCTGTAGGCCTATAAATTGCATTCACAATCTGAATATATAAGCATATATAAATGATGTACATGCCTCTGAAGAACACCACATTGCTAGAGTTTCACATTGTTCTTAAATATGAAGGAGTTTGATTTGCAGGTCATTGGTGATACAGAGATCCACAGAGCTACTTTGAGTGACACACTCTTTATACACAAAAATGGATTTCACTTAGCCTGTTGATAGGGCAAAACCCAAGGGCCCAATAAATGGCTTATCTCTTGGTTCAGAATTTGACTCTGGGGTAAGAAGACTGTAGTTAGAAGAAATTATTTTTCTGACGTTTGTCAGAGGGTTATTTCCTTATAGTGATTTACTTTATACATTTACTTGTACCTAGAGATTTCAAAGAAAAGACATATTGAACCCCAATTTCTGACTCTGTGGTTGGGGGTAGGGCTTGCAGACGCAAGAGTGACACTCGCCATCAAAAAATGCAGGTGACATTTGCGAACATCAAAGGCAAAAACTGGAAATTCTATTCCCTTGTTCCAGCAGCTGGTTCTTACTTCTGTATGACAGTGTCGCAATTGTTGTCACTCTTTGGAATCCCTCTTGGGCATCGATACAAGATTGTTAGTGATCATGTGGTTAGGCATAATTTCTGACAAGAAAAATACCACCAGGAACCCAGTATTGCTAGAAACGCTTATTCATCTGTTTTTAGATTTTGAAGACTCATATGTGCAATGGATTCTCCAAGTCTCTGTTCACCTGGCATGCTCCCTGCTTCTTAGCTTATTGGAAGGATGGAAATGAAAATTGTGTCATTCTCTGAGTTTAGGGTTAAACTTCAGTAGCAATGGGGAATGATGCAGAATGGCCAGGTACAAAAAAATACTCATGAGACAGGGGTTGGGAGGAAGGGATGAAATAAGAACATAGAAAGTAAAGATTCATTCTATGAATAAATTCCCATTGGAATTGTGGGTTAACCATTGGACCAGGACAACAGCTGAAAAATCATATTTACCCTTTGCAGAAAACACACTGAAATATGACATTTTGATTTCACAACCCTCATCCCAAGTGTAGATACAATCTCTCAGGATCACAGGGATCATTTTTTTGTGTGTTGGTAATAATTCCTATTCCAGTTTTTCTAGGTTGATGTGGTTACTGCTGTATAGGACTGAGAGTCCTTTCAGTTGGACAAGTTTTGGTGTTTTGTTTTGTTTTTTCTCCCTCAGAATGTTTCCATGTCTTTTGCATTGATTTATGCTTTTTAACTTTACATGAATGGGGGAAGAAAATAGTGTTCAGCAAGTCAAAGATGGTTGAATGGATTAACAGACTTTCATTTCTGAAGGGAACATTTGGGAGTGATTGAATTGCTCTCAATCTACAAGCCATGTTTTTACGCCATGTTTCTGCTTGACTAATTGTTTATGACAGGTGTCACCCAAGTTCTGTAGCGCAGGCTGGTCTGATGCTAAGAAAGAGGCATAACAGGCAATTTCTGTTGATGAAATAGAGAGGCTGTGTATGAATATGTTTCCTTATTGATTGTCTAGTATATGATGTCAGTTAATTACTGAAAGTCATTCACTATAAAAAATATAGGCAGTCATTATGATCATATTTTCAGTTGATTTTTCCCTTACAAACATGATCAGTGATTTGTTCATCTTGAACTGAACAGAAGTTGAAATATCTACAGTTGTGAAACATATATAAGAGTTATATATGGTAAATATCATATGCCCATTAAAAAAACCTCCCTATAATATATACACAGGTGTGTTTCTGTGAGCAGAGAAGTAACAGCAAGTATTGCCAGACAATAGATTATGGTAATTATACTAAAAGGAAGATTTCTAAGTTAGTGTTTTTTTCCTTTCTTTTTTTTTTTTTTGTATTGTTTCTTCAGATTCACAGGAGGTTGAAAAAAGTTAGATCTACATTATGCTGAATGAAAGAACCCAGACCAATAAAAGCACATAAGTATAAGTCCGTTTACATAAAACAAATTCTAGAAAATGTAAACTGAACCTTTAGTGACAGAAAACAGATCACAGGTTATCAGAAGTGGGGGTAGCAAGAAGATTGGATTGCAATTGTGCATGAGGAAACTTTTGGGGGCAATGGAACTGTTCTGTCTCTTGATTGTGGTAGTGTTTTTTGGGGGGTTATACATCTGTCAAAATCCTTCAAATAGTATACTTCAAATGGGTGCAGTTATTGAACACAAATCATACTGTTAATAAAAAAAAAAAACAGCAGATCTATTCCTCAACATGTAAATGCTATTAGGAGAATTACCATAGATTTTCCATGTCTTTAAGAATATTGAACATAAAAGAAAGAAAACTTCATATTGCTCAAAATATCCTCTGAGGAGGAATTGAATTGATAATGTGCATGGAAAGTGTTGAAAGTTCAGGCTCTCAAGGACCATTACAAAGATGGTTGAGACTTTGTCCACTAACCAGAACTCTCTTTACAAGGAAGAACAATAGCCGACCTTTTGGATGTTTCTCATATTGATCTGCATGATAGGTAGCTGTATTCATTTTCTACTGCACTGTTACAAATTACCACAGCTTTAGCAACTAAACATGGCACACATTGATTCTTCACTATTTCCATGAGACATGTGTCTGGGCATGGCTACCTGGCTTCTCTGCTTCAAGGTCTCAACATACTCCAAATCAGGTATTAGCCAGGGTCAAGTGTTCATCAGAGGCTTGACTGTGGAGTGATCTACTTCTAAGCTCCCAACTTGCTGGCAGAATTCATCTGCATGCAGCTATAAGACTGAGGTCCCTGCTTTCATGACGACTCCTAGCCAATGACTGCCCTCAGGTCATAGAGGCCATTCACAGTGTCCTACATGGACCCCACTCCATAGGAAGCAAAGCAGTAGGCTGCCTCAAGGCCATCGTGACAATCTCTGCTTTCATTTTATATCATGTAAAGCAAGCATGGGAGTGACCACCCAATCTCATTTTCTATATCTGTGACTTAATCCAGGGAGCGACTATCCCAACACTTTTGCCATTTTCTGTTGACTCTAAATCCAATTTGAGATCTTCCTTGGTCATATCTAGTTATATCCACCATATTTGTGTTATGGAGGAACGCTAAAATAAATAATTCTCTAAGAATAATATTTTTTGTCAGTCAGTAAATGAAGTTATTTCTAAGTAAATTTATAAACACATATTTAAAAACAAATATAAGCAGAATGTGTTTCACTTTTTAGTTTTTTTTTTTTACTTTATTCTGTTTGATTTCCTCCTTTTTCTCATGACATAACATGCAGCTATTTGCCTATCAATGTTTTTAGTCTGTGTTACTAGCTTATCCTCCTACTGTTTTTAAAGATGCATTTTCTTGAGTCAGCATTTGCCCAGTTACTGCAACCCTTTAATATTCTCAGGAGTTTTGAGGAAGCTGGCTCTGTCATGTCAGTTTTTGCTAGTTGTTCAAAGGTTCTGTGGGAGTATGGGACCCTGGAGCATTTATGCAGCCATTTTGGTGGACCAGAATTCTATAAAATCTTTGTGATTCACTTTTAACTCAACAAATTTACTATTTAATTGTAATTTGCTTTAACTTGTATCTGGTTTGGCTTTTATACAAAAATCTCAGGACCATATCTGATATGGAGTCAGGTAGCCCTGTATGTACTGCACAGGCCATGAAGGAGTTAATGTGCCTTCCTAAAGTTGTCGATTTCCTTCTTCCTCATCAGAAAAATAAGACCTGTAATTTGCAAAATGAATCCAGATTCTCCAGCAGTGACTGAAAAAAAAAATTAGAGTATTTTATAATTAGCCATTCAAATTATCTTATGGTTGTCTACTGTTCATAATATCAAGAACATAATACAAATAACATAGATCATAATATTAGTTACAGATGTCAGCTTCTTCCTTTTTTTTCTAAAGAAAAGGTGTTAATGAATTACTCTAGACTGATTTCTGACATAATTGCCAGGATTGCACAATATATCATTCTACATTTATGCCAGCAAATTAGCATCTGTGATTCATACAGTGGTAGCTTTCTTAATTTTATCATGTACAAAATACATGTTGTTCAAGTTTTCAAAATAACAGGTGGCTCTATACCTCCTACACTGAAGAGAATTTACAATTCTACCATTGAATTAGTGAATATTTCAAAGATGACAGTAACAATATACCTTTGGGGTTGCCATAAAAATAAGGCTGCAACTCTGACAAGCTACTAAGTACTGCAAATACATCAATTATTTCAACCTGAGAAACAGCGTTTAATAATTTTGACTCTCATTTGCTTTCTAATGCATTTTTTTCATGACAACTACACAACAGTTAGGCACTTAAAATTCCTTTTCCAGTGCCAAGAGGGCAGCTACAAATGGTATTAGTAGAAGTCGCTTGTAAATTCTGTGTGTGTATGAACTCAGTATCATTGCAGCCAAGAACGCAGGTTTGCAGACTTTCACTGCCTCTTTATCTGAGACCCTGGGCACATTTGTGAATTGCCTGAAGCTTCCCATAATACAAAATTACATTAGAATCCATTCCCTCTAGATAGACTGTTTAGTATAATACCTGACACATAGGAAGCACTCAGAAAACAGTATTGAACTCAACTCCTGATCAAATTGAAACATTTCTGGCAATCATGTATGTCTTTTCTCAGACTGAGCTTTTCTCCTGGGGCTGTGAATTCATGGAGTAAAAGCAGCATAAGGTGTTGTTTTTAATTATGCAACTCTCTTCTGGGATCTGGAAATCATGAGACCTCACTCCATCCAAGTAAAAGAGACAGCAGAAGTTTATGTTATTATATGCATTTTTTAAATGGGGAGATAGGGGCACAAGAAGATTACTTGATTTCTACAAGGTAGTGCACTGCTAAAATTGGAATTTTAGTAGTTACCACCTCATGTAACTTGTCTAGTTTCTTTTTTCTCTTGCACATCACCTTTAAGAAAACTTAAATTGTGCTTCCTATGAGTCAGGCATTCTTTTATGTGTTTTAAAAATTTTAGCTCAGTCGACTCTTAAGATATTATTTTAAGTTAGTTACTATTATCATCTACATATGTATATAGATGAGCAACTGAGGCACAAGGTGAGATAACTTGGGTGAGTACATGGCAGTTTAGTTCTGAGTTCTGCACTTAACCATTGCCTTGGGCTGCCTCTCACTTTTAAATGTAACTTGTACAGGCAAGTTACATTTAATTCTCTAGGTTAGAAACAAACATGGAATAATATCTATTTCCCCACTGTGCTCACTAGAGCGCCTACTCTTTCGTATATTGAATTACTCACTAAAAAGGAGACAGAATGTTAGCTCCAAGAAGGTGGTGTGGGGCTAGCTTGTTTACTGCACTCTGATCACGAGTAAGAGTGTCTGATACATAAAAGGAGTTCAATAAAATATTTTGAATGATCAGAGGGATGCATGAATGGATGAATGGATGGTCAGATGGATGGATTAGACATGTACCTTTTTTTAAGGGAGACTTTTGTCGCAGGAGACACCCCACGATTCAGAGGAATAAAATGTTTTAGGTCTTTTTATTCCTTTCAGATTCTTTAAAGAAACTACTCCATCTGGGTAAAACAGATTTGCTCAGTTTTTAAATATGTATTAGAAAAACATATGCTAAAACCCAAATTGAACAAGCTTTTATCTGCATGGCTTGGTCTCAACCTAGATTAATTTGGTAGAGGTGAAAATGAATTCTTCAAGAGAAACTATCTTGCCATATTTTAGCATGAGGGTTTCCATATGGGTGGCATTTTTATGAGAGGAAGCTGGAGAGCAGAATATAGAATGGGGTGGAGGAGAGGATGTTGAATGTGCCTTCATCTCAGATGGATCCCCAATACACTAGCCTCTAAAGGCATCAATAAAATGCTGGGGTTAATAGAAAATATTTGGTAGATGAGTGTTCATATCCTTATCATTGTAAACAAACAAAAAATGATGACATTTATTTCTGAACAACTACAGGCCGTTCAATCTGCTCAAAAAAGGACAGAGATAGGAACATATCCAGGAAAGAAAACGAATATAATCAAGAGAGGAGAGTGGATTCTTAGATTCAGACTAATACAGGCTGACAGAAAAAGAAGAAAATGTCAGTGTGGGGTGATGGAGAGGGTTTGGGTTATTATTTCAAGATCCGAAAGATAAGAACTGAAAAGTGGATTTCATCAAAATATATAAGACCAAGACGAATATGAAATGTGATCGTTGATTTATTCAACAAATGTCAGTATCCTAGACCCTAAGGATCTACTCAACATTTAGAAGAATTCATTTTAGGACAAGTCATACATATATTTCATAGCAGATAATAAATTCAGTGAAAATGGCACTAGAAGTTCCCTAACAAGTATTAAGATGTTATAAAAATTTTAATACACATTCCTAAATTTTTCCGTTTTTATCATGAGAGACTGTCAAAAACTTTACAGTGTGATCCCTAGTGAAACTTCCACCATAGGAAAAATTACCAGGCTCAGGGATTATTGAGTTATAACTATGACTTCTTTTAGAAATGATTATGGAGACAATTTAGGATGAAACGCCTTAGTGACTTATGTCACTAAAATAATGAAATGATCTGAAGCCAAGAAAGTTGAGATTAAGAGAGGATGTGTGCGGCTTGGTATCCTCCAAAAAAAAGGCTGAGCTGGGTTTCTACACAAAAATGAAGCAGAGGATATACAAGAGAAAGCATAAAGTGAAATTCAAAGTTGCTTATCATAATTCCATAATAGCCAGATCTGGGAAAAACTTTTGGGGAAGAAAGAATTCAAGGTCACTAATCAGAATGGGATTTACAGATTAGCTGGAACTGTAAATTGCCGTATTGCTCTTTCTAGGTTTTAGTGACCCAGGTATTCTTCCCCTGGACTGGGATGAGGAATGACTTGGGATGGACAAATTTTAGAAACACTCTTTTAGCTGCCTGTATTTTATATGTTCTTCAAGTTACTCAATACTTTCAGTTGACTCATTAATACATACATTTTCTTTTCAATTTACTGTTTGTTATCTGATTTCTCTCAACTCCTTCCGTTCAATTCTCTTACTCTCCATAGTTAAGCATTCACAAAAAGTGAAGTTTTCCACCCATAATATGCATTTTATTGCCCTAGTTATCTATTTATTTGTTTGTTTATTTATTGCCATCCTTGATAGTGTTTCCAGTCTTTCTAGGAGAATCACAAGGAACAACAAGATATCCGAGGTGTGCTGGTAAGCTGTCAAACAAGCTGTGCCTATATATTGAACTACTTACCCAATTCTCTCCCCCGTGTCAAGCAGTCTTGGCAATTAGCAAGGTTTGTGCTCACTTGATACCCATCTTGTCAACCTGAGCAAAACTGTCTTCCAACCCTGTCATCTTTAGTTTCATTGTCTATTAGATTCTACCTAAGCTGAAAAATAGGATGAAACAAGAATCAAGTTGGAACCCAATACATTACTCCCTAGGATGAAATCCCAAATGGACACACAGCTAGAACTGTACCAGCTGATAGAGAAGCGTAAGCATGAATCATAAATGTTCTTAGTGGTGTGACACTCCCTCCCCAGATTGGTGGCTGAAGTCCAAATGCTTCATCTCTAAAGTCTGTATTTGAAGTCAGGTTGGCACACATCTTTTTCAACTCTCCAGAATTAATCTGTTCACACTGGTTGATGTTAGCTATGATTACAGTAAAAATCTTAAAAGTCAACAAGTCCACACTGTCTTTGTTTCTTTTTTTTTCTTCTTAGTTCTTCACTCAGAGTAAAAGTGTATACAGATAAGCATTCCTTGATTACATGCATGTAGATAAGCATTCCTTCCATATATTCCATGTATGTAGACAAACATTCCTTTTTTTTTTTTTTTTTTTTTTTAAATACATGGGCAGGCACCGGGAATCGAACCTGGGTCCTCTGGCATGGCAGGCAGGTGCTGAGCCACCATGGCCTGCCCAAACATTCCTTTTTATGTTCTTCACAAAGACTTCTCTAAGCTTACCTAAAGGTTGTCTGTGCACTATAATTAATGTCACAGTCCTCACCTCTTCCTCCCAAGTTTTAAAGTAGACTTTTTGGGAGGAGTGGAGATAATTTTAGATTTACAGAAAAGTTGTAAAGGTATTACAGAGCTTCCACATAGCCCTTACCAAGTTTTCTCCATTGTTAACATTTTATATTACCGTGATATATTTGTCAAAGCTGAGAAACTAATGTTGGTGCATTTCTATTAACAAGATTCAGACTTTACTTTGATGTGACCTGTTTATTCATTACTGTTCTTCTTCTGCACCAGAATCCAATCCAGGGCACCATCTTACATTTAGCTGTCATGTCCTGCCAGTCCCCTTTGGTCTGTAATGGTTTCTCAGTCTTCACTTGGTTTTCATGACCTTGACAGCCTGAGGCTGTCTTTCAAACAGAGTTTTTCTGATGTGTTTCTCACAATTTAGACTGGGATCATGAGTTTTGGAAAGGATACCACAGAGGTGAAGTGCTTTTCTTGTTATATCATATCAAGGATACATAATAGTCACAAGACATCACTAGTGATAATTACCTTCACAAGCTGGCTGAGGTGTTTGCCAGGATTTTGCTTTAGTTGGTATTTTTCCCTTTCCTTACTCTTCTTTTTGGAAACAAGTGACTAAATCTAGACAACCCTCAAGCTTGTCGACCCCTCTTTTTAATGGCTGCAGTCAACTTTATGGTTAAAATCTAGCATGATTTTACCACATTTTATGTTAATTCTCCTATGTGCCTCTACATAGTTCTAGAAGGCAATATAGCCAGCATGCTGCTACCTACAGGGGAGTGTCTCTTCCTTAAGAGAGCAGAGATTGATTGCTCAGAAAGTTCTCAGCAATAAAGCTATTACAGTCCCCTTCTTTCCCATCCCTTAACTGTCCCTGAGACAGGGGAGATAAGTTATGTTTGGATAATGATAAAGTTGGGTGACACTAAGGGCAGAGGATATCTCCTCTAATTCATCTTTATTTTCTCCTAGTCATTACTAAGTGCATTTATTTAGATCTCATATTTTAATCTCTGTCTAGACACAATGATCATGGAGAGGGAAATGGAGGCCAAAGTTAGTTAACTATCTCAGCCATACCTTCATGCTTATTATAGAGTAGTTACAGAATCCCAAACTATATACTAGAAATTTAGAGATGTTTCCATAAGTGTGGCATTGAGCTCTGAAATCTATGCAAGGATTTTTTTTTCCTTCTGTCAAAATATTTACTCATGAATAGAGTATGTCATTTATTCTTTGCTTTAAATAATCAAAGTTATGAGAATGACTGTTCTCTTCTCAATTGAAGCCTAGCAAATTAGTGTTCTCATCCTTGAGGTGAGAAGCTTTATATTCTTACGCTGACATCCAATATAGGGGGATGATTCCTTTTGGTGGAATCAGTACTTATGCAGGCCTTCGGATCTACCATCCATTTTTTTTTTTTGGAATAATTTACTTGATTTATAATAGTTCTTTGTGCAGTAGGGCTATTAATCCTTTGTAATAGTATTGAAACTATTTTCTCAACTTTTCATTCATATTTTCATCCCATTTATTATGCTTTCCCATACAAAAGTTTTAGTTTGTATATAGTCATATGTACTAATATTTTTCTTTATAGGTTCCAACTTTTTCATTTTCTTAGAACTACCTTCCTTTTTAATTGAGTAATATGTTCACCCTATTTCACTTGAGTGGTTTTTGGATGTTTTTTACATTTGTTTCTGTATACTAAATCCTGTCACGTTGCTCTTTCTGACTCCCCCCATAATAGTGCACAGAAATTTTAAGTATCTTACCCAGAGTCACTCACAGGGTAAGTGGCAAAGCCAGGCTTGAACCCAACAGACTCTTGTACTCAACTGCTTTCAAAGCTGCTTCTTTTTTCTTAGAGATTTTAGGTATTTGTAGTGTAAATTTGTGTCTTAGCACTACTGAGCTTTCCTAGTCAAGAATGAACTTTTTTCCCCTTAATATAGAAAATTATATTCATTAAGGTGGTAAAATAGTCAAGACAGGGGCAGGTACCAATTTTTTTTCTATAATTTTCGATTTAGTCTTTAACTGAACTCAAAGCACTTTATGGTTCCATCCACTGTATTTTGTGTCTTTGTGGTCATGCTAAGGAAGAGAGATGCTTTTACAGCATTTTGATAATGATGATGGGAAAATTCGGAGACAATATAAGTCATATATCCAGTATGTAATCAATATCATATAATCAGTATCAGAATTCCAGTCTTTTAACTGCCTACTTCCAAACTCTCTTGTATCATGTTTTCTTCAGAACCAGCTATTACTATCTAAATGGATTGTGAGGTGCCATTCAGTTCCAAATTTGCTTGAACCAATTTCAAAGGAAAAATAAGAAAAGAAGAGAGTAAAGAGACAGAAGGAGATAGAGGATGTTATTGCTTCTTAGATGATAGAACTTTAGTAACAACCTTCAAGATTATCCCTTCTGCATCCTAGAAGAAATACACAATACTAAGCATAAGAGAATAAGACCTTGTCACCTAATTTCAAGTTCAACATTCTTTTCATTTGAATCCAGAAAAAAGGCATTATCTTATTACTAGCTGATGATAAACATGTGAATACAGACAAACATGGTATTTTTTAGCTATAATAGCAAAAGGAATCAAACTTAAAATAGGTATAGTCATGGTACATGAACACCTGAATCCTATATTTCAGAATTTCACATGCCTCAGGTTATGTTTGAATAATCCAATCAATTTACCAACCATAATTCAAGTTGCTACGTGTCTTTAGGTAAATCAACACATTTAATGCTGTTTTAAAAAAATCGAAGAAAGCTTTTTAAATGATCCATCTTTTCTGTAAAAATTAATATCATTCTACTTAGGGTGACCAGGAAAATAATGACATTTGATGCACAGCCACAATTTATGATTATATAATGTGCTTTTATTACTTAATCAATCATCTCTCATGGCTATTCCTTTGTTTTGCCTACTTATTAGATTTGATGTACGAGTCCTAAGTCTAGGCCAATGAGCCTCTTTTATGGTTTACAGTTTTACTATAATTTCTCTCACTGCATTAAATACACTAAAATAGAAAAAGGATGAGCTTCTGTGAGTAATCACTCAGCTGTGATTGTAAGTACTCCATTCTCACCATTCTCCTTCTCAGAGAAGGGGCAAAAATTGCTCAGCCTTTCTCTTTCTCTTGCTCTCTCTCTTATATTTATATAAGCCACAGAATGGCAAACCCAAAAGGGAATGAGGTCCAAAGGAACACCCTACCTATGTATTTCATGGCCCCCTGTTGGTTAGCAGTAGCTTCACAGCAGTAACCCGAGGCTCTACTTACACAAACCTGGTTGGAATAGTAATCATTTATCTTACTTTAATGCTTCATTTCATTCCCTTTAATTCCTTTTAATTCATTTTAGTGGCTATCAAATTCAGGGATGGGTAGCAAGGTGTCAGAGCCAAGTGCACTGCATGCAGATGCTTAATACACCTCCGTGCTCTATGCTGCCAGTGTATCCCCGGCCTGTGCTGCCTCCTCACATCCTGGCTATCAGTCTGTGCATCTGAAAGACAGTGTTCAGTGAACCTGTCAAGTGGAAACTCCAGCTCTGATTTTCAGGGAACTATCAGAGAAATTGAAATTAGTTCATCCTGGCACTGAGCATTTCTCCAGCTACTCATATTCCAATCCTTTAAATACATTCTTTTAAAATTTATTTTAAACTTCATGGGACAGAGTTGAAAGTATTCTCTAATAGAACTTACTGGGTCCTAGGCCCCAAAGCATGATTGGAACATTTTTTTTTTTTTTTGAGTTATTTGGTATCCTGAAATAGTAATTCCAGCTCTTAAAAGTACCTACATTGGAAAAAAAAAAAGTAGTTTAAATCTTTGCCCATCTCATTTAAGTTATTTTATCTTCAGTTTACCTTTACCTTGAGTTTCTGACTGAAAAAGTATCTGGATTGCTTAACAATAAATTTTAAATTCACTACTATTGATTTAGTTCTCCCTCCCTGACAAGCTTGTCAACTGTTTTACCTTAGTAGTATCTCATCACCCAAATAAATTGCATAGGAAAGCACTGCTTCTTAAGGCCTGCCATAATGATCTGTCTCAGCAATGCATGTGTTCCCTCAGATGTTCTTCTTGGACAGAAAAAATGCATGGCAGCCCGGGACAAAACACCATATGGCTGAGATGAGGTGAAGGATGATAAAGGAACATGAGGGATGGGAGGGGAGATGTCACAGCTTGTCAGTCTTTATCCCCAGAGGAAGCTCTGGTGACAGGGGAATGAGCAGAATGCAGGTTTGGGGTCCCTGAGTATGGAGAAGGAATCTAAACAATGACAAAAAATTCAATGGTATTAACTCAAGGCAAAATATGGAACCAAAGGGAGCTGTGGATGGGGTGAAAGGGTAGTTCTCCTGCAGTTGATGAAAGATGCCAGGAAGAGAAATTAAAGGGCAAAATGATTAAAGATGGACTCATGGAGCCTTGGAATAGTGACATATATAAAGGGTACTGTGATTAGTTGGAAAAGAGACTGAAATGAAGCAAATTCTCTGAGAAGCAGATATATAGAGATGATTCAGGGAAGAAAATGAAGGTTGGAATGTCCCCTGCAATCTTTGGCAGAGTGTGGAGAAATAGTCATGATAAAGGAAGTAGGGAAAGATATTGATTGAGGTGACCAAATACTGTCCTTGCATAGAAGAACATTTCCAACATACTAGACTTAAAATGCTCCCCAAAGTCTTTCTATTAATGTTTTTATTTCTTCAGCCACACATCATCAAACCAGACCAATAGAAACAGGCTTTCTGTTCCCTGAATCTAAAGATAAGCAAATAATAATAACAGCAACCATTCTTTGTATACAAACCATATGCTAAGTACTGTGAGCAGCTTTTCAAATCCATTTCTCATTGTCACTTAACAACCCTGTAAGTTAAATATGTTCAATCAATTTTAAAATGTGGAATGTAAGGCTTAGAGAGGCTAAATAAATTTCCAAGTTACACAGCCATGGAGTGTGAGAGCCAGGATTCAGTATCCACTTCATCTAACTGCAGTGTTCTGCTCAAGTCCATCTGATAGCATGTACAATGTCCTAGTCACCCCACCCCCACTCTGCACCCCCCACCCATCCTCTCTGTCTGCATCCTTCTAGTTCCATCATGATTAAACTTATTCAAAAGGCACTTTCCTAAAAGAAACAAAAATTTTATCAAAAGTACACAATGTTTGTTTTTACATAATACAATGTACAAACTGGAGTCTAAGAAAACTTTAGTCACACAAGTTTTGGTCTACCATTTTACCATTATTATTTTTCCTCTTCATTTTTTTGGAGAAGGGCTCAAGCACCCAGAGGGATAGTCTTGTCCGCTGATAGGAAAATACTTCCTGGAATTTGTTTCTAGTCCTATCTCCTGGTGTGCCCATAGTTAATCCTTCTTAGCATACAACTTTCACTTTGGTAATGCTCTTTGATGCATAGTCCCTCAGATGAGAATCACATTTCCTAAAATAGCCCTCCTGCTTTTCCTCTGACTTCCTTTCTCCTATTAATGAAAGCATTATTTTTCTTAGGAGCTATTTCTATTTGAACACACATTTTATAATCCTTGACATGTAGTTGGGTTTCAGAAGCAGGCTGTGTTATATTTTTCTTTTCCACCATTGGTCCAGAAGGAAATATTCTTTCATCAATCCTTCAATACCTTGAACCTTCCTCTGAGTTCTGTTTTTCAATCTGCTCTGTAATTTATTAGCAGAGTGATAAAGATTACCATAACCTGCTTGCTGTTATAGCCAGGTCCTCTTCTAGTGCATATTCTCAAATACCCACTTTGGAAGATTCTGAAAGGGAATTTTCTAGCCAAAGTCTAAACATCACAGTTTCACAAAGCCTCTCATTTAGTTAACATGGCAAGGATTTTTTTGGATATCTATGATGTGACTAACTTATGTGTGTTGGATTTAAGTTTAAAATATTGTACAGTTAAGACTTGATTCCTACTCTAATAAAGCGTATAGTTTAGAGTAGTGTATTAGTTAAGGTTCTCTAGAGAAACAGAATCAACAGGAAATATTCGTAAATATAAAATTTATCAAAGTGTCTTAAGTAACCATGGGAATGGAGAGTCCAAATCTGTAGGGCAGGCTGTGAAGCTGATGATTCCAATGGAGGGTCTGGATGAACTCCATAGGAGAGGCTCATTGGCTGAAACAGGAAGAGAGCCTGTCTCTTGTGAATCCTCCTTAAAAGGTTTCCAGTGATTAGATTAAGCATCACTCATTAAAGAAGACACTCCCCTTGGCTGATTACAAATGGAATCAGCTGTGGATGTAGCCAGCGCGATCATGACTTAATTCTATGAACTGTCCTCATAGCAAAAGACAGGCCAGCACTTGCACAACCAAACAAACAAGTACTACCACTTGGCCAAGCTGACACATGAACCTGACCATGATAGTCCACCCCTTGTCAACTTGGCAGCTGTGCTCATCACCTTAAACCATACCTAGTTTCTAAATAGAAAACAATAAGACCTCTTTTTTCTCCTAACAATACTCAACTCTCCTTCATATAACCGGAAATGTGTTAAAACTCTCCAGAATAGGATGCAAGACCTTGGGTAATATTCATTCTTGAACTTGATATTTACAACTTAAATAGTATAACATGAACAAAACAGTTTTACAGTCCTTGTTTCTACAACTGATCACATGGTTGTAGTTCATATTTATCACTGCCTTCTTCCACTACCATGTTCCCTTTACCCTCAGCAAGCACTTCAGCTGGCCGTGGTTCTTTGCCTGGTGGTGTGACCCAAACCTTCATTCCTGAAGTTTCAGAGCCATTGGTAGCCCTGCCAGGATTGGGTTGTTGCAGTTTTCCATTGATTTTAATCACAGGGCATGGTAGTACTAAATGATGCACTAGGGGATCCCCTATATTCCAGGAAAATTCTTCTTTACCTTCATTGTGGAGTTGGTAAAGATATTTACCAACTATTTTCCCCTGATAGTCAGGGTCAATCACCCCAGCCAGTAATGTGATCCCCTTCTCTAGGGGCATGAGTAGCCCAAAGTGACCAAGTGGCAGTCTTAGATTCCAGCTCAATGGAATCATTGTTGTTTTTCCTGGTGGAAGCACTCCCCCTTTTGGAATTAAAACCTGTAGACCAGCAGAACTCAGGGTTGCAGGGACAGGAAGCAAAAATTTTCCTAGTGGATCACTAGGGATAATAGTGAGTGGTGCCACTCCCATTTCTACCCCTTGATTCCTAGACCCCTGGATCCTGCCTATGGGAGAAACAGCACTATACAGAGGATGCTAATTCAGGGCATACACAGCTTCCTAGAGAACATTACCCCAGCCCTTCAAGGTATTGCCACCTAGTTGGCACCATAATTGAGTTTTCAAAAGGCCATTCCACCATTCTATCAATCCAGTGGCTTCTGGATGACAGGGAACATGGTAAGACCAGAGAATGCCATGAGCATGTGCCCATTCCTGTACTTCATTTGCTGTGAAATGTGTTCTCTGATCAGAAGCAATGCTGTGTGGAATACCATGATGATGGATAAGGCATTCTGTAAATCCATGGATGGTAGTTTTGGCAGAAGCATTGTGTGCAGGGAAAGCAAACCCATATCCAGAGTATGTGTCTATTCCAGTTAGAACAAATCACTGCCCCTTCCAAGAAGAGAGTGGTCCAGTGTAATCAGCCAGCCATTATGTAGCCAGTTGGTCACCTCGGGGAATGGTGCCATATTGGGGGCTGAGTGTGGGTCTCTGCTATTGGCAGATCGGACATTCAGTAGGGCCGTAGCCAGGTCAGCCTTGGTGAGTGGAAGTCCACATTGCCGAGGCCATGCATAATCTCCACCCAAACCACCATGACCACTTTATTCATGAGACCATTAGGCAATGACAGGAGTTGCTGGGGAAGGAGGCTGACTGGTATCCACAGAACGGGTCATCTTATCCACTTGATTATTAAAACCTTCCTCTGCTGAAGTCATCCTCTGGTGCACATTCACATGGAACACAAATATCTTCATGTTTTTATCCCACTTAGAAAGGTCTATCCACATACCTCTTCCCCAGACCTCTTTGTCACCAATTTTCCAATTATGGTCTTTCCAAGTCTCTGACCATCTGAGCCAAACCATTAGCAACAGCCCATGAGTCAGTATACAGATGCACCTCTGGCAAGTTCTCCTTCCAAGCATAATGAACAACCAGGTGCACTGCTCGAAGTTCTGCTCACTGGGAGGATTTCCCCTCACAACTGTCCTTCAAGGATACCCCAGAAAGGGATTGTAGTGTTGCAGCTGTCTACTTTCGGGTGGTACCTGCATATCATGCTGAACCATCTGTAAACCAGGCCTGAGTTTCCTCTTCCTCAGTCAATTCACTGTAAGGAACTCTCCAAGAGGCCATAGCTCTGGTCTGGGAAAAAGAATGTAATGTGGCAGGAGTGGAGACCATGGGCGTTTGGGCCACTTCCTCGTGTAACTTACTTATGCCTTCAGGACCTCCTCTGGCTCTACCTCATATATACCATTTCCATTTTATGATGGAGTGCTGCTGTGCTTTCCCCACTTCATGGCTTGGTGGATCAGACAACACTCAGCTCATGATAGACAACTCAGGTCTCATGGTAAATTGGTGGCCTAAGGTTAAGCTTTCAGTGTCTACTAAGGCCCAGTAGCAGGCCAAAAGCTCTTTCTCAAAAGGAGAATAATTATCTGCAGCATATGGTAAGGTTTTGCCCCCAAATCCTAAGGGACTGCATTGTGATTCTCCTATAGGGGCCTGCCAAAGGATCCAGACAGCATCTCTGTTTGCCACTGACACTTCCAGCACCATTGGATCGGCTGGATCCTGTGGTCCAAGTGGTAGATCAGTTTGTACAGCATTCTGGACCTGTTGCAGAGCCTCCTGTTGTTCAGGTCACCACTCAAAATTAGCAGCTTTTCTGGTCACTCAATAAATGGGCTGGAGTAGCACACCCAAATGAGAAATATGTTGTCACCAAAATCCAAAGAGACCAAGTAGGCATTGTGCCTCTTTTTTGGTTGTAGGAGGAGCCAGATGCAGCAACTTATCTTTCACCTTAGAAGGGCTAGCTTGACATGCCCCAGACCACTGGACACCTAGAAATTTCACTGACGTGGAAGCCCCTGTATTTTTGTTGGATTTATCTCCCATCTTCTGACATGCAAATGCCTTACCAGTAAGTCTAGAGTAGTTGCTACTTCTTGCTCACTAGGTCCAATCAACATGATATCATCAATATAATAGACCAGTGTGATGTCTTGTAGGAGGGAGAAATGCTCAAGATCCCTGTGGACAAGATTATGACATAAGGCTAGAGAGTTGAAATACCCCTGTGGTAGGACAGGGAAAGTATATTGCTGACCTTGCCAGCTGAAAGCAAACTGTTTCTGGTGGTCCTTACTAACAGCTATTGAGAATAAAGCATTTGCCAGATCAATAACTGCATACCAGGTACAGGGGATGTATTGATTTGCTCAAGCAATGATACCACATCTGGAACAGCAGCTGCAAGTAGAGTTACCACTTGGTTGAGTTTATGATAATCCACTGTCATCCTCCAAGACCCATCTGTTTTCTGCGCAGGCCAAATAGGCAAGTTGAATGGGGATGTGGTGGGAATCACCACCCCTGTGTCCTTCAAGTCCTTAAGGGTGGCAGTAATTTCTGCAGTCCCTCCAGGAATGTGCTCTTGATTCTGATGTACTATTTTGCTAGCTGGGGCAGTTCTAATGGCTTCCACTTGGTTTTTCCCACCATAATAGCCCTTACGGCATGAGTTAAAGAGCCAATGTGGGGATTCTACCAGTTGCTCAGTATGTTTATTCCAATTATGCATTCTGGAACTGTGGAAATAACTACAGAATGGGTCTGGGGCCCAACTGGACCCACTGTGAGATGGACCTGAGCTAAAACTCCATCGATCACCTGATCTCCATAAACCTCCACTCTGACTGATGGACCAGAGTGATGTTTTGGGTCCCCTGGAATTAATGTCACTTCTGAACCAGTATCTAATATTCCCCGAAATATCTGATCATTTCCTTTTCCCCAATGCACAGTTACCCTCGTTGTCAGTCTCCTTGGGGAAGGTTTGGAGGAAGATTAACAATATAGATTTGTGGCAATGTAACAGCGTTCTCCCCAAAGGGACTTGGCCTCCCCTTCATTCAAGGAGCTCTGGGTCTATAAACTGTTTCAAGTCTGGAAATTGACTAAGGTGCCATGACTGTGTTTTGTAATTCAAGTTAGACTTCTGTCACTTGACCTAGAACTCTTTTGTTTATACAGCTCGAGCAAGAATTTAGTAGACCGCCCATCTATTGTATTTCTAGGTACCCCATGATTTACTAGCCAATGCCACAAATCTCTGCAAGTCAGATTGTTCTGACTCCTGCTTTGAGTTTGCTGTCTATTACAATAGCCATGTCCATCCTGTCTTTGGTGATTAAGCCTGACTTCTGCCAACTTGGGATCCAGTCATTCCCCTTATGTTTAAGGATTCTAGCTAAGTAACAGTGGTTCCCACAGTAATATCTGACATATAGAGAAATGCAACTACAAAGCTCTTCAGGGATGGATAATGGCACTAGTCTCACAAATTTATTTCTCACTATCCTGGTAAAAGGTGCATCCTCCAGAGATTCCTGGGGTATAAGAGCAGGCTTTGTATGATAAATCCATTCTAACATTCCAATCTCTCTAAGCCTCTGGATCCCTTCATCTACATTATACCAGGGCAGTTCTGGCATTTCAACCTCAGGTGATGTTGGCCACCTTTTGACCCATGTTTCAACCTCACTACTGACATCATTATGCATCCATATGTTGCCATCCCATTTTTCAGGGTCCCACTCCTTTCTGATCAATGCCCTCACTTTAATGGCAGACACCATCCAAGACTGAGACAATTTACCTTGTAAAGTTGCTACTCTAACAATAAGATTGTGAGTCTGATTTTCAGAGATCTCAAGTCTATGGCTACAGAAAATAAGATTTTCCTTCAGGATACTCACAGAAACATCTACATCTGTCAGATCGCATGTAAGCTTCTTGTTTGAAGCCTTAAGCTCATCCCTTTCACTCATTAATGTATATAGTGTATCTAACAGCAAGCCAACATCTCTATACTTCCTATTTCCACAAAACTCCATAAAGGTGTCAAAAACATTATCCCCCAGAGCCTGACTTTGCACAAGTGAAGCATTAGAAGAATCAAATAGTGATATTTTGACTATCTCTTTTGCCAACTTATTCCATGGATTGGCAATGTCATTCTGATTATGGGAATCAGAGTCCTTAGTACCTTTGAGTCCAGTCAGAGTAGAAAACCATTCGTAAAATCCCATTTTTAAGATTCTGTTTCTTAAGAACCACTCCTGGTACCAAGTTATATTAGTTAAGGTTCTCTAGAGAAACAGAATCAACAGGAAATATTCATAAATATAAAATTCATAAAAGTGTCTCATGTAATCATAGAAACATAGAGTCCAAAATCCTTAGGGCAGGCTCTGAAGCTAACGATTCCAATGGAGGGTCTGGACGAACTCCACAGGAGAGGCTTGCCAGCTGAAGCAGGAAGAGAGCCTGACTCTTCTAAATCTTCTTTAAAAGGCTTCCAGTGATTAGATTAAGCATCACTCATTAAAGAAGACACTCCCCTTGGCTGATTACAAATGGAATCAGCTGTGGATGAAGCAATGTGCTCATGAATTAATTCTGTGAAATGTCCTCATAGCGAAAGGCAGGTCAGCACTTGCCCAACCAAACAAACAGGTACCACCACTTGGCCAAGTTGACACATGAACCTGACCATGACAAATAGGGTACTGAAAAATGGCCATATCATTACAGTGCAGCATGGGAAGTACCCATGGAGCAATTATCTTTTCCTGTCCTCTGAAAACCTAGAATAGAAGGACTTTGCCCTAGCTAGAATCTAAACCTAAGCTGAAACCTGAAGAAAGTGCTCAGCTCAATGCAGCAAAGTGGTTGGGGGAGGTGTTACAACCCAGGAAGCTGCACACAAAAGTAGCAGAAGTAAGAGCATGAGGTCTTCATGGAACTGAGCACTGTTCAGTGTGGAGAGCTAAGAAGTAGCAAGGAACCAAATCTGCAACTAGAGTCCCTGGAACTATCTCAAGCCTGCATTCTAACCCTTGGAGACCCTTGACTATATCCTTTCTCAGAGCTACTTCTGTCCAAGAGAGCTGAGAAAGCAGGGCTGGTTTGGAAGGAGCAGGTTTGGAAGTGGTGGGAGATAAATCTAGAGGGAGAAGCTCTGGCAGGGAGAATTACAGAGCTGCCTTTCCTCCTTGGGATTTGGAAACTGACTGACTATCCCTTCACATCATTCTTTGCACCCAGGAACCCCTCAAAGAATATTGAATGAATCAGTAATCAGACATAAATTCATTTTGATCAAAGAAAGTCCATGAAATGGATGATTAAAATCCATAGCACTATGACAATGACAGCTTATCAATATTATAAATTATATATGCTTCTTAAAATAGCAAGAATCACTGCTATTTAGAAAGTCTGTTCTAAGTTCTCAGTAACAACACTACCAAAAATTTAGACTGAAATTCATTCGTAAGAGAGTGTCCCATCCTCTAACTGTCTTACATGTGTGTATATTATGCCCTCAAATTACTTCCCTATTCTTTAAGAGCAACATCCAAGTCTTAAAAAAATAAAAAAATCATAGCTTCACACATGATAGTAGGAGTTGCTGGACATTTAATAAATGTTGGTTATTCATTTAGTGACTATACCCAAAAAATTCCTTGAAATAAAGATTAAAATTTAATGAGATCACACAAAGTACATTAACTTCCACCTATTATTAATTTAAAATGAAAAAAATTTAAAATACTATCTTTAAGTCCATATTTCTTAGATTTATAAAAGTTTTTAATGCTCTAGTTCAAAAGCCACAATTTCTTACATTTTGAAAATAATGTGACATTTTAGTAAAAATGCTGTTCTTTATCATTTTTAACCATACACAAACATTTTTAGTTAGTTGGTCAAATTACTTTATGAACTGTATAGTCTTTAACCCCCAAATTTAGATTTTACTCAGTGTCTCCATTTAGATATTAAGATGCCAGAGCTTGGTATCAAGGGAGCAATAATAACAAAAAACCAGAAAGAAAATTTGGATGTTTTGCCCTTAGGAGTCTTAAGTATTCCTATCATTTCACTAATGTTGTCTCTTTATATTATACTGAATTTTAATTAAATCTTCAAGTTAGTAAGGAGATGCAGCTAATAAAGTGGCTAGTTGATTAGGTGGCTACATTTATAATTTGTAGTTAGCAATGTTGGAAATGAAAAGTTAAAGAGTGACAGCAGTAAGCTTATTGGTTTGTCTGATGATAAATGCAGATGAAATGTTTTTGAATTTTTATGAATGCATCTTATCATCTTTCAAGTGCTTTTAGGAAATAGAGGTCATGTGCTGTTAATAAGCTTAGAGAAAAATTAATGGCCATGAACACTATATATTAAAAATCTAAAAAGAAATGAGTCTCCAGTAACTAGAGATTTGGTTTTATAGAAAAATTAACCAAAGAATGTAATTCTTAACCCAAGAATGTAATTGTTACCAAGGCTATTGCACTGGATGTAATCAAAATGTCTTTTTTTTTCAAAACTGTCCATTTTTTGGATATGCATTATCTTAAGAATATTTTTTTGACTTCTGCTATGATAATTTTCTTTTTAAAGGTGGTCTGGGGGAAAAAAAGGAAATGCTGGAATAGTGTGACAAATTCGTCTCTTCTTCTCCATGACAATAGATAAAGAAGCTGTTGCCATGGTAACAGTAATGGGCTGGGGAGATTAGGGCCAGGCTGGAGATTAGACCTCCTAGAGCAAAGGAAAGAAGTCCTGGTTGGTTCCATTTGAAGACCTCATTTGAAAACAAGTTACTATTGAATGAAAGCATGGAGGATTAGTAAGAAGAAAATTAATTCCCCTGAATAAAGTAAGAAGCCATTCCTTTGATAAAAATGTGTCCCTTCCTTTCAATATGACAACTCTTTAAATTGAGGTAAAGAGTCCATGATTAATTCTATTCTGAGCTTTATCTGTGCATCTGAGTCTAGACCAGCTCCGTGAGAAGACAATGCCGGAAATCTGGAGAGAAGGAACATCTGTTTGCAGACAGCCCTCACTCTTCTTCTTGGCAACCCCTGAATGGATGGGGAAGCTGACTCATTTTTGATAATGATGCTACACATGAGTGAGGTGCTCTAGGCAGAAAGGGGTTTGAAAGCTCCCCTCCTGTTCTGTTAAAAATTATTTCTCTAGTTTGCCAATAGTCCTCCAAAGCTTTCTCCAAGTCACTATTGATAACATTTGCATTTCTTTAAAAAAAACATTTAGTAAAAAAACTCTCATAAGGTTTCCATTTTCTTGAAACTTGATAGACATTTTGGGTAAATGTGTTGCTCTTTATGACTTCAGATGGTATACCGATAAGAGGAGGATTGTTAGATAAGTTTATAGAAATGCAAATTTGGTCACATAGTATGAATAGTTTTCACTTTAAAGGATTTTTCCAAATCAACTTCTATAAAGGTAGTGCTCAAACAAACTTCAGGTGACAGTGTGTGAGATTGCTACACCCTAGCCTACACTGGATACTAGCATCCTTTAAAACCTTGCTACTTTCTTAGATTGTTTTGTACATTTCTTTTTTTTATTAGCCAAACACAACATTATGCTTATTAGAGAAGTTGCGGGTTTAGAGAAAAATTCTGCCTAAACTACAGGATTCCTATACCTCTCCACAACTTGATGACAATTTTTTTTAATTGTACTTTTTTTAACAGTAGTTACTTTGTTACTATTGATGAAAGATTATTAAAACAGCATAATTAACTATTGTCCATAGTTTAAACTATTTACATTAGGTGTACTGTTTGTCATATACCACCGTATAATTAACACTTTGTATTAAGGTTGTGCATTTGTTATAATTCATGAAAGAACATTTTTTTAAAACTTTTTTTATTAATTAAAAAAAAATTAACAAACAAAACATTAAGATATCATTCCATTCTACAAATACAATCAGTAATTCTTAATATCATCACATAGTTGCATATTCATCATTTCTTAGTACATTTGCATAGATTTAGAAAAACAAAAAGACAACAGAAAAAGAAATAAAACGATAATAGAGAAAAAAAAAGATTATACATACCATACCCCTTACCCATCGCTTTCATATACCACTAGCATTTCAAACTGAATTTATTTTAACATTTGTTCCCCCTATTATTTATTTTTATTCCATATGTTCTACTCTTCTGTTGATATAGTAGCTAAAAGGAGCATCGGACACAAGGTTTTCACATTCATAGAGTCTCATTGTGAAAGCTATATCATTGTTCAATCATCATCAAGAAACATGGCTACTGGAACACAGCTCTACATTTTCAGGCAGTTCCCTCCAGCCTCTCCGCTACATCTTGAACAACAAGGTGATATCTACTTAATGCATAAGAATAACCTCCAGGATAACCTCTCAACTCTGTTTGGAATCTCTCAGCCATTGACACTTTGTCTCATTTCACTCTTCCCCCTTTGGTCGAGAAGGTTCTCTCAATCCCTTGATGTTAATTCTCAGCTCATTCTAGGGTTTTTCTCAGTCCTTTGATGCTGGGTCTCAGCTCATTCCAGGATCTCTGTCCCACATTGCCAGGAAGATCCACACCCCTGGGAGTCATGTCCCACGCAGAGAGGGGGAGGGTGGTGTGACTGCTCGTCATGTTGGCTGGAGAGAGAGGCCACATCTGAGCAACAAAAGAGACTCTCTTGGGGGTGACTCTTAGGCCTAAATTTTAAGTAGACTTGACCTATCCTTTGTGGGGTTAAGTTTCATATGAACAAACCCCAGGACTGGGGGCTCAGCCTATAGCTTTGGTTGTCCACACTGCTTGTGAGAATATCAAGAATTCAATTTGGGGAAGTTGAATTTCTCCCTGCTCTCACCATTCCCCGAAGTGGGCTTGCAAATACTTTTCCAGTCACTGATCAAATCATTCTGGGATTCATTGGGGCATCACTCTGGACAAACCAAAAAAATCTCATGTGCTACCTGAGATTCCAAGTACTTATGACATTCAATCAAACTATCTACATGAGTTATATTAGGAAATGCTCTAGTCAAAATATAAATTTTGTAACAACTAAACATTTTTTGCTTTAGTCTCACACATAAGGTGATATTTTAAAGTATTAATTATCATCAATTTTCAGCACCCTGCAATAATGACATTACTTTGTTCTTCCTCATGCAAAAACATTTTTAAAATTTGTACATTGTACATTTCACTATTATTATACACTCTAGGCATTCCTAAATTATACCATCTCAATCTTTAACATCTATCTTTCTTTCTGGTTGCATTTATGTCCCCAGCCCTCCTCCCTCTATCATTCTCACATGCAGCTTCATTCAGTGTTTTAACATAATTACATTACCGTTAGGTAGTATTGTGCTGTCTATTTCTGAGTTTTTGTATCCAGTCCTGTTGCACAGTCTGTATCCCTTCAGCTCCAATTATCCAATATCTTACACTATTTCTATTTCCTGATGGTCTCTGTTACCAATGACATATTCCAAGTTTATTCACTAATGTCAGTTCATATCAGTGAGACCATACAGTATTTGTCCTTTAGTTTTTGGCTAGTCTCACTCAGCATAATGTTCTCAAGGTCCATCCATGTTGTTTCATACTTCATAAGTTTATTCTGTCTTAAAGCTGCATAATATTCCATCATATGTATGTACCACAGTTTGTTTAGCCACTCGTCTGTTGATGGACATTTTGCTGTTTCCATCTCTTTGCAATTATAAACAATGCTGCTATAAACATTGGTGTGCAAATGTCCATTTGTGTCTTTGCCCTTTAGTCCTCTGAGGAGATACCTAGCAATGGTATTGCTGGGTCATATGGCAATTCTATATTCATCCTTTTGAGGAACCACCAAACTGCCTTCCACAGTGGTTGCACCATTTGACATTCCCACCAACAGTGAATAAGTGTGCCTCTTTCTCCACATCCTCTCCAGCATTTGTCATTTTCTGTTTTGTTGATAATGGCCATTCTGGTGGGTGTGAGATGATATCTCATTGTGGTTTTGATTTGCACTTCTCTAATGGCCAGGGACACTGAGCATCTCTTCATGTGCCTTTTGGCCATTTGTATTTCCTCTTCTGAGAAGTGTCTGTTCAAGTCTTTTTCCCATTTTGTAATTGGATTGGCTGTCTTTTTGTTGTTGAGTTGAACAATCTCTTTATAAATTCTGGATACTAGACCTTTATCTGATATGTCGTTTCCAAATATTGTCTCCCATTGTGTAGGCTGTCTTTTTACTTTCTTGATGAAGTTCTTTGATGCACAAAAGTGTTTAATTTTGAGGAGCTCCCATTTATTTCTTTCTTTCTTCAGTGCTCTTGCTTTAGGTGTAAGGTCCATCAAACCGCCTCCAATTATAAGATTTATAAGATCTCCCTACATTTTCCTCTAACTGTTTTATGGTCTTAGACCTAATGTTTAGATCTTTGATCATTTTGAGTTAACTTTTGTATAGGGTGTGAGATACGGGTCCTCTTTCATTCTTTTGCATATGGATATCCAGTTCTCTAGGCACCATTTATTGAAGAGACTGTTCTGTCCCAAATGAGTTGGTTTGACTGCCTTATCAAAGATCAAATGTCCATAGATGAGAGGGTGTATATCTGAGCACTCTATTCGATTCCATTGGTCAATATATCTATCTTTACACCGGTACCATGCTGTTTTGACCACTGTGGCTTCATAATATGCCTTAAAGTCAGGCAGCGTGAGATCTCCAGCTTCGTTTTTTTTCCTCAAGATACTTTTAGCAATTTGGGGCACCCTGCCCTTCCAGATAAATTTGCTTATTGGTTTTTCTATTTCTGAAAAATAAGTTGTTGGGATTTTGATTGGTATTGCATTGAATCTGTAGGTAGAATGGACATCTTAACTATATTTAGTCTTCCAATCCATGAACACGGTATGCCCTTCCATCTATTTAGGACTTCTGTGATTTCTTTTAACAGTTTCTTGTAGTTTTCTTTGTATAGGTCTTTTGTCTCTTTAGTTAAATTTGTTCCTAAGTATTTTATTCTTTTAGTTGCAATTGTAAATGGGATTCGTTTCTTGATGTCCCCCTCAGCTTGCTCATTACTAGTGTATAGAAACACTACAGATTTTTGAATGTTGATCTTGTAACCTGCCACTTTGCTGTACTTATTAGCTCTAATAGTTTTGCTGTGGATTTTTCAGGGTTTTCGACATACAGTATTATATCATCTGCAAACAGTGATAGTTTTACTTCTTCCTTTCCAATTTTGATGCCTTGTATTTCTTTTTCTTGTCTAATTGGTCTGGCTAGAACTTCCAACACGATGTTGAATAACAGTGGTGATAGTGGACATCCTTGTCTTGTTCCTGATCTTAGGGGGAAAGTTTTCAGTTTTTCTCCATTGAGGATGATGTTAGCAGTGGGTTTTTCATATATTCCCTATATCATTTTGAGGAAGTTCCCTTGTATTCCTATCCTTTGAAGTGTTTTCAATAGGAAAGGATGTTGAATCTTGTCAAATGCCTTCTATGCATCAATTGAGATGATTATATGATTTTTCTGCTTTGATTTGTTGATATGGTGTATTACATTAATTGATTTTCTTATGTTGAACCATCCTTGCATACCTGGGATAAATCCTACTTGGTCATGATGTATAATTCTTTTAATGTGTTGCTGGATTCGATTTGCTAGAATTTTGTTGAGGATTTTTGCATCTATATTCATTAGAGAGATTAGTCTGTAGTTTTCTTTTTTTGTAATATCTTTGCCTGGTTTTGGTATGAGGGTGATGTTGGCTTCATAGAATAAATTAGGTAGCTTTCCCTCCACTTCAATTTTTTTGAAGAGTTTGAGCAGGGTTGGTACTAATTCTTTCTGGAATGTTTGGTAGAATTCACACGTGAAACCATGTGGCCCTGGACTTTTCTTTTTGGGAAGCTTTTGAATGACTGATTCAATTTCTTTACTTGTGATTGGTTTGTTGAGGTTATCTATTTCTTCTTGAGTCAAAGTTGGTTGTTCATGCCTTTCTAGGAAGTTGTCCATTTCATCTACATTGTTGTATTTATTAACATAAAGTTGTTCATAGTATCCTGTTATTACCTCCTTTATTTCTGTGAGGTCATTGGTTACGTCTCCTCTTCCATTTCTGATCTTATTTATTTGTGTCCTCTATCTTCTTCTTTTTGTCAATCTTGCTAAGGGCCCATCAATCTTACTGATTTTCTCATAGAACCAACTTCTGGTTTTATTGATTTTCTCTATTGTTTTCATGTTCTCAATTTCATTTATTTCTGCTCTAATCTTTGTTATTTCTTTCCTTTTGCTTGCTTTGGGGTTAATTTGCTGTTCTTTCTCAAGTTCTTCCAAGTGGACAGTTAATTCCCAAATTTTTGCCCTTTCTTCTTTTTTGATATAGGCATTTAAGGCAATAAATTTCCCTCTTAGCACTGCCTTTGCTGCATCCCATAGGTTTTGATATGTTGTGTTTTCATTTTCATTCACCTCGAGATATTTACTGATTTCTCTTGTAATTTCTTCCTTGACCCACTGGTTGTTTAAGAGTGTGTTGTTGAGCCTTCATGTATTTGTGAATTTTCTGGTGCTCTGCCTATTATTGATTGCCAACTTCATTCCTTTATGGTCTGAGAAAGTGTTGTATGTGATTTCAATCTTTTTAAATTTGTTGAGACTTGCTTTGTGACCCAGCATATGGTCTATCTTTGAGAATGATCCATGAACAATTGAGAAAAAGGTGTATCCTGCTGTTGTGGGGTGAAATGTCCTATAAATATGTTAAGTCTAGCTCATTTATTGTAATATTCAAATTCTCTGTTTCTTTATTGATCCTCTGTCTAGATGTTCTGTCCATTGATGAGAGTGGGGAATTGAAGTCTCAAACTATTATGGTAGATGTGTCTATTTCCCTTTTCAGTGTTTGCAGTGTTTGTCTCACCTATTTTGGGGCATTCTGGTTCGGTGCATAAATGTTTATGATTGTTATGTCTTCTTGTTGAATTGTTCCTTTTATTAGTAGATAGCATCCTTCTTTGTCTCTTTTAACTGTTTTACATCTGAAGTCTAATTTGTTGGATGTTAGTATAGCTACTCCTGCTCTTTTATGGTTGTTATTTGCATGAAATATCTTTTCCCAACCTTTCACTTTCAACCTATGTATATCTTTGGGTCTAAGATGTGTTTCCTGTAGACAGCATATAGAAGGATCCTGTTTTTTAATCCATTCTGCCAGTCTATGTCTTTTGATTGGGGAGTTCAATCCATTAACATTTAGTGTTATTACTGTTTGGGTAGTACTTTCCTCTACCATTTTGCCTTTTGTATTTTATATGTCATATCTAATTTTCCTTCTTTCCACACTCTTCTCCACACCTCTCTCTTCTGTCTTTTCATAACTGTCTCTAGTGCTCCCTTTAGTATTTCTTGCAGAGCTGGTCTCTTGGTCACAAATTCTCTCAGTGACTTTTTGTCTGAAAATGTTTTAATTTCTCCCTCATTTTTGAAGGACAATTTTGCTGGGTATAGAATTCTTGGTTGGCAGTTTTTCTCTTTTAGTAATTTAAACATATCATCCCATTGTCTTCTCGCCTCCATGGTTTCTGCTGAGAAATCTACACATAGTCTTATTGGGTTTCCCTTGTGTGTGATGGATTGCTTTTCTCTTGCTGCTTTCAAGATCCTCTCTTTCTCTTTGACCTCTGACATTCTGACTAGTAAGTGTCTTGGAGAACGTCTATTTGAATCTATTCTCTTTGGGGTGTGCTGCACTTCTTGGGTCTGTAATTTTAGGTCTTTCACAAAAGTTGGGAAATTTTCAGTGATAATTTCTTCCATTAGTTTTTCTCCTCCTTTTCCCTTCTCTTCTCCTTCCGGGACACCCACAACACATATATTTGTGTGCTTCATATTATCATTCAATTCCCTGAGTCCCTGCTCATATTTTTCCATTCTTTTCCCTATAGTTTCTGTTTCTTTTTGGATTTCAGATGTTCCATCCTCCAGTTCACTAATCCTAACCTCTGTCTCTTGAAATCTACCCTTGTGGTTTTCCACTGTTTTTTTTTTTTATATCTTCTACTGTATCTTTCATTCCTATAAGTTCTGTGATTTGTTTTTTCAGACTTTCCATTTCTTCTTTTTGTTCGTTCCTTGCCTTCTTCATGTCCTCCCTCAATTCATTGATTTGGTTTTTGATGAGGTTTTCCATGTCTGTTCATTTATTCTGAATTAGTTGTTTCAGCTCCTGTATCTCATTTGAACTATTGGTTTGTTTCATTGACTGGGCCATATCTTCAGTTTCCCTGGTATGATCTGTTATTTTTTGCTGGTGTCTAGACATTTAATTACCTTAATTAGTTTATTCTGGAGATTGCTTTCACTTATCTTACCTAGGGTTTTATTACTAGATGAGTTTGCTGTCTATCTGTTCTTTGACCTTCAGTTCAGCTTTTTCTGGGCCTCTAGTGTAAGTTTTGTTTAACAGAGGGTAATTTTTCAGTTCTTGTTTTCTTGTTTCTTGTACTGCTTGTAAGGTGCCTTTTCCCTCCCCACCCTTAGGAGGGTCTACATAGGTATTACAGACTCCAGCCGGGTTTTCCCAGACTAAACTGGCCTCCTATCAGGGGAAGGAGTCACCTGCATCAGTTTTCCCTGAGGGTGAGACCCAGCAGGTTGAAAGACTTTCCTGTGTAGTCTCTGGGCTCTGTTTTTCTTATCCTGTCCAGTATGTGGCACTTGTCTGCCTGCGGGTCCCACCAGCAAAAGATGTTGTGGCACCTTTAAGTTTGGAAGACTCTCCCTGCTGGGGGCATGATGGAGACAGAGGAGAGGTTGTAGGCTGGTTTTAATGGCTTCAAATTGCCAAGCCCTGGGGTCTGAATTCCTTGAGAGTGGGATTCCACCTTAGTTGGGCTTCACCCCTCCCCTGGGGAAGGCACAGGTGGGAGAGAGCCCTGAAAGCAGTCTGTTTCTTCATATGCCTTGGGCAGTTGCAGCCCGAGTAGTCCCACTGCTGAATCCAGAGGCAGCCAACCTATGTTGAAACAGCCACAAAAACCTCTGTTTCATCCCCTTTCCTCTTTTTCGGTTACCCCAATAAGCGACCTCTGCCTTGACCAGTTTCACCTGAGCTGGGGGCCTATTTTTAGTAGTCAGAATTTGTTTATTAATGCCATAATTGGGGTTTGGTTGGACTCAGTCCCTGCTACTGTTAGAGTCTCTTTCCTTTCCCTCTGGGAAGCCACCTGTGGGGGAGGGGCTCCGGGTGCCAGCCACTGCGGCTTGGGTAACTCACGGTTCCAGAGACTCACAGCTGGTCCAGCTGGTCCAGACTGGGGATGCTGTTTGTCCGGTCACTATCATGGCTCCAGGAGCTGTTCTGTACTGTTTCTGGCTATTTAGTAGTTGTTCTGGAGGACAAACTAAAACATGCACATTGCTAAGCCGACATCTTGGCCCCTCTGCTTTCGAAAGAACATTTTTAAACTTGTACTATTAACCAGTTCATTGTCTATACTAGGGTTCACTGCATTATACAGTCCCATATTTTATCCTTAAATTTTGTCTAGTAACATAGATGGCCTAAAGTTACCCCTTTTAACACATGTACCTACATAATTCAGTGCTGTTAATTGCACTCCCAATAGTCTGCTCCTATCACCACTATCCATTTCCAGACCTCTACAATCAACTTTGTCACAAACGAGCTCAGTCCTAAAACCAAACATTATGCCTGGCAGGGAGGTAGGCACGAGTTTATTAGGACTTACGGACAGGAGAACATCTTCCACAGTGGTGGCTGGCCGTGGAAAGTGGAAAGTGAAGGTTAGGGCTCAGCAAAAGCTGGGGAGTGCCAGAGGATGGCTTATAAGTGTTCAGGACAAAGAAATTTCATCGGATTTTATTATGGTGTCCTGACACCCACGTTTGGAGGTTCGTTATCAGCAGTGATCAGGGTGGGGGAGTTTCAGTGCTTTGTTTATGATACCATTTGTACATTCTTTGTCTCAGTGAGGAGATCTGATGACCTTTAATTCTGTCCGGGTTATGTAGGCTGCAAAATGCAATGACCTGCTCTCAGTATCAAAGAGAATCTGGGCCCTGCAGCCCCACCACTTAAATAGAAATTCTGTACAAATTGAGCATCAACTCCCCAATCTCTAAAGTCAATCAGTCCTCTAGTAACCTAAATTTCAGATTCGAACTCTGAGTTTGCTTATTATAATTAGTTCATATCAGTGAGATCATGTATTTGTCCTTTTGTGTCTGGCTTATTTCATTCAGTATATCTTCAAAGTTCATTCATGTTGTCACATGTTTCAGGATTCTTTGCTTTGTACAGCTGAAAATATTCCATCATATGCATATCCCACATATTGTATATTGATTCATTGGTTGGTGGACATGATTTCTTTTATCTTTTGATAATTGTGAATAATGCTGCTTTGGAAATCATTGTGCAAGTATCTGAGTCCTGATTTCAGTTTTTCTGGGTATATCTCTGATAGCAGGATTGTGGTGTCATATAGTAATGTCATACTTAGCTTCCTGAGGAACTGCCAAACTGTCTTTACAGCAGCTGCACCGTTTTCCATTCCCACAAACAATGAATGAGTTGTTCCTATTTCTTCACATCCTCTTCAACACTTGTAGTTTTCTAGGCTTCTTAAAATAGCATTTCCACTATTCTACTTTTAGTGGGTGTTAAATGATATCTTATTGTGGTTTTGATGTGCATTTCAGTAATAGCTAGTGATATTGAGCATCTTTGTGTGACTTTTAAACCATTTGTATAACCTCTTTGGAGAAATGTCTATTTAAGTCTTTTACCCATTTTACAATTGATTGTCTTTTTATTGTTGAGTTGTAGGATTTCTCTAAATATTCTGGATACTAAACCTTTATTGGATATGTGGTTTCTAAATGTTTCCTCCCATTGAATAGGTTGTCTTTTCACTTTTGTGACAAAGTCCTTTGATATACAGAAATTTTTAATTTGATGGAGGTCCCATTTATTTGTTTTTCCTTTCTTTACTTATACACTGAGTGTAAAGGCAAAGAAACCATTGCCTAAGACAAAATGCTGAAGATAATTCCATACATTTTCTTCTGTGAGTTTTATAGTTTGGGTTCCTATATTTAGGGCTTTGATATATTTTGAGTTAATTTTATATGCAGTGTGTTTTAGTTTGCTACTGCTGCTGGAATGCAATATACCAGAAATGGCTTAGCTTTTATAAAGGAGATTTATTGAGTTATAAGTTTAGAAAAGGCCATAAAATGTACGAACGAAAGCATCTAGGGAAAGTTACCTTGACTCAAGAAAGTCTGATGGTGTCTGGAACACCACTTAGCTGGAAAAACACGTGGCTGCCATCTACTCATACTTTGGCCTCTAGTTTCAAACAGATTTCTTGTAAGTGTTTTCTTTCTGCCTCTGTCTGTGTCAGCTCTGCACGTTTTATGAAATGGTTGCCTCTTAAAGGACTCCAGGGAGCAGATTAAGACCCCCTGCCCCTTGAATGGTGGAGACACTTCTCCATGGAAACCACTGAATCAAAATATCCCATCCTACAATATTAAATCAGGATTAAAGAACATGGCTTTTTCTGGGTTATACAACAGTTTCAAACTGACATATTCTATCCTCTGGACCCCCCAAAGATATGTTCTTTCCATGTGCAAAATGCATTCATTCCATCACAATATCACAGAACAGAAACAGTACAATATCTCATCAAAGTCAGTCACAGGCATGGTCTAACCTAAGGTAAGAATTCTCCTCTGGCTATTGACCTGTGAAACTCCGAACAAGTTATCTGATGCCAGTATATAAAAGGGGGACAGTAATAGGATACATATTCCCATTTCCATAGGGTGATGTTGGAAGGAAAATTGGGATCAAAGGTACCAAACACATCTAAAAAGACCTGCAGGGAAAACTCATTAGATTTCAAAGTCTGAGAGTCACTTATCATCCTCAAGGCTTGGAAGAATGGTGGTCTCACCCTTTTCAAAGGTTTACCCAACAGCCCTGTTCTCTCCAAACACTGGGATGAGAGTTGCAACATTGGGGGGCTTTGGGAAGACCACCTTTTTCTCAGTTCCACCCTCTCTAATCTTCAGGCAGCACCCGCACTCACTACCATCTTTGAGGCATATGCTCAATGGGGTGATCACTAGGTTCCCCCAATCCCTAGTTTATGTATTCCACCCTCTCCAGGACCTGGGGTCCAGACCTCTTCCTGAGCAACAAAGCAGAAGGCCCACCCTCTGCTTCAGGGCAAACTCACCCACATGTATGAGTGGATCTGCTCTCCTAGCCCAAGATTTTCTATTCCAGAGCTTAGCTTCCATGGTTCTGCCTCTGAAGTTGCCTTTTCTGTACCTTCTAGTCCAGACTGGCTGTAGTTCTATTTATACAGATCCTGCAACAGTCTTGTTGATTTTTCTGTGCAGAATTCAGGGATCATAACTATTAGACAATAGGATTTTCCACAAAGTATAACTCCATCTCTAATCCTGGCTTGTCCTGTAATGGCTGACTGGTTCTATTTTTGGTCAAATCGGCATACAGGGCACTAGTCTCTGAGGTCTTGTTTTCCAGAATCCCTGAATTTTCCAGAATCGGTTTCTGGTTTCTTTATTCCCAAGAATTCAGTTCCCAGCTTATCCTTTTCCTGTCACATTTCTCTGTAAGCTGCAAGGAGACACTAGGCCATGCTTTCCACACATATCTTATATAAGTATCTTATATATATTGGCTATGTCTTCAGCTAGGTATCCAGTCCATGGTTTTGAAATTCTCCCTCCCATCTAGCACAAGTACTTAATTTTGCCAAATTCTCTGCCACTTTAAAACAAGGATCACCTTCCTTCTAGTTTGCAATGACACATTCCTCATTTCTTTCTAAGGCCTTATCAATAGTATCTATAGAGTCCATATTTCTTCCAAAAGCCTCTTCAAAGCATGCTAGGGCTTTCATATTCAACTCCTCACAGTTCTTCCAGAATCTTCCCCTTATCCTTTTAAAAAGTCGTTCCGACATGTTTGTTATTTACAAACAGCAGCACCCCCCTTCTTTGGTACCAAAATCTATTTTAGTTTGCTAATGCAGCTGGAAGGCAATATACCAGAACTGGGTTGGCTTTTATAAAGGAGATTTATAAGGTTACAAGCTTATAGTTCTAAGGCCATGAAAATATCTAAACTAAAGTACCCAGAGAAAAATACCTTGACTCAAGAAAGGCCAATATTTTTCCCTTGGAATATCATGTGGCTGGTCCTTGTTCTGGTCCATTGCTTTCGGCTTCTGATTCCAGCAGTTTCCTCTCTAAGCATCCGTAGGCCTTCCTATAGCTCCTCCAGGGCAAAGTGCTGGGTTCTGGCTTGCTTAGCCTCTTATGAAAAGGCACATGGCCACATCTGCTGGGCTCTGCATCTTCAAATATCCATGTCTAGGTGTCTGTTCTCTGTTGGCACTCCAAGAATCTGCATCTAAGCTTTCTCCCATGTGTCCCTGTATTGTCTCTTTTAAGGGCTCCAGTAAACTAATCAAGACTCACTTTGAATGGGAAGAGTCACATCTCTATCTAATCAAAAGATCACACCCTCAATTGGGTGTGTCACATCTCCATGGAGACAACCAAATCAAACTTTCCACCCTCTTACAATACAATATTGAATTGGGATTAGAAGAAAATGTTTTTTCTGGGGTACATAACAATTTCAAACCAGCACACAGTGTGAGATAGAGGCTCTTTTCAATTCTTTTGCATATGGATCTCCACCTCTCTAAGTATCATTAGTTGAAGAGACTGTTCTTTCCCCATTGAGTGTACATGGAAGCCTTGCCAAAAATCAATTTTCCACAGGTGTTAGAATCTATTTCTGAACTCTCGATTTGATTCCATTGGTCAATATATCTATCCTTGTGTCAGTATCATGCTGTTTTGACCACTATACTTTGTAACATGCTTTAAAGTCAGAAAGTGTGTGTCCTCCATTTTTTTTTCTTCTTTTTCAAGATGAGTTTGGCTATTTGGAGTCCCTTAACCTCCTGAATAAATTTGATAATTGACTTTTCCATTTCTGCATAGTAGTCTGTTAGAATTTTTTTATTGGAATTGCATTGAATCTATAAATCATTTTGAGTATAATTGACACCTTAACAATATTTAGTCTTCCAAACCATGAACATAGAATGGATTTCCATTTATTTAGGTTTTCTTTGATTTCTTCAAGCAATGATTTTTAGTTTTCTATGTCCAAGTCCATTAGATCCCTCATTAAATTAATTCCTAAATATTTGATTCTTTTAGTTGCTATTGTAAATGGATTTTTTTCTTGATTGCCTTCTCATCTTGCTCATTACTAGTGTATAGAAACATTACTGATTTTTGAGTATTGATCTTGTACCTCACCAATTTGCTAAAATCTTTTACTAGCTCTAATAGTATTGTTGTAGATTTTTCAGGACTTTCTATTTGCAGGTCATCTGCAAATAGTGAAAGCTTTACTTCTTCCTCTCTAATTTGAATGTCTTTTAATTATTTTTTCTTGTCTAACTGCTCTGGATAGATTGCCCAGTAAAATGTAAAATAACAGTGGTGAGAATGGGCATCCTTTCTTTTTCCAGATTTAGAGAGAAAGCTTTCAGTCTTTCACAATTGAGTATGTCTTAGCTGTGTTTTTTAAAATATGTCCTTTATCATATTGAGGAAACTTCCTTCTATTATTTTTCTAAGTGTTTTTATCAAGAAAGTATGCTGAATGTTATCATATGCCTTTCTGCATTAGTTAAAATGATCACCTGCTCTTTTCCCTTTATTTTGTTGTGTAGAACTGATTAATTGGTTTTCATGTATTGAGCCACCCTTGCAAAGCTGGGATAAAACTTACTTGATCATAGAGTATAACTCTTTTGATGTGCTATTGGATTTGATTTGCAAGTACTTTGTTGACAATTTTTGCATCTATAAGAGAAATTGACCTGTAATTTTCTTTTATTTTAATATCTCTCTCTGGCTTTGGTATTAAGGTATGTTGGCTTCATACAATGAGTTTGATAATGTTCCCTCCTCTTTAATTTTTTTGAAGAGGTTGAGCAGGATGGGTATTAATTCTTCTTGGGATGATTCGTAGAATTTACCTGTGAAGCCATCTAGTCCTGGGTTTTTCTTGGTTGGAAATATTTTGATGACTGATTCAGTCTCGTTATTGTAGGTCTTTTGTTTTCTAGAGTAAGGGCAAGTTGTTTGTGTGTTTCTAGGAATTTGCTTGTCCATTTCACCTAGGTTGTCTACTTTTTTTGCATACAATTCTTCAGTGTATCTTCTCATGATCCTATTTATTTCTGTGGGGCGAATAGTAATATCTCCCCTCTTGTTTCTGGTTTTTTTTTTTTTTTATTTTATCTCTTGTTTTCCTTGTCATTCTAGCTAAGGGTTTATCAAATGTATTGGTATTTATAAAGTTTTGATATATTGGGTCCTTGTTTTCATTCATCTCAAGATATGTACTGATTTCCATTGAAATTTCTTCTTTGGCCCACTGGTTGTATTGTTTACCCTCCATATATTTGAGGATATTCCAGCTCTATGCCTGTAATGGATTTCTAGCTTCATTGCATTATGGTCAGAGAAGATGCTTTGTATAATTTCAATATTTTTACATTTATTGAGACTTGTTTTGTGATGCAAAATGTCATCTCTCCTGGAGAATGATCCATGTATACCTAGAAGATGGTAAATCCTGATGATTTGGGAAGCAGTGTTCTGTATATGTCTGTAAGGTCTATTTCATTTATCATATTATTCAAGTACTCTGATTCCTTATTGATCTTCTGTCTAAGTGTTCTATCTATTGATGAAAGTGGTATATTGAAGTTTTCAATCATTACTGTAGCAGTGTCTATTTCTCCCTTCAGTTTTGCCAGAGTTTAACTTCATTGAATAGTGCTGGCTGGGATCTTTTTTTATCATTTCCATGGGGATGTGACCCACCCAATTGTTGGTGGTAATTTTTGCTTTGGTGGTTTCCATGGAGATGAATCTCTACCCATTTAAGGTGGTGTCACTTACTGGAGTGCTTTAAGAGGGAACTGTTTTGGAAAAAGCTTTAGAGCAATAGACCCCACACAGCCAGAGAACTTTGGAGATACATAAAGAAAGCACCCCCAGGAAAGCTGTTGAAGAAGCCTGGAGAGAAAGCTGACAGATCTCGCCATGTGCCTTTCCAGCTGAGAGATAAACCCAGAAAGTCATTGGGGTTTCTTGAGCCAAGATGCCTTTCTCTGGATGCCTTAGTGTGAATATTTCTATAGCCTTGCCTTAATTTGGGCATTTTCATAGCCTTAGAACTGTAAACTTGCAACTTAATAAATTCCCCTTTTAAAAGTTGTTCCATTTCTGATTAATTGCATTCCAGCAGCTTACATACAAATACAGATGCATACATATTTTATGATTATTATTTCTTCTTGGTGGATTGCCCCTTTAATTAATATATAGTGTCTTTCTTTGTCTCTTATAATAGCTTTTGAATTAAAGTACATTCAGCCAATATTCTATAGCCAACTCTTTTTTGGTTACTATTTGCATGGAATATCTTTTTTCCAACCTTTCACTTTCAACCTAGTTGTGTCTTTGTGCCTAGAGAGTCTCTTATAGACAACTTATAGTTGGATCATGTTTTTTGTTTGTTTCGTTTTTGTCCATTCTTATTCCTCCAACCTGTTTCTTTTCATAAGGGAGTTTAATCCATTAGCATTCACTGTTAATATGGTAAAGAGAGTACTTCAGCCATTCTGTCTGTTGGTTTTTATATATCATATTTCTTTTTCTGCCCCTCTTTTCCTTTATTTTGTACACCTTTTTTGTATAATTTATCTTTTGCGATGTACTTGACCGATCCCTTTCTCATTTATTTTTGTATATTTTTAAAATACTTACTTTGTGGTTACCCTGGAGTGTATTTTATATAACCCACATCTATAACCTACTAATTTTAAACGATACCAGCTACCTTTAATAGCGTACATGTTTTCTGCCTTCATATTCCTCTTTTCTCCTCTTTATGTTGCTTTTGTCACAATATCGCACTTTATATTTTTCATATCCATTGTCATGAAAGATGTCTTTTTCTTATTTATAATTGCATTCTGATTCTTATAGGAATTAAAGAGTAGAGTTGTATATTATAATTATTGAGTTTTTCATTAATCCTTTTCATTACACTTACTTATGATCTTCATTTCTTAATACTACTCCAAGCTACTCTTTCCTGTCCTCCTTTCAACCTATAGAAGTCCCTTTTGGTGTTTCTTGTAGGGCATATCTTTTGTGAAAAAACTCTTTCATCTTCTGTTTTTCTGTGAATATTTAAACCTCCCCTCATTTTTGAAGGACTGTTTTGCTGAATAAAAAATTACTGGCTGGCAGATTTTGTCTTTCTTTGCTTTAAATATACCATACCTCTTCCTTCTCACCTTTATGGTTCATAGTGAGAAATAGGCATTTGGTCTTATAGTGGATCCCTTGTATATGATAAATCACTTTTCTCTTGCTGCTTTCAGAATTCTCTTTTAATATTTGGCATTTTTCATTCTGATTAGTATGTTTCTCTGAGTAGGTCTATTAGTATTTATTCTGTATGGAGTTTACTCTGTATTTGTGCTTCTTGGACATGTATATTTCTGTCTTTCATAAGAGTTGGGAAGTTTTCAGTCATTATTTCCTCAAATTTTCTTTCTGCCCCTTTTCCCTTGTTTTCTCATTCTGGGACATCCATAACACTTATGTTTTCATGCTTCATGCTGTCACTCAAATCACTGAGACAACTTTTTCCGTTCTTTTTTTCTGTATTTGTTCTTCTGACTCTGATTTTGATTCCTGTCTTATAATTGGCTCATTCTTTTTTCTGCCTATTCAAATCTGCTGCTGCATGCCTTTAGTGTGTTTTTAATCTCTACTATTGTGCTTTTAATCCACATAATTTCTGTTATGTTTCTTTTTATACTTTACAATTCTTCTTTATGCTCACACATTGTCTTTTTAATATCCTTTTCATCTTTATGCATATTTTTCTTCATCTCCTTGAATTGATTTAGGAGATTTGTTTGAACTTCTTTAATTACTTGTTCTAAATTCTGTGTCTCCACTAAAGTTTTAATGTATTCCTTTAACTGAATCATATCTTCCTGTTTCTTAGTATGGCTTTCAATTTTCTGCTAATGTTTAGGTATCGAACTATCCTGGTGAATTGTCTCAGAAGGTCTGTTCTCCCTCTTGTCTAGGATTTTATTGTTTATTGGCCTTGTGTTAAGGCTCTTCTGTGTCATTTGACCCAACCTATGCTAGACATTTAGAACAGCCCCTGTTTTTCCTCAGCTCTTCTTTCTCTGATTGTTGCCTATACTGGTTTGAAATGATGAATGTCCCCTAGAAAAGCCATGTTTTAATCAAAATCCCATTTCATAAAGATAGAATAATCCCTATTCAGTACTGTATGTTTGAAAGTGTTATCAGATCATCTCCCTCGATGATGTGATTTAGTCAAGAGTAGTTGTTAAACTGGATTAGGTGACAACATGTCTCCACCCATTTGGGTGGGTCTTGAGAAGTTTCTGGAGTCCTGTAAAAGAGGAAACACTTTGGAGAATGGGAGCTTCAGAGAGAGCAGAACGACATAGCCATGAGAAGCAGAGTCCACCAGCCAGTGACCTTTGGAGATGAAGAAGGGAAATGCCTCCCGGGGAGCTTCATGAAACAGGAATCCAGGAGAAGAAGCTAGCAAAAGATGCCATGTTCACCATGTGCCTTTCCAGATGAGAAAGAAACTCTGACCGTGTTTACCATGTACCCTTCCACCTGAGAGAGAAACCATGAACTCCATTGGCCTTCTTGAACCAAAGTATCTTTCCCTGGGTGCCTTAGATTGGATATTTCTATAGACTTGCTTTAACTGGGATATTTTCTCAGCCTTATAACTGTAAAGTAGGAACTTATTAAATTCCCCCTTTTAAAAGCCATTCTGTTTCTGGTATATTGCAATCTGGCAGCTAGCAAACTAGAACATTGCCCTTGATATATAATAAAATTTTAAGAACACAATTTTTATGCAATTAGTTCACCTCCAGGAGAAAGCATCCTTTCCTCTTTTGCTTCTTCAGGAATCTTGACCCAGACTGTTTGTTTGTCTGCAAAATTGTCTGCCCAGCTCTTATAATTTGTTCAAATTTTCTTCCTCAGTCAGTACCCCATTTTCCTTATACTTTTCAGTTCTGGACCTCTCCTGTCTTACAGTAGTTCAGTTTAATGCCCCCTTCTTTTTCTTTCTCTGTGAGGCTTTTATGCATCCCTTTTCTTCCCTGTCAGTATGTCCTACCCTGGGGAGTCAGGTAGGGTAAATCCAGAAAGGTGGGTCACTCCGAAACTGTCCATTTTGCGTTTAGGTAGTCCCACTAACAGAAAATGGTTTGAGCAAGTGCAGTACTTGCCAGCCTTTCTACTATGAGTGCTCTCTTTCTTTTTTACCCCTGGAGTCTCTTTTGTATATAGCACTCTTTAGTGACTTTTGTTCCTCCCTGGGTTTCTGTGGACTTGGGTCCCTATGCCTGGATATGTATGAGGTTGCATGCACTTCTGTCAGTTGCTCTAAAGTCTGTGTTCCTGGTAGGGAGGGACCCTGCCTCTGTGTGACAACCAGGCTGCACCAGACTGAGTGACAGGGAAGGAGGTGGATTGGCTGGTCTAAGATGGAAATGTCCTACTTACAATTTTCCTTTTTCTTTGGTTCAGCATTTATGGAGTCCTTCTACAGTTTGTACCATCCTTCAGGGTTCTAAACATGTGATATTTGTCCTTTTGTTTGCTGAATCTTTAGGGAGTTATTGTCAAGGTATGTCTTACATCACCATGTTGATGACATCACTCTGTGGAAAACTACCAATTTTAAATAAGGTTATTTATTACTTTATTGATTCTAGGCATTCTTTTTATATTAGAAATTAACCATTATTTTGCTATGTATTTTGCAATTGTATTGGCCGAGAAGTCTTATCAGTGAAACAGCACTTGTACAAAGTCTTGAAGGGAAGGTAGGACTTAGTCTAATCATTGAGTTAGCTTGTTAAGGTGTGAGACCAGCTTGGGGGAATGGCTGGTAGGAGATTGCAAGTAATTTTGTATGGATAAAGCATGGTAAGTATAAGCATCACAAAGCAAGGGAACCTCTCCACACAAAGCTCCAACAGAATAATGGTCTGGTCTGTTTTGCTATACTCCCTCTTCCATACCTAGAAGAAGATATGGCATATGATAAGTTCTCTAGAAATACCAGCTGAATGAGTAGAGCTAACAAATGCCTCTTACTGTGGACACTGAGAAGCTTCTGCCAAAAGGCTTTTTTTTCTGGTCAGAGGAGCACACTGAATCGTGCATGAACAATAAACTTTGTGTTTTAAACATTTGGAGCATTTATAATCTGTTTTAGAAATTTTCAATTCAACATGTATGTGTGTTATGGCATTTGTATACCAGAGAGTCAGTTTTCCCGGAATCATTCTCAACCAATTGTGCAGGGCGAGTGAGTGAATAATATCCCAACTTGCTTCCCTTGGGGTCAGAATAACTCTGAGGCATGCCCTACACCGACTCCCCAATTCCCCAGTTTCACACAGGGTAATCAGCTTAGATAACTCGTTTTTATAGGCTTATTTTCCTTTTCTTTTCACTTCGAAACTCCCCACCAATGTTTCCTAAGATCACCTTCCAAATAAAGCATTTGCACTTAAACCTCTCTATCGGGCCTGTTTAGGGGTCCCAAGAGAAATGGTCAGCAGGAGCCTTGTCTACATGCATGTTAAATTTGGAGGTTGCCCGAAGGTAAGCAGTAGAAACTGAAGATAAGTGAACAGAAGAGTGATATGATCATACGTGTGTATATAAGCTTATTCTAGATGTTTTGAAAAGGATCTATTTGAGGAAGGTGATGCAGAGGAAAGTAGATGGGTGAACTGGAACACGGTTGTGGTAACACTAGTGAGAGAGAATGTTTGGCTATGTGTGGCAACGGGAGAAAGTAGTGTGTGTAGATGTGAGTCAGAAGAGTAGACACCTAAAGAGATGTCCACCCACTCCAATACAGGTACCAGGGTCACCAACAGAGCATGACTTATGCAGCACTGGATGGAACAATGTCTTATCCTCATTTAGAAAAGACAGAGCAAGGTCAGCTTTTCTAGTGGGTGTGGGTTCCCCATAGTCAGCAGGTCATAATTCATGGCCAACACAGGAAGATGGTCTCCATGCAGCACCCTCAGTTGGCTTCATGTGCTACTGCAGTGGAGGACCACATTCCTTCCCTGCTGGGGACCGATATAATGCCAGGGTCTTTCTGTCTCCAGTGAATGTTTCTGCATGCTCGGGTCCATGAGATAAAGAAGGTACTGGCAGTCTCCTTATCTACTAGGGTATTATGTTTTATCCCAAGCCAACATATCTTGGTCTTGAACACAGGATGTAATTGTGGGTCCCAGGAAAAGGCATCAGTCTGTGCTAGGACTGACCCCTGACAGAGAAGATTCACAAGATGTTAAGAAAGAGAAATCCTTTGAATGTTGTGAGTGTGGAGCATCAGAAATAGAGGATGCATTTCAGGTTTCTGAGCTGTACATTTGAGAGGGCTGTATAGGCACACATTGAAATAAACAACAGAGGAAGAGAAGCAGGCTCAGGGCAATGAGAGGATAACTTCACTTGAGCTTGCTTGGTTGAGCTGTCTAAGGTTTGTGGAAGTAAACATTTTTGTCAAGAAGCTTAATATCACCCATTTTATTGAGAGAGATGGTATTTATCTGGGCATCAATCTATCCCTCCCCTTACAGCTCAAACATAAAAAAAAAATTGACTAACTCACTGCCAGTTTTCCATTATTTCAAATGCCATTTTGATCAGGAAAGCAAGAGGAAATTTCATCTACGAAGAAGTAGTCTAAGAGTCTATGGAGTCAGAAATAACGTCACAAGCTTTCTGCAGTTCTTTTACATTCTCTTTTTCCCATGTAACTATGGGGTATGGTAAATTGAAAATGTTTTTGGAACCATTAGAAAATGAAGTATTTCCCCAGTAGATTTTCCCAGCTAACAGGAGTTTACTCCACAGTGGGAAATACAACTCAACTAACCTCTGTAGGAAGTGAATGCAAGAATGAAGATTAACTTTGATAAGAACTAGAGAAATTCACCTGCAAAAGCCAGTTTGAAGAATAAATGTAGGCATCCGGGTACTTGTGTTTTAGGGCTAGAAATCACCTGTCAAGATGAAACAAACATTTCCTGGTCTAGGGGACTTGAGCTAAAAAGAAGAAAACAGAGGAATCCATCAAAGATGAATTATGAATTTACACACACACATACATCCCACAATGCATGCATGCATATTTAATGGGAAACTTCTAAACCTGATTATAAATGTTCCCAAATGTTTGAAAAGCTAAAATATTCTGTTTGTGGATGATTCTATGTTATACTCTGTGAATAACAATTGTTAAACCTACTGCTGAAGCAGGGACACTCTGCAAGAAGCTGCAGTTGTATAGTTTATGTCTTATAGAATTTTGCCATCTCCTTTACTCCGAGGTAGCTCAAGAGAACTGCTTCTACATTTTGTCACCTTCTGTCAACTTTTAATTTGCTGCTTTTAATTTACTGTGGTCTTAGAAAATACATAAACAAGCTACTTCAAATTTTACTTAGCACAGTATAAACAGGCTGAGTGGAATAAGGTTTTGTAATAAACTACTTGATTACCTGAGGCATTTTTTGATTCATGTAAGTCCATGGCTGTTATTAGACTGTTGGGGTTTCCATTAGTTTAATTTTCAAATTAGAGATTTATTAAACCCCATGTCAATTAATATATTATTCTTGGGTTGTATCTTTTCTATTATGAAACATATTTTAGCCATGAAATCAGCTTTTTCTTTAATCTGGTTATTTCAAAATAGAAGGGGAAGGAAATTATATATAATGTGCTTTTTCCCCCAGAGTCAGATGACCTCACTGTATTAAAACTGTGTGATCGTGTTGTTTTTCCTAAACCAAAAACAAGCAAACCAAAACTTTGCAAACTTCAATTAGCTATATGATTCTTCTTTCAGCTCTTCTTAGCTAAAGATTCTTGAAAAAGCTTTGACAGAATAGTCACTCTAACTTTAATTTCATAATTAACATGTATTAAATTTATTTTCTGTATTAAAATTCATTCATTTCAAATACATTAATTAATATACTAGTTCATCCACTCACTCACTCAATTATTCAACCCCTGCCTCATTCCAGAAAATAATTCAGGGACATATACTATTAATTACATTAAAATAATTTGCAATGCTTTAACATCATCTATGTGCCTTTTTTATAAAGACATGTTTATTACTCACTTAAAGTCAAGAGATGCATAATCCCTTTACAATACTGAATCATCTAGACTTCACATTATCCATACTTCTAACGGAAAGTCTTTCTGGAACTCATATGCTTATTAAAATTCCATATTACCCAATTTTGTTCCCTGTTTCTGGCCCAAACAGAGTATTTTCCTTATTGTCATGAATCTTGAGTATTAGAAACTGGGCAAATAGGCAATAAAATCACATATGTTAATAAGTAACATATTAGAGAATTATCAGGGAAGTGCCTAAAACTGTAGAGCTGTGTTTCGGTAGCCATATTTCTTGAAGATGAATGTATACAGCTTCCACAATGTGATTATGTGAGTGTGAAAACCTTGCGTCTAAAGCTCATTTTATCTACGATATTGACAGATGAGTAAAAAAATATGGATTAAAAATAAATAAATAATGGGGGGAAATTAATGGGTTATCTTAACTGTCAGACATTTTTGAGTATTACATTAATAATTATTTTATATTTAAATCAGGATATAGAAAATGTGATGAAAGATGTACTTTATTACTAATAAAGTGTTGATTTTATAAAAAATAAAAGACATCAGTGAGCATTAAAAAAAAACCAAGAAATTTTAACATCTATGATAGTTTGCTTACTTTTGTTTGATTTTGTTTTTTCCTTAAGCTATCAAACATTTTTATTTCATTAACTGTTGGTTTACCTTGTTTTTCTTCCTTCCTTTAGAAACTCTGTGATGGTACCATGGCTATGCTTGCTATTGGGTCAGTTCTGCCTCCTCTACATTTCCTGAATGGGGCACCAACATCTCTGACAGCTTTTTTTTCCTTCCTCCTTAGCTATCCCAAGCTCCAGTGTCCTCCCATCTGCTCCCAGAGATGTGGTTCCTGTCTTGGTTTCCAGTCGGTTTGTCCGTCTCAGCTGGCGCCCACCTGCGGAAGCAAAAGGAAACATTCAAACCTTCACAGTCTATTTCTCCAGAGAAGGTGACAACAGGTAGGTACAATCACTCAATTTCAACCTAATCCATCACTCTTTAATCATATGCCATGGGGTGATGGCAGTGGGAGAACTTGAGTTGGTACTTCAATGACTTCTACTCTGTATTCTTTACTTGTTTACTCATTGCTGAATGGGGATGCTCTATTGCCATTTTTAAAAACAATTACTCACAAAATCAAATAGATCATGTATATAAACTTCTTTGACAATAGGCAATAATGGAAAATATAACAACTTTTTATTTCCTTGATTTTCAAAGTGCTAAGCAGAGGACAGAATCAGGCTGCATATTGATAGAACAGAATAAAAAAGAGCCACTGAGGTTAGATTATAATCCCAACTCTGTCATTAACGCCATGTGACTTTGAGAAAACTGCATGACTTCTCTGAGCCTCACTGGCTTCCTTGTGTTTCCTAAATAACAGGGATCAGAATCTGTCAAGAACTCAGTAATTGCTATTCATTGTGCTTAGAACTCTCCTCTGCTCAGAGATCCAAGAGGTTCATCCTTAGCTTCCACTAAATCTTTGCAGGAATGCCATCTTCTCATAATCCACTCTCTACCTTTTCTTGTTCTTATTTTTGTTCATAGCTTTGTTTTTTTTTTTTACCATCTACTTACTAATTTTGTTTACTGAATTCCATTCCCTCCACCCCAACAGAATACATGTTTCATGTCTATAAGAAGGCAGGGGTATTTATATCAGCTTTCTTCACTGAGCTATCCCTCACACCTAGAGCAATGTCTAGCATGTAGGAGACACTCGCTAACTCACATGTCAATTACTCTAGGGAACTTCCCACAGTTCCCCAGGTCAGAATTCATCAATTTCTCCTTTATCTTCCCCCTACACTTTTACTACATCACTATTATGCCATTTGACTTCTATGTCCTCCTTTACATCTGGCTGAGTACATGTGAATTTCCCTCCCCCAATATTGAGAGTAGGTCTCATTTATACTCCACGCCCAAATGTCTAGTACCATGTTCTGTGTATACGTTTAGAGATTGTGACCAACATGATAACCATGGCAGAGAGACAGATGTTGTATTCTTAATAGATTTTTCTTTAACCAATAAAATACATTGTGTTACTGAGGAGGGTGAATAAGCTGACAGCAATTCAATAAAAACTTTTTTCACCGAGCTTAAATATTAAAAGTTGATATGGAAATTTGATTCAAATATCCCCTTTCATTTTGTACAGTTTAGATCTCATCTAGAAGAAATATATACCATATGTCTCTGGGTGGTTAGCTATGTGCTATTTACTCACTTAAGTTTATTTAGTTCCTTTACACAACAGCTTTTTAAAAGGTGCTGGATTTAACGTTTGCGTCAGGTTAGCAATGACTGTCAGGAAGGCAAATTACTCAGGCTCAGATTATCATTAATTCTGTATAAAGGTTAATGGTGTCAATAATGCAAGCGCCGTAGTTGGCATTTTTTATTCAGTCCCATGTGATACCTTTAATTCCTAAATCTAGAGCAGTATAAATCCCAGAATCTGAAACCTGAAACCACAATGAGTCAATTGCTTCAGAGATGTCCAGTTATCCCTCTCCTTACAATTGTTAGAACTGAAAGTAACCTTTTGGATCATAGTCCAACCTCCTGCTACTTAAATATTCGGAAACTGATGCCCAAAGTAGGGCAAGTGCTTGCACAGGGTCACAGAGTTGGTACCAATACTAACAGCAAGTGCTGAATACTTGCTGTGCCAGACACCAGGTGACGTATTTTGTAAAAATTACCTTACTTAATCCTCAAAAGAAAACATTATCCAGATGAGATTTAAAGAACAAAGGTATTCCTCTGTTAAATGACCAGTAAGGGGTAGAGCCAGGATTTCAATATGCTGTCTGCGCTCAAAGCTGATGTTCTTACTCCCTCCCCCAGCCTGCTCCCAGCATGGTGGATAACCAGTAACAGAACTAAGCTTTTTTTTTTTTTTTAATTTTTACATATTTATGACATGCATTTCTTCTGTTTCTTTAAAATAATTTTCTGACTTAATGGCCAAATAGATTTGCATCATTTATTTACCATTAACAAAATGCAGAATTTTTTACTTATGCACAGACTATTACATCTCCCATTCAGTAATCTAAAATTACTTATGGTCGTGTGATGCATTTCAGTTGACAGGTTAAGGCCATGTGGTTTTTTGATGCAATGGTGTGACTTCGAATCCTGGCTCAGCAATTTTACCAGCTGTGTGATATTGAACCAATTACTTAACCTCTTGATGCATTCATTTCCTCATTTTGATGATAATAGCACCTAATGATAGTGAATGAAATTATGAAAAAGTACCTAAAACACTTGTTCTTTTCCTAGTGCACTGAAAATATTAAATTCCTGTTAGCTGATGCCATGTAGAAAACATTAGGTGCATTGGAAACTAAAGTGAATGAATACGGATGTTTCCCAGCTCATATTTGGAGAGGACTTTATTGCTTGTACGAACATTAGCCCACTTGGTCCTTGGATGAGGCAAATATGATCATCACTGTTTTACAGATGCATGTGACTTTGTTCAGAGCTTTAAGAAGAAGAAGAAGAAAAACTGCCTACAAAGCTACACAACTAATAAATATTAGAACCAGGTTTTGAATGCAGTGTTTCTCGTCCCGGATTTCTTCCCAGTGCCACACCAAGCAAAAGGTGTTTCCTAAAAGAGGCACATGTAAAGTACTATGGAAGCTCAGATGAAATAATTAGAACACTTTCATGAGCAGTCTTTAATTGAATCCTCGCAATAAACCTGTGAGGCAGGCAGATAAGGGACAGGTATCTTCATTTTGCAAATGACACAGGGAAAGCTCCAGGATAGCCCTTGACTTGCTCAAGGACACACACCTACTTTGTGGCAGAACAAAGGCTGAGCAGGTTCTTCTAACTTGTAGCACTGTTTGCTTTACCCTGCTTTGTGCTGCCTCGGGAAACCTCTGCTCACTGCTCAGCTTTGAATGATTGACATGAAATTCATTTTAGAATTCACTGTGCATTACGTTTTCAACACGGTGTTTACATATTCTTTCCCTGCTCTTCCAAGTTGAGGACTATGCAGCTGATGAAGCTTGTTATTCACGAAGGGAGTATATTGTGATGGAAAGAGAATGAGATTTAGAATCCAGAATGGCACATTCTGGCCCTGGCTTAATGCTTGAAAAAATTTAGTCCTCCTCTCAAAGCCTCACCCTACTTATGTGGAAAATAGAAAACTCAGCCCCTTCTACCTGAAAATTTCATTACATCATTGAATAAGAGGGTAAAATAGTGATTTCATTTTTCCAGTGGATTTCATGTGTATTGAAAAATAAAGCATGCTTCTCTGAATGCTATATGTAATAATCCATTATTCACTTATTCAACAAATATTGACTGTGAGTCAATGGTGAGCCATGCATTGTATAGTAGAGAACCTAATAGTCTGTCAGCAGTTCAGTAGTCTTGGGAAGATTGTCCCACTGATGAATATAGAACCAAATGCTGAGCTAGAAGCACTCAAGAAAAGGAACATGCTTCTATAAGAAGGTTTAAAAGGGTATGCATGATGTCTATGCCATAAAACTCTTTACATTTTGTAAAGATGATTCAGGCTGGAGAGTGGAAGTTAGACAGGAGCTGGGTAGAAGCTGGGAAGCCATTTAGCAGGGGCTATTGTAGATGGCCAGGCAAGAGAGGAAGGTGGCTGGGGACAAGGGAATGGCAATGGAGATGGCACCATGGAGACAGATTCAAGAGATATTTAAGAGGTGATATGGACAGGTCAGGTGATGGACTGGACCTGAATTGTGAAGGAGAAGGGAGTGTCAGGGAGAGTTCCTAGGTTCCTGCCTTATTTATATAGGTGGATAGCAGTGCCATTCACTGAGATTAGGTTGCTGGAAAAGTTCTAGGTTTGGGGTGAAGATTATAAATTCAGTTACAGACATGTTGCATTTGACATATCTTTACAAGTCCAAATGGGGATGTGGAACAGAGAGTTGAAAATAGGAATCTGGAGCTCAGAGTTGAAGTTTGGGCTAGAGATGTATATCAGGAATCAGTCAGTATATAGATGATGACCAAAGCTAGACAAGGAGAAGATGACCCATTTCAAGAAAAGAGAATGAGAGGACACAGGATTGAGTCATGTTTTTTTTTTTTTTTTTTTTGAGGGTAGAGGATGAAATTAAAACAAAAGGAAACAAATTGAAACTGAAATCTTTTCCCGAAAAATATAGCTTTTCATTATTTATTACAGTAGCTATTAATTATGTAATCAGTATCTTGGTTAATCTATGAAATGTTGAAACAGAGATTGTATTTTGTGACTTGCTCCCTACTTGCTCCTAGGACTTCGCTTTTTAACAATTTAAGGAAAAGCAGGATACTTCTTCAACATTTAGAGGAAATGCCAAGAGACCAAGAAGAATGAGTTCTATTCCCCATTTTGTTTTCTCTGGTGGTGAATCACTTCTCAATCTGCTTTCCCTTTAAGATAGCACTGATTCCAACATCTGTGATTCTGGGTAAAAAGGAACAGGTTGCTGTGCTTTCTGTCACTTTGAGCGATACCATTCAATGCCCTGATCAAGTAAACACTATATTGTAGTTTTGAAACATTCTCATTGTTGTACCATTCTTGTGATCATTAAATAAAAATGAGAGTAGAAATGGGTCAAAAGAAGATGCTAAGTCTTTCCATTAAAAATACCATAATTCCTTCCCCACAAAGGAACATTAACATAACTGTTCCTCCTTGAAACTACTAATGAGGTATTTCACACTTCAAGACAGCATTTGTTGTTCACCTATAGTTATACCTAAATGTTAATATGTAGATGCACTTAGGCAAGAGGATGTGTATCTACTTAAAATGTGTATTGGGGAGTTGCACAAATGATGCACTAAGAACTCGTATCATGCTTAATCTAGACTTTGTTTATTTCTTAAATTTGAAGACAAACATGTAGGATTATCTAAAATAAATAAATAAAAGCCACACACGTAGGTGATTTTCTATCCTAAAAAGTAATATTTGAATGAAAAGGCTTCTTTGAACATATCCCAACCACTCAGTTTTCAAATAATTAAGTCAAGACCCAGAAAGGTGAAGTGGCATGCTAAAGATTACCCAAATAAGTTGGTATGAAACCTTTCACAGGATCTGGTGCAGCAGGCACTTCTAAGACCAGACTATGTGAAGATTTTATACAATGATTCTAAGAGATTTTCCACATGTATTTATGCATTTATTAAAAACTTTCAAACATCAGCAATGTAGGTATTCTTTAAACTCAACGGTATATATGCTGAGTGTGAACAAAACGTAGACGAAAGTAAGATGGCTTCTCTTCTAAAATAATTCACATCCAAGTAAGAGACAGACATGTCCATTAATACAATGTGTTACATGCTATAATAGATATATAAACCAAGAGCAAAAAAAAGAGAGCATTTATTACTGCTGGAAACAAAGAATATAATGGTGGGAAAGCTTCACCAAGGAGTTTCACTGGAATTGGTTTTGAAGAATGAACACGCTTTTGCCAGTCAGGAGAAATTAGCCCTATGCTAAATGAAACAAACAGAAGAGTGAGAAAAGGCGGAGAGGCAGGGGTGGATATGGTTGGTGGGGCTCTTCACTGCAGATGAGACAGGAAACGTTTTGGCTTGATTGTGAAAGTCTGTGGATCTTGGGGAAAAAAGTTGAAATTTTATTTTTGATGGAATGACAGCCAGCTGGGGTTTTGGTCATAGAGTTGGCATGATTGGTTATATAGTATAGAAGGTAATATAAGACAGAAAGAACCAGAAGACTGGTGATAAGGAAATAGGAAGAGCTATATTATAATGCAATATGTAGGTTGAATTGTGAACTAGAGTAAATGTCAATTTCAGGCACTGGAGAGAGACTAATCAGAGTTAGTTAGTCTCAATGTAACTTTTACCAGGATGCATTTTTTTCCTTTTTTTGCTCTGAAGTTTGGCTCCATGCCTCAAAACACATCAACACTAAGAAGATTTACACTGATTGATGTTAGGAAATCAGCAGTCTTAGTTGTTATTGGGTATTGGGTCAAAATATGTGTTTTTATAATTTAGGCAGTTATTTCACAGGAAATCTCAACCAGGTAACCCAAAACGTTTAAATCTGTAATTTCTAAGAGAGAAATACTTCTTATTAAGTAAATCTTCTTCCAGTATACCCATGAAAAATCAAATAGCACAAGTTGTCTACAGATTTTTCAGTCAAGAGGGGGCTTCAGATTTTGTATATTTATACTCTGCAGCTTTCCAATGAATGAATTTACTATGAATTTATTCTAGAAATATCAATGACTTGCTTCCTTTACTTCAGTCAACTTATCTTGAATTTGGCTTAACCCCACACTACCAACTCTGAATTAGGGGAAAAAGAAGTGAAGTAAAGAAGCTTTGTCTGACACTATACCTGTCCTCACACACTATAATTCTGAACCCCATAGATTTGAAAGGAAGTTCTATCTTTAGATTCATAGAAGAGAACTTCACTGAGAGGCAGCAGACCTGGGTGTCTGCTCCTTTCCCAAGAGGCATTGGGGCATTGCCAAGTTGAATATCCCAACACAGTAATTGGGCAAACTACTAAACTACTAAAATCTACTCTCCTATTTTCCTTAGTGTGCTTATCTGCCCATTGCCAGAGAATCATTGACTAGAGAGAGCAGAAATAAAATCCTTGCTTACTAATAGCTTTAACTGTTGAGATTAAGGAGAGTTTAACTACTTTTGGCCTATATGGGATCAGAGAAACCCAGAGTAATAAAATGCCCTCCCAAACTCAGCTTTCACTCACTTGTTGGAGATTATTTGTATTGTTAATAGCTGTTAAATCACCAAAGAGTATGATATAAAAAAATCTCCTAGGAACCATTTGGGCTCATAACTGAACAAATCAGTGAAGGACAACTTGTCAGGAGAAGCCATTTATCCCAGAATGCATTTATATCAACTTAGCAGTTTGACACAGCCTCAGTAAAACTTGAGGAAGCCTAAGAACAACTTTCAAAGAAGCCCAGACACCAGTGTGGCGTAAGATATCACAGACTGTCGATATTTGCTATGGAATGCAGGGGGCTCCTATTTCATCTCAAGTGTTGTCAGAGAAGCCTGTGCATCCTCCTTTAAAAATGTTACCATTTCCATTATTGGAACTTGTTCAATAGCTCTAATAATGACCATTGCTTTTCTTTTATCTCATTTCTGCAAACAAAATTAATCCAATTGGAAAGACCAATAAAGTGTTTTGGGGATACCCCATACCTTAATGAAAATCATTATATACTTTTTCTTTGTGATTATACCACAAATTAATTTCTGTTGTCAGATTCCTGCTTCTAAATACTTATTAGAAAAGTTCCCTTCTTGGATTCAACAGCATTTATTCCTTATGAGATTGTGGAGGTATTTGGTTATAATGATAAAAGTCACAGCAGCCACTGCCCTTTATGGAACACTCCCTGTTGAGGACCAGACCCTGTACCTACTGCCTTATATGTTTTGCACACAGCCTCTCATTTAATTCTTTCAGAAACTGTGTGAGGTCAATATAATTATAATTCCCTTTTCGCACTTGAAGAAACTAGGGCTCAGATAGGCAAGTTCCTTGCCCAGGGTTATGCATCAAGGACATAAGAAAGTCAAAACAACAACTCCAGGGTCTTAAACCCATCACAAATCCACTCCATAGTCTACATTGTGTAACAAATTATATATGTTGTATTGTTTAAGTACAATGTATAACAAAGTCCTTACTTTGATACAATAAAATTTCTGAAAAGGGTCGCATAAATTTGAAATGCTTAGATAAAATTATTCTTTTAAACCATTTAAGAGCATCTCTGAAGAAACCAGTGGTGAAACTAGGAGCATCATCATCATGTGTTTAGAGGAAGAGACTTAAGGCTGGATTGAAGCTGTGTTTGTGTAATAAGTATACTGTATTTGCTTAGATTGTATACTATAAATTGATACCATAGAAGTATCTTTTTTGAAAAATGTGTTGTTCATACTTTATGTAACATTGAGGAAGCCTCAATTGTGCATAGATAAATCTATAATTCTTTTGTGCATGACTATTAATAATTTGGGATACTTTTTGGAGGCCAATGAAGAATACAGGATCATGAAACTCCCTTCCCTCTTATGAGGCACAGGGGCCTCTTTTATTTGTAAATAATGGTTTCATTATATGGTCTTGGACATTCTTAATTCATCATGCACTATATATATAGGAATATATATATTGCCTAAATTCCTTTGAAAAAATGCCTGTTCAAAGGGTTATGACAATATATCCTGGGATGAAGTCATTTTATCCAAAGTATTTAATAGCTATAAGAATAAATAAAATTCATTTTGAAAACTCTCTTTCCTTATGGAGACCCAAGTGGCTTGGAATGCAACTCTAACCTTTGATGGCAAGTATGTTGCTTGAAGGCCTAGAAAAGATGATCAGGAATGACTCATAGCGGTTGCCAGGAAAATCAAACCCACTGTGATTTCCAGGTGCCAGTTGTCCCTTTCTCCCTTTAGGATTCCATGTCTTCTACTGAAAGTGCCTATGATCCAAACAGAACCCTCATTTCTCACTATTGTTGAATGATATCCACACTGGATTTAGAGGATGATGTGCTGCATTTCATTTCTCACTGTGACACCCACTAACTGCAAGTCCTTGAAAAAAAACATTTTCTCTCTCTGAATCTCAGTTTTGCATCTGTAAAATAAAGGTAAAGCTACCCTGTCCACACAAGGAGCTGCATGAGGTAATGTCTATAAAAGTTCTTCTGCTAGAAGAAAACAAATAAATATGATGCAAAAATTTCTTTATCTTTGTGCTTATTCTCTGTGAGCTGCTTGCTACAAGGCATACAGTCTGATCGTTAGGATTTTCTTTTTAAAAAGCAAAATCTTGGCCTAAATAAGCTTAGTTTGGTAGACTGTAACCGTGAGACATGTGTGGTATACTGGAGCATTACTATCTGATGACTTACTAGTACTTACTTCAGGTTACTATTGAATCCCACCCCGTTCTTTCCCATGCTAGAAGTCACAATTCAGTCATCCAACAAGTGGGCACTGCATTCCTAAGGGAATACCTAACCCCCTGACTATATTCAGCTTCATACTGCATGCATTTTAAAATTACTAGCAGTACTGGTTAAAATAACACAAACTGTGATAACAAGCCTTAAAATGTTTTTTGGTTCACAACTCTATCACGACGCTATTAAGTACAGAATAGAAGTTCTCAATTGACAGGTCATTCTCTCAGCTCTTCTCCAGAATTCTTGCAAACTTTGGCTCCTCCACCATCAGTATATGTCTACCACAGTCACTGGGTTTACCTGCATCAATCCCATAGAAGGAGGAAAAAAAAATAGAGGATGGCACAGAAGAGCTTTTATAGGCCAGACTAATTTGGTACACATCATATATACTCACAGTCATGGGGTAGATGAGGTCATTTGGGCCCTCATTTGACATTGAAATTGAAATGGATTTAATATGAGCTAACCAGTCTCCATGTGTCAGTCCTAATTAATGAACATATATGCACAAGTGCATTCACAACCTTAGGAATTTTGGGCTTTATTTTCCTTCTTGGAAGCCTAACTTGCCCTGTTCATTATGCCAACCACATAATCCAATTTCTGTCTCGTGGTAGCTCAACTGATACAGGAATTTCTGTATGTTATTTCTCTTCTTTTAGCAGGAAAAAACAGGTTTCACATTAAATATCTTCAAAGGCCAAAAAGAAAAATATAAAAGCCAAGCAAAATTAAAAAGTAGATAGAACTCCATTGTGAAGCAACAGATATTATCCAGAAATAGAAACCTTAAGAAATAGTTGAGTACCTTAGAAGGAGTTCCTTCTTCACCAGTCATATATTAAGGGCCAATGTAAATACCATCTAAATGACTAGAAACATGTCTGTCTTGAAAGTATACTTTGGTAGTGCTTGTTTCTTAACTTTTAGCATCTATATCCATAGGCTTTATTTTCTATTAACCCCCACATACCACGCTAATCCCACCATTGTAAGAAGATTAATTCGTTTGTCTGCAGTTGCTGAAGAAGTTTCCAGTTGGTAAAGGTATTGCGTACATGTGGCTGTGGCCTGGAGAACAAGGCAGGTAGCCAGGTTGCTGTTTCCTTCCGTGCAGAAGGGAATCTACTTCCTTTGACTAGCCACACTTAAAGCAGCTGAAGGAGTTCCAGCTCCCATAAACATAAACACTGAGCATCTGCATTTTCCTTTTGCTACGATGAAAGAAAATGAATGAATGCATTTTTCAGCAATACCGACAAGGACCGATTTGTGGAATCTTCAAAACCTTGATTTCTGTCATTAGCTGGCTGTTTAAAAAATGCGTCTTCCTGTCTACGTTCCCAGATGTTTCTTCTTCTTTTAATACCTTTTTGTTTGTCATTAGTTTTGAATTCTAAATTGTAAAGCGTCAAGGGAAAAGACTTTCCTTTGCAAGTATCATGGAGAATGGCATAAACTCGAACTCACCGAAATTCTCACAGAATTTATTTGTAGGCCCTTCCATTCAGTTTATTTCCCATTCTAAACTGCAAAGGTCTTTGAATTATGTCCCAGAATTAAAATTAAATAAGTTAGCAACTCTCTTTTCATCTACCTTACCATTCTTGCACAAAAAAATAAAGGTTTTGGCTAAAAGCACTGGTTTTGAAATGTTCTTTTCCCTGCAACTTTTGTTTCCCAGGGAACGAGCACTGAATACATCCCAGCCTGGGTCCCTTCAGCTCACCGTGGGAAACCTGAAGCCAGAAGCCATGTACACCTTCCGGGTTGTGGCCTATAATGAATGGGGACCAGGGGAGAGCTCGCAACCCATCAAGGTGGCCACTCAGCCAGAATGTGAGTATGAAAATGCAGGGGCAGTGTTTAAAGACTATTTTCATCTGCAATATCCTTCAATCCTCTCAAAGAACTTTTTTGAAGGAAATTTTTGAAGCAGTATTTTTAACGGAAGAATTTTCAAAGGCAAGATAAAATGGCCTCCTTATGCAGGCCCTGTCTCCATAATGGGAAAATAGCAATTAATAAAGACCTAATCCATCCAGCTGGTCTATATACCTACTTTTTAAGAACATAGTTTACTCCTCCTGACAGTACTCCATTATTGAGCTTCAGCCTTCTCCATTGATTTTTCAGATTTTTCTAGTTTGTCTATGAAGAAGGTAATATCAAAGTTAAAATATATATATGTGTATATATATAACATATCTGTATATATATGGTTTCTAAATATATGGACTTATTGAGGAATTTAAATATGTGCTGAATGCATTGAAGAAGCTACCAAAAGCAAATCTAAGCCTCAGAAATATAGAAATAGCTTTTATTGGGCAATTTTACTTTCCTCTCAATTTGATTTTCTAACTTCTATCACTATATTAAGCTAGGTGATCAAAAAAAAGCAGCTGGACAATCTTTGAACAAATTATAATTCAACAATTTATGACATTTAAAAGAAAGAGCCCTAAAATTCAACCTTTGAAAAATATTTCCACATCTCATAAAATTCCAGTTTTCCTTACACATTTCTAAAGTTGTTTGAAAAGATTAATTGCTGATAAGCAGTTTGTCAGCTTTACTTTGCCTACAATTTTAAAGGTTGAAATCTAAAAGCTAAACACACTGAATTGACTACGTGCAACAAACTGCCTTATTGTAATCAGCTAGTTGCAGTTACTCCTTTTTTTTAAAATTAGAAATGCCTTTTTTGTTTTAATTTCTTTATTCTAAATTATGTTTTTACCTTCTAAATCTCCTCTTTTTGGAAGAAGGTGGAATAGAGATTAGAAATATTTTAATTGGTATATGTGTGAAAATAATTTTTGAAATAGGTTACTTCTTGGGTATTTTAAATCAGCACATTGAAGAAGAGAGAACAGAAGCAGTCTGAGTTGCAGCCCAGGTGCTGGTATCATGCTCTACACTTGCCAAATTCTCCATTCTTTCATCTAATTAGGACTACCTAGAAAGAAAAGATGATGAAATAGAATAAAATATTTACTAGGGGAGGGGAAAGGGCTAAGCCAGACCAGTCTGGCAATATTTGCCTCTCAGAACTAAAACCTCAGATAGTATCTCAAAAGCATAGTAAAGTACAAGTTTGGAACAGTTATTAGGAAATGCAGACTCCCAAGCAGGACTGGTTACATAAATTGCAGGGAGTACTGCAAAATGAAAACACAAGAGTCTTGTTAAAAAATCATTAGGAATTTTCAAGGCATCAAAGGATTTAACCAGGTAGAGGGCCATTCTAAACATGGAACCCTGTGCAAGTATTCTGGTTGTACCCTATGAAGCCAGCCCTGCTGCAAGGTTTCTGTTCTTAAAAATATTTTGTTGTCGTTTGAATTTAAATCACTAGATAATGCCAATTTCCACCTCACAGTGTCTATAGTAACATAATGGTTGTGTCATTAATTTGTTGTTGACTTACTTGTCATATATACAAAGTCAGATTCAATGAATCAAATGGTATATTGAATCAGTAAAGTTAATTAAAAACAAATTGGGTCAAAATATGTACATGCATATGCATCATGTTGTATATATATATATAGACTGACAATTCAAAAACAGTCATCGAAATACTGTGAAGAAAATTCTTGTTCTATTTTATAACATTAATGTATATTTATTTTCAAGAGATCCAATTTTTAATGGATTATCTGAATTCTTTACTTCATAATCCACCAATATTATCCCTAGAATTGTTTTAATGTGTTTCTCTGGGCTGGCTAATTGTGATTACATTGCATTTCTCATAAAAATCCTAGATAATCAGTTTTGCTTGCAAGTACTTAGAAACATTTTTTCCCCTTCTATCAATTCCTTTGATTCTAAGTATTCAGTTTAGAAATACAATTTTCAGTTTTTTTTTTGAAAAAAGTTTATTTTGTTTTGTGCCATAGTTTCTAGGCCAACAGACAAAGCAGTACATTCCATTTTATCATGGATTAATTATAATGCCTCTTTTCATTAAAAAAAAACTCATGATATAACATATTCTGCCATTTTTAGGATAATATAAGAATCAGTGTCAGTGATTATTTGTGTCATAGTCAACTTTGAAAAAGGAAAAGACTGACATAATTCAATTTATAGGTATGTATGCTGAGCATCCGCTATATTCCTAATACTGTTGCAGGCAAGTATGAAAAAAGTTTAAAAAGCGTGTAAGGTATGTAAAGAAATAGTAGCGCTTACATATTTCAGAATCTTCTTGGGGAAGCAAATATTCTAAATATGTAACAAAAATAGAACAACCCCAAGTAAGAATGCTTGTAAAATGTTTAAAAATGAAATATTAATAATATGAGCTATACATTTCCCTGTGGGTCCATTACCTGTGATGGCCAAGGGTATTATTTAATTAATTTTTTATGCCTGTATCCTAGCACCCCATCCCCTCAGGTTACTCTGGTATTATAAAGATGCAGCTGCCTTGGTGCTTTGCCTATCATACATTCTTTCCCCAATCAGAAAATAGTCTGAGAAATTTGTGCAAATGATCTTACTGTCACTGGACTCTATAAACCTTTACTTTCCTTAAAAAAGGAGTCTAGATGATGATGATGATGATAAGGCATAAAATAACAACTAAAACCCTGACAATAAAATATGTTGCTTGTTGGGATTGTTATCTTGTATAGGTCATCTTTTTCATCAAAAGTGAGAATGGAAAATCTTTTTGCTTTAAAAACATGAATCGCCTTGATTTTTTTCAAGGGCAGCAGTAACAGCCTCAGGATGTTAACCATATAGGGGCCTTTAATACTAGCTTTGCTTTATTAAATTACTTCTGTTCTTTCTACTGTTTGGAGTAAGGATTCTTTCCCTCAAAGGCCATTGTTTATTTGCACTGGTGAGTTGATTCCAGTTCATTGAACAATGTTGGTGAGATAATTCATTTCTTACTGAGCAGATAGAAACAAAGTAGGGAGATAGGAACAATTCAGCAAAGATAAACAGTATGTTTAGAAAGTCATTTACATGTGCAAAATAGTTAGCCAACTCCTTCCATTCGTTTAGATTAAAGGCACTGTGTCATTAACTTGCTGTCTTTATTACAGACATTAAGATAAATAAATTATGTTATCATGACTAATAGGTGCTTCATACACATTTTGTCTTCTGTTCTTAATGCAAAATGCCTTTTGGGCAATTTTAAAATATTTCTAGATAAGGAGCACGTCATCTTCTCCAAGCCTATTCATTAATTCAGGAGTTACTGAGGAAGATGCAGCATCCTGGAGATTCTTCTGCTTTCTTCCCTGCCCTACCCTGCCCTTCTCTACTCCTCCCTTCCCTTCCTTTCTTTCTTGCCTTCTTAGAAGCCCTTCTTTCTGTCTTTTAGAAGAAAGTGAAAAGGCTGATTTTATTACTTGGCTTGAATAATCAAATCTAGAGTCCAGGTGGGGGAAAAAATACATTTACCATCATTATTTCGCTCCCTGACAAAATCATCTTATCTTTCAAAAATGAGTTTCATCTGGATATGCATTTGGTTGCTTCTTTTATCACTGTTTTTCCAAATGTGATGCAGTAATTGTACTCTAAAATTACATAGCTCTTATACAAAGTGAATTTCAAGTTTTTCATATTATTTGAAAATATCAACTCTATTATGAAAACCAAATTCTTAAAGAGAAAATGTGGTGGAAAATACATCTGAAATATAAATCAGCCAATGACTATTTCTAAAAGTGCATACATTTTGTAGTAATCATTTAAAGAGATCAAAAATCCAAGATCCAGTTTATCAAATAAGTGCCCGGAATAGAAAGCTTTGATTTGTATGAAGCCTTGTGTCCCCTGATTACATCTTCCTTTTGCTGAACTCTTGTTCCTTCTACCCTGCCTTTATGTTATATAATTTCTCCAATGTGTTATCAGCAAGGATTTAAGTCCCTGCATGCTTAAGACTTGTCTAATCTTTTCATACCACATGTAAAAATTTTTTGAATTATTATTTGGGTCTGTTTAAAATGCTGTTAAGGCAGTTTAATCATAAAGAATATCAAAATGGACCACATGCTAGCTCAAGGGCTGGAGTTAGAATGTGGAGCTTACTTGCTAGTCCACAAACCAATTATCCACAAAGCCCCTTTATATTTAAAAATTGTAAGTAATATTCTTAGTCTATTATATTCTTTATGCTGAAAAGATGAGGAAAAGCAGCCCCTAAGTCTAGTCACTTTGAATATATTATGTAGAGAAATAGCTGTGTTGCTTTTCCCTCCTTCCCTGGAATTCTGTATTGTTTGGTTTGGTTTTAATTCTAATAGGGTTCTGCTAACATGCAGATATTATAGGGCTCTGTAACTATGATTATTATGACAAGAACAGCTCATTTAGAGTCTTGTATTTGAACCTTTATCTTAGGGTGAGTTTCTGAATCTTTGAGAGCTGTTTACTCAACCATATTTGGAAGTATCATTTATTCCACATGTTCTTAGGTTCTGGCAATGATATGTCATAGCATATGGAAAGCCATGGGCCTTGTCTGCTATCTAGAAGGCATGAAATAGTGAGAATTTACCTGCCACTCACAGAATCACATGATATCGTAATTCCAGCTCCTCTGCAATAACAAACAAAACAAAGTGGGATATTTAGAGTCTGAAATAAGGTTTATGTAATACTTGTTTAGAATTTCAAATTGGCTCATCTACTGTATAATCAACATGTTTATATAATGATACTTTTCTCAGATCATCTTTTCCCGTAATTTCAGAGGCTGCTGTAGACTGGCTTGCCCTCCACTTGTTTTTTATTTTTTAAGATGTACCACCATTTGTTTATCCATTTATCAGATGAAGGACATTTGGTTTGTTTACAGTTTGGGGCAATTATGAATAAAATATCTATAAACGCTCACATGCAGTTTTTGTGTCAGTATTTTTTTTTCATTTTTATTGTGAAATATATATACAAAAAAAGCAATAAATTTCAAAGTACATTTTAACAAATGGTTATAGAACAGATTTTCAAAGTTTATGTGAGTTACAGTTGCACAACTTCAGGTTTTTCCTTCTAGCTGCTCCAAGACACTGGAGACTAAAGGAAATATCAATCTAATGGTTCCATAATCACACTCATTTGTTAAATTCTATCTTCTCTGTTTAACTCCTCCTTCTCCTTTTATCCTTCTCCCAATCTTTAGGGATATTTGGGCTATGCACATTCTAACATTTTCATGTTGAAAAGAGGTATTAACAATATAGGATAGGAGGATGGAATTAGTAGATATTCTTAGAGAGGCTGGCCTGTCTGGGTTTCAGGACTAACTTGGCCTAGGAACTATCTGGAGGTCGTAGGTTTCTGGAAAATAAACATAGTGCATGAAATTTTTGTAAAATATCAGATAGAGCCCTAGAATTAACAGGAATGACGTTGGTCGGAGTTTGGCAAACTGTGGCAATAAAGCAGTATCTAGCTGAAACTTGCATAAGAGTAGCATCTATAATTGTCTCTCAACTCTGTTTGAACTCTCTATAGCCACTGATATCTTATTTTGTTACATTTTTTCCCTCTTTTGGTCAGGAAGGTATTGTTAATCCCACAGTGCCAGGGCCAGCTCAACCCTGGGAGTCATGTCCCCCATTGTCATGGAGACTTTTGCTCCTGAATGTCATGTTCCACACAGAGGGGAGGGTAATGACATTCCTTGCAGAGTTGGGCTTACAACAGAGAGACCACATCTGAGCAACAAAGGAGATTTTCTGGAAGTAACTCTTAGGCATAATTATAATTAGGCTTAGCTTCTCCACTATAGAAATAAGCTTCATAAGAGCAAGCCTCAAGATCAAGGGCTCGATCTATTAACTTGGGAGTCTCTCATGTTTGCGAGAGTATCAGTATTTTTTCCCATTTGGGAATGTTTAATTATTGTATATTTTTACTCCAGTCCCTCCAGGGATTTTGGCAATATCTTCAAATTACCTGCGCAACAGACTCTGGGAAGTCTGGATGTATTTGGGTTCTTCATTAAGCTGTACAATTATAGGCCCTTGTTTCCATTCTGTGTTCCATGTGTTTAGGTTGTTTAAATGAACTCCCAGGCAGGTTGGTTTAGATTGCATGTTACAGAAAATTTAGGTTTTAGACCAAATAAGGCTTTCTTCCTTTGGTCTCATACAGTAGTTGAAGCTCTATAATACAGACAATATCATCCTTTGCTCTGTATTCTGATTTATCTTAGTCCCAACCAGATCAGCTGTATTCTAATCTCTAATTGAAGTCTGATCTCTTTTTCAGCTTCTTTAACATTGTATGTAACAATTGTCCTCCACTTTTGCCTAACATTCATCTCTGTATCTTGAACTAAATTTTGGAGTTTCATTATCAGGAAATAGTATATTACCCCATTAAATGTGTCACAGCACCATCATTTTATGAATAGCTGGTTGTTTAAAATGTGCTGGTGGAATCTGGTCCCTACTTACAGTGTGGCAGAGATATTAAATATCAGTTGTGTTTATTTCAGCATGACTCTATAAAATGAACAGACCAAATTAATCACAGTCTGTCCAGTCCATTTCTTTTATCACTGGAGCTGGTTTACAGTCATTAACTGAACTGCATGATGATTTGAGTGAATATCCGGGATGATTATGATGTCTCCATTGACCATAGGCCAAACAGTGGTTCAGTTTTGTGGTCACATTGTGGCTAGAGATGAAAAGGAGAGTCAATCAAGATGAGTACTGACATTCCATCCTTTATGGCAGCACACAGACACTGTAAGTTACTTGAAAAGTCTCTCATTAAAAACATATTTTCAGGTAATATGAACATAAGGTGGAAGACATTAAGGGTTTATGGTTTGGCATCCTCGGCAACAGAAGGCTCAAGGAATCTGGTTGTATTCAATGATCAATTAGGTGGGAATATTACATCTTAAAATGACATATTAGTGGAACAATTAGAAGTAGGTTTCTAAAGATAAGTTGTTTAGTCACCACTAGAAGAGTTCAAAGCAAATGTGTGTTACTCTGTATTTTTCTCATTTATTCATTCAAAACTGAAGATTTTGAGCTAAGTTATAGACTTGCACTCTATGGTACAGTAAATTCTTGCTACATGTGGCTATCGAAACTTAAATTTATTAAAATAAAACAAAAGGTAAAATTCAGTTTCTCAGTCACACAGCCACATTTCAAGTACTCAGTATCACTTATATTAAATAAAATTAAAAATTAAATTTTTCATTCTCATTAAACACATTTCAAGAGCTCACATATGACTTATGGCTACTTTGTTGATCAGTGCAGAGAACATTTCCATTATTGCAGAAAATTCTATTGAACAGCACTGGCCTAGATACTATGCTAGAAAATGAGGATACCAAGGCAAGTCAGATAGCTTCCTGATTTCTCAAGGAACTACTAGTCTAGTGGAAACTACTTTAGGCAGAACTCATTAAACCTATTTCATAGATTTAGTCCGACTCAATGTTAAAATACATGAATTAAGCAATGACTTAATATGAAGGATTGTTTCAAAAGGCCAGAGAATCTAGACTCAACCACATTCTCTAGTTAGTTAAGCCAATTATATAGTTTTCTCTCACAATAAAAATATATCTATAGGTGTATTTCAAAGCACAGTTGAATGTGAAGGCCAAAGATTACTTGTTGCTTAGTTTAAACAGTGGTATAGGCATACATTCAGCTTCCCTAGAAATAGAAATACAAAATAGGAATAGAAATGCTTCTATTGGCTCATTGGCTCCTCTCCATTTTATTTTGAGTACACAGCATAATTCAGACTTCTTTACGTGATATAACCAAACATCTAGAGGAGCTTTTTGCTAAGAAGTTATATAGAAAAAAGTTACTTATTTCTGTTTGATATTAGGGGATGAGAGGAAAAGGGGCATGACAATGTCAAAATAAAAAAGGTTTCCAGGAAGTATGAGCATCTAGTCTAGAAGACAGAGATATTGTAATTGGATTTGTTTGGGATTGAGTTGCCTACTGTGGTGATGTTCCTTACTAAAAATGGAAGCAGTTTGCCTGCTAACTTGAATTAGAGCAAAAGTGTTTGAGCATCTTAAGGAATATTGTCATTGCACAGGGGAAGCCTAATAAAACTTTACTCCAAAGATAAAAAGAGATTTAGGGAACTCTGATTGTATCTGATTCTGGGGAGAGCTGGTATACATGACTAATGAGGAATAAAGACAGGAAGAGTATATAGCATTTTTATCACATATGTATTCATCATGCTCTCATCTTTTGACTATTTGTGATCTATATAGTCTATAAGCATTTGTTGTGCATCTCCTATTTGTCTGACATGGTATAAGGTGCTAGGGATAGAAAGTAAAATAAGATAGACTAGATAACATCAAAGTTATTAGGGATGAAATTTTCTTAGGAAAATGTATTCTTAAAATAGCTTGTCCTAAATTATACTATAGGATCAAATTTATTTCCTTTCTATAATCTGAAGTGAGAGTTATAACTAATGTTGTATGTGCCAGTTTGAATCTGTGGTGGACCCCAGAAAAGCCATGCCTTTTAATCCTCATTCAGTATTGCTGGATGGGAGCATTTTGATTGTTTCCATGGAGATGTAACCCACCCAATTGCGGGTGGTAACTTTTTTTTTTTTAATTAATTAACGGAAAAAAAGAAATTAACCCAACATTTAGAAATCATACCATTCTACATATGCAATCAGTAATTCTTAACATCATCACATAGATGCAATGATCATCATTTCTTAGTACATTTGCATCAGTTTAGAAGAACTAGCAACACAACAGAAAAAGATATAGAATGTTAATATAGAGAAAAAAAATAAAAGTAATAATAATAGTAAAAAAAACCCTATAGCTCAGATGCAGCTTCATTCAGTGTTTTAACATGATTACTTTACAATTAGGTATTATTGTGCTGTCCATTTTTGAGTTGTTGTATCTAGTCCTGTTGCACAGTCTGTATCCCTTCAAGCTCCAATTACCCATTATCTTACCCTGTTTCTAACTCCTGCTGGACTCTGTTACCAATGACATATTCCAAGTTTATTCTCGAATGTCGGTTCACATCAGTGGGACCATACAGTATTTGTCTTTTAGTTTTTGGCTAGACTCACTCAGCATAATGTTCTCTAGGTCCATCCATGTTATTACATGCTTCATAAGTTTATCCTGTCTTAAAGCTGCACGATATTCCATCGTATGTATATACCACAGTTTGTTTAGCCACTCTTCTGTTGATGGACATTTTGGCTGTTTCCATCTCTTTGCAATTGTAAATAATGCTCCTATAAATATTGGTGTGCAAATGTCCGTTTGTGTCTTTGCCCTTAAGTCCTTTGAGTAGATACCCAGCAATGGTATTGCTGGGTCATATGGCAATTCTATAGTCAGCTTTTTGAGGAACCGCCAAACTGCCTTCCACAGTGGTTGCACCATTTGACATTCCCACCAATAGTGGATAAGTGTGCCTCTTTCTCCGCATCCTCTCCAGCACTTGTCATTTTCTGTTTTGTTGATAATGGCCATTATGGTGGGTGTGAGATGATATCTCATTGTGGTTTTGATTTGCATTTCTCTAATGGCCAGGGACATTGAGCATCTCTTCATGTGCCTTTTGGCCATTTGTATTTCCTCTTCTGAGAGGTGTCTGTTCAAGTCTTTTTCCCATTTTGTAATTGGGTTGGCTGTCTTTTTGTTGTTGAGTTGAACAATCTCTTTATAAATTCTGGATACTAGACCTTTATCTGATATGTCGTTTCCAAATATTGTCTCCCAATATTTGGAAGGCTGTCGTTCTACTTTCTTGATGAAGTTCTTTGATGCACAAAAGTGTTTAATTTTGAGGAGCTCCCATTTATTTATTTCCTTCTTCAGTGCTCTTGCTTTAGGTTTAAGGTCCATAAAACTGCCTCCAATTGTAAGTTTCATAAGATATCTCCCAAAATTTTCCTCTAACTGTTTTATGTTCTTAGACCTAATGTTTAGATCTTTGATCCATTTTGAGTTAACTTTTGTATAGGGTGTGAGATGTGGGTCTTCTTTCACTCTGTTGCATATGGATATCCAGTTCTCTAGGCACCATTTATTGAAGAGACTGTTCTGTCCCAGGTGAGTTGGCTTGACTGCCTTAGCAAAGATCAAATGTCCATAGATGAGAGGGTCTATATCTGAGCACTCTATTCGATTCCTTTGGTCGATATATCTATCTTTATGCCAATACCATGCTGTTTTGACCACTGTGGCTTCATAATATGCCTTAAAGTCAGGCAGCGCGAGACCTCCAGCTTCGTTTTTTTTCCTCAAGATGTTTTTAGCAATTCGGGGCACCCTGCCCTTCCAGATAAATTTGCTTATTGGTTTTTCTATTTCTGAAAAATAGATTGTTGGGATTTTGATTGGTATTGCATTGAATCTGTAAATCAATTTAGGTAGGATTGACATCTTAACTATATTTAGTCTTCCAATCCATGAACATGGTATGCCCTTCCATCTGTTTAGGTCTTCTGTGATTTCTTTTAGCAGTTTTTTGTAGTTTTCTTTATATAGGTTTTTTGTCTCTTTAGTTAAATTTATTCCTAGGTATTTTATTCTTTTAGTTGCAATTGTAAATGGGATTCGTTTCTTGATTTCCCCCTCAGCTTGTTCATTACTAGTGTATAGAAATGCTACAGATTTTTGAATGTTGATCTTGTAACCTGCTACTTTGCTGTACTCATTTATTAGCTCTTGTAGTTTTGTTGTGGATTTTTCCGGGTTTTCGATGTATAGTATCATATCGTCTGCAAACAGTGATAGTTTTACTTCTTCCTTTCCAATTTTGATGCCTTGTATTTCCTTTTCTTGTCTAATTGCTCTGGCTAGAACCTCCAACACAATGTTGAATAATAGTGGTGATAGTGGACATCCTTGTCTTGTTCCTGATCTTAGGGGGAAAGTTTTCAATTTTTCCCCATTGAGGATGATATTAGCTGTGGGTTTTTCATATATTCCCTCTATCATTTTAAGGAAGTTCCCTTGTATTCCTATCCTTTGAAGTGTTTTCAACAGGAAAGGATGTTGAATCTTGTCAAATGCCTTCTCTGCATCAATTGAGATGATCATGTGATTTTTTTGCTTTGATTTGTTGATGTGGTGTATTACATTAATTGATTTTCTTATGTTGAACCATCCTTGCATACCTGGGATGAATCCTACTTGGTCATGATGTATAATCCTTTTAATGTGTTGTTGGATACGATTTGCTAGAATTTTATTGAGGATTTTTGCATCTATATTCATTAGAGAGATTGGCCTGTAGTTTTCTTTTTTTGTAATATCTTTGCCTGGTTTTGGTATGAGGGTGTGTTGGCTTCATAGAATGAATTAGGTAGTTTTCCCTCCACTTCAATTTTTTTGAAGAGTTTGAGAAGAGTTGGTACTAATTCTTTCTGGAATGTTTGATAGAATTCACATGTGAAGCTGTCTGGTCCTGGACTTTTCTTTTTAGGAAGCTTTTGAATGACTGATTCAATTTCTTTACTTGTGATTGGTTTGTTGAGGTCATCTGTTTCTTCTTGAGTCAAAGTTGGTTATTCATGTCTTTCCAGGAACTCGTCCATTTCATCTAAATTGTTGTAGTTATTAGCGTAAAGTTGTTCCTAGTATCCTGTTATTGCCTCCTTTATTTCTGTGAGGTCAGTAGTTATGTCTCCTCTTCCATTTCTGATCTTATTTATTTGCATCCTCTCTCTTCTTCTTTTTGTCAATCTTGCTAAGGGCCCATCAATCTTATTGATTTTCTCATAAAACCAACTTCTGGTCTTATTGATTTTCTCTATTGTTTTCATGTTTTCAATTTCATTTATTTCTGCTCTAATCTTTGTTATTTCTTTCCTTTTGCTTGCTTTGGGATTAGTTTGCTGTTCTTTCTCCAGTTCTTCTAAGTGGACAGTTAATTCCTGCATTTTTGCCTTTTCTTCTTTTCTGATATAGGCATTTAGGGCAATAAATTTCCCTCTTAGCACTGCCTTTGCTGCGTCCCATAAGTTTTGATATGTTGTGTTTTCATTTTCATTCGCCTTGAGGTATTTACTAATTTCTCTTGCAATTTCTTCTTTGACCCACTCGTTGTTTAAGAGTGTGTTGTTGAGCCTCCACGTATTTGTGAATTTTCTGGCACTCCACCTATTATTGATTTCCAACTTCATTCCTTTATGATCCGAGAAAGTGTTGTGTATGATTTCAATCTTTTTAAATTTGTTAAGACTTGCTTTGTGACCCAGCATATGGTCTATCTTTGAGAATGATCCATGAGCGCTTGAGAAAAAGGTGTATTCTGCTGTTCTGGGATGTAATGTCCTATAAATGTCTGTTAAGTCTAGCTCATTTGTAGTAATATTCAGATTCTCTATTTCTTTATTGATCCTCTGTCTAGATGTTCTGTCCATTGATGAGAGTGGTGAATTGAAGTCTCCAACTATTATGGTATATGAGTCTATTTCCCTTTTCAGTGTTTGCAGTGTATTCCTCACGTATTTTGGGGCATTCTGGTTCGGTGCGTAAATATTTATGATTGTTATGTCTTCTTGCTTAGTTGTTCCTTTTATTAGTAGATAGTGTCCTTCTTTGTCTCTTTAACTGTTTTACATTTGAAGTCTAATTTGTTGTATATTAGTATAGCTACTCCTGCTCTTTTCTGGTTCTTATTTGCATGAAATATCTTTTCCCAACCTTTCACTTTCAACCTATGTTTATCTTTGGGTCTAAGATGTGTTTCCTGTAGACAGCATATAGAAGGATCCTGTTTTTTCATACATTCTGCCAGTCTATGTCTTTTGATTGGGGAATTCAGTCCATTAACATTTAGTGTTATTACTGTTTGGATAATATTTTCCTCTACCATTTTGCCTTTTGTATTATATATATCATATCTGACTTTCCTTCTTTCTACACTCTTCTCCATACCTCTCTCTTCTGTCTTATCGTATCTGAGTCTAGTGCTCCCTTTAGTATTTCTTGCAGAGCTGGTCTCTTGGTCACAAATTCTCTCAGTGACTTTTTGTCTGAGAATGTTTTAATTTCTCCCTCATTTTTGAAGGACAATTTTGCTGAGTATAGAATTCTTGGTTGGCAGTTTTTCTCTTTTAGTAATTTAAACATATCATCCCATTGTCTTCTCGCCTCCATGGTTTCTGCTGAGAAATCTACACATAGTCTTATTGGGTTTCCCTTGTATGTGATGGATTGTTTTTCTCTTGCTGCTTTCAAGATCCTCTCTTTCTCTTTGACCTCTGACATTCTAACTAGTAAGTGTCTTGGAGAACGCCTATTTGGGTCTAATCTCTTTGGGGTGCGCTGCACTTCTTGGATCTGTAATTTTAGGTCTTTCATAAGAGTTGGGAAATTTTCAGTGAAAATTTCTTCCATTAGTTTTTCTCCTCCTTTTCCCTTCTCTTCTCCTTCTGGGACACCCACAACACGTATATTTGTGCGGTTCATATTGTCCTTGATTTCCCTGATATCCTGTTCAAATTTTCCATTCTTTTCCCGATAGTTTCTGATTCTTTTTGGAATTCAGATGTGCCATCCTCCAAATCACTAATTCTGTCTTCTGTCTCTTTAAATCTATCATTGTAGGTATCCATTGTTTTTTCCATCTTTTCTACTTTATCCTTCACTTCCATAAGTTCTGTGATTTGTTTTTTCAGTTTTTCTATTTCTTCTTTTTGTTCAGCCCATGTCTTCTTCATGTCCTCCCTCAATTTATCGATTTCGTTTTTGAAGAGGTTTTCCATTTCTGTTCGTATATTCAACATTTGTTGTCTCAGCTCCTGTATCTCATTTGAACTATTGGTTTGTTCCTTTGACTGGGCCATATTTTCAATTTTCTGAGCATGATCCGTTATCTTCTGCTGGCGTCTGGGCATTTAGTCAGATTTCCCTGGGTGTTGGACCCAACAGGTTGAAAGATTTTTCTGTGAAATATCTGGGTTCTGTTTTTCTTATCCTGCCCAGTAGGTGGCGCTCATGGCACACGTTTGTCTGTGGGTCCCACCAGTAAAAGGCGCTGTGGGTCCTTTAACTTTGGAAAACTCTCGCGGTGGGGGAGGTTCGCCAGCTGAAGCGGCTTGGAAGAGTGCCAGTTGACCCGGGGGTCCGAAAGCGGAGAGGGTCGCTGGCCGCCGCAGCCCTGGAGAGCGCCCGTCTGAATTTCCTAGTTGGCCCAGGGCGCCAAGTGTGGTGGGAGGGCACCAGCCGCCGTGGCCCGGGAGTGCACCATTCCCAGCCAGACTGGGGAGTCACGTGTTTGGAAGGGACCCCCCTGGTCACTGTTCTCTGTGGCCTGGGGATTTCCGATCCAATTCTCTCAGTTGGTCCAGGGGGCCGCACGTGGGGGGGACGCCAGCCGCCGCGGCTTGAGGGGACCGCCTGCCCAATTCCGCCAGCTGGCCCGGGAAGGAGGAGGGGAGGGACTCTGGCCGATTGCCACCCTGCCCGGGGAAGCCCACGCCCCTCGGCGATCTCACCGGATCGGGTTCTCCCAGCCAGTCAGCCATTCCAGGATGGGGTACGCTGTCTTTTTAATCTGTGTCGTGGCTCCGGGAACTGTTCTGTATCGTTTCTACTCCCCTAGTAGCTGTTCTGGAGGAGGAAAGGTGAGGATGGCAAGGCTGTCGAGGACGGTGGCGGAGGAGCCAGTGAAGGTGGAAGAGTGCATGGTGGTGGTTGGAGAGCCGCTGGAGTAGGAGGAGAAAGGGAAGGATAAGGTGACGGATGGAGTGCTGCCGGAGCAGAAGGGGAAAGAGAAGGGCAAGATGGCAGCGGGAGCGCCGCCGGTGGAGACAGAGGATGAGGAGGGCTAGATGGCGGCGGGAGCGCCGGCGGAGAAGGGGGAAGAGGAGGGCTAGATGGCGGTGGGAGCTCCTCCGGCAGAGAAAGAGGAAGAGGAGGGCTAGATGGCGGCAGGAGCGCCGCCGGTGGAGAAAGAGGAAGAGGAGGGCTAGATAGCGGCGGGAGCGCCAGTGGAGAAGGGGGAAGAGGTGGGCTAGATGGCGGCGGGAGCGCCGCCGGCGGAGAAAGAGGAAGAGGAGGGCTAGACGGCAGCGGGAGCGCTGGCGGAGAAGGGGAAGAGGAGGGCTAGATGGCGGCGGGAGCGCCTCTGGCGGAGAAAGAGGAAGAGGAGGGCTAGATGGCGGTGGGAGCGCCGGCGGAGACAGAGGAAGAGGAGGGCTAGATGGCGGCGGGAGTTCCGGCGGAGAAGGGGGAAGAGGAGGGCTGGATGTTGGCAGGAGCGCCGCCAGCGGAGAAAGAGGAAGAGGAGGGCTGGATGGCGGCGGGAGCGCTGCCGGCCTGTGGGTGGTAACTTTTGATTAGATGATTTCCACAGAGGTGTGTCTCTACCCATTGAAGGTGGAGTTGCTTACTGGAATCCTTTAAAAGAGGAAATATTTTGGAGAGAGTCCCTTTTCTTAGAGACATGAGAAAGCCAGCAGGTGACGCCATGTTTGCCATGTGCCCTTCCAGCTGAGAGAGAAATGTTGAACATCATTAGCCTTCCTGAATCAAGGTGTCATTCCCTGGATGCCTTAGATTGGACATTTCTATAAACTTGTTTTAATTGGGACATTTTCTCAACCTTAGAACTGTAAACTAGCAACTTATTAAATTCCTCTTTTGAAAAACCATTCCATTTCTGGTATATTGCATTCTGGGAGCTAGCAAACTAGAACATAGTGTATAATTATTGTACACTTTAATGTATAAATATATATATTTATATAGATTTAGTATGAAATATCATAGTGTGTTTTAGAAAGTGTCAGATCAAAAAATTTACAGTTGACTAACCTGATGTGATACCAACCAAAATTAAGAAAAACTCATATTAAATCACTTCACTATTTTATGGATTTTAAAAATGCATGTTATATTCTGCCTCTTGTAATATATGGTAAATCTTACATATTACACAAAAAGTCAATAATGTGATTATAACTTTTGTTCTCTAACTCCATTATCCCTGCATTGTGATATTGTGTTAATAAAGGTATTATTTCTACTTTGCAAGAAGATATTGGGGTGGGGGTGGGGAAAAATTTGTATGCTATACTCTGAAATCCCTTTTCTGTTTCAAACCAATCTTTTCACATTACAAGAAAAGGGTCAGTCCCAAACCACATAATTTTGGAATCTTGGTTGGGCCCAAACTCTTCATCTGAGGCTGAAGGGATGGTTCTGGGTTGAAGTTGAAGTATTTTAAGGTGATGACAGAATTACTGCTTCAGATCATAGCTGTTCATATCAGAGTCAAGATGTTGCCATTGGCATCTGGGAGGAAATGATTATGGGGTTTTATTCAACTCAAGGTCAAACAGAAAATCTGAGCCCACAGTTGGTGCAAGTTACTGGTCCATTGCTGTTTTATTTAAATCTATTATTGGAGTTCCACTCTTTCAAATGGAAACAGAAGGAAAGGTGGTTAAGAATAATGATTCAGAAGTCAGATTATATTTGAATTCTCTCTTTTTCACTTATTAATTAATTGGGGAAAGTTAGCTTTTTCTAAACTTCAGTTTCTTCATATATAAAATGGAGAATAATATCTATTACATAGGGGATGTTGTAAAAATTAAATGAAAGCTTGAAAAATGAGAACACAATATTACATCTTCAGAATCCTTAATTCTGAGGATTAAGTGAGGTAGTGTAAAATGCTTAGCCTGCTCTTGGGCACATTGTTAACCATCAGTAAATGTCAGTGGTTGTTATAATTATCCATTACTACAGTAATTGATTCTGATTATTCCCCATGTAATGGCATTCCTTAACACTGTACATAATCTTCTCATTTCTTTCTTTGTGCTCTTCACATATATTGAAATGCTTTCTTTTCTCCTTTGGGTTATTTCATAAGTCTCTTCTATTTTTACTTTAAAACTTTTATTTAAGATTTTTAAGAAGGAGAAACCATTCCCTGGCTAATTCAGTGCATGGATCAGTCTTTTAGTCTGCTTAAGCTCATTTTTCACCCTCTAAATTAGTTTGAATCATATCATGCTATTTATTCATTTAAAAAAATCACTCATTGTATGCCACCAATGCAGCACACTCTATTCCCAGGCACGGTAAATTCACCAGTAAAAAAAGACAGACAAAGTACTTATACTCAGGAATTTTAATATTCTAGGGATGGAGAGGGAGAATAACCATCTAAAAATAGAACATGCAGAAGAATAAAGCAGTTTAAGAGGATATAGAGTGAAGTAAAAAAGGGTGATTCTAGATAAGGGAGTCAGTGAAAGTGTTTTTGAAAGAGGCAGTTCAGGGGAGACATGAATGAAGTTGGGAGGGGTGCAGGCAAATGGAGAGGAGACACTTTAGACAGAGCAAATAGGGCATGCTGAGCCCCCAGGGAGGAAGAACAAGGAGATCACTATGTGGCAGCAGAGCGTGGTGAGGAGAGTGGAAGACCCAGGGTCCAGAGATGGAGGTAGCAGAACCTAGACATGGAATGCCTTGAAAGTCAGGGTAGGGAATCTAGATTCATTCTGAGAATGGAGGCACATGTGCAAAAAGGGTTGACATGGCCTAATTTACATTTTAAAAATGGAAACAAGGAAACAGAAGGCTAATGCAGTAGTTTAGTCAAGGTATTGTAATAGCTTAAGTGTCATGGTGTGCTGGTTTAAAAGGATGTATGTACCCTAGAAAAGCCATGTTTTAATAAAAATCCCACTTCATAAAAGTAGAATAATCCCTATTTAATACTATATGTTTGTAACTGTAATCAGATCATCTCCTTGGATGATGTGATTTAGTCAAGAGTGGTTGTTAAGGGCGGGCCGCGGTGGCTCAGCGGGCAAGAGTGCTTGCCTGCTATGCCGGAGGACCCCGGTTCGATTCCCGGCCCCAGCCCATGTAAAAAACAAACAAACAAACAAAATACAATAAAACAAGAAAATGTTTAAAGATGTTTCCCTTTCTTCCTCCCTTCCTTCCTTCCATCCTTCCTTCCTTCTCTCTGTCTTTCCTTCCCTTCCTCCCTTTCTCTTTAAAAAAAAAAAAAAAAAAAAAAAAAAGAGTGGTTGTTAAGCTGGATTAACAACATGTCTCCACCCATTTGGGTGGGTCTTGATAAGTTTTGGAGTTCTATAAAAGAGGAAACATTTTGGAGAATGAGATCAATTCAGAGAGTGCAGAGAAGAAGAGAAGAATGACATAGCCACAAGAAACAGAGAGTCCACAAGGCAGCGACCTTTGGAGATGAAGAAGGAAAATGCCTCCTGGGGAGCTTCAGCTTCATGAAACAAGAAGCCAGGAGAGAAAGCTAGCAGATGATGCCTTGCTCACCATGTGCCCTTCCAGCCAAGAGAGAAACTCTGACTGTGTTCGCCATGTGCTTTCTCACTTGAGAGAGAAACCCTGAACTTCATTGGTCTTCTTGAACCAAGTTATCTCTCCCTGGATGCCTCTGATGGGGCATTTTCTTGGCCTTAGAACTGTAAACTGGCAACTTATTGTATTCCCCCTTTTAAAAGCCATTTCATTTCTGGTATATTGCATTCTGGCAGCTAGCAAACTGGAACAGATTTTGGTACCAGGAGTGGGGTGCTGCTGTGGTTTACAAATACCAAACATGTTGGAACAGCTTTTTAAATGGATAAGGGGAAGATTCTGGAAGAGTTGTGAGAAGCTTGATAGAGAAAGCCTATAATGCTTTGAAGAGACTGTTAGTAGAAATGTGGACTCTAAAGACACTTCCAATAATGCCTTAGACAGAAATGAGGCATGTGTTATTATAGATTGGAAGGAAGATGAGCCTTGTTTTAAAATGGCAGATAATCTGGCAAAATTGACTGGTGACTTTGGCTGGAAGGCAGATTTTAAAAGCCATGAACTTGGGTACCTATCAGAAGAGATCTCCAAATTAAATGTCAAAAGTGCAGCCTGGTTTCTCCTCACAGCTTATAGTGAAATGTGACAGGAGAGAGATAAGCTGAAAACTGAACTCCTCAGTACAAAGAAACAAGGAATTGATGTCCTGGAAAATTTCAGACTTCCAGGAAGGGAAATGCCAGGGAATAGTGCCCCACATGAGGTCTTGGCCAAATGTGGAACCAGTCAACCATTTCAGAGAAAGCCAGGATTGGACATGGAGTTATCCAGGAAGGATCTGTGGAAATTCCTTATGTCTGATGGGCATGATCCAAGGCTACTGCATAGAAAGCCAGTGAGAGTGATATGGGACCTGTATAAACAGAGCCACTGCCAGTCCGGACTGGGAGCTTCAGAGAAGGAACACATTGGAGGAAAAATAACTTCAGAGGCGAAACCACAGAGGCTGAGGTCTGAAGTCAAGAACCCTCAGGCCAGGAGAGCGGACCCACCCAAGCCCATGGAGAGGGTGAGTTTGTCCCAAAGGCAGAGGATGGGCCTTCTACTTCATTGCAGTGGAAGAGTCATGCCGCCTCAGGCCTTGGAGAAGGTGAAGCACACTCCTTGGGATTTGGGGAGAGCCTGGCTGCCACCACATGGAGGGGTTGAATGTGTGCTGCGGAGATGGCAGAGAGCCAGGATGGAGCCCCTATGCTTGGAGAGGGTGCAACTGAGAAAAAGGTGGTCTCCCCAATGTCCTCCAAGGTTGCATTCAAAGAGAGGCAGGCCTCTGCATAGGCATTTGGAAGGGGTGGGACTGCCGCTTTCAAAAACCCCAAAGATGAATGACTCTCAAACTTTAAAATCTAATGGAATTTTCCCTGCAGGTTTTCAAAACTGCTTGGGTCCTGTGACCCCTGTGTTCTTCTCTCCCTATGGAAATGGGTATATGTATCCTATGAATGTTCCTCCTTTGTATGTTGGCAGCAAATAATTTGTTTTGAGTTTTTATAGGTCCAGAGCCAGAGGAGAATCTTGCCTTAGAACAGATCATGCCTGTAACTAACTTTGATATGAGTTTGTACTGTTTCTAACTCTGTATTTCATTTGTATTGCTACTGAAATGATTTAAGGATTTCTGATATTGTTATGAAATTAGTGCATTTTGCATATGTGGAAAACATGTCTTTTTTAGGGTCCAGAGGGTGGAATATGCTGGTTTAAAAGGATGTTTTAATCAAAATCCCATTTCATAAAGGTAAATTATTTTTTAATCAAAATCCCACTTCATAAAGGTAAATTATTCATAAGGAATAATCCCTACTCAATACTATATGTTTGAAACTGTAATCAGATCATCTCCCTGGAGATGTGATTTAATCAAGAGTGGTTGTTAAACTGGATTAGGTGATGACATGTCTCACCTTGGTAAGTTTCTGGAGTCCTGTAAAAGAGGAAACATTTTGGAGAATGAGAGCGATTCAGAGAGAGCAGAGAAGAATGACATAGCCATGAGAAGCTGAGAGCCCACAGGCAGCAACCTTTGGAGATGAAGAAGGAAAATGCCTCCCGGGGAGCTTCATGAAACAGGAAGTCAGGAGAGAAATTTAGCAGATGATGCCGTGCTTGCCATGTGCCCTTCCAGCCAAGAGAGAAACTCGACTGTGCTCACCATGTGCCTTCTCACTTGAGAGAGAAACACTGAACTTCTTCGGCCTTCTTGAACCAAGGTATCTCTCCCTAGATGCCTTCGATTGGACATTTCTATAGACTTGTTTTAATTGGGACATTTTCTTGGCCTTAGAACTGTAAACTAGCAACTTAATAAATTCCCCTTTTTAAAATCCATTTATTTTCTGATATATTGCATTCCGGCAGCCAGCAAATTAGAACTCATGGTAATTATGGAGATCATGAGATCTGGCAGAATTTAAGGTATCCGTGGAAGATAGAAACAAGTCTTGCTGCTGGTTGTAGATTAGAAGAAAAGGGAGAAGTCAAGTCTACTCTTAGGTTTTGGTCCTCTAAACTAGGTAAATTGTGGGACCATTTGTTGGGATCAAAAACTGGAGAGAGAATTGGCTTTGGGGGAGAGGTTACAGATTAAGAATTCTTTTATTTTGGGCACGTTGGGTTTGACTGTTAATGTGTGCATGTTTTATTTATGTAATTAGTCTAAGAATGCAGAGAAGGTGACCCCTACATAAAAATAGAAATGTCACAGGCAGCTAGGCCAGAGGTCAATGCAATAGCAGCATTTAGCTTGTAGGAATGTTAAAACTGAACAGTTGTTGGAAACTTGGGAGACTGCTTTAGCCATGTCATTAACTGTAAAAGAGCAGCACCCTACTTGTCCCCAATGCATTTACTAGAGGACTATGCCCAGGCCTATGCACAGAAGGCACTCCAATATTTATCCATCATTGAGAAGTCTTCCTTTTAGAAAGCTTCCTCATGGCCCAGGAAAGTGTAATGGGATGTAGGTATTACTAGAAAGAAGGCCTCAGATACATAGCCCAGGCTTCCAACTGCCAATATTTTCCAAGGCACTAATTCAAAAGGGGCAAGTCAGTGCCAAAATAAATGTTATCCCAGAACAAACTTGCTTTCTTGCCTATGTTCATGAAACAGGAGATTGAATTCTAATGGATATCTGTTCTTGGATGATCTACAGGTTGAATCTTCTTATTGCTAGGAATCTTTCAGAATTATATCAGCAGAAGCCTGATTGGGTCCAAGTAAAGGGCACAGAATTAGGGAGAAGTGTACCTTTTGGCTTCCAACATCCCTTTTCTTTACAGTTTCCCTACCTTGGAAAATCTTATATCCTCCATAATTCAGGGTACCCTGAGTCCAAAACTTTTATCCAGTAGTCAAAAATGTAATGTTGAATCTATGAAGTTTCTTCGTTCTAGCTAATTCCAACCACTGAGGACCACAGAGTTTAAGGACCAGTCAAATAGCACGTGGGTGCACTGGTAGGATCACCACGTCTACGTGTGGATCCTAATACAGGGCTGCTCATGTCCAACAACTTCATTTCGAAGAAATGGGGTTTCTCTTCCAGGCAATGAAATCATTACTAAAACAGTGAGCAAAAGACCTGGGATTTAGACTGAGATTCTCTCTTTTTTTTTTTTTGGCTGTATATTTTTGAGCAAGTTACTTACCCTTTCTGATTCTCAGTTTCCTCCTATGAAACAGAGATCATAATGTACTACAAATCAGACAGCTTGTTAGTATGATCAGGTTATCTAGATGAGACCTGGCAAACTAGAAAGAACAATATACTTATAAGATGATTTTGAATTAATTAATTAGCCACCTTTAAAATGATATCAGTCATTGCCTCTAAGGCAGAGGAAAAATACTGATACTAAGAAACATCCCTAGTGCCCTTAAAATCATACTTGAAATGCTCATGCCTCCTTCCTTTCTCTAGAATTCAAACTCTACTTTGATGGCTGTACGTCATGGTACTTTCAGAATATGAAACACTGCAAGCTGCTTGAGTGGCCTGTGGGAACTAATATGGGGAAGGAGCCAGGTAGATACCAGAGTTTGCTGAAGCTGCCAGTCAGAACTGTTACTCGCATTAACCACTAACTCAGAGTTCCCCATTTGACCTTCACTTGATAAAAACCCCATAACCATTTCCTCCCAGACATGATGGCAGCGTCTTGACTCTAATTTTAAGAGCTACGACCTGAAACAGTAATTGTGTACCATCACCTTCCAATCTTTCAACTTCAGCCCCTATCAATTCCCTCTACCTGTAAAACAACTTGCAAATGAGAATTCTAGCCTAACCTGACTCCCACAATAGATGTAACAAAATTAAGTTTGAAATGGATAATAACTATGAGAGCTGGGATTTGAACCTAGGATAAACATCCCTACCACTGTGTGTGTGTGTGTGTGTGTGTGCGTGCATGTTTATAAACTATGATTAGCCAGGGTAGGTTCAGGACTAGCGAACAAAATAATTACAAATTAATGGCATTTTAACAACAGTTCTTTAAGGAGTTAAAGCCCTTATTTGTTCTTCATTGCTAACGATTAGTTCAGAAAGCAGAGTAATGGCAGCACATTATTAATAAAATCCCAGCATGATGGAACTTAAGCCAGTCTGGTTGAGTTATACTAACTCTTGTGCTAAACAGCCTGCTGGGTACATAATTTCTTCTCCCTGTTATAAATCACCTACTTGATCTTAGCCCTCAGTCTACTGCTTTGATTCAAAGTCCTCTCCTCCTACCTTACAGTGAAATAGAAAATAATAATTACTTTCTATTCTTCAGAGTTGTTAATTGGCCTGTAGTTCAGTCCAAGCTCTTCAAGAATAGTGCTTGAAACTCCCAGAATTGAGCTAATATTACATTTTCTGGAGTGTTTCTTCATTTAATATCAAGTTGACACAGCCAATAACATCATAATAGTGTATCACTGGCTTTAATTATGCCACAATGTTTAAATTCAAAAGTTCAATTAATTGTATTGCTTTGAATATAATTTTCCTATCTCTCCCTTAAAATGTAATGTCCTTAAAGTATTTTTGCCAAGCTGTGGGGAAATATTGAATTTTTCTCCATTCTAATCCAAGAATTCTTAAATTAGCCTCCAAGAATTGCATGTATCTCCACATGACTATGCAGCATTTGAATTATGACTTCCATGAATTGACATGGGCCATAAGTATAACATAGAAACCAGATATTAAAGATTTAGTAAGAAAAAAATGTAAAATATCATATTAATAATTTTATATTGATTACATTTTAAGCCAATACTATTTGGTCATATTGAGTTATATATATGATTAAAATTAATTTCACTTTTAAATTTTACTTTTTTCATGTGGCTACTGGAAAATTAAAAACTACATGTGAGCATTTATATCTCACATATATATATTGAGAAGTGAGGGCTTCTATGTATATGTGTATGTCTTATACCCAAGAAATCAATAAGGTTATCTATCTGATATGCAACTGAGTTTCACAATTACTGAAATGCTTTGATTAAATTAAATCCTTCCCCCAAAGAAATATTTTTGAGTTATCTTAATATTTATATTTAACCATTATTTTCCTTATCTTACTCTATATTTACTCAATATCATAATTAATATACTTTGAACATGAGTCAAAGTCATTTCTTTCCAATTGGTCTGCGATTTGTGGCATCAATGAAAATAAAAGCAAAGGAAGTAGGGTTGGGGAAAGAAAAGGGATATTTGGATCCAAAGCAGCCCATCAGAGTTGCAGTGTTCGTTTTATTTAAGTCCTGTTCCAATTTCTGTGAGATGATTTACTCCCGAAGTCTATTTGTCCTCCTTCTGGTATCTCTGAACAAGTCCAAATCTTCCATGTGGTTAATAAACTTCTTATCTTTTGAATACTGAAAATAAAATAAACTTAATCCTCAGGGTGGTTCAGTCAGCAGACCGGGAGCCTTTTCGATGCTTCTTAGAGATACGGGCCAGCTAGGTTTTCTGTCCTGTGTGATTATCAGTCTTTCTCTTGCACGCATTCATGTGTAAGGGCATTGAAGGTGCTTCCCAGTGATAAATGTCGGTTGAAACACAAAGTGAATATTAATTTCAGTGTTGTCAAGGTCAGATGTTTACCTGGATTCATTGTTATTGGAATTTTTACTGTTGCTGCTGTTAGGAAAGATAATTTATTTCAGGCTCTTTTATCAAGTATCAAGGAAGAAGATGAATAAGAGATCGCAACATGCATATGCGTTTTTCAGAAAAAAAGTCCCTTAGCATAGACAGATCTGTAAATTGGAGCAATTATTTTGAGTGCTTTAGAAAATAACAAGTGTGGTTCAGAGGAATTAAGTTCAGTAGGAACAAAACAGATGACCACAAAATCTGGAGACTAGCTGATATTTCTGAAAAGTTCCTGACTATATGAAAAAAAAAACTAAAAAAAAAAAGAAAACTGTAATTGCCAAGAAAATAAAGAGGAAAGAAAAAAATCTGTGGTCAGTCTATTCATGTAAGTAGGGAATGAAGTCATCTACCTTGGAACTAAGAAATCAAAAGAAAAGTAAAGATGAAGAAAAATATTAGGTTGTGACAGTCCATTTCTGTTTATAATGAAGTATCTCAGAGCCAGCATGGGTTTCAAAGCTGTGATATTCACCCACCACCCCCTCACCCATGCACACACACCTGCCTGGTTTAGTCAGTGTTCACATCTCAGTGACCAGTATCACAGACACACAGCTATACAAGCCAGAATCACAGGAGTCATCCTTGCTATTCCCCTACTGCCAATCCATCAGGTGAAGCTGAATTTATCTTTCCTAAAGCTCTTGAATCTCTTGCCTTCTCTCAGTCTCCACCACCGTCATTCTTATTCAAGCTGTTAACCTCTCTCTCTTGGTCTATGGAATATTCTCCTGAATGATTACTGAACATTTGCCACCTTCAATTTGTTAATGTGAGACAGATAGAGTACATAATGCTTAACCCACCAATCTCTTTCTTATTCTTAGCATAAGAGATCAAACCATGCACAAGAGCCTGTATATCCTCAACCCTGACAATTCTCCACCTGTCTGGACCTCCTTCCCCCCAACTCTGGGAGGGGGTCCCACCACCTTAGGTTGTAAATTCCATGAACTCGTATTATTTTCCCCAGCATGTCACACAACCAGGCATACTGAAAAGAAAATATTTATAGAGCCTTTACTTTGTACCAGATGCCTTTTATAAATTATTTCATTCATGTTTCACAACAAACCAATAAGATAGGTACAGATATTAGCCCCACTTTTAGAGAAGAGGAAATTTAAGATCAAAGGTATTAAGTAGCTTGCCCCTGGCCATATAACCTGAGTGTGGGGAATGAATTTGATTCCAGCATCTCTGATTCTGAAAGTTCTCTCTTTACTACTGTTAGTCTCTATCACCAAAGCTTTATTAAAGGGATCCTTTGGTATCGCCTGTATCAGTGTAGCTCAGAACTGATTTCTGTGAAACTTATGTTTTAGGGGAATAGAGTTCTAAATTTCTTCCTTAATTTATGACCTTCCCCAAAGAGCCTGTTTACCCAAGGCAGTTCCTTATCTTTTAAAGCCTGGAAATAGATAAACAATAAATTTCTTCGCCAAACAGATGGTATCTTTTTAGGCTGCATCTTTTCATTGTGATGTAGAAAAATCTGCCCAATTGTCTATCTGTAAAAGATTGCTGCTTCCTTCTCCTCTAATAAATAGCACCTCACTCCTTTTATAAAAGCAATCTATCCATGCCATTTATTGCTCTATTAAAACTACAAGCATCAAATATCGATTCTTTCTACACTGACTGGAATGCAAGCCAATTTTGGGAAAAGTTGCTGAGATTAAGTTATATTATCACCATGGGAAACACTCCAGATTCCACATAAACTGAGGACACTTGCTTTTCTGATGCATGTCTATTTATAGAGCACTGATATTTTTGTATAGAAAAGTACAATCTTCAAGTATATAAAAAGTCTCAAGTCAGTGTGAAGCAAATGTGAGATCAGCAAATGATCTTCCTTAGAGTTTCTGCTTGTCACTCTTATAAAAGAATTAAACATAAATGTATGGTCTCTATATTAAGGAGAATATAGCAATAAAAGTAACCATGGGAGATATTTACAAGGAGGCTGAAAGGCTTAACTAATATCTTCTACCACATGTTGGCAAAACTCAGCTCTTATATTAGGTCTGGCCAGGTTTTGTTGTAAACATAATCTTAGGACTCATGCTACAACCTAACATATCTACAGAATGCTGTTTGCCATCTCCTTTCACTTACTTCATCTTCTCATGTTCGTCAATAAACATGAAAAAGAAGCAGTGAAAATACTGCTTCCTCCAGTTGTCTGATGAGGGAACCTAAATTTGGAAACATTGAGCACTTGCTGTTCTATATAATTTCATTTAATACTTATGAAAGCCCTGGGATACAGAAATCATGAACTTGAGAAAATGTGGCTAGAGTGTTTACATAATATGACCCCCAAATAAACTATTATTAGATGGAGAAGTGGGGGTTGTGATGCAGGATTCAAAACCAAGATTTACATTATTCCTTTTGAGGTATTTTATTTTCACCAGTCATTTCGTCTCAGAGAGTTTCCCCCTTTCCACTATTTCTATTTGGAATCTCCCAAAATTTCTTGGAAAATTCAAGTGAAATTTAGACTCTTCTTTCCTCAACACTTGTTCCCAAATTGAGTTTTTAGAGATAGTCATCTTGAGAAAAATAGATGATTTTTTAAAAAACTTTTTTGAGTATAAAGAAAGATGTCACATTTTTCTTAAGATTGGTTGAATGTTATTTGATTTGTTGATGCTGCTGACCAAAAAAGAAAAACAATTTATTAATTGATGTGTCATGCCTGGGAATAAGGCGAGATGCATTGCACCTTCATTAATTTAGTTCACCTTGGATTATCCCCATTTTTAGTTGAAGACATCATCAGAAGCCTTACCCAAGCTGTTTAGTTTTTCTCTCTACTTACGAATTTGTGCATTCTGTTCCAGAAAGGCCAATGTCAGCACTTTTACCCATTGTATTCATTCACACCGACCCTAATTTACTGCATTCCTTTTCACAGAACTCCCTGTCTTTCCATCATCATCAGTTCAATTCTTAATTGTCCAGTCTATGTATGTTTTCTCTGCCTTAATAGATGTTCTTTGAAAATTTCTATTGTAATGCAATATATCACAATTGTACATATGCTCAATACATACAAAGAAAGATTTGAACTTTAAATAAACTGGTACTTTTATGTAAAATTTTCCAACAAAATGCTGAGAAATCAGACCCAAGAATTCATCGTTTTTCTGTAGCTGGGGAAAAAGTACTTAGAAAGATAAAAAAAAAATGTCTGTATGATTAGGTTCACAAGACTTCAAGCCTTCAGTAATGTAGAAATTTAAGCACATTTGTCTGTAACTTTACTTTTTTGTTTTCAATTCTGTTATCTTTAGGTGTTTCTAGATCATGAAAATAGTTACCTTTGATAACAATATTTAAAAATCTGAAGCTTAAAAAAATCTGAAGCCTTTAAATGTGTTGAAATGTTGCAGGCAGCCCCTGTTTGTTAAAAGCCACTTCCTGTTGCAGTAGGCAGGCCTGTTTACTTGGGCCACTCCCTACTGAAAAATCACCTGGCCCCGAGGATGGTCAATAGGCAAGATAAGAGACGCCCCTGTGAAACCCCCAACCCCAACCACTCATCTGCTTCTGTAAGCCCAGCTTCGCATCCTTCCCGATTTAAACCAGCCGATCGTTTACCTTGTCTTTAACATGTCATCCTGTCTATAAAAACTGATGTTAACCTTTTGTTTGGGGCTCAGATTTTCTGAGGCTACTTGGCTGAGCCTTATGGCCATAGACAATAAAACCTACTTCCTGAAACTTCGGCGCCTCGGCCCTGGTTTGTTCTGTTTCTGTGTAACATTCCTGGAGGCTTGAAGCCTTGTCCCTGTGTCACGCAACAGAAACATTAATTATTCAGTTAGGAATCTAAATGTTCCACTTCACTTTGCATTCCTAGGCATTGCCTAGGTTTTCCAAGGTGAAATTCAAAGTGCTCTCCAGACTTCACCAATATTATCACCACATGGTTCTGTTAGTGAAAAACTTAATCTACTATACCAAAAAGGCCTTATCTTCAGATGATTGCTATAATCCCTATTATTATTAAACTATCTCCTGTTTTAGATTGAATGAAGTGAAGAATAATTCAAGGCTATTTTCATTAGACAAGATAATATTTTTTTCTATTAAGTTGTCAAAAATATCCATCATTTAATATATTAGTATATATGTATATATATATGTATATATGTACAAATATACACATATATAGATGTGAACGTGTGTGTATATATACATGTATAACGTGTGTGTGTGTTTATGACACAGTTTAGGATACTGTGAGTGAGCAGATAGCACCTATTAAAACCAAAGGTGAGATGAACAGGTCATAATGGCTCATTTGTTCACTTCAACCAAATTTTGTCAAACCGCTATGGCTTCATGATAGAAACATACCCCATAGTTTGTGCATTTTCTTTGCCAAATTGCTGTCATATTTCCTAACTATGTATAGTTCAGGCAAGAAGTGGTTTCATTATGTTAATAATTACATTGCCTGCAGGCTTTTTGATGTTGCATTTCCCATACAGAATAGAAAACAGATTTCATGGAAATATCATTAAAGCTGTTAACTACAGGAGGAAAAAATCAAAGAGGCAATCAAAGCATGCATTTTATTATCAATAAGTGCAAGTTGTTTTAGAAATGGCTTGAATTGGAAACACGTTCAGTGAGGAGATCATGAGCAATGCTGCTTAAAGGAAAAAAGCTTTGTAGTCTAAATCTATTGAGATCACTATAGATAAAGGCTAAGATCCCTGACTATCCATTTTTTAAAATCGGCCCAAGAATCATTTTTAAATTAGGAAATGAACGAAGAGTTAGAATCATGCTCAGACTTCTAGCCTGAAATAAGAATGTGTGAATTATAAGTCATTACTTGAATGACAACAAATTCTGTGATATTTTTTCAAATCCACTGTTAATTTAGTTCTTTAAAAATGGTGGCTGTTAAATTGATGATTTAGGAACAGTAGAACTCATTGTACTACACAGTCATTTTGAAAAGACGTTAAATATTCAAATGTTCAACTACATGGTCTCTGACACTAACATTTGTCTCCATTTTGGACTTCCAGCTGAGAAACATCAGTTTAATGGCTGAGACATCAGTCTCATTCAGTATTTTGAAGGCAAACATGGCTTGATCCTTCTAAAGATTTACTTATGAAAACCTTGTATTTTCAATCTTATTTGGAAAAGCTTACTTAAACTCCCATGATTTTTTTGTAACCAGATATTTGCTGGAACATAATTCAGATTTCAGTGTCTCCAGTGCAAACACTAAATTACTTACAGTAGAACCAGGATAGGAGATTAAGAGATAGACATTTGAACAAAAACAGAGCAAGAAAAAGGAAAAAACAAAGAAAAGAAATAATACTCGTCTTTATATGCTATATGACCTGGTGTTCATCAGAAGACCTAATATCTTCTAAAACCTAAAAGTATTTGGTGAATTAAGCTAGATGAATTCAAATGCCTTTGAAAAGCCCATGGTTTAGAAAATAAAATAGAAAATATTCCACAAATATTTCAGCTTTTGAATCACTAGTGTTTGATTCAGAATTAAAGATGTCTTTTTAAAGTGAAATTATTGCCATGTTTCCCATCATAAAGTAAGTAGGAATCACTACAAATGACTTGATGATATAGAATTAGTGAATTTCAGAAACAAAATAAACCAGAGATATTATCTAATTCATTGGGATCTGACATTTGGGGGGTCACAGACCACAGTGATTGATTAACAATAGAACTTACATGTAAAAATATATGTATTACATTTTTGAAAATGTACACACAATTTCAGGATGGTCTTGGACTTCTTGGTGCCAATGACAGGTCCGTGTCATAGATACAGAAAGAACAAGAAACCATATATTCTGAATTACATCTACAGTTAATCAACTGTAGCTCATTAAACTGTGATTCTCTGTCAGGCACACACATAATAAACACACCACACCTGTCTTCAGTATTGCATGTGATGGCATGCTTTATTGACAACTTAGTTGTCAATATAAAAGCTCATTATAAGCTATTCTGCTATACTCTAAATTAATATATAGTCAGAAATTGCTGTCCCTCGGGCAAATAGTAATATGTAACATATCTCATTCATTACTCCAACATAAGTCTTTAATTTGTTCTTAAGCACAGGTGTTATAATGAATTTCTACCATGCAATACTGAATTTAAAAAGTGGTTGGTGAGGGTGACATTGATTGATGACTTACTTGCATAGATTATGCATCTATTCTGGAATCTTTCCACTCTGAAGAAATAGATAACTTGAATAGAGATGGAGAGAAATTAGATGCAGTTTGCCACAAAATTATTGTCCAACTGAGGGGATCAGTGGAGATTATTAAAGACATCTTGGAAATGATGAGCAGTTAAACCCATTAAGTTTCTTGACTGACATACTAAAAGGTAATGAAATGGAAGGCTGAAGCTGTTAACTGTATTGATTTCACATCTGATTCCCATTGTCGAACATTTTGAATTTCCCTTTTTCTCTTTCTCGCTAGCAGCTAATATGCGTATCATACATCATATATGCAAAATTATGTTATGCTTAAATATATGTTATAGATAGGATCTGAATATATGCACATGTATATATTCAGATCCTATAACTTCATAATTAACATAAAATATAATATATTTTCCACAGATATGTTAGAGCTATAATTCAAAAGGAAGATATGTCTCACTAGCAGCTCATATGCATATTATATATGCAAAATTATGTTATGCTTAAATATATGTTATAGATAGGATCTGAATATATGTACATGCATATATTCAGATCCTATAACTTCATAATTAACATAAAATATAATATGTTATCCGCAGATATATTAGAGCTATAATTCAAAGGGAAAATATTAGGGAATTCATGAATTTGAATTTATAATTCCATTGTGAAGAACACTAAATATTTAATAGCTCAAGTGAAACCCAGAGTCTTGACTCTAGTCATGTTGTAAAGAGGATTCCCATGTTTAGGCAGTATTTTGGTCTAAATCAGAGTGTTTGGCATTTATGAATTCATACATATATCATATGGCAACCTTTTACTGGGACCATCATAGGATTATTATATTTTTATTTTAGCAAATGAGGATAATAAAGAAAATCTGCCAATTACAATCAGATTATAAAATAAATTACATTTAAGATAATATGTAAATGTAGGAAATAATACTACAATCTTTTCTCAGAAAAAGGCAATTCGAAATTTTAAACCAACAAATAGAATGTTCTCATTTGTCTGGAAATTTGTGAAAACACATACTGTTGCTTCTGAATCCTTTGAACTAAATGTCCTGAATGATCCTTTCCACATTTCCACTTCTGGCATCTGTTATGTCTGCTTAAAATTCTTCTGGAAAACCAAGCACATTTACCCTGAGAGTACTGACGCCCTTTCAGAAAGCAGGAGAATACAGTTTGTGAACAGATTCTAGGGTAAATTGTGTCCAAATCATGGTATTTACTGTCTAGTGTTCTCTCATCAATAACAAACTACACATATAGAAAGAAATGACAGGGATAAAGTGTGCACCCCTTGTAGGCATGCAGTACTTACAGACAGCAGTTCTTATCAGGTGTGTTAGGGAAACATTATTTCTGATCATTTGTGGTAGCAAAGCTAAATCAACAAAATCAAATAGGTGAAACTGCAGAGTATAATTTTAGTCTTCTGATTTACTGTAACATTTGGTAACTGTATATAAAGGCATTCAATAGATGCAAATGTATTAGATAACTTTTATATTCCTACTACTATTCAGACCCTTGTGGAGAAGACAGCTACTACCATTAATTACTCAGGACACTAAATGGAAGTGTTCTGGACATCTTCCCACCTCTAGGAGTTGGGACACTAGGCAGCAGTGGCTGGGCTCAGCAGGGAGGTGCATACTCTGACCTTTGCTATTATAGAACAGCTGCCTTGAACTGCAGCCCTCCCTGCATCCTGCTTTCCCTGCAGTGCCTGATGGAAGTGAATGTGCAGTTGGCATATTTAATTGCCATGCAGCTTCCCAAAGTACGTACCCAAACCACTCCCCTCCACTGCATACAGGCAGGCTATAGACTTGCCCCTGTATATGTCCCCTGACTCAGTGGATTGCCCTTTCGGTTTGCTCTTCCAGTTTCTCATATGCTCAGTCTGGGTGCCCGGGTCATTTATGAGTTCTCTTTCATGCCATATTCAGGGCTTAGGAAGCTCTCAGACAGACCTGGGCATTCCATGCACCCTTGCTTTCTCTGCACAGTTGCCATTTGCTATCAATGTGATAAATCATTTAAATGAAAATTCTTTTTTTTTCTTCTTTGGCCTCAAAAATTGACTCTATTGGATTCCTGTCTCTGTTCACCCAATTATGCTATACTGGGGGACAGATGAACTGGAACTTCCCAAACATTGGCTATATATCTCTTCTTCCAGACACCTACTCTTCTCCCGTTTCTCCTGAACTTGTTCTCCCAAGGAAAATTGGGTCTACAGCTCCTCTATCACCCTTGAATATGTTGTATAACCATAGCAGAAGTGGTGCCTTTGGAATTTAGTCATTTTAAAATCTGAGCCTTTGCTCTCGGATTATGTTGTGTTCATACTAATCAATGCACTTTCAGTTTAGTCACTGGAGAGCAAAAAGGGGTGCCTTTAGTTAACACTTCCCATATCACTGGGTTGCATGTGTATGCTGTATTAACTGTCAGAACCCTGGACACCTCACATTCCACATATATCTTCAGCCACTCACTCAGTCTCAGTGTCCTAGCTTCTTTATCTGTCCTCCTTCCTTAGAAAAGTAATCAGTTACAAACAATATTATTTTCGCATTATCCTTGTGATCATATCAGTAATTGTAGAAGCATGCAAATTATTTATTTTTTACTCTTGTTCTTTAAAATATTATACTTGAGAGTCCAGTTAAACAATACCAGTGAGAGGTCTTTTATTTTATTTTGTTTTTCTTCCCATGAAGCAAAATATCTGCTTCATTATAATGCAATTCTAATTGTGTCACTATAACCTGTGACACAAGGCAAGATTCCCCATTGTCCAACATTGTCTTCTAAAGTTTCCTTTGTGGAACCAGGCATTTCCTTATAGGAAAATTACCCCTTCCTGGACGAGTTCTGAGGTATGCTCTTATAATGTGTGTCCTAACAATGTCGGGCCATGTCACAAGGACAGAGGACCCAGCTGGAAGCAGGTCCCATTTACCAAAGCTGGGACAATTTGAAAACCAAAATAATCAAAAACAGTATTGAATTGTAAATCACAAAAAGTAGTAATCCTTATGTCCATGTGGATAAGTAAAGACGTGAATAGAGAGAAATGTTAAATGCCAATTAATAAATACGGAGAAATTGCTGGAGTTGAAAAAAATCATAATTTTATGACCACTATGGGAAAAAGTGATTCCTCCAAGAACCATTAATACATGCTAAATCTATGGGAGATTTTCATAAGAAGCAGGATATTTGCATAGTCCTAATTTATCTCCCCACAGACTGCTTATCAGCTGCAAGGGAGGAAAAACAGTTAACTCTACTGTGGAGAAATCATACTGTTCCTTGACAAGGTGGCCAAAATTAACATCACAAATGAGGGGCAGAGAGATATCTCGTGTTTCTGGATGTGATGCTCTAGGAAAAACAGTGCATCATTTATGTTTCATTTCAGCCTGGAATTCATGACCTAAATTGAACATGAGGAAACAAAGATGAACCCAAAATGAGGAATATTCTATTAATAAAGCAGGGTCTATATCAGTGACCTAAAAACCAAAGAAAAAACTTTAGAAATTTTCCAGAGTAATGCAAATTAAAGAGAAATGACAACTAAATGCAAACTTAGTCCTAGACTGGATGCTGAGTTGGAGAGGGAAAATATTGTATAAAAGACATTGTTGGGGGTGGGCAGTGGTGGCACAGTGGCAGAGTTCATGTCGGAGACCCAGATTCAATTCCTGGTGTCTGCCCATGCAAAAAATTAATTAATTAATTAATTTTAAAAAGACATTGGTGGGTCAATTGACTCAATTGGCCTACATCTGTAGGTTAGATGAAAGTGTCGAAGCAATATGAAATTCGCTGAAGTTCATAATTGTAATATTTATGTAAAAGTTTATTCTTGAGAAGCATGTGCCAAAGTATTTAAAGGTAAAGGACGATGAGGGCTATGATGTATGCAATTTAATCTGAAATGTGTCCCCCCTACCCCAGCACATACACACATAGTATATGGAGCAAAGTGTTAATAAGCGGATCTGGGTAAAAGGTATATGGGTGTTCTGTGTACTGTTCTTATTCTTAAAATTTATCTGTACATTTGAATTCTATTCAAATATAAAGTTTAAAAAATTGTTTTAAAGGATTAAAAAGCAAACACTTTTTAAGTGAGAAAAATGCTATCATCAAGGACAGGGATTCTCAAGATTTTTGTGATGCTGGGAAAATATGTGCAAGTGTCATAAAATATGTGTTTCTGGCATGAATTTTTTTTTTCTCTGAATGTGAAAGCAGTGATGCATTTGGGAGGCTGGGTTCGATGGAACAAATGCTTAAAAATGATCTCGAGAAAGGCTTCTGGGTTCAATGCTGATCCAAGAAGCGTGCCATTCAGATATCGTGTTAGCCAGTTTTTCAAATCTTGTTTTTGCCAAGAAGTTCAAATTCACAGAATTATATTAGCAGCCTAGAATGTATATCTGCCCGCATTTCAGTGATTTGCAAGCCTTGAGAAGCTACACAGTATCTTAAAGTTAAGATTGTAGTTATATTCGCAATAGTGAGACTATTTATTTTAGGCAATAATAACTAACTTGGGTATTGCCTTTGCCATTTTCAAGGCATCTGTTTATACTAAGTCTATAATTATTTGTGCACAAATTTAAAATCCCTATATGCAGAAAACTGACAATTTTTCTTAACTTGTCTGACAGCCAAACCTGACCTAACCTTATGCTAAGCTATTTATAATCTTTAGAATTGTATTAAATATTAATATATGTAATATACTAATTATTCCCACTTGGTGTGAATATTCATTTGTTCTGCTGTAAATATACAATTGCATTTGATAACTGTGCTAACACGGACCCCACTTGGGGTGTTACATAAACCACTGTGCATGCATTTTATTGCCTTTCTAAAGCCTGAAAAATTTCTGAATCTCAGAACACATCTGGCTACAGTAGTTTTAGTTAAGCAACCATGGTCCTGTGTCATCTAACTTCATTACCGAGAAAGCTACTTATCCTTGATTAAGTAAAGTAATAGTTATGTGAGGAAATGGAATACTGGAAAGTCAAATTGAAAAGGAAATCCTGAAACTCATTTAAAGGACTCGGGATTGGGCCAGGTTTTAAAGTACTGACTTAAATTAAGACAATATGGTAAAGCACCCTGAGCTTTGCTGTGTATTTGAGTCATAAATAGAATCATGATGTAAGAAGTGTTCTAATTGAAGTTCCTCTTTTCCTTTCTGCAGTTATTAGGAGCACACAGGCGAAGTCACACTGGTAGAGTGGAAAATTTTCCAGACTAAGAATCCTACCCTTTCTCTGACATTTTATACAATTTGATCAGTTTCTTCAACTGCAAAATGAAATAAATAATCTAGGATAAGTGCTCGTCTGAATTTTAAAGTGCAGTGGTTCTAAAATTCCATTATTTTACATTCTTATTCCATATGATTCCAAAAATAGACCACATGGCTATGATTTCCTTGAACTGCAAAAGATGTAATTTTGCTTTGGAAAAGGAACCCTCTTGCACTAACCAATTTCTTTCGTATGCAGTGCAAGTCCCAGGACCAGTAGAAAACCTGCAAGCTGTATCTACCTCACCTACCTCGATTCTTATTACCTGGGAACCCCCTGCCTATGCAAACGGTCCAGTTCAAGGTTACAGGTTGTTCTGCACTGAGGCAATTACCGGAAAAGAACAGGTAGGTGGGCGAATGGGCCATCCCACATACTCTATCAGATGCTCTAGGCTGCAGAAATAGAAGACCCACAGTGCTTGATATAGTCCAGTGCTCAGCAAATTAATTGAATAGCTGATTACTTTTAAAATAACAATTGGAAACTTGAAGCAGTTTAATTGAATACTGGTTGTGAGAAGTCAAATGGTCCATGAGCCCAAGTTAGTATGAAGGACACAGTTTTCTCTTTGGACAGGTGGTCATCTGGGCTGGTGAAACCACTTGTGCATTAACTAGCTTGGTTCTAGACAGGTGCTAGACATTTTCAGTCCTTGTCCTAAGGGATTACTGCCCTCATAATCAATGGCCTCAGCTAAACTGCTTTTTCCATTCTTGGATGTTTTATGTTATTTCTGTCCTCTCCTCCACCATCACACCATTACCTGGCATTGTTTTCTGTATACCTTTTTTAGACACCCACCCTCTTCCTTCTCACATATTGCACTAACTTGTGGTCCTCACAGACACCTGCAAATAGTGAATTAGAGTTTCAGGTAAAGTAACAGTAAGTTGTTAGAGGGATCCACACAACTCAGCAATTCTGTTTTGGAGCACATATATGGTTTTTGAAATGTCTTGCAGATTCTCAGTTTTGTATGGGAAAACATAGACAGGCGAAGCAAAAAAAGCAAAGATGTGACCTTAGGACACCTGAGTGCTTATTATGTGTTTTAACAATTGCCACCTGAAGTGCAGCATGCCTGCTTCCACGAAAGTCCATGATCTGGATTTTCATGTTAAAAGGTGTTTGCATTGGTCCTACTCACACATAGTTCAGAGTCTAAGTTATATCAGATGAAAATAAGTATTACTAAGAGTCTCTTCTATACAATCATTCTGTATATATTTGGTTTGCTTTCTCTCTGTTATTTAGCAATAATTTTTTGCCTTTATATTTTAGGTATTGTTCTATATAATTTAATTCTTCAGTAATGCATTTTACTAACCTGTTTAAATAAATTTAAAAATGGAATCACCTGAGATGAATGTGTATGTGTGTGTGTGTGTGTGTGTGTTATTGCATAGTGCTAAGTAGTGAATAGGTCTTCTAGTGCAAATTGTCTCTGATTTCGTGACTGACTTTCTCTTCCAGTACCTCATTTATAGCAGTTGTGTAGTGGTGAAAATGTTCCTACCTACCTCATAGCATTTTGGAAGATAAAAATTGCAGCAAAGTTATCTGTTTGCTGTGAGTTTCAATAGCTGTGAGTATGTCTCAGCAAGAAAAAGGAGAATTGTTTCTTGGCGGATTATCCCCTTTTTTGATACAGAGAAATTCTCTTTTTCCCATGGACTTTGCAAGCTGCCTCTTGCCTCTTGGGTTTTCGGCATGGTCAGAATAACCCACACTGTTTAATGTTCTGGATAGCGTTACACAAACTGGGACTTAATGGCTTATAAAAATAGCATGGTGCTGTTTTAACAAGAAGTCCTTAATATTTGGGGCTTTAGTGGGATAGTCTATGTCACAAGTTAGATTTTACGACAACTCATTATAAAACTGGAGTGTAGTTTTGTGAGTAAGAGTCCAATATCTAATCCATCGATTGCACAGAATGACTGCCATTTCTGCTTTAATATGTCTCCTTAATAGTAACAATAACAACAGTGTTTTCTTTCTATGTCTCCAGAATATAGAGGTTGATGGACTATCCTATAAACTGGAAGGCCTGAAAAAATTCACGGAATATACCCTTCGATTCTTAGCTTATAATCGCTATGGGCCAGGAGTATCTACTGACGATATAACAGTGGTTACACTTTCTGATGGTAAGTTATAGCACTGAAACTTCATTCAAGTATTTGTTGTAATAATGAAAGAATATTGGATGGAGGTTAAAGATTCCATTTTCAAGGCTCCCTGCCTAAAATTTCCTGGAAGATCTATTAACATAAAATAGAAATTGGGCTAATTCATTGACACTATCTATTAGAGTCAGATTTAAACGTTCTTTCAAGTTATATAATCTGAGTCAAGAAGGCTTAAAAAATGTCAAAGTTTGACATCTGCCTGTGGGTTCAAATGAAAACTGTTGTGTTTTTCTTTTATTTCTAAAAATGCTTTAATAAAATACATATTTGTGCATATGTGTGGCTTAATTTGGATTTACGTGTTTCTTTTCTCACTCTTTCTAAAGGCGGTAGAAGATGATTAAATGCATGTACTGACAATCCCTCTACATATGCCTCTTAATTTGAAAATACATCATAAGGAAGTATGCTTAAAAAATAGCAAACAAATTATTTTGTTTGCTAAAGCTGATGAAATGCAATATACCCGAAATAGTTTGGCTTTTACATTGAGGATTTATTAAGTTATAAGTTTACAGTTCTGAGGCCATGAAAAGTGTCCAATCAATGCATTAAGAGAGCTGCCTTCTCCCCAGAGATTGGCTGCTGGCGATCCTCAGCTCCTCTGCCACGTGCAGAGGGACAATCTGCTGGTCCTTCTCTTCTGGGTTTTCTTGCTTTCAGCTTCTGTTTTTTCTCTCGCAGCTCCTCTTTCTTAGCTTCTGTGTCTTCTCTTTGTCTTTTATCCTCTTAAAAGGACTTCACTAAGAGAATTAGGATCTTTCTCAACTGAAATAAACCTAATCAAAGGGTCCCACCCACTATAGGTCTGCACCACAGGAGTGAATTAGCTTTAAGAACATGCTTTTCGGGGGGTGCATACAGCTTCAAACTCCCACACCAAATGATTCAGCATTGGAAGTATTAAAACTGAGATATGGAAATATATACTTTTAATTTTACCTTGCCTAAGAAATGAAAGATGTGGTACATTTTCTTAAACACCGTAAGAGGGGAAGAAATATTAATGAAGAGGATGGTTTGGCAAAAGAATGGCAGGGGAAATTAGAGATTTAAGGAATGGACAATGAAGAAATATTGTGAAATTTAAGAAAGGTGAAAATAAAGTACAGAAGAATACAAGATGGAAAGGGCAGTGAGAACTCAGGTAGGGGACCGAAATGCAGAGATGAGCCCCATAAGTATTAAAAAGGCATTAAGCTATTTCTTTGTAGCCATGGGTTTCTATGTTGGCCTGTGTACTTCTATAAATTATTGATCTTTTGAATTAGAACAAGTGACTTTTAGCTTATGACTTTTTGACTGATTCTAGGGAATTTATCTGGATGGCTATTCACACAATATCAATGGAATTAAAAATGGGTAAATGATATGCAGCACACTGAAGAAAGGACTTGAGGGTAATGCTCATTTGCAATTTCAACCTAAAAATGTATTTTATATGTGACACTTCTTCAGTTATCATTTTAATGTAATTCTTATGCCCATCCATCTGACTCTGTTACTGAAGGGAGAACAGAATATTTATTGGCAGAATAAATTCACAACTTATAATTATAAACATAAAGGAAAAACAAATGAAAATGAATACTTTGCATAATTTATGTAGATTTATTTCACACCCTGAACTGTAATACTGTGGCCCTGTTCTCCACTTTGGTTTTAAATGTCATAAGTGAGAAAGATAGATTATTACTCATTTGCGTGAGAATTATCTTCTGAAAGTGTGGCAATGTTTAGGATTGCGAAAATGTTTGTCACATAAATAAAAGGATTTTATGACCCTAACTCCAACAAGCATCTCTGTGAAAGGACAACTTCCCCTGTCAGAAAGGTCAGAGTGGGCTCCCTGACATTGTCTGCATGGACACAATCAGCTGAGGTCTTTTAGTTTTCAACAAAAAAACTCTGAACTCATGGCTTCTATTCCACTATTATCCAGAGCCCTTCTGTCTACTGCAATCTCATGGTTTTCTTCTCTAATGAAGCTGCCATGCTGTAGTCACCCCTCACATAGAGATGTTTGGGATCACTTTCAATGGTCACTGACTTTCCAATCCTCAGTCAAGTAGCCCTCTTCTCCTTTGACTTTCTGGATGTTGTAAAAGAGGTCTGGTGTGATATTTTAATGTCCTAATCCACATAAGAACCTAAAACAGCACACATCCTTGATTTAAGTGTGTGATAAGTGTATGTCAGTGTAAATGTCTCTTTTTCCCTGTGTACTCCATGCTCCTCCACATGAGAAAGGATGTTTTATCCATCTCTTTATTCCTCCTAACTCAGAGCATATTGGTTGAAGTAATCAGACTATTCAGCCAAAACTGTACAAATTTCTATGTATAGACTCATCTTTAGGACTTCCCATTTGTGGGGCTAATTTAATATATGAATGAGTCTAAATGCTTCTGTGTTGTTGAGAAATCATAATTCTTACCAGTCAGAGGGAGTCTTACCATAACATTTATATTGGAGCCAAAGGAAAATTGAATAAAAATGAAAATGAAAAGCAAACACATTTTTTCCTGATGTAATTATTCCAGGTTTCTTTCTCCCTGCTCTGCTAAGATGCTTATAAATATTTTTACCCAGATGAACTGTCATCTCTAATTTAGCTCTATGTAATTGTTCTCTCTGAGTAGAAACACTGTATTTCATTTAACTCCTCTACCTAGTATACCACAGTCTACAATGACCTATGTCTTCAAATTTTGGGATTTTTAGAGCATAAGATCTAGGCAGCCTGATATTTAATGTAGAATGAAACTAGTTTTGCCAATTTGTTCTGAAACATTGTCTCTTGAACTAGTTGACATGCATAGGTCAGGGGTTGCATTCACAGCTTTAATCAATGAGTTAACAATTATGAATACCCATGACATCTTGCCCTGTACCCCAAAGCAGAAAGACTAATATCATAGACAAAACCAATTATGGGGGCATGCTTTGTACTGCTACCACTGTTATCAGTAATATTTATTGAGGACTCACTTGTTCAAGGCCCTGCTCTAAGCACTTTGCATTATTAACCTTTCATCTTCACAACACTATAATTTTCCTCACTTTACCAATGACAAAACTGAGAAATAAAGAGGTCACAAAATCTAGTAAGCTGCAGATCCAAGTCACATGAACTAGGATGTCAAGAAGCAGGATTTGGTGTGTTCTCTTATTCCAAGATAAATGCCCCGTATTAATTCCTTAAGCAAAATATTCATAATTATATGTGAATTATTTGATCTAAAAATTGTGTGTACATGAAAGCACACATCTGCTAAGGGGAGGAATCAAGGCCCCTGTATGTATGGGGATTCATTTAGAAACGTGGGAACTTCATCTGCCCAGCTGAATACCTCATCACCATGTGTTTCAAACCAGCCTGAGCCACCAGTTTAGAGACATTTACCAGACATGTCTGATTGGCTTTATTGAATTTAAATGATAAATTATTTGACATTTTTATGAGAAAAGCAATGAACTATGTCCTTCCTCTCCACCTCTTTAGAAAAGCCAGGATAGATGTGTATTCCTCTTTCTTTCACCAAGCATATTAAATACGGGATTTAATAGTGAGAAGGAGGGGGTAGAGATTGATAACTGAAAATAAGGTAGAAAAAATTTTCTGCTTTTCTTACCTGACTATGTATAAGTCAGGTATAGTCAGTGTGATATCAATGGAAAGAAAGAGAAGTTTATATTGTAAATTGAGTAAACACATTCAACAGGCTTTATTATAAATATCTTCATGATTTTATTATATTGGCTTTCAATTCCTAATACAGAAAGTATTCCTGATGCTTTTAAAATTGTGGTGGATTGCAAAAAGAGGAAGACATTATTTATCTTTTATCTTAGTGTATTCTTTACTTTCTGAAAATGAGGAATTAAATGCCATTTATAAACTTGAAGTGACATGTAAGTTATATGCCACCCAGCACAGTACCTAGAACAAAATTCATCTAAGCTACCTTCTCCTTCCTCCAAAGTTCAGTCACTCATCATAATTTGTTAGTTAGTCAAATTATGTTTTTATATGATTTAATTGGCCAAAGGTAGGTATATTGTGATTATCAAAATATAATATGACACTTAAATATTGCGATATTATGTTAAATAGAAATTAAAGTTTCGTGTTTAAGAAGTGATTTGTTATCTCTTAAAAGATAATACCAAACTTTGTTCTTTAAAAATTATGATTTTCAGAAGTTGGTGAAATTATATGATTTAGAACATGGTGTTGTTTATTCTGTGTGTGCCTGTTTTAATTTTCAGTGCTTTACAGAATAATTTGTGTATGGATCCTTTTAAATTCTGCATCATTGTGAGGATATCGCTTTGTTGAATGCCTCCTATCATGCACATTGCCAGCCTGTCTTTAATCTTTACTCTTTTAAAGAATAGGAATATGGAGATTGTTTTAGTAAGGACTCTGCCTTCTTCCTTTTCCTGCAGAGTGCACTGGGATATCCATCAGTCTGTGTAAAGTTAGTTCAGGGAAGACCCATTTCATTAATGCAACATCTGTAGAATTGAAAAAATGTGGAGTGCCAAATGCAGGAGAATCCTTAGGATTCATTTTAGCTTTAGGGTAAATAAATGTCTTAATAACAGAAACATGAAAAAGGACTGTACGATAGAAAATAAAGAAAATTGTTGTAGATGAGCTTTGAGGGTAACTGATCCGTGTTAATAAAACATACTTTGAAGAATTCCACAAGATGGATTTCCAAACACTATGAAGCATGTGAAAAATGTCTAATATCACTGGTCATGAAAGAAAAACAGATTATAACCACACTGAGATGCCATTATATACTTACTAAATTAAAATGAAAAGCCTTGAATATGCCAAATGTTAGTGAGGATTGGTGCAACTGGAACATTCCTACATTTTTAGTACAATTATTTCGAAAAATTATTTATCCATATCTATTAGCTTAACATATGCAAACCCATGTCTAGGTTATTGGGATTTTATAAAACAATAAAAAAGTATAAATTAATGCTACATGCAGCCACACAGATAAACTCACAGTGGGAGAAAGAGGTCAATCTAAAAAAATCTATGATCTCATTTATATTAAGTTCAAGAACAAAGTAAAGTAACAATGGTGTTTGAAGTCAGAATAGTGGTTGCCTCTTGCAAAAGAATTGACTGGGAAGGAGCACAAGTGAGCTTTCCAGTATTTGAAAATGCTCTATATTTTGATCTAAGTAGTGGTTAAATAGAAATATACACACATACACACACATAACTTCACCAAGTTGTACACTTAGAAAAAGTATGCATTTTATTATATAACACTTGAAAAAATAAAATTTCGAAAAAGAAAATAACTTTTGACCAAAGCAATGAATATTGAAGAGTTTTGATAATGTATTATAACTTCTCCATAGATTTATTCATTCATTTATTCAACCTATGTTTACTAAGTATGTGCAATATTCCAGATACTCTCTAGATAGTAGGGATGCAGTAGCAAAAGTGTCAAAAATCCCTGTCCTGATGGAGATTACATTCTGTATTTAGTAAGAAAACCATAATTTGAACTAAAAGAATTATGTTCTAAAGTCTATTTCCTAAAGTATAAAATACTTTTGGAAAGAATACTTGTCATAATTCATGTAAAAGAAACCTCTGATGAATATTTTACCCCTAGCTACATTGACTGCCACTTTATCAATCACTAGGACAAGTTAAAAATCAAAACAAAATGATTACCATTCCAGTCATGTTGATAAAGGTCCAGGAGCTAATATTTAAGTAAGTATTAATTTGCTCATTCAATCACTCAGTCAGTAAATATTAATTAAATGTCAGTTTGGAGGCTATAAAGATGAATCCAACATATATCATGCCTTCATGGTGATTACTTTTCAGAAGGTAAAATCTGAGTAGGACATAAATAAATACAGGGTAAAATATAAAATATGATAAGTACCTTAGAAAAACATAGATATGGTCTAAGTTCAAGGAAAAAAAGGGTAACTATAATGAAAAGTGGTTTTTAAACTCCTGAAAATGCCCAAGGACATTTCTTAGCTGTTAAATCCATCACTTTGTCATGAACCAGGATAAGGACTATGCATTGTGTAGATTAAAATGTGTTTTTATTTTTAATGCTGCTTCAACTCCAGCTGTGGGGCAGGAAGCCTTATTTAGGTAGTGATTCATCTCAGACATCTAGAAGAGTGCCTGGCACATAACAGCTATTCAGTGAATAGCTGTCTTTGAATTACTCATGGTATAAAATATTCACTCTTTGATAAGTAAAGATTCATTACAAGTATTAAAAAGAGAACTGCCAGCGTTGTTCCTTCTTCCATGAAGGAGTGGAATAATCAAAATGCAGGTAAGAGAAAGTAAATACCTGGGAAATCCACAAAGACAAACTGTTCTTTTGTTGTTAGAATTGCCTAATGGGATGCTGCTTGGTAATTAGCTTATATTTATGACCCAAGTTTAAAAATGTATAGCTAAAATAACAGATGTATCTCAAAGTATTTCTTCTTTTTGCTTTTTAAGAGATGATAAAGACTGCTACAGGGATTAGCAATGTGGGTGATCATTAGAAACGCCTATATCATCCTAAAACCATGCAGATCCCGAAATGCACAGTATCTTAAGCCTTTAAAATCACTATAGGAAATCTCCTTTGTGTTTTTATTGGTTTCCTTGGAAAGGCTATCACAAGAAAGTTGTCATTAAATGGCATTATTTGGTGTCACAACAGGCACTCTCTTGCCTAGGTCTTTTGAGTGAGTTCTCCAGACGGATAACTGGCCCACCAAGTGAGAAAAAAATAAATTGATAGAGGTATTTTTCATCTCTCTAAGAAAATTTTGAAGTGCACCTGGATTAACCTATATAATTATTACTAATATAAATTGTGTGAAAAATACACACTTTTTTTTCTCAAAGGTTGGTTGGAGTTTCTCTTTCATGACCTTGGTTTAACCATCTCAACTTCTTTAATTCCTTTTAGTGCCAAGTGCTCCGCCACAGAATGTCTCTCTGGAAGTGGTGAACTCAAGGGTAAGTTGGCCAAATGTTTGATACTCCCATACCTTTCAAGGGCAACTTCCACTCATCCAGCCACCCTTTTGGGTACAGGGTGGTCACTTCAGTGTGAAGCAATCTTCCAAAACAGTACAGTAAGTGACATTGAACCCACATTCTCTTTCATCAAATTTGAAGCAATTAAATGGGGGATTTGTTTATTTAAAAAACACTTAATTTTATAAATGTTATTAAGATTAAAGGCTATTCCTTCAGGAAACAAAGAGGTCTATTTTACCTATACTCACAAGTTCAGAATATAACTCTAGTAATGCCCTAGATGGAGCAATTGAATGTAGGAATGAATAAAGTGATTGTAAGATGGGGGGTAAAAGAAGGCTTTTCTTTCCTAATGGTATAATTAGAATTGAATATTTCTTTATGCATATTCTTCCCTAATAATCATAGACATTGAGGGCCATTTTATTTAATTGTGGTAAAATATGTATGACTTAAAATTTTTCAGTGGCATAAATTATATTCACAATGTTGTGCTACTATCCCAACTATCTATTTCTGAAATGCTTCCATCACCCCAAACTCTGTTCTCAGTAAACAACAGCTCACGATTCCCCCCTCCACCCAGTCCCTGGGAAACTGTGATCTATTTTCCATCGTTATAAATTTACCTATTCTAGATATTTCATATAAGTAGAATCATACACTATTTGTCCTTTTGTATCTGCTTTATTTCACTTAGCATAAAGTTTTCAAGGTTCATCCAGGTCTTGGATCAGAATTCTATCCATTTTATGGCTAAATACTATTCCATTTTATGTTTATACTGTGTTTGGGTATCCATTCATCTGTTCATGGACACTTGGTTGGCTTTCAACTTTTGGCTATTGTCCGAAATGCTGCTGTGGATATTTGTATACAAAAGGGTCATTCTTGAGGTCCAATAAGATTATATTTATAAAATATTGCTACCCAGTGATCAAAGTTTTCCTGATGTGGAAAGTTTTACTTTCAAAAGGGCCTAAATTGGGCAAAGTATAAAGATAAGGACCTAATGACAAATATAAGTTAGCTAGAAATATCTCATTATTTCAAGTGTGTTTCAGAGTTGAAAATAAGCCAAAAACACATTGTAGATGGAGCAAACAGGCTAGACTGGTCTTGACCATCTGAAGTGTACACTCAGGGAAATCATTTCTGTGTCCCTGGGCCTCAGTTTACCTATGTCTTCCAGTGAGGGGGTTAGCCAAAGTGATCTCTAAGCTCTAAGGGTCAGCAGGGGATGTTGATGGGTTTTAGTGAAATTCATACCTTGGGAATTTAATCCTTGCTTCCCCTTGTAATAACTGCATATGATCTCGGGAAAGTTTACAAAATCACCACACCTCGGTTTCCACATTCATATAGAGCAAACATTAATACCTTTTTGGTCTACTGTGAGGGACTAATAACATAATATATTCAGTGCAACAAAAAAAAATTCCTTTTTGGTCTACTGTGAGGCACTAATAACATAATATATTCAATGGAACTAACCTAGTGTTAGTAATCGTTACTTCTCTCTATATACCATCCTTTCTGAATGCAAAAATCCATGATGAAAGCGCACTCTGTGACTTTGATCAGATTTGCTTCTGTCAAAAAACCTTATCTTTTGGAGCTCATGAAATGTCTTCTAAAGTTTTCATCCCCCTATATTTTTAGGCACTGTGTTGCATTTGAACCAGTGACCCAAATTTAAAATTAGAAGGGTTAAAAGCAAAAGTAGAGGTGATACAAGGGTAGTTCAGTGGTAGAATTCTCACCTGCCATGTGGGAGACCTGTGTTCGATTCCCAGTTCATGCACTTCCCAAAATACAAACAAACAAGCAAGCAAACAAACAAACAAAAATTCAACAAATGGTGCTGCAATAATGGGATACTCACATGGAAAAATAAGGAAATGTGACCTTGACATACAGCGTACAAAAAAAAAAGTAGGAGAAAAAAATGTAAGGATTCCCCTAAAAAGTAAAAAAAAAGTAAAAGTAGGAGAAAAATGGATTAAAGGAAAAATAACCAGTAATAAACATTCTAAAACATAAACCTTTTTTTGCAACAATGTTAACTGTTTTTCAGATGTCATTCAAATTAAGAGCTTGCCAAATCAAAAGCCAATATATTTTTACAATAATTGTATGTTGTTAATGAATGAAATTTGAAAACCAAATGATAGTTTCTTTAGTTTTAATGGCTTATTTTATTAGAGTTCTCACTTACTACACAATTTCCTCCAGGATGGAAGAATATATAGAACAGAAATAATATATAAGCAATTTTGTTTGCATGTACTCATATCCTTTGCAAGTTTACTTCACCAAAGGATGAATATTTTCTTCTGAAAAGTAAATAAAGCATTATTGCGTAGATGTTATATGGTGACTATATATGAATATTGACTTACTATTTTCCTGAAGAAGTACCTAGATTATAAAATTGATTTTATCAACTGACCACACACACACACACACACACACACACCACACACACACCACCGCCTATACTTTTCTATAATATGCAATGCTTTCCAGCAAGCAAATAGAGAGACTCCTGATTATCTCTAGTAGTTATACTGCTAGAAAATTTAACTTGTTCATTAGTTTTTTCAGAGTGGATACAGCAGAGCTAGACGCTGGAAGGTCTTTCCCTCCCTCTCTCACTCTTTCTGTCCCTCTGTTATCTTATTCCATAATTTTTAAGGAATTATATATTATAAGTTCTTTTTTTGGATTGTTGCCAAGAGGCAAGACACTGAATAGTCAAAACACTTATTTTATTTTTCATTCCCAAGATGTGTTACAGAGAAAGGAAAAAATATTCTATTTTGATATTCTTTTATTTGAAATAAAGGAAAATGTTTCAAATATACAAATATTTACCCCCTATATTATCAATTCAGGGAACAAAATGTATTTAAGAAGAAATATCGTGGTTGAGTAAGTATTGTATTCTTTTAAACTAACAGCATTATAATACTTGTATGTGGTGCTTTTTATTTGGGATTTTTCTTTCAGATGGAAGGAACAGAGTCTCCCATTTCAAAAAGTTATTCTATAGAATAGTTGCAATTATGAAACATAATCGATCCTTTTATGGAAAATGAATGAGGAGAATTAGTGGTGATAATATGTTTGCAAAAAGATGGCTCTGACATCTGTACCTAGAAGGAGAGGTCCCTATAGAGTATAGAATGATCATTTATAGATATTTGATAGGATTATGTCCACCTATAAGTACTTGGACGCAGAAATCATGTTCAAGGGTATTCAAACAGAAAGTTCTTTTTCCATTTAGATGAAAGAATCAAGGGAAATTCTCTTACTATATTGGTCTTGAAAACCTTGCATGAAGCTGTCATCATAAAAAACTACATTTCCTTTCCCAGGCTAAACGTGAACACAAATCTTGTTTGAAAGGAATGACGACCTATAGGCACTAGTTTTCCGATAAAAATGACTGGGTCATAAGGAGAGGGCTATTCTCTTATTAAAATTTCTTCACAAGAAATAACATTAATAGTTTCCAGTGTGGACTTTAAAAGTGTGAGAGTTTTATTAGGAAATGTTCTTAGAAGGATAATTTTCTTATTATTTTCCTTTGGAATTTAGTTATGGTTGAACAACTGATTATTGCAAATTAATTAGTTCGCTAGGATGTAAGGCACTAGCTTATAGACTACAAATACTTTATGTTGAATTTAGCTGTTTTTCTTTGTTCCAATCCTAAAGTTCTATGAATAAGAACATTTAGAATGTGATAGAATTAGACTGTTTAAGATCTTTTCCTAACTCTTTGAGATCTTTAAAAGTTACTGTTTCAGTTTCATTCACTCAGAGTTACTGTGTATTGACTATATAATGAATGTAACTGTAGAAATATAATTCAGTCCTTGCCTAACTTGGAGCTCAAGTTTAGGGAGAAAATATGTGAGAGAAAAACTAGCATTCATGTTTCATTTAACCACTTTAATCCATTGCAGAATCTCAAAGTTGGCATTATTTCCTCATGAATAAAATGAGGACATGGGGGTAATAATCTCTAAAATCTCTTGCTTCTCCAAATACCTATGTGACTCTGTATTTCCAATTATACCTTTAACAAGCATTTTATCTTTAAAGAATCTAAGAAAAGGGTAAATTGATGAAGGTATACTGGACTTACCTCACATGTGCAGATATGAGTGCCTGCAATCTATAGGGTGATTGTAATATCTATAATATGTAGATATTGTAATATGTATATATATTATTGTAATATGTACAATCTATAGGGTGATATCACCCCATCTCTCTGTTGTTGAAGTCCTTATCCCCGAATACCAGCTATGTCTAGCTGGATGTCATTTTGTTGTTGTCATTTGCAGCCCAATGGTGTACATGCATCCTGCTCTGCAGCAGTAGAAAAAATGACTGGTGTCATCCTGCATAAAGCGTCCGGCTCCCCTGTGTTTCCGCATAACTTGGCATGCTTAGATAACTCAAAAATGAGTTGAGCAATCATACAATTCCCTTTACCCAGAAACTACCCAAAGGGAGGATTAAAACGGCCATTTCCAACTTCCAAACACAAACAGATCATTTTGATCCCAGATGTTTGGCTGCTGTATCACAACAATACAGAGGAAATGTTGAATCATTGGGTATAGGTAGAAGGGGTGTGCTTCTCAAGATGTGGTGTGAGTATGGTGTGTTTAACTGAGGTCTCTCTCTCTCTCTCTCTGTGTTCTGTCATTGTGCTAGTGATAACTCTCTTATCAACTGAAGCAGAAGGCAGAGTATGACTTTACCTGTCACCCCGCCTGGGTTAGGCACTGTGAGCAAAAGCGTGAAGAGTGAGGAGGGGGCAGATACTATAGGAATGTAAAATGAACAGCCAACCTAAAATGGCTCCCACATTATCATGACCTCCCTGAAAGCACCCTCCTCACCTGGGGGCTCCAGGCCTACTTGTATCATTTCAACATCCTTCCTGTGAATGTTGACCTCTCTCTCCAATGTGGGACCTGTGCACAGGCCACTGAGAGCCCATAAAGAAAAACAGTTCTTTGTTTCAGCCCATATCCTTCATAAAATACTGAAGACCACTGAACTACGTCAGAGCCAAAAAATGGATTTAGTGTAGAGATAGAGAGCACAGGTGGTGATTCCAATTCTAAATTAGACGCCAACCTTTTCTTACCCGCAGGCCATTTAAATACAATAACATTTATGCTCACAAACTTTGCACTAATATTTGCATTCAATCATATTACACAGAACGTTTTTCCTGGCCTAGTTATCCATCAGTTTGATTCAATTGGAAATAGATCTTTTGCGTTTATTTTATTCATTGATGCCTTCATTAGTTCATTATGTGACTCTTCTTTGAGCATATATCCCTCAGGAAACTATGATTTAAGGAGTTTGGGGAAGGGTCAGGAAATAATCATAAGGAAGGCAGTGTTTACCCTGACAGCTCTTTCAGTCTCATGTTTCTGCTTTTGTCTATAATTTGTACAATTGACTAGACTGAATATGAATTTTCATTTTATTATATTAAAATCACATTACAAATTGCAATAATTAGTGAAACCCCATCAACAGTAAAATTTTGCTCTGTAATTAAGGTAGAACCCAACTTCATGTGGCTGCTATCCTGACTTGCTTTTTAAAAGAGAGAAGAAGCCAATTGTGAAAATCATTTTTGATTGCCCTTTTACTTCATCTTCATGGAAAAATAAAGCATTTATGAAATGTTATATCATCATTTTCTGAGGCAAATCAAGGATTTGGTGAATCACAGTGGTCAACTATTTTTTAAGTATCTGGGAAGAAACACTTTCTTTCCCATTATTGATGGTAGTTTCAGAATACTTGTATTCCAAGACCCCATATTGATGAATTATTTAAAAATCTATGTGTAAAGTCAACTGCTATATTGAACATTAAGGGGCAAGAATTCTACATACAGGATTGTTCCAGAGTAGTGAAAAATACAGTTTTGGTCATAAGTAAATTTAGATCAGACAAGGAATATATACTCCATAAATTGGCTTTAAATTGGTTTATATATTGGCTTATATAAACCAATTTAAAAATTGAAAATGTAGAGTGGGTTAAGTTAAAAAGGAGATGAAAAACTAAGTTTATGGAAATTGATAAGCTAATACAGGGACAGTTTTTATAAAGTGCCTATGTGTATGTAACTATAGAATAGGAAGTTGAAAACCAGCTATGAGATCTAATAAGGGTTTGAGTAAGTTAAAGACAAGATTAAATTTCCATTTCAATATGAAATTTTTATAACATAAATAGGATTTATGAAAATATTTTCTAGAATTTTAACTTCTTTCATATTCCAAATACTTAAAATATAGCACTTTTTGCTGCTGTGGGTTTGAGGTGGTTGTATTTTGCTCTTTCCAAATTATAATGCCATTGTCATTTTAATATGCCTCATAAAGAATTTTGACAAAAAGATTAAAATATGTGACAGAATGCCATTCTCCGTTGAGTTCTGTTCTCACTCTAATATTACCTTGTAATTATACTTCATAACATACAGTTTTAATGACTCCGTTTCTGGTTGGTTCTGAAAGCAAAATTAACTTTAGCCTTTCCATGAAGTTTAATGAGATTTTTCTCAAGTCATACATTTTTGAAAAGAGGGTTGTTTAATAATGGACTTAAATTAAATAAACCTAGGTCTAGTGATAAGGGCTTTGATTTTCATTTAGTTAATGGCAGTTGCCCTTATAGTTGGAATGCTTGATTAGTTAGAGAACATTCATAGATTAATTCCTACCAATAGGTAAAAGCAGTTGCTAGTTATCTGATTTGATTTTAAAGAGGTTAAAACATTCACCTACATTCAATTTTTTCACTAATTTAGTTTAATATATTGTTTATATTAACAAAGAATTTAAAAGTATATCGTCTGCAAGGTATAACAGTAGCATGAGTTACTGTAATCAACATCCTTGATGCATATATAATAAGACCTAATAATCATAATAATGGTGATAACTGGTTTTTTGTGGCAGGTATTTTGTACCTGGCTAAATGCTAAACAACTTAAATGGTGTTCTATTACTTCTTATAACAATACTGTAAGATAAGTATTATTCATTAAATGAAAACTGTTTTATGAACTTTGAGCTGTTCTTATTGCTGGGAAAGTTACAATGAAATCAATCAAATGTCTTTCTGCTCCAGAGCTTACTTACATCCTAGTGTAGTAGACTGATAAATAAGCAAACAAAGAAACAAAGAAATAACACCAGAGAGTGATAAGTGCTGCAAAGAAAATTAAGCACAATAATGTGATAGAGAATGACTTTGAGGACCTATTTCGATCAGACTGTCAGGGAAGGACCCTCTAATGAGACGGCACTTAAAATGAGGTGAATATGAGAAGGGGGCAGCATGTGGCATGCTTGAGGTAAAGTATTCCTAGTAAAGCTAACAGCTAATGAAAACTCCTTGAGGTATGAACTACCCTGTGATTGCAAACCTGAAATAATGGCAATTTGAATGGAACAGAGACTGCTGGGATGGAGCTGGATCATGTGGGGCTTTGTAGACCATGGTAAACTGGAGATTTCATTGTATGGATGATGAAAGGGGTTTTGAAAAGGGAGTGATAGCAATCCTCTTTTAAAAAGATAATACTGGCTGCTGTGATGAAAAGTAATGGGTCTGGGGCAGAGTGAAAGCAGAGAGAACAGCTACAAGGCAATTGCAGTGTGACATGCAAGATGATGGCAGCTGAGACCACAGAGCCTTTAGTGGAGATGGAAAGAGAAGGGGAAAAAGTGAGGATGTGTTGGCTCTAGAGCCAACAAGAGTTGCTAATGGGTTAGATATAAGGGGTAGGGGAAAGAGCAGAATCAGGGATGCCCATTTTATTTTTTGTTCAGAAAACAGTAATGATGGAATTGTTTAATGAGATAAGGATGAATGAAGGAAAAATTGGTTTAGAAGGAATAATAAATTATTTTTTGGACCAGTTGAATTTGAGATAGCATTAGATGTACAATTAGATGATGGCAATCATATAGACAATTTGATAAATGAGACTGAAGGTCTGATTGACAGGCCATGCTGGGAAATAGAAATTTAGGAGTCACTAGCATATCGGTAGCACCTATGGAGAGAACATTGCTAGGGAAAAAAAGTGTCTGAACATGGGAGCATTTCATATTTAGAGATTGGATAGCTGTGAAAGAGAAAGCGTAGTAGGAAATGTCACAGGAGCCAGGGATGATATGTGTTCCCAAATGATGAGAGCTGCTGACTATGTCATGTGCTGATGAAGGAAAGAATAAAATAAATGACAGCAAAGAGACTTCAGAGTGAGGCAGGGGAGTTGAAAATGGAGATGAAAAGAGGTGAGAGACACTAAAGAGTGACCATAGATGATGTTTTTGGAACTGTTTTGCAATGAATAGTAACTTTTGGAGTGGGTGGACTTGAGGGAAGGTTTTTGTTTGCTTCATTTTGTTTTTGTTTCTTTTTTTATCACATGAGAAATGCTAAAACTTTGGAAATAATCAAGTAAAGATGGAACATTAATGATGCAGAAGAGAAAGTAAAAAAGTGCATGAGTATCATCCTTTGAGTAAGCAAGAAGCATAGGATTTGTCATACAGGGAGAGGGGCACAGACACTTGAATCTTAACAAAATGAATAAAGACAGAGAGTGGTGGGCATGAAAGCAAGTTTGTTAGCTTGGAAGTGGAAAGATGAGGAGGATGAAAGCAGGTTTGTTGGCAATAAAATAGAATGTCTAATTATTAAACAACAGGGATCTGGAATCAAGAGGAATGTATGTTTTTATTCAGAGAAAATGCAGATCAGAATTCTGGGCATTCACTTTATAATCAAACATTGTTAATTTAAATAATAAAACTAAACCAAATGAGTGTAAACTAGATAAGTATGGAATAAATGTTGCTAGATAACGATGCAACTATCTAAATATATTTTAGGATATAGCTGTTTAGTAACCAAATTAATTCTGATATAGCCTCTACCAGGAGTTACCTTAGGTTAATCTGATTTTTAAAACCCACTAGCATCATGCAGTCTGAATATGTATTCTTAATAAAACTCAACATTAAATTCAATTTATTTCATTTAATATGTTACCCTTCCACATAGAAAACGATAGTCTCAATTGGTTTTCCAAAGCTATCTATAACTCCATTCTGTCCTCTGCAGTTCACTGTAAAGCCTCTGTAAAATTGACAGAATCTTAGAGGATCATCTTCATGCTTCCTAACTATTTTTTTAAAGGTCTATACAAATTGAATGTGGTGTTATTTTTCAAATACATCTAAAAGTATATAAAAGTAATTCTACAAAGTATGTAAGAACACTTAATGTTTATGCAATTTTATTGAGATATGTGTACATACATAAAATCATCCAAAGTGTACAATCAGTAGTTTATAGTATCATCATATAGTTGTGCATTCATCAACACAATCAATAGTTGAACTATTTTATTACTCAAAAAAAGAGTGAAAATACGAAAGAAAACCCAAATCATCCCATTCCCCCTTTATGCCCCTATCATTTATTTAATATTTGTCTTTATTTATATACACATCTGTCCATACATAGGTAAAAGGAGTGTCAGTCACAAGGTTTTCACAGTCACATGGTCAATGTAAATGCAATATAGTTATAAATTCATATTTAAGAATTAAGGCTATTGGACTACATGTGATTTACTCTTTCAAGCCTTCAAGTTCTTTTTCCTGAATGTCCAATGTCTTCTTAATATTCTCCATCTCTTTTGCCATATCTCCCCTTAACTCATTGATTTGATTTTTTATTTGATTTACTATATTTGTTTGAACATCCTTAATTAGTTGTTTCAACTCCTACATCCCATTTGAAGGTTAGTTTGTTCCATTGACTAGGCCATATCTTCGTTTTTCCTAGTAAAACTTGTAATTTTTGCTGGTGTCTAAGCATCTGATTTCCTTGATTAGTTTATTCTGGAAGTCGTTTTCATTCATTTACCTAAGGTTTTCTCATCGGTTGACTTTGTTCTGTATTGGTTCTTTAATATTCAGTTCAACTTATTCTAGACTTCTAGCATAGCTTTTGTTTGACTGATCAGAATTTTTTGGATGTTGTTTTTCTGGTTCTTACCCTGCTTCTTATATGGAACCTTTTTTTTGAGGAGCAGGATCTCCCCAGATGTAAACAACTCCAATCAGATTTTCCCAGACGGGACAGGCCCATGTCTCTGGAGGAAGATGTAATCAGTATCAGATTTCTCTGAGGTTCAGACCCAAAAGGTGAGCAGGCTTTCCTGTGAAGCCCTTAGAGTCTGTCCTTTTCCTATCCTGCCCAGAAGGTGGCGCCTGTCAGCCTGCAGCTCCCCAACAGCATAAAGGGGTCTGGTGCCTTTAATTCACCCCAGACCTTGTCGTTGCCAGGACCTTGGTTGGGACAGCGGCACAATGTGGGCCTAAGCTGTTTCTGTTTTCAGCTCTGGGGTCTGAATAAGAGCTGCCCTTTGAGCTGGGCCTGCCCCATCCTTTTCTTGGGGAAGATGCACCCTTTAGGGAATTATCTCCTTCACTTGCCTGGTTACTTTTGTCTCTCAGACCTATTTTAACTCCACCTTCACCTGAGTCAGGGCTGACAATTGAAAATGCTGGAGTTTCTTTAATGAGCTATTTAGAACCATTAAATAAATAAATAAAAACAAGAAATCCCTATACAGAACCAGTCTCCAGGTCCTAAGTTTCGCCAGTCAAGAGCTAGAGTTTGCACCCAGCTCTTTGTACCCCTTTCCGTGGGGCAGAGTCCAGTTTCCAGTATTCTGAATTTCACCCACTCCAAAAGACTCCATTTTTTGTTTTTCCGTTTGTTTTGTTTTGTTTCCATCAGTCCCACCCCCTCACTGCCAGGAGAGACCTCAGGGTTCCTTTCCCTGAGGTCTGGATTTAGCTGTGCCCAGAGTTTGTACTATGCAGTCTAAATTTGTTCATTAAAACCTCAACTGGAGATCAGTTGAACTATCTTCCATTGCTCCTTATAAAGACTGCTTCATTTTCCCACAGGGAAGTGTCTCCATAGTCCACCGTGCCAGTGAGGGAAAGGCAACAGTCTCTGCAGTTTAGGGGGCTTTACTTACTGTTCTGCTGGGTGATCTCAGCCCTCTCCCCTATTCCAGACTGGTGTGTGATGTGTGTCCAGTCACAGATCCCCCCAGATAATTGTTCTGGACAGTTCCCAGGTATTTACTAGCTGCTCTAGACGACTAACTAAATTCCACACCTTCTTATGCTGCTATCTTGCCCTGCTTCTCAATATTTTTTAGAAAATTAAATTGAGAACTTGTTATATATATATAATGTTAATGCAACTGGGAGAAATTACTTCTCTCTTCTTTGTACCAAGGTAAAGAGTAAGACATTCCTGCTTTCTTGTCTTATAGTAAGTCACATTCCTTCTATCCAAACATTTCTCATCTTCCAGAGAAATTTGTTTGACAGACCATTCTGTGTTTTTGCTGAGAGATAGTAGCTATTAAATAGCTAGTTTAGTTTCCTTTTATATGGATAAAGTTGAAGAGACACACACAAAAGAAATTTATATGTTAAGAAGTGCCTCTTAGTGACTTTAAATAAAATTAATATCTTTTTCTGTGTGAAACTGACAGTAGATTTTTATCTTTTATGCAGAGATAAGTCCACATGTTCCAACAAATTTATGTCTTTATGCATGGCCGTAATATCAACAAGTACTTCTCCAGAGATGTCGATAGTTCAATATTTCCAAGTTGGTTTACCGTTGTTGTACATCCCAGAAAGAAAACCATATTTGTATTTCATTTAGATACCAATGTAGATTATTTCCTTGATGAAATATTAAAAATGGCACTTAAAGGAAACATGGTCACTTTAGAAAAATCCAACTGCTCTCTTAATTTGGAAGCTTTATTAGAGAAAATGTGATGAAGAGTTTAAAGATCAGTTCTGTCAAAATCTTGGGTTCTTTCAAGTGCCTATTCATGCAGCCATTTGTTTGTTTAATAATATTTGTTAAGAATATATGATGTGACAAGTACTAGCTAATTACATCTGCCCCCAACCAGGGGGTCCTTTAGTAAACCTTACAAAACCGCAGCATCTCCATGAGCAGTAGCTATTAATGAGAAACTCTAACAATTGAGAACACTTGAGACTGAATACAGTTTCTGCTCTTACTTAAGAAATTACTTTCTCTACTTATGATAAAGGGTGAAAATGCTTGTCTCTTGCCTATTGTTTAGATATGCTTGAAGCATTTTCTGACTATATTTAGCTTTGATGTAGTCAAGGATCGCCAAAGTTTGTGAGCTAACAGATCTATGAATGTGAACTGCAGCTGCAGGTGGGATTGAAACTTCCTTGTCCAGCTGTCCAGGTCCTGGAGCTGCACGTGGCTGGGCCGGCAGGTGGAGCCACCAGTGCCACACTGCAAAAAGACTTTGAGTGCCTGGAGGTGATATCCCTAAACTTTAAGGAGCCTAACAATTTCCTAGTTTAAAAGGCATAATTCCTACTATACTCCACAATTCCGATTCAGTAGATCTCCTGTCCAAGAAATTTTGGTTTTCAATAGCCAGCCCAAAGGGTTAAATGAAGGTGATCTACAGATGTCCCTATGATGAATTTTAATTATACCAAAGGTTTTCAAACTTCTAAAAGGCAATAGAATCCATTATTAAAAACAAAATTTTCCATGGCATCTTTGTACAAATGTGAAAGCATAGATATACTTGCTTGGGATGGATGCAGTGGTGCGATGACATGGCTTGTACTGGCCCGTGAGAGCTGACTGTTTATTTTTTACAAATTCTGAGAGTCCGCTGTTAAACATAGCCACAATTGAAAATTAAATTAGTTAAACTTATATTAAAGGCAAAGGTAAGGAATGCTTTAAACTTTTAACTTTCTCATTATTTTACTACATTGTGATATTATCTGGGCCCTTCAGGTTTTTGGTCTATTGTATTCGTATGGTGAAAATCCCATGTAAATGGTGTTCTACTGCAATTCTTACCAACCAACCATTCTTTCAGAGCTCGTAATTGGTAGTTTAAAATCAGCCTCATTGGCAATATTTACACCACAGAAATAAGAAAAGGCTATAAATAAGAACTTTTTCCTCCAAGGATCCAGTTTTTAGACCTTCAGTAGCACATCAGTGGACAAGGATGAGTGTTGGAGAGCAGCAACTTTTTAGCCTTCTCCTCAATTCTCTTGGACTCTGTAAAAAAAAAAAAAAAAAGAATAGTTGAAAACAAAAGAAAAATAGTCGGAAAAAAAGAAAGAGCTGAATCTAGTTATTTTGTGACTGATGAGCATAAAGAAGTTAAAAAAAAAAGAAATCAAGGAGAAGGAATCAAGAGGAGGATCAAGTTCTTTAATAGGTGCACATACATCCTACAAAAATTCAGTCACGAGACTGAGGACCTAAACTTTTTCTCATTCTTCTTGGAAAAACAGCTCTAAGCTAGGTCCATCTAATTGTTTGGGTACCTGGTTATTTTTTTCCTCAGTCTTCCTGATATGATGATGATTACTGAAATGAAGAGAGAATCTCTCTCTCTCTGTCTGCCTCTCTGTCTATCTCTCTATCTCTATCTCCATCATCTATCTACCTAGCTACACACTTACCTACCTATCTTCAAATTTTACCTTCACTATTTACTCCAGAAAATGGACCATTTGTCAGTGGAGTTAATGAATAATGAATGCCTCTGTACCTTTCTTTGAAATACCAGTAGCCTCCTCTGGTAGTTAGGTTCAGGTGTCAACTTGGCCAGGTGAAGGTGCCTAGTTCTGTTGCTGTGGCCATGAGCCACTGGTACATGAACCTCATCTGTTGCTGATGACATCTGCAGTCGGCTAGGAGGTGTGCCTGTTGTAATGAATGATGTTCGATTTAATTGACTGGTGCTTAAATGAGAGAGCTCAATGTACCACAGCTTGCAGCTCAGCATATCTCATCTCGGCACTTGCAGCTCAGCCCAGGACTTTAGAGGTGCAGAAAGAAAACACCCCGGGGAAAGTTGTTGGAACCCAGAGGCTTGGAGAGAAGGCCAGCAGAGATCGCCCTGACCCTTCCCATGTAAGAAAGAACCTCAGCTGAAAGTTAGCTGCCTTTCCTCTGAAAAACTAACAAAATAAATCCCCTTTTATTAAAAGCCAATCCATCTCTGTTGTGTTGCATTCCAGCAGTTAGCAAACTAGAACACTACCTTATATACATGTAGCATTACTTTAGTCAATTTTGTTATAGAAAATTTTCCTACTTACTCTCAATAACCTACATTTTTGTCATGAACACTAACATCATTTGATACACCCACAAAGAAGAATTACACAATGGCTTTAATAATAGCTTCATATTAAATATAAATCATTTCATTAGAAATGGATTATTCTGGCCTTTTAAAAATGAAATATACATTCTTTTTATGTCATATAGAAAACACACATGTTTTCTTAAGGGACTGCAGTAACTAAATTTACGCAGTAGTGCATAGTCATGTATCTGCCATTCAGTAATTTTCTCATTTATTCATTTTCATGGATTGATTTATTCAACAAAGAGTTATTATGTACATATTATGTAACAATTAGTTATGAGAGTCTCTTAATATCTGAAATTAGGTCATTGAATTAAGCCGTCCAAGTTGTAATATGATAAGCTGAATAGACCAGAATGTACTTTTTATCTTACTTTGAATTATATAATAGCTATTTTCACTTAAAAATTTTACAATATTTTAAAATTCTGTATGTGGAGAATCAGAACACCAAAAGAAAAGTTTGTTTCAGCCAATCACGTGTACAGTTTTCTCTCTATACCTGATTCACTCTATAACTTGAAACATTTTTAGACACATCTTGATTTTTAGAAAAATCTGCACATATGGCATCATGTAGTTTGAGGTTTACTTTTCCTTGAAGTGTTTTGTAGATATGTAGACCTGCTTATTATGTTCTTCAACAAGATAAGTATATCTTTTCTGTGAGTACTTTTTAAATTCTGATTTTGATTTTAGACTTGATTTGTTTCTTCTACTGAGAAGGACGTGGATGTCAAGAACTTTACTAGGAGACTCACTTTGACAGAGTGAAGGCCATGGAAGTCAGATGTTACCAGTCAGAAAAATATACTTGTTCTTTGACATCTGGGCTTTGTGAGGAATGAAGGTTGATGGGAAGTGATGCACTTTAGCCAGAGGGAGAAGTATCTATCATGCTGTCACATCAGATTTGGCTCAAACTATATAAATGCTTTTGTTAAAATGTTGTTCTTGGGAAATATATTTCTGAATATGCTCTTGACTCTTTCGATAAGGAGTTGTAAATGACTTTAAAGTGCATTAAACAATACATGTCTTAGGCATTCAATGGAAGAAATTGAAGCTTATTATTACTATCACTGTCTGTATGTAAAATGAAGTAAAAGCAAGTACCTCAGCAATGCAACAAAGGACTACATGCCAATAATCTGTAATCCTTTGCCTAACTACGAGAATTGAGAAGAATGATACAAGTAGTTTGAGGAGGGTGTTTTCTCTAATTAACTTGACTTATTTCAGTTCCTGATTTTATATTTAACGGACTGAATTTCAGAATCCAGAAAACAATGTTTAAGAGAGGACTAATTGGATTAAAAATTGTAAATATATGAGTCTTATATAAAGTCTAATCTTCAAGAGTTTACATAGATCTTTTATTATTAACAATAGCAACTCATTCTACCATTACTAATCTGTCTCTGTTATCGTACACACAGCAGCTGCAACAACAAAACAGAATCACCAAGAATTTATTAGAACCTTAAATTTTCATTTTGTTGTCTTATAGAATATGTGCCAATAGTCTGTTAAAACTTGAGTGTTCCAAAATAAGGTATCCGTGGCTAAGAGAGTTCAAATAGTCAAGAGGCTATTTTGGATGCTAATCTTAGGCAAGCTTCAGCTAAATATTGCTAATTACCATGGTTTGCCAAACCCCAACCAACATCTGTCCTGTTAACCCTAAAGGAACCCAGGACTCTATCTGAGATCCTACCAAAGTTGCATACACTAAGTTTACTTTTCAGGAACCTAAAAACCTTCAGATAGTTTCTAGGCCAGATGAGTCTCTCCAAGAACATCAACCAGGTCCATCCCCCTATCCCATACTTCAACACCCTTTTCAACATGAATAAAGTTAGAACAGGCATAGCCTAGGTATCCTCAAAGGAGAAGGAGGAATTATAACTGAGAATTTAAGATTTAACAAATGAGTATGACTACTGAATCATTATATTGATATTTCTTTTTGGTTTCCGATGTCTTGGAACAACTAGAAGGAAAAAACTGAAATTGTGGAACTGGAACCCATACCAAACTTGGAAATCTGTTCTATAACTACTTGTTAAAATATACTTGAAATTTATTGCTTTTATATATTTCACAATAAAAAAGTTGGGTGCTCTAATCATCCATTTGATGGTTGAATGCTCTCTTTAACATTTTCTTCAATCTCTTGCCTGAACTTCTCTGGGAACTTATTTTCTCCTAAACAGCCATTTTTTGTCATATGTCAGTTTAACTTTCAACAATTTATATTCAAAGCAAATTGTTCTATCTCCCTATAACTTACACTCAATTGTCATAATTATTTCCCCTAAGACTATGAAGAACAAATCTAGTGAATCCAGTGGCTTTGCCTGATGGCAGGACTTTGAATATTTGAAGACATCTGTCAAGTCTCTACTTCCCCTAATTCTTTTCTTCTCCAAGTTAAATATCTATAGTTCCTACAAATATTTCTCATTTGTCTGTCAAGTCTCTACTTGATATGCAGAGATTGCATTTGTCATGTGTCTACTAGATAACTTTCAGGGTCCCTTCCTCATTTTAAACATTACATTATTATCCATATAACCTGCAATCAACGTGATGTTGTGGGTGGTCACAGTAAACAGTGAGGTCATTAGAGAGCTGGTTCTCTACTGAAACCTTTAAATTTGTTATGATGATGCTGAAAAACCACATCTTCACTCTACTCATGCCAGTCACACATTTGTGTGACTCACATGGAAGACCCCTTTATCTTTATTAAATGTTGTCTTATATTAAACCCATTGACACAACCTCTCAAGGTCCCTTGGCATCCACGTGTGCTTATTCAACATCAAGAATTTGTTGAACACCTGATACCTGTCAGGCAAGGTATGCTGATTCTGTGGTCCAATTGTCTGATATCCCACTCAACTTCAATTGGCTTCCTCCTTCCCAGACACCTTGATTCTCACTTTAATTTGTTCCCACCCTTAGACCACCCCTTGACTTTGTTTCCTGCATCTTGAAGAGATCTTCATTAAAAACCTTAAGCTCCAAAAGCATCCCAAATGATGGCTTCTTTTTTCCTTTCAGAACTCTAATATCTTCACTACCAATGCATGTATCGACCTCATAAACAGTTTCAGCTTCTAGATCCCTTTCCTCATTATCTTACTATTCTTTTCAAACTGAGCCCTATGGTCGATCATGTGACTAACCCTCTTCAATACTCTCAAGTTATTTTTGGTGTTTTGTTTTGCTTAAATACTATTCTCATTTATCTCCTATTGGTCATGTGAACTGCCTTGCCTGTTCCTAACACCCAGCTAATGAGTGCTATGGGAGAAAATCCTGCAGCTGCTGAAGTGCACAGTGCCGTTGGATTCTAATCAAACCACTGACTCTTCCTTCAGGTTGACATTCTTCTGGTTTTTTTTCATATAGTCCTCAGAGCAATTATTATTCTAATGTTCCTTTAGTTTTTCATATAATTCCATTTCTTATTCACAAAAATATTCAAAATTCACATTTTATCCATATCCAATAGGTCAAAGAGTTCATTTTGCAGGAGTGGGGCTCCGTTGACCTAGCCCTTTTGCATCCAAACTGAAGTCAAGTCAAGAGACAGTTTCTCTAAACATTTTGCTAGAAGTATTTGAAACTGCTTTATTTTCATTATTACAGGCTCCCATTTCATCCCATTCCCTGCAGTTTCAGGGTCAGAATATATGATCTTCCAATTCAAAGCCACAACAAAAAGGGATGATATAAAGAAAAATGGTTCTCCTGCTTAACTACTTGATTTTCTTTCAACACCGTGTATCTGATTTTACTCAAAACTCTCCTGAAATATTTTAGGCAGCAAGCTTGTGGGCCAGTACTTATAATGTCATGATTGGTATGAATGTTATTTAATATGAAATATTTCAGGGGCAACCGAGAAAGAAGATACAGAAATAAAATAGAAAAATTCTCCCATGCTTTCTCGTTATGAAATGTATTGTCCAATCAGCTTTCTTCTGCTTCATGACAATAACTCTAGCCAGAGGTACCACATGTATCATGAGTATGTTCTACAGACAAATGCAATTCTCTTACACAGAGAGCTTAGAATGACAAATTTAGAACTTTAGAGATAAAATAATCCAACATCTTCATTGTAAAGGCTATATAAAATATAGATACATCCAAATCTGCCAGCATTTTAGTGACAGAACCAGAACCCAGGCTCCAGTTTTCTATCTAAACTAGTTCATATTCTTTTCTCACCTGAAGGAGAGCACAGATGAGTGCATATGAATTCCCAGTGAGCTAGCAGTACCTTATAAAAGCTAAGTCTCTTGAAAAAGAATAATTTGTTTCAGAATTATTGATTTAAATCTGAAGCTTTTAGTAAGTTTATAGCTTCTTCCTTCCTTTCTTTCCTCTTCCTTGTTAATATATCCCTTTTATTACTTATACACGACAAATATGTGTAACAAAGAGAGAGTCACATAATTTTTGTTTGACAAACCTCATAAGTATGAGGAAGGATGCCCTCTAGATAGTCAATTTCCATTCTTTTCATTATAATGTTAGTGATGTTCTTTAAAGTTTAAAGTAGCAAATGACATTATTTCAAGTGACTTCCTGACACAGAGGGGTACCTTGTATAAGGAATATCAAATAGAGGTTCTCAGATATTTTTCCCTTTAAAATGCACAGGAAGAAATGCAATTACTATTTATTATTTAGTTACCTAATGCCTGCCCATCATGTCTTTTTGAATTTGGCCTGGTAACTTATAATTAAAAGGATCATTATCCCTGCTGGGTGTGGGCGTAGATTCACATGATTTCCTTGGAAGCCTGTCTGCTGTCTCACTTTAATGAAAATTTAAACCTCTTAGAATGACATGTAGTACCTGGAATTATTTGTCTTTTGTCTGAACAGAGTTGAAAGGGGAAGGAAGTCCAAGAAAAATAAGACACTGCTCTTTTCTATAAATGCTTGTCTTCTGAACACCTATTCTCTTTGTTTCTTTGAAGGATTAAGAGAAAAATGTGAACGTATCTGAAGTAAATACCACAAGACCCCCTAAGTTAGCAGAGCAGAGCAAAACACCTGGGCTTTTTGTCTTTTCTTCTTCTTCTCCTATTCAACCCTGATTATCTGGCTCTTGTCACTCAGCATCATATTTTGAGATTCGTCCATGTAACTGTGTGTCAGTAATTTGTTCCTTTTTATTGCCTAGTAGAAATCCACAGTATGGATTTAACATAGAATATGTTCAGCCATTCTGCTATTGATAGAAATCGTTTCAGTTTTTTTCCAGTTTGGGATTATTATAAATAAAATTGCTCTGCCATTCTTAAACAAGTCTTTTGTGAACATATGCATTTATTTCTCTTGGATAGATATCTAGAAGTGAAATCACAGAGTCAGAATTTAGATACATTTCTTACTTGGCTAGAAATAGTTTTCCAAAATGGTTATAAAATTCTGAATTCCATCAGCAATGTATGAAAGTTCCAGTTGTTCAAGCCTAACCAATACTTGGTATATTTAGCCATGTTAATTTTAGCATTTCTAATGCTTAAACTTGGCTTAAATTTGTATTTTCTGGTAATTAAAGATGTGGACCATTTTTTCTTACATTTATTGGTTATTTTAATATTTTCTTTTGGACATTTTTTAAAGTTGGAATGTTGATGTTTTATATTATTGATTTGTAAGAATTGTTTACATATTCTGGAAACAAGTCTTTTTCAGATTTTTGTACTGTGAGTATTTTATTCTTATATGAGGCTTACCTTTCCACCTCTCTTAGTATGGTATCTTGTAATGAGCAAGCAGAATTTTTAAATTTTGAAGTCCATCTTATCATTTTTTTTCTTTTGTTAATACTGTTTATACACTAAGAAATATTTGTCTATACAAAGATATGAAGGCATTATCCTGTTTTACTAGTTTTCACATTTAGGTTTATAATTAAATTTTTGTATGATTTGAGGAAGGGATCAAAGCTCATTATTTTTCCATACAAGTATGCATTTTTGTCAGTACCATTTTTTGAAAAGAATTCCTTTTCTTTGCTGAATTCTTGGTTCCTTTGCTGAAAAATGATTGACCCTATATGATCCATTTGTTTTTCTTTATGGCAATACCGTATTGTTTTAATTACTGTACCTTTATAGCTAGTCTTGAAATGAGGTAGTCTAAGCCCTGCAATGCTGTTGCTCTTCAAAACAGAGCTTCAGTATTTTGAATTTGCTTTGGACCATTATTCCCTAAAAGAACATAAAATCTTAGTGGAAAAAGTGATCTAGTAGAATATAGACCAATTCTTTTCCTAATTAAACTAGGCATTCTTTAATTTCATTTTAAGGTGACTGAAATAAGGTGGGAAGAGTGATAATATTTTTGGAATGCCTATTATATGCCAGGCATTCTGCAAAAGGCTGTATTTATTTTACCTTATTTAAATTTAATTCTCACAATAAACTTTATGAGATAGTTCTTATGATTTTCATCGGTAGAGGAGAAAAGTGAAAATCAAGGAAGAGATTCATTCAAAAGATTCAGCTGCATTTTCTTTCATCCTTTATCATCATTGTCATCCTCGCTGATCACCATGATTCTTGTTTTATGGTTAGCAGTTGGGTTTTGGCTAAAGCCAGATCTACCCTTATTTCTCAGTTAATTATTACACTGAATACAGTTATGATCCAGAGAGAAGTTTCAATAATTTTATGATAATTTAGTGGACCTCTCATAGAAAATGCCTTCAGGTACTTTACTTTGAAGTGAGATAAGACAAATTCTGATTCCCATCGCTTTTCAAATCATTTTGAGTATGTAAAGTCAAATAAAATAAAATTTTGCTGCCAGAAAATGACAAACTGAGCTGACAGCATTAATAATTAATTATGCAAAATTATATATTAGAAACATAAGCAATTTAAATAGATAGCTAGATTGTCATCCTCTTGTTGCACAGAAAAAAGGAGACCTCAACACCCAATTTGGTTTAACCTTTAAATCTGTTGCTTACAAAGAAGACCTAAAAATACAAACTGTTTAAGACATTTAAATCTATTATTTTCTAAAAAACCTCATGGAGCACTGTGTTTCACCTTCACAAAAGAAACTTTGTAGGTGCGAATGATTTAAAGTAATTTTCTTTATTCTAATTTAAAAAAAAATGCCTCCCATAGGTATTGCTGATGATTCTTTTCATGATTGCTATTTTTACATATGACACAGAGAAGTGCACCATAGTTGGGGAAATTGTATTTGATTTCTATTCATCTAATGGATGTTCTAATTTGTAATTAAGGATGTATGCAAGGTGCCCTTAGAGGTCTAGCTGAAAGTAGGTGAATATGAAATGCAATGTGAAAGCCTGTTGGGGATAACTCTACATCTTAAATTATATACCTCAGTTATATGACATAAGAATATAGTGGTTCTGTAAATTTCTTTATAAGCATAATAATCATTTACAGGATTAAAGTAATTCTTGCCAAAACTTTCTGACATAGAAAGAATTGACATATTACTGTTTCCATTTAAGATGAGAAAACAGAAAATCCAAGATAGTAGTGATTTGTCCCGGCTCACATGTGGAAGCAGGCCCCGATGTTAGGTGTGAACCTTTCTTACCCCAGGATCAGACACTGAACGTAACACGGTGTATGACTGTCATTGCAACTAAAGAACTTATAGTCTAGCAGGGGAGTGAGGGAAGCCATAAAACAGGAAAATTGAATTTGAAAAATGTTGTGAAAAGAGGTGGAGAACCTTACCCACACCATGGGGAAGATTTGCCTCTAGAAGGTGAAGACTGAGTGATTAGACATCTAACACTTATTGAAAAGACCCTCAATGTATCCTGTGTGTTAGGTATGTCTAATCTTATTTAACCTTCACAAAAACCCAGCAGAACCCATTACTATTATCTCTATTTTTATAGTCGCAGAAACTGTAGGAAAGAAAGTCCCAAAGAAGAGAAAAGATAAAGCGGCCTCTTAAAGTTTCTCCCAGGTGTATCATTGTGTGGTTCTTTAAATCCAAATAATGATGGATCACTGCAGTTTTCCTTCTTTGCAGTTATTCATGCCCTCTACTGAGTTCTTTAGTCATGGTTCATTGTCGAAACAAGCCATGGACTAGAGATGACCATTTTTTTCCTGATAAATGATGAGTAAATTCACAGAGCAGAGCTAGCTGTGACAAGGAAATATGCTGCCAGAAAGGCCCACGGTGGATTCCATCGTTGTGCCCTTTTTTGCTGATTTTGATGAGCTTAACAAGAAAAAAGCTTGGAAACGTCAAATCAGGTCTTGTAGATTTCCTGCCATCAGGAGAGGAGCTCGAATGTTTTGAACACTGATATTCCACCCCAGGAATCAGAGAGTTCTGGGGGAATGCCTCTGATTTTTCTTCGTTTCACTTCAGAGGAGTAGAAGTGATATGATTTACAAAATTTCAGATGGCTATTAGAAGAATTCTTTTATTTCAAACACCCAAGGGCTGATAAAATACTCTGATGTATGCCTTTGATCTTAGCCTGTAGAAGTGCTACACTCATGGAATGTTAACATAGCGCACAGTTGAATAAAAACATTGGACAAAACAACAAAGACAATATTTATAGGAGATGAGGTGGAAAAAGAAATAAAACTACTTAGACATCCAAAATTTTAGTTATCGCATCAGAAAAACGCTTTTATCACCAAATATAAAATATACAAGCAGAAATGCTCATGCCTCTTCTGTTTTCAGGAAGGCTGAATGTTTTCTGCTTGTGTGGCTGTTCCAGCACATCCTGGGTCTTAGCAAAAGTCTGCTATGACAGCTGTGGGATCAACAGTCTCCTGTGTCATTGCCATAGCTATAATCAATTTTATATATGAAGAGCAGAGGAATACAAGCTACCAATCCTGGTTCAATTGTAAAAAGGATCAGAAATAGAGTTGCTCAGTGTTATCCAAGTATGAATATTTGTGGAAAATGTATTAAGACAATGATCTTCAGGGCAAAGAAAAAGGGTTTTGTGTCAAATAGACTTGATATCAAGTCCCTGTTTTCAGTTGTGTGACCTTTGCATTGTTAATTAACCATCTAAGCATGGGTTCCCTTATCTGACAATGAGACTAACAGTAGATCTCAAATGTCATAAGATTACTGTTAGAATTTAAAAAAAGATAATGCCTCTAAATGCACAGTGCCTAGTAGAGGTTTTCATTATCATTTTCTTTGTAAATAGTTCCATTTTTTCCCTGAAAGTATGTCTATACTCACAAACTGGTTTGTCGTAGTTGCATTTAGCCAAACCATTTAAAAAATGTTTAAATAAACGAAAGGTTGCATTTAATCAATCTTTTTTTAAATGTTTGTAATAATGACAGGTATTTTCAATTTTGTAAGAGTTTGTTCTGTTGTTTATTTTTAGCTTAAAACTATAGGGTAAATATATTTAGAGTATTAGCCTGTGCTCTTGATTCAGAAGAGACAATGAAAAGCATCAGGGGCTTGGGAAGTTCTCAGAAATGTTACTTGGCTCCTTGGGAGCAGAGATTTTTGAATTTCTGAATGAACCTTAATGAACACAGATTATTTGGTTCAGAAGCTGCGAAGTGGGGGGTTCTGGGAGGCTGGGTCAGGGCAGAGAGTTGGGGAGGTTTGGCGAAGTCCAGAGCTGGGCTCCAGGAGGCTGCCTGCTACCTCTTGTGAATATAAGGCAGGACTGGAGATCTCCAGGGATAAGAAAGCTAGGAACTTTTTAAAACTTGCTGAGTTTCCTCCCCCCATGCTTTCCTTTACTTGCAGTAAAATTCTTAAACTGAAAAGTAATTGTGTGTTTGTAATTTAAAAAGAAAGTAAGGAAAGGCTCTAGGAAGACCTAGATCCAGCTCCTGGCCAGTATTGAAAAGAGTAAACTGAGGTGGCTGAAAATATCAAGGAAAAAGAGAAGCAGGTTAAATCTTTGATTTAGGAAGGGGAGTGAATCAGCTAACTTGGAACCTTCAAAAAGACCTTCAGGCTTAATAATATTATTTTTCAGTGGAGATGGTAAAAAACTATTGTTTTTTTGCTGTTCTAAGTTGAATTTAGAATTAAATCAGTTGACATATATCAAGCACCTAGCACATTATCTGAAACATAATATTTGCTCAATAAATATCAGTTCCTTTTTTCCAGGACAGTAGAGGGAGAGGTGGTTATAAAAATGATTTAGCCAGAAAATGTAAATTAGAAACCTACTACTGCAAGCTTTTTGGTGATCAAAACAAACACACAAACACCATAAAACAAGGCTCTGGTCTTCAAAGAGTATTTAGTTTTCTTGGGGAGATAGTAAGAGTTAAATCTTATTCCATGATGTTACTATGTGAGAACTAACTACAAGAAAATAATGTGAACCTACTGTCAATGACAACTTGTTATTGGGGTTAAGCATTTAAGTATTACTACAAATATGTTGAAAAATCCCTGATACAGAGCACAGATTGATTTTCAGAAAAATGGTCCAGTAATTACATTCCCTAGTCTCTCAGCAAAACACATATCTGTTTTTAGGCACTGAATTAAATCCCTTTTTTCTCCTAGAGATGTCCAAACTATATCCTTTGGCATCAAGGAAAAATGACAGTGTGTGTGAGTGTGTGTGTGAGTGTGTGTGTGTGTGTGTGATTGTGTGTATTTCCTTGATATCATTACATCCAACCAGTGAACTTGCAAGGTGATTCGATCACTCATTTTGTATCCTTCATTCAATATATGATTGTGCTGCACATGTTAAAGGGAAGGGTCCCCAAAACTATAAAAACTGACTATGATTCAAGCAGCAACATTTTCAACATGTTGAACTGATGTGGCTCAAAGCTGTGAGTATTTCTGGATTCAAAAGAGAAGTGGAACGATGAGAAAAGCAGTCCCACTTTGGCAAATGTGGCGTAGATGCTGGCACTGAAGGAAATGTCACTTGAGCTGTCAAGGAGTTGGGTCCTCATTAGGAGTGTGAAGACAACTTCTGGCCGTATTATAGATTTTCTGAAAAAAAAAAAAGTCCTCCTTCTTGAAAAAAGATCGTGTAGCACAGCTTGGGGAAGACACTTCAACAGTGACCATATGGTAACAAATCAATCCAAACCCTAGGAGTTCAGCAAGGCATGGTTTGACTAGTGTCTTGAACAATCACATTTTAAGGATCTCCTGGTGACAGACACTGAAAATCATCTCACATACCTACCAAATGGACATATATTATCTTCTAAGCAAACAGGGAATAACAAATGGGATGAGGCAAGGGCCAGTTGCCACTTTGTTTCTGAACTGTTCCCAGTAGCTTCCATAGCAATCTAATCAAAGGATACAATCTTGGCAAATTCATCCAATGACACTTCAAGGTGTTCTCTGCAAAAAGTTAAAATAATTTACTGGCTGATCTTGTGTTGTAAGAAGCTGTGAGGAAGCTAGAGGCTCTTGAAAGTTTTGAAAGTATTGGAAAGCAGGAATCAGTTTCTAGCTTTAAATAAGATTCTCACGGAGCGTTATCCACATAAAGTTCATGTACACAGCATGGTCACTCATCCGAAACGAAGGGGGTGAGAATAGCTGTTCTGACTTTACAGATTAAACTGGTTTCTCTGAAGAAATCTAGTCCTAAAAAGCTTCTCTTTCTTTTTATTAAATCTTCAGTAGATTTGACACTCAAGCATGCTTGTCAGGTAAAAAAAAAAAAAAAAAAAAAGAGCAAGATATGAGTGTTTTTGCAGGGGTTGATTTATTAAAAGCAAGACCTTAAAATTTTCGGGAAAGCGTCACAAGGCAGAAGATCATTTTGCCAATGATTATGAAAAATATGAGTTGGCATCAGCATGTTATGCACAGTTTTGTATCACTGAGCAGTCAGGTTATTTTCCTGCAGGAGATGTAACAGCTTTTGCAATCCACTTTTACTTGCCACATGGAGCGATATTGTTTCCACCATGGGAAACCGAGCGTTCTTCATGAGATGTTTGCTGCATTTTATTACTTCAAGTTCATTTGGTAAACTTGAAAAACATGTCCCTTTAAAATGTGTTCCACCTAAAGAAAGTTTGCTCTAATTCTAGCATATGATACTATATGGACTCAGACTTCAAAACTAGTGGTTGGGCACCTATGACCAGTTAGCTCGGCATAACCCTCAAGATAATTTTACGGGACTTGAAGCACATGTTCTAATACAGATGTATTTTGGTTATTTATTGCTGTTTAACAAACCACCCCAAAATTTTGTGGCTGAAAACAATAACCATTTCATTATCTGTCATGATTCTGTGGGTTGACTGGGCTCAACTGTGTGGTTCTTCTGCTCCATGTGATATGGCCTGAAGCTACATCTGGGAGGCTTGACTTGACTAGAATGTCTATAATGGCTTGAGTGCATGGCTTGCATCTGGTGCTGGCTTGGCTAGTAACTTGGCTAGGACTGATGACAATAGTGCCTTCTGTTCACTCCTATGTGATTTCTCCCTCTGGGCTTCTCATAGCATGGCAGCAGGATTTCAAGAAGATGTACATCAAGTGTGAGGGGAATACACAAGGGTCTGGTGCATTTTTAGCAACTAGCAAGCACAAGTTGGAATCTGTATTACATTTGCCCAACTTACATACCTCTCAGAATTGAAGTATGGGATATTGTCCATAAAATTCCAAAATTGGGGCTACCTACATGGTATTAAGTAATTCATTCTGTCCACGGGGACTGAAAGAAAGATATCCTGTTTTTTAAGTGATTGAACATTGTAATGTTCTCATTTGAAAATGGAAATTAATGACTGAAAGAAAGATACCCTGTTTCTTAAATGATTGAACATTGTAATGTTCTTGTTTGAAAATGGAAATTAACATCAGTGGTAGTTTACTGACCTATGATATTTAATAGTTATCTCACTTCTGCCATAGCCTGAGTATCCTGAGAAATTTAATTATATTTGTTTACTGAGATGCCCGGAATACCACATTACCAGAGCCCATGCTAGAAGGAATCTAATTCAACCATGTGCTTTTCAGAAAGAAAGCTGAGATCTGCAAGGTTATAACTTACTCAAGTCCTCCCTACCTGCTTCAATCAGAGCTGCTTCTCTGTCTCCTGTTTTATATGTTGTGGCTAAGGTATAGTTTTATTTATAAAGCCAAGTACAATAAAATAAAGCTTGAGAAAGAAGCAGAATAGATCTTAGTTAAGAGTGCAGAGTCTGGAACCAGATTATTTGGGCTATGATATAAACTCTCTATGCCTCTATTTTTTCATCCGTAATTTTGGAAAAAAACAAAACAAAGCAAAACAGTAACTGCCTTATAAGGCTGATATGTGAGTTATGTGAGTTTATATTTATAAAATGTTTGGGACTTTCCCTGACACCTAAATAACACTATGTACATTTTAGTGAAATAAAATAAACCCATTGTACTGGAGTTGAAAGGAAATGCAGAAAACCATCAGGTTTGGCAGCTCACTGTTCAAATTCAGGTCTTAGGAATAAGCCTATTTCCACTTTTTCGTGCATGTAGGAAGTTTCCTTAAGCAAGACCTAAGACTTTTAAAGAACTATGAATTGCCTCTATTAATAATAAAATATTTAACTGTAAGCCTTCAGTATTAGTTGGGATGCCTTAGACTGTAGATATCAGAAAACCATACCCCATAGCTTCAAATGGTAAGGACTCTCTTATTTGCTGTCCTTGGGAAAACACCAATGTCACGGTCACACCTTGACTTGTCATGTTTCCACAGGCCACTCTACATCCCCCTCACCCCAACTGTGGGGCTACCTCAGGTCTGCACTCACAGTTCTGCCTGGGTGTGGTCTCTGTCAGACTTTCACAGAGACTGACCATATGAGCAGTTCTCCCGGAGGCTTGCTACCAACGTGGACTTCTCCCAGGGGAAAAAAACTCAGATTCCTCCTGAAGCCCTAGGGTTTCTCTTACTTGCCATAGCTGTCCCCAGAGTCATACCAAATCTACTCTCTTTCTCCTCCAGCCCAAGTAATCTTTATTGGTAAGCAGTGATTACCTGGGTGTTTATTTTCTTTCAATTCTAACATTTACAGCCCTAATTATGAACCTGGCTTCCTTTAGCACTGTGTATTTTTCATATCAAAATACTCGGTGATTATATATTTATATGAGAGTGGGTGGGGGGTGAATGTAGGCAAGGATCAGACAACAGATAAGTGCAAATGATAGGCATTAGTTAATTCAGGTATTCAGAAGTTATTGCATAAAGAGATTTTATTGCATAAAATAAAAAACCTTACCTGACCAACTCAACCCTTAAGTAAGTTCTGAATTCTTCTAGCAATTGTTGTCTGCACAACTCTTTGAGTTAATCACAAATGGACTTGAAACATCTATTTTCTTCTTGCTCTGACTTAATTCACTTTTTGTTACTTTTAATTCGCCTATTCATTTAGTCATATTTGGTTTGATTGGTTATATTTAATGGTTAAGGCTTCTTTTAAAATTGATGGAGCTTCAAAGAAAACCTCCCTTTGTTCTTAACACAGTCACAGAATTATTTTCCTACCTTTAGTCATAAATCTGACTGCTTCAATAGCCATGTGAACATCCGATCCAGTGCTGACATTTCATACTTTTTTGACTTTTCAAATCCACTAACTTGTAGCCACCTACTTCAACCCAACAACTTCTCTATTGTTGATCCTCTATATTCCACCCCACCCCTGCTCCATCCACCTCTGTACTTCCAATGAGCCAATTAAATGCCACATTGTTTATGCCAGTTTTGAATTAGGTTTTTTAATATCAAATGCACCAGTTAACTGTTATTTTATATCAAAAGCACCGCTCTGATAAAACATGTCTGGGCAACTGGAAAAATTAGGTGCTAACTTTAAAAGAAGAAAATAAAATCTGTCCCCTCACCTCATCCCCCAGAATGATGGAGACATCCTTTTTTTTGGCCTGTGTGCCAAAATACAATATATATTATATTTCACAATTAAAAATACAGACAAAGATATGAATCATTAAAAAATGGCATGTAAGTATAAATTTCAGGGGAAGGTATTTTATTGGCAGTTCAGATCAAATAATATCTTTGCCTGGGTAGGAAATAAAAAGTTCCTACTTTGTATATGGATGGAATATCAGGGTGGTGATTTTTTTTTGCTTCTCTTTGGTACCTGAAGGAGTTTGTATCCCTTTCACTTGAAAAATTCCAACACAGAGCTTTCACTGGTTTCCTGCTGAGTTTGACTTGCCCTAAGACAGTTGTATCAGGCCAGATATGAATGTATTGTGGAGTCCCATAGTTTATAATGATTTTACATAATTTACAAAGTTGGCTGATTATATTTTCTAGTGTGTTATATCATTTAGTAAAAAAGATATTTGTTTTTCTTTCATTTGAACTGGAAACTCTCATCATATTATGATTATCCCTTAACAAAGCAAAAGAAATTGCCAATGTGTGTATTGTATCCTAAAATGACCTGGAAGAATGCTGCTGTGAGTTTTCTCACACTGGAGGTTGAAGGAAATTCCCATCAAATCACTTGTTTGTTTTTTTTTAATTTTTTTTAATTGTGAAATACTGTATACACACACACACACACACACACACACACATACACACAAAAAAATAAAGAAAAAGCAATAATGTTCAAAGTACACTTCAGCAAGTAGTTATAGCACAGATTGTTATGGATTACCATTCCACTATTTCGGATTTTTCCTTCTAGCTGCTCTAAAACACTGGAGGCTAAAAAAAAATAATAATATAGTAATTCAGCAGTCATGCTTATTTGTTTTCTGTTATCACTCCTCCTTCTCCTTTGATTCTTTTTTAAATTTTTAGGGGTATCAACACCAAAGGGTAGGGGGATGTAATTTTGATAATCTTTGTCCCTCTGGGTTTCAGGATTTACCTGGCCTAAGAATGCTCCTGGAATTATAGGTGCCAGGAAGCCAAACGTAGTGCATGAAACTTTTAGAGAGTCTGCGTTCAAGCTCTAGGTGTTCTTAGTTAACAGGATTAATGTTGGTTAGGGTTTAGCAGACCATGGCAATTAGCACTATCTAACTGAAGCTTGCATGAGAGTAGCACCCAAAATAGCCTCTTGACTTTAATTGAGCTCTCTTAGCCATTGATGCCTTATTTTATTATACTTCCTTTCCCTGCTTTGGTCAGGAAAGTGTTGTCAATCCCACGGTGCCTGGGCCAGACTGATCCCCAGGAACCATACCCTACATTGCCAGAGAGACTTGCACCCCTGAATGTCATGTTCCACCTAGTGGGGAAGGTAATGTTTTCCCTTGCAGAGTTGGGCTTAGAGAGAGAAAGAGAGACAGAGGCCACATCTGAGCAACAAAAGAGGTTTCTTTGAAGCACCTCCTAGGCCTCGTTATAGGTAGTCTTAGCTTCTCCACTACAGAAATAAGTTTCATAAGGGCAAGCCTCAAAATCAAGGACTTGGCCTATTTTCTTGGAGTCCCCAGTGGTTGAGAGGGTACCTCAGGTTTCTCAGATGAGAAAGTTTAATAGTTCCATTTTTTTTTCCTTCAGTCCCTCAAGGGACTCTAACAAAACTTTTTAATTATCAGCCCACCATAGCCTGAGACGTATTTAGGTTTTACATTAAGCTATATAGAATTACAAGACCTTCTTCTCTTTCTGGACTCTAAGAGTTTGAGTTATTGAAATGAGCTGTCCAGATAGTTTGATTTAGATTGTGTGTTACAGAAATTAGGTTCTAGGTATAATATACCTCTCTGCCTTTGATCTCATACAATAGGTGAAGGTCTAGAGTACATATACTATCATATTTTACCCAGTAATCTGATTTACCTTAGTCCCAGTCAAATTGGCTTTTTTTATCTCCGATTGAGGCCTGATCTGTTTTTCAGTTATTGTATATAGCAATGCTGACTTTCAGGGCTGCAGCATTCCATTTTTGGGTCTTAGGTGTCACAGAGTTACTAAAAGTTCCAGGGAAATTCCAACTGATACACATATAGCTCAGTGTCTAGGAATCTAGGAATACATTTACAACTTTGGGCTAAGGGTGGCTGCTATAAGAACTTACAATCTAGGCTTCAATTTTCTTATAAGAATTTTCTGAAAGAGACCTTAGCATATTTGTTCTTTTGTTTCTGGCTTATTTTCCACAACACATTGTCCCCAAGGTTTATTCCATCCATTGAGTGCCTTTCGATGTCCTTCCTTTTTGTAGCTGCATGATATTACATTATATAAATGTATCATATTTCGCCATTCTGCATCTCAGTCATTGTACCCTTTCACTCCCTCCATCTATTGGGAATCATGGCTTATGTTCAAAATGAACAAACTAGGTCTTATTGCATCCTTACTTGGTTGTACAATCAGCAGCATTCTCAATTTTAGGTCATTTTCATTGGTCCATAGAGACAAAAAACCAACAAGCACAGACTCACCAAATGTCAAATCAAAACTATTCCTAATCACTTGTTGTCCCCCATTCCTATTCGTTGGCCCTGGCAGTGCTGTGGTACTGCTGATGTCTTCCTGTTAACAACTGGCCATAGCATGCGCTTTTAGTATTCCCCCTATATCCCTCCACTATTTGACTCTTTGTCCAATATCAAACCTTTTTAAAATGGTTCATGTGAGAACTTTGATCAGTGTGATACATGACACTATACATCCCCTTTCAATCATATTCACCTTCAATATGGCAATATAACTTATAACCTCACTGATTAGTTACCATCACTTCTATCTGTATGCTTGCATTTAAGTTCAACTTCACTAAGTAGTCTTTCTAACATCTCTAACTTCTGTTAGTTCTGCTATGTTCTATAGAGTAACCTCTGTGATTACCTTTACCAGCATCATAATAGTGAAATTATATAGTATTTGTCCTTTTGTGTCTGACTTACTTCACTCAGTATTATGTCCTCAAGATTCAGACATGTTGTCATATTCTTTGGGATATTATTTCATCTTACTGCTGCATGGTATTCTGTCATTTATATATACAACATTTTTATCCACTCTTCTTTTGATGGGTACTTGGATTTTTTCCATATTTTAGCAATTGTGAATAGTGCCGCTGTGAACATCAGTGTGCAAATGTCTGTTCGTGTCACTGCTTTCAGTTCTTCTGGGTATATACCGAGTATTTGTATGCCATGTCATAGGGCAACTCAATATTTAGTTTTCTAAGGAATTGGCAAACTGTTTCCACAGCAGCTGTATCATTATACATTCCCACCAGCAGTAAAAATATGTTCCAATTTCTCCCTATCCTCTTCAATATTTGTAGCTTTCTGTTTGTTTAATAGCAGCCACCCTTATAGGTATGAGATTATATCTCATTGTCATCTTGATTTGCATTTCTCTTACAGCTAATGAAAATAGGTATATTCTTCCCACTTTGCTCTTCTTTTTTAGGATATGATTAGGTATTCAGAGTCTCTTTCCCTTCCAAATAAATTTGATAACTAGTTTTACCAAGTCTTCAAAGTTGTTGGGATTTTGATTGATATTGCATGGGATCGGTAGATCAATTTGGGTAGAATTGACATCTTAATGGCATTCAACGTTCTTATCCATGAGCATGGAATATGTTATCTATTTAGGTCATTTTAAAATTTCTTTTAGCAGTTTTTTGTAGTTTTCTGTGTACAAGTCAGTCCTTGGCATCCCTGGTTAGGCCTATTCCTAAATAACTGATTCTTCTGGTCACTATTTTGAATGGAATTTTTTTCCTTAATTGTCTTGTCAGATAGGTCATTGCTTGTGTATAGAAACATTACTGATTTTTGTACATTAATCTTGTATCCGGCCACTTGGCTAAATTTGTTTATTAGTTCAAGTAGCTTTGTCATAGGTTTCTCAGGGTTCTCTAAGTATAAGATCAAGTCACCTGCAAGTAATGAAAGTTTACTTCTTCCTTTCCTATTTGGATGTCTTTTAATTCTTTCTCCTGTATAATCACTCCAGCTAGGACTTCTAGTCCAATGTTGAATAATTGTATGGTGTGCTGATTTGAAACTCTTGTACACCCCAGAAAAACTGTGTTCTTGAATACTGATTCAATATTGTTGATGGGATCTTTTGGATTAAGTTGTCTCTATGGAGATGTGACCCACACGATTGTGGTTGTGACCTCTGGATTAGCTAGTTTCCATGAAGATGTGTCTCCACCCATTCAAGGTGGCTTACTTACTAGAATCCTTTAAGAGGTAACCATTTTTGGAAATAGCTTCTGAGTTGACACAGACAGAGATGTTTGGAGATGCAGAAAGAAAATACCCACAGGGATGCTGTTTGAAACCAGAATCCAAAGGAGCAGCAGATGACAGCCACATGGCTTCCCAACTGACAGAGGTGTTATGGACTCATCACCCTTTCTTGAGTCAAAGTATCTTTCCCTTGATGCCTTAGTTTGACATTCTTATGTACTTAGATCTGTAAATTTGTAACTTAATTAATTCTGTTTTAAAAGTCATTCCGTTTCTGGTATATTGCATTCTGGCAGCATTTAACAAAGTTTAAAACAGTTGATGACAATAGACATTCTTGTCTCATTCCCAATCTTTAGGGGATTATTTTCAGTCTCTCACTGTTGTGTATGATGCTGGCTATGGGTTTTTCATATATATCATATATGATATTGTGGAAGTTTCCTTTGATTCCTACATTTGGAAGTGGTTTTTATAAGAAAAGGATGTTGAATTTTGTTGAATGCTTTTTCAGCATCAATTAATTTGATCATGTGATGGTTTCTCTTGTGATTCGTTAATGTGCTTTATTACCTTGATTGATTTTCTTGTGCTGAACCACCCTTGCATTTCTGGCATAAACTGTACTTTGTCATGATGTATAATTCTTTTAATGTGTCATTGGATTCAATTTGCTAGTATTTTGTTGAGAATTCTTACATCTATGTTCATCAGGGAAATTGGTCTATCATTTTCCTTTCTTTTAGCATATTTATCCAATATTGGTATTAGAGTGATGTTAGCTTCATAAAATGCATTAGGTAGCATTCCTTTTTCCCCATTTTTTTTTTTTGATGAGTTTGATCAGGATTGATGTTAATTCTTTTAGAATGCTTGATAAAATTCCACTGTGAAGACATCTGGCCCTGGGCTTTTCTTTGTGGGAAGATTTTTGATGGCTGATTGAGTATCTTAACTTGTAATTGGTTTGTTGAGATCTTCTATTTCTTCTCATGTCAGTATAGATTGTTTGTGTATTTCTAGAAATTTGTCCATTTTATCTAAGTTGTCTAGTTTGTTGGCATATAGTTGTTCATAATATTCTCTTATGATTTTTGAAATTTCTTCAGGGTTGTATGGTGCAATGGTGGCTTACTGGCAGACTTTTTGCTTGCCATGCCAGAGACCCAGGTTCGATTCCTGGAGCCTGCTCATGTTAAGGGAAAAAAAAAAATTTCTTCAGGATCTACAGTAATGACTCCCCCCCATTCATTTCTGATTTTGTTCATTTGCATCCTTTCTTCTTTTTTTTTTTTCTTTATCAGTTTAGCTAGAAATCCATTGATTTTATTGATTTTCTCAAAGAACCAACTTTTGGTTTTGTTGATTCTTTCTATTTTGTTGTTGCGGTCTCTGTTGTTCTCCAGTTCATTTATCTCTGCTTTGATCTTTGTTATCTGTCTTCTTCTATTTGCTTTGGGATTAATTTGCTGTTCTTTCTCTAATTTCTCCAGGTGAGTAGTTAAGTCCACAATCTTTGCTCATTCTTCTTTTTTTTTTTTTAACGTGGTCAGGCAACAGGAATTGAATCCGGGTCTCCAGCACAGCAGGTGAGAATTCTGTCTCTGAGCCACCATCACACCACCCTCAATCTTGTTGTTTAATATATGCATTCAGAACAATCAATTTCCCTCTTGGCACTGCCTTTGCCCGTAAGTTTTGAATGTTGTAGTCTCAATATGATTTGTCTCCTGATATTTACTGATTTCCCAAGCAATTTCTTCTTTGGCCCACTGATTATTTAAGAGTGTGCTTTTTAATCTAGATATATTTGTAAAAGCCCTAATTCTTTGGTGATTATTAATTTCCAGCTTCTTTCTGTTGTGGTGAGAGAAGATATTTTGGATAAATTCAATCTGATTGAATTTATAAAGTCTTATTTTGCATCCCAGCATATGATCTATATGGAGAACATTCCATGTGCACTGGAGAAGAATGCATATCCTGGTGTTTTAGAGTGTAATGATCTATATATAACCTGTTAGGCCTAATTCATTTATCACATTGTTTAGATTCTCTGTTTCCTTGTTGATCCTCTGTCTGGTTGTTCTTTCTATAGTGGAGCGTGGTGTGTTGAAGTCTCTCACTATTATTGTTGAAGCATCTATAGGTCCCTTCAGTTTGGGCAATGTTTGCTTCATGTACTTTGGAGTTCTTGATTGGGAGCATAAATATTTGTAATTGTTATTTCCTCTGGGTAAATTGTCCATTTTATTAATATGCAGTGTCCATCTTTATCTCTTGTAATATTTTTACACTTAAAGTCTATATATTAGTATAGCTACTCCTGCTTTCTTTTGGTTACAACTTGCATAGAACATCTTTTTCCATCCTTTCACTTTTGATCTATTTGTATCCTTGGGTCTGAGATGCTTCTCCTGTAAACAACATATAGATGGATTATAATTTTTAATCCATACTGCCAATCTGTATCTTTGAATAGGTGTGTTTAGTCCATTAATGTTCAAAGTTATTACTGTAAAACCAGTTCTTGAATCTTAGTTTTTATTTGTCAGATCTATATATTCTTTTCCCTCTCTCTTGTTTTATTTTTTAAGTTAGCCCTACTGGTACTCTTCAATTTTTTGCCCTCCTCCAGACCTGCCTCTCCTGTCTTTTTTTTTTGTTTTTCTCCAGCTCCCTTTAGTATATCTTGTAGAACTCCCTCTAGTATATCTTGTAGGGCAGTCCTCTTGTTGACTAGCTCTCTCAATCTTTGTCTGTCTTTGAAAATTTTAATCTTTCAATGTTGAAGGGCAGCTTGGCAGAATAAAGAATTCTTGGTTGAAACCCCTTCTTGTTCAGAATCTTAAGTATTTCAAACCATTGCCTTCTTGCCTCCAGGGTGCCTGTTGTTTAATCTAAATTCAGACTTGTGTTTATTCTTGTATGTAGTAGATTGCTTTTCTTGTGCTGCTTTCAGGACTTTTGACTTCTCTTCAACATTTGACAGTTTGGTTAATATGTATCTTCGAGTAGGCCTATATGGATTTATTTTATTTGGGACTTGTGGGGCCTCTTTGATTGGCATTTTTATGTTTTTTTACACGGAATGGGAAGTTTTCTCTGATTATATCTTCAACTAGCCTGTCTAGCCATTTACTCTTCTCTTCTCCTTCTGGGATACCAATGATTCCTATGTTTGTGCACCTGCAGAATCCATCATTTCCCTAAGATTCAGTTTCATTTTTCCAGCTTTCTTGCCATTTATTCTTGTGTGCTCTAGTCCTGTGTTCTGTCTTTTAGCTCATTTATTCTTCCTTCTACTTCTTCATAGCTGATATTGTGTGTCCCTAGTATATTTCTACAATGATCTACTCTATCTTTCATTTCTGTGAAATCTGCTATTTTTCTATTTAGACTTTCACATTCTTCTTTATTCTCTTCTAGTATCTTCCTGATATCCTTTATTCCTTTATAAATAGCCTTGAGTAGTTGTTCCATTTTCTGTGTCCCCTCGGGTGTTGTGATTTGTCGTTTGGCTGAGCCTTTTCTGCCTGGATCTTCACATGCTTTGTGATTTTCTCTTGTGTTTGGGGCATTTGACTATTTTAATAAGGTTATTTTCCAAGTTGAAGTTTAGACTTCACTCACCTAAAGTTTTGTATTTACTTGGTTTTGTATTGAGGGTTCCCTTTTTAATAAGGTTATTTTCCAAGTTGAAGTTTAGACTTCACTCACCTAAAGTTTTGTATTTACTTGGTTTTGTATTGAGCGTCCCCTTTTGCACTTGGTTTGTCAGTAATTCCCTGCCAAACTAAGGCCCAGATCTCATGTAGGGGCTAATGTACTACTTAAGGGTCTATTTAAAGCTAGGCAGGGGTATGGGTGGTTCAGTTACAGCATACCCATCAGCCACGCAAGAGACCCAGGCTCAATTCCCAGCCTAGGCACCCCTCAAAATAATAATAATAATAATAATAATAATAATAATAATAAATTAAATTAAAATACTAGAAAAACATACTTCAGCAATAGTAGGCCCCACAGCTAGAAGGAGACACCCCAAGATATATTGGGAATGAACTCAGACTTGTGGCCATAGAAGAGAGGGAAAATAAAAGTAAAAATAAAGTATAAATATACAAAAATATATAAATAAAAATAAAAATTAATAATAATATAGAAAAATATGCATTTTTTTAAAACCTAGGTGCAGATAGGGAGTTTACCAGGCTGCATCTACTACTTCTTCTCAGTCGGTGGTGTTTCTGAGCCACCTCCTCCCCTCAGGCCTGCCCCTCTCCAATTGCAGCAGCTGGTTGAGAAGATGGCATGCGTGGTGGGGTGGGCTGCTCCTGGCACATGGAGGCAGATGGGCTGGCCCCAGCAAATGAGACTGGGTTGCCGATTGCAGTATCCAGTGGAGCAGTTGATTATAGTGCCTCGTACCCAGCATATCTGCTGTTTACTGTACCCAACAGGATGGCTATTTATGATACCCAGCCAGGTGACTGCTCTCAGCACTTGGGGGTGTGACTTTTTATGGTGACTGGCTAGATGCACCTCCTGGATCCCCACAGGCACTCACAGCTGCAGAGCTGTGCAGGGAGGTTTCCCCAGCCAGCAGCTTTGGCGAGCTGAAGCAGAGGGATGGTCAGTTAGCCTTGGATCTGCACTTCCCCATGTGCCACTGCCCACCCCTGGTGGGATCACAGCTGATCAGGCCCACCCTGCTCTCCCTGTCTAATCTTCCCAAAGCCTAATAGGGGAAGTAGGAAATGTATGTAAGTTGCAGCAATATGAACTAGAAAGATTTTAATAGTGATCAAGATGTGAGGCAAAAATCTACTTCAAAATCTTCTAATTCTCTCTCCTCCCTAGGAAATATTGAAGACCCTCTTCAATCATTTAAGCCCCCAGGACTGCAGTCCTGGTCATTTCTTCCCTATCCCCTATCTTGTTCTAAGGAGCAGGGGTGAATCCAGCCTACTGTACTCTGCTGTCTTCCCAGAAGTACAAATCACTTGTTTTTGATATTTTTACAATTTACTTTTTTATGACTATTCAAGAACTATTCTACAAGTTCAAACACTTTGGAGTCTACCTGTTTCCACAGAGAAATAAGAATAAAAATAAATGTGCAAATTAGTGAAGATAAAGTAGAGATCATTGCCCTGGAAACTTGGGGTAGAATTCGTTACTTGTTTTTAGTTTCAAATTCGACTCTGAACTTCTTGTCATTTGAGGCTAAGCGGAAACAAGATGAACTTCATATTTTTCCGTAGAAATGCTGTAATAGGAAACATGACAGTAGGAAGCATTTTTTTTTCTGAATACTCAATTTTAAAAGGAACTTATTATATGGAGAGGTTCTTTCTGTATAGCTGTACGGTCAGCACTTACATCACTCATCAATAAAAAGTTAATGAAGTAAGGATATACTGAAATTCTCTGATGACATGGAAGCTAAAGAAAAGCCTTTCAGGTATGTTCCTCTCTTATGATCAGATTTTGACAGGCATAAAATCAAATGAGATTTTTTATCATAGGTTATTCTGCTCAAATTTTAATTGGGATTTTTATAGTGGGCAGAGACAAATTATTTGAAAATAAAGTCTCTCCAAAGATATGAAGTACAGATATTCTGCATTGTTGAAAAACCATTAATATATTTTAAAATACCTGATACAAGAAGAAATTTTTCCCTTAGGTGAGAATTTTTCCATGTATAGAAAATCTGGGGTGGAGCCAAAATATCCCTCAGGAAATATCTCTGATAAACATTTGAGATATTTAAGTGGTTTCTATTTCTATAATTCTTTAAGGCTTAAAAATTTACAATATAGGTTATTTACATGTTGAATTCTATCAAGAAATTTAAGAGTTTTGCTGTAAAACTTTAATCTTGGGGGTGGTACAATGGTGGCTCAGTGGCAAGAATTCTCGCCTGCCAAGCTGGAGACCTGGGTTTGATTCCCAGAGCCTGCCCATGCCAAACAAAAAACAAAAACAACTTTAATCTTGGATTGAAGTCAAATTAAAATAAATAATGAAGGCAGAATGCTATAAGATAAAGAATTCCATCCTGAAGAGTCACAGTTGGAGTACCAGCTCCACTGCCAACTAGTAGTTATGCCCTGGGGTGAGTAACTTGGCAATAAGCTATTTCAGACTGATCCATTCTTCTTGCTATACTTCAAATCCCTCTGTGTCCTTTCACTCTGCCCTGGCAGCCTTATAGCTCCCAGACCTATAGGTTTGACAACATGAACTCCATTCTCCTCTCCTTCCTCCTTCAGGCTTCTGGAAGACACTCTTTCATATTGTCCACCCCCATTCCCTGGCTCTCTCTTTCCAGATTCCTCAACGGTCTCACACTGATTATCCCATCTCTCTTTCTTATATCTTCAACTTCTCCTCAGTAGCTTCCCTTCATCTGCATATTTCAATATACGCAACTGTGTCATATTAACAAAAAGAGTTCTCTATCCTTTCCTCGATAGCAATACTTCTGAACCTTATCCATAGTCATAGTCTCCACTTCCTTCATATCCTCCTGACTCCCCAAACCCTGCCACCTGGCTTCTGTTATATCATTTTCCTAAAACTATTCTTTTCAAAGTTATCCATGACCTCTATTTTGCTCTTGATTAATTGATGAGCCTCACTTTGCAGGGCTTATCATTCCCCTTTCCTGGAATGAGTCTCTTTCTTTGGCAGCTTGTCCTTCTGCTAGTTCCTCTAGTTTCTCCTTTGTGGCTTCCTATTCTATTATCTGTTCCTTAAATTGGAAATTATCAGTCTCTTGTAGTCATCTCCAGTTCCATCTCCTAATGTGCATTCTGACTGATGTGACTAAGACACTTCTTCTATGATTGTATCAGTTTCTTGCCTACAAATTTCCATGGCTCCCTATAGTATGGCCTACAGACAACCTGAACTTAACCTAGAAAAATGAGATTATAATCAACTTTTATCCCATGACACAAAATCTTTCATTTTCATTGTTCTTTCCTTAATATTTCCATTGATCTCTCCTCACTTTGGTGTTTCTTCATCTTTCAACAAGAACAAATTCATTTAAATAGAAATGAACATAATACTTTATTTTGTATATATGCCTAACAATAACAAAAATATGTGTCCTGTTTTCAGGTACTTCATTATCAAGAAGTTGTCCAAATTGTACTTATTCCTCAAACTCCAGATTTCTTTGTTTCCTAGCTGTCAAAGCAAATACCATGCAATAGGTTGACTTAAACAGTGGGGATTTATTGCTCATGGTTTTGAGGCTAAGAGAAGTCCAAAATCAAGGCGTCATCAAGGCAATGCTTTCTTCCAGAAGATTGTCATATTCTGGGGCTGGCTGCTAGCAATCTTTGGGTCCTTGGCTTTTCTGTTACCTGGCAATATATATGGCATCCTCTCCTGGCTTCTCTTTTCTCTTCCAGATTCTGTTGACTTCCAGCTTCTGGCTGCTTCCTGTGGCGCTCTCTCTCTCTGAACTTTCCTATAAACCTGTCAATAACAGGATTAAGATCTTTCCTGAATTAGCTGGGCCATACCTTAACTGAAATAACCTCATCAAGAGATTCGATTTCAAAGGCTCATACTCACAGGAATGGATTGATTTTAAGAGCTCCAAATGGAAATCTCCCTAATCCTGATCTTCTCATCTAGAAAAAAAGCAGGGTTTGTGTGTGTGTGTGTATACAGACACGTCACCAAAAAAGATATAGGAGATGTTGATAATAACAAGAAAGGATGCTCAATACCAGTTATTAGGAAAATATATGTTATAATAACCTTGTTTTTTTTAACAGGTTGCTTCAGCCCAACAATTACATCAAAATAATATGATGGTGCTTATTTATAATCCAGATTTCTAAATTTTGCCTCATATTTAGAAAATGCACATTTTAGCAAGCAAAGGTGTTTCATGGGCACACTAAGTAGAATTAGAAGATTTTGAAGTAGATTTTTGCCTCATATCTTGATTACTATTTAAAATCTTTCTAGTTCATATTGCTGCAACTTACATACATTTCCTACTTCCCCTATTAGGCTATAAACTCTTTGAGGATAGAATCAAGATTTGTTTCATCTCACAAATAAAACTTTTTACCTGCCCCACAACTTATAAAATGTGTTGAATATGATCCTTCATATGTTTCGATGCTATGTAGTGAACATAATTATAAAGCCTGAGTAAAAATGAAGTGTATGAGAAACCTAATATAAAATTTAAAAGCCTTTCATTGATATTTGTTTAAAGTTGTTCATGATGTGCTACTATCTACCTTTTCTACTATTTTTTTTGCAGCAAATCCTCCCTTTAGTTTCTTTTGACTTTTCATTCAAGTGTTGCTTTCATCCCACCGTATGACCTCTTGCATATGCCATTGCTTTGCTGGGATGTTCTTCATTTTTCCACCTCCCCTTCTCCTAGTTGCCTCCTGTGCACCTTTTAGAGGACTTTTCATGAAAGCCTTTTGTACCTTGAAACTAAGTCAAGTTCCCCTGTTGTCTGTTCGTCTTCTGCCCCATAACAAGTAGCACAATAGCAATTTTCCATTTGTCTTGGTAGAACCCGGATTTGTCCTTTTCTCTACTAGATCACATACTCCAAGAGGTCAGGGATTGTACTCTTTTCTTTTCTTTGATCTCACTATCACATTTCCAGCAACTAGTCTGTTGCCAACACCAATGAGATATTTGGACTCTATCAAGGTAAATACATATGTACATATGTTCGTATATTCATCTCTTTAGTCAATAATCATAAATCACTTTTCCTTTTTTCTCTCTACTATCCATTTAAACTCATTTTGTTGGACTAGTTCTCCCATTTGCTCCTTGTTGAAATCTCATCTGTTCACTGTTAAATTGTAAAGAGTCTCTGATGTTATCGTGGTTAAACTATCTAACAAAAATGATGAAAAATACTCTGAACTTTGCTTCCTCTCTGTTTTATTTTCTCTGTCCCATTTGACTCCACCTCACCATTTTCCCACTCCCCAGGTTCTTCCGACCACCACAGAATTGGAAGGGGGAAAGGCAGGTGCTATCAGGGGGCAAGAACTGTTTTAATTTTACTGACATGGTGTGGTCACTGGTTACCTTTAACTTTTTAAAGCTGATTTTTTCTTCTTCTAAAGGGAATTTTGAGGGTTCGCTGCTAAAACGCTGCATCCCACCATCATCTATAGTTTGTTACCTCCAATACTTTGAAATGGGTGAATAAATGTATCTTCTCAGATGCGACTTCCATACCCGCCCCCCTCCACCCTTGGACAATTCACTGAGACCTCTGTTTGTTTTTTCCTGCTGAAGTCTCTTCACTTCAACCTTCTGGGGTTTAGTTCTGGGCCTAGGATAATCCTAGGAAGATATTCTAGGGCAGACCCACAGGAGTCATGCATGTTTGACCTGCCGGTGTTGCAGTGCAGCCCTCTGTTCTGATGCCACACATATCACAAAAAAATATATAAAATCTCTCTGACAAATCTTCAGTTTTGCTTTTAAAAAGATTCATAGCATATACAAAAATCAGATTGCTATAGAGAAGAATGTTCCTTCCTAAGAATCTGTGGTTAAAATCACAGAATATTTTATAAATGTTTGTAATTCACTTTGTAGAATTTAAGCATCCTATTGTGTGAACTTCTAAGTATTTGTGAATTAAGGAAATGCATATACATGTATATTTACACACACATTCTTCCTACATATGTTTTCTTTCCACAAAAGTAATCAAAATGTGAGCCAAGGAAAAAGTTATCAGATTAAAACCAATTGAATTTAAGAAATGAAAAGGTCAAATATCTTGTTTAAGATCCTTTATCACTGGATTTAACCTGGGATTTCTCCAATAAATCCCTTTGGATGTGATTCCATTTGGGTATTTATGTATTCTTGTACGTGTAGAATTTGAGATGGTCTATAATAAAAATATAAAATAAAACAATAATAGAAATGCAGTATTAAAATACAATAAAAGTAAAAGGTTAAGACAAGAAAAAGAACAACATAAAAGAAAGACAAATTCAGTCATTGTAAGAATTTCAGGTGGCTGATGGGCTAGTATGTTCACAGACTCTGAAAAATAGTAGGTAAAATTCTGGTTGCATAACAATACCTTAAAGGTTAAGTGTATTTCCAAAGTAGCACATTCTTTTCAGATTCCAAGGAGGCAATTTAAGGATCTCTAGGACAACAAATTAGGGCATTCTTAAAGATTTCAACAATTCTATGAGAGAGAAATTAATCATTGCTATTGCCAGCAATAGCAACAATGAGCAGTAATCCATCACTAAGTAGTTTTCTGAGCACTCCTCTGTGCCTATATCTAAAGAAGAGCTGCACAAGATTAAAAGAAACATGGAATGTATGATTCCTGATTTCAGGATTTTTACTTATTTATCCATCTGAAGCTAGAGATACATATAGCACTCAATTATTGAGCATGATTGAACAGTATAAAGCCCTGAATTGTGTTCAATAAGGAGTTTAGAAAAAAGTAATATATTTTAAAACTTCAGTTGCTCGTGATATTGACATTTGGATAGTATTTGTCACTGCATCCAACGATCTCATTCTAATTTCAAAACGAGGTGAGGAAACTAAGCATTAGTTATTATATATTCCCCCAAAGCCCTATACCAAATGATATCCTTATTGATATAGTCCTTATTGTCTTATTACAAGGACTTGGAATTTCCTGACTCTTAATTAATTATCTGGTATACAATGCATTTTATGCACATTTAATTTTCCTGTATAAGTTAATTGGAAATACCGCTGTATATCAGAAAATTAGACAGCTAATACACAGATTGATAAATAGAGATGAAAATAATGAACTTCATTCAACCACAGGTATAATAACCAGAACACCAATTGTCAAATGGATCTGGAATGGCTACCTAGAATCATCCAAACTGCAAGTGTAGAGGACAGCTAGTCCTCCACAAGACTACTCTTACTTCTGACACAAGTACAGGGGTTCCCCAAACTACCCTTGAATTTGATCATTGGCTATACGAATTTGCAGAGCTATGTTAAAGTATTATATTCACGGTTATAGTTTATTACAGGAAAAGGATATGGATTAAAATCAGCCAAAGGAGATGCCGAGGGCAGAGTCCAAGGGGATTCCAAATGTAAAGCTTCTGCTGTCTTCCCCCTTACAGTCAGGATGCATTTGTGTGGCAATACACACAGAGTATTGTCAACCAGAGAGGTTGACCCAAGCTTAAGTGTCCATGGTCTTTCTAGGGGGTTCATTATGTAAGTATAATTGTATTGATTGATTATCTATGTGGTTTGACTCTTCTTTGAGGTTGATACCACATAATCCCCACTCTAAATCTCATGGTTGGTCTTGATGGCATGGCCATTCCCGACCCTAAAAGTATTGGGTGTGATCAGTCCCACCCAAAGATCTGGTATGGCCAGACTGGCCTCTAAACAAAGACACTCCTATTGAGTATGACATTGATTACCTCCCAGAAGCCAAGGGCAAAGGCCAGACATCTCTTTAACCAAGGCAAAATTCTTTACTTTACAATGGCTATGTTTACTGAAAGCTCATTTTGTGTCAAGCATGACTGTAAGCACTTTATATGTATTATTTCATTTGATTCACAAAAAGACCTATGAAGTAGCAATGGTTATTATCTCCATTTTAAAAATGAGGAAACTGAGACAGAAGGAAATTGAAGAACTTGTCTCTGGTCACTCAGATATTAAGTGTCAGAGTCAGAGTTGCAATTAGAAGTGATCCTGAATGTCACCTTCAACTGAAATTGTCTAGTTCCAGACTTGATGCTATGGCATCCCAGATGAGATATAGATCAGTTTGGTCTCATTATAATAGCACTCTGTATAAATATTACCCTTCCAGAAGGAGCTGAAAAGTGCTTTGAAGAAATTAGCTAATTAACTTGTCATGTCAATTATATTGTATTATTTTTCTTATTTAATAAGGTAGGATCACGAGCTTTCTCAAAGCCCACATAGTAAGTGTCAGGAAGAAAACTTGGGATTTTGCCTTTTTGTTAAGACTTTTCAGATTAAAATTCCTCTCATGCAGAATGAAGGAGTTATAGTGAAGCCAATTATAAACCCATGACATTTTTATTTACCTCAGTGTAAAAAAATGACACCTTCCTCTCCTCCCCCATACATACTATTCTACACGATTGATTAATGAGTAATTTGAGAACTGTTGCTTCATCTGAGACAGGGTGATGAAGGATATATAGGAATCAGTGTTAGGTGGCAGGTGTCTAAACAATGTCTGATTAGACGAAATGTGTTTTCCCTCAGTCATATTAACATAAAGTGTCATATAGCCTCAGAAGTCAAAAATAACAGGACAGTTTTAAAAGCTGATGAGTGAAAGAACTGTTCCAGGGTTCCCTCATTAGGAGGAATGGATGATTACTTAGTGTGGGGAAACAGCCTGATTTATGTCTGTTGTAAAGCAAATAACCTAATCCTAAGCAAAAGAAACAGTCATCGGAAAGCAGAGTAAAAGGGTTTGCTTGAAGCTACTGAGGCTGTTTGCTCTGAAATGATAGGACTTCTCCTTGGAGTTCGAGAACCCACTGAGAAAACTAAGAGATGCCAATGGGTTCGAGATTTATCCATCACTGAAATGGTAATGATTGCTTGGTTGAGGTCTGCCTCAGGAACAATAATAACTATAAGTTGTATTGGACTTTGTCAGCCGGCTTCCTTCAAAAAGGGAAATTTAAGAGCCACCAATATAAGAATCACCATCAGACTGTAAATTTAGAGCCCCAGTCTAGTCCAAGTGAATCAGAACATTTCAAAGGAAGGACAGAAACTGCATTTTAAGTAAGTCTCCTAGCTCTGCTGTGCAACTCCCACTCCCTAAGTGGTTCTTAATGAGATTGTGACACTCTTTTACAAATGCACAGGTCCTGTCCAACTATGCCCACTTCTGTTTCAATGCAGAAGCCCAGGGAAGGTTCTTTGGCAAAATGCATTAAAAACTGCAACATTTATCTGGAGGTGATTCTGAATGTCAACTTCAGTTGAGAAGAATTGTCATAGGGCTTATTAAACCATGTGATCTTAATCCTTAGTCAGGGTGAGGTGGAATCATGTCTAGATAAATGCATTAATTTGTAAGCTTAATAATGCTGCCACTCATTGCCAATATTTTTGTGAAACATATTAGCATTGTTGCAACAAGAAAACATGTAACATGTTCTAATTTAGCACACTTGAGAACATCATATATGTCTAGAAATTGATTCCTTAATTCACTCCTGAACAGCAGAGTTCTTAGTCCCTGGCCCTCTTCTATTCTATTCCCACTTGTTCAGCCAACTACAAGTTGACACTCCTTTACTGGAAACAGTCAAGAGCCAGCTGTTAGTGCCAAGAATGCCAGGCCCAGCATCTGTGTATGTTTCAGAGTACTCTCCTGTAGGCATCCACCATATGCCAAGGGTTTTGTTGGAATGAGGCACATCCAGTCTCTTGAAGGCACCATAACTATGGTTAAGCACCCAACTTGTGCTCCAAACTTCTTCAGACGTAAATGACATAGAAGTTCTGTATTAAAGGTGCACAATATACTTGGGTATCCCTGAAGAAATGCCTGGCATTTGTGTACTTTTTGTGTTTCCCTCCCCATCCCCATACTTGCATTAGGGAAGGGGAAACACTGTCAATGTTTAGCCAGGGCCCAGCTTCAGTAAGAAACTGAATCAAATTTCTCTGCTTCCCTTCCTTTTTTCAAACAGATTACCCATGATGCCTTCACTTAATTGGATAGATTCACTGTCCCTGTTCTTTCCTTCTCAGATAACTCCAGTGATCCCCATCAGATTTTAAAATCCAGTGTGAATATATTATACTCATTTTTTCTCTTTTATTATAAGAATCCAGTAAAACAAAAACAACTATATGTGTAGGCCTACAGAATATCTTCAAACTTGAGGGTCTGTTTCATAGTGGTATAACTCATGACATGTAAAATAGATTTTAAATTTCAACATTATGAGTAGATGTATTGAATTTCATATAATTCATTGTCCCTAGGTCTTCATGGGAGACCTGAAAGTGAGATCCTGTCTGATTCTAAGGACTTTATAACTCTCTCAGAAGAGATGATGTGTGCTAAATTTTCATGCACATGTTTAAACATGTACTGAGCATGCTTCTCCAGGAAGGTAACACAAATCAAGGGGCTACATATTTTAACAGATATTCTTTTTGTCTTTATATAATGAAAAACACTGATAAATTATAAAAGATAAATAAAAAGACTTCACTGAATAGACATCCTCCTTTATTTCCTGCGCAAAGATTTTTCTAGTTTTTCTAAGCTTTCAAGGCTTAAGAGAGTTCAAAATGGAAATAATCACAAGAATTTTCAAGAGGTCAGTAAGTTCATTTCTGTCCATTTCTGTCATCCAATAAATATTGAACTCCATTTCTCCATAGAACGAATTTCATGATATTTCCACACAATGAGGGAATTTGTTAATTTGTGACAAAAATTACAAATATAAGATGATGATTTTTAAAAACGGCTTTAAGAATACATGTGCATATCTGCAGATGTCTTAGAAAACAATAGAGATGAAAATTTCCAAGGGCAACTGGGTAAAGAAGTGGGATGGAAGATTAGCTACGATCATTCCAGCAAAATCAATGTGGATATATATATCTGAATAAAAAAATAAACCATTCTCATCCCTGCTCTTCTGAATGATTAAAATGCTTTTCTATGTCCTAATAATTTAAACATGTGTATATATATATATACATGTTATATATAAATAATATAATATATATAATACATATTATTTGTATATATTATATATATTATTTATAGAAAATTGGAATGTTAAGGCATGTTTCAAAAAAGGCTTGAAGGGATACAGACTGTGCAACAGGACTGGATATAAAAACTCAGAAATGGACAGCACAATACTACCTAATTGTAATGCAATTATGTTAAAACATTGAATGAAGCTGCATGTGAGGTATAGGTTTTTTTTTTCTCTCTATTATCGTTTTAATTCTTATTCTGTTGTCTTTTTATTTCTTTTTCTAAATCGATGCAAATGTACTAAGAAATGATGAATATGCAACTATGTGATGATATTAAGAATTACTGATTGTACATGTAGAATGGAAAGATTTCTAAAAGTTTTGTTAATTTTTTTTAATTAATAAAAAAAAGGCTTTCATTAAATTGGCTTTAGGAAAGAAGTAGAAGTAAGGATGGAAAGACTTGCTACAAGTATTAATACAGCATTTAGATAATTATGGTGAAGCACCCAACGTGTGCTCCAAACTTCTTCAGACATAAATGATATAGATATTTTGTACTAAAGGTGCACAATATAGTTTTAGTGCACTCTAGTTTTATATGCTTTAAAAGACAGGTAAATCAAGTATTTTCTGTGATAGTGACCCTATTAGTAGCTTTATATTGTTTTTAATAGTAAACCCAGTCCCTAATGATATTTTGTCCTCAATTTTTTGGATTCTTTTCGTTTTAGGAAAATTTTTTAAGGGTAGAGTACTCAGAATTGACAATGATTCAAACTTTCTAACTTATAAAAGCAGTTGTTTTTGAACTTTTAATAGCTTGGGGTTTGCCTTAATTTTGCAAACTTCATCCCATTTTCCTTGGAAATAGCTGAAGGTATACACGAGAGGGTACATTCTTTGATTTTTAAAAGTAATATAATGATTCACAAAATATATTCATGAAGAAGGGTTTATAAGTAAATGCATTTCAGCAACTTATTCCCCCTATTTTACCCCTAAAATTCAAAAACCCTATCATTGTAGGAAACATTCTGAGGGGTCTCACAGTAATACACCTCTTTAATTTTTCTTGTCCTCGTATTTCAAAGTTCATTTCATCGTGAAGCCATTTTACACATAATGGTGGCAAATGATTTATTTGATTTTATTTTTTTTTATTTACATGGGCCGGCATGGGGAATTGAACCCGGGTCTCCAGCATGACAGGTGAAAATTCTGCCTGCTGAGCCACTGTGGCCTGCCTGGCAAATGATATTAAAAAAAACTTTTTTGTGCTATCTACTAGGTAATCCCCATCGAATATTCTTGGCTTAGAGTTTAACTGTAATTAATGGTCCTCTTCCATTGTTTTATGGATGGCGTCAATGGCAAACCTGATTCTCTTTTAATTTGGAAAATGTGGTAGCAGCCTCTCAGGTTCAGTAGAAGACCTGCTGCTCAGCGTTTAGCTCATTATAAAGTAGTTAACATGTGTCTCTCCTTTTAGCTCAATGGTTCTCATCATTTTTCTCTGGATGAATTAAGGATTTAAAAAGAGAGAGAGAGAGAGAGAGAGACAGCATGGACAGGGCAATATCCCAAAAAGTCAGGCCATGTGATGGGAACAGCTTTCATATCCTGAAAAAGAAGTGACAGCTACTATCAAAGATTTTTGAGATATTATGTAATATTTAGAGGGAAAGAATCTTGTTCACAACTTTTGTTTCTGGTTTAAACAGGGATTATGTCTTCTTTCAGCAAGTGTTTCTTGAATGCCTTCTAATAACATTTTGCCCAATATGTACCCCAAAGTGAAGGCAATCCTGCACCTTTGCTTACAGTGAAGTGGATTCATCCTAAACTAAGCACACTCACATGTCAGAAATGGCATTAGGGGCCCACTCTATGGAAACTAGTGTGTTTTCCTTTTCTTCCCAAATGCAAACTAATGAGAACCCAGGTTCTTGGCCTCATTAGCACTAAGTTTTCTGAGCTATCACCTGGCTCAATACTACTAATAGAAGTGACAGCCTGTGAGAAATTAGAGGGGAAAGGTGAACTTTTGCATGTCATAAATAATTTCTGGTTGATGAATTTCAGTCATGAGTATACAGTGCATTGAAGAAATACTATAGGTGTAAAGGGGACTTAGAAAACAAAATATCGCCTGATCATTATCAGATTCTAAATAGATGTGATGACTGACAGCAAAAGATGTTGCTTCTGTTAAACAGAATAATGTATGTAGAATTTGGAAGATCATTTTTATTTTTCCCTCTCCCTAACGCTGACCACAGACTCTTATTTTTCTGATCTTAACCTGCTCAAGTTTAAACTTTCTGTTTCCTTGGCCTTCCAATATTAGTGAGAAGTAAGAAAAGTAAAAACAATTACAAGTTATATAATTCCAGAAATAAACTTACAGCTAAAAAGTATCAATCCACATATGCTGATGACTCTTAAATAGACATATAAAAGAGAATGTTACAGAACAGCTTCCTTTATTTTCCATTATTATATTTTTCAATTAGAGAAAATTGGATGGTTATAATATCTCCTATGTAAAGCTCACTCTAACTGTGAGGCACCTAAACTGAACTATAGTTACAGCCAAGCAGAACTACACATAGTTTCCTCGCATACTAAATCTGAACTGGAGAGGGTGAAGGGTAGTTCAGTAATAAAATTCTCACTTGCCATATGGGAGACCCAGGTTCAATTCCTGGCCCATGCACTTCCCAAAAAACAAGCCAAACAAACAAACCAAAAACAAAAATTCAATAGATGGTACTGCAATAAGGGGATGCTCATATGGAAAAAAAAAAAATGTGACCTCCACCATACAGCATACAAAAATAAATAAATAAAAATAAATTTTGGAAAACAAAACAAAAAATAAATTTGGAATGGATAGAATTCCTGGTCATTAAAAAAAAAATTCTGTATCTGAACATTTGCTTAAAACATGTCACTCAATTTAATGAGAGCTGTGGGACTTTTATTCTAAAGTGCTTATTTCCAAGCACATCTTGTTGTTAACAAGGAACAGGTCTTCCCTTATGTTTGGGACTTGTCAAGTTCAGTGGACATAAAACATATTTAACTGTGTGAATAGCAGATTTCCAAATTGTGATGCTTAATAAAATCTAGTCTTGGCACAGATTGGTTACACCTAAAAAAAGATTTTTTGACGTTCTAATTGCAAATTAATTGTTCTGAAGTCATTAAAAAAGTAAGCACTTCAAGGTATCCAAAGATTTCCCTAAAAGGGCTCTGAGTTGCAGACTTATTACTTTGGGGGTAGCAGAGAGCTTCAATTGTGCCTATAATATTTGTTCCACTTAAACACAGGCAGCAAAAATGAGTTTGCAGAAAGTCTCTAAAGTAAATTCAGTCAGAAACCAGATTAATATTAAATGTTGTCTGTGACTTTCTTTCAAAGAGTTTTTTTTTTTTTTTTTGCCTCAGTGGGGAGGTCATTTTTTCTATACCCTAAAGCATCATGAATTTTACAGATTTGTCAAAAAATTTCAGCAATTCAAATGACAATCTGATTTACACCTATTTATTTAAATAGAGCATGTGGCAAATATGTTGAGTTTAAAGTAGCCTCACATCAATTTCGGAAGGAAGAAAAACATTCTTTCATAATTAACAAAATTTTAAACCAAAAAAATTATGTTATGAGGCACATTGGATTCAAATGAAAAATATTCTTTTCCTTCAACCCAAGAAACCATTAAGATATAAAATGCCTTCCCACATATTCAATAAGCTCTTCTTAAGAATATGTCTAATTGGGATTTCTCAGCTTAAAATTTTCTCATTTGCGATGCCATTCTCCCTCTTATTTTCTTCCTTCCCTTTGCTATTTGTCATAAAATTTTAAAAAATGGAAGATGACAAGATTCCTGTCTCTGGTCAACTGCTGGTAAGTCTGGTAATTTTGAATAGTGGTGTTTTTATAGGGGAATCGTGGCACTGTCACACTGAATTCAGGAAGCCCCGTTTTCATTCTGTTCCCTCTCAGTCTTGACAATGACAACTTGAGCAGGAAGAACAGCCACAGATGTGGCCACTATGGGTCAGCCAAAGAGCAGAGACCAGCTGGGCCTGTGGGGAGGAGCCCTGCGCAATGAGGACACACGAGTGGAGGGGGAAGTAGGCCTACAAAGACCAGCTTTGGGACAGAGGGCAGTTGCTCTTTACAGACCGTAGTCTCCAGGTGTTTTATAGAGGGAACAATATTGTCCATTAGGAAACAGATGGTCTCAGCAGGAAAAACATGTCAGGGGCAAGTTTTACTCAAGCTATACCATTCAAAACAAAAATATCTGGTTTCCTTTTATCCTGATAGCAGGTGTATGTGTACGTGTGCATGCATGTTTCTACACACTTGTCTGAGTGCATGTGGAATTAATGCTTTAACTTGTTTGACCAATGAGATGAAATAGTATTTTCCATTTATTTGTTACAAAATGATGATATATGGCTTTAGCAAAAACATTAATTTTGTATTTCCTCTTTGCACTCTAACAACATGTATATACTAACTATCCTTGAATTTACTAAACCTAAAGAGACTTCATCCTGGTGTCCTAAATCTAGCAACCATGTTCCATTTTACACCAAATCCTAGTTTTCCTCCTTAGCACAATGTTCTGTTCAAGATAGTAGCTCCAGCTAAACTGTCTCCTCCCAACCATGTGGACGCAGGTCCTAGAAAAGAAAACAGAGGAGGAAATTACTCTCCTGCATGCAACAAATGGGAGAAAAGAAGAGCATTAAACGTTAATAATAGTAGTTAGAACAGTGGTAATAGCATGAGTGCCTGTTGAGTACTTGCTGTGTGCGAAGCACAATGCTGAGTGGTCTATGAAAATTATCTTCTTGGTCCTCATAACACTTCCATGCAGCAGGTGTTATTTCAGTCCCATTTTCTAGACCAGATAGCTAAGGCACAGAAATATTAAGAAACAATCCCAAAGTGCACAGCCAGCCTCAAATCCAGAAATCATAGTTCGGTAACCTGACTCTAATAAGGGATGAGTGAACTCTGGAGGTGGATATTCTTGAGGAAAGCCTGGACAATGGATGGCTTTAGGATAGATTGAGGGTTGGGATATTGAAAGGAAAGGAGAATTCTAGACAAGAGGAACTGCATGAATGAAAGCAGAAGGTATGGAATGAGTATGGTACATTCATGGGATAATGAAGAATCCAGGCTGATCAAGCTGGTCTTTCAGGCTGAGAGTACTATAGGGAGGGACAGTTCTGCAATTTGTGTCAACTTCATTCTGACTAGGTTCAAGAGCAAATCATGGGAACAAACTTCCCTGAGTTTTTATTTGCCCTTCTCATTCTTTTTTTCTTTATTAAAAAAAATACTTTTATTGAGAACTATCCATACATGTACAATACAACCATATTATACAATCAATTGTGCACAATGTCATCACATAGTTACGTATTTTTTAAACTTTTTTATTGTATAGTATAACAAATATACAAAGCATAAAAATAAACAAGCAAGTTTTCAAAGCACTCTTCAGCAAGTGGTTACAGGACAGATCCCTGAGTTTGTCATGGAGATACCATACGATCCACTTCTATTTTTCCTTCCAGCTGCTCCAGAACCGAGGAAGCTAGAAGGCTTCAATATCTTTTTATCATCACAATTGACTTTTCTTCCTTCTTTTTTTATGAAAAATAATATATATATATACAAAAGAGCTATAAATTTCAAAGCACAGCACCACAATTAGTTGTAGAACAGAGATGTCAGACTTTGTCATGGACTACAAATTCAAAATTTTAGGTTTTTACTTCTAACTTCTCTAAAATACTGTAGACTTAAAGAGATATCAATTTAATGATTCAGCATTCATATCCATTTGTTAAATCCTACCTTCTATGAATAACTCCACCATCACCTTTGATCTTTCCATGCCTCTCTTTAGGGTTGTTTGGAGTATGAAAATTCTAAATTTTTGATATTGGAAGGGTCTGTCACTAATATGGAGTAAGGAGATGGAACTATCTCATGTTCTGGAGAGGCTGGGCTAGGTTTCAGGACTTATCTGGACCTGGGACCCATCCGGGGGTTGTAGGTTTCTGGAAAGTTACTCTAGTGCACGGAACTCTTGTGGAATCTTATATATTGACCTCAGTGTTCTTTAGGATAGGCTGGAATGGTCCTGGTAGGGGGTCGGCAGGTTATGATAGGTAGCAAGGTCTATCTGAAGCTTGCATAATAGTAATCTCCAGAGTAGCCTCTCAACTCTATTTGAACTCTCTCTGCCACTGATACTTTATTAGTTATACTTCTTTTCCACCTTTTGGTCAGGATGTAATTGTTGATCCCACAGTGCCAGGTCTGGATTCATCCCTGGGAGTCATCTCTCACATCGCCAGGGAGACTTTCACCCCTAGATGTCAGTGATTTCACTTGCAGAGTTGGGCTTAGAGAGACTAAGGTTACATCTGAGCAACAACAGAGGTCCTCTAGAAGCAACTCTTAGGCTTGTCTATATGTAATCTAAGCTTCTCTGCTACCTACATAAGCTTCACAAGAATAAGCCTCATGATCGAGGGCATAGCCTATTGATTTGGGTGTCTGTAAAGTTTGAAATAGTATCAGGGGATTCCCTGATGGTAAGGTTTAATAGTTCCATATTCTTTCTCCCCTCCCTCAGGGGACTTTGCCAATACTTTTTGATTATCTGCTTGATATACTCGAGGATGTATCCAGGCATTACAATAATCTATATAGGATTAAAGGACCTCTTTCTTATTCTGTACTCCCTGTGCTTCCATTGTCCAAATGAGCTATACAGATAGGTTGAATTAGATTACGCACTACAGAAAATTTCAGTTCCAGATCAAATATACCTTTCTTCATTGGTTTCAAAGAGTATGTGTGGTTCTAAAATATAGACACTGTCTTCCATACCCCTATGTTCTGAATTACTTTAATTCCAACCTGTTTGGCTTCATTCTTATCTCTAAATATCAGGTTATATATATAAAACAGCCTCTCAAAATCCAGAAATATTAATCAGCACTCCGCACTTTATGTGTCTGTTCTAGAAGCTTACAATCTAGGCCCTTGTTTTCTTATAAGCATTTTCTAAAGGTGACCATACCATTGTTGTTCTTTTCTTTCTGGCTTATTTTGTCTCACCAAATGTCCCACATGTTCATTCACATCGTTGCATGCCTCACAACTTTGTTCCTTTTTGTAGCAGTGCAACCTTTATTCATAAATATACACCAGCATTCACCAATCTACTTCTCTGTCAGTGCATTCTTCAGCCACCTGCATTCATTGGGTATCGTGTAGAAAGTCCAAAGTCCAAAGTTCATCAACATTCTCAATTTTAGATGATTTCATTGTTCCTAAGAGAAAGAAAACCAATAAAAACACCTTTGCCAAATAGGAAATCTAAACCTCCTCTTAACTCTTGCCCCTTACCCCATTGTTTACCTCTGCTGTTGCTGTGGTAGTGCTAATGGTTTCCTTTTGAACATAGCTCCTAGTATGCAATAGCAGGTTTCCCCCTTTGCCCTGGACTTAAACACTCTTTATACAAGAATCATATCTTTGAAGTAATTCTTACAAGAACTAATTCATATTTCTAGTGTGAATCAGTGGGACACATAGACCTATATAACCCCTTTCAATCTTGTTCATCTTCAATATGGTACTATTATTTCTAGACCCATTGAAGTATCACCTTCACTTCTATCTATTCCCTTATATTGGAGTTCAACCTCATTAGCTAACAGTTCACCCATCTCTAGTTTCTATGTATTTCTAAGTACCCTATATTCTGTATTATATGCCTCTGATTATACCTTTATGCTGGTCATAAAAGTGGAATCATACAGTATCTATCCTTTTGTGTCTGGCTAGTTTTCCTCAGCATTATGTCCTCAAGGCTCATCCATCTTGTCATGTGCTTCAAGATATAATTTTGTCATACTGCTGCATAATATTCCATCATATGTATATACCATATTTTGTTGATCCACTTGTCTGTTGATGGGTATTTGGTTTGTTTCCATCTTTTGGCAATTGTGAATAATGCTGCTATGAACATGGGTGTGCAAATGTCTGTTTGTGTCTTGTTTTCAGCTCTTCTGGGTATATACCAAGTAGTGCTACTGCTAAGTCATAGGGCAACTTGATATTTAGTTTCCTGAGGAATCGTCAGTCTTCTGAGGTGGCTGCACCATTATACATTCCCATCAGTACTGCATAAATGTCCCAGTTTCTCCACATCTTCTCCAACATTTATAGTTTCCTGTTTGTTTAATAGCAGACATTCTTATAGGTGTGAAGTGGTTTCTCATTGAAATCTTGATCTGCATTTCCCTTATAGCCAATGAAAATGAGCATCTCTTCATGTGCTTTTGAGCCATCTGTATTTGTTGTTCAGAAAAATGCCTATTCATATCTTTAACCCATTTTATATTTGGGTTGTTTGTTCTTTTGTGGTTGAGTTGTATGATTTCTTTGTATATACAGGAAATCAAACCTTTGTCCAATATGTGATTTCCAAATATTTCCTCCCATTGAGTTGGCTGCCTTTTCACCTTTTGACAGTCATTTGAGGTGCAGAAGCATTTGATTTTGAAGAGTTTCCATTTATTTTTTTTCTTTTGTTGCTTATGCTTTGGGTGTAAAGTTTAGGAAGCTACCTCCTATTACTAGGCCTAGAAAATGTTTCCCTACATTTTCTTCTAGACGTTTTATGGTACTAGTTCTTACATTTAGGTGTTTGATCTACTTTGAGTTAATTTTTGTGTAGGGAGAACATAGGGGTCCACTTTCATTCTTTTGAATGATATCCAATTCTTCCATGCTCAATTATTGAAAAGACTATTTGTCCCAGTTCAGAGGACTTGGAGGGCCTTGTGAAAAATCAGTTGACCATATATTTGGTGGTCTATTTCTGCACTCTTGATTCAATTCCACTGGTCAATGCTTCTGTCTTTATGCTGGTACCATGCTGTTTTGACCACTGTGGCTTTATAATAGGTTTTAAAGTCAGGGAGTGTTAATCCTACCACTTGTTCTTTTTTAGGATGCTTTTAGCTATTTGGGGTCTCTTTCCCTTCCAGATGAATTTGGTAATTAGCTTTTCCAAATCTTCAAAGTAGGTTGTTGGAATTTTGATTGGTACTGTGTTGAGTCTGTAGATCAATTTATTGGAAAATTGACATCTTAACTATATTTAGCCTTCTTATCCATGAGCAGAGAATATCTTTCCACCTATTTAGATAACCTTTGATTTCTTTTAACAATGTTATGTAGTTTTCTGTGTACAAGTCCTTTACATCCTTAGTCAAGTTCATTTCTAAGTATTTGATTCTTCTACTTGCTATTTTGAATAGAATTTTTTCCTTAACTGACTCCTCAGCTTGGTCATGGCTTGTGTATAGAGATGTTACTGATCTTTGCACATTAATTTTATATCCTGCTACCTTGCTGAATTTGTTTATTAACTCAAGTAACTTTGCTGTAGATTTCTCAAGATCTTCCAAGTATAGTATCATATCATCTGCAAATAATGAGAGTTTTACTTCTTCCTTTCCAATTTGGATGCCTTTTGTTCCTTTGTCCTGCCTGATTGGCCTAGCTGGAACTTCTAGCACAATGTTGAATAATAGTGGAGACAGTGGGCATCCTTATCTTGTACCTGATATTAGGGGGAAGGCTTTCAGTCTCTCTCCATTGAGTACGATGCTGGCTATTGGTTTTTCATATATTTCCTTTATCATATTGAGTTAGTTATCTTTGATTCTTATCTTTTGGAGTGTTTTTATCAGAAAAGGATGCTGAATTTTGTTAAATCCTTTTTCAGCATCAATTGAGATGATCATGTGATTTTTCCCTTTCAATTTGTTAATGTACTATATTATATTAATTGATATTCTTGTGTTGAACCATCCACGCATTCTTGGTATAATCCAACTTGGTTATGGTGTATAATTCTTTTAATGTGCTTTTAGATTCGATTTGCTAATATTTTATTGAGAACTTTTACATCTATGTTCATTAGGGAAATTGGCGTGTAATTTTCCTTTCTTATAGCATCTTTACCCAGTTTTGGTATTAAAATAATATTAGCTTCATAAAATGAGTTAGGTAGAGTCCTTTTTCCTCATTTTTTTCAGAAAGTTTGAGCAGGATTGGTGTTAGTTCTTTATGGAATGTTTGATAAAATTCCCCTGTGAAGTCATCTGGCCCTGGGCTTTTCTTTGTAGGAAGATTTTTGATGACAGATTGAATCTCTTTATTGTGATTGGTTTATTGAGATTTTCTATTTCTTCCTGAGTCAGTGTAGCTTGTTTCTGTGTCTCCAGGAATTTGTCCATTTCATCGAAGTTGTCTAGTTTGTTGGCATATAGGTGTTCATAGCATCCTCTCATGATTTCTTTTATTTCTTCAAGGTCTGTGGTAGCGCACCCCTTCTCACATTCTTCATTTGCAGCCTCTTTCTTTTTTTCTTTGTCAGTCTTGCTAGCAACCCATCACTTTTATTGATTTTCTCGAAGAACCAACTTTTGGTTTTATTGATTCTTTCTATTGTTCTTTTGTTCTCCCATTCATTTATCTCTGCTTTAATCTTTGTTATTTCTCTTCTCCTATTTGCTTTGGATTGAGTTTGCTGTACTTTCTCAGGTTCCTCCAGTTTTGCTGTTAAGTCCTCGATTTTTGCTCTTTCTTGTTTTTGAATATAGGCATTTAGGGCAATAAATTTCCCTCTCAGCAAGGCCTTGCTGCATGCCAGAAGTTCTGATAAGTTGTATTCTCATTTTCATTCATCTCCAGATGGCTACTGATTTCTCTAGCAGTTTCTTCTTTGACCCACTGGTTGTGTAAGTGTGCATTATTTAATCTCCATATACTTGTGAATGTTCTCATTCTTTGGTGGTTATTGAGATCCAGCTTCATCCCATTGTGATCAGAGAAAGTGTTTGAAATTAATTTCAATATTTTTATATTTATTAAGATGTGTTTTGTTTCCCAGCATATGATCTATCCTGAAGAATGTTCATGGGCCCTAAAGAAGAATGTATAACCTTGTGCTTTGGGATGCAATGACCTATATATGTGTGTTAGGTCTAATTCATTTATCGAGTTATTTATCCTCTCTATTTCTTTGTTGATTTTCTGTCTGGTTGTTCTATCTATAGAGCAGAGTGGTGTATTGAAGTCTCCTACTATTATTGTTGAAACACCTATCCCTCCCTTTAGTTTTCCTAATGTCTGTCTCATGTACTTTGGAGCTCCTTGATTTGGAGCATGAACATTTATGATTATTATATCTTCTTGGTGAATTGACCCTTTAATTAGTAAAAAATGTCCTTGTTTGTCTCTTATGATCTCTTTACATTTAAAGTCTATTTTACCTGATATTAGTATATCTACTCCTGCTTTCTTTTGGTTACAACTTGTGTGGAAAATCTTTTTCCATCCTTTCACTTTCAATCTGTTTGTATCCTTGTGTCTAAGATGAGTCTCTTGTAAACAGCATATAGCTGAATTATGTTTCTTAATCCATTCTGCCAATCTGTGTCTTTTAATTGGTAAGTTTAGTCCATTAACATTCAAAATTATTACTGAAAATACATGTCTTGATTCCAGCATGTCTAGATTCCACCATCTTATCTTTTTATTTGTCAGATCTATATATTCTTTTCCCTCTTTTTCTTTGTATTCTTTAAATTACCCTGAGTGGTACTTTTCAATTCTGTGCCCTCTTCCAGACCTCCCTCTTTCTATTTTTTTTCAGCTGGCAGAACTCCTTTGGGTATTTTTTGTAGGGCCAGTCTCTTGTTGACAAATTCTTTCCGACTTCTTTTTCTGTGAAAACTTTAATCTCTTCCTCAATTTTGAAGGACAATATGACTGGGTACAGAATTCTTGGCTGGAAGTCTTTCTCTTTCAGGATCTTGAATATGTCATACCACTGCCTTCTCACCTCCAGGGTGCTAGGTGAGCAGTCTGAACTCAGTCTTATTTGATTTCCCCTGTATGTGGTAGATTGCTGCTTTCAAAATTTTCTGCTTCTCTTCAACATTTGGCAGACTGATTAGTATGTGCCTTGGGGAAGGCCTATTTGGATTTATTCTGTTTGGAATTCTTTGGGCTTCTTCGACTTGTATGTTCATGTCCTCTATGCAGTTTGGGAAGCTTTCCCCATTATATCCTCAACTACTCTTCCTAGCCTTTACTCCTTTCTTCTCCTTCTGGGACATCAATTATTCTCATATTTGCATGCTTTGTTTTGTCTGTCATTTCCCTGAGTTCCCATTTAATTTTTTCCATCTTTTTGCCATTTGCTGTTTTGAGTCTTCAAAGTCAATTATCCTGTCCTCATTATCACTTACTCTTTCTTCTGTCTCTTCAAATCTGGTGTGGTGTGCCTCTAGATTGTTTTTTATTTGGTCAACAGAGTCTTTAATCTCTATGATATCTGCTATTTTTCTATTTATTCTTTCAAATTCCTCTTTATACTCTTCTACTGTCTTTTTTATTTCCTTTATGTCATTTGCTATCCCATTTATTTTATTAAATAGAGTTGTATGAACATCTGTGATTAGTTGTTCCAGCGTATGTGTCTCCTTTGATTTAATTTGGTCATTAGGTAGGGCTATATCTGTCTGCATTGTGATATGCTTAGTGATCTTCTGCTGTCTTCGTCACATGTAAATATCTTGATTGATTTACTTTGGGAGTTGATTTCTTCCAGTAGTCTAAGGCCTTGTGTTTGTGGGATGGTTGTACAGTAGGCAGCAGAGCATGGGGTGGGCAGTCAGTGTGGTCATTTGTTCAGGGCAGGTATTGACACAGGTTGGGGATGCTACACTGATGCTTGTGAACATGGGTGCCCAGCAGCCAGGGATGATGCAGCCATGTGGGTATACTGGTCTGGGGGGGCATAACCCTGGTATGTGCTGGTCTAAGGCATGGAACCCTTTATGCACATGCATAGGGCTGTGGCAACAGGTCGGCATTGTACCTTTGTGGATTGGGCATGGATATGATCTGGTTCCTAGTTCTAGGCTCTATTCCATGCACTCCCGTGGGCTCCATGGCTCTGTGCCTCTGCACGAGGCTCCAGCTTTCTGCCTCTCAATTTCTCAACCTCTGCAACCAGGCCACCACACTCCCAAATCAACACCTCAGTCAGCCTCCTGTCCCTTCTCTAACTTTTCCATGGAGCAGGGCTAAGCTCAAGTTAGTCTATTTGGCCATCTTCCTGGAAATCCTGCCCTTTTCATTCTTAAAACAGATGCAAAATATGTACAGTTTGCCTACTTGTCTCAAAAGAAAGCTATTCACAAGCTCTTGGCTTTAAGGATCCTTTTGTATAAGCATAGTGGGCCATTTAAAAGGTATTTTTAAATTACTTTGAAGATGTTAGGTGGAGTATATTAAGTATAATAAAGACTGCTTGGTTGAAAAATTGTGTGATTTTTGTTTATTTTTTGCTGAATGGGAGAGGGGGAGTGGAAAACTGATGAAGATTTTTATATAACAAGAGTAAGGTATTCAAAACCACTTTGAACAACTAATGTTATGTGATTAGCTATATGGTCTCAATCCTGAAATATAAGCTGATCTTATCATTAAAATGGCTGTTGTGGAGGATTTGTGTGTGTGTGTGTGTGTGTGTGTGTGTGTGTGTGTGTGTGTGCTGTATGACAGCGTCACATTTCATTCTTTTTCCATGTGAGTATTTGTTATTGCAGCACCATTTGCTGAATTTTTTGACTGTTTGTTTTTGTTGGTTTCTTTGTTTGTTTGTTTGGGAAGTGCATGGGCCAGGAATCGAGCCTGGGTCTCCTGCATGGCAGGCAAGAATTCTACCACTGAACTACCTTTGCACCCCCTGTGGAGGATTTTTTTAAAGAGATGAGTATCATCCTGCTTCCTGGGAGTCAAATGTTCTTTAAGAGAATAGCTTTTCTGAAACAAAGTAAAACTTAAATATAGGTTAATTAGGGGGGAGTTTAACCTAAAACAATTAGAAAATCGAGTTTTGAAATAAAAGGACTGCCTCTTGCAATTTTACTTTATATATTATGATACAGAAAATATAACAAACCCCCAAATACCATATGGCACACATTGATGTTACTGGATATGTACTATAAGGAGAACTCTGCAGATTTATACAAAATTCTTATTATGACCATGCTTCTTAGGTTTTACTTTTATAATGTCCACTGGTTATTAATAGAAAAGTAGGATTTTTTTTCCAGTCTGAGTAGTTAACACCTATATAGTACTTAACTGTGTGCCAGGTACTATTAAAAGTACTTTAGCTATGCTTATGTTGGCCAGAGACATCAGATCCTTGCCACATGGGCCTCCACAAGGCAGCTTACAATATGGCGGCTGACTTCCCTCCGAGCAAACCAATGAGATAGTACAGCTCAAGAGAAAGTACAGGAAACTTCTCATACCCATAATGAATAGCTTTTCTATTCCTCAGAAGCAAGTCACAAGGTCCAGCCAAGACTCAAGGGGAAGGAATTACACAAAGGCATAAATGCTTAAGAGGCAGGGATGATTGGGGGCCATTTCAGAAACTGCCAACCAGACAATGTTTCTTCCCTTGTCAACCTAAATTATACCAAAGCTACTATAATGCAATAATGGCCATGTAATCTGTTGTCTTTTTGCCTGTTTTATAGTTAATGCATACAGCAACTTATTTTCTATTTAAGACTTTGTTTTAAGGAAAAAAAAACATTTATGTCCTCTTCGTTAACTTCAGACCAACTTCTCCCAGTTTCCTGTGTTGTGATAAGATGTTGTTTTAATTACATCTTCTCTACTTTGGAGTGACTGGTCTTTCCTTACAAGGATGGGAGTCAGTATTTTGGCAGAATTGACTGGTTAATTTGTTTAAATACGTTAATTCAGCCAAGCAACTAACTTGACCGATTTGAATCCATTTAGTACATGCCTTTTTAGTTAAGTTAATCAGGAGGAATGTTCATTTAGCTTTAGGTGGAAAAATCTGAGAAGTAGAGAGGGCGTTCCCTAGACTGTTTTCCAGATCCCCAAATAAGAGGAAATATAAGATCAATTAATGAAATCCTTGGGAAATACAATAGATTATAAATTGTATTTTCCCATATTTGGGAAGTGTTTGATGAATCATAATCCCCATCAGAGAAGGATGTCAGTTCTGAGTTTTGAGTGATGTCTCTTTCAAGGAAGGGTCACTTGTCACTCTTTGCCAAAATGTTTTCTCAAAGATATATGGATTTTTCTCCTTGTTATTATTGCAATACAATTTTGACTTATAGGATGAGTTGGTAATGGATCTACTTATGATCAATTTTTTCTTAATTCAGATTATTGTTATTTTTTCATGGAATTCATTCATTTATTCATTTGCTCGGTCATTTATTCATTACACAATTACTTATTGACTTTCTACTCTGGGCGAACACAATACTCAGCATTGCAATATAACTGCAGTCTTTGTATATTTTTCCAAATGGCATGATAAGTAGCATAAGAGTGTTCAGTAGCATGCAATAGATTGAAATAGCAATATTTACTTTTTAATATTTTCTTTTGAAAACAAGCTTCAAATAATTAGGTTATACTTTGATTGTTTCAGGAAAGCAGTTCTCTTAAAGAACATTTAAATATCCCCAACAATTGATATATGATTCTCTAAGAATGAAGCATCATCTGGAGATAAATAGAAGGTTCAAGGCAGTTACAGAAACATAAATTAACCTAGTGAGAAAAGAGCACAGGTATTGATTGGATCCAAACCTTGATTATGTAGCAAATAGTAAAAGAGGGATAATGATCCATTACTAAATGGAATAATTTAGCTTGATTATTCCTGCATTTTCAAGAGCAGCAAGATCAGTCACGTTCAGACAAGTGGTACAGAGTTGTTATGAATTAAATGTAGGGATGTTGCAATTATATTTAAGATATCATAATCTCATTTAGTCTAGAAGTATGTGCTGTTGTGAATAACAATGAAACGTATTATGATTTTTTCCATAATAAGAAATAATATATATGCCTGTGAATTCTCTCTAGGTTGCTAAGAAGTTGCCCCCTTTTGCTTCTACTGGTGGCAGTCAGTACAATTCCCTGTGCCTGTACCTGCTGTGTGACTTGATGCATCATGATTAGATATATTAATAAAGGCTATGTAGAATGATTTCAGCCAAATGAAGCTTGATTGGTAGGGTTCACAAATGATGAACTGGTTAGGATTTAAAGAGTAAAGGTCATTAAAATCCTTTAAAAGAATTGCACATCATTCAATTATTAGTGCTGTGTCAAGAAAATCATTTAGCACAGAGTTCTTTAGAAATTAAATATTACATTTCAATAATGTTGCCTAAGGGCTATTTGCAAACAAATTCCAGGTTTCTTTTATTATATTGAGTGCCCATGCCATTGAAAATGCTGTTCTCCTATACCTTATATCTTTTTTCCCATAGTTTAACTCCTTAGGTCACATCTCTTTCTTCTACTTGTTTTTTCCTTTTTTACCCCACTTACTTCTGAGTTCTTTCCAACTCGGCAGCATTTCAGGGGCCTACTCTTCTTGTCTGAGTGAGCTATCTCAATTGAATCCAAACATCACACATGCTGCCCAGCACGTCTGCCAGGCTCCGTCCACACATATGCTGCCGAGCCCTATAGAAGCAGCTCTTTTCCACTGATAATATAGAGCAGGAGAAAGAAATCAATAGGGCCCCGGGCAAGCCTGAGGAAAAGAGTTAATTAAAGGATGTGGAAAAGAGAAGCATCATTGACAAGCTGCCAAATACATTAAAACAAAAAAGGTGTGGAGGACGGGGTAAAACAGGAGAAAAATACCCTCTACTATTTTCAAAGACACTGTAATATAGTTCTTTAACTTTTAAATAGATTACACATACTTGTATTCACGTGAGTAAATTAAAATAATTTTATAATTTAGTAAGGACAATGTGTGTTAGGGCTAATAGTGATCCTGCAGAAGGATCTTAACTGTTTCGTGAATTATGTGTTGTATGTGGGGACTAAATTTCAGGAGTTGTGATTGTTTCTGCATCATCCAGAATCCCATAATCAATTTGCAGTTCTACTTCTTAAAGCCCACTTTTCACCCTTTTTGGAACAAACCTGCTTATGGCAGGCATGCAATTATCTTTGTAAAGATTTTTAATTATGCTGCATTATGCTGCCATTGCACGTGAGTTTATGAGATGACGTTAATATCTGGAATACTGAGGACATCATAGAGTTTGCACTCCTCTTCTATATGACATATATTGTGACTCTAGTCAGATTGGAGAGTAGAACAGATGCATTATCATGTTCAGAAGGTGGTGCTAATGCTGACATAGCTGGAATTTCTGATGGAAGGAGACTACCAAGCCTAACTTACATGTGAGTTGCAGAGGAAAAAATACATACGATCTTAGGCTGTATTCCATACTAACAGGTGAACTCTTAGTTTTAAAGGAACTATATATCAATGAATCATCAAAGTAGATCAGATTTGCTTTTTGGCATCTGAGAACAGACTTATTTAAAGAAATTATGGAGGAAACACAGAATTATTCAAATATTAGCCCTTTTTTGTAACTCTCTTTAGGGATGATGTGGAGCAGGTGAGAAAGAATCAAAGTCTTATGGATCCTCTCTTTCCTAATAGTTAAAGTTTAGTCTTGACTCTTGCTGCTAGCATCAAGAGCATTCATTCTTTCTGGTTTTGCCTCAATTTCTCCTTTATCCTCTGCTTCTCCTCTGGCTCCTGTATATTTTTCAGCATCTGACCTGTCAGTGAGCATATTTGCTTTCTCAAGTCCCTTCTCAGAGCTTCCTCACTTTCTCAGAACACTTTACCTGTAAGTACCTGAAGGTACTTACCTGCAAATGACCACCTTCCTGTTTTACTCAGCTCTCAAAGAACAGGAATTTCACTTCCTCTAAGAGGTCTTACCCTACCTCTACCCTAGAGCAGGATGCCCCACCTTCACCTTCACCATTGCTCTCAATCACATCAACCTCTTTTATCTTCACAGCTCATATCAGCAATTGAACTTGCTTTTTAAAAAAAAAGATATTATTAATCTACGTTTGTCTCCTTCCACCAAAATCTAAATTCCTTGAAGCAGGGACTCCATTTTAATTGCCTTTATATTTCAGCATTCATAATTGTGACAATTGAATAAATTAATGCGTGCATGCCCATAGACTGTGGTTTTAACTAAAGTGCTGTATTACCGTAATATAACTGTGTACAAGCCCAAAGTCCTGGAGGAACACAGAAGAGAAAGCAGCTAGCTCTGTTTAGGGGCTTGAGAGGAGGAGACATCAGGAAACTTCAAGGAGGATATGACATTTGAATGGATACCATAAAAGGAAAAGGAATAGAAGTAATGGCTTCTAGGTATGAGGGAATCGTTAAAGCCATTGTAAAAATATGGAATAAGCAAGAAGGTATGGCAGCAGGTGAGTGGAGTAAGAAGATTGGATTGGAGAGTAATTTAGGTAAAGTGCACAGGGACCCTAAGATGTCAAGCTAATAAAATCAAAAATTTTTCTAAGTACAAGCAGAAGTCTCTGCTAGGTGTATAGGATGTTAGACAGATCTACCTTTAAAATTAACTTGGGTTTTCAGAAACATATCATTCTCAATGAATTAAAAAGGATCAGTTTGAAAGCCAGTTGAGCTCCCATCTGACCAACTATCTTTCCTGATTTGATTCAGAAACCTGGCTTCCTATTTGTTTTTTTGTTTTTTGTTTTTCTTTTTTTCATGAGCAGGCATCAAGAATGGAACCTGGGTCTCTGGCATGACAGACAAGATTCTGGCACTGAGCCACTGTCACACCACCCATCATTTGTTTTTCATTGTTATTGTTTTTGCATATACAGGCACCAGGAATGGCATGGTAGGCAAGAATTCTGCCCCTGAGCCACCGTTGTACCACCCTCACCATTTGCTTTTAAAACAAACTTTAAAAAAAAATTATTATTAATCTACATGTTTGTCTCCTTCCACCAAAATCTAAGTTCCTTGAAGCAGAGACTCTGTTTTAATTACCTTTATATTTTAGAATTCACTGTTGTGACAATTGAATAAATTAATGGAGTGTGGTCTTTTGGTCAGTGACATTAGCATCATCTAAGAACTTTTTTGAAAAGCGGAATCTCATACTTAGGTTAGTCCAACTGAATCTGAATTTGCATCTGATGAGTCTCAGCTGATAGGCACTCTATACTGTGCAAAGCACTGAGTCCCAGACAGTTGCATCTTGGGAAGGTATATTGCAAAAAGCAAGGGGAGAAATGCTCAGACTGCAACTCCCAATTCTTGCAAAATACTGAGTCCCAGGCAATTGCATCTTAGGGAGGTACATTGCAAAAAACAGGGGGATAAATGCTTAGACTGCAACTCCCAATTCTTGCCCTCTAGCTGTAATCCGAACTGCACTGAAAATTTCTAATCGGCAATCAATGCAAATAAAGATAATTAGTATGTGATGCTTCTAGCACATATGAGGAATGCAAGGAAGTAAAGGAAAGATGTCAGCTTTGCAGAAGAGTGGAATTAGTTGAGAATGTGCCGCCTTCCATCATAAGAGATAAAACATGCACTCCAAAAACTATGCAAGAGCAATATAACCCATATTTAGCCACGTGCTGAATTTTTAGCTTAAGGCTATCACTGCTATGAGAATCCTGGGGAGGTAAAGATTATTGTACAGTACTGTTAGAAAGGGTTTGACTTTTCTTTTTCTCTCAGTCATCACTACAATTACTATAAATTATACTGACCTTTGAAAAACTCAGACAACTATTTGATCTCCCTTGGCCCTGAATTCTACAATCTGACTAAAGCTGTCACAGACAGAGTTCTCTTTAATTGGTTTTAAATTGGTAGTAGTTTCAATCAACCCCTTTTGATGGCTTCCTATAGTTTATTGCTTTACAGTTTAGTGCAGAAAATTTGGACAAAAAGCTTATTCCAAAAACCATGCATCTGTAGTCGAGTAAAAAACGTGCTTTTTTTGAGTTGGTCATGGTGAATACAATGAACAAAAATCCATTAAAAAAAAATCAAGCAGCTCTAATGGACGACTCTCCTGTTTATTTATTTTTTTATTGGTTTGCTATTCAGGTAGATTTGGTTTTGTGGGAGCTAAGGTTACAAAGCACAATCACTGATGATGTGTAAGACCAAATTTTATTGAACTGAATTTATATATAAATTTACATTATATGTAAAAATTATATTACTGTGTTAAAAAATTGTAAATTAACCTGTAATTTCACTAAGTAGCGACCTTTAATCAATAGTAAATAATGAGTTTAATGAGGTATGTTCCCGTAGAGAATTAATGATCTTTACATGGGGCATGTTAAATAACACTCCCAAATGACAATGACAAAAGTATCAACTGTCGTTTTTCTTAGTTTCAAGTTTTAAATACTGTTTTTTTAAACAAATTCTACCTGTATCACAAGTGAATTTTAATACCCCTCCGTGCTCTTGCTTCATTTTGATTTGCATCAATAAATAATAATTTGTTTCTTCTGAATTCCTTAGGATATAAGAACAGTACCAAGTTACCTTCCCTCAGTGATCTTTCCATACCTTAGAACATTTCTCATTTCATGGAATGCTATAAAATTCTGGATCAGCTATTTAATAAGGTGGCTCAAGTGAGAGACAATAGACACCGAACTAGGATGATGATATGCCGATGGAAAGGAAGGAATGGGTTTAAGGTATACCTAGCAAATAAAATCAGTAAGACTTCATGTCTGACTGAATGCAAAGAAGTCTGGAAGAGGCAAAAGCAAAAATTGTCAAGGGGCCACACTAGAGATAAATATGTTCTTTGACATTTTGGGTTCAAGGTACTAATATGACATTGAAATTAAGACCTTGATAAGGCAGTTAGAAATTTGATTCCTGGACTTGGGTCAGTATTGGAATCAGAACTCTAGAACTGTTGGTCTCCCATTGATAGTGGTAGCTGAAGCAATGGAAGCTGATTACAAAACAATCATCTAGAGAGGGTAGATAGAGTGTTTGGGCAGAGAACCTAAAACCAAACCCAACAAATAGATGCAAAGGAAAGAAGAGGCAATGAAGAAAGGAAAATCAGATAATGGGAGAATTAGAATGTGATGATCTAAATGTGTACAAAGTACTTTGAAAGTTTAAACCAAGACATATAATACAGTCAGAAAACATAAATTAATGAATTTTATTTTCTCAAATACCAGCAACACAGGGATTAATATTTTAGGTATTTTGTCATTTCTAGTAGGTCTGTGAGATTGTCGGAGTAGATATGAAGTGCCAAGTACTGTGCTCTGTCTTTAAAACAAAAGGGAATCTGAGAGATTTAGAGAACAGGGCTAAAAACTGAATTTGAGGGGTACAGTTGGCCAAATTAAACATCAATTAGCCTTCTGGAGATTTGGGCTGACTCCGTGTTTGATATACTTAGAGTGAATTTGGCTAAGGTATGTGTTCTATTTCAATTGGCTGTCGTGAGCCCTGGAAACTGTAGATGGGTCATTATTTTATCAGATGCATTTCATCACAGATAGTACTTGGGCAGCTGGAAAGCTGACTGCCAGCTTAAATATCTGCAGTGAGCGTGAGTCAGGAACAGACTTGGGAGCCTGTTTTGCTGTTGAACCACTGGACACACATTGGGCTCTATCATCTACAGAGTGGGGAGTCTGGTCAGTCACCTCACTGAGAAAGCTCAGAATGTTCCATTTACTTTACCTTCAGGTTGAGAGAGGATGGCTCTGTGTTGCTTGTTATTCTGTACACTCACCACATTTGCGTGCCTGGTGTGAACCCGACTTGAGTATTCATCTAGCACTGTCAGTTTTACTATTGCTTCAACATACCGAGAGTTGACTTGACAACAGATATAATTTTGACAAAATTAGAAAGTCTTGTGGAATGGGCTTGTCTCCTTCAATTTCTGACAGAGATGTTAGAGAATTGTTTCTCTGCCCCCTTGCTCTGTGCGTCCCTTTGCAGCCTTGATGATACATTTAAGCAGTAAAGCAGTGGGCTACTCCCCAGTGAAATGGGGCCTCTCGCTCTTCCAATGGACTATGCCTGAGTGATCTTTTGATCTTTTGGAGAACTAAGGCCCACTCTCTACAGAAACCTCAGCCCCATAGTGCCTCAGCTCACAAAGCAGATTGGAAGCATGCTGGCATATTTAGAACCAGCAGGACACTGGGTTCTTCGCTCCACACATTTGTAAAGCCAGCAGCTATGGTGATAGTTCACGTAACAGAATTTACTGCTGCTGAAAAGGTCCCACACATCCAAAGAGAAAGGGAGTGAATTATTCCAGGATCTTAGCTGAAATATTTTTGCTTTTTTTTTTTTTTGAGAAATAATAGCGACTAGAGCCTAGTTTCCTAGCTAGATATTCTTTACTTTATATAAATAAATGGGACAAGCAGGTATTCTGTTTTCTTTTCCTTCAAAAGAAGTACAGAAATAATGGGACACTGACATCGAAAAATAATGAAATGTGACCCCACCATGCAGCATACAAAAATACAAGTAAAAGAAGTACATAGAATAATATAGGTTTCCCTTATGTGTATTGATTTTAATAAATAAGAGGTTAAGCATATTCATGTACAAATAGGGTATATATATCACTTAGTATCTGAACAAAAATGCAAATATGCAGATATTTGGTATTATGGATATAAAACAACTGAATAACCTCAATGTTCTTTCATTCATATTTGAGAATTATATGGACCTAGAATAAAGGAACATGGGCTTATCTCATTTTCAAGCAAAGCCTAGAATCCCCTTTAGGAGAGAAAATAATTTGTTTGCGATTGGAACTAAGATTCACTTTGTGGAGTCACACTGCCATAGCACGGTTTTGTACATGCTTCTAAGATGTTGGTTAATGCAAATTTAATCTACCATGCCATCTGTATCTATTCTGGGCAATAACAAGCTTATATGAAGGACTCTGTTACAATTAGTAACCCCTATAGGTGACAGGGGATTAATATTTACTGCTTCTGCATTAATGCGGTGGAGATAAAGCAGGTTCTCTTTCTTGCACTTCCTTCTTTCCTTCTGTGCCGTCTCAGCTTCTATTGTTAGCTTTCAAAAATCTTTCTGGGTTAAAAAAATCATGTCCAATGATATGACTCTATCATTTCTCTTTGAATAACTCACCTCTTTCTACTGAGCGCTTACTTTTTGACTCAGCATTTAGCCTTGCACAGTACTTGGAATACTGCTGATAATGGGCCAGGCACTCAGAAGTGCTAACATCAGTTATCTCCTTTAATCCTTACCACAACCCAGTGAAGTCAGTGTTCTAATTCCTGTGTGGCTGGGAAAGTGAGGTGCAAAGAAGGCAATGACATATTGAAGACAAACAGCTGTTAAGTGGCAAAATCGAAATTTAAACTTAAGCTGACTACTTTTAAAAGTCTTTGAATTAACCATTTTATGATACTGCCTCTTGCCTATTGAATGAATGAATATAAACCATAGAGATTCAATCACAGGAGATATAATCTAATCAGATAAAACTGCTAGTTTTTAAAAAGTTATCTACAGTTTAGATTCAATATTTCTTATTTTTACAAGTGTTGGATTAAAAGCCTGAAATACATGTTCAAGATTTTTATGGATTTTTATTGTTGTTCATTTGAAAGAATATATGTAAAAAGCAAAGTTTTCATGAAGCTGCTGATTTCACATTGTAATAGAAAATCTTGTTCCTAATCTCAAACTTTTGCGTGTCCACCTGATTTTATGTGAAGATTTTTGGGTAGGATGAAGAAGTGGGTTTCCTCTGGTATGAATTTATTTTTCTCTCTCGAATTCAACATATATTAATATATTGGAATATCTGAGAAACCTGATAATTAGGTCTGAATGTAGTCATCATCAAAAATCTGTTAAACAACTCAATGAAAGCATCTAAAATGTCCTTGATGCTTTAGCTTCTTCATTCAGGAGGAATGAATGAAGAACCGGGACTAGATGAAAAATAAAAACCAATCTGTCAGACTGGTTTACCATATTCGCTGGTCAAAATATATTTGATTATTGGCCATTTCATTGGTTTAACCTAAAATATCAACTGTTTTATTATTTACTATCAAATATTTATATGTACTCTTAGAAAAAGTAGCAATGTGCGATCTCCTTTCTGTACAGAACCTATCCTCAGAAGAGTCCAAAACTCTAGCCAACTGACTTTTGGTGTCTTCGGATGGATATGGTTGTTTGGAGGGAATTCTCAGAATCCTGAACTTCTGCGATTACATAAGAGACCAGTTTAATAAACTTTTGCACCATGATGTAATATATGGCTATCACTTTGTAATTAAAAACAACTTATGCAATTCCGGAAAATAGCTACAAAATATATATTGTTTGTCATAGGCTCCAATTTTTTGACATTTTCAGAATTTTGGTAGTTTTCCAAGAACGAGAAAGCTAGGGCTAGACTTGAATATCATGTGATGATTTCACTGTAACTTTTATGTTATGCCATTCTTTCTGATACTTAACAGAAATTCAGCTTAACTGTATTAGATAAGATCAATACAAAAGTTTAATACAGCCATTTGAGTTTTATGTATAAAACTTTCCACATACAAATGCTTCTTGATTGTGAGGTATTACAGAACATAAAAAGGTTGAATCAGACAAAGATCTTGCCCCAAAGCCCTTGCAGTTGTTCTTTAATCTTCTGTTCCATCCAAATTGGCCCCATTGTAAACCTCCAGACTTGTGACCTTTATTGGAAATCTGGCTTTGTATTACTTGTTGATATGTGTTGGAGCCAGCAGGATGGACTCATGAGCCCTGGTTGTTAATCAAAAATTTTGCAAGCATGTTATTAAACCAGTGGTGGCTTGAAATTTGTCATGATGATGATTTTACCCCATATAAATAGGCAAAAACTTCCTATTGGGGGACTTTTCTTTGTTGGAGATCCTAATTCCTAGTATAACTTTGGAATTCATAGAGTTTGAAGTTACAGTGGAATGCTAAGAAAGTTATACCTTCGATTGTGACCCATAGACAGTCAGTTAAAGTCCCCAAAAGAACTCTGAAATATTGTATACAACTAGTTGGGCTAGGATAGAGAGAGATGCTGGAAATCTGTACCTTGGATGAAATAATTTCAAAATGAATTTGAACCCACTCAGTTCAGAGAGTTGGTACAATTTCTCTTTACTAGACTATTCAGGCCACTGATAACACAAGAGGGGAAGGAACTGGCTTTATTCACCACTATAGCACGTCTGACTTTGATAAACGTTATCTCCTTTATTTACCACATGGGTCCTGTGAGATTATAATTTTGTGGTTGTTTATTCTTGTTGTATTTTTAATTCCTACTTTTAAAGCAAGGATAAAAGCACAGGTATGTCAGGGTGCAGGGATGGTTCAGTGATAGAATGCTCACTTTCCTTGCAGGACACCCAGGTTCGATCTCTGGACCATGCACTCTCAAAAAAAAAGCACAGGTATATTGTAGCTGGTAAATGGCAGAGCTGGAATTTAAACTTGGTGTTAAACTCTGCTGACTACAAGTCTGTCCTCTCCATTTACCACACCGCTGCCTAGACAAGGAGCACCTGACAAGTAGGACTGATAATTAGAATATCTTCTCAAAGTTTAGCAAGTCTTTGCCCAGATAAATTAGCTCACATTGAAGAAGCAAGAAGGGTTCTTGGAGAATGATTCTGAAGTAGAGATTTAGAAAATTAGCAATTCATATAATCCACACCCTTAGAACAAAGAGTAACTTTGCCAGTGTCCACCATGATGCAATATGTGTCCACATTTGCAAAATACATGCAATGAAGGGAACTGATAGAAAAGTTATTTAATATCTTCGGAACTTTTTTTTACTAAAGTGTTATATGAATATAGGATATTAAAATTTAATCACTTCTGCATGTAAGCATTTCTCTACACCTTTCCCATTCCCCCACCCCCATCCCACTTTCAGACTAATTTTGTAAATGTTCAAGTTCTTTGAGGTGGGAAACAGCAAAGTAAAAATAGGAAATCTATTTTTATCTCTAAGTTAGTTATAAGGTACGCAGGCAATACTACTCAGCCTCACATTATTGAGTACGTGCATGGAGCAAAAAACATCTCTAATTAAACAAATGCTACTTGGTACAAAATTTAAAAGCCTGAACTGAATTACCCTCATCATTAATTGTATAAAAAGAAAATCAGTGTGCACAGTATGTCATCTGGTGACTTCTGGCCATTTGCATTTCTCAGCAATACTCAGTGACTATACCACAGGATCTCTCTATAGCACACTAATGACAAAGTGAAAAAGGGGACACAAAAGAAGAAATCAGTAAGTCGGCATTGACTGAGTCTCACAAAGTGAATGTTTTTACAACTGACCTGCAGGCAACATGGGAGTGGGGAAATATTTTTGTTCACACATTTCAGTATTCGGATGAATCATACAACAGTAACAATAACAAAAAATAGAGCTCAGTCAGAATTTTAAAAATTAGATTAGGCTTGAATTTAAAGTGTAGGTGGGTGTTAACAAGATAAAAGGGAAAGATAAGCCAGAGGTTGCCATTTGTTTGGTTATATATGAATGTATTTTGATTTATTCCAGGGAGGAAAGAAGAACTTTCATTTTTTTTTCAGAAAACTCAGTCTTCAGTAAGACATTAATTTAGGAAGGATTTACTGATTGGTCAGTATTCTTTTAAATATATTTTTATAGTACTTCAATCTAATTTGAAGAGCAAAGCCAATCGATGATAACTGAAGATAAAAAATAGAAGAAACTATATTAAAAGATAGTCTTTTCATTGTACTTACTCCATTATTCTCCTAGACTTCCTTCAAATCACAACAATGTCATTGAGACGTGTTGACTTTTAAAGTTCTGTAAAAGGGAAAATTAAATCATGGGCCAGTATTACAATAGCATATAATCAATGTGTAAGAACGTGTATATCTCTACAATCTGCAATTTTACATGAAAACAAAATGTGCCATGTGTTACTGGTTTGGCCTTTATTCAGATTAATTTTTCATGAGCTGTAGCATGAGTTTTCAATGCCAATTACAGGCCCTACTTGATTCTTAAACTTCCAGCTTGACAAAATTGCAGCCACTTGCTCTGCCAACCACACGCCCCACTGTCTGGCTGCTACCCCCAGGCTTTCCTGCTCCCTCCTTTTAACTCTCTTCCTCCCCAACCCGCCCTGTACTCCAGTGAAATGAGCGCATATCCTGATGGCAGCCGTGGAGATCCATAATTCTCCCTCAGTTTTCTTCATGACTATTTTTTACAATGCTCTATTTATTTAGTTGCAGTTTAGGTAATCAGTCACTTCTTTTCAAATATATGCTCATTTTTTAGCCTCTTTGTACTTTTCTTCAAACTTCTGGCAGGCTCCTTAAGAGCTATATCCTTTCTATCTATCCTTTCTCTATTTCATTCTTTGTTGAATCTATGCTCCAAAGTCAGGTACACGTAATGTCTTCTAAATGCAAGGATAATACTATTAATATGATGGTAAAAAGGAAAAGCAAGATTTGATGTGAAATTTGATTAAATGGAAGGCCAGATGCATCAAAATGTTTATTTATTTATTCATTCAATAGCAACCATGGGCATTGCCCTTGATTTTAGGGGTTGGCTAGTAAGTGACAGCAGGAAAGTTTATGAACCAAGATCTAGGGAGCTAAACAGACATTAATGAAATATCCCAGACAAAGAAATATAAGTGTAGAACTGGGCTAAGCACTACAAAGAAAAAACACATAGCCTTTGAGACAATTAAATCTAAGCTCACATATCATTTTGGTGGGCCTATGCAAATAAACACACACTTGAAAGATTATTTGTCTACCACTTTTCATAAACTTCATGTCCAGTTTAACAATTCATTTGTATATAATAGACAGTTTACCAGCCTCTAAAATATACTATTCTGCATAGCATACAGAACCATATTCTAGCTGTTATATAAGAATCACTGAAATGAAGTGTGATTGGCTCCTATAGGAGATTTCCCATGTAGCTCATTAGCGATCTTAAACAACTGGGCTTTTTGCACAGGCTTTAGACCATAATTGTCCTCTGTTAATCAGTGTTCTCTAGGGAAACAGAACCAGCAGGAGATACCTGTAAACATTATGAGGGTTTTATAAAAAGTGTCACACAACTGTGGAGATGCACAGGTCTAAATTCCTAGGGCAGGCTGCAAGCTGCAACTCCAATGAAAGGTTTTCAATGAATTCCCAAGAGAAGCTGGCTGGCTAAAGCAGAGATGGAAATTTCCTTTCTGATAGCTGAAGTCATCATAAATGCTTTCTTGACCAAAGTTGACACATGAACTTCACCATCACGTCCTCAGAGGAAGCACCTGAAGCAAAGAGATGGAACTGGTCTTCTGGAGGCCATGTTTAGCTCAGTCTGTCACCAGTGCCATCTTGAAACATTTGTGAGTACTTGCGCATGCAGGACATTAGACAGGTGATGGGGGTACATAGAGGATGGATGCAGCAAGATCCACACATGTAGATGTTTTTCCACTTTACAAAAATATCTAATATTTCTTCAAATAAACTCCCATTCTCAGTCCAGAGTTTGGGGAAATAGATATAAACAAATGAAAATGAATAAGAACTTTGAAGTCAAGTGATGGGCACATTGGGATTCAATATGTTATTTTTTTCCTATGTTGCAATTATTTCTCTTTTTTAAAAAACAGCTATATTGAGGTAAAATTCACATACCACACAATTCACCCATTCAAAGTGTGCAATTCAGTATTCTTTGTTTATTCATAGACTTGTGTGGCCGTGACCACAATCAAGTTTAGAACATTTTCATCACCTTGAGAAGAAATACTGTACCCTTTAGCTATTATATCACATTTCCTTCCAATTCAGCCTCCAAACCTGAGGCAACCAACCCCTAACCTACTATATGAGTCTATAGATGTGCCTATTTTCACATGTAATCACACAATATATGGTCTATTTGTGATTGGCTTCTTTTTACTTAATACAGCATTTCAATATTCATCCCTGTGATAGCATTTATCAGTACTTTATTCTTTTTATTGTTGAAGAACATTCCATTATATGGATACACTACATTTTGCTTATCCATTCATCAGTTATGGGCATTTAAATTGATTCCATTATTGTGCACATATGTTTTTGTTTCTCTTGGATATAAACCTATGAATGTAATTGCTGGGTCATATGGTAACTCTTGTGTTTAAACTTTTGTGGAGCTGACAGACTATTTTCCCAAACAGCCCCATTTATATTCCCACCAGTAGTGTATGAGCATTCCAAAATTTCCAAATCCTTGTCTTATTATTGTCTGTCTTTTTGATTATAGCCATTCTAATGTGTGTGAAGTGGAGTCTTATACTGTTTTAATTTTGTGTATGTTTGAAAACTTTCCTGAAGAAGTGTTTTTAAAAAGAATTATTAAACTCTCCCACTATGTTTAAAATGGTCGTTTGCACAGATCTTGCATTTAATACCCAAAGAAATTTTTAAGAAGGCCCTGTCACTCTACCCCAATGAATTTTGAGATCCTCTAGCCTCAAAATATTATGTTGCAATTGTACGGAACTAGATAGAACTCTTAAAGTTCGGAAAAGTTAGTGGTTCTTTTAAAGTACAGATGCAATACTAATTCGCTACCAGCCCTGTTTTAGAATATCAAAATGAATACATGCAGTACTAAGCACACCAGATTGTTTTGATTCTATGATCTGGCTTTAAAGTATTTCATTTAAGAATTTGCTTTCTTTTTTTAGGAAATCTGCATTTGTAACAATAACTTAGATTCTCATTACGCTGAAAATAATAACCAAGATCTCTTTTGAGGATGACTATTACTACTCTCATATGTGTGACAAAGGATCAACAAAACTTCCTATTTCTAAAACATGAATATGTAATAAAACAGGTTAAAATAGAGGTCTATTGTTATCTATTGTAACCTAGGACTTTCTTTCTAATGTCTATTGTTCTGATGGACAATGGCATTTTCTGAATTACTTCCCCATCTTCCAGGAAAATGGCATTATTAGTTATATTAAAATGATGGTTAGGCAGTTTCTCTCCTGAGATACAGAATTTAAAGAAAATACATTAACATTTTTTAAAATGGAAATCTTTAGCAAATATTTCATTAAATTGGCTTGCCTCTCAATCTTAAATTGACTATTTTGCAATTGTTTTATTCTTTTCTTTATAATATGATGGTGCTCATGCAGATATCATTTTAAGTAATCAACCATAGTAATGATCATTAATTAAAATTATAGCCAAGTACAGGTGCTGCTAACTGTTAATCAATTAGATGCATAATGACTGCATATCTAAATTGAAATACTGGTTGAAGTATTGAAGGTTACATTTGATTTATTTTTCAAAAAATAAACTATCTCCTACTATTCTTAAATTGCACCGAGTTCTTGAAAATATATTTCCAGCTACTCTTAGAGTAGCCCCTCTGAACTTCAGTGGGAATTGGACTTGCTCCTTGTACACATATAAATAAAATTGGTACAGTTGATCAGAACTGACCTGGCTGGCTGTTGAATGAGCCTGTGAATTTTAATTGGCTTATTTGCATATTAACAGGCAACATCCCACAGATGGTTTTTTGGTTTCTGAGATCTGGATTTGGCAAATTCTGGGACTATTATATTTGAATATAACAGTCATTAAACAGTGTTAGAACCCCTGTTTTGCCAGGAGACTGCAATTGGTAGCACTTTCAACCTGCTGATCTGTCTTTTTGGAAATTAACTAGTTCCCATATTTATAGCAATTTGGTGGTTAGAATCTCTGCATCACACACACACACACAAAAGATGTGACATTTATTCCTTTTAAAAAATGTTTCTTGAAATTCATAAGATAGGCTCAAGCTTCGAAATAATTATTTTATCTATACTATAATTACTAAAGTTATTCTGTGCTTTCTCATCATTGAATCACATGAATGTGAGGCAGTTTTGCAAAAATGAGCAAAGTCTGGATAATATTACTTAAATTTCATGATCTGTGAAATAATGACCTTTCTAATCCATAGGCATAAATTTGGATTTAAAAGAAAACAATTCATTTTTCTCAAAAGAAGACCATAGAATAGCATGTCTATTTACTGTAATAGATTTAGTAGAGCCAATGCCCAATGATATAATAAAATCTATCATGAAAGCACCACGTTCCTCAAGGAAAATGTTCTGGTGAACATGCCTCCATTCCAGCACTCAAGATATTTTATTAAATAAATTAATAAAGTAATTAATGTAAATAAATACTAAGCTTTTCTTTAGTCATAAGTCCAAGGAAGATTGCTAATTAACCCCAAAAGTTTTCTTAAATATTATTATCTTTTTAAGTCAGTGATAGACTTTGGAGACCACTGAGCTTTATTGATTATTGATATGTCCGTGAAGTTTCAGATGCAACAAGCATAGAAGAGTCTTCTGTGAGCTGCCATGGTCCACATACTAGGCTAAGTAAGAATTCTAAGTATAAACTTGGAAAAAGGAAAGAAACTGTGTGTGTGTGGGGGGGGGGGGCGGGGGGGGATACAATTTGAAAATTTTATTAGAAAATTCCTCATTCATATAAAACCAGAGTGGATTTAGGTTTGTGGATTTGAGAAGAAAAGCTCTGAAAATCAGAGTAAATACTGTTTTTAGCCAAAGCAATAGAAGGGAAAACACAGGACTACTATTTTTATTATTCTGTCTACCTGGATATTATGCCATTAACGAAATCAGCTTATATGACATTGTTCTTAATCCAGCAACTCTCAAAACGTGAACATTTATGGTTTGGATATTTTAATCCAGCAACTCTTAAAACCTGAGCATTTATGGTTTGGATAAAAGTGAAAATAGTAAATTATGTTATTGGTCTGTCTTCTGACATTACCTGAAGATTGAAATTGGGGAGAGCAACTCCATTTACCTCATCCTGAAAAGGAATATTTGTCAAAATGCCTCAAACCATCATTTCCATCAGGAGAGCACTGCAGAGCTCTTGAGGATCTGGAAACAACCAGCTGTAAACGTGAATTATGTGAAACTGACCTATAATCTCACCTGACATTTGTAACGCAAATATTTTCCCTTATTTCCCAACACAATTAAAATATTTAGTCTCACTTCATTTTATGAGACATAAATAGCTATGTAAGGATGCCGTAATTACTGTACATTGTAACAAATGACCTCATCAATACACTGTAATGTCCCATGTAATTACATGCTAAGTCATGTCTTTGAGATGGTGGCTCTGAGATTGAAAGCATGCTGGTTTCACAGATTAATTACTTAGGGCCTAATTTGACAGTTTGCTTGAAGATATGCTTCCATTAAATAGCTGTGTCTCAGTTTTAAAAAGAAAACTGTTTGTTTCACAGTAAGATCTTATTTCCTTCTTGAATATGGACCTGGTTATATGTGTTTATCCCCAAATATCGGCCATGCCTAAATTCAAACGTACTTAGATGCAAAGGGGGTATTTACTGTACAAGATGAAATGGAATTGCTTACATATTTTTTCCATCGTCACTAGACAGAACTTGTCTTGTGACAATTCTTTTAAAGTTTCTTGTTTTATTATTCTAAAAATATTTTCAAGTATAAGGTGGTATAAAAATTGTGGCTTTTAGTCTCTTAAGCATTGTACATGTTTCCTTTTTCCTTCTCTTAGATATTGTGCAATGTTTTCTTTTCTTAAGAGCCCAAGTTGATATGTTATTATCATTTTAGCATGAGTGCATTATTCTAGAACTCTGAGTTCTTAGTGGTTATTCCTGATAAAGGCGTTTCATCCCTTAAGTGAAAGAATTTTCGTATGGCAAGTCAGCATTTAAACTGTTTTGCTTTACCTCAGGATGCTTATCTGGTGAAATCAATTATTCTGAAGTTATGAATCTACCTTGCTGCTCTAACAATATCTTGGTTTCTATGTTCTGAAATGAAAAGGAAATGGGAAATAGCGGACACTGCATTTTCCACCTTAAATTGTTTATTGGCCTATTTCCTTCACCTTTCAAGTGTGTAATATTACATATAACTCCCCTGATGTATTTGTTTTCTGAGTTCTAGTTCCTGTATCAAGACCATTATATTGCTCTTTTATTTAGTAGAAATGAATAGACTGAGAAAGAACATAGTGATCTGAAAGAGTTAATGAGCCACCCTAAACATCCAGCTTACTTCCAGGGAATGACTTAGGCACTGGAGAGTAAAGTCTATTGATACTGACAAATTCTGAAATGTATTAGTCGTAGGATCACTTTATCATGAACTCCAGGGAACAACCAAATTGCATTATTGTAATGGAATTTTGTCAAAATGCGAATACCTCCTAGAAATTACATTCCCTGTTTCTAGAACCTGGAAGAAAATAGAGTTGGCTGCTAGGGTATACATAGCAAATTATCACATGAAAAAAAAAATGCTATTTTAAATCCAGGCACTTAGAATAAGATGATGCTAGGTCCACACCAAACATACTCCTTTTATCTTTTTGTTCCCCTGGCTGGACTATATTCACATCCATATGTGGTTCTCCAGGTTGGTTTGGGAGTGTTGGGTTAATTTTATTTGGTTGGCCAAGAAAATCTAGCTGGTTTTCTTCCAGTATTAGAGACCACAAATGGTTTCATATCTGAGAAACACCTCCAATGGGGTTGTTTGTGATCAGTGGGCAAAGTACTGTTTCTATGACAGTCATCAATACATGGCAATATTTGCCATAAAGAAATAACCTTTTCAAACACTGCACTGAATGCTTTTCAAGTGGCCCAGAAGTTGTTTCCAGGGATATATAATCTAGTTGTTGCAATCAAATGAAGTGTTTGTGAAGCTATTTCAGCCTCGATGGAGAATCGATGATTAATTAATTAATTTTTATATTTTGAATATCCAATCATCTGAGCCGAATGTAGCCTGATGCCTTAATTATTTGAAAACTTGCTTCAGTTTCCAATCTCCTTTAATGTTTCAACATAGTTGGACAGAGTAACAATAAAATGATAAAGATGAAGATAAGAGCAAAGCCTTGTATCTTGCAGTGTTTTCAATTTTCTGTGCCCTTAATCATCAATCACCTCTCTACAGCTAGGTGGGAGAAGATAGTATCTTATGATATTCAGTTGATGCAGTTAGAGAAATGAGTCCTAGTGTTACTCAGCAAATTAATGAAAAGCTGAGAATGAAACAGTATGCTTTTTGCCCATCCATCTCATTATACTTACTGAATATTTTTTATTTGCAGAACATTATTTGCTGAACAATGATTTGGAAATACATGTCAGATCAGAATATCTAATATGATTCTCTAAGCACCAGGCATGTGAATTAAGGAGGCCCCAAGTATATTTCTGTGAACCTGTACCTAGGAATTGGGCTTTATTTAACATTCATATTTAATTCTTAAACAGATCACTGGCTTTTATTTTATAGAATGTGTGTGTAAGTTTGGGCCAGAGTTGAGTTAACCACATCACTAGAGAGGAGTCTCCAATGTCTCTTAGTTATCATCCACTCTTGCTCTAAGCCTCATCATTAAGTAGCTGGAGAACTATTAAACCAATGTTAATTTGAATGTGTGCAAAATATTAACCTGACCAGACTGCCAAATTTTCTATCTCCATGAAGTGCCCAGGGTCTCCCTGGACACTGATAAATTGGTGATCTCACAATGAAATTTTGGAGACCTATCTGACCCTAATTTGCTAGTTCAAGTCCATATGCTCCTAAAATGAAGTAGGTTGGGCCAGTGATTAGCCTCTCACTTTTCCTTGGAACTGTGAATGCTGAACTCTCAGAATTTGATTAAAGGAGAAGAGAAAAATAGCAGCATGCCAATTTCCCAATTTCAATTTAAATTTAGCTCAGTTTACTTTAACAAGGAAATATAAAAATGGTATTTATAAGAAATGGAGCATATTCCAGAAGACATTTTTCACTGTCTGGATAAATTTTCTTTAAATCTGAGATGTGCCCTTGTATAGCAACTGAAAAAGACAGATCTGTGTGATGAATGATATGGAGTTCAGAGCAGATGCCAGGAGGCTGTGCCCCTAAACCAGTAGGGATAAGTAAAGTGATTAGGTATGTTCATCAGGAAAGACTTATCACAGTATTCAGAGAAAATGAGTGACAGATCAAAGGTGTGCCTGGTAAGTCATCTCAGAAAGGCTGACGAGACACTTTAGGTGGTGATACATAAGGGCAGTGGGTTTATGGGACAAGAGTCTGCAAGTGGTTTTAAGAAACCTAGATGGAGAGGGTGGGTGAGTATTATCAGGGAAGTCTGCCCACTTGTGGTAGGTTCACAGAGGAGATGCTTACTTCAAGAGGACTCAGTCTTGGATTTTTGGAGGAAGCGGGCAAATGAACAAGGCAAGGGAACACTCACTAGGAAGTAAAACAGCAGCACCTCTGCAGGAAAAACCCATCTACTAGAATTGAGACCCAAATCAAAGCGGAATAGCAGTATTTTATTTGAAGTTGGGAAACCTGAGAAATTGTTCCAGTTTAAGTTATTGCATGACCAGGGGCAGGATTTTCTTAGAGAGGGTTAAATCAGGTTTAATCTCTAGATGAGAATCCCAGTGGCCCAACCTGTGAGGTTAAGGAAGGGGACCACTGGGGCAGAGATGGAGGTAGGACCAGATTACAACTAAGTATATTGATGAAGAAGTGTTTGTACAATTTCACAGCCACTAAATAAGATCAAAACAGGCTAACCTTCTTATTATTTTATACAACAAAGCAATATTTCTAGCCTAGATTTAATACATGTTCATACATTTTATATAAAGTCAACTATTCCTCAATTTGTCTATACTCACACTTTTATCACACAAATATGGAACTCAGGCCTTATGTGGTAGTGACAGGATTTTCCCTGTGGAAATGTGTCACGTTGTAAGTGTTTGCTAATGTGGCTTTATAAAGACATTTCAAATAACAATGACTGACATGAATTCAAAAATGCCAATTTTAGTATGCAACCCAACTTTCCAGCCTCACTTATCACAAGACATTATGTATTTATAATAATGAAATAAAAACATGTCAATCTGCAAGGACAGTATATAATTGCAGAATGAAAACGAACATAATATCATTGCTATTTTATCAAAAATTCATACCTGGGTATTTCTGTAAAATGTATAGGTTTATTAAAAGGTAAAACTGTTTTGAGAAATGGTTACACATTTATGCTCATGATAGAGCTTAAGATACTGTTTTATTAGTAGATTTATTTCTATTCTACCTTGATATTCAATCAGGTGTAATCAGTATCTATAGAAGTATCTACCACGTTTTTAGGTATAGATCAAAGTTTAGATGTGAAATGTTTTTATTGTATTATTTTGAAGTTATTAAGATGTTGAAATCTTTATTCTGAATACTAAAAGATTAGAAAACTGTCTTCCCCATCATTACCTATTCCCTTGCCAATATGGATATTCTTTTTTTTTTATATCCTCTGTGGATTACCATTTATCAATGCTTCCTGTAGATACAATGATTTTTTTTTTGTAAGTATGTTCTCTGTCAGAGGATTCTATCCCAGGAAATTCAATATAAGTTGCTTATGCCAGAAACCTGAGAGTCCTTATTGATGATCTTATTCCTTTACATCTGATGTTCAATAAATCATGAAAATCTGCCCTCTACTTCCAAAACTAGATATTGCGTCTCTTCACTTCCTACATTCCTCTAGTCTCCCCCTATTCCAATGTCTCTTCTTCACTACCCATTGAAAATTCCATGGAGTAGCATAAGAAATGTAAATACCATGCACAGAGTAAGGGCTCAACAAACATTCATAGAAGAAAAGGAGTTTAAAAAGAATCACTAGGTAATTTGTCTCTCGGAGCTCCTTTTATTTGCAGAAAAAATTCGATGGGTCCATTCATGACCCAATAAGTAGGTCCAAATTTGGGGCATTGTTACTGTGCATGGTTCCTGCTTGCTTCCTTTTTTTTTTACTTTTTTGCTTTTAAAAATTGTCTCTCTCTTTCTGCCCTCTTTTCCTCCTAACCTCCCTTGACTGTGTATTTACAATAATAATCACATAATTAGTCAGCACCTGGCACCCTGAAGGAACCTCCAAGCGTATTCCTATGGTCTCCTTTAAAGCACCCCGCAAGCCTATGACGTAATGCCGTTATTGGCTCCTATAGCAGATGAGAAAGCGCAGGCTCGGAAACCTGAAGTGGCTCACTCAGGAACCATGCTCTGGCAGCGAAGATAACTGATGTGGGTTGGAGGAGTGTGATGATGGAGGCATGGAGAACGACAGGTTAGTTATTGTAATAGTCTAATCAGTGGATGAATTAAAGTCTGAATTAAGGTAGTGCAGGGGATTATGAATGTAAATAAGGGGACTGGTGAGGGACCGAATGAAAATAGATTGTTCCCGAATGCTGACGGCTACTTCTTTAATCAGAGTCCATAGGGGCTCATGAATACAGAGAGCACATTTCATTCTTCAGTCAGCTTCACCTAAGATTCAACAAATCACCAGATGCAGAGAACAGAGATAAGTACAGAGTTCAAAACTGATTTCCAATTAAGTTTCTAGATCCTTAGATTGCTGCTATGTCCAAGCCAAACATTTTTATTTGCTGCAAGGACCTTCTTTCAAATTGTGCACTTGAATTCCTTGCTCTTTATTCTACAGTAACTGAATGTTTCTGGAGAAGGCTTAACAAGGGCTTGTCTTCACCTGAAGCTTGCTCAAGAAAGAGAAGTGTCAGTATGCAATTTAGATATATAGAATTAGAAATGACAGTTTATGAAATGTGGATTCTGAGAAAAAAATAGGAGGGGCACGTTTATCAATTTTTTTTTTCCGTTTTCTCACCTATTACTCTTAATGATCTAGAGTGAAGGAAAAACAAAACCGTGGATTAATAGAGCCCACAAAAAGGATAATATCACATTGCTGAGTTGGACATGGCTATCCCATGCAGGTGGGAAATAATGAGAGACAAGACCCTTTTTCTGAAGCCAGCCAACTTTCTATTGAACAGCTACCTACAGAGTGTTTGGAAAAAAAAAAAAACTCCTTTTTTTTTTTTTTAGTCAATGAGGGAATGGAGGGATTTGGAGAAATTAGATCCTATCTTGTGCTTTACCAAATCTGAAAAAAAAAGTTCAATTAGTCCCTGTTTCAAGATAGAACACTGCAAAAGTGAAAAGGATGAATTTCTTCCTTTCAAGTAATGGTAGGATGAAGTCAAGTGACAACTATTCGAACTGATTTTTTCAAATGTTAAAGGACATTTGTTAAGTGCTTTTAATAAAATTTATTACCTGACCTGTCCATGAAAATTGGGGGAGTTGAAAGAAAGTTCCCATTATGATGACAGCTTCAGGTGTGTTGGTGAGGGCATAGGAAATGAAGTTTGTGCCATGGTGCAAAGGCAGAACAGGGTCTTATACAAAAAATAAAATGCAGTATATCATTAAAATAGAAAAGTTGCTGAATGCTTTCAGTTAACATCCTCAAACAATATAATTTGGGGCACCCAGCCGTTTGATCTGCAAAGAAGAATATAAACAGAAATAATTTGACCACCAGAACCTCTGCACTTGCTTGAAATCAATGAGAAAGCATAAAACATGCTGATATACTTCACTGCTACTCACAGATGAGGATGAATAAAATGGTAGAATTTCTTCCAAAGATGAATAATAATCATTAAAGGGGTTTACTTCCTGGTGTGTAAAGTATCTATCTGATTCTATTAATTAATTGCCACTAGGCAGGTACATTAAGATATTGGTTATGTGGAGTAATTTATACAATCATGGGAAATCATCAAATATGATAAAGAAAAATGATCATCTGTGAAAAAATAAGTATTAATCATGAAATCATTAGTATAATTAAGTTCTCCAGGCTAGTCATATGGTTTACAAGCATTTGGTAGACATGCTAAGCACAATTATTCCCCCTATTTCAATATGTCCAATGAGATTTAAGTCATTGGTACAGCTGACATAAGGCCACTGAGCAAAGCCTTAGCAAAGAATAAACTGTTATTTAAAAAGTTCAAACTCTTGATCAAAGGTTTAATATTAACATGTGTATTTTATGTTTTGTTTGAATTCAATTTTGATAAAAAACGAACAAACGAAAACCTGTAGTTCTCAGTAAAAGGCCCTTGTTGGTTTACCAAAGGCCTCTTGTGGGAAGGCCTCCTGGATGTGTGTACAAACTAGTAATTTAGATTCAGTTTTATTCAAGAATACTTGGTAGAAGAATAAAGATGAATTGCAAGTAGAGATCCCATGATTGCTTAGTTTAATGTAAAATAATAAAAGGAATATTGCACAAAAAAATTGGAAAAATCTTCCAGTGATGTTGAAAGGTAAGCTCAAATGAGACATTCATTTACTCTCTGCCTCAATTTCCTCCTTTGTAAAATTTTAAAATAGTGATAATATTTTTCATGACTACTTTAAATTGATGAAGATAAAAAAGAAGATGAGTAGTTGGATATAAGTGTAAGGTATAATATTCATTTAATTCTGGTTTTCTTTACTAGATTCTAAGACACCAGGGAGCTAAAAACATACTTAGGCATGTTCATGAATGTGTGTGTGTGTGAGAGTGTGTGTGTGTGTGTGACTGTATTTATGGCTGTGAGTTCTTTTGGAACCAGGGACAATATTTTATTTTATTCACTAGTTTATCTCCCAAATAAGTAGCTGAAAGCCATAAATGAACATAATGGTTTAACTATTTGTTTCCTTGGCATGGCCTAAAAGACTCTTCAATTTTGTTCCAATTTACCTTTCCATTAAATTGTCCTGTCTGCTTTGCTCTAGCCACTAAGGGATTACTTGAGATTTATATCTCCTTTATATTTTCATGACAACTTACTCTTGTTCCTGATGTTCCCTTTGTTTTAAATGCCTTTCCCATCCCCTCTAGGAAGTCCTACTCATACTTGAAGGATGGGCTTCTTGTAATGTCTTCCTTGACCGCATGAGGCTGACTGACTTAACCTCTCTGTCTAGTCTATAACCAATGTATTTTTAGGAATTCTATTTTAGCACTTTGCATTATTCGTTTATGTGTCTATTCATGAATGTACTATGATTATTTCATTGTTTCCATAGCCCCAAAGATAGTGCTGGCAACATAGCATGTTGCAATTAATGTATTTTTTATGGGCAATAACTAAATAAATTAGACTCTCAGACTTTGAACTTCCCAAGGGAGGCAATATCAACAAGTAAAGAATGCCACATTGGACTCATATTATCAGCATTCAAATCCTGACTCTCCCACTTATTGTTGTATGAGTTTAAGTTCTTAACCCATGTATACCTCAATTTACCTGAATGTAAAAAGAGCATAACAATTGACTCTTACCCAAAGAGTCATTGTGAGGATTGATAACATAATTCAGGTAGAGTGCTTAGAATATTACCAGGCCCATAACAAGTAAATAAAAAAGGAGGGGGAGGGTTAAAGTATTAATAGAGGTAGTAGTTAGCTTTTCACATTTAAATGGTAGTGGTAGTGAACTAAATAATGTTAGTCGTGACATTCTTTTTGAAATATATTCTAACAACTTAAATAATCAGGTCAAATCTATGTATCTAGATCCCACTTAATTTGCTTAAACATATGTATCTATTCTAGTTTGCAAGCTGCCAGAAGCAACATTACCAGAAACAGAACGGCTTTTAAAAAGGGGAATTTATTAAGTTGCAAGTCTACAGTTATAATGCCATAAAATGTTCAAATTAAGGCAAGGCAATGAAAATGTCCAAATTAAGGCACTAGCAAGAGGATCCCTTCAGTCCTGAAAGGCTGATGAAGTTCAGGATTTCTCTCTCTCAACTGGAAGGACACATGGCGAGGTCTGCTAGCTTTCTCTCCCAGCTTCTTGTTTCATGAAGTTCCCTCAGGGACGTTTTCCTTCTTCATCTCCAGAGGTCTCTGACTGGTAGGCTCTGGCGGCTCTCAAGCTTTTTCCAAAATGCCTCCCTCTTAAAGGGCTTCAGTAAGCAACCCCATCTTGAATGGGTGGAGACGCATCTCCATGGAAACAATCTAATCAAAAGTTACCACCCACAATTGGGGTCACATCTCCATGGAAACAATCAAAAAGCTCCCACCCAGCAATATTGAATGTAGATTAAAGAATTTGACTTTTCTAGGGTACACAACAGATTCAAACTGGCACAGTATCATGTAATTAGTTTGCATGCTCTTTGGAATTGTTCAGCTGCTTTACAAGTGACTGTGGCTTTAGAAGCTTTTAAAAACTTTTTACAAAGAAACTTTTTTCAAAGCAGCAACCAATCAGTAGTAGAAGCTAGAAAGAAGGACCATGGAATTCTGGTTCCCTGAGAATGCTGCTCTCCCTTTGCCACACCACCAGGTGGTTGAAATGAGGTCAAAGGTCTCCTGGGTTTGTGGCCAGGGACTCAGAAATCCATCGGGGTCTGGTCTTTTACCAACAGCCAGTCATTTATTTTAATCACCTCAAAAGGACAATTTTCTGTGCTTATTTTAAAAATTAACTTGAATTTTCATCAAAATGTTACATGCACAGCAATTTTAAGTTAAATAATTCTGAAGGATTTAAAACAAAAACAATAGACTCCTTCCCTGACCCTCCCTAAACCCTGTTCCTATTCCCTAATGACTCCCACCCAGGTCACATTTAGCTGTTATTTCTTTTCTGGCATTAACCTTTATTTCTAAATAATGTGATTGTGTGCCTGTCTCTATTCACAAGAATTAAATAATCAGTTTTAGATATCTTTCTTTGTATGTCAGGATTTAACTCTCTTACACATTTCCATCCCTTTTTTCCCCACCAGTTTTTTTCCTTTACTCTTTTCTTCCTAAATTTCCATCTCCTCCTCCTTTTCTTTTGTAATTAAAATAAAATGAAATGCACAATTTTTAAGTGTTCAGTTCGATGAGTTTTGGCAACTGTATTCATCCTTGTAAGAAATATGAAATCTAGTTACTGAACATTTCTGTCTACCCAAAGTCTCTTCCTACCATTTCCAGTCAATGCCCCAGTGAAACTGAGGGTGGCAACTGTTGTTCTGATTTCTATCACTACAGATTAGTTTAGCTTGTTAAACTTAATTTAACAGTTTAAGTATAAATTGAACTTAATTTAAGTGTACTCTTTTTTTATTGGAGTAACTTATATACAAATCCAAATTTTCCATTTTAACCACATTTGATTGTACAATTTGGTGGTATCAATTACATTCACACAGTATGGACCTTTTTGTGTCTAGTGTCTCACCATTTCCAGTCTTTTTATATCACATTTGGGCAAATGCTCATTTTTACATTTTAGTGAGAATTTTTCTCACTGTTTAACCAAGTTTATATTATGGTTACATTGGTTTTCACTCAGGATTTTTGTGATATTGTAATTTTTATTAAAAATATTTTCTTTTTTTGTTGTTGTTATATATATATATATTATATACATAACTATATAGGCCTGTTGCTAATTCTTCCTACACATTCCTACCAATCAAAGCAATTTTCAAAGTGGCAAAACCTATCAATTAACTCTGAGGTCTATGTTCCTATTTTTTTCCTCCTCCTTTTCTGATCTTGGCTGATACTTCATGGACTTTCTCTACAGCATTTTTCCTGGGAATTTTCTTCACTGTCCTCCTCAGAATTCCTTATTCCTCTTTCTGTTTTGTAGTATCTGTTTCTTGGACTTCAAATTTTCTCTTCCTTTGGCTGCGTTCTCATTTTCCTGTAGCTTTCCGTCTGTTAGTTTCCTGGCAGAAATAATATGGATGCTTATATTACAAAAAAAAAAGTGTCCATCTGAAAATATCCTTATGCATGACTTATGCAAGTATGTATCTTTATATTTGTGTTATACTATTCTTATACTTGAATGTTCCTTTTGTTAGATACAGAATTCTAAGTTAAAAATCTTCTATGCTTCAAATTTTTTAAAGGATTGTTTCAGGGTTTTCTAACTTAAAATGTTGAAAATCTAATGTTATTTTACTGGTGAGACACTAGACACAAAAATGACATGCATTTTTTGTTTTTCCTTTCTGGAACTTTTAGATACCACCCCGCCCCCCACCCCAGAATTCTGGTCTCCCACTGGGCTGCACCTCTGTGCCTTGCTGTGGTTCTTTTTCATCTAAATTATGTTAGATATTCCAACAATTCCTTTCAGAGTGCCAGAGGTTCAAGTCTTCCAGTCCTTCAAGTTTTTGTTGGAGGGAAGAGCATGTGCAGGGAGGGATATTTATTAATTTATTATTATTATTATTATTGACTAATTCCCTACCTTCTATTTTTCCTGCTTTCTAATTCTCATTTTATTAGTTGGGTGTTGGAAATTGTGAACTAACTCTCTAATTTCTTATCTTTTTCTACAATTTTCTATGACTTCTAGGATATTTCTTTTAATATGTCTTCCAATTTATCTACTTAATATTTAACTTGTGCAATCAAATTGTAATTTTTATAACTTTTTTCTTAAGATCTCATTATTGCTATATTTCTCCTGTTTGTGGATACAGTAACTTCTCTTAGATTGACAGAGAACTAATGATAGTTTTTCAGATTTTTTTTCCTGTTCTATGTATTCCTGTTCTATGTACTGCTCCTATGCTATGTATTACATGTATTTCATGTTTCTTTTTTCAGATTCAATCCAATTGCTTTATTTTCACAAGACTTTTATAAAATTTTCTTCTCCTTTTAAATGTTTCCTCATAGTCATTTGGTAGAAGCATATTTATGCTCAATTTTATACAAAGTGAACTAAAAATAGACTCTTCACTCTACCAGAATATTGATTTTTTAACTTTTTTTTATTATGAAATATAGCAATAGGCAAAGAAAAGAAAGAAAAAGCAATACTTTTTCAAAGTGCACTTCAACAAATAATTACAGAACAGATTTCACAGTTTGCTGTATGTTACCATTCTACTATTTCAGATTTTTCCTTCTAGCTGGTCCAAAACGCTGAGGCTAGAAGAAATATCAATATAGTCAGTCATACACATTTGCTAAATCCTGTTTTTTCTACTATAGTTCCGCCTTCTCCTTTGATCCTTCTCCCAATCTATAGTGGTCTTTAGGCAATGTCAATTCTGACTTTTACATGTGGAGAAGGGGTGTTCGCAATAAAGGATCGGGGGATATAATTAGTTGCTAATCTTGGAGAAGCTGGTCCCTCTGGGTTTTAGGATTTAACTGTCCTAGTAAATTTTCTGGAACTTATAGGTTCCTGAAAAGTAAACCTAGTACATGAAACTTTTATAGAGTCTCAGTTTGAGTCCTATTTGTTCTTTTTTTTTTTTTTTTATTAATTAAAAAAAGAATTAACAAAACAATTAGAAATCATTCCAATCTACATGTACAATCAGTAATTCTTAATAACATCACATAGTTGCATATTCATCATTTCTTAGTACATTTGCATCGATTTAGAAAAAGAAATAAAAAGACAACAGAATAAGAATTAAAACAATAATAGAAAGAAAAAAAAACAAAAAAAAACAAAAACAAAAAACCTATACCTCACATGCAGCTTCATTCAGTGTTTTAACATAATTGCATTACAATTGGGTAGTATTGTGCTGTCCATTTCTGAGTTTTTATATCCAGTCCCGTTGTACAGTCTGTATCCCTTCATCTCCAATTATCCCTTCTCTTTTTTTTTTTTTTTTAATTAACGGAAAAAAAGAAATTAACCCAACATTTAGAGATCATACCATTCTACACATGCAATCATTAATTCTTAACATCATCACATAGATGCATGATCATCATTTCTTAGTACATTTGCATTGGTTTAGAAGAACTAGCAATATAACCGAAAAAGATATAGAATGTTAATATAGAGAAAAAAATAAAAGTAATAATAGTAAAATCAAAACAAAACAAAACAAAAACCTATAGCTCAGATGCAGCTTCATTCAGTGTTTTAACATGATTACTTTACAATTAGGTATTATTGTGCTGTCCATTTTTGAGTTTTTGTATCTAGTCCTGTTGCACAGTCTGTATCCCTTCAGCTTCAATTACCCATTGTCTTACCCTGTTTCTAACTCCTGCTGAACTCTGTTACCAATGACATATTTCAAGTTTATTCTCGAATGTCCGTTCACATCAGTGGGACCATACAGTATTTGTCCTTTAGTTTTTGGCTGGATTCACTCAGCATAATATTCTCTAGGTTCATCCATGTTATTACATGCTTCATAAGTTTATCTTGTCTTAAAGCTGCATAATATTCCATCGTATGTATATACCACAGTTTGTTTAGCCACTCTTCTGTTGATGGAAATTTTGGCTGTTTCCATCTCTTTGCAATTGTAAATAATGCTGCTATAAACATTGGTGTGCAAATGTCCGTTTGTGTCTTTGCCCTTAAGTCCTTTGAGTAGATACCTAGCAATGGTATTGCTGGGTCGTATGGCAATTCTATATTCAGCTTTTTGAGGAACCGCCAAACTGCCTTCCACAGTGGTTGCACCCTTTGACATTCCCACCAACAGTGGATAAGTGTGCCTCTTTCTCCGCATCCTCTCCAGCACTTGTCATTTTCTGTTTTGTTGATAATGGCCATTCTGGTGGGTGTGAGATGATATCTCATTGTGGTTTTGATTTGCATTTCTCTAATGGCCAGGGACATTGAGCATCTCTTCATGTGCCTCTTGGCCATCCGTATTTCCTCTTCTGAGAGGTGTCTGTTCAAGTCTTTTTCCTATTTTGTAATTGGGTTGGCTGTCTTTTTGTTGTTGAGTTGAACAATCTCTTTATAAATTCTGGATACTAGACCTTTATCTGATATATCATTTCCAAATATTGTCTCCCATTGTGAAGGCTGTCTTTCTACTTTCTTGATGAAGTTCTTTGATGCACAAAAGTGTTTAATTTTGAGGAGTTCCCATTTATTTATTTCCTTCTTCAGTGCTCTTGCTTTAGGTTTAAGGTCCATAAAACCGCCTCCAGTTGTAAGATCCATAAGATATCTCCCTACATTTTCCTCTAACTGTTTTATGGTCTTAGACCTAATGTTTAGATCTTTGATCCATTTTGAGTTAACTTTTGTATAGGGTGTGAGAGATGGGTCTTCTTTCATTCTTTTGCATATGGATATCCAGTTCTCTAGGCACCATTTATTGAAGAGACTGTTCTGTCCCAGGTGAGTTGGCTTGACTGCCTTAGCAAAGATCAAATGTCCATAGATGAGAGGGTCTATATCTGAGCACTCTATTCGATTCCATTGGTCGATATATCTATCTTTATGCCAATACCATGCTGTTTTGACCACTGTGGCTTCATAATATGCCTTAAAGTCAGGCAGCGCGAGACCTCCAGCTTCGTTTTTTTTCCTCAAGATGTTTTTAGCAATTCGGGGCACCCTGCCCTTCCAGATAAATTTGCTTATTGGTTTTTCTATTTCTGAAAAATAAGTTGTTGGGATTTTGATTGGTATTGCATTGAATCTGTAAATCAATTTAGGTAGGATTGACATCTTAACTATATTTAGTCTTCCAATCCATGAACACGGTATGCCCTTCCATCTATTTAGGTCTTCTGTGATTTCTTTTAGCAGTTTTTTGTAGTTTTCTTTATATAGGTTTTTTGTCTCTTTAGTTAAATTTATTCCTAGGTATTTTATTCTTTTAGTTGCAATTGTAAATGGGATTCGTTTCTTGATTTCCCCCTCAGCTTGTTCATTACTAGTGTATAGAAATGCTACAGATTTTTGAATGTTGATCTTGTAACCTGCTACTTTGCTGTACTCATTTATTAGCTCTAGTAGTTTTGTTGTGGATTTTTCCGGGTTTTCGACGTATAGTATCATATCATCTGCAAACAGTGATAGTTTTACTTCTTCCTTTCCAATTTTGATGCCTTGTATTTCGTTTTCTTGTCTAATTGCTCTGGCTAGAACCTCCAACACAATGTTGAATAATAGTGGTGATAGTGGACATCCTTGTCTTGTTCCTGATCTTAGGGGGAAAGTTTTCAATTTTTCCCCATTGAGGATGATATTAGCTGTGGGTTTTTCATATATTCCCTCTATCATTTTAAGGAAGTTCCCTTGTATTCCTATCTTTTGAAGTGTTTTCAACAGGAAAGGATGTTGAATCTTGTCGAATGCCTTCTCTGCATCAATTGAGATGATCATGTGATTTTTCTGCTTTGATTTGTTGATATGGTGTATTACATTAATTGATTTTCTTATGTTGAACCATCCTTGCATACCTGGGATGAATCCTACTTGGTCATGATGTATAATTCTTTTAATGTGTTGTTGGATACGATTTGCTAGAATTTTATTGAGGATTTTTGCATCTGTATTCATTAGAGAGATTGGTCTGTAGTTTTCTTTTTTTGTAATATTTTTGCCTGGTTTTGGTATGAGGGTGATGTTGGCTTCATAGAATGAATTAGGTAGTTTTCCCTCCACTTCGATTTTCTTGAAGAGTTTGAGGAGAGTTGGTACTAATTCTTTCTGGAATGTTTGATAGAATTCACATGTGAAGCCGTCTGGTCCTGGACTTTTCTTTTTAGGAAGCTTTTGAATGACTAATTCAATTTCTTTACTTGTGATTGGTTTGTTGAGGTCATCTATTTCTTCTTGAGTCATAGTTGGTTGTTTATGTCTTTCCAGGAACCCGTCCATTTCATCTAAATTGTTGTATTTATTAGCATAAAGTTGTTCATAGTATCCTGTTATTACCTCCTTTATTTCTGTGAGGTCAGTAGTTATGTCTCCTCTTCCATTTCTGATCTTATTTATTTGCATCCTCTCTCTTCTTCTTTTTGTCAATCTTGCTAAGGGCCCATCAATCTTATTGATTTTCTCATAGAACCAACTTCTGGTCTTATTGATTTTCTCTATTGTTTTCATGTTTTCAATTTCATTTATTTCTGCTCTAATCTTTGTTATTTCTTTCCTTTTGCTTGCTTTGGGATTAGTTTGCTGTTCTTTCTCCAGTTCTTCCAAGTGGACAGTTAATTCCTGCATTTTTGCCTTGTCTTCTTTTCTGATATAGGCATTTAGGGCAATAAATTTCCCTCTTAGCACTGCCTTTGCTGCGTCCCATAAGTTTTGATATGTTATGTTTTCATTTTCATTCACCTCTAGGTATTTACTAATTTCTCTTGCAATTTCTTCTTTGACCCACTCGTTGTTTAAGAGTGTGTTGTTGAGCCTCCATGTATTTGTGAGTTTTCTGGCACTCCGCCTATTATTGATTTCCAACTTCATTCCTTTATGATCCGAGAAAGTGTTGTGTATGATTTCAATCTTTTTAAATTTGTTAAGACTTGCTTTGTGACCCAGCATATGGTCTATCTTTGAGAATGATCCATGAGCACTTGAGAAAAAGGTGTATCCTGCTGTTGTGGGATGTAATGTCCTATAAATGTCTGTTAAGTCTAGCTCATTTATAGTAATATTCAGATTCTCTATTTCTTTATTGATCCTCTGTCTAGATGTTCTGTCCATTGATGAGCGTGGTGAATTGAAGTCTCCAACTATTATGGTATATGTGTCTATTTCCCTTTTCAGTGTTTGCAGTGTATTCCTCACGTATTTTGGGGCATTCTGGTTCGGTGCCTAAATATTTATGATTGTTATGTCTTCTTGTTTAATTGTTCCTTTTATTAGTATATAGTGTCCTTCTTTGTCTCTTTTAACTGTTTTACATTTGAAGTCTAATTTGTTGGATATTAGTATAGCCACTCCTGCTCTTTTCTGGTTGTTATTTGCATGAAATATCTTTTCCCAACCTTTCACTTTCAACCTATGTTTATCTTTGGGTCTAAGATGTGTTTCCTGTAGACAGCATATCGAAGGATCCTGTTTTTTAATCCATTCTGCCAATCTATGTCTTTTGATTGGGGAATTCAGTCCATTGACATTTAGTGTTATTACTGTTTGGATAATATTTTCCTCTAACATTTTGCCTTTTGTATTATATATATCATATCTGATTTTCCTTCTTTCTACACTCTTTTCCATATCTCTCTCTTCTGTCTTTTTGTATCTGACTCTAGTGCTCCCTTTAGTATTTCTTGCAGAGCTGGTCTCTTGGTCACAAATTCTTTCAGTGACTTTTTGTCTGAGAATGTTTTAATTTCTCCCTCATTTTTGAAGGATAATTTTGCTGGATATAGGAGTCTTGGTTGGCAGTTTTTCTCTTTTAGTATTTTAAATATATCATCCCACTGTCTTCTAGCTTCCATGGTTTCTGCTGAGAAATCTACACAAAGTCTTATTGGGTTTCCCTTGTATGTAATGGATTGTTTTTCTCTTGCTGCTTTCAAGATCTTCTCTTTCTCTTTGACCTCTGACATTCTAACTAGTAAGTATCTTGGAGAACGCCTATTTGGGTCTAATCTCTTTGGGGTGCGCTGCACTTCTTGGATCTGTAATTTTAGGTCTTTCATAAGAGTTGGGAAATTTTCAGTGATAATTTCTTCCATTAGTTTTTCTCCTCCTTTTCCCTTCTCTTCTCCTTCTGGGACACCCACAACACGTATATTTGTGCGGTTCATATTGTCCTTGAGTTCCCTGATACCCTGTTCAAATTTTTCCATTCTTTTCCCTATAGTTTCTGTTTCTTTTTGGAATTCAGATGTTCCATCCTCCAAATCACTAATTCTATCTTCTGTCTCTTTAAATCTATCATTGTAGCTATCCATTATTTTTTCTATATTTGCTACTTTATCCTTCACTTCCATAAGTTCTGCGATTTGTTTTTTCAGTTTTTCTATTTCTTCTTTATGTTCAGCCCATGTCCTCTTCATGTCCTCCCTCAATTTATCGATTTCATTTTTGAAGAGGTTTTCCATTTCTGTTCGTATATTCAGCATTAGTTGTCTCAGCTCTTGTGTCTCATTTGAGCTATTGGTTTGTTCCTTTGACTGAGCCATATTCTCAATCTTTTGAGCGTGGACAGTTATCTTCTGCTGCTGGCGTCTGGGCATTTATTCAGATTTCTCTTGGTGTTGGACCCAGCAAGGTTGTAATATTTTCCTGTGAAATCTCTGGGTTCTGTTTTTCTTATCCTGCCCAGTAGGTGGCGCTCGTGGCACACGTTTGTCTGCAGGTCCCGCCAGTAAAAGGTGCTGTGGGACCTTAAACTTTGGAAAACTCTCGCCGTCCTGGGGGTTCGCTAGCCGAAGCGGCTTGAGCCGGCCCAGGGTCCGAACGCAGGGAGGGTGTCCGAACGCAGGGAGGGTTGCTGGTCGCTGCAGCCAGGGAAAGAGCCCGTCCGAATTTCCTAGTCGGCCCTGGGCAACAAGCGTGGCGGGAGGGCGCCAGCGGCAGCGGCCCGCCCGAGAGAGTGCACGTTTCCCGGGAGTCACGGGGTCGCCGTTCTCCGCGGCCTGGGGGTTTCCGATCCAATTCTCTCAGTTGGTCCGGGGGCTGCGCGTGGTGTGGGCGCCAGTTGCCTTGGTTTCAGGGGACCACCTCTCCAATTCTCCCAGCCGGCCCGGGAAGGGGGAAGGGAGTAACTCCGGCCGCTTGCCACCCGGCCCGGTAAGGCCCGCGCGCCTCGGCGATCTCACCCGAGCTGCTTCTCTCAGCCAGCCAGCCGTTCCAGGATGGGGTACGCTGTCTTTTTTATCTCTGTTGTGGCTTTGGGCGCTTTCTGTATCGTTTCTACTCCCCTAGTAGGTGTCCTGGAGAAGAAACTAAGATCCGCGCGTCTTACTAAGCCCCTATTTGTTCTTAAGAGTTAACAGGAGTGATGTTGGTTCGGGGTTAGCAAACCAGAGCAATTAGCATTATCTAGATGAAGCTTGCCTAAGAGTTGCCTCTAGAATACACTCTTGACTCTATTTGAACTCTCTTAGCTACTGATGCCTCATTTTATTGCACTTCTTTTCTGCTTTTTGGTCAGGAAAGCATTGTTGATCTCACGGGGCCAGGCCAGATTCATACCTGGGAGTGATGTCTCGAGTTGTCAGGGAGACATTCATCCTTGAATGTCATGTCCCACATAGGGAGAAGGATAATGATTTTCCCTGCAAAATTGGGTTTAGAGAAAGAGAGGCCACATCTGAGCAACCAAAGAGGTTTCCTGAAAGCGACTCTTAGGCCTCGTTATAGTCAGGCTTAGCTTCTCTACTACAGGAATAAGTTTGATAAAAATAAGCCTCACAATCAAGAGCTTGCAATTGCCTTTATGTTTTTATTTATTTCTCCTGTCTTGCATGCTAGAGGCTTTCTTTGATGCGTGGTGGTTTTAAATTATCAGTTTACCTTAAAAGTGAAGTAGTAAAACGTTGGCAAATTCTAGTGCATGAGTTGGGCTTTTTAAGTGTTGGGCATCACTATTTGAAAGTTTATCAGGAAACCAGCTGTTGTTTTTCTAGGTCTAAGCTATTAATATACTCTAGAGAAGGACTCTCTGATATTTTGCTTCTGGGAAGAATAAGCCTGGTTGCTAGTGCTTTAGGCATCAGGTAGAGGAAAAGGGCTTGAGAGACACCTTTCAATTTGTGTCTTTGACTTAATAGCTCTTACCCTCATCTCTATTGTCTGAATTTGTGGCCTCTGTTTCAATATCCCCAGTGGAAAAAACTCTAAGGTCAAGAAGGGTGAACAGATAGATTTTATGGAGTGTGAGTAGGAACCTAGGAGACTAATTAACCTTTATGACTTGCAGTCCAACTCCTATTTCAGTGCCTTGCCTCAGCCCTGCCTTCCAAGGTATCTAGGAAGAACCAATTTCCAGACTTCCCTGAGTATTGTGTCAATATTCATCAATACTGCTTAAGGAGGTGTCTAGGTTTTGGCTTAGTCCTTGGTTTAGATACCATGTCTCCCTTCAGTTTTCACCTTCCAAATATTTGATGGCATCTTTCATCCACTGTCATCCTATTTACATACTTTTAAATCTTATACTGCCATTTTCATGGTGCTTTGAAAAGGAGAGAGGATAATGCATGTAATCAATCAAATAGATTGTATATTTTGTTAAAATCAGGCAAATCGGAATGCTGCCAGATTATAAGAATGGATTTAATTTGGTTGTAAGAAGCAATTCCTAGCACCTCTTACCTCTCTGCCTTTTTCCACTTAGGCTTGGGTCACTTCTTTGACCCTGTGACGTTGTCTTTCCTTTCTCCAATGTTTTAATTTACATCTATTATTTTACAGAGTATCAAAGTGAGTTGGCTGCCTCCTCCGTCAGGAACACAAAATGGATTTATTACAGGCTATAAAATTCGACACAGAAAGACAACCCGCAGGGGTGAGATGGAAACACTGGAGCCAAACAACCTCTGGTACCTGTTCACAGGTCAGTGTTCATATGGTGTACTCCTACAAGGTTTTGATGAATGAAATGCTTTAGGAATAAAATATACTCTCACTTCAAAGGAACATTGATTTTTTTTCCTGGCAGGTGACATTTATTGCCTGAACAAGAATAACCTTAATATTTTTAACTTTATATTCTCTATAATGCTTTCACTACAAACTTTCGGAGCATCATCTTAATAAATGTATCATAGAATTTTTATATATCATAAGTTTATATTAGTTTCTCAGCATTGCTGATTCAATAGTAGCTCCTATTGACTAATGAATTTAAAAATCACCAAAAAAATTCCAAATTTCAATCACTTTCACACCCCCATGCAATCACCATGGGTGAGGATGGGGTTGAAAAGTAGGAAGAAGGATAGGTTGGGTAGTAAAGAGAGACTATTTTATTTTCCATAAATGTAAGAGTAAATTCACTTTAGTAGCGAATTGGTGGAACTTATGATAAGTCAAACCTGTCCACAAAAACTGGACCTACTGTCTATGAAATATTTAGAGAATGTCTTTTAGTTTATAAATAATAATTTTTTTTTTTTTTACTGTGGGATCTTTAATAAGTGTCAGTCCATCATCCTAGAAAATAGACTGAGGCAACATTTTCACAGTCATAGCTTTGGTGGGGGGTTCAAACCCAGGTAAGAAAGGTAAGGAAAAAGGGGAACTGAGTCAAGGAAGAAGAGAAATCAAATAATGTTGGTGCATCATTAAGCTGGCTGCATGCACCTGGGGGACAAACAGAGCACTTAGTGGGGCTTGTGGGGTCCCTCTTGAGAAGCCATATGAACTACTATGTCTTACAAAATTCGTAGTTGAATAAGAAGTATGAGCAGTTTCTTTCTTGTCTATCTTTGGTCGATATCCATACGCAGGCTGTTAAGTACTCTCTGCTTCCGGGCAGCAGCCCCCTGGGAAGCCAGGGTTTCTGGGGAGTATGCAGACATGCCCTATGTGATGATGGTCGGTTCTAGGCTGCAGTGATGCTTGGGTCTTTATCGAGCTAAGAATTGCCTGAACGCCTTCTATGACCGTGGGAAACAAAACATGGAGCAGTAACCCATAGAGGCACTGGTTCGTGGGATTGAGCAAATCTGGGGTGGTTCATAAACTGGGCTCAAGAAAATACACAGACTGCAAAGCATAGAGCTGACAGCTAGTAGATAAAGTAAACTATCATTACAAATGATAGAAAAAGAGTGCAACCCCAATTTGTCCCTTTCTCCACATTGGGTATTCAGTAAACAGCCATTTGAAATCACCATGCACACGTGCTGCACACACACATGTATACTGTAAACTGTTAAGCCTACAAACCATGGCTTGAAAGTCATCTGGTAATCTGGGTTTTTTTGCTTAGGGTTCAAAATTATATGTAAAAAGAAATTTGTGTACAGGTGGAGGTATTTCCAAAATAGATTGCCAAAAATCACCTTCTTGTTTTGAATCTGGACAAAACAGCCTAGTATTGTTGAACCTAAGAGGAAGTACGATGCTCTATCATGCCATTTATAAAACCCAAGAAAAGCCAAGCTCCTGTCTCTTTTTCCCTGATGAAACATTGGGAGTAAATAAAAGATAATTGAAGTTCAAGTGAAAGCCATATATGCTTCTTAGGAAAATTAGTGCCGATATACTTTGAAAGAAATCACCAAAGTTGAAAAATTTTAGTGTAATTCCTAAGACTTAAATTAGGATAGATTCCTAACTTCCATGAATTTAGGCTGAGGGAGCAAAATTACATTTTTTTACAAAGTTTTTAACTATTAATATGTCCATTGCAGTGTTACTTTAAGAGAAAATCACAATAAAAAACTCTCAATATCCAACAATAGCCAGTTGAGTAGATTATTCAGATAAAATCTTATTGCAAAATGCTATACAATTTTTGAAAATGATGTAGTGTAAAAATACTAAAAGGCACACCAAATGTGGAAAAATGTTTTAAGTGGATAAGTCAGTTTTAGCTTAGTATCAGTGTAGTCCATATTTATAAACCAAATAATGTATGAATGCATAGGAAGATATTTTTAAAATATCTATACTAAAATTTTAATAGTGAGTCTCACATTTGTAACAATAACATTTGTATTTTTAAATCGCATATGGAAAGTGAAAAACAAATGAAAAGTCAAGAGTATAACACATATGATGATCTTCGGTTATCAAAAGGTTTCCTCCCACCAACAATACCCAGAAAGGCATAGTTCTGGGCAGTAAATGAATGGTAGTGGACATATGGTAAATATAACTTACTAGCATGAATTCCCTAGTATTATGAATCCTTTTAGCAAATGCAACTTAACATGTTCATTTCAGTATTATCAAACCAAGACTCTAACTCCTTAAATATTCAAAATTTTGGGGTTTTTCCTCTAAGAAGTTAAAATCTATTTTTTAATGACTATATATAGTAGCAATAATTGGCCTTTCACTACCAACGATTATTAGTTTACTAGGGCCTCAATAACAAATTACCACAAATGTGAAGGCTTAAAACAACAGAAACTTATTCTTACATAGCCCAGGAGGCCAGAATTCTGGAATCAAGGTATCAGCAGGTTGGTTCCTTCTGGAGGCTCCTAGGAAGAACTGCCTCATGCCTCTCCCAGCTTCCAGCACCTCCTGGCAATCCTTAGCTGGTAGACACATCAATCCTATCTCTGCTTCTGCCTACACATTTTCTCCTTCTCCTTGTGCCTCTGCTGCCTCTCCTCTTCTGAAAATAGTACTTCTTGTATTTATTGCCTGCCCTAAATCTAGGATGATTTCATGTCATGATCTTTAAGTGATTGCCTATGCGAAGAATCCTATTTCCAAATAAGTTCAGGTTCCAGGTGAACATGAATTTTTGAGTCACTGAATAGGGTTATTTTTGAAAAGGGACACTATTCGGCCCACAACAGATCCCTTTTACTTTTGTTCCTCTTGGGGACAGTCATTTTGAAATGCGTGTTATAATAAATTTTATTTATTTGAAAATAAATAACTCAGTACTGCATTTTAATTCATCTAAGTTACATGTGGCAATTACAGCTTCTAGTCAGCATGCATAACTCAACGCTACTCTAGTTTAATACCATTCCAGCCAAAAGCAGAGAAATGGGAATTAATTAATTAGCTTGTTGTTTGGAATAGCTCAAAAATGCCATCCCTTCTTCATAGATTTGAGAGTCTGGAATGCATATTTGAAGTCTTCGTTCATGCTGTTACTTCTTCATTTCAATAATTATAAAAATGCATTTGGGAAGGCAAACATAATTTAAGCAGTTATATATGTAACTGCACCTGATAATTATGATGAAAACTTCACACATACCCCATTTCTTTTGAACTGAAGAAATAAAAACAGCCAGTGAATAGCCTCATACTTCTTTTTTTTTTTCTGCATGGACAGGCACCAGGAATCAAACCCCACTCTCTGGCACGGCAGGCGAGAACTCTGCCTGCTGAGCCACGGTGGCCCGCCCTAACCTCATACTTTTAAAGAGTTAAAAACAAGTTTTTCAAAACCTCCGCTCCTCTCTCCGCTCCTCTCTCCCTGTCTACAATCTACAACCTGGTTTCAGGGATACCTGTTTGGAGTTGAGACACTGGCAATGTCATCAACTGCTACAAAGCACTGAAGAACCAGGAAGTCCTGAGCTCTGATAACAATAGCTGTGGTTTTGACAAATCCCCAGGACATGTTTAGTAACCGATACACTTTGTAGTAAGCAGAAGTCATGGATTTTCTATCTGATTCTGCAACACTATAAAATGTATAGGGTTTGGCCTCAGGTTTTCAATGCCGGTAAGAAACATAAGCCGGTTAATTTGTCTGTTAGAAAATTGGGAATGCTAGAATGCTTCATTTGGATGATTTAAATGTTCAGGTGAAGAGAATCGAAATTTTTTCTACAACCCTCTATTTGTTAAGCAGGTGTTGTTGCTGTGTGTGTTTTTTACCAGGATAATGAGACATTTGCAAAGTAATTCAGAGCGATAATGGGGATTTTAAATCGATGCTATCAGTTTTATTGTGGGAACCCATGTCAGCTAAATTTTAAAGTGCTCTTTTTAATTTTTTGAGGGCTCTTCAGAGATAGTTGTTTGGGAATGAATTTAAGAGGTTTTTTTGTATTTCATGGACAATATAGAATAAATATAAGGATAAATATGCATTGGTGTTTTATGGACTGAAAAATTGAAACAACAGTATAGCAATTTATAACAAGGTTAGCATTAGGAGATACAGGGAAATTATATGTTTTGAATAATACACCATTTCTTTATGTAAGTTCTATGAACTTAGAAATAGAACCAAAGAATTACTGAGCTTGAAGGCATTTAGTATTAGAGGCAGAAACAGGCAGTTTCTTCAACAATGGATTTCAGTATAGTTAAGGAAAGCATTGCTAGCTACACCATGCTTCCTTTAGAATGAAATTATACTTAAATGTAGCTAGGAAATACCCATACATACACATAGACACATGCCAAGGCGAACTGTAGATCCCTGACAAACATAACAGGAACCATGCAATTCATCATCCAAACCTCTTTTTTGCAGTAGAGATAGTAGAGGTCTGGAAAGTGTCATTTCTAAGTTGCACCGCTAGTTAAGGGGATGAGCTCAACTAGATTGCATGTGTTCTGACCCCTGGTTAAGTGCTCCTTTTACTAAACCATGCTCTTGCCTTGATTGGAAGTGACTGTGGCTGTTACATGAAACTGTAAAATATAATTGATATTGAAAACACTTTAAACATACATAGCAATAATAACATCAACATCCACCATTTACTGACACTTTAACATGCCAGCCACTATGTTAAGTGCTTGATCTGTATTTTCAAATTTCATCTTTAGAACAATTTTCATTGTAAATATCCTCATTTTATGGAGGAGGAAACTGTTGCAAAGAAGCAGGGCTAGTAAATTATCAGGATCACACAGCTTATGAGTGGTGGAGGAAAAATTCAAACCTTCTTCTGCCTGAATTTAAAATTGATTGCCTTAAAATGTAGGTAATAAGTTACTGATGACAGGTAATGAATGGGCAAATGTGTGAGCATATAAAGGGATAATCGAATAATAGAGATGGAAAGGGAAGTCTATCGGAAAACAAAAATTGAGGATTACTTTGTTACTAGAAGAGTTGAATAACTCTACAAGAGACTAAATCAAAGCGTTCCTAACCAATTTATTTTTTAACATATTATTTAATATTCCCATTAGCCCACTATAGGAAATGCATTCCAGATAAATTCTAGAAATGTATGCACAAAAGCCTTTGGGTACAGGCTGGCCTTCTTCTCTCCACCCACACATCCCCAAGCAATGAATACATACATACATGCAGGAATGAATAAAAGTAGCATGTAAAATTTTTGTTATATCAGCTATCAGGATTGGGACCCTCAAAAATTGCCCTTTCATGATGGTTGTTAGTCAAGTTCTTAAAGACACTTCTTTCCAACAGAGGAACATTTTTTTCTAAGCAAAAGAACAATTTAACACTTACTTAAAGCACTCTTTTAAGTTGAGTCACTCTCTCAACAACAGAATCATCATTTCCATCCTACCTGCCTAATGTCCATTATTCAGTTTTGGTTGTAATCGTTATAAATGGAAATGTCTGGCACATTTACATAATGCTTTGCATTTGCTGATAATGTCCCTCTTAGGACCCAACCTAGGCAGGTTAGGCCTTTGAAGAGAACCAGCAGGTCTACAGGGCCCCAGAAGAAGCTAGGACAGAGCACAGAATCTTGACCCAAGGGTAGGCCATGCTCTGATGGAAACATAGCACTTTTTCTAAATTTCTCTGAATCTTATTATCCTTATCTGATATGTAGCTTGGACTGGCCAGGGGAGACCTTAAGTTTTCCACAGACTAGTTGGCTTAACCAATACAAATTTGTTGCCTCATGATTTGGGGAGCTAAAAGTCCTAGATCAAGGTATGGGCAAATGCATGCTTCCTCTGAAAGGGGAAATCCATTCTATGACTCTCCCCTGGTTTCTGAGGAGTACCTGACAATCTATGGTGTTCCTTGCCTTGGGCAAACAATTCAATCTCTGCCTCTGTTGTCTCTCTCTCTCTCTGTGTGTGTGTCCAAATCTCCTCTCCTTATAAGGACACCAGTCATATTGGATTAGGGTCCACCCTAATCCAGTTTGGCCTCACCTTACATAATAATATCTTCAAAAATTCTATTTTAAATAAATTCACATTCACAGGGACTTAGGACTTGAACGTGTCTTTTGAGGAGACACAATTCAATCCATAACATACCCCATGGGGAGCACTTGAAAAATAACAGATGCTTTCAAAATGGCCTTTTAGCATTAACTTCAAGTTATTGGAGGTTTTTGTTTTACTCAAACCTGAATTAATGATACTGATTGACACCTACATCAAAATATAGAAATCAAAAGTTGGCAAAATAATAGAACGCATGTTCATATATTCTTTATAATGAGATGTTTTAACTTCTAGTAAAAATTGATAGAACAGGCATATAAATAATCACTTGAAATAAAAGTCAAATGACTGGAGTAGAATATAGAGCATACAGAAAATTTTTCATTTGTATGACAGCATATTGCATGTGATAAGATGGCGTATCACTCGGGGTTCAAGCAAAACAAGTAGATGATATATATTAAGAGATTTATTGCAAGGATTGGTTTATGCAAGTGTGAGGTCTGACTAGGCAAGTCTGAAACCCTCACTTGCAGACTGTCAGGAGGAGAAGGCTAGAACTTTCAAGTTGAAGCTGCTACCCAAGGGCAGAATTTCTTCTCTTTTAAGGAAGATTCAGCTCTTCGTTTAAGGCCTTTCAACAGACTGAATCCAGCCCACCCAGATTACTTAGTATAATCTTCCTTACTTAAAATCAACTGATTATGAATGTTTCTCATACTTAAAAATACCATTCATGGCAATGCTTATTTCAGGGTTTCAGTGAATAACTGGGACTGTAGCCCAGCCAAGCTGACACATAAAGGTGATCATTACAGATAGTATTTCAAGTCAATTTTTGGAGATGTTATTGGCATAACCCTCTGTCCATTATGAGGTAAAATGAAGGTACATTTCTACTTTACGTAACATACATGAGTACATTCTTAATGAACAAAAACTCAATTTTAGATGAGACCACCATGACTATGTCAGCATTTCTTCCTGGGGTTTTCTCCCTTTTATTATTATCATTATTATTAATTTATTTATTTCACTGCAATCCCTCTGCCTCAACAATCAACAGTATGGCTAAAAAAGTATGCAAAATATTAACAGTAATCAGATCAGTGTCATGATAACTAAAGGACAAATCCAGATGAGTAGGAAGCCTACTTGAGGTTTGACAAAAGCCCTTTGTGCAAAAGCATCTCTATACCACCCTGTTGATGATGTTGGATGCTGAACCTTTAACCTGATATATCCTTTGTATTAAGCACTGCTTTACCCATTGGCTTTAGAGGATCTTTCAACAATTGTATCTGCATATGCACCCTCCATGTACCATTCCCTGTGGTGGCCTCTCTGAAATATAATTAAAATGCCAGTTATGCAGAAACAACAAAGCACCACCAACAGCATTTCAGCCCATACCTTCTTGAAGCACCCAGTCTACTTTCTACTGTTTAAAGCTACTTGGGATTCCTCTAAATACCAAGTTCTATGCATCTTCCTATGCAAAAACCTACAAATATATAACTCTGTACTTGGTAGAAGCATCATTCCTCTGATAATTTAATTTAAGTATGAACTTTATTTGGTCCCAAATATGTGTCACTTCAGATTAATGGAGAAAACAAAGAGAGATTATATATGTTTTCTTTATCAGGGTTGTTCAACTCCTTGTCATTTTAAGCTGTCATCAGTGTCTCAAAAAATGTCATACGGTCTTGCGACAAGTATCATTTGATTTACAATAATCTGTTATCTTAATGAGCTATCTTGAGATTTAGGTAATAGACAAGCTATTTACATAAAAAATTTACACGTATCAGAGTACTGATCCAAGGGAACTAGAGTACTGATCCATAGACCCGACTAGTTTACCTGCACTCCATGTTCTCTAAAATGAGCCCAGTGTGATCACTGTGTCCAATATTATGTGTCCAAATTATCATAGAGCTTGACTTTATTTATCCTTTTGTATAGAAGCTCATGCAAGGCAAAATATGCTTAGTGATGGTTTCAAAAGATGAAAGCCCTAGTATTTTCTGCTGAAGTGCATTGTGCCTTTGGATTCTTCTTCTCTCTTGACCCAAAGAAAACACCATCACTAACCTTGAATGAATGCTGGAGACATATATTTTAGATGGACTGTTCTTGATTTAAAGTCAGGGTTCTTCTGGACTGTGAGGAAAAAGATCCTTGCTGTTTTTTAATATTTCTTCCTCATTCATATTTTATATCCTGCACCTACCCTGAGGCTATGCTCAAGAACACATTTTAAATTGGAAAACTAAATGAGAATATATGAAAAACAATTGGATTTCCCATCCATGATATCCTTGCTCTTATGGCCAAAATAGGAATAATTACCCTAACAATCACAAAACAACATAAAGCATGTCTACTGTTGTTAAAATTTTCCTAAAACTTTTCAAACCCTTCTAGAAATATTTGCTTTTCAATAACTCTTTCTCCCCCTGTGAAAAATTCCTTCCTAGGACTGGAGAAAGGAAGTCAGTACAGTTTCCAGGTGTCAGCCATGACAGTCAATGGCACTGGACCACCTTCCAACTGGTACACAGTGGAGACCCCAGAGAATGATCTCGATGGTAAGACTTTTCCCCAATCACTCTCACTCTGACTTCTGTCTTCTTTGCTGCGTCATCCTCACAGGATCCTCTGAAAAAGATCAACTCCAACATCAAAGACATTTATTACACTCCAGAGGCAAAAGCAAAAACAACTAAAACAAAGCAAAACAAACAAACAAAAACCCTTAAATGAATATAGAGTCCTCAGCAATGTCATATATGGTGGTTACTCCATTAATAGAGTAGCATTAATTGTGCATTAATTGTGGTCCACATAAGTTACTTTTTTTTGCAAGATAACCTGAAATGAGTTTTTCTATTTATTTTATTTTGAATACTTGACCTGCACTATTTTCTTCATAATTGCTATAATATCTGACAGGTAAGAAATATAAAATTACATTATAAAGCTTCTCTTGCCCTTTTATGATATTTCCACAAAACATCAATATATTCTTTTGCCTTACTTACGATATGGTCATTAATATGATACACTACATTTTCTTTATATAAAGGAAAAGCTACATTATTTGCTTATTTGATGGCGGTCTTGAGATATTCATGAATAAGGTACTCAGATTTATATAAAAGTCACATAACAATGGGTTAAAAATAAGCAGAATCTTCAAAGTTAGCAGATGAGAAATAACTCTTAAAATAAAAACATTCTGACTAAACAAAAAGTCAAGAAGAATGTGTAAAAGAAGCAAAAGAAAAAAGCCTAAATAATAAAACACAAATAAAACCTTATAGAGAATTACAAATCAAAGAGGTAGAAATATGATCAATAAATGTAAAGTTAGGAGATCAAAACTGGGACCAAGAATAAATGGATAAAAGAATAAACAGAGTGTATTAATACATTCAGTGTAAATTTTTTTGAGCATCTATATATGCCAGGCATTGTTCTAGGTACTGGGGGTAAAAAATTCCCCTCTAGCCCTCTCAAGAAGTGTAAATTATATTGAGATAAAGATAGATAGTGATAAGCATTGGAAAGAAAAATAAAGTATAGTAGAGGGAATAGTGAATTATTAAGTGGGTTATCTATCCTGTACAACTACTTATATACCATTTTATACAGTGGGTTAAGAAGACCTCACTGATTAGGTAAAATATGACCCAATTTAAGGTAGCCATGTGATTAGCTCAGAAACGAACTTGCCAGGCAGAAGAAGGAACCGCAAAAACAAACGTCCTGAGGCTGGAGCCCAATTAATGGCTTGAGCTACAGCAACTAGGTTTAAAGTCATGAGGATGTCATCTGTCTCATCTAAAAAATAAAAGGATGGTTATGATAAACTATAAAAATGCTTCATTTTTCTATTTCACCTGAGGATAACTTGTGAAGTTATATGCACCTGTTTATAGAAAGTTTATTTGCTTTATCTTCTCATCTGCTTTTATATGATATGTATCATTAGCCCTGCTTCAAAGAAGAGTAAACTTTTGCAAAAGAAGTTTGATTGACTTAACCATTCAGTCAGCTGGTAACTGTGGAACTGGAACTCAAGACCAAGCTTTGTGACTTATCAGGGTAAAGTCTCCATCATCTTTTAGAACTGACCTAGTGACAATGGAAGACAGTTACTTAAAGAAAAAAATTCTAAGAAGTGAGGTCATATCATTTACCCAAACCTAAGGGGCTATATCTCTTACTGGAAAAAGTGAAAATAAATGAAGCAGAGGTGCTGAAGGTCCTATAAAATATCCAGGATGAATGGAACTCTCTACTTGACTTATGTGCTCTCTTTCTGGACTCTGAATGACTCATGATCTCAGTGGAGCTAAAATATAAAATTACAGCTTCTTGGATGGCACAAAACTTCCATTTTGAACTGCATACTTTTCATATCTATGTGATCTAGACTTAATACGATTTATACATTCATTTTAATCAAGAATTCTCTATACCTTGCTCATGAGTAGGGTCTTAAATGTTGCTTAATTTATTTCAACTTCTATATGCTCTTAATTTAACATTTCTCTCTTCTGCATGCAGTATTCCTCCTTACTTTGCCCTTATTTGTGTATTGATGCAGTTATTATGAAGTATAATTAAGCACTTATAGAGTGCTGAGTCATGGATGAAGAAGACAAACGTGAAAAGACAAGAATAGCTCTACTGAGCATGAACAGATAATGGCTGGACTGATTGAAAAGGCTTTGTGGAGCAAATAGCACTGAACTAGAAATTTCAGGGAAGTGGGTTTCCAACAACTAGGATTACAGGGCAAGGTGTGTGGGATATTTTTTAAAAATACCTTTTCAAAAATTGTTTCTACTGCTGTTAGTTCATAATGCATTTTCAATCATTTAATTACTCCTTTTCAGGTTCATTATCTTAGCACATTTCAAATACTGCCTTGTTTCTCATTTTTCCACCTCTTCACTTGGATAATTAGTAAGGAAATTGTCATATGTGCCCACAACATTCTTAACATACAAATTTACAGATTTGAAAGAAATGTAAATAAAAAATTAATAGAAGAAAGTTACTGGGGTTGATACTTTTTGTACATAATACTATTGTAGAATATGATTTAAATTTGTTCCCCTTGATACATAGTGGAAACTGGTTGCTTTTAATTCAGGGCATTTAACAGTATAAGACTGTGGGACAGGTGTATTTTATTTGCTTTTAAAGCAGTGTTTCACACACTGTAAAAGATAAATAGGACCTAAGGCTTACCCCCATGATCCTTTTGCACTGAGACACTCCATTAAACTCATTTCAGTTCCTCCTTCCATTCTCCTGTTTTTTTATTACTACAATATTCAAATATTAAAAAGCATATCCATTGAAAGCATTTAATATATGGACTAATGAATAAACTCAACAGTGATCACTAGTAGCTGCAAAAACTACTCAGCAAATAAAAGTGAGACCAGTGCCTTCTGGCTTCCTTTTTTTCAAGACATACATATTTCCTAAGCTAAAAAGATGTTCTTTAAATAGTCATCCAATTTTAACTTATTCATATAAATATTTAAAGCATAAAATAAGAAATGAACGACTCCTACTCAAAGCTTTCGTGGCTAATGCTGGGAAAACGTTGAATCTTAACATTCAAACTCAGAAATTTTCAAATACGCTCTCTTTGATTTTCCCTTAAATTATGGGTAAAGAGGAGGCAATTATTTTGTAAACTACATGAAATGGCAGGCATTCTTTGCTGTAGCCAAATAAATCTGCACCGGGAGGGAACCACCACTTTAGAAGTTCATGATACATCCTATTGCAAACTTTAACCCTCCTACAGAGTCCCCTAGTAAGCCACAAGGGAATGTCTCTTTCATTAGCTTGGTGACTCTGAGCCCTGCAAGTCAACTAAACAGAAGCATAATGCTGTTTGCGAATTGTTAACTACAATTCCCTCCCTCCTGTGACTTCTGTCGTACCTCTTGCCTTCCTTCTCTACTGGCCTAAAGCACGGTGAAGATGAACAGTAACTTAGAGATACACTCCAATTCCTTATGGATTGCCCTCTTACTTAGGTCATTTTGTTAAACTAATTATAAAGCCAAACCTCATTGTTTATTTTGGATTCCCATGTTTGCTATTACTGGCACATGGGAAATTTTAAAATATTTATTTTGTGCCTCAAAATTTCAGCTTAATTAAAAAAAAAGCAAGATCATTAGAATTCCCCAAGGTTCTTATGTAAATGTCTTGCATAAGCTATGTAAGAATTTGTGATGAAGCTCAGCAAGGTATCCTCTAGGAAACTGAGCTTGGGTATCTGTTCGTGCATTTTTTTTTGTAAGTGAACAGGTGGAAATTGCTATACACACTCAATAATAAGCTTGGCTGGCAAAATTCAGCAATGCAGAGACTCCTGAAAATGCAACATTGATGAGGGGAAAACTGCGAAGCTAGGAGCTGGCTCTAATTTCCTGCCCCCAGGAAATAGATAATTAGCCCTATTAGCTAGCCTGATCAGATAATGGGTTCCTCATTGCAAATTCATCTCATTTGAGAAGTGAACCACAAAGACATTCCAGTGGTTTGGAACCTGCACAATGTATGATATTAGCTGAAAAAAAATTTGAGGATTACATTAGAGCTTATTTTCAAAATAATGGTAAAAGTTAAGAAAATGAGACCACCCAGGAAGAAAGGATGCCGCTGCATATTAAAACTGTCATAGTCATTCAAAAACAGTTTGAAAACTGGAAAATCTCTGGGCAGAAGAGTGAGAAATGAGAAAAAGATACATTTGACAGTTGGGAGAATTGACAGTAAAGAAGGAAAAAAAGGAGAGGAAGAGGAAGAGGAATGGAAGGAAGGAAGGAAAGATGGGAGGCAGGTGGGGAAAAGGAAGGAAGGAAGAGAAAGGAACGAAAGAAAAAAGAACAAAATATATGTATGAGTTAATGTGGTCCACTGAGTAATGGCCCCTACAATGTCCACATCCTAGTCCAAAAATACTAATTTTCATGGCAAACAAACAAAAAATGGCTTTGGCAATGTGATTAAATTAAGGATTTTAGGGTGGGGAGATTATCCTGGATTATCCAGGTGGGCCCAGTGTATTCACAAAGATCCTTCTAAGAGGGAGGCAAGAGGATCAGAGTGAGAGGATAAGATGTAGAGGCACAAGCCCAGGCCAGAGTGACCCAATGACCTAAGGAATGCCAACAGCCTCTGGAAGCTGGGAAAGGCAAGGTCAAAGATTCTTTCCTTAGAGCCTCCAGAAAGGACATGGCATTGCAGACTCCTTGATTTTAGCTCGCTGAGACTGATTTGGGTTTCTGACCTCCCAAACTGTAAAATAATAAATATGTATCATTTTAAGCCACTGAGTGTGGTAATTTATTATCGTAGCAAAAGGAAACTATTATAATTGCCCAGAAGGAATTTGTTTTTGATGTTGGTTCGAGTTATGAACAAAGATAAGTAAACTCGTACAGAAATAAAAGCTTTCATGAAATATGTTAAACCACAGTGTTTTGTTGTATTTTGCTTTCCTATTAGTATCCTGTTGAAGGCAAAGGTAGCAGAAAAGTAGGTTCACAAAAGGAATGTAATATTATATAAATAAGAGGCTCAAAATCTGGAATTCTAAAGTCTGAGCTTTAAAGAAAGTTTAATTTGAGCAGGAATTAAAGAGAAGCATTTTCTATGATGATAGATACCAATGGATAGCTAAAGAAATAAACTGAAGCTCAAATTTTTTGTTTTCTTAAAAGATAGTGAGTCAAAATTGTGTATAACCAGACAACTTTCAAATGTAATATGTAAATGTTGCATATAAGAAATATGCTTAAAATTTTATTTTCTGAAACATTGGAAGCAAAACTAGATAAAACTTTATAAAAACTAAAAGAATTGGAAAAGAAAAATGAAAAATAGATATATCAAGAAAAGAGATCAAATACATAAATTCTGAAATTGAACAAAATTGAATTTACCTCTCTTTGTAAAAATAGAGACTTTCAAGCATTGCTTAAGACCAAAATTGGACTGTATACTTCTATGACAAAGTAGAAAAAGATTAAGCAAAAATCTGGCTAACAAGCTGACAGGATTCCAGGTGGAAGATGGCGATATATACATAATACATGAAATGATGAGTAATTTTATATTCACAATTAATACTATGCACAAATCAAATCCAACTCATGGACCTTCACATATCAACAATAGAGTACTCACATTTTACATGATATATATTTTTTTAAATCAAAAGACTATGCCAGGTTTGAAAAAGAATACTTTTTAAAATGCTTATAACTAAGAAAAATTGGAACAAAATAACATAGTCATTGAAATGAAAAGTCGTTGGATGGTTTAAATAGCACAGTAAACAAAGCTAAGGAGAAAATCCATAAACAGTGTGATAGATAAAAAGAAATAATATAGCACCATAGAAAGACACAGCTGGAAATATAAAAGAATTTAAAAGACATGAGAGATGATATTGTGCAGATTTAACATACACAATTATAATTTCAAAAGAAAATAGAATGTGAGAAAGATCATTTTTGAAGAGATAAGTGAGCATTTTCCAGAGTTGATGAAATACATGGAGTATCATATTCAGAATTAATACTGTGTCTTAAAGCACACTGTACAATGCCAAAGAGAAAGAGAAAGAGAAGTGCTAAAATTCCTCCAGAGAGCAGTTAGTTATTCTGGAACTACAATTATACTGATGAAGACTTTTCAATAACAATGATTAAATCAGAAAACAATGAAATTTCTTCAAAATGTTGATAAAAATTTACTATCATCCTAGAAGTATATAGCTAACTAAATATTTAAGAAAAGGAGAAATATAGACAGGCATCATATAATGAAAAACTGAGAGTTTACTGCTGCCATCTTATTTTTGTATAAGCAGGCACTGGGAATCAAACCTGGGTCTCCAGCATAGCAGGCAAAATTTTGCCACTAAGCCACTGTCACACCATCCCCTTTTCTAAGGATATACTTAAAGAAAAGAAAGAGAAAATGATTCTAGAAATAAGATTAGAGAAAGTAATGAGCAAAATAATGCAACAACTAAACAAATTATAATTATATAAAACAACAAAAAAATTGGGGAGGGTTAAAAATGTTGACTACAAATAGGGGTGGTAAAGAAGGAAATTATGGAGTTTAAATGATTTTGAGATTTCTGTGCTGTTCTTGTGAGATATAGAGATCATAACTTACCTTTAGATTATAGGTTATGTGTGATGAAAAAATTGAAAAAATAACCACCAAAAGGGTATAAAGTAAAAAAAGAAATAACACCAGGAAAAGTTGTTGGAACCCAGAGGCCTGGAGAGAAGGCCAGCAGAGATCACCCTGTTCCTTCCCACATAAGAAAGAACCTCAGTCGAAAGTTAACTGCCTTTCCTCTGAAGAACTAACAAAATAAATCCCCTTTTATTAAAAGCCAGTCCATCTCTGGTGTGTTGCATTCTAGCAGCTAGCAAACTAGAACAGGAAGAGAAGAAAAAAACCAATCAATGCTAACAAAACAAATTTAGGTTTTACTTTGATAATTTTAGGAAAACAGGTTCACAACATAATGTAAAGTGTCAGACTTACAGAAATATGTAAATCACTATAGAAATATATACCAATTTTAAACATATGACTTTTATAACGTCCTGTTGTACTATTTAAGCAGATCTTGATAGGTCTTTCTGAATAAATCTATAAGTCTACCAATACATTTGAATATGCTATTATTATCTAGAAGTAGTATATGTACATTAAGTAATTATAAAATATAGATAAGCAAAAATAAATCCAGGGCAGGTCATGGTGGCTCAGCAGGCAAAGTTTATCCCTGCCATGCCAGAGACCTGGGTTCAATTCCCAGTGCCTGCCCATGCACAAAAATAAATAAATAAATAAATCCAACATGTCTCACCACCCAAAGAATATCAGTTTGTCCCTCTTAAAACCTTAATGTAGCATATCCTTTTAGTTCATTCATTATACATGTATATAAATGTTGATGTAGATATATATATGTAGATTACCAAAATGAAATCATGTGATACATACTGTTCTTCAATCTTACTTTAAAAATCACTTCCATCTTTTTATCTTTGCAAGGATAGTTTATCAATATCCTGATCATATTCAAAGTTCTCCAATTGCCTGCAGTGTTGTCTATACAGGTCATTTCTACAAACTACTAGTATCCAATTCAGGATCATGGACTGCATCTGGTGTTTTATCTCAATCTACCACAATTCCTTTTTTTTTCTACAGTGATTAATTGAAAAGACTGGCTTGGTTGTCTGCTGGAACATCCTACTATCTGGATTTGTCTAGTTATTTCTTGTGATGTCTTTAACTAGTTCCTCTATTTTCTGTAAATACTGTAAACTGATAGTTACATGTAAAGGCAATATCATATTCAGAGATTTTACCAAATTTCTCTCAAAACTGAAAAAATAATAGTGTAGAAGATTTGCCTATCCTAAGTCAATATACACGCAACAACGAGAGAATCAAAATTAAAAAAAGTTCTTAGATCATACCAAATACATTTGCTGACTACAGGATAATTAAGTAAATAATTAATAATAACATGATACCCAAAGTGTTTGGAAATTAAAAATACACTCTGAAATAATTCATTGGTCCAAGAGGAAATCATGTTGTATTTACAATGTAACTTTTAAAATCTAATATCTAGGCAACTTGGTTTACTGGGATACCTATTAGATTTTAAATATTTGGCAAAGTTTTACAAAATAATATTTTATTTTTAACAAATTATTTTCATTTGGCTATTATTTTGACAAAATCCTTGGTGAAATGTATGATAAAGTATCACCAGTTTGCCTGTGAGGGGGGGGGGAATCCTTGGTGAAAGTCAAGAACATGCTATGAAAATGCATCCAAGTAAAAGAGACCGCTTTGAGGTAAGGGGTAGGATGTAAGCAGTGGTCAAGAATGTGAACTCCTACTGATTTAACTTGATGTTAATAGGAGATTCAGTATGCAGAGAGGTGTAGGTGGCATGTTGTGAAATGTGATTGCTGTTACATGGGCTTTTGATAAGAACTGTTCATGATACTTTGTCTTGATAATTGACAGATAGATTTGGAGAATCATGTGAGCAGGTGGCACCACACCCATTCTATTGTGAAACTGAAGATCCAGATTCTTATTCAGATGGAATTCACTTTACATATAAGGACTGTTGCAGGCAAAGCCAAAACTGATTTTAGTAAGCAATTAAAAATCTTCTTCATTTCTTGGGCAAGTGGTTGTTCAAAATCTCAGAACTCCACTCTACAGAGGTTTGTATAGATTATTTAGACTTAGATAAATGTTCTAAGAAGATTCATCATGTCCCTTCCTTTTCCATAGCACACTTTTTAATGCTTTCATGAGCTATCTGATCCCCTTGTGACTTGCTTGACTTTTTCTAAATTTAATGCAATGGATAAGACTGTGGGTTCTAGCATTTTACTGTCTAGGGCTGAATCCTGCTGCGCTCGGTGTATAATCGTGGGCAAGAAACTAAACTTTTCTCAGTTCTTAGTTTTCTTGTCTCTAAATCACGTTCAAAAAAAAAAAATAAGGTATAACAATAGTCTCCATCTCATCAGGTCTCTTTGTGGGAATTAACTGTGATAATAGCAAGAAAGTGCTCAGCAGTGTGCCTGACATACGTTAAGCACACAACAAATATTTATTGTTGCTGGTTTTGATAAATTAGAGCTCAGGCTTTATAGTTCTTTTTGGCAGTAATATCACTGGTCTTATGAAGTTACCTCTTGTTCATAGTAAAACCTTGTCTGTGTTAAAGGAATAGGTGCTTTCCCTTCTGATACAAAAGCAGGACATGAATTCAGCATTTCTTAAAGCCTTCCATCACATTAAAGCATAAATGAATGGGTATCATAAAATCATGTTGATAGATGCCGGAGAGCTTTTTATAAAATTAAGCAGTCCTTATCAATTAAAAATAATAATAATTCTTATTAATATGGAAATAGAAGGAAGCTTTCAAAATTTTACTCTTTTTGTATCAAAGTACAACCAACAAGTATAATACATAATAAAACGCTAAACACTTTGTCTTTAAGATCTAAACAAGCCAAGGAAGCTTCCTACCATTTCTCCTTTCAAGAGTATAGAGGTTTTCATAAGAGAAAACAAAACAAAACAAAAATGAAATAAAAAGTACCATTTTGTGATAGAAGGAAACATTTTATTTTTTTAGATGGTGTGATTACATATTTTGGGAAATTCCAAGAAATTGCAATAAAAGCCTAGCAAACTAATAAGAGAATTTAATAACGTAGTAGGTTTCAAGAAACACATTAAAAAAAGAAAAAGAGATTGTATTTATACTAGCGATAATAGAGTTTAAATATATATATATATTTTTTTTTTACATGGGCAGGCACCGGGAATCAAACCCGGGTCCTCGGGCGTGGCAGGCAAGCACTCTTACCTGCTGAGCCACCATGGCCCGCCCAGATTTAAATATTAAAACAAAGAACTCCATTCATAAAGTAATGAAAAATGTAATTGCTAAGACTAAGCATAATATAAATGAATGTATTTTAAGGAAACCATAGCATTTTATTTAAAGGTGTAAAATAAGACATGAATAAATAGAATGATATGTATGTTCCTGCGTGGGAAATCTTAACATTACATTAATAAGTTATAATTAAGACTACCAAATTAATGATTAATTTAATGCAATTCCAATCAGAATAAACTTCATATGGAAGAATAAATGTAAAAGTCTATCAAGAAATTTTGGAAAAGTTGAGTAAACAAGAACATTTACTATTAACCTCAGTTTGAAGTCAGAATAGTAGGGTCTGGCACAGATATAGACAGATAAATCAATGCTACAGAATAAGGAGGACAGAAATAGTGTTTGAAATAAACTTTTTTGGGAAATGACTTTTGAAATAGAATTAGGCATGAAATAAATAGGCATTTTAACAGGTGGATAATTCAATAAATGGCGTAGAGACTATTGTAGTACTTGCAGTAGTACATAAAATATTTTCTTTCACTTATACCAAACTACTAGCTGACAGTGATTGATTTTGTGATGGAATTGAAGGTAGGGGAGGGGGAAATTATCATGTCATATAATTAAAAAATGGAAAGGTCATGGATGATTTTAAAGAATTTTGCTGTTACTGTTTTTTTCTCTCTCTTTTGGTGTTTTCAAATATAGCAAAGATGGAGTGGGCAGGAGAAATCATGGACACACATACTCTCCATCTCCCAGGCTTGCCTACCTACTCCCTTACCTACAATCCCCACTTTCCTATTATGTGCTGATGGTTCAATATGTTTCTATTACACGGCCAAGGGAGGGATGTTGGTTCTAATGGAATTGCCTGACCATACCTTAGACCAAGAACCAGGAACAAACAGCCCCACTTGCTTCTCAGGGTGGTGACTTTCTGGGGCCTGCCCCTCTCTCTGAGTTACCACCCTTAGGCAGCAGAGAGTGGTCTCTCCCCTCCAATGCAAAGCTGGGTGTTTGTGGAGGTGCCATCTTCCGACCCTGACCTGAGCAGTTCACCTCCCTAGGAGACCAGGCATGATGAGATCTCTTCCCCTGCTCTTTTGGACCTTTTCTGCTATGTCAGTAATAAAGCCATCATTTGCTGAATATTTCTTTTGTGCCTGAGTCTGTGATTCCAAGCTGCACCATGCAGCAACTCATTCCACAAATGCTCAACCAAATCTTTTTCTACAATTGGAGATGTGATCTGATTTTTAAGAGTGAATGGTAGATTCCTATTAATATTGACTATGTTCTTCCTCCTGTTTCCTTCCCTCATGACTGGCACCACCAAGTTATCTAAACCAACCACCCCCCACCCCCGCCATTATCCTTGACACCTCCATTTCACTCCCTGCCAACACCCATTCAATCACTAAGACATGTAATTTCTACCTTCTTAATAGATCTGGAATTCATCCTCTTTCCTCCTCTCCTACCACCATATGCCAGCCCCTCATCACTTGCCACCTGAAAATAGCCATGGTCTTCTGACCCCAGTTTATTTTTTTTTTTTTTTTTTTTTTTTTTTAAAGAAAGACAGAGAGAAGGAAGGAAGGATAGAAGGAAGGAAGGAAGGAAGAAAGGGAAACATCTTTAAACATTTTCTTGTTTTATTGTATTTTGTTTTTCCGTTTTTTTTTTGTTACATGGGCTGGGGCCGGGAATCGAACCGAGGTCCTCCGGCATAGCAGGCAAGCACTTTGCCCGCTGAGCCACCGCGGCCCGCCCCCCAGTTTGCTTTAGATTCCGTAGTATAGCTAGAGTGATTTTCTTAACCGGGTGAGGATGCTATTTCCCTACTCAAATATGTCCTGATGTGGCTCTCTCATGCCCTCAGCCTCATGTTTGATGCTGCATTTTCCTTGTACATGTACACTTTCCTGCAGATGCATTTCCCCAGCTATATCATGCCTCATGCCTTTGCACTTAAGGGTTGCCTCTACCAGAATGTCCTTTCACATGTATTTCATACCTACTTGTTCTTTAAAACTCAGGTCCATTTTATTTCTTGGACCTTTCTCTTACCTGAGTTTTAATCAGATGATATTCCTTAAATCCACATAACACTGGGCTTATTCTATCTTAATACTTATCACACTCTTCTCAGTAGGCTAGAAACAAAGGCTATGTTTGTTTCACTTGACTCTCTCAGTGCTTGCACAGTGCCTGTTTTATAGTAGATGAATGAATGGATAAATCTATAAGCATTCGTAGCTAGGTATTTATATTAAACTCTTATGATTCATACAGATTGATTCTGACCTGATTTCCATCCTTAAAGTCAAAAACAATTACAAAATAAATGACAGCTAGAAATATCCTTTGTTCTCTCTGGTATATATTTCCTTAATTGTAGGAATATATTTTCTTTTCCTCATGTAAAATATTAAAATGAAGACCCAAGTTCTCCAAAAAACGGCTTAGCATATGATTTTAAAGATACAGTGTTTTATTAGCACATACTACTAAGCTTGCAGTTTTGAGACAGTAGAATTTTAATCCACTCAGAGGAAACTAAGCCTGAAGAACTAATGAAAGTACATCATTTGGCAAGGAATAAGATCCTTCCTCCCCTCATTCAAAATGGGTCTATGTAGTTTGAATTGCAAAAGATCTGGAGTTTATTCAGTGTGCAGCAGCTGATCAAATGTGTCAATTTGAAAATACAAGGTTTTAATGAGATTTTATGATATTTGAAGTGGGTGTCCCCAAGCACTAAAACGAGAGAACAAGTCTCTGGTACTGACAGGCTTTCTTCTTTAACTGCTCCTAGAAAGCCACATCATGAGTTTCAGTTTTATCTGTCAAGTTCAGGGTCTCCCCCTATTTTAAGAAATGAGGAGCCTGTAAATAAAATTGAAGTTCATTGTGTTTTTCTCCTGTATTCTGCTCGACTTCCTACCTGCTGATCTGTATAGGTATCTTAATTCTGGTGGTCTTTGTCCAATCAAGAAATAGATCAACAAAGCCACATTTGTCCAAATATTATACAAAAAAAGTCTGGTTTCACCTCATCAATAATCTGTTTATTTGAGTTATAGGGGGAAGATTTTGGGGTGTAGGGTGCAGACTGTTTTTTTTTCCCCCAAGGTAACTATGATGAAACACAATGACACATTATATTATGTGAGAAGTGGGAAAACCATTCACCCTAGCTTAACCTTCTGTAGCCTCCATACACTACTTGAAGGTAAGTGAATCATAGTAATGATGAATATTTGGGAAAAACTGCTTATGCTAGAAAGGATTCTTGCAGCCTGAACTTGGGTTCTTCAAGTTCCCTGAGCAAGAGAGAATTAGTGAAAGGAAGAATGTTGATGGTTTGAGATTAAACTTGGGACCTGGAATTAAGGATCTCTTTCCAGAGAAATAGCTGGCATACTTTTCCCTGTTTTCCATTGCACCATCATCGGTGTGCACACTGACCTCACAGCCAGTGTGTAAAGGCACAGAGATTATAAGACATGGATTCCCAGCAATTATTTCCCAAGAAAGTGGTTAGATTGTTCACTGTGCTTGAGGAGACAACTCTGTCCAAAAGTCTACGTTTAGTGCCAACACGAATTGGTTTGTCCATATCAGCAATTGGGGGATGTAGGGGATGAGAGATTTCTTCCCCCTACCTATCCCAAATCTATTAATTCAATGGATTTAGTTTTAGGGACACATTTTTTTTTTTAATTAGAATTCACCATGGTGGTGTTAAATGAGCAAGCTGCCTTTTAAAATACTGACTAGAGACCTCGGTGTTCCCTTTGAATTTCTACTTCCTTTTTTCAATTTCAAGAGTGGCTATAAAAGTAAATATCAAACTCATAAAGTAGCTAAAATAAAGTAAAATCGTGCAATAATAAGGTCAGTTGATAGAGAACAATTAAGAATGAAGGGATAGGCTCATAAACAAAGGCGGAAATAAGATTGGCAGAAAATAAACAAGTTTCTATAAGTTAAGAAAAAAGAATGAAAGGAAGCACATTAAAAGTCAGCAAAAAGATAAAATACAGTCAAAATTATAAATCTCAACTTTGAAACATTGAGATTAATTAAAAGTTGCAGAATAGCTAAGACAGCAAACTATATATGAAATGTTAAATTAGGTAACATTTATTAAAATGCTGAATACTATGTTTATTAATAATAGGTCTTCATAAATTTAGCTATTTTTGTGGTTAGGGAAAAACTGAATAGTTAAAAAATTTAATGCTTAAAGTAAGTAAATAAGATTAGTTGGTAGAACATATATTCATAGAGAAAAGCCTTCTGTGATGTGGAAAGTTACTTGGCATGTAAAACAATTTGAAATGCATTATGAAAATTAATAAAGGGGATTTTAGGGGAGGGGTTGACAACAAAGGGGCAGCATGAGGAAATCTGGGAGTGATGGAAGCATCTTGGAGCAGGACCATGTGTTTTCATCAAAACCTATAGAACTATATGCCACTGAGTGAATTTTGCTGTGTGTAAGTGTTTTAAAATATTTTAAAAAGTTAAAACTGGAATATGGAATAGAATTATAAAAGGTTGAAAGGTAAAGTTTAATGGTGAATAGAAGTGGCTGACCTCTGCAATAAATTATAAGAAAGATAAATAACATTTAAAATCAATAGAGGTGGGTGGCCTAGGAAGATGATGTCCATTGCTAAGAACAGGCTCCACCAACAGAAATAAATGCATACAATTTTAGCTCGATTACCTACAAGGACAGAATGTGGGCACATCAATTGCTTTATGTAATTCACTGTAAAGAAATATAGGCTGTTGAGGACTGGAACAAAACTCGAACAAAATGGCCCATAAAATGCGGCATGCTAAATGGAGGATGGATATATGAGTATTTTTCATAAGTACCGCCTGCCTGCCACCCCTTGCTGTACAATTCACAACAGACAGTGCATGACAGTGATTGTTTTCATTAGCAGGAACTGGCAGAGACAAATCTTGCTGGCCACTTGGAGAAAACAAGTTTAATAACTGTATTTTCATCTTGTTTCATTTCTATGGGTGTCCATCTTTTTTCTGAGAGTTCTTATCTTATGGAGGGAGTTATACAAGACGGTGGTTATTTTATATATATTAACAGTTATAATAATGACAGTTTCATTAAACTTTATAGAAAATGTATACTTCATACTCATATTTTTTAATATGTTATGCCAGGCACTGTTCTAGGTGCTAGAGTTAGAAAATTTATGAAAGGGAATGAAAGAAAGTGTAAATGAAAAAAATTAAGTAGGTAATACAATAACTATTACTAAATCTGATGTGTGAAAACAAGAAGAGATTGGGAGTGATTAAGAAAAGATTGCAATTTAAATACAGTTGTTAGGGAAAGCTGCAATTGGAAATTAATAAAAACCTGGAGATAAAGGAGGTGGCCGTATCTAGGGTAGAGCTTCCCAGGCAGTGGGCTCAGTAAATGCAAATATTCTGAGGCTGCTATGTGCCTGGCATATTTGAGGAACAGAAAAGTGTCCAGTGTTGATTAGATTGCTGAAGTGAGGTGAGCAAAGGGGAAAGAGAAGTAGGAGGGAGAGGGATAGATCATCTATGGCCTTTTAGGCCATCCTAAGGCCTAGACTTACAATAAGGGTTTGGAGGAATTCAAGAATAATAATAACATGAACTTATTTATATTCTATTTATTTATACACATACCTATTTTCACACATATTTATTTTAAACACTTAGCTATGTGCTAATGACTTCCACATCAATATTTCCAGCTATGGCCTTTCACAAAGACCCACACTTACATACCCAACTACCTCCTTAACAGCTCCACAAACACAACTAATAGACATTTCAAAGTTAGCCTGAACCAAGGAGAGCTCAGTGTTATTCCTCCTCTCAGTATATCATCTACTCATTGGCCTAAGCCAGAGATCTATGAGCTATCACTGTTCCCTCTATCCCTCACCACTCACAACCAATCTATAAGTTCTGTTGATTATAACTCCCAAATGTCCCAAGTATGTCCATGTCATCTCTGCAACTACTAAAACAAGTTATAAAAGTATTTTTATGGACTCTCTACTTAATGTCCTCAAAGGTATGCTCCCTCCTCCAACTTCTTTTCACCTAGGAAGCAGGTGGTATTTAAAAACATTGGTCAGATCACACTTCAAACTCCCTCTCTCCCCCAGGATGAACATTCAAGGTCTTCTTATATTTAAAATAAAATCTCCATCCCTTACTTAGCTTGGTTTGCCTTGCTTTCAGTGACCTGGTCCATAGGCAACATTTTGTATCTTCTTCATTTTTCTTCTTACCTTCTATGATCCAGGCGCAGTGGCCTTCTTTGATTTCCTCAATGACCTAGCTCATTCTTGCTCTTGGAATTTCAAAGTAGTTGTACCTTCTGCCTATAAGGCTTTCCATTCTGATATTTGCTTGGCTGGCTCTTTCTGATCATTTATCTTAGACCCTCTCCAAGGAGATGTTCTTTGAAGAGTCAATTACTATACCATCAGCATAGCACTTAATAAGAGCTTATGATTTCTTTGTTTATTGTTATTATATTTTTTGCTTGTTTGTTTTGTCACTACCCTAATTCCTCCAAACCCATTCAGCACTATATTCCAATTACCAAGAACTGTGACTGACATAGAGATAGAGATGTACAGCAATTGGTGCATTGTCACCAGGATTAATCTAGTAGATTATTTAGTGTATTGTATATGAACATTACTAATTAGTAGAAACCTGTAATCATTATTCAAAGAAAAATAGATGTTCTTTAGAAACAAAGTAAACCAAGATAGAATCCATATTTCCATAACATGATCAAGAATAACAGTCGACCTAGTTATCTTGATAATGGAAACTCCAGTAGAAATTTGGGGCATCACTAAAATTTAGTTATTTTAGGCAAAATATGTTTATCTCAATAATTATCATAATTCTTTTCCATGTTTTATATGTGCAACCACTTATCTAGATATACTTACAAAATCTTTTTTTTTTCATGTTTTTCTGAGCAGTTATTACAATGTTGGCTCCAAAACAAGTATTGCTCATGTCACATACCCTCTATAGCAAACTTTTTAAATTGAGGTTTTATAGCTCATTCCAGTTATTACACTTTCATATCCGTAAGGTCATCTGTGTTAGAGAAGACCCAGGTAGTATAAAAGGAAAATTGCCTTTTTTTTTAATGTTAGAAGCTAATATGTGGGCATAAGTGGGCTACTTTGGATTATAAACTAAATCCTTCAACTCCTGACTAACTCCTCTTTATGATGAGGTCATTCTGAAGTTGGACAGCCCTTGGAGTTCTCGGAGAAATCGAGACCTCAACCAAGGGCACTGTGAGGGTTCTTGACTTAGTCACAGGAAAAATTTCAAGAACTAGTCAGTGTGCATAGCCAAATAGTTTAATAAGCTCAATGCCAGAGAACCCCAGGAGTTCTTAGCCAGCTGTGGAGGGCCCCGGGAATTCTCTGTGGGATGTCGGAATGCTGTAGGAATTCTCGGAGAAGTCTAGACCCCAACTGAGGGCTGACACCATGAAGGTTCTTGACTCATCTACCAGAAACCCAGCTGCAGGAAAGAACTCAAGGACTAGTCAGTGTGTACAGCTCAAAACTTGAATGGTTGCCAAAGTACACACGCTAAGAAAGATGAGTGGGAGGCATTCTCCAAAGGGGGAGAACCAGTCTGAGGTCAGATCCTTGCATTATAAGGTCTTGGAGGGGTTCTTCCCTCTCTGGCTATGCTCATAAGGGATTGATGGGCCACACATTTCATTGTTCACATCAGGTGCCCACCTGAGTGAGGACTAGGAGTATGGGGGCCAGGTAGGTGTGTGGGTGCCAAAACGAACTTTCTGTTATGGGTTTTAAGGTCACTTGGCTCTCCCTCCTCCCCTATCTAACCTGCCTCAGTCCACTGTGAGTGGTTTAGGTCTGTTATCACCTTGATAGGCACCCTTCCTTCTGACCCTATAATCTGCATAGGTTGATGAAACCCCTTTAATATTTAGATGGGGATACAACATATATTCTTATGTAGTTTTTTTTTTAGTTGAAAATAGATTTTAGGTATAGATGTATGATGAAACTATTTTTTATACAGCAAAAGATAAAATAATTTATATGCATTAATAGTCCATCTTCCTCAAGAGCGAGTTTGTGCACTCATCACCGTGTTACCCAGAAGGCACTGAGCCACGTAATTCTGTGGGTGCTGCCTTAACTAATTAGCAAGGGAGTGACACTGAGGTTTGGAGAAAGGTAGGAAAATTGTTATAGTTTGAGAGACGTTTGAAATATTTTTTCCCTTTTATCTTGAAATATGCTGAATATTGTCATTCAAATCATTATGCGTTTGTATTCTTTTTAAAATTATATTTATTTTTTTCTAAATACAAGACTAGGTAGATTATCTTCTTTCAATAGTTGTTGTTTTGATAAACTGAATTCATTGTAGAGCCTATTATATTCTCAGGACATTGGCAAGACCTCCTAGGCAATAGGTCTAGAAAGGGTGAATTCTTTCTTTTCATCTCCTTTATTACCTTTACATAGGTTTGTTGCATGAAATACTTCACAAACTTTGTGCTTCTGCTGTTAGGGTTTGTATTCATATTTTGAAATGTTTTCTATGATGCCTTTACATATTATGTCACAGGCTTCTTCAGGGTGAATAGGAAATAGTATGTCCCTTTTGCTTACAGAGAGGCATCTTTGGAAAATGTCACCTTTAGAAAGCTGTAGATATGGTAGCTATTTTTAAAACTTCAATGAAAGACGCTTCCCTCTATCACTTATACTAGAGTATACATGTTTAAGATGCATAAATTTGGTTGTGGAGAGTGTCTCAGATTTTGTTTTTACATTGAGAAGAAAAATGCATTTTAAAATTACCTTTAGTCATTGTTTTCCCTTGATAATTTGGGGTATGTTACCTTTGGAGATTTTCCATTAGAATAGGCTACCTGTGTTTGTGTTAACTTTTTAAAAATATCATACTGGGTTGTGACTGCTTTTGTACTTGTCTGTCTCCTCCATTAGACTATAAACTCCAAGCATACCTGTTCTGTGTCTGCCTTATATATTCTCCCACGTATCCCAAACATCATTGGCAACTAGCCCCATATCCGAAACATAATAGATGCCCATAAATATTTATTAATTTAATAACAATCAGTGACTAGAAAATGATCATTCTTATAGGAATGGAGCCATAGGAAATAATGATGATGTCAAAATTAGAATGTCAATTTATCTATTGACAATCAATACACAATCTCTTTAAAAGAAAATTTGCATCAGGATGGCATACATATTCTCTCCCTAAGAGCCAACATCAGTTGAGAATTTATGTGCTATTCACAATGAGTGCTTTTATTCATTTTCTCATTAAATCTTCTCAACACCATGTGCGAGCATTGCTTTCCTGATCCTCAATCCTCATTCTGCAAGTGAGGAAACCTAGTTGTAAAGAGATTAAGTGTCTCACAGCTGGTGCTTATTCAGTAGATTTGAACTCTGCTTTTTTTTTTTTCGCTTCCAGAGCTCAAGCATTTAGTCAATTTTCAATATTTGTAATGCCAACTTCATCAGAAAGAAAACTCAGAAAAGTTAAATAAACTCCTGAGGTTAGACAGCTAGTAAATGGCGAATCTGGAATGAAACCAAACATGCACAGCCCCAAAGCCTGTCTGGCTTTGGCTTCAATCCTGTCCACTGTTTTCTTCCCCTTCATAATGAATGTGCTGTTCACAGATCCAGTAAACCACGGGTCAGGCACCATCCTAGTCATGCAGAGAAAATCACGACCTCCTACAGTTTCTCCTGACAATTTCTTAAGAAAAGACCCTTACATTTATAATTTTTTTTAGTTAAAACAGAGTATAGAAGGCTTGGGGAAGAGTTTTTGACATTTAGTTTCCCATTCTATTATTCTCATATCAGTCTTGATTTCACCTTCATTAATGATACCTACGAAGAAACATATGAAAACAAGAGAAATAAACCAAAGGAAGAAACAGAAAAAAGATGCATGATGCCACAGCACCAATGGAGGAAATTCTGTATTCTCTTATGTGTAAGAGATTCTGCAAAAGTAAAATCAAACATGAAAAATGTATCAAATGCTGAAAAATGTTGGGACTTGGACTGTAAGTGATAGATCCTATGAGCACCAGTGGGCTTTAATACTACCTTGCTTGAAATGGACGCTTTCTCCTGCTAAACAATCTGTTAATTGACACCTTGATTATGCCTCTTTTTGCATCCCAGAGTCTCAGGTCCCTGACCAGCCAAGCTCTCTTCACGTGCGGCCCCAGACCAACTGTATCATCATGAGTTGGACTCCTCCCCTGAACCCAAACATTGTGGTGCGAGGATACATCATTGGTTATGGTGTTGGTAGCCCTTATGCTGAGACTGTGCGTGTGGACAGTAAGCAGCGATACTATTCCATCGAGAGGTTAGGTGAGTAGCTGTGACTTTTATTCCATTAGGTGAATAAGTGATTTATTTAAATTTTTTCTCCTTCTTGGAAAATTGTTCCTTGAGATTATGACTTCAATTTGTAGTATATATTAATTCTTAAAGCAACTTTATGGATATAGTCTGCACATACACACACTCTCTCTGGGTTGTGGATTTTGGGAATTGTATAGAGAAATATCTGCAGTGGTGGTTGTCCTGGTTTATGTGCCATAAGGACACAAATGTGCACTGGATCATTTTTCTTTTTTCAATGGTCAATGAAACTACTATTTATAATTCTGACAAGGAGTCACCACTTTTTCTTTTTTTTTTTTCTCACTAAAAAAATATTCTGTCAATATTTCTTTAGCCTTGGATTGTCGAGTCACATTACCTTCTATTTCCCTTAGAATTCACAGATAAAGCTTTATGGTTATGTTAATATGACTCTAAAACAACAAGATGAAAAAAGAAATTTTCAGTCTGCTCAGTGACTTGGAGTTATCAAACCCCTCCTTTAATAAATATCCCTGCTCCCCAAATCCAAGTTCTAGTGGACTCAACTCTCAATCGCTTAACTGACTACCATGCTTCAACTGTGATACTTCTGAATTCATTGAAAATGTGTTCTTTCAAAGAGCACTAGTGTGTGTAAAAGCATTCATATTCATTTTTATGTCTGAGTTTCCAAAGATCTCTAAGAAATAATATCATGAGCAGAGAGAAACAGAAGAAATACATGCCAGCTACCAGGATGCCAATAAGTTAAGCAGTTCTTAGAATGCAAAGCAGCAAGTTGGCTCTACCTGTTGATTTAATGCCATTTTATTTGCAGTGAAGTACTCTGACCCCACAGGAAACTATTGCAATCAGATTGAAGGAAAGGAGGTGCTGCTTATTTGCTATGTTTCTCATAAGCAGAACATTTTGATGTGATGACAAGGCTACTTCAAATTTGAGTATTCAAAATGCAGAGGCAAGAGATTTTCTCAATGTGGGTGGGAAATTACTCACCCATTCTCTTTACAATTGCTTCACTAGAAAGAGAAGTGACAACTGAAAACCCCCAGTATTAGATGGCTTGGCATTTAGAAACCCATATTCTCTCAGCTAGTCCCTGAACATGAATATAAAGATGATCACAAAATTCATATTTCATGGCCACCAAATCTATGTCAGGGGACTCTCATTTATCCATTATTCAGCATACACTGTCACTGAGAGTTCATCTTGATGACACACACAAGGCAGTGTAGCCAGGTTCCCGGGCAATGCAGATGGCTCCCCAGCATTGAAGAGGGTGCACATTCAGAATGAATTCATGCAGGAAAGATAGCTGCATTGGTTCCCCATGTTTAAGTAATGATGCTCTTCATTACAAAGAAACTCTCTGGAAGTCTCCAAGTCTGGGAGAGTTTAAGAGTTTGGGAGATTAATACTGGAAAATCTCCCCAAATCCTTAATAAAAATATGGAAAGAAATTTCCCATTGTGAGTTATGTTGTCAAGAGACAGGAAAATTGTGAAAGATAAAATGGACTAGGAACCTGTCTCGTGATAGATAGTTGTGAGTTTGCACTAAAAAAATGTATCTGGATAAAAAGATCTCTATATATATGTTCTGCAGCCCTTTTAACATAGTTCCATGTGCTTGATAGTAGACAATTAGTCTTTTCATGGTGGTGGTGTTCACTAAGTTTTTTCATGGTTATACAAATAAATGGAATTATTTTCATTTATTTCCATTATTTAGCCAGCATGTTAGACATATCTTAAGTTTTAATTCTTACCAAGCCATTAGGTTTCATTCAGATTCGTGTTTGAACTCTGCAAAGAAAACACAAATTGCTGTATTTAGTCTATTGAACATTAAAATTGGCCCTTCACTTTTCACAGTATTTTTTCAAAAGGTGATTTATAAATATATATGTGTAAATTTTAATATGCAACTTGTCTAGTCATTATATATGAAGATATAAATGTATATGCATGTGATGGTTTGAAGTTGCATATAACCCAGAAAAGTAGGTTCTTAAAGCCTCTGCTCTTCCCTGGAGGCTGCGCAGGGCTCCCCTTGCTTCTAGAGCCCTAGAACAGTTGTTTTAGGCACTTCCTGCTGTCCACTAGCTGCTTTCAAGGAGGAGTGAGTCCTGCTGCTCCCTACGCTGCCAATTTACTGGAAATCTCTCCTTTTAATTAGTTTTTAAACCATTCTTTAAATTTTTTTATTAGACAAATTGTGGGATTACAAGAACAATCCTGCATATACTACAGGATTCCCCTACACCACCGTGCCACCAACACCTTGCGTTGGTGTGGAACGTTTGTTACAATTTATGGCATAACTTTTTATCACTGTAGTATTTTTTAGCATTAGTTACCTTTGTTGCAATTGTCAAAATATTATTAAAATTGTATTATTACCTGTCATCCATAATTTACATTAGGTGTCTTTTTCCCCCATAAACTACCCTATTATTAACATTTTGTGTTAGTATTGTGCATTTTTCATGATTCTTGAAAGAACACTCTTAAATTTGCACTGTTAACCATAGTCTACCTATAATAAGGGTCACAGTGTTGTGCAATCCTGTTTTATCTTTTAACGTCTATTCTAATATTATATACATCCTAAAGTTTCCCCTTTTGCCTCTGTCATTCAGTGCTGATAACTATACTCACCATAATGTGCTACCATCACTTCTATCCATTTCCAAACCTTTACCATCCACCTAAACAGAAATTCTGTACAAGTTAAGAAATTCTGTACAAGTTAAGCATCAATTCCCCATTCTTTAACCCAGTCTAACTCCTGATAGCCTATATTCTAGATTTGAATTCTATGAGTTTACTTATTAGAATTAGTTTGCATTAGAGAGATCATACTATATTTGTCCTTTGTGTCTAACTTATTTCACTCAAAATAATGCCCTCAAGTTTCATCCATGTTGTCGCATGCTTCAGACCTCATTCCTGCTTTACTGCTGAATAATGTTCCATCACATGCACTTACCACATTTTATTTATATGTTCATCAATTGACGGGCACTTGGGTTGCTTCCATCTTCTGATGATTGTGAATAATGCTGCTATAAACATTGGTGTGAAAACACCTGTTTCAGTACTGCTTTCAGTTCTTCTCGGTATATACCTACTGTGGTATTGCTGAGTCATATGGTATTTCTATACTTAGTTTTCTGAGGAACTGCCAAACTGTCATCACAGTGGCTGAACCATTTTACATTCTCACCAGCAGTCATTGAGTATTCCTATTTCTCCACATCCTCTCCAACACTTGTAGTTTTCTGTTCTTTTAATACTGGCCATTCTAGTTGACATGAAATGGTATATCATTGTGGTTTTGAGTTACATTTCCCTAATAGCTAGTGATGTTGAGCATCATTTCATGTGCTTTTTGGACATTTGTATTTCCTCTTTGGAGAAATGTCTATTCCATTTTTAATTGGGTTGTCTGTCTTTTTGTTGTTGAGTTGTAGGAGTTTTTAAATATATTTTGAATATTAAACCTTTATCAGATATGTGATTTCCAAATACTTTATCCCACTGCATAGTTTGTATTTTCACTTTTGTAAGAAAGTCCTTTGATGCACAATTATTTATTTGATTGAATTACGTCTAGCATTTTATTATTTGTTTTCTGCTTGTTCAACTCTACCTTTTTATTTTCTCTTTTGGCCATCTTTTGGATTATTTTAATTTATTTTAGTTTTTCATTTTAATTCTTTATAGGTGTTATAGAAATAACTCTTTTAAGGGGTCAGCCAATTTTTTCCATAATGGGTCAGAGAGTAAATATCTTAGGCTTTGCAAATCAGATGGCTTCTGCCACAACTCCCCAATTCTGCCACTAAAGCAAGAAAGTAGCTATAGACAATACATAGATAACTGAGCATGACTCATGTTCCAGTAAAACTTTGTGGATCCAGGTGTTTAAATTTCATATTAGTTTTCATGTTATAAAATGTATTCTTATGTTGATTTCTCAACCATTTAAGAACATAAAAACCATTCTTAGCTCATAACCATAAAAAACATAGACTCTCGAACATATTTTGCTGACCCCTGCTCTTTATAATTGCTCTAGTAATTACCACATATATATGTATCCTTTCATAATCTATTGAGTTAATATTGTACCACATGGTATAAAACATAGAAACTTGCAACCTTATGAGTCCTTAACATCCTCGTTCTCCTTATGTTGTAATTGGCATGTGTATTACGTCTACATGCATTGAACATCCCATCAATCAATGCTATGCTTTTACTTTAACTAGTCATAGGTATTTAAGACATAAGAAAAATATAGTTTTCTATATTTATGAAGATATTTACCATTTCTGTTGTTTTTAATCCATAACTGAAGGTGAACTCCTCTTCTGGCATTATTTTCCTTCAGCCTGAGAAACTTCTATAGCATTTCTGTTTAGTGCAGGTCTGATGGCCACAACTTTTATTAGTTTTCTTTTCCCTGAAAATGTCTTTATTTCACCTCCATTCCTGAAGGATATTTTCACTGGTTATAGAATTATCTATTGATAGACCTTTTTTCTTTTTTTGGCCCTTTAGTTATTGCATCACTGAATTCTGGACTCCATGGTTTCTGATGGGAAACCAGCATCGTTTGAAATGTTGTTTCCTTGTATTATATCTCTTTTTTGGGTATTTTTTGGTTTTTTTTTAAAATCTTTTATTTTAATCAATTTGATTATGATATGTATAGGCATGTTTTTAAAAAATTTATCTTGTTTGGTATTTTCCATGCTTATTGCATCTGTAAATTTATGACTTCTACCAATTTTGGTTATGATTTCTGTGTTAGTTTGCAAACTGCCAGAATGCCACATGCCTAAATTGAAATGGCTTTAAAAAAATTTAATAAGTTACAAGTTTACAGTTCTAAGTCTATGAAAATGTTCGAACTAAGGCATCCACAGAAAGATACTTTAATTCAAGGAAGATGATGTGTCAGAAACAGCTCTCTCAGCTGGGAATCACTTGGCTGGCATCTGCTGGTCCCTTGATCCTGGGCTCTATTGCTTTTGGCCTATGTTCCTGTGGGGGTTCCTCACTTTGCTTCTCTGGGGCTGGCTTTCATCTCTTGGCTTACCTTGGCTCTCTTCAGGTTCTGGCTTGCTTAACATCTCATGGCAACCTCTGCTGGACTCTAAACATCTCCAAATATCTATGTCTCTGTTCTCCAAGTGTGGGCATCTGTGTCGGCTCTCTTTCTGTTGGCTCTGTGCCTTCTGTGATTTCTGACTCTCTCCAAAATGTATCCTCTTTTAAAGGAATCCAGTAAACTAATCAAGGCCCATCTGAAATGGATGGAGTCACATTTCCATCCAGTCAAAGGTCACACCCACAACTGGGGTGTCATATTGCTGTGGAGATAATCTGATCAAGCTTCCAACCTGCAGTGCTCAATCAGGAGTAAAAGAAAGGGCTGCTCCCTCAAGATTGGATCAGGTTTAAAACATGGCTTTTCTGGGGTATACTTTCTTTAAATATTTTTTCTTTCCCAATATTTCTCTCCTCTCTTTCTGGGATTCCAATTATACATAGTATAAAAATTTTAATTTTGTCTCATAGATCCCTGAAAAGCTATTTTTTTCACAACTTTTTTTCTCTCTCTCTTTTTGATATTGGTTGACTTCTGTTGTCCTATCATCATTTCACTGGTCACTCCCTTTGTCATCTCCATTCTTTTATTAAGCCCACCTATTGAATTTCCTTATAATTTATGACATTTCTTTATTTAAATTTTAAGTTTTTCATTTGTTTTTTTTTTTTATATTTACACTACATATTTGAGATTTCCTATCTTTTCCTTCAAGTGTATTTTACTTTACCTTTCAGAGCATAGATTCAAAATCTGCTTTAAAGTCTCTGTGTGATAATTCAGCATAGGGGTCTTCTTGGGATTGATTGCATTTTCCTTTGAAAATTCATTGCATTTACCTTGTTCTTTTATGTCAAGTAATTTTCTTTTGTATTCTGGACAGTGTGGTTTTATGTGATACAGACTCTGGGCTCTGTTACAAAAAATGTTCATGTATTTATTTTAAGCAGATGACCAACACAGATTTAAATTGTAAGATACAGCTTGCCTTCTCTGGGCGGCAGTTCAAATCTCTGTTCTGTTTTTAAGACTTTGTTATCCTTTTTTGAACTCAGACTTAGGCTAAGGTTTGCATATATTCTTGTTCAGAATGAGGGGATTCCCATCTCCAGCTCTCTCTCCTGTGGGCTTTCCACATACTTTTTGACATTTCCAGCTTCTTTCATTGGTTCCTCCAGCCAGATAGAAGACAGGGTTTCCACCCGAGTTTTATCAGACTGCACTGAGGTGCTTTCCACACTGAAGTTTTCCCTTGGTGTAAAACAGCAAAGGGAGGGGTGGGGGAAGCATACACCCAGGCTGGTCATATTTCAAAGTTCTGACTTCTCTCTATAGTCTAACTACTTTTGTATACTTCTCAGACCTCATGTAGTCGTCGTTGTTGTTGTTTTAATTTTGTTAAAGTTTATGATGTTATCAGTGGTATGAATGAGCTGAAGGGGGTTCACACCAGCATAACAAAACTGGGAACCCATGGTATCCTTTTAAATATTTATGAACAGCTGCTATGATGAATATTCTTGATAAAAATAAGATCAGTTCCCGGACAGTGTATATACTATCTGAATTATATTTGGATTTTCTAAACTTTAGTTGTACTAACAAAATATATTAGAGACTCACAAATGAATTTGGAATATATAATTTAATTGAAAAAATAAAATTTTGGATCAATCTTCTGACAAATTTAGACTTTTGACTAAAGTTCAGCAAATATAAAAAACTACATTTGAGTTATACTTATGCCTGAAGACTTTTAAAATATAATATTCAATTCCCTCTGCAAAATAAATGATACAAAAAATCATCAAATACTTTCAGCAAATCATTGGGGTTAGAGAACAAAATTATTATGTATAGATGTCCTTATGCAACCATTGCTTTTCAACTGAGCTTAAACAAACATGGCAAATATTACTATACAAGAATTTATATTCTTCCAACTTTAATTAACCCTTCTAAAACTATCACATATCTTAATGTGAATGAATTTAAAATTTCACCTTACTGATGTAGATTAATAGCAATTTTCAGGGAACTACTGTTCTTCAAAATTAGCATTACCCTAGAGAAGTTAAAGTATACAATGACATTGAATTTTGATGAATATCTATTGATTCTTTGTTTTAATTGCAGTACAGAAAGAGTTTTTAGTTCTTTTAAAAATGCTTTTATTATTATTTTCTTTCATTCTTATCCTTTCAACAATGTTTCTTGGAGTGCATGGCTCTAATAGATTCACATTTAACAAATATAGTCTAAGCATACCAAAGAGTACATACATATGGAATAGAATGGAAATCTGATTCTGGGTTCTAGATCCACATATTTCTCTCTGCCATCATATTAAACTTTGGGAAAGTGATTTGAACTTTGGTATCACAGCCTCTAAGCAAAAATAGGGAGTCACAGTAACTTTCATTCCTGCCTACACATTATTAGAGAGTTAATAGATATTGAAAATGGTTCATAATAAAGATCGAAAGTTGGTATTTGTAGGAGAAATAAATATCAGACTTTGTATTGTGAGCCTTGCTAAAATATTTAAATTTTGCCTTAATTTTAAATATTTCTTTTTTGGAGGATAAAATCATTATCTCTTTCTCAATGTTATCAAAGATCCTTTATTATAACATGATTGGAATTAATTTACCTGGTAATGTTTAGTGAAAATGATTAAGAAAATAGGGGTCCGTTTGTGATTGAATTTGTTCAGAATCCAGTGGTATCAGAAAAAGGTTTGAGTCCTGTCTTTAACAATGGATTATTAGTTATATATAGCACCATAGCCTTTTTCTTCCCACACCATGGTATTCTATTAAACTCCATTTTCCCATCTGTAAAACAGAATAATATGTCATACTTACAAGTTTTCTATGAGATTCCGGTGAGATAATAAAACTAAAGCCATTTGACTTTTTATTTAAATTAATGACACTATGCACATGTAAACAAGGCATTTTTTATCTCATTTTGTACATCAATACTTCAGCAAATATAAAGAATGCAGTTCCATAGGTTTGAAAGTGTACATATTTTTTTAACTTTGAAACTTGCTGTATTTTGATTTGTTTTCATTACCTATAAGTGGGCCATATTAAACACATTTCTAAAGTTAGGATTCCCATTTTTAGATGCAAATAACTCATGAAATTATATAAACCATATTCATTTATTAAAATGAATTAATATGAGTCAAAAATCTAAATGGCACCATGACATCTAGTTCAGTGTGAAAGACAAAAATGTAAACACCTGCTTTCAACTATAATAGAATACTGATTAGAAAACCCTGAGTGGGAGAGTTGCTTCATTCAAATTGAATGCTGGTTGCCCAGCAGAGGAAGGAGAAGAGAGGACAAAAGGTCACTCCAGAAGGCATTACCCAGATTGTATCAAGAGGAATGGATTTTTTCTTTTTTTTTAGGTTAGTGTCTTCTAAACCTATAAGTACTTTCAAGCAGTCTTTAAGGACAGCTGCAGGGTGATTCATTAATAATGCATACCATTCTATTTGTAACTCTTTTCCTACTTTATACTCCCTGAAGTCCAAAACAGATGCATCATCCTACACTGGGTGAATTTTCTAAGGCTATCTGGAAGAATCCATTACAAAAAGATGAATACTATTATTGAATAAAAGAAGAAAAGATCTTTCTATTGAAGTAGAAAACATATTCAACTTAAGAATATCAAAATGTCCCCTCTTTTCTCCTTTGTATGCATTTCATCTTTTATCTTATAACCCGAGTTGCCATTTATAAAATCAAACTGATGAAATGAAGGATAAATGGGTATCTCATCTTTCCAACGTTAAATTCAGGCAATTAAAAAACTTTTCTTCCACTTTCTTTATGTTTCAAGAAAATGTATTATCTAGGTCAGAACCATCCAGATCTCAGCCTTAATTCCCATGTCATTTAATGTTTACACGCAGCTACTCAGTACATTTCTTCCAAGCATTTTGCAAAGATCAATCTATTTCTTCATCCTCTCCATTAGGTTAGTGTCAGGTACCATCCCAATTTTACAAATGAAGGAAGACAGAAAAAGAACTAAAGTAAACAAGAAGAGTCACAGCTAATTTTTTAAATGCAAGGAGTCGAATGTTACATTAAACCGTTCAAACAAATGTTGTCATAAACAGCAAAGTCCTGGGTCTCCTGTTTGGAGACAGGATGCTGGAATCAAATCCAAGCATCCTTGGATTTGTGGCTAAAACACAATTCTGCAAGGGTGTTCAGCTTTCTATAGGGACAAACAAGGGGTTCTGGCAGAATTAAATGTCTTCAGTTCAACAACAGAATTATACGGTGGACACAGCCCTAAAATTCTTGGTTGAACACAAGTCTTAGCTTCATGTCTGAATCCCTTAATCATGGAGGTCCAAGGATTGTTATCTGGTGATGGGGGTTTAGGACTGATTTGGAGAAAGTGGCAGAAAAACAGGTTTCTGGGTATTTTGATTTAGTAAGCCATTACTCTGATTGTAGATTCATGTGTTCTCCTTTAGTTTTATCAGTTTCTGCTTCATGTATTTTTGAAGCTTCATTCTTAGTTGTTAATTATTTAGGATAGTTATAGCCTCTTGATGAAATGACCCCTTTATCATTTATAAATTATCTCTTTTATCCCTGATAATATTCTTTGTTCTGAAATTGACTTTGTGTGATATTAATATATGTGCTCCAGCCTTTACTTAAGTGTTAGCATGGTAGATATATTTCCATACTGATACTTTAAAACTATTGTGCCTTTATATTTAATGCTGGTTTCTTGAATACAGCATATAGCTGGGTCTTTTCTAATCCAATCTGACATTTTCTGGCTTTTAATTGAGATGTTTAGATTATTTGCACTTAGTGTGAATATTTATATCCACCATTTTGCTATTTGTGTTTTATTTCTCCCATTTGTTCTTTGTGCCCCCTTTTCTTCTCTCTTTGTTTTCTTTTGGATTAATTGAATATTTATAAGCATTCATTGTATATTCTTTATTGACTTATTAGCTATAACTGTAGCTTTTTTAGTGGCTGCATTTGAGTTTATATATATCCTTAACTTACACCTGCTTGTCTTCCACACATCTTAAAGCACTTCACAATATATTATTTTTTAAAAATAGTCAATGATCTTTTAATAGAAGAAATAAGAGAAAATAACATTTTATGTCTACCCATATAGTTACAATTTTTGGTACTATTCATTCTTCTACATTGATGCAGATTTTCAACTGGTATTTTCTTTCTGTCTGAATATTGACATTGCTTTAGTAGGTGTGCTGGCAATGAATTTTTTCATTTTTATGTTTGAAAAAGTTTTGCTTTTGCTTTTGTTTTTGAATATATTCACTAGATATGGAAATCTAGGTTGACAAAATTTTTCTCTCAATATTTAAAATATGCTACTTCACTATCCCCTGACTTGCATTGTTTTTAACAAGACTATTCATTCTTATTTATGTGTACAGGGTGCTTTTTTTCCCTGTGGCTGCTATGAAGATTTTTTTTCTTTGCATCTAGTTTTAAGTAATTTGGTGATAAGTTTCCTAGGTATAGTTTTCTTTTTGTGTTTTTTATTTGGGATTTATTTCAGGATTCTTGTATTATTTGATTTATTGGTTTCACCAAATTGGGGAAATTCTTGCCCATTATTTATTTAGATAGTTTTGCTGTCTTCCATTCTCCTCTAAATTGGGAACTCCAATTACATGTATGTTGTGGCATTTTAGGTTGTCTCATGGATCACTGGTGCTCTGATCATTTTTATTTCAGTCTTTTATCTGTGTTTCATTTTTGGAAGTTGGTATTGCTATATTTTGGAAAGTTACTGTATTAGTTAAGGTTCTCTAGAGAAACAAAATCAACAGGTAACACTCACAACTATAAAATTCATAAAAGTGTCTCACCTAACTGTGGGACCACAGAGTCCAAAATCCACAGGGCAAGTTGTGAAACAGACGATTCCGATGGACGGTCTGGATGAACTCCACAAGAGAGGCTCGCTAGCTGAAGCAGGAAGAGAGCCTGTCTCTTCTGAATCCTTCTTAAAAGCTTCCAGTGATTAGATTAAGCATCCCTCATTGCAGAAGACATTCCCCTTGGCTGATTACAAATGAAATCAGCTGTGGATACAGCTGACATGATCGTGATTTAATTCTATGAAATGTCCTCATCATAACAGACAGGCCAGCACTTGCCAGACAAACAGGTACCACCAATTGGCCAAATTGACACATGAACCTGACCATGATAGTTGCTATTGCTAACTTTCTTTGCTCTATGATTGCTAATCCTTAGCCTACCCAATGTGATTACCATCTCAGAAGTTGTAGTTTTTATCTCTAGAAGTTTGATTTGGCTCTTTTCTATAAAGTCTCTGCCCTAATTAAGATGCTGAAACTTTTCTTAGCTTCAGGATATATGGAATATAGTTATAATAACTGTTTTGATGTTCTTGTTTACAAATTCTTTCACTGGTGTCATTTCTGGGTCTATTTATCATATTTTCTCTCTATGATGAGGTGTATTTTCCTGCTCTTTGCATATCTGGTAATTTTTGTCTGCTTCCTAGACATTGCGATCTTAATGATGTTGGGTGCTAGAGATTGTGTACATTTTGTAAATATTACTGAAATTTGTTCTAGAATATAATCAAGTTACTTGTAAAACCTTTGACCATTTTGAATTTGGCTTTTGAGGTATAAAACAGGATGGGAACACCCGTTAGCACAGGGTTAATTTGCCCCTCTACTGAGCTCATACCTTCTGAGTATTCTACCCAAATTCCCATGAATTACATGGTTTTACATTCTGGCTGGTGGAAAGATGCTTATCCCTAGCCCTGAGTTGATTTTTTCCCCCTTCTCCTTTTGGGTGATTCTTTCCTCAGCCTTGGGTCATTACCTCACATATATGCAATCATCAGTATTCACATTAAGACTCAAAAAGTCATCTCTGCTTTTCTCCAGGCTTCCCTTTCTATGCATTTCTTTCCTCTAATAATATTCTTCCCCACAAACTGTAGCTGCTTTGATCACCCCAGACTCCGAATTCTGTGACCTCACTTTAGGAAGGCCATTGGGCTCCTTCTGGGTTTTCCCTTACTCTGCTCTCTCCTGCGATACATGGAGCCATCAAAGAGGTTACTTCTTACTTTGTAGTTGATCTTCTCTCAGAGGTAGCTGACTTGATCTTACTGATGTCTGATTTCTGAAAACTGTTAACTCCTATATTTTACCTCTTTGTTTGTTTTCTTGTTTTGTTTTGTTTTGCTTTCCTTTCTTAGTTGATTCTAGGTGGGAGAGTAAATCCAGTCTCTGTACTTCATCTTGACCAGAAGTGGAAGTCCTTTAATAAGAAATTATGCAATCATAATATTAGTTCAGTACGCCAAAAAATTCAGCTTTTCAGGAGTACCAAAGATGCCAAACTACATTTTATTTATTTTCTGATTCCTGTCATAAATCTCATCAAGAATGAATCCTAACTGTCACATAGTATTTTGGGAGGATGAATTTAACTTGAGTCGCTCTTAGAAATAGGTCTCTTTCCCTGTGGAGAAGTGAACCTTTATAATTCCCAGAGTGCATTGTAAGGTCCGTGTATTTGATGTAAATGACATTGTTAAGCACAGCACAGCCCCATTAAAACATCCTCTCATGCAAGGGAATAGAGATGTTTTGAGGTTATGACTTCCAAACATATTAAATCAGAAAAATCAATACTCTTTAGCAGCCTCTAGAATAGTTGACATACATGAATAAAAAATGATCACCATGTAGTGATTTTTTAAATTTTGGAATAAGGTACATTGTAGATGTTGCTTCACAAAATTCTTCTAGATATATATATTTTTAAAAGCAGAATATCAGAAGGATTATGGGGAATAATTGTTTACCTGAAATTTAAAAAGACTCATCACAAAACCCCTTTGAAATAAGTCATTTAATGATAAAGAAAATAAAAAATATGGGTGCATAGATTTACCTCTTTTCCTCCACTATTTTCTTATTTATAGCATTTATGTAGAGTGCAGCAATAGTGAACACAAACTCCAGTTGTGTTTCATGCTGGGGAGTCAAAATAGACCACTGATAACTCACATAGTATGCTGCATAAGTCATCCTAGAAGAAAGTCTAATTACCTTGTTATTATTTTTTTCAGTTTTGTTATTTACACAGAGCATCTTTGTTTATTCTGACGTGAACGTCAGTGATTTCTGGTCATATAATTTATTTTTAATTTTTTTAGTTCCCGTATATCACTCTATTCTTACCACTTGGCACTGATACGGTACATTTGTTAAAACTGATGAAAGAACATTTTTGTAATTGCACTACTAGCTAAAGTCTAAGGTTTAACTTAAGGGTCACTGTTTGTGTCCTGCAATTCCATGGTTTTTTAAAAAATTTTATTCTATGAATACATATACAACTGAAATTCCCCCCTTAACTATATTCAAATATGTAATTCAATGCTGTTAATTATATGCCTACAGTTTTACATAAACAGTTTTAAAGAATGGGCTATAATATGAAGTTTCTGTAGGAATATGTGAAGATCTATTTTCTTATTTCAAATTTTATTTATAAATCCATCTCCATTAATATTAGTTGCCCTATTTCTAGCTTCTAAATATTGGGAATGTAATGTAGACTCTATAATGAATCCAAAGAATAATACATCTTTTTGCTGTTGTTTTCTTCACCCTTCATAATTTCTTGGAGATTCACCTTTGTAGGTTTTAATACTTCCATCTTACAAATGTAGATGAATTAGATAGAATACAATGCATTTTGTAAGTCATGGTTTCATTTTCAAACTTCCTTAATTGGCTTCCATGTCGCAGACAGTTACTTAATCAGAAAAATAAAATCTAAATTTCTTCCTGTAGCTGATATACTAAAATAGTGAATGGCTTATCATTTATTATGGAAGTCATTACATACAAATTGTTTATTAAGTGACTGTTAAGGATAAGACACCGTGTTTAGGACAGTACAGGATACTAAGAAATGTTAAACTAAGACATACTCTGGCTTTTAGGTTCTTAACATCTTAGATTACAAACATATAAATACCAAGAACAAGAATTACACTGGTAGTTTGGAAGGTTACTTTGATGTGAGTTTGTTAGAAGAGTTTTGTTATAAATACTGTCATGAGAAGTTTGACGGAAAGCATGGGTAGGAATCATTCTCATGGAAGGAGATATGAATGCATATAAATAAGAGTGCAGAGTCAAGGAAAAGCAAAGGAGGTTTAAGGGCTACTGACCAAATCAATTTAATCATAAATGTTAGTTCATCTAACGCCATTGCAGTAATTATGAAAAAAGAGATAATGAGCACAGGGCTCAGATGGCCCACAATTGAAACCCGTGACATTCTTGAATTCGCCTATTCCTAAATTATTCCAAGGGTCCAAACTGTATGTTTAACAGTCATTTCTTTGAGGCATTAACTAAATCACAAACGCCGGAACTGATGTCCCAGTCATTTAGCTAGTCAGGTTAACTTACCTGCCACCCAGCCTTTCTTCTCATTGCCATATACCCAGGTTTATGAGAAAATAATGTTCTGCATTTAAAAATGTCCCAGAAAAAACTGGAATCCAGGGTTATAAAAGGAAGCTGAAGCTAGAGTACAGTGGTCTTTGAATCTGAGACAAGGCCTTTCAACGCTGCAGTGGGTGATGGGACGCAGTCGCTAGTAAATACCCGTATGGGACGCGGTCGCTAGTAAATACCCGTATGGGACGCGGTCGCTAGTAAATACCCGTATGGGACGCGGTCGCTAGTAAATGCCCGTGTGGGACGCGGTCGCTAGTAAATGCCCGTGTGGGACGCGGTCGCTAGTAAATGCCCGTGTGGGACGCGGTCGCTAGTAAATGCCCGTGTGGGACGCGGTCGCTAGTAAATGCCCGTGTGGGACGCGGTCGCTAGTAAATGCCCGTGTGGGACGCGGTCGCTAGTAAATGCCCGTGTGGGACGCGGTCGCTAGTAAATGCCCGTGTGGGACGCGGTCACTAGTAAATGCCCGAATGAAGTTATTGGTGAGTCCCTTCCGCTCCTCACAATGTCCGTTCTAAAAACTAAGCTGTGAAAAAGAAAAATTATTGGCCTATTATTATTGAATGATCCTGGCCAGCACTGGGATTGTTTTGGCCCATGCCTTGGAACTTCTCTTTAAATGCTTTGCACCATACCCAGAATTTCTCAGGTAAAGGTCCTGGTACTCTTACAAGGGCACCTGAGTCTAATTTATTATGCCTTCAATTATTTGAAATGTCTTGCCTCAATATACCTTCTAGGGACTTCTGACATCTTGCAATGTAAACTTCATGTCCTGTCTTCCTTGGAATATACCCTCCTTATATCCAAATTTCTTGTAATTATGTAATTATATAATAGGACTATGCCTGGGCACTTTATTTTTTGGGAGGGTAGTAGAGTGCAGGACATGAGACAGATAAGTAAGATTTAGGTAACTGAGATTTACATAGGTAAGGTTTTAGATTCCCACTCCCCAAAAAAGCGGCACATCATTCCATTAGTGTACCTAAGAGTTTTGTGTTTCTCAGGTGATATTCTGCATTAGTGTATGTGTGTACATTTTAATAATTAACAGCCCATTGAACAAATGCAGGAAATGAAATATCTATTAGATTGATGCAAATAAATTTGACGTATGAATGACAGCAACTGTAGTAGAATCTATTATTTCTAACAATGTCTGTCCTGAAATATAGTAAGTATTAAGTGGAATATCCAGTATGTGAATTTGTATTTACATATTTTTATTTAATTCACACATTCACGTGGGAGAGGCCCTTGGTTAGACACAGTCCAGATCTTAGTGAACTATTTTAACTGTGGTTGGAAAGATTATGTTATCTCAAATTCTGTTCACATAATAAGAATGACATTTCCTTAAACTCAGCATTTTACTAGCTCACTGAATAAGAAAAAGTTCAGAGATATATTTCCATATAGTTCAGAAATAGCAGATTGCATTATACATTATTAAAAAAAACATAGCAAGTCTGGCTGTATTTGTACTGCTCTATTGAACATTATTTATGTAAGTAGGAAGTAAAAGTCAAGCTACAATAAGGTAGGCATTCACACCCTACCATCATTGGGCATAACTTCTTTCATTAGGAGAGAGTAAATGTTTGTGCTGGTAGTCTAAAATATTTCTAAGAAGCCATAATGCTATGAGCCAAGGAACCATTTTCTTCTTCAAGCCTGTAAGTGAAAGTCAACATAGCCTTCTTAAGAATTAGCAGAGAAGTGACATTTTAGAAATGATTGATTTTTTTTTAGATATGTCTTCTTTAACGGTGTAGTGGGTTGAATGGTGACATCCAGAAAGATATGTCCACATCCAAATCCCCAGAACCCATGAGTGTAGCTTATCTGGAAAAAGGGCCTTTGTGGATGTAATTGAGTGAAGGATCTCCAGATGAGCACTTCCTGGATGACATGGGTGGATCCTACATCTAACGACAAGTGTCCTTATAAGGGACACAGGAAGGTGAGACGCAGAGAGAAGAAGGGAGAAGACCATGTGAAGACAGAGGCAGAAACCGGAAAGATGAGGCCACAGGGGACACCTCTGGCCACCGAGAGCCAGGTGAGGCGAGGAAGGATTCCCTCTGAGAGCCTAGGCAGGGAACACAGTCCTGCCAACACTTGACTTCTAGAACTGTGAGAGAACACATTTCTGTTGTGTTAAGCCACCAAGTTTGTCATCATTTGTATGGCAGCCCCAGAAAAGTCACACAGCAGATAGCTCTTGGTCTTTATTGTTATCTTGATGCCCTTCCAAAATTAAAAAAAAAAAAAAATCTGAACCAAGGTACCATCTACTAACTGAAGTTTGATTACCAATATATTTTTTCCTTTTTTGCATGGGCAGGCACTGAGACTCAAACCCGGGTCTCCAGCATGGCAGGCGAGAACTCTGCCTGCTGAGCCACCATGGCCTGCCTGGATTACCAATATTTTTAAAAAATGAAAAATTAAGGAAGAAATCATTAGAGTGACCTGGCACAATCATGTGAGGAAATTCTTGGTGATAAAATCATATGAATAAGATGGTTTAACTTTGTAATCGAAGGGAATATTGCCTCAATTAACCAAAGGAATCGGGTTCTTCTGCCTAGTGAACTGAATGCCAATCTGGAATACCAACCTAGAATTCATCCCTTCTATCTTTTCTGTAACATGGCAAGGCATTTGTTTTCAACAAGAAGAAAGAAGCTTCTGTAGAGCACAATGAATCCTGCCTGGAGTTTTCTTGTTGCTGTAGTTTAGTAAATGCTAAGCACATTTACAGCAAAGGAGTCAAATTTCATCTGAAAAAAATGCAGAGCCAGAAATGCACACAAGAGTACAAGTAAATGATTTATCTTCATGCTCATGTAATTCACAAGGCTTACAATCAGGAAATAAATATTGGAGAAGACTATAAAATTATTGGACAATACTGTATATATGGACTGATATAGAAGTGGAACAGACAGGTAACAGTTTTCTCTTTATATTTGATCTTATTCATATTAGCATCCCTTTCTACCATATCTTATTTTAGAGAGCAATAGTTGAATTTATTTCTTACTATTTTTTCAATTTTTTTATATTATTGCCATGCCATCTTTGATTAATTGAACCTGTGTTAAAATCTTAGGGGCCGTTATTTTGACTACTGTTGTTGGATGTGTGTCTGTTTATTGACATATGGGATCAAAAGCATGAAAACTGTCAAATGAAATGTACCTAAAGAGTTTTTAGTAATGAGTAACAAGGGTTTCTATCTCCTGTATGTGGCATGGTGAAAGTTTAATTTTTTTTCTCTTTGTGATAAGATGAATGACGTAAGCAAACATTTTGACGTTCCAGAATGCCAGTGCTTGCATCACAGTGTTTGTTGTTGTTTTTTTTTATCTGTTTCTGGCCAAGTTACTTAGACTTTATGTCCTGGTTTCCTCAATCTGTCAAATGAACATAATGAGCACTACTAGCCTTCAGAAGAAATGTGGGAGGATAAAACAGATCCTGTCAGGTGTGATGGTGGGCGAAGCTATTTTTGAAAAAAGTATCATCTATTTGAAGGAAACAAAATCTGGCTTAAGTTTTTTTTTCCCCCTTCACTTTTCTGTATAGGCTAGCTTCATAAAACTTTGAAACATTTTTTTAATGAAAAGCAATAAGTTCATTTCCTGTCAACCATATTTTATTATCAGACCTTAAAGAGAAAGAAGGAGGGAAACTCCCACTGATATTAATAACCTTCAATAAAACAGGCAGGTATTATTGGTTATGCTGATATATGATAAATATCTAGGAATCTTATGTGATATGCTCACTACAAAAAATAAAAGGTATGTATGACCCCTAATAATGATAATAAATAACATTTACTGAGCACTTACTATGTGCCAACCTCTAAACGCCTGTCTCATTTGATGCTCACAAGAATCCTAAGAGAAGAGTACTTTGAATACTAGTTATGTAAAACTAAACCAGGGCTAAGAAGGCTTAAGTGACTTGCACTAGTTCTCTTAGCTACTAAATGATAGAATCAGGGCTCATACTGCCTGACTCAAAAGCATTTACTTAACCACTGTTTTGTACTATGTCAGGTTAAGTGCCTTTTACAAGCTATTTTGTGAAAGTCAATGTGCCAGTTCCCCAGAAAAGCCATACTCTTTTAATCCAATCTTGTTGGGGCCAACCTATTATTGGATGGGACCTTTTAATTAAATTGTTTCCATGGACATGTAACCCATCCAATTCAGGATAGGTGCAATCCTTTTACTGGAGCCCTGTATGAAGAGGATAAAAGGCAGGAAACATTGAGAGAGCTCACAGCCTACACAGACAGCAAAGAGATGAAACCAGGGCACAGATGTTTGGATATACTAAGCTAAGTGATGAAACCCAGAATTTTCCCAGAGAAGCTAAATCTGGTGTCCCACAGAAGCTTAGAGAGAAAACCACTGCAATCAGAAGCTGAAAGCAATGAACTAGGAGCCAGTCAGGTGCCTTCCTAGCTAACAGAGGTATTCCAGATGCTACTGGCCTTTCTTCAAGTCCAGGTATCACCCTGTTGATGCCTTAATTTGGACACGAAGGTCCTAAGAACTGTAATATTTGTAACCCAATAAATATCCACTTTGTAAAAGCCAATCCATTTCAGCTAAATCGCATTCTGGCAGCTTTAGCAAACCAAAGCAGTCAAGTATATCTTTGAAAATATCTAACAAATGGTGCAATCCCTCTGAAGTTCTAGAGTAGTTTTCTGAAGTCTACAAAATTTCTTCATAGGGATTTAGGACATGGAGAATTGTTCAGGGAATTTTTGTTTTCATTAGTACTACTGAACTTTGAAAGTTAAAGCAAGCATACTGTTAAGTAAGTTTCCAAACAAAGGAGAAATCTTTAACCAGCCTTTCAAAAGTTTGTTAATTTAAAAAAAATGTATTCTGATTGCCCTAACGCAGATGAATACAGGTGAGCAAAAGACAGCCTCTGAATATGCTCACCGCCCACTTAGATTGCTGTGAACTTGGTTTTCCAGCTCACCTTTTTCCTCCCTCTCTCCACTTCTCCCAAGCTTTCTCTCTCTCTAATACACACACACATTATTTCAGTTATCTTTGTACTTCTCCCATATATTTCTCTGTCTGCTCTTTCATGCGTTTTTCCTTCCCCTCAACCAGCATCCCCCACCTCAGCTATCCAGAGTTATTCATAATATAAAGAGAATGGATATGATTTGCATCAGAGTTTTAAAAAAATGTTTGAATGTATTAGTGAAGTCTTGTGTGATACTTTGTAAGTGAAACAATTTGTTTTCTCTAGAAACAAGTTGTTTCATATTTAAGTGTGGGCTTCCAGAGCTTTCCCTGGCTTTCCTTAGGGTCTGAGCAGACTAGGTTTGGTTATTATCAATGAGGTGCACATTAAAGTGCAAAAGTCATGATAAATAATAGTTCATGATCATTAACATTATAATAACAGCAAAATAGAATTACTTGGATAACTCTATCAGCTAATTAGCTAGACTTTATTGGAACATTATTGTGTTTGGTGTTTAATGCTGTAACTAAACAAATCAGTCAACATGTAACAAGTGCCCAAAAAGAGAAACAATTTTACCAAGTACGGTTGACTAAAGGAAGCTTGGACTTGAGGTCAAGAAGCAGAATCTAGTTCATTTTATCAGCGGGGAGAACACTGACAAATAATAGAGCCTCTCTAAGCCTCAAGGCCCAGATCTCTAAATTAGAAAAAAAAAAAATGGATTTCTGGCAGTTGTCAAGAAGATTAAAGTGACAAAGTATATAAAACTACTTAACACATTTTTATACAGTCATTTTCTTCTTGCATAATTAAAGACAAATACTTCTTGTTTTCCCAGAAAAACACAGTTGCAAGGTAGGCTAGGAAATATAGTCTTCATTCTGCATAAACACTGGCCCAGCAGATATTCTTGCATGCTATTATTTAGAAGTAAACGAAGAATGGCTAGAGGAAGACACTAAGCCTTCTGCCACTATAGTCTCCATGACCCGAATGTGAAGTACCTTGGAGAATTAAAAAATCAAACCTTCATTAAAGATGTCCACATAATTGAAATAAAAATAAATAGAGATGGGGATCTGGGAGGAAATATTTTTATATTTGTTCCAGTTGTCTCCTTTCCCCTCTTTTTTCAAATGTGCATGAATAATATTATAACAGCTCTATTTTTTTTTTGGCAGATTTTTTATTTACTGTCTTGTTTCCTGTACCCATTGTCTCCTAACTTTAAAATTTATAAATGTTAATCTTTGAAAGTGCCTCCCAATACACACACACACACACACAATACAAACTCGTAAAAAGAAGCAAAACTGTTTTTTTCTAAATCCTCAACGAGATGTTTCTGATGTTGATGGGAATTTTGTCCTATCTTAAATATTCAACAAACTCTTTCTCAATTCTCCTGTCAAGGATAAAGAAGCAGCAGCAAACTCTTCATTTCCTGAGTGAGCATTAATACTTAAACCTGTGGATGGAAGCCCAGTTAGTTCGTTACCAGATTTAATGGTTTCTGAAAGGATCAGTTCAGAAATCATCTTAGCTGACAAATAACGGGCAAGACCAGGAATGTCTGGGCATTCCTAGTATTGAGCATGTGTTAAAACGGCCATTAATCAGGTGTGAACCCCACTATTTATAATCATAAGCACAAATGCAGCCCATTGGAAATGAGCCTTCTCATTAGAATTATTCATTTGAGAATCAGTCAACCACTGACTTCTCTGACATCAAAAAGGCTGAGAGAGAACAGTGGGTGATTGCTCCCGAAATTTATGAGACCAGCGTGAGTATCTTTCACATTCCACAAAAGAAATACAACAAATCCTTTGCTGACAAAGCTGTAGTCATTACAGATTTTATATTCCAGTTTACAGAGGAAGAGCTTCTCTGAAGCAGATGGCTTATTTTATCACAGGAATTTTCCTGTAGGAGAATCACATAGGTGAAAAATTTCAAATAGATCTGGGTTCAGTCCTGACTCTACCAGCTAAAAGCTGTTTGACCTTGGGAAAGAAATTTAATCTTTTTGAGTACCAACTTTTTTTCCCTTTAAGTTCTTTCATTTACCTGGTCATGTTTTCATTCAACAAATAGTTTTTAAAGTGCTTATTTTATGCCAGGAATTGTGCTAGGCACTGGGGTATAAAAATAAAGAAAATGGCTCATACCTTCAGTGTGCATAAGGATACTTGTCTCTCCCTGGTGGTGTGGGCATAAAAGAAGAAAAAGTGTCTAAGCAATTGTCTGCCACTGTTCTGAAACATCCTGGTAATTATCTCATTGTCCTTTGGAAAGAACTTTCCACAGGTTATCTCTTTGATTTCATTCAATGGCAGTGACTTTGATCTACATCATTCTACCTACCCTGAGTTTTAGCAAGACACAGAGTCATCCAACTATGAGATTCGTGGCCTTCCTTAACTTATAATGGTTGTGTGACTAGGTCCCTCGCTCCCTCAAAGAATGCGTGTGCACATCTTACCAGCAGTCCCTGTTCTCCTTCTCACTAGCTAGGAGACAACAAGAAATTGGACTCAGATAAGAAATCTCTTACTGAGGATGGCAAAGTCAGGTGGCCAACACCGGACTGCTCACTTCTAAACGTTCACCTCCATTGTATTCAAGCTGCTGTATTTTGGTCTCTTTATTATAGCAGATTCTGTACCCTAATTAATAAGACATATTGGTAATAAACACAATTAATACCATATTCATTGTCCTGAATCCTGGGAAGGACTTTGCTTAACATTCATGGTTTAAAAATATTTTTGAAGCATCTTTGAAATTGCTACTGTGTAATTTAATTATATCCCTCTGATTATATTTCCCTATTTTATTATTTTTACTTTGAGCCAAATCATAATTATACTGCAGGAAAAACCACTTACACCTAAAAAGAACAGAAATCTTAGTCTTTGTTGATCATTCTCTTATTTCAAGTAATTCCCAATAAAACAGAATTCTTGGACAACAACAAACAACAAAGCAATTAGAGCACTCGTTTTAGCATCTGAACTCTTTATTATGTTTTTGAACAGTATTTTTTCTTTCTTTAGTTTTAAGTACACCAAGTCATTTTGATAGTTGATAAAGTCTAGAATTAGTATTTGGGTGCGGGGAGAGGTGGGACTCTGCCGAGTCCGGTCCTGCTAGGCTAGCGAGGGTCCACTCCTCCTGCCGAGGGGGTCCAGGGAGTAGAACCGCCAGGTCAGAGGGGGCTCGAGCTCGAGGGTCTGGGTCAGAGGCGCGCGCAGGGGACCACTGCGGGTCTGAAGGACTGGAGGCCGAGCCAATTAAGGCATGAAGCAAGGTAGCTTTATTGTTGGTAGGAGCTTATGCCATGGCCGCCAGTAGCTAAAGACCTCGAGGCTCGGTGAGCCCCGGAATATATACAGTTGAGGAGAGGTGGAGTTAGGGCGTGGACTCCAGGGGAGGGTAGCCAATCACACAGGGAGGACGGAATGGGGTGACTGTGACGTCTGTAGGCACCAGGGAGATGTTGTTTTTGAGTGTGCTTGTAGCAGCGGATGTTGGGCGGGTGGAGGGATAAGGAGGAGGCCAACAGGGGTAGAGAGACAAGGCTGCATCACTAGTCGCCGGGTGAGGCTTGTAATTCAGAGGTCTAGAAGAACCGGACGTGCCAAAATGGCGAGGGAGGGAATGAAAAAGACTAAGCCATCAGGCCAAGAATAAAATTATGCCACATTTGGGCACATCTTATGTGTATTGCTGATTTAATTTTCTAGAATTGATCATTGCCTTTCCTGGAATACATAAAGAATTACTAAATGTAATGGACTTAAGTAAAAAATAATAACTTATAAATACCATAATATTGCTTTTAGTAGTGTGGTATGGATATGAGCACCTGTAGACTGCAATAGATCATGTTTAGTCAATATAATAAAAGGTATATAAACAACTGAGTGCTGCTCCATCTGAGCTGTTTCCTTAGGATGCTAAACACTTGCACTAGTGATATTACTGTTTACAGTATTTCTTGCAAATCCTTGTTGGGAGAGGCTTGTAGAAATGACAGCATATCCTTTTGAATTATCTTTTGACAGAAAACTTTTATTGTTGATTTCATATAATAAAACAACCAAAAGTGATTCAAATCCAAGCTTACAAGTTAGAAGAGCAACCAGATTATAAAGCAATATGACAAGTTCAAAACAATTCTAAAATGTGTAAGATCATCTCTGTACTTGCAGCTTAAGTTTGGTTTTACCCTTAAATTATGTGCTCATCATATCCAGGAAAAACCACACAGGTATCTCTTGCTTTGTATGGTATTCCAGGACCAGGCCTTCTGGTCAGGAGTTTTATAGCAGCCCACAGTTTTCAAAAGGAGTGGGGCTGGTGAGTGTTAGGAGAGGTTGTGACTGTCAGAAGCACAATCATTTCCTTTTGTCATATGACCAGTCATCCTCAGTGTTATCAAATAGGCCTGAAAGTAGTGAAGGGAAAATGTTTTTGGTCCCAGCGATACAAGGCAATTGTTCTTTCATGCCTCTGAGAGACAGAATAGGCATCAAAGAGAAAGTTAGAACCCTGAAAACAGGGAGACAGTGAACAATTAGTTCTGTGATGAATATTGCGGGAGGCAGCATCCTCTTTCATCTCAGATGAATACAGCCATAATAATGAAACAAATATCATTCATTGACTCTCTGCCCAGAATCTGGTCATTGAAAAATATTTCATTAACAATGTATATCTTAAATAAAAGTGATACAGCCCACATTTGCTGATTAACAAGAACAGCACGGATCTTAAATCTTAGAGAACTTAAGAAAATTGCTTAAGTATATGTATCTTTTTAGGTACCCACACTGTTTCTAGTCCAGGTGTGTCTTACCACCAGTGCCTGTAGCCTTTCCACTCTCTTGCATCTCCTTAGGGTGAAGAATTCTGTCCTTCTGAGCCTTGACCCTGATCTCAGTGATTCCCACTGAAAGCCAGAGGTCCTGCTATTTCAGCAAGTCCCCTGGATGGCTCTAGGTTGGTAGCCCCTTTGAGTGCACACCTCCAATCATTCTCCTTTGGTTCTTACCTTCTTCCCAGTTCTCACTGAACAAGATGCTGGAAAGAAGGCTCCTCTAACCAAATGTCTGATTCTCCCCAACTGGATAGGTTGTTAGTCACCATTATCCTTGTTAGCAGCTTTTAACAGAGTTTCCAAACATTCTTCTGTATTATGATCCAGGTTAATTTGAAAGCAATCACGTACAACATTCTCATTAAAATCTAAAGATATACAAGTAATGTAATAATTCAATATGTTTTGCTGGGAACCTTAAGTCTTTTTTTGCTCTGATTTCACTGGTTTCCTGATATTGACAGTGAGTTTTATCGTGAATGTTTTCCAAAGGTTGACTGAATATTGCCTTAATGATGGCGTTTAGTTGATTCTTGGGTCTGCTCATTTTAAGTCCATTTGTTATGACTGATTTCTTTTTCTCCCATTCTCACCCACTCCTCCAAATTAATCCAAGAGAATTCTTGGTCAGAATTCTTATCTGTTTATAATCAAGGCCTAACCACAACATTCATTGTGGCATTCATCATTGATAGTTATTATTTTCACCATGTCTTAATTTTGACTTCAATATTCCATCTTCATTTCTTCATGTTTTATTTAAACATGCGGTTAAAAATGAGTTCAGTCTTACAGTCACCTTAGAATTATCATTAACTTAATGCCTCTTTCCCTTATTAACAAAGCTTTCCATCTAATCTTATTTTCCTGAACTGAGTATATGTTCAAAGAGCAGCAAATCCATATTTAGAGCCTGAATTTCAAAGCCAAGTCTATGTGAAAGATTCAACAGTTGAGCCAATCTCATTGGCATAATGAAAAGAATGAATTAGTATTTTTAAAAGAAATGGGTTCGGATACAAAGCAAATGTGTTCTTTTTGTTACCTTTAAATCTGATATAAGTATGCAAACTATTAGATTAAGCTTCTGCATAGGCTATAAAATCATGGTGCCTGTAGGTCGAGAGTTTCTTCACTTGAAAGGGGAAATGGAGAACTAGCATCAGGTTCCCTGTGCAGTACACCTGCTCCATCTGTCCTTGCCACTGCCTGCAAGGCCTTGGAAACTAGATCCACATTGTGAGAGAGAACGCTGAGCGGAACCTTCAGCATGGAAACTGATAGCCTCAGGTGGCTATTTGCATATACATTTAAATAATTGAAATTAAATACAATGAAAAACTTTGCTCCTCAGTCACAATACTCACGTTTCAAATGCTCAGTAGCCACACACGGAAGCACAGAGAGCACGTCCATCATCACAGAAAGTGCTGTAAGACAGCGTTTTTTTTTTTTTGTTTTTTGGGTTTTTTTGGTGGTGGTCCAGGAATCTAACCCAGGTCTCCCACATGGGAGGTGAGCATTCTACTACTGAACCACCCATGTACCCGACAGTGTGTTTTATAACTCTCAATGGGTCACTGTCCCTGGGGTTTAGTCTGAGTAAAATGAAGAAGCAGGAGCAACAGTACAAGGAAATGATGACTGTGGTGACAGAGAAATGCACACATACATGAATGAAGGCTGCCTATGGCTTGGGTGTCCCAACTGGCATACTGGGTAATAAGGGTCAGCGTTCAGATAAAAAAAGACATGGCTTTTCTTGAAGACAATCTGAGCACATGCAGAAGCTGAGAGACTCAGCAGGCTGCCTCAAGACACACGTGCACACACATATCGCATCTCAGACACTTGTTCCGTAAAAAGGCAAAATCAAAGTCTGAAATGATAGTCACTGCGACATATGCTAGTATACCATGGTGTTAGGAGAAAATTAAATGGTAGTTATATGGTATTGGTATTCATGGCAGGTAGGTGAGCAATTCTATTTAGGCTCTGGTTAAAGTGAGGCATGGTGAATCTCAAACATTATTTTTGTCTTGTGTCATTATTTCTACTCTTCTACCTCTTAGAGGGGCCTCTTGCCCTTCCTGGCTTCCTCAGTCCTTGTCCTGCAGGACTTGCAAGTAGAACAGACCTGGCTTTGAGTCCCAGCTCCGCTACTTCTTGACGTCCGTGGCCATGCTGAGCCTGCATTTTCTCTTTTCGGGAATGGGGACAATCACCGGGCCCACCTCTTAGAATTGCCGTGAAGACGAGTGCAGTGAGGCATGTCAAGGGCGGTGTTGGGTGAGGGCTGCGTGAATGAGGGCTCTAGTCCTTAGTCCTAACTCTGTCTTCTCTCCTTACACCTCTTCAGCCCCTCTGTATTCGCATCGTTAAGTTCTTTCTCTTCATAATGTTCACGTCCCCTTTCCCAGAACTGCAAAAGAATGAGTCAAGAAAGTGAGAAAGAGAATGAGAGCCGGTAGTAAAGGAAGAAGGAAGAGGAAGGAGAAGACGGGATGGAAAATATTTGGGAAAGGAAAAGATATGCTTCCTCCTCTGTTTCTGATTTTATTAACTTAATTTTAGTATTTTATCTTATTTTTGTCTTGATGCTAGGGTCTCATTTTGACTGATTTGTTAAAACTGAATTATTATTTGAATTAACTAAATTAATAGTATTTGCGTTTCTTATTAATCAAGTCTTTAACTGGTCAGACAATGTTTCCACCTTGTCCTTTATTGAATTCATTTTTTTTTCCTTTGAAAAAATGTGAACAACTAGGAGAACTCCTACAGTGTTTGGTTATATTGCCTCTGGTTAATTTCCTGATGTAAAGCTTTGCTGAGAAGTCATTTCATTAAGTGCTCCATTTGTAAACCGTTATAGTGCTTTGTAATCTAAGCATTTACTCAGTCTTTGTCAGCTCAGGGGCTCTCTGCCAAAGCACACCTAACCACTAGAAGCAGACAGGGGATGTTTCTGCTCTAACTGGTGACTAAAGTCCTGTGCAGAATGATCCAGAAGTCTCCATTTCTGAAGTGGGAATGATCATTTACCTTGTTGCACTGTTGAAAAATGTCTGTGAAAACTTGTTTTTAAAATAAAAGTTCAGTATGTGTGAAAGAATTTGCTTTTCCTAAATATGATGGAAGATGCCAGATTAATTTGGTAGCGCTCACTGAGATAGAGCCAACAGTTTTAAGTAGATTATCTTCAGTTTGAGTCCAGATAATCCCCAAACAACTTGTTAATTCAATAGAAAAAAATAGACAAGCAATGATTTGGAAGAGTATCTGGAGCATGTATAACTAAAGTTGTTTATTTGCATTTCTTACCCCATGACCAGACCCCAGGGCAACCAGGTATTTTTATCTATGATGCTTTTTCCTCTCTACAGCAAACATGACAAGCAGAAATTTCACTTCTTGGCTTCTTAGTCCTGCCAATAATTTCATCTCTCTGCCAGATTCAAAATCTAGACAGCATTACAACATTTTTCCCTCTTCTTTCTCTGCTTCTTCCAAATATATCTACAGATCATGTCCTTCACCCCTCTTTGGCTCTTCTTTCCTGCTTTGCCACCTCGGTCCGGATCCTTATAGTATTTACCTGGACAATTCCAATAGACTCCTAAGTGTGCCCACTTCCAACAGCTTTCCCATCTTTCCTGGACTGCACAGTCCTGTTGAGTTAGTTTCTGTAAAGCACAATTTTAGGACCTGTTGAAGATGTCCTTCAACTCACATCTCTAATTAAATAAAAGGCAAGTAGTCCAAGGAATAAGAAGCTGAGCATTAGAATGAATTTCCCATAAAAAAGGATTAAACATCATTCAGTCAACAAGTACTAATTGAGTCCCTACTGGATATCAGACACTGGGTTAAGGTGATGATTAAATAAAATAAAGGATGTGATAAGGGCCTAATTGGAATGGAAACAATGTCCCTACTAGGACTAGCAGTGGCAGGAGTGATGTAGTAGTGAATGTAGCAACTGTAGCCATTGTCTTCAAGTTTTGATACATGATGCAAGTCACTTGAGTAGTTCATTTGCATTTGCTTCTTTCACTCTTTCTCTTCAATCTCTGTTCATTAAGAGTCAGCACAAATCCCAGCTTCTCCACAAAGCTTCCTCTGATTCTGTCATTTTGCTCCGCTTTATTTTATAACTTCATTCAAGGGCTCATGGGGCAAATAAGCCCTTTTTAAATTCTCATGTAGTCTGGAAAACTCACAGCATGCCTTATACACAGAAGACAGTAATAATTGATGAGTGAGTGTACAGATGAATGTATGGAGAATCGCACATGGTTATGTGAACCGGAGGTAAAATGTTGCACAATCCTTTTAATTTATTTCACATGAACTTACAGAGATCACACTATGCAATTTGATATCAAGAAATGTGATTTCCATGTTCAAATTGCTATTTGACCTTCACTGGATAATTCAGTCCTTTGGCATCTTGTGCATTCATCAATTTAACAAATGTTTATTAACAATCATCCATTTTCCAGGCACTGAAATGTTTCTTGTAAGTTTTTTGTTTCCTTTTTTTTTTCAATCTGATTTCCATCCTGGTGATGTATGCCAATAGGGTAAAAAAAAAGGTTATTGTTTATTCCTCTCCAGGCTCAAATAGTTTTTCACCCTGTCCAGGGGTATGGTTGATACCTACAGGCCGGGTCAGTGAGCAAATCATGTTAGAATCTGACCATTCTTTGGACAATAATTCTAGAGAGGGAAGACAAAACCCTATAAGGTTGCTAGTTAGATTATATATTAATTAGATTTGTGAAGAAGTATATGTAATAAAGTGAAATTGAGTGTATTATATAAATTGCATCTTTCCCGAATATGAATTGCTCATCCTTTTAAGAGATCAATGCAATCAGCTGTATTTGCCATCCAACCATTATATTTAATTAAACAGTTCGAGTCCAGTGGGGTCAAAGATGTCCAGTAATATTTACCATTGGACAGCAATCCAGTGGCCTGTTCTTTGTGTCCGTGGCAGTCCTGGTTCACAGAATGAGCAGGTGTCTGCACTGGGAAAGCAGCCACCACTCTAATTTTCTCTAGTTGACTTGTTGGCAGTGCTAACACAAAGGGCAAAAGATGCAGAGACATGGAGATAGGCTCCGACAAGCACTTGGCATGGATGGGGCCACTGTGTGGAGTTCTTAATCTGTGACAGAGCAAGGACTATGGGCTGTCAATCTGGCACATGTCACTGGCATTTAACTGACAAAAATATTAATTAAAAATAATGGTGTTCTTCATGCCAGTTTTCATTGCCTGCTACAGCATCTTGATGTAGTGGCTCAGAGCTGTCTGCAGGTGCCTTGATTCATTCCCTGAGTCCCAGAGAGTGCACATCCATCTCCAGCCTTCAGACAAGCCTCAAAAGAAGCCCCTGGAATAGTGGGCCCTCATCTACAAAGTCTCTGGGGAAGCAGAGCTGCAGCTTCTCCCCTAAAAGGCAAGTGCCGAGTCCTTGTCTTTTAACAACCTCTATAATCAATAAATGTGCATTCATTCCCCCTTTATCCTGGCCGCAGAGAAGACACTGGCTGGGAGCCAGCCATCTCTTCTAGAAGCTCGAAGAATTATTAAGTATTTCTTCAGTTTCCTTTATCCCAAACCAATGTATTCCATGAGAAAGGTTAGCCAAACAATGATGAAAACCTGGTCCATTATTTGAAATGTGAGGAATCATTCTAAATATCCAAAATTAAAGATAATTCCTGTGGACATCCACCCCAAACCCAAGTAATTTCAATATGATTCAATCACAGTAAATTCGCATGAGAAAATATATGCTGCACTTTTTTTTCAGGGGCAACTGGTAAATTTTCAAGCCTGTATATCCACAACATTTCAGCAAATATGAAAACATAAGATTGACTGTCGTAATTCTCATTAAGTGCATTCCTGAACAATGGGGTCTTACCATAATTAATGATTAATTCATTTAGAATCCATTATACTAATATTAGATGTATTTAACTCATTTGATATTTCTATAGAGGGAGCAATTCTAGCAAATTCTTTTGTGATTTACAGGTTTTAAAGTTTAAGAGCGCTGAGCATGTGCAGAAAAATAGCTCCATACTGCCCTCTTGTGATGTTATAGTAAATGACACTCTAATGTATGGGAAGGAAGTCCTTGTTCTCCCCTTCACTCTTACAGAATCCTTCCCCTTATAACACACGATATTGCAGTAATGTCACTGAAGCGATGCAAACCAGATACTTTCATCATGGTGTAAAGGGGAGCAAAGCAAAAAAGTCCAGTGTCCACTGGTACCTATAATTGAGTAATATTTTTATTCAGTTTTGGATCAAGGGTTATGGGAGCAGGAAAAGAAATTACTGCTTTCTCAGTAGGTCCACAAGCAGTTGACAGAGGCACTAGACAGAGACAGAGAGCCAAAAGATGCTAGTGGACAAGTATATTATGAAGATCATAAAAGAAAGCAAGATGAAAAGGCAGACGAAAAGGACAGTGGGCTTGGTCCCAGGCCTTTTATTAGCTCTGTGTTATTATGGAAAAGCCAGTGACCTCACCTGGGCCTCAAATGACTTATTGACAACAGGGAAACACTGGACCAAAAGGTCTCCAAGAATCATCCTGGCTGTATGATATTCTTATACCAGTTATAACTCCATTGTAAATCTGTTTCCTGTTCCCACGGCCAAGCCATCACCGCTTCTTATTTAAGTTTGAGGCAGGTCTCCCTGAGAGGCATAGGGATAGTTGGGATTTGTGGCATTTCATGATCACTGTTCTTCATTAGCCCAACAGCTTGTGAATTCTAAACCTCCCAGCTCTTGGCTAGCATTTGCGTACTATACCTCACGTGAAAGAAGCTGGCAATATTCCGAAGACTGTGGACTTGATGTGTGCTCAGTGTTAGCAGGATTCAGCGTTGAAATGACAATGTCCTCACACTGACTGTTGGGGAGAGATTAAGAAATGATGAATATGCCTCAGGAGCCAGACAAGAGCTAAATGGCTGCATTTGCTGTTGTAATTCAGATTGAGACTAAAAACTCAAACCAATAAAATGAGAATGAACCAGATAAGGTCGTTTCTCTTTTGTTTTGTTTTTAAATGAGAAATAATATGCATCCTGAAAGACTGAAAACCCATAATGCAGTGACGCTACAGAGCTCTTTACAGAGTGTATTTTCTAAGAAGGTATAAGCTGGGCAGAGAGTCGTGGAGACCAGAGGAGAAATCATGAGTCTATTGTCTTGAAGCTGAAAGCTTCAGCTGTTGACCCTGAGTAGGAAGTCACAAACTTCTTATCAAGTAGGGCATTCTTGACTGTGAATTCGAGTGTAAGCTGGACCTGTATAAAACAGACTCAGCCTAGCTCCTTCCGCAGATGAGCACCTGGTATACGTTTCTATTGTGTTGCTGTGGATGTTCTTGTTGACAGCGTGACCATGGCAAAGTCCAGACTTCATTATCTACTTGTCTATGAATGCATGCATTTGTGCACGTAAGAATTTTATTAGAGATTGTAGACTCGTGGCCATGGGTCTGGATTCAGTTCAGAGATATAGTTCATTTTTACCAGCACAGATTTATCTTGTTTATCTAAATTACATGTCAACATTTGAAAATGTGATGATTTCACCAAAAAAATTTGTGTTTCCAAAGACTCCAGCAACATTGAGACTGCCTTCCACATCAAATATCTTGGAGCCTTGTAGCAGCTCCGCTCCCATTGCCCCTTGAACGCTGCAGCCACCTCTCTCGTTGTCTCTCTCTGACTCTGCCTTGCTCCCTGTGAGATATTTTTAAAAATACCTAATTCTTATAAGCATTTCAGTTTGGAACCCCTGATCTCTTCCTCTCTCTCTTTCTTCCTTAGTAAACAGGTACCTAGATAAATATAAAGATATCGATGTGTTTGGTTGAATCAAATGAAATTTCCTATGGTTCAAACCTAATGTAAATGTTTAGTTGTGTAGTTGTAAACTTGCGTTATAGTTGTGTAGATGAAACTTATGTTTGAAACCAAAGACTTAGTCTCCACTCCAGTAATAGAAAGGATATTTTTCCTAATAGAAACAATTTTTTACTGGCCTATCCAATTGTAGGATTACACTGCTTCCCAGCTCTTTCCCTGAGATGTTCCCTACTTCCTTTCATTCTTCTACCTTTGAATCTTACCCATCTTCTTAAGCGCCAGGTCACCGGACAAATCCATCAAGAAGTCTTAACTGATGACCCAATCCCTCACTTATCTCTCAGGCTTCTGCGCTCCCACAGCATTTCTAAGCGGTGCCAGGCACTTTACTGCTTAATTTTGCATAGTCTTTTGTTTCTCCATCCAAAACTATGTCAGCATCCTGACCACAGAGGCCCATCTTTTACAAGCATACTTTGTTCTCCAAGAGCATTTAGCACTTGTTGATTAATTTCTTATGTGTAAACCAGTTTTGATAGCATCAATTAAAAAAAAGAAATATGCTCCTTTTTGTTTGGGGGGGAAACAATTCATGGAAAAGAAATCCTTTGATTATATTACAGATAATCTTATTTTATTCTCCTTGCTATATTGTGGTGTCTTATGTCATTGGTTTGGAATGCCAATAGCTTTAATGCTAATATGCAGACCATATAAAAATTTTGTGAAGAAAGATTCATTGAATCAGTTTCCAAAAAGTAGTCAAGAGATAAATGCTGTCAATTTAAAGCTTTTTTTTAATTGTCAACCAGAACACAGACACAAAAGTTGACACACAACAAACGTGTAGCTTGGTGAATTATTATAATAATTATAATATTATTATATTATAATGTATACCTGATATCCTTGTATACTTGATATCTGTTAAGTAACTGAACTCTGACCACTGCTCCAGAATCCCTCCCTGCCGCCATGAAGATCATAGCCATTCCCCCCTGCCAAGGGGGAGCACCAGCCTGGATTTTATTGTAATCACTTGCAGGTGTTTATGGTTTTATCACCCCAATTTCATTCTGAAACATTGAGTTAGTTTAGTCTTGCCCATTTAAAAAAATTTTGACATATTCTTTCAATTGTCTCTTTCAAACTTTGTTTCCTCCTCCTTTCCTTTATTTGTCTTACAATCCATTTGACTTGAGGAGTTCCTCTGTTTGGGTCTTCCTGATTGCATGCCCATGATGGAGTTCAACATGTTTCTTTGCTGTATCTCCTGCAAACAGGCATTTGGATCTGGAGGCTTGGTCAAAACAGCTGGGTTCCATCCATTTGGGAGGCACTAGAGAGTAGTATTATTTCATCAGCGGTACATCGTATCTGGTAGTCTCTATTTCTTCTTAGCATTCATTAATGCTTCATGCCTGTAGTCACTAATTCATTGGGATTATGAAATAACAATATTTTAATTCTATCATTTGGTTTTTATTTGTTAGCAGGGGCATTTTTATATAGCAATGCTTCTCTTCATAGTGGTAGAGGTTATTTAGTAAAGACAAGATAAATGGTTGATTCTTTATCCAGTTTTGAATATAATAATCTGGCTTTCTGTCAACCTCAGAAGAGACCAATTATTATTATTCTTTAAAATATCTTTATGAACTCATGGATTTATATGTATTTGATGTGTTTCCCTTCATGATAATTCTTATCTTTATTAAATCTCAGATTATTCTTATGTTTGGATTGTGAAAGCCTTTTCAAATCAACTCTTCAATCTATTTGACATGATCTTTTTAGTGTTTGATTGCTTCCTTTCCATCTGATACGTCAAGATGGTTTTGTTTTTTGACTCCAGAGTACGAATCAACCAGTTCTCCAAGAAGCCCTTCTTTTGTTGAGTGGAAAATATTATTTCAAGACCATATAGGCTGGACATTACTATTGAGACAATGTTTCTAAGCCTTTTCAGTGGACAGTTCCTGAACAGAGATAAAATATACTTTGAATTTACACTAAGTTCCAATTTGACTTTAGAAACACAGGCATTTACTTAGTCTTTTCTATATTACATCTCTACCTCCTTCGTCCATATTAGAATCTACTTCTTGGCCTGACTATGTGATTAAACCAGAAACCACTGATTTTTTACTTAAGTTGGACTGTATGGTGGGTGAGCAAAACTGTTTAAAAATGAGGGAAAAAAAGAATCTGCTTCTCAAGTACACCAAGGATGATTGGGTTAGGATTAGAATATGCTGCATCTCATTTACAACAGTCTCAGTTTAACAATAACAATGGTATCATCACCAATATTAAAGTTAAAGCATGTAATTAATCTTGTGTATTCTGTCCCTATTGTCCCATAATTTTGTTTTTGTGATTATAAAACATTATAAAACATATCAGAATATGTAGCCATTGCAAAATAAAATATCTCCCTTTCAACACTTCTTTAGTCTTAGTTCATCATATTTATTACTCACTAGTTAGCTATTAGGTTATTTTCTCTTCTGGTCATTTTAGATATCTGAAACTCATTTTCTAACAGTTCTAGGGATCAGTGGAACAACATTTCCTGAATGCTTGCAAGTTGGGGAACAGTTTGTCTGTTCCCTTTATATTTAAAGTTAACTTTCGTTAGCTAAAAAATCCTTGACTCACATTCTCTTACTTTGAGTATCTCAAATTACGTCACTTTTTTCTGGCATTGCGTGCTGCTGTCAGTTTGATAATAGTCTAATTTTTTTCCCTTATAAGCCATGAGTTCTTCTTGCTCAGATGCCTAGAAGATTATTTTATCAGCGGTGTTCCTTTGAATTATAGTTTTCAGTATTTGTTCAATTCCATTCCTTTTTTATTTTCTTCTTTAAGGACTCCTATTATCTGTATGTTAGATCACTCTCCTCTAACTTTAATATTTGTCACTTTCTCCTGAATCCTTTTAAAATTTCTTTTTGTTGTTAACGTTTTCTCCTTATTGTTCACCTATTTTCGTACTTATTTCTAAAATGATTCTTTCTGGAGTTGTGGCACACAGTTTATGAGTTTTTCTAATTCTAATTCATGTTATTCCTTCCTATCTTGAATCATTTTCTTAGTGTTTCATAGCGCATTTGAAATAATAATTGTCATTTTGATCTATTTTTATTATGTACTTGTGAACTATTTCTGGATGTATTATTTGTGTTGTGTTCTTGTCTATAGAGATGATACTCTCCTCCTTATTTTCTTTTCTCTTGTGATAAATTTGTAACCTCAATACTTTTCCTTGGCTTACTTTTATAGGGTTTGTTTCCTGAACTCTTAGAATTCCAAAAAGCTTTTTTAATTACCAAAGCTCCCTGTTCTGTTGTATTCATTCAATCATGATTCAACCAACACTTTAAATATGGCCAGGTCCTGCCTTTGTAGGGACCCACCGAGCCACTAACTATTTTTTTTTTTCACATTTGTAAAGAATTATGAACAAACAAGTAAAGAAGATTATATGACAGAGATGATGTGAACTGCAAACCCTAAAATATATACTGTATGGGCCCTTTGTAGAAAAAGTTTGTCTACCCTGATACCCTAAAAAATGATCACAGTTTGCTTTCTGAGTCTCCTGGCTAGACCTTACTCCTATTTTTATTGACATATTCTCTTACCCTCATTTCATTTCTTCTGTCTTGGTCCAATTTTAAATCTCCTCCCACTAGTTTCTTCTCCATGTAGGCCTCGTCCTAGAAGGGATACTGTGCAGGTAAGTTTTGATTATTTACATTTGCTGTTCTCAAACTGGTCTGTTGTACGTTTTGCCAATACTTGAGGGTCATTTTAGTGTTTTGCTGTTTTGGGGTCTGTTGCTGCCCTCTGATTTCTTTTTCAAAGATGTGGTTAATAGAGGCCCTCAAGCTGTCCTGTTGGTGGTTGGTCCACACTTGTATTTTACGGCCTGAGGTCCTACCTTGTGAGCTAGTTTTGTTGTCAGTGTTGACCCAAATGCTTTTGGTTTTACTATCTCATTGCTCAGTTCTTTTTTGGGTGAGTTTTCAAGAAGATGCACAAACACTGCTGCCAGCACTGCCACCTTCTTTCTAGAAACCAACACACTCATTTTAAAGTAAAGTAACTTTACTCAATAGATCAAATTAAATTTGTTTTCAGGAAAATGTTTACCCTGAGTCTCTCAATACACCGAATAAATCAACATGTTTATTTTGTTTGTGCTTTTTCCCCAGAGTCAAGTTCCCATTATGTAATCTCCCTAAAAGCTTTTAACAATGCAGGAGAAGGAGTTCCTCTCTATGAAAGTGCCACCACTAGATCTATAACAGGTAAGCTAAAATAGTTAGTCCACTGTGACAAGGTTATCAGCAGATTTGAGTTATGATGAGAAAAGAAAACAATCTAAAGCAAAATTAAAAAAAAAAATTAGTACCCAAAAAGTATGTAGCCATGCCCTGTACCACGTATATGTATGTGTGTATGTTGTATATATGTATACACACATACACACAGAGAGATATTTGTTTTATTTGTATTTGTTTGTTTGTTTTCAGAATTAAATGGGAAGAATTTAATCTATAAATATTATATGGATTTAGAGAATATAGATCTTTCATTCTCCTTTCTCTTGGTGCTTCATATTTTCGGTGCTCTCACATGTCTTTCATGCTCCTGAATGGCTGGTTTCAGATCAATGAAATATAGGCAGTGGTTCCCCTGCACAAAGGCTGACAAATGCCCAAAAGGACATTTGCTTTTCTGTGCTTCAGGGCAAGATAAGGATGAACTGGTCCCCTGGGGATGCATTGGAGCAGGGTGGGTCACACAGGAGGCTTCTTCCAAACTTGGACCTAAAGGTCACCCGACCATGCTCAGGGCTTCTGGACTTTAAAGTGATTAGCTGCTTCAAGGGCTTCCCTTGTTTGAGTTGGGTGAGTTGGACTGTATCTACAGGCACCACATAAGAGAAAAGCAACCAAGGAACTGAGGAAAGGATGAAGGAGAAGGTGAGGGTAGATTCACTCATGGAGTAAATCTCATGGAGGAATGTGTTAACAAGACAGATCTTAGTCTAAAATAGAATTAGTAATGCTTCTGTGGGGGCTGTTGAGGGTCACTGGAAAGCCACAAGTTTGCCAGGTTTACATCTGAAATGTGAAAGCAAAACCCAAGGGTTCCATTTCTTTAATTAAGACTTTGATCCCCAAACCTACAATCTGCAGACTTCATTTAGTTTATCCTCTACTTTCACCTTAATGAGAATAAGGAGAGTGAAAGTAGGATTTGATAGTGGGCACCCAGAGCACATGAAAATTTACTGAATGCCTGAGCAAGAAGTCCTGAGAAGTAAGAGTTAGTGGCCTAAAATAAATTGTGGGATCCTAGACTCCTGCTTTTGTCCAAATTGACATGAACCATGTGTACTTTGCTCCAAAACCCCGTAAGACCCATTCATAAATTGCTGTGAGAATACACAGTGGTTACGTGAATCCTTCTGATGGTTTTCAGAAAATATCATCATTTTACTGATTTCAGACAGAGTGTCTTCTACGGCAAAGTTACTATTCTGGAGTCTTCTTGAATCTTTTCCCACTGATTTCAAGATCTATGATCTATCTAAAGTGGTATACAAAATTTGGGATTCACAACAATATATACTTTTATCTGTGAAAAGAATATATAGCTTTTATTATGTTACCACAAGGGTTCAAGATTGCCTGAAAGGGTAAGTAAAGAAGTATTATCCTAAAAAAAATATTTACATCAACATCAAGTATGCTGTCTCCAAACACAGAGAGATGAATCAAATAGAAGCCCAGGATGGAAACTCTGAGATAACTTGAGTGGGTGTCTGAGGCTTTCATTTCCCCTTAGTCTCCTACTCTGCTAATGGGGAACTTGTTAGAGAGATGGTGGGTCACTTTGACTGCGCCATTGTTTCCAAGCATTTTTATTCAGTAAGCCACCCCTTTCCTTCCATGGTGAAAGATGATGAGGTCAACTCATTGACATGGTGACTTTGAGCTTGTCTGAGGCCACACCGGGTTTTATTATGTTCAGTCTTTTATTTGTTAACTCCTATTCACTTACCACAATGGACGCTGACAAGGAAGGGTAACTGAGGTGACAAATGAAAACAGTTTTTTTTTTTTCATAGAAGGGGTTGTAGAGGTAGTGAAATTCAGATAAACTGGAGGGAAGCTGCTCAGAAAGAAACATTTGTGGTTTTATCAATTTGTTTTCCTTTAGCATTTGTGGCCAGTCTTTAATTCTCGGCATATGGTATTCTCAGAGTGATTTCTAAAATGCTAGTGATCCATAAGACAGTTTTTTTTTCTGTTATGACTCTATGGGTAATGGAGCTGAGAAGTGAAAGGATGTAAAAATTTGGAAATTCATGTGAGGAGACAAGAAATAAGGAAAGCCAGTGAGGGATTAAAGAGGAATGAATAAAACTAGGCCTTTCCAAAGGAAAAAAATATATATATTTTTTCATATACAGAAAAAGATTTTTCCTGTGTATGACTATATATTGTGTTTCTGTACATCAGAGAACAAATGGCAAACAGAATCGAAGGTGAAGGTTCTGGGAGAAACTCCATCACAAGAAGCTATTTGATCTTTCTGAGCTTCTGAACAGCATTCCCATGAGCAGTCTTAGAAAAACATCCAGCTTGAAGTAAAAAAAAAAAGAGTTAATCAGAGGCAAAATAAATGTATCAAGCCAGAATAAGCATCAGGCTGAAATGCTTCCCACCTTCAGTACTGCTCATATGCTGGTGTGCTCTGGAGTCTTAACTTCTATTGAGTTTATCAGATTAGAGTTGCCAAAAGTTTCAACAGGTCAAGTGGGCTCAGAGCTGCATTCTTGCTATAGAGCCTTTTATTTTTTGTGTTCCAGGAACCAGACATCTTGAACCTAGGGCAGGAAAGAAGGAAGGGCCAGAGAATAATGAAGTGTGCTGTTTTGTTTATTTGCAACTGTTTTACCAATGTTCTAATGATGTGAAATCCAAATGTAACATTGTGTAGTTATTGTTAAAGTCACACTTTCGAGGTTAGTATATTGACTGAAAGTTCGTGGGCTCTTATCAAAACCCATTTGACATTGAAAATATTTCTCTTTTTAGCAAAAGATTTGAGCCTATATAAGCTTTATTTACTTATTTCTCTCTTTAATATACCAACTGAATATCAGTAGCATATAAGGCATCCAGGAAGAGGAAATGCAGGAAAAAAACCTGAAAACATTTTTTAGCAGCACGTGATTGCTGTTAATGCAACACCTCAAACCATTTCTGACCCAAGAGAACAACTGGCAGTGTATGTAGCACATACGCATTTAGAGTAGAACCTCTCAATAGAACTTTCTTTCTTCTTTGGTGGAAATACTCTGTATCCACACTGTCCAATACAGTAAGCCATGCATATCTGAAATTGATTAATGTGACAGAAGAACTGGATTTTAAATTTTGTTTCATTTTAATTAATTGAAATATAAAGAATCCTTGTAACAAGTAACTATGGTATTAGCATAGCTCTAGAGAAAAGAGCAAGTAGATTGGCAAGTCCTGCCTTAAAAAAAAGAAAAAAAATTCCTAAAGTAGGCAGGGAAAATGTGGCCAAGGGTAGAAATTTCTGAATTATATAAGTTCATAGGAAGCTACCAAACAATGGCTTTGTTGGAAATTTGAGAGGCGCATTCTGGAACTGACTTCAAGAAAGTAAAACAAGTCATGAAATATATACTATTCTAAAATCCATAAATGTGATTGTGAATGACAATTTCTTGGAGTAGAAAATTTGCTCTTGTAGCCTTATATAGCTGAAAAATTATGCAGCTAATATACATTCACCAGCAAAACTGGGTTAAACAAACAATCAACAAATAGGATAATCCATTTATATAAGTGGATTAAAGCAGGCTTTGTTCATGTGTAAAGCCCTGTTTTGGAAAATCAGCTAGGTACAGAAATGATTTAAGTAAGGCAAAAACATGATCCCCAGATACACCCACCTGATGAATAACTAGAATCTTCCAGGAGGCTGCAGTGATTTCAGTTCCCCCTTCATCATTTCATAAATCCATTTGGGTTTGAAGGTGCCTTTAATAAAAAGAGACATCAAAGGAAATACGGAGAGCCAAAGCTCTGTCATTAAATTTTAAACTCACGTTTTTCTTCCTCTCCCTCTTTTTTTTAAGATCCTTTTCTTTTGTTCTGTTTATTTATTTTTTTTTTTTGGGGGGGGGTGTTATTTTTTGCTCCAAAGACCACAGATAAGTAATCTACTAAATAATTCATTGGAAAACCAAAGTGATGAATAGATGATAGGTGTTTGAAATGCAGTGGACAAAGTGAAGTACTCATCAAAACCACGCAGCGGCTGCTGTGCTTTGAACTGAGCTGTTTAAAAAAAATGAACTGCCTGTACATGACACAGGCACCCTACACCTTATAGGGTCTCGTCTCCCCTGCTGTCATTGTATACACCGTCTGAGAGCTGTGTTGTCCAGTCTCAATTTTCATTAGCGTTTGTACCAATGGCATAATTTAAAGGTGAAATTTACAAATTTAAATGTCTTAGGTATAAAATAAAAAACTAAAAATTGGACTATATTACTATGGTCACAAAGTAGCTTCTTCAACCCTGACATCCCCAGAATATCATGATTGTTCTATAGGATTTGGGGAAAACATACACAGTTGTGCAGATTCTGCTTATGCTACGGACTAATGCATATGTTCACTCTCTGCAAACTCTATCAGTCTGTAGGTAGTTAATTCTGCTCTTCATTCAATACTTAAGGTGTCTCTATTGAATCTGAAATTTCAGATCTAGGAATGTAGGATACAAGAAAGTCTTAAAAGACTAAAGCCCTAGCTAAGTATTCTGCATGAGTGTGGGTAAAATAAGACATGTTTAATCTTTCTCCAAGGATTCCCATGTATGAAAACCTGCCCCACCAGGTGCTATGAAAATCTAATTGTTACATATGTAATTGAGTCACATGGACCTTGTCACTCTAGCTTTGTGGAGTTCCAACCATAAACAGGCTACCATCAACCTCAAGGTGTTTTATTCTTTATTGTTGTTAATTTCATACCTAAAAACTATTTATGCAGATATAAACTAACAGCAATGCAAGCATTAAAGAAGCTAAATCAAGTTAGAGCAAGAGGAGAAAAACAATACAGGTGTCATGTAGACATGTGCAGGTGGAAATAAATCAAACATCCCTAAGAGAGCTATTTTCTTATTGTTTTGAGTTATCTATAATGAAACTATAAATTCTATACTAGATCTTTAAGAAACAATGTGCATTTCAAGAAGAAATGGACTCTGTAACTATATAACTGACAACCACTTTGATAAAGCCACTCTAAGGAAATGAAGGAATTAATGAAAATGGTTATTTTTCTTAAAATAGAAATACTATTTTGAATGTGTTTTCTGATTGAATTAATTGCATTTTTTTCTGTTCTTCTCATGTTCCCTTTCATCATTATTGCCATGCACTTAACTCATTGTGATGTGTTACCACTGATATGTTTTTTTTAACTTTTATTTATGCATTTCTTTGTTTGTATCATTTGATGGGTTTTTAACCCAGATCCCACTGACCCAGTTGATTATTATCCTTTGCTTGATGATTTCCCCACCTCGGTCCCAGATATCTCCACCCCCATGCTCCCACCAGTAGGTGTACAGGCTGTGGCTCTTACGCACGAGGCTGTGAGGGTCAGCTGGGCAGACAACTCTGTCCCTAAGAACCAAAAAACGTCCGAGGTGCGGCTTTACACTGTCCGGTGGAGGACCAGCTTTTCTGCAAGTGCGAAGTATAAGGTGAAGTTCTAACTGAACTGATAGCATGCTATTTAAAATGAACTGTCATTTGTCTAATGCATTGTTTTAAATACTTCCTGGACTGTCATGAGTCATTTTGCTACAGAGATACTACATGAAAAAAAAAGTATTTCAATAACTCCACATCCAAAATTAGCACGGGAGTGAGTAGGTCATAGGAAACAATTTTAAGGCAAGGCAGAAAAATATCAAGAGGTGCAAAATTTTCTTCAAATTCTACCAGATTCTGGGTTTGTTTAAATAATTTGATTCTGACAAGGAAATGTCGGTTTTCTCTGAAAATAACAGAATTCCACTTTTTAATTTTTGGATAGATTTTAGTATCTTTCTTTTCAGTTGGAATCTAGATTGATGCCAAAGACAATTGTTAACCTCACAGGGACTCACAGAGAAAGTGATTGGGGATGGAAGTCTTTAGGATAATTCAAAAAACAACTATAACATCCTTAGAAATACTCTAAGCCATTAACACCTGCTTCCTTGTGAAGCCTAAAAACACCCTCTTGTGGTAAATCAAAAAAACCACAAACACCCCACACAATCCATACTCCAGTTCAGCTAATAGAAATCAAACCAGTTCCTCTTTTTCCCCATCACCGGATCATCTGACCACCTCCCCAAGAGCTCTTTAGAGATGCATGTTTGAGCACTGCCATCATCACTTTCAAGTCTCTACTGGCAGCCTCAGCAAGTCTAAGAAATAGTTACCTACTGAAATAATGGTGTCACCTCCTAAGGCTGCCACAATGTTACTGTGTACAGGAAATACACAACCATAGACTAAATGAAAAGATCAACAAGTAATCATCAAGCACCCACCATGTACCTAGAACTGTGCTAGATCATAGAGGCAGTTTATTTTGAAAGATAACTCAGTTGAGTTGATGTTTCTTAACATATTGCATATACTTTTAGAATGAGCACTCAGTGCCAGTTATAGTTGAAAAAAAAAAAAGTATAAATTATCGGAGTGAGATAGTACATAGAAGCACAGTTAAAACTTAATGTGTCACAAGAGGATGATTGGGGGTAAAGAAGGCAGTTTTGAAAATCAGAGCATAAACACCACCCAACAACAGAGTAATCAAATAGTTCAACTCTGGCACCTTAACTTCTTCATCCTCCCATCTTTCTTAATCTAGACCCAAGCCAGTGGTGATTTGGAGGGAGAGATATGAAAATATCCTTTGGGAATGTCTTATTCCAAAGACCTTAGAAATACAGAAAAATCCCACCAATAATTCTATAAGTCTTCCTGTAGCCATGCTTGATATGCTTCTAGTCTCTTTCAACTTTTAAACTGCATAAAATTCATGTTTCATCATAAATCAGTTTTTTAGCTGAAACCATTCAAAAATCAAAGTTATTTTGTATAGCTGTCCTGCTATTTCAGATATTTGGAAAAACTCTCCAGGCAAGTCCAAATAGCATCATTGATATAAGATCTGTTATAAGTACCCTATCCATCTCCTTATAGTATTAGGTTTAAGACTCAGCAGAACTATAAATAAAGATAACATTATCAGATAAGATGACCAATGACATACATGAGAGCATTAAGGAAAAACAAAAACAATCTATCTATATAGATTACCCACTTCTAAGTTTACTTTAGAAAGACTACTTTCACCACTTTAAAAAGTTTTATGCCCATAATTACTACATTTTTAGGGCATTCATTTTACAGAATGGCCATGGCTATTTTGCCAGAATGTGCACTGTTCTGAAGAACAATGATTGCTCTCTGCAGAGCAGTTTGAGTTCCAAAATTTCTTAAGGTAAATTATTTCAGTTGAATAGTTAATATAGCAGACACCGAATTGTTGAGTCTCACAAATAATGTCTATAAAGTGAGACCCAGCCCCATAACTATCCTCTGCAAGGAGTGATTTATTTCTTTCATGGATTGAAGTTTGAGAATAGAAAAAAGAAACTGTTCCTTTCCCCATCATATCCCTGGACCTGAGGCTTTCAATTACTAATACATTATCCCCACCCCCTTCCTCCCCCCCACACTCTACTCTGTACAATGGATTAGGAGGAGAGACTTGGTAAGAATGGATGGCAAAGATAAATGTGGAACATATCTGGCCCAATGGAAAGAAAAATAATCCTTTTAAATTTTATAAATAATAGTTATAAATCCTTTGATTTTACATTTTATACTTTCAAATCACTGTCATATATATTATTTCATGACACGTCCCACCACAGCTTTATGAGGTATGCAGAGCATGCACAAGATAGCAGTTAAAAATACATGTGATGTCCAATAACCTGGGCTCAAGAGTTGGCTTTGCAACAGCCCTGTCATGTCACTTAACTTTCTCAGTCTCATTTTTTTTTCATCTATACAACGGGGATATTCCTCCCTATATTAAGTGTATCTCTGAGTGCATGTCTATGATAACTTTAGAGAAAATCGCCATTTAACTAGAGCTGGAATGCAGATAACTGAATGGAATCATCTGGGACTCCTCCCGTAGGAGAAGCCTTTTCCTTCCGTTAGTCCCAACACAAGCTATGATCCAGACACACGTGTTTTGATGGCCCAGGTCTCAGTATTTACTTTCCATATAAAATGGAGGAATTTTCTATCATTTCCATGCTATTGAAGTATTTAATCATATAATATTTTGCATTTATCCATTCAAAATAAATTTATTGACTATTTTATTAGTGTTTACGAGACATAGCATGGATGTCACAAAGGATATAAAGTTGTCCAAGACTCAACTTTAGCCCTCAAATAGGGAATAAAACACATGCCTTAAATTATTTATAGCATAAAGCAATGTTTGACAAATTGTAGCTAACATGTACTTAATGCTTACTGTGGGCCAGGCCCTATATTTTAGGTGACTTACTTCCCCCCTTCAATAATGCTGTGAGGTCAGTGCCATGTTTGTCCCCATTTTACAGATGAAGAAACTGCCTCAGAGAAATATGCCTCAAGTACTATTTGCATATTCCATACTCATAAAAATAATCAGCTCAGATATTCCAAATATTTCTAGGCTTGAAGGTTTATGATTAGCAGTAACTCTCCAACTTTCTGGGGAATACTCAATAAATTCATGATGTTTGTAAAATGCAAATGTTATTTCAGAACACAAACAAGGACAGTATTACTTAATGACCTTTCACAAGCCAGTGATGTCTGTGTTCAAAGAGACTGGTTTTATCAAGGTGTGGCACTTCCCTCCTACCAGAAATATTTTTCATTATCCCATTTGCCCTCCTATTTTCATTTCTAAGGCTTAAAGAATGGTATTTGTAACCATGGAGGAGGGCAAAAATTGGAAATTATATCCCAATATATTCGTTTCTAGCTGCCCATCCCCCTCTATGTTTTATTTGATGGGATTCCAGCTTCCTGGTTTTACAAAGTACTTCTACGATGATTGAGAACATCAATTTCTATAAAGATGTTTTAAGAAGAGCTCTGATGGATGTTTATGAGGTCCTCACCTTAATAGAATTGGCAGTGTCGTCATCCAAATGTTACATATTTATTGACTATTTTATACTGAAATACAGGATTTTCATTGTTATAACGTAAGAAGGATTCATAGGAGAATAAAAAGGATATACTGTATCAGTGTAGTCAGGGAGAAAGTGGGTAGGACATAGAAAAGGAAAAAAGTTTGCTTTGATTTTCTAGACATAGATATATAATACATTTAAGAAATATAACAGTAGAAGTAATTATTTAACTCTGGAGGAAGATCAAGGTCTAAATATCAGACATAAGTTAATATTTATGAGGCATAAATTCTGTCAAATTTGCCTGATCATATGGGTAATATAGTTCGACATGGGAGATAGTGTGCTTTTTTTCTTTAAAGAGGTTTAGATCTTTTTGGCAAGCAACAAAGACAGATAATTTACTTTTTACTAAAAAGCCTTTATCCTGTTATTTGAAATACAAAGAATGGGTTCAGATGATTTAAATAATATCCCCAGTACTTTGCACACTAGTGCAACCTCTTCAAATTTATCCATTTTGTTGTCCCTTTCTTGGCCTATTTACTTTAGCAGTCAGAGTTAAGTGTTTAACATAAAGTGCACATTGAGAAAGAAGACCATGACAGAAATTGCTTTGGCCCAATTTTTAATAGTAGCGAAATAGATTCCAGAATCACTAATAGTGTCTACCTCAAAGCCTTGTATAAATCATGGTAAGCAGTCCAACACTAATAAATTAACATTCTTACCAAACATCCAGTAGAAAGTAAAATGAAATTCTGTGTGAAACACATAACATTAAAACAGCTGGAAAAATATTTTGATTACTATAAATAACTTTAAGTCAATTCAGAAAACTGCAAAAATAGAATTCATAGAAGGAAGTGGAATTTGTCCTATCACTGTGGTTATTGTCTTACCTGGGAAAAAGTGTTAGTTAGCTGACTCTTTGAAACATTATATCATCTGATTTTACTGGCCATGTTGTGGGTGTAAAATCTGCCAGCATAAACTAGTTGACATAGAGGAAATAAATTCAGTGCTATGCCCTAGCTTTTCTGCTCTTTGGAAATAAAATCCTTTTTACTGCTGACTTTTTTTATTGTCTTTTTGCATATCTTGATTTACCAAGTTGATCGAGTTCTTTCTTTTCCCTTTTTTCTTTGCTTTTTTCCCACTTGTATAGTCAGAAGACACAACATCTCTGAGTTACACAGCAACGGGGCTCAAACCAAATACCATGTATGAGTTCTCAGTCATGGTAACAAAAAACAGAAGATCAAGTACATGGAGTATGACTGCTCATGCTACCACATATGAAGCAGGTATGTGAAGAAGAGCTAGCTTCCAAATGTCTGCCTTTGAAATTTGGTAAAAATGTTTCCTAGGTTCTGTGGAAGTTATAATATATGTACACCTTGTCCTATATAAATCATTTTGTATTTATAAGTTCATAACCCTTCAATACATAATAGCATTCTCCCCATGCTAGAAAAAGAAATGAACCTCCAATGGTTAATTGCACCAATGGTTTGTGCAATTAACTTTGAAGTGTTAACTTGGGTGATGTGAATAAAATCCTCTTTTGAATCCAGGTAGGTAAACAAGAGCCAGAAATCGTTCTACTGAATTCTGTCCAGTAGAGCTGTGTCTTTGAATAGCAGTCATGTTAGGTATTTGCTATTTTGAAAAAAAAAAAAAAAAGATGCAAAATGAAATTTTGCATTTCACCTGTAATCTTAAAGAGGTACAATAACCTCAACTGGAAGTGAGAAGAGGGTTCCAGGTAGTTATGCTAATTCATTGGAAATAGGACAACACAATGGAAAACCTTTATGCAATCTGAAATAGTTCAAATCTAGGGGTGATGAAAGTCATTGTCAATTTGACCAGGCACATTTACTTTGGCTCGTAAATGTAGAGTTTATAATCTTAATAGTGATATGAAGTACTTGGCATTTATAGTTCAGCAATTCATATATGAAGAATACAGGGTTTAATATGCTTTTTAATTGATTTGTGTTATTTAAAGTCGTATTTGGAGGTAGCTACACCACAAATTTTCAAAGTTAAAAAAAGAAAGCTATACTGATTAGGTTTTTCTCCCTACATAAGTTGAGTTTCTCTTTCCTTTAGAACTTTTCCCAAGGCATGGCAATTCTAATTTTTATGTCAGGCCACTACCTTAACCCAAGAGGGTTCACTATGAATATTTTTACTTTTTTGTAAGTGCCTTTTTTAATAAGTTTTCTAGTTGGCCTGATTTAATTCCCATAACCTATTCTTCTATTTTGCATGTTGTACATATATTAACTCTCCCTCTCAGGATTCTGCCCCAGATGCCAATGTTCACAGCTTCTGGAAGAATAAGAGCATCTGAATGAATTAGGTACTATGGGGGAACAAAGCCCTTCTCTTCCTTTTTATCTGAAAGGGAATGAAAATAATAGGAAATTTGATCTTCCCTGAGTGAAATAGAAAGAGTAATAATTTCCTCTTAAAGCAAACACATTCGTTCATTTTTCACTTCCATAATCATAAAATGCACACCAACATCTGACTTGATAAATGCACCCTATTGATTTCTCATCAAATGCCTAGCCTTGTAGGGAAACCAATGGTGAGACTCATTGCTGATAAAAAGATATTAACAGTTAGAAATGCGGTTTGTAGAAAGGGTGATTGTCAAATCAGATAATGATCTGGACAAAGGTGTAAATAGCATGTGGATGAGATCCCTGGGTGATGATGAGAAGCAAGAAGTAATTCACAAGTGTCTGCAGATTTTATAACTGTGAGAAGTGATTGGAATAACTCTTAGGGTTTGCTTCTAATTCTGCAAAAACACAAAGACAATATAGGGCTGTACTGTTATGCATTTGTGCTGAAATTGCTCATGATGAAAGTAAGAGTAGCTGGCAAATTCTTGAAATAAAAGAATTTATTCCTGTGATGAATCCTTATTTTACTCTGGTTAACCTAAGTAAAATAAGAATAACTGGAAGGACATTGAGCAACTCGTGGAATTGAAAATAACTTCAAATTGTCAGGCCTTGTAATCGGACAGTAACCAGCATTACTCACAGGCTTTAGAAATGGGAACTATTGGTGCTTCTAGGTGCTGCCTTCACAGTGATTTGACTCCATGTATTTTCCTTCCTTGTATCAAGATTCAGTTTTCTAGGAAGGGGACTCTGATTGACATCTCTTGAGTCACATTCTAAAACAGAGAGTGGGACAAAGACCATAAAGTTCCATAAAATGGATCATACTGCCAAACCCACTTGCAGCAGAAGAGGACTTGTTCTCTAAGAGAAAAAGCTGAGCGCGCCTTTAAAGAAGGAGGATGGGATGGGATGCTGGACAGTTCAGACAACATATATCCACTATGAATTCCATAGTTGGAGACCATTTAAATCTTGACTGTTACCTTGCATTCATGCAATTAATGAAGACATTCAGTTGTGGAAAAAATTGCTTGGGAATCAGAGAAAAGGCAGGGCATTGTCCAATGGACTGAGAGATTAACTATGGATTTCCAACAGCATTCATATATAATTGTAAGACAGTGGGATTGGCACTTGGCATATAAGATAAATGTAATACAGTCTATATCTTTGAGAGAATTATAGTCCAATGAAGGAGAAAAACACTAAACATATAAAAGAGAAGTCATCCCAATCCCTGAAGTAACAAGAGAAGCACAAGCCCGTAATTTGGGGCAAATTAAAATCAGAACAAATAGATCAAGGTCCCTATGTCTTGAGAAATGAGGGGAAATTTCACAGAGGAAGTGATGTTTGAGCTTTGGCCCAGCTGGGTCATAAGGTACATATCCAGACCTTCCAAAGGGAGAGAACAGCATGCACAAAAACACACAGGCAGACATCAGAAAGATGATATGCTCAAGGGACACCTACAGAGAATTCAGATTGGGACACAGTATCCATGGGACAATAAAGGTAAATGAGATTGTAAAAGAAAGTGCAGTCTCAATCCTGCAGGCCTGGTATTTGTGTATGTATTATTATTTATTTACCTTTAATGAAAACATGAAGAGCAGTCAATGAAGAATGTTAAACCTAGAGGTATCATGATCCATTTCCAAAAGAGCAGCCCAGGCAGCAGCCTGGAGATTGGAGAGGAGCAAACCAGAGGTATTCTGTTCAACTTGGTAAGAAACCTTGAAATTGTCAAGTCCGTATTTTTTACACAATTCCTGGAAAAGATTAGTTGTTAAATTTTTTAAAAACAAACTCTTGAATGTATTATTTTCACAGCTAAAGTTGAAGAGTCATTTATCTTTTTTGAATAACATAAGAGATTCAGTGATGCAATCTAATCATCGTTATTTGACTGTTTTCTAAATAAACATCAATTTGAATTTTAACGTAGTTAATAGAAAATAGACTGTTCTAAAGTTAAGGAGACAGATCTTTTAATTACTTCCATAATCTGAAAGTTATTTTTTATGCTTTGTATAATAATCTAAGTCACTTTGTTACTATATTTACTTTCCTATCTGTGGTCTAGATGATATTTTATATTAACTCTTTAAAAGAATAACGTCTCTTTAAAATAATATTTTTTCTTTTATCTTGCTAAAACAAATCTAATTTTCTTGCAAGAATGCCTCTGATCCAGGATTTTCATTCACTTGACACGACGTATGTTTTCTCTTCTTTCTCCTCCTCTTCCTACTTTTGCTTCTCCCCCTCCTCTACCTTCATCTCCATCTCTTTTTTTTTTTGGAAAATTTTAATATATTAAGTATCTTGCGATGATATCACAATTAACATTAGTTAACCTGGAATCCTAGTGGCTTTGAGAATGAGGACTTTGGAAGGAAAATTGTATGGCAGATGTTTCCTGCCCCATGTTGAAACTGTATGCAGGAAGAAAAACTGGAAATAAAGTGATAATAATACTTAGATTCTATACCACAGACCAACCGAAGAGACAAAGCAAGTGTTGAGAGTGAGGATGAGTTCAAAATTATGACCAAGTTCCACCTACTGTTATGATACGCAAGTGTTCCTATGTAAAGATAAGGAAAAATTTCCACAACCCAACTATAGAGCCCAGGAATATTCTGAAACTGCCTTAATGCAAAGGATGACTAATGGAGACTGGATCATAGAATTGGGGTGTCATGCCACCTGTAAAGTATATTCAAAATTTCATTGAATACAACATGTGGGAAAAGTAGCCCCAAGAAGGACAGAGTTTAAAGCCTATCTTATTTCATGGATGAATGATACTAGGCCCCTCATAGATTATTTGGCTCCTTTATTTTTAGAAGTTATCTAGCAGGTTTCCTAAGCAAGATATTTTAGCCTGTGCACTCATTCATTTTTTTTTTTTTTTTAGCTGTTTAAGAAATATATAATTCGGTGACATTTGCACTTGTACATCCTCCAGTTGTAACAGAATTCTATCTCTTGGAGACATGTAGCTATTAATCTCACGACATATGTATACATTTCATCATTCCTATAATGATCCTCACATTTTAAACATAGAGGCTGCTTGAAAGTAATCGTTGTGCTTTTTCTTATATTCACACATATTCTCTTCTCTCTAAATTGTTAATAGCAAAATAAATACAATACACATCATGATGGATTCTAGTGTCAACATCATGATTAAAAGTCCCACAAGTGTCTGTTTTCTTTCAATTCCAATGACAAGGCCTTGTCTCTGTCTTATCTCACAGCGCCGACCTCTGCACCTAAGGACCTGACAGTCATTACTCGAGAAGGGAAGCCTCGTGCTGTCATGGTGAGCTGGCAGCCTCCGCTGGAAGCCAATGGGAAAATTACCGGTAAGTCCTCGCCTTTATTTCCAACCCTCGTTCTGCCTTGACCTGCGACTGTTCCCCTCCCATCCAGCTCAGGCCTTTTGTGTGTTGGTTTTCCGTCTCAGCATCTCAGGTGACTCCCTGACCCTTTCTGATTATCCCCCTTTGTTCCTTACTGACGGAGGAGTTCTCCTAAGGGTGCACGCATATGCGCACAGCTGCGCTTTTCATTTCAGTTGCTTCATGAACAATGTGTATTTAAATTAGTGTAAACGTTTTGCTTTTCGATCTGTGGAGCTTTAGAACAACTTCCTAATGGAGTGCCTCTGAGCATCGGTGACTAAAGAGAAACCAGTTGTTTGGCAATTACAAAACACAAAAGACATCTAATATAAGAAGGAGGTTTGTCTGGGGATTTTTAGTTTCTCCCTTAGCTCTTGCTTTTCACTTAAATCATAAGGTTCAGGAAGCACTATTGACTGACAGAAATTGAACTTAATGAATATTTCACAGTGACAGATTTTATTTTGCCAAATATTGCTGATAACATCAATGGCTAATTAAAGCATCCATTAGAAGCCTGTAATGTTAATTTAGTATGAAAAATATAATGGAGTTCTATCAGGGCTTTTGCATTTAAATGATCACTTTAGGCATTTAATAGATGTCTCCATAGCATATAATTATTATGAAAAATATTGTATAATTCAAAATGTGCACATTATAGTCTAATTAACTTGAACCATTGGGTTAGGTGCATGTAGGAGTGACTCTTTTTTCTTCTTTTTTGCATACAAGAGGTGGATAGCACTGTTATAAATTAACAAGGTAATTCAGTCATTCCGTGATACGAGATAAGCATGGAAATTGCAGTTCAGAGGAATACTTACTTCATGTGAGTTACTTTCTGAATTTTGCAAAATGAAAAGATAATGTGAAAATTCAAAATGTGATTTAAATTTAAGTTGAGGACTTGTTTTCTCTAGGAAATTGCTCTTAGTACCATAGCAAACAGAATTTTCATTTGAGCCGACAGATATGGAAATAGAAGAGGGACGTAAAATCTCCCAAATCTTATATGCTCAGTTGTCAGTGTTCCAGGCCTTTTAAAACAGGCTAGCTCACTCCAGTTTCCATTTTTCCTCCCTCCATGTTATGAGCTATTTTCATTGGTTCTGTTACAGTACTTCGGTAGATTTTAATTTGTTTACATGATGACTATTTTATGATGCTAGAACCAGTTATTTATAAGCATATGGTAAACCAGCAGGTAACAAGTTTAAGAGAAAAACAGAATAGATGTGGTCTAAGCAAAAGGGATTTAATAAGAGAAAATAAATCACACACTAACCAATTTTCTACTCTAACTTAAATAAATCTCCCCAAATGATCAATATAACTAACAGAATGTGTTTTTAGCTCTGAAAGGAAGCTTAATTCTGCTTTATAAGGGACAAATGGAAATCTGGCCTATATTATGAAATGCCAATTAATCTAAGGAAGGAAATTTTTCTGCTAAAATCACAATGCATGTATCAGGAATCTGGTCCATATAATGTATTTAGTAAAAATCCATTCATTGCTAATGGAAAAAGAAAGGCATTTGGAGTGATAACTTTTTACCTTTAAAAACCTCACCCTAAAATCAAAGGCATGATTATCACATTGATTTATTTTGAATCAATTAATAGAGAGCACGCACTGAGAACCCTTATGAGAACTTCTGTTCCATGCTTGTTTTGATTCTTTCATTTGAATACTTCCAGAAAACAGGGTGATAGGAGAGTCAAAATGAGAGACCACCAGGCGGAGGACCCAGATTTGCTAACCTCAGATTCTCAGGAAAGTGCAAAGAACAGGAATTCCTTTTCAGTGTGGCAGGGCTCATGCCTGTCTACTTGAAGAATGTGCTCCCAGGTTACCTTTGGATTTCCATGCCTTCCAGTGTCTCTTATTTTAACAGAAGTGGGGTTGGGTAGTTAAGACCCTAAGCTTCTGCAGGTGATACCTGAGCAGTCATTTAAGCTCCCTGAGCCTCATTTTCTCATCCGTAAAATGAGAATAATAACACAACCTCTCCCATAGAATTGTAAGAATAAAGTGCTGAGTAAAGTCCCTGATGCCAGAGTCAAATTATTTATTATTGTTCCAAATAAATTGACATCTATCCTACAGTAATCCTTTACAATGTGCTTTACATAGAACCCAGATCATCAATTTGCAAATAAATGTGCTTCATAAAAGTTAAATGAAAAAGGGGAAGAAGAAGAAATCCAGATAATTCCAGGTGATTCCGGAATGAATTTAGATTCTTCTCCAGAGCCTAAATTCCCTGATACTAAACTGGCAGTTTCAGAAGAGAATGGTTCAAAATGTATCAAACATTTATTATATGCTAGTCATTCTGCTAAGGTCGTTTGAATCTGAGTGATCACATGTTCCTATTATTACTTTTTGAAATGAAAAGGCGAGATATTTCTGTGATAAATAACTTACTCAAGGTCAAATAGTCAGGAAGAATCAGAGCTGGGATTTAGAACACAGGTCCATATTGTTTATACTCTAATTTGCTAATATTCCAATCATCAGTGATTCAAACTGACTTTTTTTAGTATGATTTATAGTGGGAGTCACATTTCATTCTTTTTCCATGTGACTATCCCATTACTGCAGTACCATTTGTTGAAAAACTTTTTTGGGGGGGGGCGGTTTGGGAGGGGAGTGCATGGGCCAGGAATCAAACCCAGGTCTCCTGCACAGCATGCGAGAATTCTAACACTGAACTACCCTTGAACCCCCTTGAACTGACTTTTTATTTCATTGTTCTAGGGTGAAAATGAAAATGCATTTTTTTAAAAAAAACTCCCCAAATTGATTTTAATGTCCAGCTAAGATTTTGAAACTTTGGTCTGAATAAATTAATGCGACACCAACATTATTTAAAACCAGGCCATACATACATAGAAGAGTTAGATCTCTCAGGGATTGCTTCCTTATCAATACTGTCTACTGGCTAAGATTACTCCATCCTTTTCTGTGACTTTGATTATGTAATCCACGCCCTCTTTCTTGAAATTCTTGTCTCCCTTGACTTTTGTAGAATGACATAACTTCTTTTTCTTCCCACTTCCCAGGCTAGAACATCTCAGCTTCATAATTGTCCCACAGGTGTTATTTCCCAGAGGGCAGGGCTTTTTACAACCTTTATTACTTTTCTAGAAAACATGACTATACTACAGCCAGGGCTCTGGCAGATACCCACTGATGTCTCTGAATTCTCTATCTCCATCCAAGTTCATGGCCCTGAGGTCTAAATACATATATCCTGACTTGTATTATACATTTCCACATGGCATTTTACTGTTACCTCATTTTATTCCCTAACCGCCCCCATGCCCACTTCTTCCTCTTTTGGTCTAACACCCAACAGAACTGCCTAAATAATGAATATTATTTCCTGTAATAGGTGGCAAGACCATGCATTATTGTGGGCCCAGATGGAGTCACATGCTGGAGCTGCATGGGCCTAGATATTCTTACTCCCATCTTTTCAAAATCCTCCACGGGCCATGCAATGGCAAATATTGGAAACAGTCATCCTGACATCTTCCTCTCCATCCCCTTCTTATAAGAAGGGCGGAGTGATGTGAGCATGGTGTAGGGGAAGGTATAGTAGGAGATGAGTCTTCCTGGGATTGAGAGTTTGTACTGAGATGTAGGAAGTATGCATGGTTGTTTTGGGAAGCAAGAGAATTTGAGGTATAGAACCCGGCAAAATAACCATTGCAAAGATATATGCGGGTCCCCATTCCAGATGGGACACGTGGGACTCAGGAGGAAGGAATAAGTGAATCAAATGAAGAGAATCATTTATAAGAATAGGATTTTCGAAGAATCAATTTAATACCTAAGGATAGACCAAGAGACACTTTTGGTCTATGTGATATAGATGTCCTTGCAGAAGTTTGGCAGAAATGGAGGTAGCCCCACACTATGCAATGAAGACATAAACAGTGAGTCCCTCCACAGTTTCACCTGGCAATGTAGCATAAAGCTTATGAATTCATGCTTTTAAATAGAAGCTTGTCTAATGTTAGAATATGAATATCTGACAAGGATGCCTGGATTTATTTTGGTTCATATGGATTATCACTATGGAGTATCCTACTAGCATTCATGTAATAAACCTCCTAACAAATGGTACTATCAAAGGATGGATTATGAATACTTTGGACACTAACTAAATTGCTTTGACCTATCCATAATTTTTTTTTTCCCATGTGATCAGACTAGAGAAAAGAGAGTCAGATTTCTAGTACAGCTGTAGAGGATATCATCTTTATCCTTTTACCAGTGAGCTGGGCCTCTTTGGGTAATGCGCTCAGCCTCATCATCTGTGGAAAGACGCGTGCAACACTGCCACTGCCAACCTCACAGAGTTATTACAATAATCAAATATGATCATTTATTTTTATAGCACTTTAAATATGTGTGGTATTTTATGCTTCTCATTGTATTTTTACAATTTAGCCAAAGCCAAAATAAATGTTACTTATTTTCATTATTGGACAACAATGAAAATGATAAAGACTTATTATCGATATTTTATGTTTTTTATCATGCTTGTACATTAGAGCAAACCAATAATCAGGAGTCATAGGCTGCAGAAAGATTGCAGTTTTAAATGTGGCAGATATTTTTATTTCTAATTGCCTATTCCATTTACAGATTCTTTACATTGAAGCATTACTTATCTAATTCTTGGCAATCTGATAAAAATCATTGCTTGCAAAATTGAATACTAGTAGTTTATAGATTGTGGATATACAATAATCATTGCATTGATATACATGGGTGTTTGGAAGCAGAATGACAGCATGTGGGTCTAAATAAAGTTGCATTCATCTATTTCTGCAGCTTACATCTTGTTTTATACATTGGACAAGAATATACCAATCGATGACTGGATTATGGAAACCATCAGTGGCGACCGGCTTACTCATCAAATCACAGATCTCAACCTAGACACCATGTATTACTTTCGAATTCAAGCACGAAATGCTAAAGGAGTAGGGCCCCTCTCTGATCCCATCCTCTTCAGGACTCTGAAAGGTTTGATCTTTTCTTATTCCTGCCTTTTCTTTTCCCATGAGTTTGATATAAAATAACTTTGGGGTATGTTGGAAACACGACTATTGCGGGTATAAAAGATAATATGTACTTTATGCTCAGAGCCAACATGTCAAAGAAAGATCTACTGTGTTATCATATTTTCTGCCATGAGTACAAGGCAGACATATTTAAACTGACTTTTTCCATTTACACTCCTTTTGGAATTTTATACCGATTTCTTACGTGTTGGCTCCAGTGAAAATATAATGAAACTTTCAGCCATTTAATGTAAAGAATTAAAAATATTAAAGCATTGAATTATATGAATGGCGTATTATTTCCAACTTCTATCAAGAACTATTGTCTCTCTATACCAAAGGAAATTTTGAATATGGTAAGACAAAATTTCAAACAAAATTAAAGTGTTTATTTTAAGGACCTAGGGTAACAATGGAAAAAAAATGTTTTGCCACATGATTACTGTAAAACAACTGTACATGCTTGCAAGATTAAAAATAACTGCTCAAGAGTAGTTCTGCTTCATAAATAAAAATACTAAAACCAGGAATAGTGATTACATCAAAATAATCTACATATAAGCCTTTCTATTTTAGAGCACAGTATTGTTTTTCTATAGAACAAATGGTTTCAAGAGCCTCTGTCATTAAGCAATGGAAAATAATCTGAATGACCCTGTCTGATACATTTAAATATATATTTAAGGCATGATGTGTGTTACTCTAAAAGAGGATAACTTAGGTCTTAAGCCTATGATCACATTCTGCCTATATATCTGGATAAAAACTTGAAAATACATAATGGTAAACAACTGAAAAATTAAAAACAGATGGATGATTGGCATTTTCATCCACTTGTTTGACACCCTAAAGGAAGAGTAATCTTCATTTTGTGTAATTGTGCAATTTAGTCTCAATTCTAGGAAAGCTATTCTAATAAGTGGTGGATTTCTGAATTTTGGTTAGTGAGCTATTCAGAAGCTGAATTTCAGTTACTGAAAATCTGCAAAAACAAACTAACAAGCATTCAGCTGAAGTCTGCATAACAGTCCTTAGTGATAAAGTAGAATTAGAAGATGGCAGAGAGGAAATATACTCACTTTCATCTATCCAGATTTTTAGGATTTCATGTTAAATCAGGTTTCATTTCCAATGAGCAATCAAAAAGAAACCGGTTATTCATTCTGTGGGAAAATTAGATGTAACTAGATAATGCTTTGAAAATTCTTCTGTATTTGTAGATGAATGCCAAATTAATTTTATACTCAGTATGTGTGCCAACCTAAGAGATCCCAGAGAGATGTAAGATGATTCAAGGCATCCAAATTTATTAAATAACAGAAAGAAGAGTTATCATAAGATTTACAGGCCAAGATTGATTACCATACTATCAATTATTTAATGAATTCTAGATTCCAATTGGTAGTGTCTGCCCTAAGTGCCCTAAACTCATCCGAGAAATGATTTTCAGAACTGAGAACAAAGTCAGGAATTTGGTATATGTCTTAGAGCCCACATGGGTTATTTCTAAGGTGCTACTTTGAATGTTTAATATTGTCTATCCTAATAATGTCAAGCTCTATAATAGTCAATATTTTAACAAATATTTCTTATATGATATAGTTGGTTCCTGATGTGTTGAATGCATTTTAAACTATGTAGAAATATTGATATTTCCCACCCTTATCAATAATCAACATTGTATATGCATGCATCTTCCATGCCACTTACATTCACAATTAATCTAAAGCAAATATGAATTACTTATCATAAGCAATTTAATCCACAATGAACTAAAGCAACACCAGAGTCATAAAAGTGATTGTGTAATCTAGTACTCAAATTTAAAGTTTTTAGTTACAAAAGCCACTTCAAAATGTAAAGCCTGTAGATCATCAGAATGTAACTTTGACAGGGAGAAAGTCTTAGCTATTGTCCTGAAGCTAAGGAAACTCCCAGTAGTCCATTGGTAATGGACAAGTGTTTCATAGCAAGTCATGCTCCCAAGCAGGTAACCACATGCTTCATTCTTTCATATTTAGCCTTTCAATCTTTGCAAGTGTGGTAGCATTTTCTACTATAGTTTGTCTTTTTGTGTCAGCAACCAGCCAGAGAGTTACAGGAAACTCAATCATTAATCACTAGTTAATTAAAAAGCATTTGTTATTAGAAAGATATTACATTATTATGTACTTATATACATATATAAGTTGGTGTATCTGATTCTTTGGAATGGTCATTAAAACAACCTTGAACTTGATTCTCTGACCACAGAGGACACTGTGAATACCTACTTCCTCCCCCAACATCCTATCTCCCTTTAGGATACCCACACCTTATTGTACCATGGGGAAAGTTTCTGCCTCTCTATCATATGAGTTGCTTCCTCCAATAAAGTGCACATCTCTACACAGGCCTGTCAAGTAATAGGGAGAAAGGACCCTTTTGCTGGGGTATCACAGAGTTTCCTAAGGAGAGTGGGAGTCACCTCCTACACATAAAAGAACAGAGACTTCAGCAGAGAGGCTAATAGAGTATGGTCTATTCTCAGGCACCATTAATCAGCATTCTGAAATGTGTGTCTCTGCCATCCAAGGATATCACACTGAAAATGCTGTAACATGATGCAAGGAAGGTTTAGTCTTCACATTAGTTTGTGACCAAGGGCATAGTAATCTTGACAAATGACAGGAACAATTAAAAAATTCAAGGCATATATTATTATACTTTCAAGCCATTTTAATCTTTAATAAAATATAAGTATGAGAATATATTTGTTCTCTGTTTAGAAATGCTCTTCGGTAGACAATCTGGGTAAATTTCTCATGCTTTATTCAGCCCAACTTTGCCTACAGAGAATAAAAATGAAGACGGAGTTGTCTTCCATAAGCATGTTTATTTGTAAATTGCTAAAAATTTCTTATGCTGTAGGCAATGGATGTATATGATTAAAAATAAAATGGGAAATGAAGAATGGAGATGAAATGAGGTTGGTTTTCTTTCCTTTTTTGATATCTTTCCAACCAGTTCTTCCCTAATATGGAATGTTGATAAGGACAGTTTCTCTAATGTGTCCTATTAATAGCTGCCAGGTCTTGAACCTTCCTGGATTGCTTGGCCATGCAGGATATGGAGATAGTAGTCCTCATTCTTGCTGCAGACCTGCAATAGCATTTCCTGCAATATAGTATTCATCTTCAAAAGCTAAATTAGGGTTTTAATTCAAAATCTTATCTCTGTCCATAAACTACGCATAATGCAGTTCTCCATCAAAAGCACCTTTCCTCATCAAGGCCCCAAGGCTATCATAAAAAATATTTTGAGAGTAGTCTTCAGTGGAAAAGGGGAGAGAAAATCAAGCTAAAAAAAATAGACTCATGATTAGACTAGATAGCCTGGTTTAAAAAAAAAAAGGTTTTGTTAAGTGTATATATATACAGAAGATATTTAAAAGATTTGGTTAAAGATTAATGAATATTTTTGTAATGAGGTTATAGGATCTTGATATAATATTTAGGTTGTATATATGCAATTAGAATAGAAAAATCACAGGGCTGTACAACACAAACCATGGTCCCTAATGTAATCTACGGACTATTGTTAGCAGTGCAATTATAATAATATTCTTTCATCAATTGTAACAAAATACCATACTAATGCCATCTTAATAAGGGAGGGTGGGTTGTAAGGCAACTTTGTATTCTCTGCATGATTTTTCTATAAAGCTACAATTTCTGTAATAAAATAATATTTGAAAAAAGCACCGTTGTGCGTATACCTGTTTCCAAATAACATTCAGAATTCAAAAGTCCACTACTTATTAAGATACATTTTTTTAGTATATATTTTTCTAAAAAATATATATCTACATTTTTTAAAAGGAAATAATTATAATTGGTTCTCTTGTTTGGAAACCTGTCCTCCTGTTCATCTGGAAAGGAATTTTGCTGATATTGTTTAAGCATTTTGATTCTGTAAATTGGACAATGATTTCAGCTCTGCTCTTTCATTTAGAAAAAAGAGAATCACCACCTCTAGGACATTCCCTTTAAGTTATTTTTCAAACAATTGTGATAGATTCTCTGTAAGATGACCATGTGTAATGAGAAAATTGCCTGTGTTACAGATAGCTATCCAGGGGCTTGATGTTTTATTTTTCACTGTATGAGCTTAACTGGAACATACAGAAGCAGCAAATAACTAAACATAGTATCCTAAGTTTAAGTTTGAGTGCAAGTAACTGAATTAAACATACCCCAAAGATTCAAAGCACAAAGACAGTCAATTATAGTTGAAATAATTCCAATTGATAGAGGCCCAACATATAATGCTATCATCACAAATGTCTGCATTGGCCTGAAGTCATATCAAAGTTTCTAGGAAAGCAATGATATGAAAACTTCATCTCCTATAAAAGGTAGTTACATTTGCTTAATAGAAGTCAACTTGAAAAAAATTTTGAGATGTCTTAAAATTTTAAACAATCATTTTCAGGACCATTACACATAATTTACCTGAAGTTGTGAACAATTCAAGCGTTATCTTCATAAGGTCCAATGTCTCATGAACTCATTTCAATTATACTGTATTTATGATATCTTATTTACCCTATCCATATGAGAATTGGTTAAATTCTCTTGTGGAAAAAACTGGATACAAGGAAATAGCTTCCTGAACTTAATATATGTGAGTGACAATTACCTGGCAATTACATATGTTTTCTTTGTTACTATTAGTTCTATCTTTAATTAAACTTTAATGATGATCATTCTGAGTTTATGTTTAGAAGGATGTGATAAATTTTTAGAATGCTTTTTACAGCAAAAATACTGACTTGAAATTTTTTCCCCTACAGATTTCTTGAATAGAAATAGTTACATATGACTTTGGTTGCTTACCAATTTGATTTCAATAGGACATTGACCTTGATATTTGAAAATCTGCTAACTAAACTGTTGATTTGATATGTCAGCTTCCTTGCTGGGAACTGTCAATGTCTAATCATATTATTTCTTTTCCCCCCACAGTGGAATACCCTGACAAAATGGCTAATGACCAAGGTACAGTGGCTCAATCTGTCATATTTGCCTCTTTGAACCAGTCCTGTCTGCTTGAAATGTCAGTCATTACTATGTATTCCTCTTTTTACCTGGGCCATACACCTGATGAAGCAGACACAGCGTGATAATTAATCTTGTTAATGAAGTTCTGCTTGACTGAGGCTGTGGCTCGGATAGGGAAGATGTAAATTTTCTTGAGAGGAAATTGTTTTGTCTCTATTCTGAAGGACCAATTAAAATGTCAAGCTTCTTTGTATGAAATAAATTTTTAGTCTCTGTCTGCACTTCTGAATAATTCACATTAAGTATAATTAAGCTCAGCATAATTTTCAAGCTGCTCTCGCACCCTTTCATGAGCCATAGATTAAAGTTCTGAGGCTCTACAGAGAAAAACTCATAAATCATATGTGCTTTTCCTCTGCAATGAGCTGCTTTTAACTAACAAATAACAAAGTTAGGTCAACTTTTTAGGACGTTACTGTTGCTCATTTGAAACCAGAAAGTTTTTCAAAATCCCTGAATCACGTTTTGTTCTGATTCAAGTATTCTATTCTTTTACAAAATGCTGATTCATATAGAGAAACAAGGATGATTTTACATGAAGGAAAATGAAGGTACCTAAGAGTTATCCATCACCTCATAGGTACAGGTGAATTTGGTTTTACCATGATTTGTAGACTGATAAATTAGAATTCCATTATCTTTAAGGAAAATTAGCAGAATAGCTAGGAGAGAAAAAGAGTAGCAAATGTGCTTTATTTCTCAAGATGTTGTATTCTTTCAAGAAGGGGAGTTTGGAAATACCAGTATCAGGTTGTGGTTGGTGTATTCTTTGATTCAGACACTAAAGCTCTTGTAGTTTTCCTCCAGCTTTGCACATGTACTGTCCACAGAACTGACTTGGCATCACTTCTCATAAGAGGTTGAGATTGGGAGAAAACATTCTTTGCAAAAGTCCACATTCACACTTTTTAACTTCTGACACATATTAAACATCTGGATGTTGGTTCCTACCAACATGAAAAGTTTGCTTACATGCATATTTTCTTCAACAATTCTGTGTTCAGGTTTTTCTCTGGGTCCATATGTCCATACCTCTACCTAAGAGAATAATCCTAAGGGAACACATGGATTAGTAGAAGTGATAGAGTGCATGGAAATGTCTACCCAGAGTTAGTATTTCCATCAATCACCCAGACTCTCCTGCTTGTTTCCATTTAAAATACTTTCATAAGATCAATATCTACTGAATAGTATTTGTAAAAATTATTGAGTAATTATAGATGAACATATATTTACGTAGGTCAATTAAATATCAGTACTGATTGAACCCAAAACTGGAATGATTAATTACAAGGAACTTGTTTTATTATTTCAGTTTTCTTAAAAAAAACATAGCTTTCTTCAATTCACATATGGGTAATTCCTAATTTTTAAGATTAGAACGAAAGAGTGGTAGAAGAAACTAACCTAGTAGAAATATTACATGATTAGTTGCTTAAGTGACAATATGCCCAGTTTCTCAGCACACTGATTTCCAATCATCTCTGGGTTCTTTTAAATTTTTTTTCTTCCAGTTAACTGTATTGCTCAATAGTTTAAGCACCAAAAATATTTTGAAAATTCGTAGTTTTATAAAAACAAATAGATAAATTTTCCCCAGTCCCTCTGATCACACAATACCCATGATTTTCACATTTACAATGAAATTAGATCTGCAACCTGGACAAGAAAAAATTTCTAAGAATGACTTACCAGATAAGAATATTAGAATATTTGGGCAATTGTTCTTTATCTTCATCTTGATATTAGATTCTATTACATTTTATGCTAGTTGGTGCCTTATTTGTTCATTCACAATTGATATTAAAGTTGATAGGCTTTAAATTTTTTTTTTTTTTGGCATGGGAGGCTCCAGGAAGACTCTAAATTTTAAATCGAACTCAAACCACTTGTAAAATTGAAAGCACTGATGACATATAATTTAATGGCTACAAATAAGTTCTGTAGAGTATTACAAGCAAAGCATTAAAATTTTGTGGGCAACTGAAAGCTCTTTATAAACAAAATCAGTCTTCTGAATCAATAACCAAAATGCATGAGGAATAATTCGAACTAAATATCCTCTAAGATTGGTGAACCTCCAATTAATTGGAACCCAAATATGTTTCTTAGAGTGTACAATCTTTCTGCTGTAAATTATTGCTTTACTTAAGAAATATTCTTCTTTTAGTTTTTTTTTTTTTAATCAACTTATACCTTTTAGAGTTTCTCAGAAGTGTAGAAAAGCCCCTGGTTGGGAAAAAAAGGAGGCTAGCTGCAACTATAAATTATGACTACTTCTAGAAAAAGTCTATTGCTTCTGTCATCCTTATATTCCATTTAATATCCAAATATTGTTCTCCCCTTTGAGATGTCTGTAAGTGTAAACGTGGGTATTATCAGCAAGATCACAAATGTTTACAGTTTCACATGTTCCCAAGCTGGCTCATTGTGGCCACAGAGTAGGTAGAGAGCAGGGATCTTTGTAAAATGATGGTGTGTCATTACTGAGATGAATCAGGAAGAAAATGTTTGCTTTGGGGACTTCCAGTGTCTTTAATTTTCCATAGCCTGGGAAAGGGGTGTCCTGAAACACTGGGCCTATGGTGGGGCATAAACCCATAGACCAGTTTATAGAGCCAAATGAAGATGATCTCCTGCTGACTACCCTCCCAGTGGGGAGGAAGAGTTACTCTTATGAATTGCAGTGATGGCTGATAATGCTCCAACTTTCCCCATCAGCAGTCAATCGGTGTCTGCTCCTGTTGCGTGAAACAGGGACAAGGCTACAAGCCACTTAGAACATTTTGTGGAAACAGGAAAAACCAGGGCTGAGGCTCCGACGTTTCAGGAAGTAGGTTTTATTCATCCATGGCCAAAGGGCTCAGCCGAATAGCCTCTGAAAGTCTGAGTTCCAAACAAAAGGTTAACATCAGTTTTTATAGACAGGATGACACGTTAAAGACAAGGTAAATGACTGGCTGGTTTAAATCTGGAAGGGTGCAAAGCTGGGTTTACAGAAGCAGATGAGCGGTTGTGGGGGAGGGGACTTCACAGGGACTTCTCTTACCCTGCCTATTGACCATCCTCAGGACCTGGAAGAGTTTTCAACAGGCCCAAGTAAACAGAGGCCTGCCTGCTGCTAAAGGAAGTGGCTTTAACAAACAGGGGCTGCCTGCAACACTCCAAGAGCCCTGGAATGGAAGCAGATATGTGAAAATCTAGTCCACTCCTACCACTGACCTCCTGTGTGACTTTGGGTGTGTGCTTTAACTCTCACGGCATTCTCATCTATAAAATGCTGAGCTTAGCCAAAATGATCTTTTGGTTCCTTTAGAGAACTAAGATCCTCAAGCTTTAGAATTGTAATTAGAATAAAAACCCAGGCATAGCGTCTTCACATAGTTTAGCAACTCACATTTATTGCATTCCTATGATATGTCCCTCAGTCTTCTATGCACTTTACACATGCTATCATATTTGCTTCTCATAACAACTTTACAGATACAGACGAATAAGACACTCAGAGGTTAAATGCTAGACTGAAATCATGCAGTAAGTAAGTATTTAGGTTGGGGTACAAACCCAGGCTTCTTAATCCCACAATCTCTGCTCTTAATCACCATATAATTCCTGGGAATATTGGCTCTGACTTTGTTGTCAAGAGAGTTAAAACCTGAACGGCAACAACCTAAATTCACATAATTTAAAGGACTTTGTCTTTCTTCAATAGGGTATTCAGGCAAGGTATTTAACACTACAACCTGCCATTTTACACCTCAGAGGTTTTAATCTCATGAATAAATAGAATGTTAATTGTTTCCAATTTCAGGGAGATAAGGTTTGCCAGGTAGTCCAGTCATGCTTGGTATTTAGTTAATGTAATCCAGACTGCATGGTTTGGATTACAGAAACTGGGTTTCTGTTTGAAAAATTGAAAGCTTTAATACCTTTTGATGGGACCTGTTTAGTTGAAAATTTAAACCTCTTTTTACCCTGTTATTGTGTATAGTTTTAACTCAGTTTGTTAGTCTGCTGTTTCTTATACCCACCTGAAAAACCTGTTCTCACCTGTGCTTTTCTGAAGTCCAAAATTTTGCAATTCTAGGAATTATATAATCATGGTGAAAAAGTAGAGATACAAAATGAATAATGTGTTTTTAATAAAACATTATGGCCCTTATCCCAGCAAGCAGTCAAGTAGTTGCTTAAGTCACCCTTTCAGGAGTTCTTGTATTTTAATAGGTAATTTTGAAAGGATAAAACATACTCTGTGCCCACAAGAATTAATGTGGCTTGTGGTAGAATTTAACCTTCCCAGGTCTGTAGTGTTGGCATTTTTGTGACCAGACATTCACATAAAATGTCATAAACAAGGTCATTTTGTAAGAGCTACTGTGTTGCTGGATGTTCTTCCTTATTAATGATGTTTGCCAGGTATAAGGTATAAGGTCTTCCTAGCTTTATTTTCTTCCTTTGTCTATTACTCTGGACTCTACTTCTTCAGTTTTCCTCCTGAAGCATAGAAAGTTCCCCATTGCTTACAGAGTGAAGGCAAGTCTTTAATATTGAGACCTTGGCTCTCTGACCCCATCTTTCCTTTTCTGTCCAGCTGGGCTATACATTTCTCTATATCTCACAGCTTAGAGGCACAAGCCACCCATCACTGGAAAAGGTACATTTTCACAACTCAGTGCTCTAACTGGGACTGTTCTTTTAGCTTTAGCAATATTTTATCTCTTTCTCTACCAAGTAAAAAAATCCTCATTTTTCAAAACTCCCTTCCCAGATCTACTTTTTCCCCACAAAGCCTTCCTTATCTTTCTGATCTTGTATTCTTCTGTATCCACAACACCCAACTCATTCCTGTCTTCCTGTTTGCTGTAATTTGTCATTGTTCTTCCCAGGTACCCGGTCATACTGTAGAATCCCCTAGGGCACAGGACAAGTCTGACTTGCTCTATCATCCTCAACTCCCTGCACACTGTCTCTAGTTTAGAACCTATCATGTTATAGTTGTCCTACCCATTAAGTGTTCGTTGAATTGAATTATGGCACACATGTTTGGGGAACCAGTATAGAATAGGCAGGAAAGACAGACTTTACCATCTAATCCAAAGTATAGTTTAGAGAACCAAAAAGTAACGGTGTACATAGCTGTGGATACTCTCCGTCTTACTGACCTTAAGGGAGATGAAACAGATATGAGAATATTTCTTTCCAACAGGGAAAAGTATATTCAATACCCACCTACAAAAATAAAGTTAATGGGATATGCAAGGGTAGTTCAGTGGTAGAATTCTCGCCTGCCATGCAGGAGATCTGGGTTCAATTCCTGGTCCATGCAATTCCCCCAAAACAAAACAAACAAACAAAAATTCAACAAATGGTGCTGCACTATCAGTATACTCACATGGAAAAAGAATGAAATGTGACCCCACTATACAGCATACAAAAAAAAATAAGCTAAAAAGAAAAACAACAAATCCTCTGTGATTCAGGAAATGGTGGTCTTTTGTAGATGCTTCTGACCTCCTGTGACCTTTTCTTGACCTTCACTTTTCCTGTCATTCCTTGTTAGCAGAAAATGTATACACTTGCCTTCCACCAGGTCCTTGTAATTCTCAGTACAGAAAGAAGAAAATGAAAACTAAAGAGTGCTAATGGGTTTGTGAAATTGCAGATGTGCAGCATGGAAAAAACAGGCTTGTTTTTGACAACTTTTGATAACTATGCACCCAGCGCTTTGCTGGGTGTGATGGGCATAAGAAGGAAGCATGGCCCCATGCATCCATCTTCAAGAAGCTCACAATACAGTAAGGAGGAAAATATTAACATGCCCAGGCAAACATGAGAAAATACTAAATGCTAAATCAGGTAGTACCATCTACATATCTGTGTGATAGGGAAATCAAGGATGATAATAGTGGAAGAGACTTCTTAAAACCCAAGTCTGGACTTTAAATATATGAGTAGGACTTGAATGAATACAGATGATTAAAAATGAATTGATGATTTGACCCCTTATTTAGAGAAATTCTAAAATGGATAAAGTAGGAATCTAAGAACCTAGTCAAATGGTGAAGAGTGTGGAATGGTTTCTAGTAACAATTAGGGAAGCACATTGCAGAGTGGTACACTATGGTCGAGAGAGAAATTAGTTCTGGCACTTTTTCTTTTTCTCTCTGCTTTACAAGAGCAGGTCTTAGTTTTCCTTACTTTTCAGCACATCATGTACCTGTATACACTGGTTATTGAAGACCAGTGTGCTCCCATGGATCCAGAGCCCCACCAAACCCCATTCACTCTTGGCTGATCATTTTGTGAATGTCATGAGGCAATGGGAAGAAATGGGGAGTAATGGATGACCTGGAATAGGAATGTCTCAGTATCTATCATTTTCAAGGAGTTTTCCTAGCCTTACTGGTCCATTTCTACCATGCCTTTTCTGAAATTGACTCCATTTGTCCAAATACCTTGCATGGTTACAAACTCAACTATTTCCTTTTCCTTCCAAAACCTCCGTTCTGTATGGCCTATTCTGGTGAATGGAGTCACTGTCATAGTCATACATACACATGCCTAAACCCTTACACTCACACACCAGGATCAGCTCTTAGATGGTGTTCTATTCTGCCCCCCACCTGCCCACCTCAACCACCATTCCTTGTAAGTTTATTTAATTCACCCCCAAATGGTAAAAATCACAAGAGTCAGGCAAACTTGGCCACTTAAAATGTAATCTTTGTCATCTTAATTAATCTTTCTGAGCCAAAGTTTACTCATCTATAAAGTGGGACTAATAATGCCTGCCTCATTATTATGATGACTAATATTAATAATATTCTCACCCTATTTATTCCAATAGTAATCTGTTTATTCCACATAGTTAGAATAATCTTTCTAAAATACAGATTTAATTGAGTCACTTCTTTACTTAAAATCCCTTTATTGGATCTCTATTCTCAACAAGATAAATTCTAGATGCTTTAGTAGAGCAATAGGGACTTTTATTATTTGATCTCTTATTTCTAAATTCACCCACTTCACCCTTCTCTGCCTGATACATTTCTCCCATCCTTAAATTCTCACCTCAAATGTCACCTCTGAGAAGTTTCCCATCATTTTTCTAAGAAGAATCAATCTTCCTTTTTTCCCACTAAACCATTTATGTGTAATTATTTATTTATTTTGTAAATTACTGCATGGTTAGAATTATTCACTTAGTATCTGGCCCTCTCAATAAATTATGAGGCTCTGTGATGGTCATCTTATATCCAGTGCATAGAACATTGGATACACTAAACATATTTGATGAATAGATGAATGAATCATGGACCGATACATGAATGAAGTAATATTGAGGTGCAATGATGTCATTATTTATATATGCTAGTACACCTCTACCAAGATGGTCACGTGGTAGTGTTTGCCTATTTCAGCTGCACTTTCCAGCCATCTGGTCACTTGGAGAAGAATAAACCTCATATCCTTCCTTCTCTGCTGCATGGCAACTTCATTCAGATACTAACAATTCTCACTCTTGCTTTGTGGATAAACTTGTGGACCACCAGAGTGGGGGTGTGAGGTGTTCATGGATCAATCATTGGCCTTTGAGAAGAGTGGCTCTTTTATAAGCCTCTGAAAATCTACTCCATCCTTCATCCATGTTGTAGCCTAGCACATGAGCTAGCTCTTGGGCAGATCCACTCATCCATGAAAGTGCCTGTATTAGAGAAACAGAATCCTTTTTAGATTTTAATAAAGACAAAGTTGCATCTAAAAATGATTTCCGAGACTCATGTTCTGGACATTATTCCAGATACACTAGAAGCAAGGGATATACAAGGAGACTCTAGTGAGAGAGAGAATTCAGAGACCATCATCAACCATCATATCATTAATGCCATTAATTGTAACCTTTATTTGTTATTCTAAAAATTATTTTATTCTATTTTGACCATAAGTTTCATTCTAGATTTATATGAACAATAATTTCAATAACTAATACATTTATTGCACTTTAAATAGGTAGAAGGTCATGAGAGTGATAGCTAGGGGTGTTTGACAAGTTTTGCCAGCAATCAGACAAAAGGGGACAGCTTAGTTGTAGTCCGAGTCATATAGATGAAAACTTTTGGGTTCTCCTTATCTGAAATCTTTAAGTAGGAAGCTGACTTCCTTCCTGTGATCAAAAGGATATATCCATATCCTTTGGCTCCCTGTTATTTGCCTTTCAAGTTTTTGTATGAGAAGAGCTTGAGAATGAGCAGCAATAGACTTCACAGGAGTAACCAATATGCTTCAGAAATGTACATAATGGGTGGGCCACGGTGGCTCAGCAGGCAAGAATGCTTACTTGCTATGCCAGAGGACCCGGGTTTGCTCCCCGGTGTCTGCCCATGTAACAAAAAAAAAAAAAAAAAAAAGAAATGTACATACTTTTTCAATTAGTGAAGAAGTATAGGTATGTCAGTTTCTCATTGGCTGACATCCATCACCATGTCCGGAATCCAGATACCACTTAGTATCTGGCATATTCTTGTATTTACTCTGGTGCTTGCAAGTAAAGACAATTGCAGTGTTTGTAAACTTTCATCTTTTTTCCTAACCTTAGAAGAATGCTTAGGTAACTTTTCTTCACATGTCATTTGCCAAGCTCTGTAAAAGGCTATACATATACCTCATGGAATCAGGACCCAGCATCAAGTGGAGATGTCAACTAAGAATTAGCATAAAGGTTTCATTTGTCTAAATCATCCCTAGCTGGTAAGGTTGACTATAAGTTCCATTTGTTTCAGGAGAGTCCAAGAGAAGTTCATTGCAGCACCACCTGATTTCTGTAATAATGACATGGTCATTCTGTTGATGATATTTGCATGTAAAATTGTTACCTTAATTTTTTTAGAATTATAAAGATTTTAAAACTGAGAGCAGCTTTTCAGCAAGAGTCTACTCTTTGTATTTTAAAAAAGAAATTGAAACCACAATAAACTGCACCTCATGGTTAAGGAAAATCTGTACCATGATCTATCTGGTTCTCTTGCACTGTCTGACTCAGAGCAGGTCATCGTTGCCCTTGGACTCACTGCAGATCGCAAATATAACTGAAGTTGTTGAAGCAGAGAGGGTAAAAAAAGGATTTGCTGAGCACTGATGCTCAATGCATGATAGAACTAATAGCTGCCCTTACACGTAACATCTACTTTCTTCTAGTCAATACCCACCATTTTTTTGCCACTATTTTTTATGCATAGTATGAAACAATGTGTTAACCCAAGGAAAGGGTTCAACTGAAAACACTGAGAAGAGCTTTTAAGTTCTTTTGTATTCATAAATACTTGAAATATCCTAAGTGTTGGTGATGACTTTGCTTCTTGTCTTAGGTTGCCCTGATACCTTTTGTCAAAGTCAACCTTTTTACAATTGCATGAGAATCTTATATCTTAGACATATTTTCCAGCCTCTGAGAAATCATCTGCTTTAAATAGATTGCAATATGATCAGAGTTTTGGAAAGTAACACTGTATCAGGTGATATTGATAGATATTCTTTATCTACTGCTATACAAGACTCAAAATCAATGCAATTTCTATCACTATCAACAGAATTATTTTCAGAGAACCAGTTCTATGATCAGGAGGATATTCTAGCAGTGTGCATCCTTAGAAGAATGTATATTGAATATTTATTGGCGGACCAATCTGTCCATTTGATTTAGATCAGATGGCCATATATTTTCTCCAGGCACTGATTGTGTAGGTGCCATTCTGGAAGACCCTCTGTTATCTCCAGGGAAGATGGATTAAAGAAAAGATTAGAACCACTGCATTCAGTTTTCTCCACGTCTTCTGCAGATTCATTTTCTATTCCCTTCTCCCTGAACTCATAAAAATCAAATTCTAGGACTGAAATCCCAAGTGAATTAGGCACTGGTATACACTGAAAAATTTTCATCATGGAAAGTTTTCTCCAGCTGCCCATGTGTTCTACAAATGAGGACTTAATATAAACATCACTATTGTTTTATTTTACACACACACAACACAGCAATAAAAATCTGTTAGGTTATATACATATGAACAAAAACGTAGGGAACAAATCACGCAATTGTAATAGTAGCAATGCCTTACATTTGTGCATGTTATTCACATATGACAAGGTATCCTAACTCACATAATTTATTTATTTGTCACTGGGGAATACAGTAAGTATACCACCTTGGTAAGCACCAAGGCCATATCTCCTGCAGTGGCCATATCACCTCTGCCCATTTTTCCCTCATTCCACATAGCAAGCAGCAGAATTCATCTAGAATTGAACTTTTGCCCAAGGGGGCATATGGCGCCTGCCACAAAGGAGAAAAAGAAGACTCGTTATGAACTATTATTTAAATAAAATATAAAAGATAACTCCTTAAATGACTTTATAATTTATAATATTTTTAAAAATGAAAATCAAGGACAGAAGAATGAAATTTCTTTTAGGACTCACCTAAGAGGTACCTAAATAAATCTATTTAAATATACAGAAACTATTTTAAGTAACTTTAAAATAGCTTCAAAACTTCCTCATTTTAAAGTCAACTGTAGGCTCATTTCCTTTTATTTTTCTTCCCCAAATCAGTATTTTCTGGTTTCAAAACCAAAGGGAAAAGTAAGAAATATTTACCTTCATTAACAGAATTTCTGGCAAGTATTTTTTGACTAAATTATCAGGATGAAATCCCAAGTTGGTAAAATGATACATGAATTCACTAACCTTTTAGCATGTTAATTCTTTCATACCTACAATTTCAGCTAATAAGAATAATAAGAATATACAGTTATATAAGTATTCTTCTTTATATTCTCTCGGATTGAATAATATTATACTCATACAGTACATTTTGATTGTTGTGTTGTCACTAAATCATAATGTTACTAACTCAGATAAAAAGAAAACAAAACTACCTATTTTCAATTATTTGAGCATGTTGAGCTCTATTTGAATAAAAAACTCATATACATTGAAATTTATTATATTATTTTTGCAAGTGTTATATTTAAATTTCTATGCATTCATTTATTTATTAGGAATATTAATTTTTTTAAATGTTAAAGATTTAATACAGCATGCAAAAGTAATTCAGGGTTTATAGTTATATCTTAAAAATATTATTGTGGAACATATAAGATGTTATAGGACTGAAAATAATATATTATTTTAAAATTTGCTTGTAGTTCTTTTTATAGTACTAGATAAATGAAAAAAAAACATTTTAAATTAAACCCAATAGTGATTTTCATAGTAATAGATGGATTGTCTTTTGCATAAGACAATCAGAGTCAGAATAAAGTAAAAACCATACACAGTTAACTAATGTTAACCAAGAATGACCTGTATAGGATCTGGATATAATAAACAAACTATACCTGTCATGGCCGGAGCTGTAACTAATACATTTTATAGAACTTCTGCTTCCCAAGGATCTAGAACTGTGTCTCACATCTGGTGGGCACTTACTTGAAGGAATGAATATTACCAGTTTTATGCTCCATTCCTAAAATTAAGACTTCTTCGGTAGAACAGTAGGTTTGATCTTTGCATTGAATGACTTTTCATTCCAACCATGTTCAAAAGTCTAATTAGTCTTCTCTTTCCCTAGATCAGTGCTTGTGAAATCAGCCAAATTAACTAAACACATCCAATATTTGATCCATCACAACAAGCCTGTAAGATTGCTTTGGAATGCCAAGTAGTAACACCAGGATCCTTTCCTCTTTAGTCCCTAGTGTCTCCACATTTGTCAATTTTGTGGACCTTGCCTTATAACAGTGGGAGAATCTTTCTTTACTCATCGTTTTCTAGTAAAGAAAGTCTTCCTAGAATTTAAAAGACATATTTCAGAGAATAACACAAAAAATTAGAATTTGATCTCCATGTACTTAAATCAAGAGATCCCAGACTATCAATAATGCAAAAAAAGGGTTTTGTATTTCCATGATATTGGGGGGCAAGAACTCTAGATCACAAAAAACTCAAGCTTGCTTGTTAATGATATCAGGCTTCTTTAAAGTATTTTCTGCTGGATTTATTGAGAGTTGCTTAATTTTCTTTTGTGTTATCTAGCTAATCATGACCAATAAAAAGTTAACTGATGTCAATGTGTTCGATTCTGTGGGTAGAAAGCCCACGTTTTGAGCACTCACTCTTATTCAAAGCATTTCCTGAGTTGTTTGTCTTAGCCAGCACTCTGAACCGTATGACATCTGATATTCTTCTTCTTACTGAAATTCAGTGTCATCAGTTGCCTCTCTAAATCTAAGGGTGCTGTACTCATAGAGCTTTATGTCTAAGTAGTATGTGGATGTGCTTTGGGCTTGTTTTTCATTCCTCCCACAAACTAGCGGGGAAAGTAAGAAACTTCATTAAAAAGACATTTGTCAGGATGCAGAGGAAAAGGAAAGTTCTCCGCAGGCTATCTACCTAATTTCCAGCCAATACAGTTTTACTCCCAACAGAAATAATTTATTGCTTTACTGGCCTAAGTGATGGGGTCGTTAGCATCTTTTTTGGCTGATTGCTTTGCAATCTAGTTGCTTTCAGATGTTAGAAAAGTCATCTTAATATTTATACAGAACTTCTGTCTCACTTCATTTCTTCCAATATTGATCTCACAGTGTACCGTTGGCAACCTTATCCTCTGTTCATTGAAACCCCGAATGTGTCAAGTCACACAGCAAGGTATTTGGAAAAGGAGTTGGGCTTGTCTACAGTTTAGTCAGCTCACCAAAATTTTCACAATTTCTGCTTATTTCAATTGCTCTTCCTCACTCCTCATGCTATCCTAATTCCCACTTCCTTACATGCTCAGTCATTGCCCAGAAGAGTGGGAATGTACCATTTTATGCTGAAACTATAATATGATGTGAGGGTTTCTTTTTTAATTTCTTTGATTTTGTTCCTTTGCGAATTGCAATGCATATTTTTATATGCTACATACATAAAAATCAATATCTTAAATGGTGAGAAGCATTGTTAGAGACCTTAAAAAAGTGAATATTTGCACGCTACAAATCTCTTTCCACCCCTACGCTGGCCAAATTCTCAAATCCTACTTAGACTGACAACCCTTTTTATTGTGTTTTCCTGATCTATAAATGAACGTTTCCTATATGCATTACTGTAAACCTCCTTTCAAATTGATATGAAATATGGATGATTTTACAAAGACTGGTAAATTGTATACTGGACATTAACAGAAATATTTCAAATTCAAATAGACAGGTTTTCTATAATCACCTGGAAGCAAGTGTGTCTAACACAGTCATTCTATTACTGTTACGTTTTCCTTTTAGTAATTGATCAAAGACTGTTTTTACCGCAAGGCAGTTTTCAGAAAAAAAAAAGTGACTCAAGAATTTTTTAATGTACATTATTTTCCAGGTTATTAAAATATAAAATACATTTATTTTTCAGTTTTTGAGCACCTAATACATTACGTACCTGATAAACGATAAAGGTAACATACAAAACAACAAAAAAACCAGATTACCTCCCATGAGTTAGTTCGAAATGCAAAGCAAAACAAAAGCAAGGTATTATAAGTGGCTAAGGAATCCCAGAGCATTGATTTCTAGTAGATACTCCCCATTCTGGTGAACAGGGCTTTAAAATGGACCAACTTTTCCAGGATAAATTTAATACATTCGGTCACCTCCTGATTTGGTTCTTTTGCCTTCTGAGAAGAAAGCCCCATGTTCCTCCTCTCTGTGCTTCCAGTCAGGAAAAACCATATTTAGGCCCTTTGAGGTAAAACTGTTTCTTAGTAACCCACCTTTCCTCTTGGTATAAATTGACCTACACAGTTGATCACCTCCCATTTTATGCTGGGCAAGAGAGTATGAAAAATGACCTCTCACCTGTCTGCTACCTTAAGTATGTTTAGCATAGCTTGAATTAATTTCTTTCAGTTACTTGTTGACATGCCAACTTGAGCTCTGACTTGATTTCAGAAGAATTTTTTAAATTGTGACTGTATGATTCTTCGCAGTTCTTTTGCAAATACAATGATGAGATCTTGGGAAAGCTCTAATAAAAGGAGTGTTTGGTATATAAAAGAATGTCAAGAGGGCAGGACTTTAAATTCATAAAGATGAAGAAAATTGGAATCTATAAATGTGCATAAACAACGTCTATTGCTATAGCTTCCTCTGCATCATCCAATGGATTATAACTGCTGTCAGAAATAGCCCCCCTAAGCAACTAAAATGGAGAATTGACTTGTGTTCTTGTATGTGTTTACATATACATTCAACTTCTAAATGCTTTTGTGTAGATGGTCTACCTAATAGATATTCTAGAACTTAAAATGTAATCAATTAATTGCAGTTCTACACCCATCCTAATAGAAAAAGGTATGATGAAAGCCCGTTAACTTAATTTGGATTAAATAATTTCTGGTTAAGTCGTATTTCTGGCCCTATTCTCTTAAATACTATGTCTAAAGCTGTTAAGCAAATATACCTACTGGAAAAAAAACGTTTCCAATTACACGGTACTGAATTAAAAAAAGTTTCTTTGTGTAGAAAATATTCTACAAGATATTTTGTAAGAAATATTTTTGTAAGGAAGGGTCAGACCATGTGGGTTGTGACATAGCTCCCATCCTTTATTTCAATCTAATATTGCATTCCCAGGCACCTTCTGTGGCCCAAAACCAAAAGAATGCACAAAGCCCAGTTTGAAGAGGAAAAGTGTTGTTACCATGTGAAGTAATAACTCCAGTTGCCGCAAAGCCATTCCATCCGGGTCACAGTGGGGAGAAAACCTCCGAGAGCATAAGGGGGGCCAGCTTCCCTATCTAGGAACCATGACTAAGCACCGCGTCCGTTCCGAGAAGTTCAGGAGAGCAGCGTGCAGGCTGACCCCATCGCTGCTCCTCTTTATAAACACTTTAACAGGAATTCTGGGGGGGGGGGGGGGGGGGGGGCGGAGGGGGGGGTGGGATAAAAAGGAGGGAGACAGTTCTCAGAGAGGACTCGGATTTAGCTTTTAACAAGGTCTACCTTTGTGGCAGATTTTGCTCACAATTGAAGGAAAAAACATTTTCCTACAACATATAATGGTTTTTGACAATGTCAGATTTTCCCTGAGGTGGCCCAAATCATCATGTGATGTGTGAATTTTTTAATCTTCATCCCTTCTGTTTGTTCTGTTTCATTTATGAGTTCATGGCACATAATTCTTACGTTCTGACATGCTTTCCCCATAAATAGGTCGACATGGAGATGGAAGCTATTGGCCAGTTGATACCAATTTAATTGATAGAAGCACTCTCAATGGTAAGTATGTCAATTAGATTCTACTGCATACATTATAGCAATTAAACATCTGGAGTGTCTGAGGTAAATTTTCTGTTGACTGCCAGTGCCAAGAAACTTGGATTCAGCATCTAAGTGGGAATGTTAGAAACATGAAGGTATTAACAAACCTTTAGCACGTTCCACCAGGAGGCTGCCCCAGTGAGAGTTGGCAAGTGCCTAAAACAGTCAATTGGAGAAGTCCCATAATGGGGCATTTTATAAATGATACAGGGCTGTTCAATACCTACATTTTAAACTGTCCTAATGTATTAAAATGTTTCCAAAATTCTGATTTTATCAAAGGCAGGTGGTATATATGCTGGTTTGAAATGAAATCCACTCAGGTTCGTAAATTAAAATTATGTGGTCCTTTTGGTCTGGAGAGAACATTTACTTTTTGAAAATCTCCCACCACCTTATTGTTAATTCTCTTTCACATTGCCAAGATTAGACAAGAAGGAGGTAATATCTAGAAAGGCCCAATAGAATCAGCTCGGTGTGGCTGCTGCATCCTAGGATTTTGTCTCTCGGTTTTACTGGTACAGAAACTCTATAAGGATGTATTAATGCAAGGCAAATTCCAAAAGGACTGATGTGCATATAGAGGTTTTAATATATAATTATATGTTTATTATTATATATTATATATTTAGTGCATATATATGTGTGTGTGTGTATATATATGTATATATATATACTACTGATGCTATTGTTGTATAGTTTGGATTATTAAAAAAAATATTTCAAATATTCAAAAAGGCTAAGATGGACACCTGTGTAGCCACCATCCAGGTTAAGATATAAAATGTTCAAAATACAATTGAAATCTCTTGTATGTCTCTGCCTTACCACACACTTCTCTCCCATTCCCTCCAATCCTCACTCTGCCATAACCTCATACCAAATTTGGTGCCTGATACATACATATATATATATATATCCTTAAACAGTGTAATATTATTTTGCATATTTATAATTCTAGAAATGGTATCGTATTATATGTATCCTGCTGCAACTTGCTTTTTCTTTAATTTTGTCTTTTAGTTTTATCCATGTATTTATAAGTAGCTCCAGTTCATTTCTGTTTGCTGCTAGGTAATAATCTATTTTATAAATATGCAGAGAATATTTGTGTAACTGTTTCAGCAGATTTTCATGAGAAATTTGAATTTGGGTGATCTCCTGTTAAAAAAATCCAGATGGGTTTTTAAAAATCCATATGGGAAGCCAAAACTGCAATCTAAAAGTTGATTGCTTAGCATGAAGTAAGAATGAGAGAGGGAGTTAAGTGATCATTTCCTGTCATAAGGCCCTGATAATATAATACACCCATTTCCCCAATGACAGGGTGTGTATCTGTACAGTGGACCAGATGCTTGGGTGAAAGGTTCAAGGTCCTCTCTCCTCTGCCAGTGGCAGACTCCAGCACATATTTCCAACAGTTACTCTTTTCAAATTGCCAGGCGTACCCTCCCCTGCTATTAATGCCATTTATTGAAATTGAGAGTAGTGCAGTTTTTTAGATTTAAGCTTCCTAAATGCATTCCAATCAAGATTCTCTAAGATTATTTCCAAGATGTTCTCTCTAGCTTGCTGCAATCATCACCATTACCTCTTGTTTTTATATAGATCCTCTCCCCTCAGTTTTGTAAGCTTTCTGTCCTCTGCAGGTATTCCAGTTTGAGACCCCTATTAGCTAGTGCCTGGCTCTCATAGCTCCTCAGCTGCAATATACAAAATTATGCTTAGACAATTTGGGGAGCTTACAATAGGAAAATGAGAGGTGGAATGTGATGTGCATAAGAGGGGGTTTAAATAACAGTGTTTCCTTCCCCCACTCTTTGCAGGCTACATTAACTTACCTTCTCATTTCCAAGTGACCTTAAATCCCAACAATATGCTAAACATACTTCATGCATTCAAGCAGTCAGTCAAAAATCACTATGCCATCATGGCTTGTGGCACACTTGCTATGTTTATGGGAACAGGCTGAAAGATGCAGCACTGAGGGAGCAATAATTGAAGAGGGCAAATTTTCCAGGTGGCTAAGGCAGAGAAGTATAAACCAGGAAGATGACAGAGGGTGAGAAATCCTAGGGATGTGACAGGATGGGGTCGGAGGGTGAGTTGTTGAAATTGTGTAGAATTATGTAGGAAAACTTAATTATAGTATTTTTCTTTACCATGAAATAGAGAGGTTCTAAGTTTGGAATCCATATGGGGAGTTAACTTTTTCCCTTGAAAATCATCCACTGCAGCTGATCTCAAAGTGTTATTTCTATAGGGAATTTAATTTGGAATTCACCCCCAGATAAGGGCATTGGTATACTGTCACAGAAGAATACTTTTGGAAGAGCTGGAGTACCTGGATAATTGAGAAAGACCCATCATCTCCTCACAGCTTAGCAGATTTCTAACTGGGAGTGGTAATGTGTGTTGGAGCACATATAAGCCAGACACAGAACTACATGCTTTCTTCAACTGTGTGTCCTAAAAGACACCAATATTGTATAGGGCTGCCAGATTTAGCAACGAAACATACAGGGGTCCCAGTTAAATTTGAATTTGTTCTAATAGTCCGTTTATAGATACAATGAGGTAAAAGAAAAATATTGCAGATGTTCCTATTTCAAAGTATATAATTATCTCAATGTAGATATGCATCTCAATGTACATATGTATCTCAAAGAACTTATGCATATGCAATGAAGAAGAATTCAGATTTAACTGGGCTTCCTGTATTTTTGGTTGCTAAATCTCACAAAACTGATTTTGGAGTTTAAAAGTTTGGTGTTGGGGTGCATGGGTGGTTTGATGGTAGAAGGCTTATCTTCCATGTGGTAGAGTCGGCATTGATTCACAGACCATACACCCCTCAAAATAAAAAGAATTTTTAAAACTTAAAAAAAAAAGTTTAATGTTGGCTATTTGAACAGACCCTGCAAAATTAAAATAGAATTTTCTGGTTAAAAAATACTCCAGCTCTAATTTGACATTATAGATGAGTCAACAAGAACTTTCCTTTTCAAAGGAGTCAGATATCAGATGATGAGAATGACAGTAATTGAGAGCAATGAAAGTGATGTTATCCCTTTTTTTCTCCATTTAAATTTGAGTCCATGCAAGAAATTTATTTGTAATTAAATTTGACCTGATATACATTACATCAGGAGAAAGTCATGAAGATAAAATAGACTAATGGCATCTAGTGGTTATGAACTGATTTAGAAAGGTTATCTACATTGTCTATTACCTCTTTACTGCATCACTTAATGATATTTTAGAGATTTCATGTGTAACGGATGGGTAAACAAAGCACCTGAATTTGGTATACCATGGAAATTTCACTCATCTTTCCTTAGAGTGACAGAATTATAGAAGTTTCCTATCTCTCCCGACACTTGCTGAATTCATCCTTGAAAGTATTACAGCCATGTAATAAAATAATGGCTTATTGTCAGGATACGCAAGTTAGTTGCAAATAAATTTAGACCTCACTAATCACTTACTCTCTTACAGCATGTCAGTCTTTAAAAAATGCATTCTTGGAATTCAAATAAAGATATCAATGCTATAGTGCATGTTTACTTTTGTAGGTGAAAGCTCTTAATTAAATTGTGGAGACTGAAGATGTATCTTAAATTATTTTCTGGTGGCAGGTAAAATAAAAGCCAATATGTGGGTGATGTGATTGTATTTTTCTTTTATGATGCATTCAGTTTTAGATTATGGCCCATATTCTTAAGGAAGAAAATCTTCAACTTCTGAAAATGTGATTTTGTTTTTTATATTTCTGTGATTGACAACAACTATAAAAATTATTTCAGCTTACTCCTGATTTTCTCATTAGGGAAGCTAACACCAATTATTTCAGTTGGTTACTCTGTCTAACGGGCAAAGTTACGTTAACAAGTTTGGTTAGAACATCTATAAACACTTTAAAAATGTTTTTATTGACCTCAGCCTTTGAAAATTAATTAAAAGCTTGAAATTTTGGAATGCTTTGGCATATCTTATTAATAAAAAATATGAACACTACTAATTTTTTTGCACATTCAAAATTGTATTAAGTGCTCTGTGAGACACAACTTCACTCTGAGTTTAGGAGAAACAGCCATGTTTTTCCCTCTGGCTTTTGGAAAATTTTTATTTTTTCCAGAAAACAATTGCATTTTAAACAACCCAAGTTAAGTGTATATAAAGCCATTCCTATATTTGCATGAAATAATCATTCTGAGATTAATAAACTATTAGAACACTGTTATGCTATATTCAGCAGAGATCTTAATGCCAAAGAGAAGGTCCAGGAATCAGTCATTTCCCTGATGGAAAGAAAATAGAATGGTCTGGGTCATAGCTTCTATTTCAGTGCCCATCCACCTATATCTATTCCAGGTGATTTTTAGAGTCTCAGATTAATCCCAAACCCTGAGTTGTAGATTTTACTTTATAGGATTTAGTGCTGCGAGACCATAAACAAATCATTTAAACTCTTTCAATTTCATTTTTCCATCTGCACGTAGAAAGTGGGAAGCTAACTGTGTATCATTCCAACTCTCTACGTTTCTTTGTTGCTGGGGCTGTCCTTGTGCATTATGGGATGTTTAGCAACAGCCCTGGCATCCTGATGGCTGTAGCAGCCTTCCTCATCACCATCACCAAGTTGCAGCAACCAAAAATAATTCCAGACATTTTGTCAAATATCCCCTTAGCAGGCAAAATCTCCTCAATTGAGAACCACTGAGCCAAATTACCATTTGGCAAAGATTGCTCCAGGGTACCTGGATCCCATGAAAAGTTCTGAGAACAAAAGTGTTCCATTGTCAGATAAGCAAGGGGAAATTGGACTGACTACTCATTCCTCTTGTGCAGCATGTTCCCTTTCTACCTGCCCTCTTGCAGTCTTAGTCCTAAGAGAGCTTTCTTCAGTCACTCGACACTCTTGATTTCAGCCACTCCCAGGTCTTCATATTTCACCTATACACCAATTCTCCATTTTTATTTAATCTCAGCAGAGACTGTCTGGATGCCCTTTCAACAGGTATCACAGGATCTCAGCCCTGACATATTCAAAACCAAACTTTGCTTCTGCTATTACTGAACCTTCCCTTTCACCCTCTTTCTCATTTAATTATAAGGCCTGTTGCTTTAAGCCTGAACTTGACTCTGCCATTCTTTCCTCCCCCCCATATGCAATCCATGCCTCATTCATTTAATTTAAAACATATTTTGTAACCATTCATTCTGCTTGATTGTAGTTGCCACCATCTCAGTTTAAGCTATCACATTTCTCACCTAGAGAACTTCAATATCCTCTTAATTGGTCTCTCTTCTTCCACTGCCAGCTGCTCTCCACAATACAGTCAGAGGTCTTCTTTTTCTTTCCTGTTTTTTTTTTCTTTTACATGGGCAGGCTCCAGGAATCAAACCCAGGTCTCCAGCACGGCAGGCAAGAACTCTGCCACTGAGCCACCGTGGCCCCAGAGAGGCTTTTTTAAAACAAAGCAAGAATGCCACTCGCTTGCAGAGAGCCCTTACATGGTCTGGATTGCACTTAGAGTGAAATCCTAAATTCTGAATATGGTCTAAAGATTCTGCATGACCCAGGCCCTGTTTCTCTTTCTAGCTTCATTTTGTGTCATTGTCACTTTTGCTCCCAATCCTCCAGACACATTGCCTGCTTTTACTTCCTTCAAGTTCCAAGCTCTTCCTAGTCCCTGTTTTCTTGCATAGGAGCAGGAATTGACTGAGAGCAGTCCTCCAGGATTCAGCCCAAATATTTTCTCCCCCATGAGGTATTTTATGACCTCCTTTCTCCAATGACCATCATGTTCTCAAGTTACATCATGTTCTCAAGTTACATCTTACAAACCCTTCTACTTTTCTTTTTAGAGCAAATTATATTTTCAGTGTTATAAATATTTTTGCTTCATAGTTTATTATCTGTCTTTTCTACTAATTTATAAAGTCCATGAAGTCAAGAACCATGCCTTTTTGGATCACAAGACTGTATCCCAGCACCTGAGTGGATCTTCCATACGTATTTATGGCATAATTGAATACTTTCTCTACCATGCCCGTGCCATCCCTCCTGGCAATTCAAAGTTCACGTTAACGTGATCAAGATTTGAGGAAAGGTGTTTTCCAACTTAATTGATCTACGATCTTATTTTTCCCATAACACTACTTAATATCTCATTTTAAGGAATGCTGGGGTAGGAGAGACATTGAGTCAGTAACTAGAAGCTTTTGTTGGGTCTGTTTCTTTCCTCAGAACTGAAAGCATCATTCTTATATTCACATGGTTTACTTGTCTGTTGATATTGTGCAGCTATTAGGGCATGGCCATTGTGGCAATGGGGCAAAGTCTTAAAATACATCAGAACACCCATTCAAAACCTGGCTTTGTTGTCTACATGATAATTAAGCACTTAGTGTCCTTGCCCATCAATGAACTTACTGCAAGGAATTTGTATAGATAAAATAGGATAATAAGCATAAAACATTTCTGAAAAATGATTAAGTCTTATACAAATTTAAAATAATTTAATTTTTTAAATTACAAAAATTTAACCAGGTTTTTTAATTTAAAAAAATTGAACCAATTTTCCAATATTTCCTAGGACTTTAGACCCATCACACTATTAAAAATATATTTTTTGTGCATATCAAATTTAGCAGAGAAAGGAATGAAACCTTTTACTGTGATCAGACATCAAAAACCAATGGAATGCTCATGTGATTTTTAAAGAACTTATATCCCTTTCCCACAGATTTAATGGAATTTGCCAGTTCTTGATTACTCAGACATAGAATAGCGATACTATTAGGCTGACATAGGGGAAGAGAATTATTATGATACTATGTTTTTTTTCTTTAAATTTGAAATGTCACATAGGATGAAATGTATTGAGCCTCATCTTCATAATTACTGTGTGCAAACTCTGTCTCAGGGTCTACAGTCAGTGGGTTGCATCCATTAGTTCATGAAATAATCACAGTGCCCCAGTGGATAGATAATGTTAGTCCATTTTTACAAAGGAGTCACATCGAGATTTAGTCACACATAAATAGTTAGTCATGGGGTGATGTTTCAAATGCAAGTCTTTGAATTTTACCAGTTGGCTTCCTCACTGTAGTCCGCAAATGGGTAAATGTCACCTGGTCCCTTCTGAAGACAGCCTGACTCCTAGAACTCCTAATTGCCTGCATCTAGGGTCGTGAGCCTGAAAGTTCTCATAATCTGGAAAAGTTTTCCAATCGATATATTTAGATATATCTAAAGACACCATTACATTTGACTTTCTTAACTGCCTGTTCAATGTCAGATATTCTGATTATCTGGATTTTGAATTGGGATTCGAAAATGAATGAAAGACCTTGAATACCAAGTTTTAAACTGATGGGAGCCCTTATGAGGAAGGCATAAAGGCCTGGGATCAAAGATTTCTAATGAGCGTCCTCATGAACTCTGATGCTCTCAAGGCAAGTGGCATCAACATAATCTCACTAATGCTCAGCAGGAACCAGAGCCATTATTTTCTGACTTGAAACACGATGTCCTTCAGGGTGGAAAGAAAGAAAGAAGAGTAGAAATCATAAGGTGAATTGCTATGTGTAACTCCGAGCAAGTTTGTCAGAAATGACAAACTGTTAACTATAAGCCAAGCTAATAAAAATCCTTGAGATTCTCAATTATCTCTATTGTAAGCCCTCACATAAAATGCTAATTTATTCCAATAAATTAATTTATTAAGGCTAGAAAGGGCATATTAAGATACTTTTTTAAAATGAATTTTTAAATAGTAAGTAAAACTATGATACAGAAAGTCCTGACCTTTCATTACTTGTCCCATTCCATTCTAGTAAATGTAAAAGTTACTTCAAGGAGAACTTATAGCTTTCATTTAATTTAATCAGAATCTTTTAGCAGAAAGTTTTATTTAAAATTTTTGATGAGTTCCTCACCCTGAGAGTCAAGTTATACAAGAAGTGCTTATTAATTTTCTAGAAATAATGATCATTAACGATTTATTTAGGTTTAAGTGGCTATTCTTTAAAAAAATGTCATGATTCTTAGCTAGCTTGTCCTAAGACATTGTTTCTATTTTGAGGGAAATACTGTGTTATTGTATCCACCTGTGAGAAGTTAACTTGTCTTCTCATGTTCAATAGTATTTCAAAAAATTTTATGGCTTCGAAATCCATTCAGAAGTATGCCAAATATAAGGTAACATTAATTGAGACATTTTATTTAATATTGCAGCAGGATAATAATATTATAATGATTTGACCCTACGTCAGGCACTGAAATGGTTGTGTTGCATATAGTTTCTGTAATTCTGACAGAAACTGTATTTGTTAAGTATTATTATTTCCGTGTTACAAATGAAAGCACTGGGGTTCAAAATGCATATTTTGCTCAAGGCATAGAAAGCTAATACAGATTTTTAAAGAAATAAAATTCAAACTTAGGTGTAGGAAACATCCAAACTCATTTCTTTCTGCTCCTTTCTAAATTCATTTCTAAATAAAATAATATGGGGATATTTATTTTTTATTTGCAGCTTGTAATAACAAAAATGACATGCAATAGGATATTCCTAATTGATTGATCACTGACTGATATCCATTCATCAGTGGATGGACATCTGTGTGGTTACCGTTTTGAGGGCTCTTGTGAATAATGCCGCTACGAATGTCCATGGGTACGTTTTGATGTGGACATACGTCTTCATTTCTCTTGGGTTGATAGTTTAATTCCTTCCTTAGTGCTTCTTTCCCAACTTCGGCAAATCCCCCTCATGGGATAGGGACTTTTCACATCCTTGATGGAGAGTGAGGAAGCCTGGGCGCCCACAGCTCCCTTACCTTGACCTGTGCTTGTCTTTTCCCAGAGCCACCCATCGGGCAGATGCACCCGCCGCACGGCAGTGCCACTCCCCAGAAGAGCAGCACCCTGCTTGTCATCATCGTGGTCACCATTGGTGCCATCACAGTGCTGGCGGTGGTGATTGTGGCCGTGATTTGCACCCGGCGTTCTTCAGCCCAGCAGAGAAAGTAGGTAACAGCCGGCCAGGGAAAAGTCCCCACTTGACCTGCCAACCACAGTTTGGGGTTATTTTTTTTAAGATTTCCTGTGCTCTTTCATATTTCACCCTGTATTTCTTATCCCCTGACCCTGGCAGAATACTCTGTGCTTCCATTTGCTTTTACTTCTCAGGACCAGATTCTCCCTTCTAAGGGAAGACAGGTGTCCCTTAACATTTAAAGGAATAGTCGCTCCTTATGGCCATCTCTGCCAGCATGGATATAAGGTCAGAGATGTGTGTTCCTCCAATTTATGGAAAGAATGCATCCCCCAGTATTTATTTTTCACATTTGGCCAAGGAAGCCCATATGCAGTTAATCAAGGCTTGTTGAGTGATTGACTAAGTATAGAGGACCAACCCAATGTACTTACAATACTATGGGATTTTTAGTTTTCAGGTAGTATTTAGGAAGAAGAGATTCCAGAAATTTTAAATAGTTCAAATTTCCTGGCTTTTGGTTAATTCTCAGAAATGCAAAATTTTGAAGGGTTTAAAAATATTTTCATATAATGCAACTCTAAGCTCTATCACATGCAGAGTGATGCATCAAAAAGTTCAAAGTCTAGAAGGGAAAGGTTGCCTATGCACTTCCCAGCAACATCCTATGAACAGCCTGCTAGCCTTGTGTCAGCCAGTTTGAGAAATTAGCAGTAATCCCTGGTCATTCTCTGCCTCTTTGCCTCTCTAGTCCTTTCAAGTCCAATCTGATAGGTCTTTCAGTCCCACTCTGAAAGGATTTGCTATGATAGGTTTCTTGCTTTGATGTTTTTTGCCTCAGGCATGAAGCTAGCTCTGCAAACCTGAGGCACGGGCTCAGAGGCGGCTACTGTGACAACTGTATACTACACACATTGCTAGATGAAGCTTCTCTAGCAAATGATTTTTCCTTTTCCTCTTGCTAATACCTCAGCCTTTCACTCTTCCTTTCTTTTTTAAAAATCTGATAACTCTTATCTGTTGATCTCTAGTGTTTTGTGCAGTACTCTGAAGTGAGGCGTTTCAAAACAGAATCTGGGGAAGATGTATGTGCTGAATAAAATTGCCATTAGGGGTACAAATGCAGTCTTTATATTTAATGTGTTGCTATTGCAGTACAAACTTTATATGCAGCTGCATTTATGATATTGGACTATTTGAAGCTGTTGACAGCTGATGTGCTGGCCTATTGTGCTCAAGTGAGAAACAGGACAGAATGAGCCTAACAGAACCAGCCTCCTGTGTAAACATTTTGAGGAGACATAATTACCCACATAACTTTCTAGACTGCTGGGCAATTAGCAAGGATCTGGGGAAAGATAATTGTAGTTAAACCTGGAAAAATCTCTTGGTCCCTGTGTCCAGGAAAGGTGTTCTACAAAGATGGAAGAGTGGAACATCAAGGCACCAGGTCTCCGATGTCAAGGATACAGATAAGGGGAGGATTCACATAAAGGAGATGGGAGAGTGTCAGAAACAGATTTTGCCTACTTTATGATTATTGTGAAACATTGATTCATTCGTTAAACTAATGAAATTTAATTAATGACACCATTTGTATCATTCTTTTTCATTTTTCATTACTGTGAGAAGATTGGTCAAGGATTACATTGACTTAATGAACTGGATTGCTGGAAATATTTTGTTTCTCTACAGAGAAAATGAGGATATTCTTAAGGTGCAAATGATATTGCATCACTTTCAGTAACTTTCAAGTTTGTCTTAAAGCCCATAGTAATCACTTTGGTAAGAGTTTGAAGGTTTTATTTAGAAAGGGTATAGGTTGAGCCCTGGGTATTACTTGTTTATAAAATTAGGGAATGAATGAAAGGATGAATGATTCCATGAATGACAGGACTCCAAATAAAGTTCATCGTAGGTCCTGATGTGCTTCCACTTTGATTCTTGCCCACCTCACACTCAAACTCTTAATATTTACTTGGCGTGGTTTCACCCTTCTGTTTTAAATATCATTCTTCAGTGATGTATCCATTAACATTCATCTTTGTTTCTATTTATATGTTAAGAGAAAGAAAGAGTAAATTAAATTCTCTCAAGTTATTTCTGAATATTTGTTTTGCTTTTTCTTGATTTCATTGAGGCCCCTTCTCAATATATTGAGCCCTTTAGGACAAATTGATTAATGCAGGTGAAAATAAATAAATTCTAATCTACAATAGAAATAATGTCCTTTACAGGGTTCTCAGAAATTGGGATTTAATGTAATTAATAAAATGTATTAGAAAATGTTAATGGGCTTCTTGAATGCTTCTTTGTCTGGGAGTGCTGGGAAATGTACATTTTTCTTTGTTTTTGTTAGGGACTTGAATTACATCAAAATGGATTGAAAAATATTTTTATATCACTACCAGTAATACCTTGTCCAAGTTATTATCTACCAATTTTATTCAATGGCTTATATCTTATAATTTATATATGTATAGATTTTAATAAGATAGGCCATCTGATTGATTCACAATATAATTGGGAAAGTTTCATTTTTTGTGATATAAAATAACTAACAGAAGTTAGAACACACAAGTTCTATTCTGGTTTTTTCACTTCTTTACTTAAATTAATTGTGTTACCTGAGGGAATATCCTTAATTCCTGGGCCTCAGTTCCCTCATAAATATAATAAGAAATAAAGCTAAATACTTTCTGTTATCCCCTTGGCCTTTAAATTGCTATGAATGCACCTCCTTGTTGATTTAACCTGTACACAGCAACTCTTAAATATAAACACACATTCAACTCTTGACAAAAATAAATTCAGTTCTGAGAATCAAATTCTTTAACTTCATTGAAATATATGGTACTTTACCTTATATCTGTAACTTTCACTGATTTTTAAAAAAATTTAATTGTTTTGTAGTATTCATCTCATAGGGATTTCAACTGGTAACTACAGAAGATTTTAATATGCCTTAATTCCATTTAATATAATACAGATTTACTTAAGTATTTAGAACACATTGATCCTGGGTTCCTAATAGAAGTCTTCATTTTTCTGTTTTTAATAATAGTTGATAGAATGATGATGATCAATATGGAGTTAAGTGCTAGAGACCTTTGGAAAAGATTTGGACTGAGAAAGATGGAGAAGTTTTTATACTTGAGGAATATCCTCCCAGTATCTCTTTTCTGGTTAACTGATAACCATCCCTGTACACTTAGTTCAGGCGTCCTTCCTTCCTGAAGCCTTTCCTAAGCCTAGGGGGACCAGGTGTACCTGCCTTATGCCCCTATCAAATCTTGGGCACCCTTCCGCCCAAATACCAGAATCATTACAGAGCTGTTCTTTGCCTCCTGTGAACAACTTGAGCAGAGGATTCCTAACACATACTGGAATAATTTATCATGATATGGAAAAACAACCTATGAGATGAGATTAATTGTTTAGTGCTTCAGTGGGCACAGTCTTGAACACAATGGACCCTCAACCAATGCTGGTTCTTAAACACTTGCATCCCCACATATTGATTAAAAGTAAAAGGGAAGGAAAGTCCCCTTAGAGTGTTAGGTTTTATGCAAAGTAAGAAACAGGTGGATGAATAAAGAGTCAGAGAAGAACCTTCCCCAAATACTTCCAAGTCAGTAATGGAAAGTTATTATTCAGTTCAAGTCATGATTGTATGCTTTGTATATGTTCTATAATATATTAAAAAAAGCAAATCTGACAAATGTTAACTCTTAAGCTAAAAATCTTTCTGTAACTCCCTACTGACTTCCTGATATTATCAAAAATGCTTCTGTTGGCAGCAAGGTCTCCCATAATTAGTCCCCATCTACTTTCTGCCCTTACTATCTGCCAGTTCCCAGAGCATACTCTGCAAGTATCACCAGAAGCCATGCCATTTTTCATTTATTTATTAAACTCCCAATGTCTCACCCATCTTTGCATTTCTGATCCTTAGCACATTTCTTGAGACATAGTTGATATCCCATAAAAATTCAATGAATAAAATACAGAAATACCTAGATAAATAAATAATTGTAAAACAATGGATGTTGTTGGAGAAGTAAGGAAAACAGAGTTTGTTCCAGTAACACAGAGGAAGTAGCTGGACAGCTCTGTAAAACAAGTGCAGATGAAATACCAAGGCAAGTGGTATACCAAGGTGAGAGGAACGTTTTAGATAATCTTAGATCATATTGACCTAAAGTGGTGAGGAAAGGTGCCTGAAGGAGAGAGGCTTGATTGGAATCTTAAAGAATAAGTAGTTTGTAGGTAAGTAGGAGTATGAAGGAGCTTTGGATGGAAGAAAAATCCCCTTCCTTGGTTGAGCTGTGAGAACTTTGCCGTGGTCTGAGGAGACGGCAGTGAACCTTGGTGAATCCCTTGCTCTGACTTCATTAAAGAACTCGTGGATAGGAAGAGACACTCCTACCCTAGAGTTATTTTTAAAAGCAGAAAGATCTCTGGTACCTATGGGCAAAGGATATATGTAAGGAGGGCAGCAGGTTTAACATGTGAAATGTTTTATGTCTTATAGGAAAAAAACTAGCTTTAAAATAAAAACAAATGAACAAAATCAAATAATTCACTAAGGCAGTGCTCCTCAAACTTTAGGCATATCAAAAATCGCCTGAGGGCTGTTAAAATGCAGAATGCTGAGCCCGACTTCTGAGTTTCTGTTTAGCAGGTCTGGGGTGAGGCCCGGGAACATGGACTTGAACAAGCTTTCAAGTGATGCTGCTGTCACCGGTTCAGGTCCACACTTTGAGAACCGCAGCTCTAGGGATATCCGCTTATGGGCTCAGAAGATTCCACAGGTGAAGCAGAGAAACTGGGGTGCAGAAACAGCAGTCATGTCAGGAAGCCAGCAGATAGGCAGGTCAGGGTGACAGCTGGTCCTATAGGTTTGAAGAACAAATTTCAGGAGATTTAGTGGTGAGCACATGCCAGCGTTAATACCAACCTGCTGGGAGTTGGGAAGGCCTCGCTAAAGCCAGAGATTTCTCTCCTGATAAGCAACATAATAGGAACATTTATTTTCTTGCTTAAATAGAGGAAACCAGCATTGCTTGGAACTGAGGTCCTGAGAACAGCTGAAAGAATGAATAAATAAAGCATGCATGTAAGCAAGGGATAAATGGAATTCATAATTTATTTCAAGTTCCAAAAATTCTTTAACAAATTTCTTTACCACAGGCAATTTAATAATGAGTCACCACAAGACGTCTCACTGTGTTGTCTTTGGTTTGGGAGCTGGTGCTTCTCTCTATGCAGTCAGGTGGCCGCTGGGGTTAAAGTTATTTAGCATTTTGATCTGTTAGCAAAAGACCTGATGAGGTCAAACCTCAAAGTTTCGAAATGACATTAAATTCTTCTGAGGAGTTACCTGAGGTAAATTACATAAAGCCTTTGGGTGAGTAGCGGATCAGTTTCCTGTGGGCAGGTGAATGAATGTAAGGAAATGAAGTCAAGGAATGGATGGTAAGCAGCGAGTTATTACCTTAGACATAAAAAAATGATCTACGGTCATTCCAGACCATTGTCTCGAGACAGTGTGGGGCTGCTGCCAGGAAATCAGCAACATGCAGATAGTTGTTAGGAAAATATTAGAGCAGAAAGCACTGCATTATTTCTCTACTAAAGTACAAGACGGATGTGAAGGCTGAGGTTCTTTGTCTCCTGTCCTCATCACCATACTTCCAGACAGATGAAAATGAATGTTAGGGAATATCCAACAAATCAAACCACCAAACATTTATCCATTGCCTAATATATATGCAAACCTTCTCGCTCAGCAATTGGAAAACCCAAGTCATTCCCAGTGGCCTTGCCAATTCTGCTGAGTGCTTTCATTTTGAGATAAACACTTTTGAACCATTTGGCCACCACGGACAACAGTTATTATCGGAAACCATTGATTGTAGACGCAGGGTGTGAGGAGGAGGTGATTCTTCTGGTCTTCTGTCAGCAGGGAGATTTTATCTGCTTGAATTCTGTCTTTGAAGAGATATTCTTATTTTAAAACAAAGAGAGCTACAAGTGAAGATTTAAAAATTATAACACAGCAGAGCAGGTACCAAAACCTACTTCTGAAAAAGGCCAAGCAGTAAAAACGTAGGCTTTGCGAGCCACGTGGTGATTGTCTCAGCTGTTCAGCTCTATTGTTGCAGTGCAAAAGTGAGTGCGCTTGGCTGTATTCCAATAAAACTTAATTTACCACGACAGGGAATGGGTTGATTTGGCCTGTGGGCCATATACTGACCTCTGCTGGAGAGGATGGGAGCACGAGCACCTTGCTAATTTATTTAGCTATGCAGGGAGCATTTGGATACCCTAATCCAAAATATTGCCACTGAAAAAAGAAAATTTATGTTGCTAAATCCTTGTTGGAGAAGCTAGAGACATTTGAATCATACTTCCTAACTGTATTCTTTCTCTTTTCAGAGGATGGGTCTCATTGTGTTTGAATCCAGACACATAGTGACTCCATGGCAAAAGTGTTTTATTCTTCTAAGAATGTGCTCATGCGACCTTTTGTTTTCAAATAGGAAGCATCCCAATTTACATTAATTCATACAACTGAGATGTAGGCAGACTCTTTTCTAAGCCCCAGTCTTGGCAGTTGGCACAAATCCTTGCCTTTTTATTCCTATTTGCCCTTTTAAAGCAACTCCTTCATTTATCTCCTAGACAGATGTGGCAGTCAGTTACCTCATGCATAGCTCGAAAGATTGGCATATGGCTGCATCTAACCCATTGTCACCTTGTGTGTGAATCTGTAGCCGGTGAAGCTGGAGTAAGGAGCCCTGGCAGGCAGCCGAGGCCCTCGGGATTCAGAACCACATCTCCTACAGCGTGGCGAAGCTCCAGGGGAAAAGAGAAAAGGCAGCCAAGACAAGTCTGCCAGTTCCTGGGCTTCACAGCATTCCTCCTGGGAGGCCTTTTGTTTCCTTCCCTGCCTCTAATTTGAATTGACTGCAGAAAGGAGAGGACCATTGAATAGAGGCTTTCACACTTTTCACAAAGTTTTCTAACTTTGTTCCATAGGAAACGGGCCACCCACAGTGTTGGCAAGAGGAAGGGCAGCCAGAAGGACCTCCGCCCACCTGATCTTTGGATCCATCATGAAGAAATGGAGATGAAAAATATTGAGAAGCCAGCGGGCACTGACCTTACAGGAAGGGACTCCCCAATCCAAAGCTGCCAAGATCTCACACCAATCAGCCACAGCCAGTCAGAAACCCAACTGGGGAGCAAAAGCACCTCTCATTCAGGTAATTCTCTCCTCACTAGGCCAGGGAAGACAACCCATTCTGAGCCCACAAGATTTTCCACCCCTTCTTCAGTACAGATATCCTTCATACCATTTTGGGTCATTTATCAATAGTCAGAATAAGGTAATATAAATGTGGTTGCTCAACCAATTGTACTCCCTTCTTCACCAACTAACATCCCTGCTGCCTGCCTTTTATGGTCTTAATGCCTCTTAAAATTTCTAAGAGAACAGAAGTGAGAAAGTTGAGAAATACTGAAATGTCTGAATTAGTGAAATTCAGATTCAGAAATTACTTTATTACTGAAATCTATCAGAATTGATTTGCTTTTTGTCAAATTTTGAGCAAAAGTTTTGTCTAGATAATAAAATTGGACCCACCTGTACATTTTCCCATTCCCTATTGCTATGGGTAGTTAAAAACCGGTTCTAAATTTGGTATCAGTTCCTTGTTTTAAAAAATCAGATCAGAAGGATGCAAAGTATGAAAATATTGTGTATTCATTCATTTTGGCCTTTATTACCATGGAGAACATCTGTCATCTTCCGGCAACCATATTATATGACCACCAGCCTAGTCTGATGGAATCTGCCTGAAGAATGTTGGTATATGGTGTGATCTGAAGAAAAAAGCCTGCTGTTTAATGAATTAAAATGAAACAATTCATATCCAGGAATAACTCAGAAATTTAGACAGTCGTTGTAGGGCATTTCACTTTCTGTAGGTCCTCATATTTTCTAATTGCTTGTGGGAAGTAGAATAATCAACCAAATATCTTCATCACAAAATCCTTTGGTCTACTTATAATGTGATTATAGAATGAGTAGCTGTTATTTTTAACTGAATTAAAGTAGTTTTGTTATTTGAAGTCTAACCGGTTTACTGGACTTTCTCAGATCTGATGTGGAATAAGCAAGGAATTCAATGACTAATTTTTCCCCATGAGTTGTTGAATATCCTTTTTCTAGCCCTTAAATGATAGCTGGAACACATTCCATAACTTTGCTGTCTAACTGTAGGCCAGTCCTGTTGAAAACCACAGTCAGAAATTTAAGTGAAAGATTTTCCCTCCCTCATGACCAGCTAGACTTTTGGTTCTGGGGACTGGGGTCACTAGTGGTTCTTTAAATCCTCCATACTTTGGAGTGAAGTGGGTTGGCTTGAAAGGGCAGAAGGGAGTACATTTGTTTCAGGAGCGCTTCTATTTCTTCCCCCTACCACTACACTTTTCTTGACAATGTAAGATGAGAAGGGTGGCATGTGGAGAGAAGGGAGGAGAAGGAGCTGAAGAGAGATGGACAATCTGAAGTTCTTCACTGCTTTTCTGAACACATGGACTGGCCTCAGTGTGGTATCCAAATTTGAGGTCTCTCATTCAGCCAAGTATAAATTTTTCATGGGATTCCTCCACTGCCCATTTTGATGAAGGATATAAGGTCAGAGCTTAACTCCTTCCCACCAGGCACAGCAATTCCTGTCAGTCTCATGTGTCCTCTGATGTGTCACCCACACTTGGGTATATTCTGTCAAGTTGACAAAAGCCTGATCAACTTCCCAAGTGTCTCCTTAACTCCCAGGAAGTTTCCACATCCTTCCCAGTCCAAATGGTGAGAAAGCATGTATTTCTCCATGGCCCCTCTTTCAGCCATACTCTTTCCAATTGCCTTTTCTGCTATTTACAAAGACACAGCGAATATGCTTCCTGAACCTGGAAAATGAATGCAAAGCAAATCTCTTTTGCAATATCCACCACACTTTGCAGGAAGTTCCTCCTGCAGCTTTAGCTTTGCCTCTGTGTGGACACCAGGGAGGGAGGAACACCCTTGCCTCCCACTGAAGGGAATATAATTACCTCTGTGCCCTCAGAAGGCTTTGCCAGTGACTTCTAGGACCTCATCTTTCTTGCCTTGCCCTTCATCTTTTATACCCTGAGATGACATCTGAAGGCAGCCAGACCAGTCTTGATGCCTCTTAATAATTTCTGGGGGGAGATTTTACCCCATATTGGGATGTTTTCACTAGAAGGTGAAGGTTCTTTAGCCTAAGTATACTCCAGAAATAAAATGGAGGATGCTTATTTCCTTTTTGGGGTGATGAAAATTTTTGAGGTTAGTAGTGATTGTCATACAACACTACAAATATAGTGGAAGTAACTGAATTGTACACGTTAAAATAGTTAAATGGTGAATTTTATGCTATGTGAATTTTACCACAATAATAAAAATATCAGTGGAATAACAATTATATTAAAGTCTCAAGGAATTCCTATAATTCTGAACATGGTCCATTCTTTGAATAAAGAAGTAATCATGAAACTGGGATGGGGGAATACCTAGTAGTATCAAAATGACTTAATAGAAAATTATTATATCATAGTTAGATTCAGAATTACTATGTTATTTTGAAAACCACATCAGGTAGTATTGTATTTTTTGCATTAACTTTCAAATATCATTTTGAAAACTAGAGAGGAGAGAAGAAAAGCCTATTGCATTCACCCATATTTTTGCTTTTGGATATTCCTTTTTTCTTCCCGATATTCCAAGAGTTCTTCTTTAATTATTTCCTACCTGTTTAGAGAACTTCTTTTAGCTATTTGTTGAAAATAGATCAGCTGATGATAAATTAATTTAGTTTACAAAATTTAATCTGAGAATGGCTTAATTTCACCTTCATTCCTAAAGGATATTTTCAATGATGATAGAATTCTTGGTGGATGGTTCATTTCTTTCAGCATTTAAAAATTTGGTACTTCCTTCTGGTCTCTGTGATTTCCACAGAGAAATCTTCTGCCATTTGAGTTGTTTTTCCCCTATAAATTAAGGTGTTTCACTCTCACAGCTTTTGACTTTCTCCTTTGTCTTTGTCTTCCAGAAATCTATGATGTGTCTTGGCATGGATTTCTTTGAGATTGTTCTGTCTGGAGTTTACTGAATTTCTTCAAGGTGTAGGTTTATGTCTTTTCACCAAATGTGGGGAATTTGCAGCCATTATTTTGTTTAGTTTCCAGCCCCTTCCTCTTTTTATTCTCCTTCTGAGAATTCAGTGACACAGATATTAGATCTTTTGCTGTAATTCCACAGTTTCCTAAGACTCTGTCCATTCCTTTTCTCAGTCTATATCCTCTGTTGTTCAGATAGGTTTATTTAAATTGTTGTATCTTCAAGGTTACTCATTCTTTCCTCTGTCCTCCCCATGCTGCTATTGAACCTACCCTTTGAGTTGGTTTAATTTTGGTTATTGTGTTTTCTGGAATTTATTTTGGCTCTTCTTATGACTTCTATTTATTTGCCAATATTTTTTCTAGTTTTTTGCTTAGACTTTGTAATTTTCATTGTTTCATATGTGCTCACAATTGCCTTAAAATCCATGTCATATAATTCCAACATCTCCATTATCTCAGTGTTGATATCTATTGATTGTCTTTTTTTTTTTTTTTCATTACAATTGTGGTTTTCCTAGTTCTTGGTAAAATGAGCAATTTTAAGCTGAAACATAGACAGTTTTTTGCATATGATTTGAAAATTTAGATATTAAAACCTTCTGTTTTAGCCAACTTCTTTTGATACTACTCTGGCAGGGGAAGGGAGAGTGCTGCATCATTTCTGCCAGGTAGGGGTGGAAGTCCAGTCTCCCCACTTGGACTTCACTGACATCTGGGTAAAGGGAGGGGCTCTTCATTGTTACTGCAGACCACCTAGCCTCCACTGACACTAACCCAGAGGGAAGATAGAGTGATGTCTCATTATTTCCAGAAGGGGGTAAACATCCAGACTCTCCACAGAGAACTCCACTGACACTGTGAGAAGGTTTGTAATTATTGGTAACCTGAAGGCCCAGATACCCACCTGGCCTTTATGGTGGTGATGGGGGACAGGTGGGGCGTCTCATTATAGCCTGTTGAGGATGGGATCTAGGATCCCCGTAGGCCTTTACTGATAAGTGCAATGGGTGTGGCCACCGTTTTTGGTTTTTGTATGAGATTAGATTGTAGTAGACCGGTTATTGTATAAAAGTTTCTGCCTTACTAAGTTGCCTCTTTGCTGTATTTTGACTAGAGAAAGCAAGTGTGAGGCTTTTATTTTTATCAGTGCCGTTTGGTTGCTAGGTTGCCAGCTTCTCCAGCTCCAATTTTGGTATATGTAAGCCAAAAAGAAAATCCAAGGAAACCCCTGTCTTGTTCATCAGGCACAACAACCCTAACTTGTCTTGCTTCTTCTCTTCACTTTTCAGAATCTTCCTATGATTTTGTTTTATGTGTAGGATTTTTAGCTAAAGTTAGCGGGAGGAACAGGGAAAAGTACATCTATCCCATCTTCCAGAATTATTGTGAAATTTAGCATATTGTTGTAGGAACAAGTGCTTTGAGAAAGATGCAATCAAAATGAAGATAGTAAAGAGAAAGATATCTAAATTGTTGAAGGAGATGGTAGAGTACATAGCAACTTAAGTCTGGAAAATTATTCTTCAGGAATATAATACTAGGATCACAGGGCCTCTCTCATATTGTATGTCATGGAACTGGAAGCACCCTTTGAAAGTCTTCAAATTCCGCTCCCAGTGTTTTTAAATGAGAAACTGAGGACACAGAAAAATAATCACTTACTACCATTCCAGAGCTATTGATGGTAACATTAGTGCCAAAATCTAGGTTTATTAAAAGAATGTGCTACCCCATTTGGTGGAAACAAATTACTTTAGCTAGCAGAAGGTGCTGAAAATATATTTCAAAAAAAGTTTATGACTTAAAATAATGGATTTCCTTCACAATGCTGGTCTGAAAACAAACTAGATGATGGCCATGTCATTGAATTAAGAGATTCTCCCTAACCATAACCCTCTAACCTCTAAGGGTTCTCTCTAACCCTCCACATATGATGGAAGAAATGATAGGGAAAGAAGGTAAAATGGCATCAAGTTGTACTATTATAGTTCAAGTATTAGGGTACTAGACATAAATTCTTTAGTGTATATTTCAAATTTGTTACCAGAGAGATATCATCTGTAAATAGAAAGGATTATAAATATAGCACTTTCCCTGATTTAATAATTAAAAATGCAACTGAAGGAGTAAAATGCCAAACATCTTTGAAACTTAAACCTTGCATTTTCCCAGTGAGGGCAGCTCTTTCTAATGGACTTTTAACTTAATGTGCAGATAAGAGATACATATTTAGTGGTAATATTTACATGGCAGGTAGAAAAAGAAAATAAAGACTGTCACCCTCAAACAATATTCTGATTTTAATAAACTTTTCTTTCATTAAATTTCAAAACAGGAAAAAAATTGGGTTTATTTAAGGATGGCCAGTGATCTATCTAACCTAAGAACTGCTTTGGAAACAATGTGTAATGGCCCACAATAGATTTCTTAAACTGAGGCACTCTCTAACATTCATAGTTTATGAAGAACTGTTCACTGAAACTTAGTTGTAATTTCAAAAAACATGATATTTATTTTAAATTCAGGCATTTAAAAAAACATACCTTAAAATTTTTCTCAGTAAAACTACAGGTAGGTGGTTCTTCCGATACATAGAAAAAAACTATTCTAGTTAAGAAAATAAATCATTGAAATCAGTGATTTGATATTATACACATTCTAAGTGTATCAATGAATGTTATAAAATTAAAATGTTAGCTTTGTCTTGAGATCAGAAGAAAAAAATACGACTCAAGTGATTACTTCTGGATTTTCTTCCAGCTGGTTTTCAGATGAATTCATATGTAGTTTTGTTCTTTCACTAAATTAACTGATTCAACCTGTTGATTTTAGTGTTGTGTAAACATAATCACAATGTTTTTCATGGTGGAAAAAATGAAATACCACAATACTGTTCTGATCATCTAACCTGCTAAATCAATGGATTTCCAGTTTCCAGCATTGTATTGTTAGCAGCTTTGTAAAATTATAACTTTGATACAAGTTTAAACTCACAGAAAAATTTTAAGAATGATATAGGGAACTCCTTTATGCATTTTACCTAAATTTGCCAGTTATTGTTTTATCCTATTTGCTGTCATTTGTAGTCTCTGCATATGTGTGTCTGTCTGTCACACTTGTAATCTCTCTCTTTCCTCTCTCTCAAAAGAGTGATAGCTATAGGTAGAGATAAATACATAATTCTCTTGCCCTTGTAAGCTATTTCAATTTTTTTAATGGCCTGGAGGAGTTAGGGTTTCAGAATTTCTTTAAATATATAATAATAGTTTGACTGAAAAAAAGGCTCAGAGTTAATCCTTCTGCAGACTTTCAATGTGTGGATAAAGATTTTCTATTAATCATAGAAACTATTCTTGCATTATAATTTTAAATATTAATTCAGTTTCTTCATATTACATTTCTTTTCAGTGACTCCAGTTGTATGTATTTAGTTCTTCTTTATCTATCTTCCATTTCAACCACCTTCTCTTTGGCTATTTTTATTTCTTTCTTTATCTTATTTATTTCTTTGGACTTTTTCCTGCCTTTCTTCAATGCTTAAAAATGTCATTGGAATCAGTTCCGTTTGGGCATCTCATAATTTGTCTCCATTTCTGAAATGATTTTCTTTTTCTCTTATGTCTTTCTGAATTCCAGCAGTTCTCCCTAGGTTCTTAGGGTTTTCTGTACATTTCTTTTCTTTTCTTTTCTTTTTATTTTTTTATTTTTTATTTTTTTTTATTAACGGAAAAAAAAAGAAATTAACACAACATTTAGAAATCATACCATTCTACATATGCAATCAGTAATTCTTAACATCCTCACATAGATGCATGATCATCGTTTCTTAGTACATTTGCATCAGTTTAGAGGAACTAGCAACACAACAGAAAAAGATATAGAATGTTAATATAGAGAAAAGAAATAAAAGTAGTAATAATAGTAAAAAACAAACAAACAAACAAAAAAACAAAAAAACACCCTATAGCTCAGATGCAGCTTCATTCAGTGTTTTAACATGATTACTTTACAATTAGGTATTATTGTGCTGTCCATTTTTGAGTTTTTGTATCTAGTCCTGTTGCACAGTCTGTATCCCCAGCTCCAATTACCCATTATCTTACCCTGTTTCTAACTCCTGCTGGACTCTGTTACCAATGACATATTTCAAGTTTATTCTCGAATGTCCGTTCACATCAGTGGGACCATAAGTATTTGTCCTTTAGTTTTTGGCTGGACTCACTCAGCATAATATTCTCTAGGTCCATCCATGTTATTACATGTTTCATAAGTTTATCTTGTCTTAAAGCTGCATAGTATTCCATCGTATGTATATACCACAGTTTGTTTAGCCATTCTTCTGTTGATGGACATTTTGACTGTTTCCATCTCTTTGCAATTGTAAATAACGCTGCTATAAACATTGGTGTGCAGATGTCCGTTTGTGTCTTTGCCCTTAAGTCCTTTGAGTAGATTCCCAGCAATGGTATTGCTGGGTCATATGGCAATTCTATATTCAGCTTTTTGAGGAACCGCCAAACTGCCTTCCACAGTGGTTGCACCATTTGACATTCCCACCAATAGTGGATAAGTGTGCCTCTTTCTCCGCATCCTCTCCAGCACTTGTCATTTTCTGTTTTGTTGATAATGGCCATTCTGGTGGGTGTGAGATGATATCTCATTGTGGTTTTGATTTGCATTTCTCTAATGGCCAGGGACATTGAGCATCTCTTCATGTGCCTCTTGGCCATCCGTATTTCCTCTTCTGGTAGGTGTCTGTTCAAGTCTTTTTCCCATTTTGTAATTGGGTTGGCTGTCTTTTTATTGTTGAGTTGAACAATCTCTTTATAGATTCTGGATACTAGACCTTTATCTGATATGTCATTTCCAAATATTGTCTCCCATTGTGTAGGCTGTCTTTCTACTTTCTTGATGAAGTTCTTTGATGCACAAAAGTGTTTAATTTTGAGGAGCTCCCATTTATTTCTTTCTTTCTTCAGTGCTCTTGCTTTAGGTTTAAGGTCCATAAAACCGCCTCCAGTTGTAAGATTCATGAGATATCTCCCTACATTTTCCTCTAACTGTTTTATGGTCTTAGACCTAATGTTTAGATCTTTGATCCATTTTGAGTTAACTTTTGTATAAGGTGTGAGATACGGGTCTTCTTTCATTCTTTTACATATGGATATCCAGTTCTCTAGGCACCATTTATTGAAGAGACTGTTCTGTCCCAGGTAAGTTGGCTTGACTGCCTTAGCAAAGATCAAACGTCCACAGATGAGAAGGTCTATATCTGAGCACTCTATTCGATTCCATTGGTCGATATATCTATCTTTATGCCAATACCATGCTGTTTTGACTACTGTGGCTTCATAATATGCCTAAAAGTCCGGCATCGTGAGACCTCCAGCTTTGTTTTTTTTCCTCAAGATGTTTTTAGCAATTCGGGGCACCCTGCCTTTCCAGATAAATTTGCTTATTGGTTTTTCTAATTCTGAAAAATAAGTTGTTGGGATTTTGATTGGTATTGCATTGAATCTGTAGATCAGTTTAGGTAGGATTGACATCTTAATTATATTTAGTCTTCCAATCCATGAGCACGGTATGCCCTTCCATCTATTTAGGTCTTCTGTGATTTCTTTTAGCAGTTTTTTGTAGTTTTCTTTATATAGGTTTTTTGTCTCTTTAGTTAAATTTATTCCTAGGTATTTTATTCTTTTAGTTGCGATTGTAAATGGGATTCGTTTCTTGATTCCCCCTCAGCTTGTTCATTACTAATGTATAGAAATGCTACAGATTTTTGAATATTGATCTTGTAACCTGCTACTTTGCTGTACTCATTTATTAGCTCTAGTAATTTTGTTGTGGATTTTTCCGGGTTTTCGACGTATAGTATCATATCATCTGCAAACAGTGATAGTTTTACTTCTTCCTTTCCAATTTTGATGCCTTGTATTTCTTTTTCTTGTCTAATTGCTCTGGCTAGAACCTCCAACACAATGTTGAATAATAGTGGTGATAGTGGACATCCTTGTCTTGTTCCTGATCTTAGGGGGAAAGTTTTCAATTTTTCCCCATTGAGGATGATATTAGCTGTGGGTTTTTCATATATTCCCTCTATCATTTTAAGGAAGTTTCCTTGTATTCCTATCCTTTGAAGTGTTTTCAACAGGAAAGGATGTTGAATCTTGTCGAATGCCTTCTCTGCATCAATTGAGATGATCATGTGATTTTTCTGCTTTGATTTGTTGATATGGTGTATCACATTAATTGATTTTCTTATGTTGAACCATCCTTGCATGCCTGGGATGAATCCTACTTGGTCATGATGTATAATTCTTTTAATGTATTGTTGGATACGATTTGCTAGAATTTTATTGAGGATTTTTGCATCTATATTCATTAGAGAGATTGGCCTGTAGTTTTCTTTTTTTGTAATATCTTTGCCTGGTTTTGGTATGAGGGTGTGTTGGCTTCATAGAATGAATTAGGTAGTTTTCCCTCCACTTCGATTATTTTGAAGAGTTTGAGGAGAGTTGGTACTAATTCTTTCTGGAATGTTTGATAGAATTCACATGTGAAGCCATCTGGTCCTGGGCTTTTCTTTTTAGGGAGCTTTTGAATGACTAATTCAATCTCTTTACTTGTGATTGGTTTGTTGAGGTCATCTATTTCTTCTTGAATCAAAGTTGGTTGTTCATGTCTTTCCAGGAACCCGTCCATTTCCTCTAAATTGTTGTATTTATTAGCGTAAAGTTGTTCATAGTATCCTGTTATTACCTCCTTTATTTCTGTGAGGTCAGTAGTTATGTCTCCTCTTCCATTTCTAATCTTATTTATTTGCATCCTCTCTCTTCTTCTTTTTGTCAATCTTGCTAAGGGCCCATCAATCTTATTGATTTTCTCATAGAACCAACTTCTGGTCTTATTGATTTTCTCTATTGTTTTCAATTTCATTTATTTCTGCTCTAATCTTTGTTATTTCTTTCCTTTTGCTTGCTTTGGGATTAGTTTGCTGTTCTTTCTCCAGTTCTTCCAAGTGGACAGTTAATTCCTGCATTTTTGCCTTTTCTTCTTTTCTGATAAAGGCATTTAGGGCAATAAATTTCCCTCTTAGCACTGTCTTTGCTGCGTCCCATAAGTTTTGATATGTTGTGTTTTCATTTTCATTCGCCTCGAGGTATTTACTAATTTCTCTTGCAATTTCTTCTTTGACCCAGTCGTTGTTTAAGAGTGTGTTGTTGAGCCTCCATGTATTTGTGAATTTTCTGGCATTCCGCCTATTATTGATTTCCAACTTCATTCCTTTATGATCCGAGAAATTGTTGTGTATGATTTCAATCTTTTTAAATTTGTTAAGACTTGCTTTGTGACCCAGCATATGGTCTATCTTTGAGAATGATCCATGAGCACTTGAGAAAAAGGTGTATCCTGCTGTTGTGGGATTTAATGTCCTATAAATGTCTGTTAAGTCTAGCTCATTTATAGTAGTATTCAGATTCTCTATTTCTTTATTGATCCTCTGTCTAGATGTTCTGTCCATTGATGAGAGTGGGGAATTGAAGTCTCCAACTATTATGGTATATGTGTCTATTTCCCTTTTCAGTGTTTGCAGTGTATTCCTCACGTATTTTGGGGCATTCTGGTTCGGTGCGTAGGTATTTATGATTGTTATGTCTTCTTGCTTAATTGTTCCTTTTATTAGTATATAGTGTCCTTCTTTGTCTCTTTTAACTGTTTTACATTTGAAGTCTAATTTGTTGGATATTAGTATACCCACTCCTGCTCTTTTCTGGTTGTTATTTGCATGAAATATCTTTTCCCAACCTTTCACTTTCAACCTATATTTATCTTTGGGTCTAAGATGTGTTTCCTGTAGACAGCATATAGAAGGATCCTGTTTTTTAATACATTCTGCCAGTCTATGTCTTTTGATTGGGGAATTCAGTCCATTAACATTTAGAGTTATTACTGTTTGGATAATATTTTCCTCTACCATTTTGCCTTTTGTATTATATATATCATATCTGACTTTCCTTCTTTCTACACTCTTCTCCATACCTCTCTCTTCTGTCTTTTCGGTTCTGACTCTAGTGCTCCCTTTAGTATTTCTTGCAGAGCTGGTCTCTTGGTCACAAATTCTCTCAGTGACTTTTTGTCTGAGAATGTTTTAATTTCTCCCTCATTTTTGAAGGACAATTTTGCTGGATATAGGAGTCTTGGTTGGCAGTTTTTCTCTTTTAGTAACTTAAATATATCATCCCACTGTCTTCTAGCTTCCATGGTTTCTGCTGAGAAATCTACACATAGTCTTATTGGGTTTCCCTTGTATGTGATGGATTGCTTCTCTCTCGCTGCTTTCAAGATCCTCTCTTTCTCTTTGACCTCTGACATTCTAACTAGTAAGTGTCTTGGGGAACGCCTACTTGGGTCTAATCTCTTTGGGGTGCACTGCACTTCTTGGATCTGTAATTTTAGGTCTTTCATAAGAGTTGGGAAATTTTCAGTGATAATTTCTTCCATTAGTTTTTCTCCTCCTTTTCCCTTCTCTTCTCCTTCTGGGACACCCACAACACGTATATTTGTGCAGTTCGTATTGTCCTTGAGTTCCCTGATACCCTGTTCAAATTTTTCCATTCTTTTCCCGATAGTTTCTGTTTCTTTTTGGAATTTAGATGTTCCATCCTCCAAATCACTAATTCTATCTTCTGTCTCTTTAAATCTATCATTGTAGGTATCCATTGTTTTTTCCATCTTTTCTACTTTATCCTTCACTTCCATAAGCTCTGTGATTTGTTTTATCAGTTTTTCTATTTCTTCTTTTTGTTCAGTCCATGTCTTCTTCATGTCCTCCCTCAATTTATCGATTTCGTTTTTGAAGAGGTTTTTCATTTCTGTTCGTATATTCAGCATTAGTTGTTTCAGCTCCTGTATCTCATTTGAACTATTGGTTTGTTCCTTTGACTGGGCCATATTTTCAATTTTCTGAGCGTGATCTGTTATCTTCTGCTGGTGTCTTGGCATTTAGTCAGATTTCCCTGGGTGTTGGACCCAACAGGTTGAAAGATTTTTCTGTGAAATCTCTGGGTTCTGTTTTTCTTATCCTGCCCAGTAGGTGGCGCTCGTGGCACACGTTTGTCTACAGGTTCCACCAGTGAAAGTTGCTGTGGGTCCTTTAACTTTGGAAAACTCTCGCCATAGGGGAGGTTCGGCAGCCGAAGCGTCTTGGAAGAGTGCCAGTCGGCCCAGGGGTCCGAACGCAGGGAGGGTCGCCGGCCACCGTAGCATGGGAGAGCGCCCGACCGAATTTCCTATTCAGCCCGGGGCGCCAAGCGTGGCGGGAGGGCGCCAGCTGCCGCAGCCCAGGAGAGTGCACTGTTCCCAGCCGGACCGGGGAGTCACGTGTTTGGAAGGGACCCCCCGGTCACTGTTCTCCGCAGTCTGGGGATTTCCGACCCAACTCTCTCAGTTAGTCCGGGGGGCCTCTCATGGTGGGGGCGCCAGCCGCTGCGGCCCAAGGGGACCGCCTGCCCAATTCTGCCAGCTGGCCTGGGAAGGAGGAAGAAAGGGACTCCTGCCGCTTGCCGTCCCGCCCGGGAAAGCCCGCGCCCCTCGGCGATCTCACCGGAGCTGGTTCTCCCAGATAGTCAGCCGTTCCAGGATCGGGTACGCCGTCCCTTTGATCTCCGTCGTGGCTCCGGGAGCTGCTCTGTATTGTCTCCACTCCCCCAGTAGCTGTTCTTTTATTCAGCCAATTTTATCCGAGGCACTCTGGGCTCTCTATTTGCAGAAGGGGCAGTTCCTGGGCAGGTTCCCAGCCGAAGGGGCCTGCAGACCCACTCAAGAGAGGTACTGGCAGAATTTCCTCCGGCTCTTTCCACTGAATGCTGGCAGGGGTCTCTCCTGTCTGTTTGCTGCAACTGGGAGGCCCCCCCAGCTAGGCTCTTTCCAAAATTCCTCGGCAGTACAGGGCAGCTGGGAAAAGCGAGTATCAACGGGAACGGAAGTCAGGTTCTCAGAGACAGGTTTTTGACGGGCTCAGTGCTCTCCGCAGCAGGTGACAGGGGCCCGGTGGCCATGCCCCGGCTGCATCCCTGCCGCCGAACGGGCAGCGGCGTCCCGGGGCTGCGCGGGCACTGGCAAGCCGGCGGCGGGGTGCGCGCGGGACTGGGGCTCACGAGGCGGCTGCCGTGGCTCTTCCGACCAAGAGAGCAGCTGGGCCGGGGCCGCTGTCCAAGGAGGCTCTGGCTCCGGAGCAGCCCCCGCGGCTCCACGCTCCTCTCGCTCTCCCCTCACTCCTTCTGCCCTCGCCGCCTCCTCTCTCACTCCCTCCCTCTCCCTCCTTCTCTCTGGCTCACTCGGCTGGAGCGAGGAGGCAGCAGGAGCACGCGGCAGTGGTGGCGGTGGCGGCTCGGGCGGAGCGCGCAACACGCGGCGAGGGCCATTTCTTTTTTTAGTTTTTGAATATTTGATTAATTGTTGTTTTTCATATTCCAACTGCTTATTTGAGGATATTCAATTCAAAGTGGGGTGTTTTGTTACAATTTTCTTCTGTTTTATGGCTTCCATTAAAGGAAATTTTCATAAACTGAAATTATTTTTTCTCATTTTTTTTGTTTTCTTTTATACTGACTCTGTATAGATGAAAACTGCTTATGTTTATCCTTTGTAAAAAGTTGAGATTTAGGGTCATTTATAAGATTCCTGTTTCAAAAGTTTCCTCTTATGCTAGTGCAGCATGGTTTCTTTAATGGATGACATGTAGGGAAGGATTAACAGTGCAGCAAAGGATGAGTGCCATTCAATTTTAAGCTCTTTTGTTGTGTTTACGGAACTGAATTTTCCTCAGCAAAGTGTCTTTTCTTTTTCCCGTTTCCCCCCAGTGATGTTTTTCTGATGCTGCCATTTGTAATCCACACACTTTTTTTTTTATTATTATTGCTGTATGGCAGGGTTACATTTCATCATTTTTCCATGTGAGTAGCCTGTTATTGAAGCACCATTTGTTGAATTTTTGTTTGTTTGTTTTGCTTGTTTGTTTTGGGACGTGCACGGACCGGGAATCAAACCTGGGTCTCCCGATGGCAGGTGAGAATTCTACCACTGAACTACCCTTGTACCCTCTGTAATCCACACACTTTCATAGTACCTTTTTTTTTTTGCATGGGCAGGCGCCAGGAATTTCCCAGGTCTCCAGCACGGCAGGCAAGAACTCTGCTACTGTGCCACCATTTCTTGCCCAATGCACACACTTTTAAGTGTTCTGTTAGGAAGATTTTTCAAAAGTTTTACAATTAGAGTGTATTTTTTCTTATAATGGGTGATTCAGGGTCAGTCTTAGTGTCTATCCCCCTCTTCTCTGTTCAGTGCAGTGTTAACAGAGACACAGCTCTCCACAAAGCCTTGCGTAATGGCTTTGTTGTAATTTGTTACTCATTTTTGTGCGTACAGGCATTTTGAAGTTTATTGTGTTCTCTGCTTTTTTAGTTATGCTGAGGGAGTAGGATTTACATCATTTTATATGTCTTCATCATGGTCCTGTATAGTTTTTGGAGGTGTGTGATCAGATTCAGATTTAGGCAACTACCATATCCTAAGTCACCTGCAAATTTTTCCCAGAATTATTTTACATTTAAATTTCATTAACCGCTGAAGAAAGAGTTCATTCATATGATAAAAACAAAAACATAGTACAAAATGTTACATAATAAAACATACATTGGTCGTTTCCCAATCCCAAATTCCTAATCCCTCTTCCCAGTGAAAACCAATGTTAAAAATTTTATGTGTAACTTTCCTATGCAGTTATAAGATATTTATGTTTGCTACAATATCCTTTTACATGACTGTTACACAAATGGGTACATGTGATACACACTATTCAATACTTTGGTTTCTTTCTCTTATATATTTGTACTCAAATTTCAAATATACATATATCGTTCTTTCTCATTATTTTTAATGCCTCTTTAGTATATGGAAATTTATGGGTCAGCATAATGTTTTGTAATACTCACCCTTATATTTGAAGACTGTAGATTGTTTTCTGTCTTTTTTTGTAATAAGATTTCAGGTCCATGGGCCTGAAATATTAGTTTCATAAATTATGGAAAATTCACATAATGGACCATTTATGGAGCTGTTAAAAATTATATTACTGATTTATTAATGAAACAGAAAAATATTCATGTTTTCTTAAGCAAGTTACAAAAAAGCAGTATATCATTTTAAAAATATATTAATAATTATCCTATTATTTATATATATACAAATATGCAAAAAGTATCAATCTGAATTATAAACAGAGGTTCTTTCTGGCTAATGAGTTAATGGTTAATGTTAATGTTTTTACAATGAAAATATATTATTTAGATAACAATGAGGTAGATACTATTTTTTTAAATATCTGTAAATAATTTACACCAACTAGAATGGTTATTATTTGAAAAACAGAAAATAATGGTATTGGTTAGAATGTGGAGAAATTAAGACCCTTGCACATTGCTGATGAGAATATAAAATGGTGCAGCCACCATGGAAAGCAGTACTGCAGGTCCTCAAAAACTTAAACACGGAATTACCATTTGCCTGACTATTCAACTCAAGGGGTACCCACAGACAAAAATTGAAAGCAGGCCTCAGACAGAAACTAGTACACCAATTCTTCATAGAAGCATTATTCACAGGATCCAAAAGGTTCAAACAACCTATATGTCCATCAAAAGATGAATGGATAAGCAACATGTAGTATATACACTCAGTGGAATATTATTGAGTCATTAAAAAGAAATGAAGTTCTGATATGCTACACAATGCATGAATTTTGAAAGCATTATGCTAAGTGAAGTAAGCCAGACACAATGTGACAAATATTGTATGAGTCCACTTCTATAATATCTAGAAAAAGCAAATTCATAGGGACAAAAAGTGTGTGAGAGGTTTTCAGGGGCCATGAATGGGATCGCCGGTGAGAAGGAACGGGGAATTTAATGAGTACACAATTTATCTTTGGGTTAAGGAACAAGTTTTAGTAAGGAATGGAGCTTTACCATCCACTGTAAATCATCATTGTAAATGTGATTATTACCAATGAATTGCACACCTAAAATAGTTCAAATGAGAACACATTTATGTTACCACAATAAAATCCAAACTAACCCAAACAAAAAATAGTCCATGAAAGTAAAATTGCACTTGAATGCTTGACTAGAAATGATATTAAGAAACTGCTGCATTACTGAAGGAAAGTTGTCACTCAGGAATTGTTTCTTTTTCTTTTTTAAGGTCAAGACACTGAAGAAGCAGGGAGCTCCATGTCCACTCTGGAGAGGTCACTGGCTGCACGCCGCGCGACCCGGGCCAAGCTCATGATTCCCATGGATGCCCCGTCCAGCAATCCTGGTGAGTAACGTTGGTACCCCAATGAGGAAATGAAATGCTCTTTGTTCGCATTTTATCAAAATAGCCAAAAAAACAGAGTTTTCCCTGAATTTTCTGGGCAAATTGAGATCATGAAGAATAAGCAAATCCATCTCATCTGTAATTAGGTCAGGGTCTTCACTCTGATGTTGTTACATTTGTTGTATATGACCAGGTGGGCTGCCTGTTGGTGACAGATGATAGCACCGTTGAGAAATCGTTTGTAAAAAATATGAATCAATATAAAAAGAAATGAAGTTTCTGCCAGTATCATTGATCTTGTTCCAATTATCACCTTCATAGCTTTTTTACTTTTTTAATGGGTGTAATTTTTCTGATTTAAGTGATCTAGCACCTTTGAAATAAGCACTGCCAAATATCTACCAGTTACCCCTCCTTTTTGAAGTCTTCTGTCATCCTCCCACATTCACTGAAGATATTAGCATCTGGGGATCACTTTCTTTCCAATTACTTCTGTAATCAATCTTGGTAATGACAGTATCCATGCAGACAATCTATCCAGTGCTCTGGACTGTTAGTTCCTTTGTGTAACCTGCAATGTGCAATGATATTGACTCTTTCATATCACAATCCATCAACTCCATGTCACACTCTAAACCGGTAATTGCACCCCCTATGTACTGTCAGTTTCTATCATCCCTTTTTCTATCACCTTACTACATACCTGTTCAATTATTATATTACCCCCCTTGCCAACTATTCTTCAATCCCACTGGGACATCAGTCCATTAAGTCTGCCAGCTTTCCATTGTCCCTCAACCTCTCCTGCCCTCTTTTCCCTCCATACTCAATGTAAATGTATAGCCATTTATTATCTTCATATCCTTGGAAATACCTGCATCTCCCTTGGCCCTTTCTCCCTATCACACTCACCTGAATAAAACCTCAATGCTGAGGAACCAGGTCCTCCCCCAACTTTTATCCTGTACCCTTATAACTGAACATGTCTGGAGAAAAACAAATAGCCCTGCTTACTAGAAATCATGACAGCAAACAAGCTCAAGATGAGCTCTCACCTGCCTGGAAATGCCATTGCATTTCCCTATCATTCATTGTCTCACTTTATGGAATGAATGTCTGATATTTATTCTTATTTTCAGACCTCCAACACTTCTCTCTTTCCCCACTTCTAGCTAATAATCATGCTTCTTATATCCTCAGAAATGAGAAGCATTTAGAAAATAGAATTCTTATCCTTCTGTTGGATCTACCAACCCACCTGTATTTGTGCCTCATATTTAGCTGAGCTGTTTGTGCACTGAGGCCAGTTCCTTCCCTTGTCCCTGTCCAGTCTCAACCACTTAGGAACTCTTCTGTAAGTATACCTTCTCTTTCTTGCATAATCGATTTTCTTTCCTTATTGGTTCAATCCCATAAACATGAAAACTTAAGCACTTCCTTGATAGCACTCCCTCTTTCACTTATAGCCCATTCCTCCTCTTTATGGAAAAGACCTTTAAATGTTGTCTATAATTACTTTCTCCTTTTTTAAATCTTCGTTATTCATTTTAACGAGATTTTTCATGCTCCTACTGCACTGAAGCCATGATTGCCAAGGTTATCAATGATCTCCATATGGCAAAATCAAATGACTAAATCTCAGAATCTTTGCAAACTTTAACAGAGCTTGTCGATCTTTACTGCAACTCTTTCTTCCCTTGGCTTGCAGGACCTCAAATGCCCCTGGTTTTCTTCTTACCACATTGGCTGCTCCAGTTTGGTGCTTTTACTTATTCCTCCTTTTCCTCCCAATGTCTTAGTCAGAAAGTGCTCAGGGCTCAGTTTGCAGGTACCTAGTACCAGTGGCCTTGGTGTCTCCTCAATGCTGATGGATCCCAGGTGGTAACTCTAACCTAATCTATTTCAGAATCTAGAATACCTGCCAACTGTCCATTCACCTTCTCCATGTGGCCATCTCATAGGCATGACAGCTATGTCCACAGTGGAACTCCGAGTTTTGCATAGTTCCCTCTCCCTCCTCCAAAGCTAATCCTCCTACTGTGATCCTCCTTTTAGTAAGTGTTACCACTGTTCATGCATTTATTCTGGTCAAACCAGAAAGAAGTTTCATGCTTCTTTATCCTCTTATACATGCACAAAATTCATTCTACAGCAAATGCTGCAGCTTTTACTTTCAATGCATGTCTGAAGTCTGAACACAGCTCTGCATCTCTACAGCTGCTGCCCTTATACCTGCCACCACCATATCTTAGAGATGACCTCACTAATGCAAAAACTTGCAGCTAGTCTCTTTCCTTCAACTCTTGCCACTACAGTCAATTGTCCACACAGTAGTCTTTTAATATATGATTAGAGCATCTTACACCTCTACTCAACAACGTCCAGTGACTTCCCATCACATGTAGAACAAAATCCAGTGATTTTACTATTTGGCAAGGCCCATGTGATCTAACCTCTGCCCATATCACTCACTTCATTCTCTGCTCCTCCTCTCTTTATTCCAGTTCAGGTTCTTAACCCTCCTCTCTGTTCCTTGGATAATAAGAACATTCTCAACTCAGGGCACCTGTACCTATTATGTTCTTGGCCTGAAATACTCTTTTCATCAATATTTGCATGACGGGTCCCTTATCTTGTTCAGGTCTGTGCTCAAATGCTACCACTCTAAAAAGGTCTTCCCTGACCATTGCTTAGCATAGCATCTCTGAGCACTCTGGCCTCTTTTTTCAGCTTAAATTTTCAGTAGCAGCACTTATTACTATCCTACTTGCACTTTTGCATGTATTTATTGATTATCTGTTTCTTGTATTAAAATGTATCTCCATAAGGGCAGAGATTTTGGCCTGTTTAATCCTTTTGTATCTCCAATACTTAGAATAGTGCCTGACACATGGTAGACACTTTAGTGAAATGAATGAATTAATGCAAAAACTTCTATGACATTTAAATGTGTCATGGCATAGACACTATTATTATGCCTGCTTTATCAGTTAAGCAACTGAAGCTTGCAGATTGCAAGTTAACTCACTCACAGTCACATAACTAGTCAGTGGCAGAACCAGAATTTGGACTAAGAAGATTTGGCTTCAGAGATCCACTCTTAATCATTATATTTCAGGCCATCATATTTTGTGAAACTATTGTTCTCTATTTTTTTTTCATTCCTTTCACTACTTAGAAAGAAACTGTATTCTTGGATGCCTCTCCAACCCTTGGCCACTTCCCTCTTGCAACTAAATTCTATCTGTGCCAATTTTTGATAGCTTCCTTCGCAATAAACATTGTGGTTCAGAAATTTTGTAGGGGCCCTCCTGTGCCAGTAACTTCCTTGTCCAATAGGTTCCCACAGCCAGATTTTTTTTCAATCTCTGGCTGCCTTCTCATTCTCACAAGTTATATTTTTATTATCTTTTTTATGACCTCACACTTAAACTTTCAAAAGAGATTCACAGTCTACTTGTCTCTAGCATCTCCCAGTCCCTTATCTATCCTGCTTGCCAGATTTCTCCAATAGCTCTTCATTGTTTGCCAAGAAAAAGAGCAAAAATTCTTCCGTATATCAGGGTGATACCTCTGTTCCTTGTTTCCTGTTGCTATATGCTTATATGTACCCCCCACTCTTGCTAAGATAGACTAATCGCCAGTCCCAAAATATACTTTACCCTTTATTTCTTTTTCACTCTTCACATCTCTTTCCTTTTGGAATGACTCAGTAGCTACCTCTAGCTACTAGAGTTTATACATCTGTCAAAGACCAGAGCAGATAGTGATGCTCTCACAAAGTCCTTTTCTGATTTCTCCACTAAAAAATTGTGGCTTCCCTTTTCATGCTTCATAGCATTTCTTTATAACACTTTTGTGGTATTTTTTACATACTGCTTCATAAATTTAGGTATTCAAATCCAAGTTTTCTTTCTCTAAAAAAGTTGTGAATTACTTCATAAGAGGTAGGAACTGTATCTAATTCATCTTCATGTTCACATAGTACATAACTGAATATCTAGCACAGAATTAGTGTCATGTTTTTGCTTGGACACATGTGGGAAACCTCAGAACTTCTCTGGTAGACCACTTTTCCAATACTGAAGTGCATACTGTTTATTACACATATTGCTTTTCTGTTTCATTTTTTAAAAAGATTTTTTGATGTAGTATCTCCAGTTGACCAACTCTGAGAGTCTGAACCCAAAGCCTGTGCTTGTTCTGTCCACTGCACTGTGCTGCCTCATGTTGTGTTCTATAGCCCTGAGTCGCTCTATGAATAAAATAACAAACCTTCTCCTATTCAGTGTCTGACTTTAGTGAACGAAGTCCTTAAGATGACCAGCAATAGATGACTTTTTAATGTTAAAAAATAAATTTCCAAATAATGCATGTACGTGATTTTTAAAAGTTATATGGGATTATAAAATTTATAAGAAAATTCTGAGCCAGAAATTCCATTCCTAGATATATTCTACTCTCAGGTATTCAGCCAACAGAAATGCATATTATGTTCACCAAAAGTCATGAATATGTGTGGCAGTACCAGTTGCTGTTTGGCATGTCCATTTCAGTGGCTAAATAGATTGTCATATATTTATATAATAGGATACCATTCAGCAATGAAAACAAGCAAACTAAAACCACACAAAACAATCTAGAGGATCTCACATTTTATATCATGGTGCAAGAAAGAAAACTAAACATCTGCATGATTCAATTGATATAAAGTTTAAAACACACCAAAAATCATTGGTGTTGGAATTCAGGACATAGTAATTCATAGAACATTACTTTTAAGGGAGGTGGGTGGTGTGTGACTGCAGGAGGCCATGGGGCAGCTTCAGCTCATGTTCTGGTTCTTGTGATGGATGATGGTTAAAGACATTTTTCTTTGCAAAATCATTGAGAACTACATTTAGGATATTTATAGTGTTTGATATGTATGCTATACTTCAATGACATTTTATTAACAAATGAAAAAGAAAGAGTAGAATATATGTCTTTTGAAATAACTTTGTTGCAATGCATTCTTCTTTGTTATCGCAAAGGTCTGAGTTGGTGAAACTATGTCTAACAAAAATCAAATACTTCAACATATGGTCACATTTGGTTTTTAAAAATAAATCATCTATCTTTTAGATAAATAAAATTGTCTTTGCATCTAACCCTACTGATGAGGTCTTAGATAACTTTGTTGAAAAAAATGTAGATCTGTATCTTGCCAGAACTGTGATTTTATTCAGAAAGAATAGGTGCGTTTACTTTGGGCCCCACTTCCAATTATTTTGATGTACTAGTATATCAAACCTTGCATAATCCCAAACTCTAGCCTTTTCAGATTTCTAATCACATGTACAAAGATGTTTGCTCTTCCATCAAAGAATAATTATTTTTGTAAGGCTTTTAACTTTTTTCCTCATCCTTAGCATTTCTCACCATACTGTATAAAATGTTAATTAAAAGATAAAATACATGCTATCTGAATTTGTTGTTTGGTTCTTAAAACTCATGGGGAAAATGTAATAAATTTCATTGGAGTACAAAATCTGTTTGTCTAAGATTATCTTTCTCAGTTAACAACATCACATGACATATGCTATTCCTTACCCACAAATATACCTCATGACTAAACAAGGGGAGGCTCATGAGTAACATGCCAGATGATAACATATGCAGGAAATAAGACAAATATTTTTATCCCTGTCCTGTGTTCTTTTTAGTAAAATGGTGTCAAAGGGTGACCATTTTTAGAATGGCAAAAAGAATTATTTTAAGTGTTGTTCTATGATTAAATTAATAACAAGAAAACAGAAGCACCAGGTATAGCTTTCCTGAACTTTCAAAGGATATAAGGGTCATATGTTGGGTTTCCTGGGAATCAGACTCTTGAAAAGAGATTGGAGGATAGATTTCTTGGAGAGTGCTCTCTGGAAGAATGCTGTGAGGGGTGAAGGACTCAGGATTGGGCAGAGAAAGAAACTGAACTGGTGATGCAGGTTAACAGAGACCTTAACTGAACCTACAGGCTGCTGTGTGGCTAGGATTATCCTTCCGAGTTGTCCCAAATGAGTCAAGGAGGCTAGGATTCTCTACCATGCCTCCTGTGGTCATTGATGCTGGCTAACCTCCAGGAAGGGTGTAATAACATGATGCAAGCAGCTTCTTTTGGCTGAGAGCAATTCCTGGAAAGTGATTTAGATTTAGATTACAATTCTAGAATTTTATGACTCAATGGAATATAAGTATTCATATGGTCTTAGAGAGGTCTCCTTTCCATTTTGGACCTGTTTTTCCTTCTGCAAAATGCTGGGGTAGAGGTGGAGGATAGGACCAAGGAAAGACAGCGATTGAAAGAGATGATTTCTAGGATTATATCAATTGTACTACTCGAGAAGTTTAATTATGAGAATTTGTTGGAAAGATTCCTTTTGAATTTCATTGTCTCTTTTTGTGCTTCTCCATAAATATTTGGTAAGAAAATGTAAATTCAGGCATTAATGAAAAAAGGAAGCCTCAAGAAGATAGCTAGAAGAAGAAGATAGCTATCTATCTTCTATGAAGAAGATAGATACAGTAAAAATACTGAGGCAAAAGAGGTCCTAATGTTTTGCGTTTGTGATGGCTTTGGGGCTATTTACGGCAACTGGTTTGTGGGCTTTCTAGAAAATTCACTGAGTGTGAAAGAGCTGAGTGTGAGTCAGCTCTTTTTTACCATTCCCACCATCTGCTTTAGTCCCTTGGCTGCAGAACCTAAAGAATGAGTTCATGAAGCCATTAGGAAGTGAAATAAAGCTACATGAGGAAAAACAGGTTTTAAAAACGAGTTATTTTGGCTCTAGGTGCCATTCTACCAGACGGTCCTCTTGAATACAGATGGACATTGAAAGGGACTGGTCTGTGGAAGATGATCCCAACCCCTGGAACATTAGATGACAAGTTGGAATCCATATTTGATCTTTGCATACATTGGTCTAAGAAGCCTCCAGACTAAAATTGGTCTCTCAGCTCAACTGGCTTTGGGAAGTGAGCATTCATTCCATTGCCTTATGGGCCTTGTCAATGCCCATATCCATCTGAGGATACTTTCTTGGGAGTAAGAGAGAGTACTGCTCCAGGATCATAATTACCAGCAGCATATAGATCGCCAACTATTCAAAACTGCGGGAACAACAATAAGGAGCAGAGGGTTCAGAGCTCATTTAAATTTACATTTGAAATGATACCATTACTTAATGTATGACTCTAAATAATAATTTGATCATAATATTATTGAGATCAGTTCTTTTCTTTGAGTCTTGAATGGAATACTTCCATCCTTCTTTTACTGGGAGGCGAAATCTTTTCATATGCACCTCTGTACCCCTCTTTATAAGAGTGGGCTTAACAACAATTGTGAATGAAAGTTAAAGCATAGGGGTTGTTTCTTGATAGTTCTATAGGCAAATGACATTAAAAAATTAATTGATTAATAATTACACTGGATATTCAAATTCAAAGATTAATAAGCGTTTTAATTTGCTAATGCTATTGGAAATGCAATATACCAGAAATGGGGTGGCTTTTATAAAGGGAATTTATTGTTACAAGTTTACAGTTCTAAGGCCATAAATGTCCAAAATAAGGCATCCAGATAAAGATACCTTAACTCAGGGAAGGGCCAGTGATGTTCGGGGCTTCTCTGTCAGCTGAGAAGGCACATGGAGATATCTGCTGGCTTTTTCTCCTGGCGTCTCATGTCAAACAACTTCCCCAGGGGCATTCTCCTTCTGCATCTCCAAACATCACTGTCTGTATCAGCTCTGAATTTTTTTTTCCAAAATGGGTCCCTCTTAAAAAAGACTCCAGTAAATGGATTAGGATCTACCTTGAATGGGCTGAGATACATTTCCATGGAAACCACCTTAATCAGAAGGTCCCACCCATGCTTGAGTGGATCAAATCTCCATGGAAATAACTTAATCAAAAAGGTCCCACCTAACAATAGGTCTCAAAGAGCATGGCTTTTTTGGGGTACATAAGAATTTCAAATCAGCACAGTAGGTTTGTACAAACAGTCCAGATAATGACTTTTAAACTCAAAGAAGTGCCTGTGTAAGTACAAAGTTGCGTGCAAAATTGTGTCTATAGAGAGAATTTTAAAAAGTAAGAAATGTATTGTTTATCAGACATATAGGAATACTCAGAGAACTAATAAAGAGTTGGTGAAAGCAAAGAATTTTGAATGGTGGAGTATAAAAATAATATAAACTTAGGTTTTAGAAAAGTTTCCTAGAACAACATAAAAAAAAATCCCTACCTTTTAAAAATGTATGTCACCTAATTTTTCCTTAATTCCCTAATATCTTACAAATTTCTACAACAAAATACAACTATTATTGATTCCTGGGCCCTTCCCACCTGAATCAAGGCTTTTGAAGATCTGGGGTAACATGAAAGATGAAGGCAAATGGACTCACAGTTTCTGGACTGCACAGGAGGGAGCAGTGTGATGCTTCAGCTAATATCAAGAGAAGCATTTGGTCCCAGCACAGAGTCTACCTTTTCTATCTTCTGTCTGATACCAAGGTGTCATAATATGTACCCAGATGTTCACAACTATTTCACATCTCTGGATTTCATCACCAAGTCTCAATTGAGAAGTTCTCAGTAGAGAAGCGCTAGCTCAAAAGGGGTGAATAGAGCCTGCCGGGGTCTGAAGTTCTCAGCTCACAGCGCCCTCCATTTTTATTTCAAAGCATTTTCATAACCATGAAATGGTTATGACAAACACTGGGCTAGGTACCCGTACATCATATAGCATTTTGCAAAGAGTGTATAAACCACATTTTACAAATGAGCTGGCTGTGTGTAGTTAAGTGCCCTCCCTTAGCTTTTTTTTTTGTATGCTGTATGGCAGGGTCACGTTACATTCTTTTTCTATGTGAGTATCCTGGTATTGCAGCACCATTTGTTGAATTTTTGTTTTTTTGGGGGGGAGGAAATGCATGTTCCAGGAATCAAACCTGAGTCTTCCGCATGGCAGGCGAAATTCTACCACTTGAACTACCCTTGCACCCCTCTTCCCTTAGCTCTTTTTTTGGGCATGGGCAGGCTTAGCTCTTAAATGATAAAACCAGAATTTGAAGCCAGAATTTGCCTTTTTAACATAGCTCCAGTTCTTTTCCTCCCCAGGAAACAATTTTCCTTTCTAATCCCACATATATCTCAGTGCCATAATGTCCTCAGGTTCAATTTGGAGTTAAAAACTACTATTTATCTGCTTCTACTTCAAAGTATTACATTCTTTTTCTTCAAACACAAGATGGTATTTTAAACAACATTTCCTATTAAATCATATTCAACCCAGTCTTGACTGGCTCTGTCAGAGCCATGCAGATTAATAACAAGAGCTAATAATAACTGACAGTTATGAAATGCTGACTCCTGGCCAGATGCTTAGCTGTACTTAGCTGTGTAGGGTCTTATGGTGGTTTGAAGCTGAATGTACCCTAGAAAAGCATGTTCTTAAATGTAATCCATTCCTGTGGGTATGAACCCATTGTGAGTAGAACCTTACCATGAGGTTCCTTCAGTGAAGGTGTGGCCAAATCAGGACTGGTCTTCATCCTATTTCTGGAATCTTTCATAAGCAGAATGAAATTCAGACAGAGAAAGCTATAGGCAGCAAGAAGCTGAAATACAACAGAACCCGGAAGAGAAGGGAGTGAAGGAGAGGCCACACTGTGCATTGTCATGTGACAGAGAAGCCAAAGGCCAAGGATCACTGGCAGTCAGTCCCATATCACCACAGTCTTGGGGGAGAAAGCACTACCTAGATGATGCCTTGATCTGGACTTATTCCAAGCCTAAGTCATAAGCGAATAAATTCCTGTTGTTCAACATGACCCAGTTCATGGTATTTGCTTGAGCAGCCAAGGAACCTACAGCAAGTCTCTAATCCTCATAAATACCCCATCAGTTCGGTATTATCATCATCTCCATTTTACAGATGAGGAAGCTAAGAAGTAGAGGGCTTAAATAACACACTCAAGTCTGTATGATTATATCCTATTGCATAGGAAATTATTATATATATATAGTTATTAAGTTATAATTTAAAGAATTGCAATAATAAAAACAATACTCCCAAAATGTAGTAATAGGAAACAACAAGCGTTTTATCTCAACAGCTTTTGAAGGTCAGAAATCAAGGAGTAATTTAGATAAATGGTTCTCGCTCAGGTCTCAGGCTGTTTTGTGATATTTCTCAGAGTCTATTTGGGCAAGTACCTCAGTTCTTCATTCCCAAAGACTTCTTCATGGATCTGCTGGCATGTCCTCCAGGTTCCTACAATGCAGTGATCAAAAAGAGAAAGAGCAAGCAATCAAAATATTTTTCTTAATGTAATCTCTGCCACATTCTATTGGTAACAGAGACCAGCCCTGGTGACACATGGATTGGTACTGCTCAAAGGTATGGATCCAGAGGCCTGGAATCATGGAGAGCCCTCTTAGATACTGGCTATGACAATCACTCTCTAGTAAGAAGCAGAACTAGGTAGTGACCCTACACTGTTTGGGCTTTTTTTTTTTTTTTTTAATTACATGGGCAGGCACCGGGAAACGAACCCGGGTCCTTGGGCATGGCAGGCAAGCATTCTTACCTGCTGAGCCACCATGGCCCCACTGTTTGGGCTTTTTATTGCTATGGTAAGAATAACTACAAAACACATATTTGTGCATGCTATACTTTTCATAAAGGAATATTTTGTGGAGCTAATGGCTACCTGTGGGTGCCATTCTGTGACACTTGCTTCTTAGAGAAAATTCAAAGATTTGAAAGCAATATGAATATTTATCAATGGCAACAGACACTAACTTTAGTCCAGATAATATTCAGATGATTGCAGAAAAGGGATGGTAAGCAGAGGCAGAATAAGAAATAATTTTACCTAAACTCTTCTCACTTCAAAATATCATTATCTTTTCTGTTATATTTATCTACCAGCCCTCTGCACCAAATCTCTCAATGTTGTCAAATATCATGTTGAGAGATATTTAGGGAGGGTTTTATGTTTTTAAAAATATATATCTCAGTGCAAAGGTGGCTCACTGGCAGAATTCTCTCCTGACATGCCAGAAACCCGGGTTCAACTCCCGGTACCTGCCCATGCAGGCACTTTAAGTATCCTACAGGTCAAATTTAATTCCAATATTTTAAAAAATATTGTAAAAGTTTTCAGATACCAAAGTGCCTTGTTCAGGGAACAAAATAATTTGGTAAGGAATTTCTACTTGAAAAATCTTTGTGAATCAGTGTCAGATATAAATTAAATTGTCAGCAAGCTGTGTCAGAACAGCTTTCTTGTCATATTTGGGCACAGAGCAGAGATTTATTGAAAATGCCTGATGATACTCCTCTCCAAGCTATTTTACATAAACATAGCAATGTAGTGAATGCTTTGAATTGTAGTACTTTTGTGTGTGTACTCTTCTGGCTCTTAAAACTGACATTTTGGGGGAAAATACAAAAAGATGCCTCAATACACAGTGTTTTTAGCCAACTTAAGCTAGATTGATTATTTTTGCAACAACTGTGTTATAAGTTTAAACTTCTTTTAGAAATGAATCATGGATCAAAATACTCCAAAATCGAAGCTTTGGAATACTGATTATTTAATTTCCTGTCTGGAAATAAAACATTTTTGAGATGTGGAAACATACAATAGATTTATAATTTTAAGGAACTTTTATTCTTTGCAAAACTCTTTGTACCCAGGTCAGTAGCCAAAATGTAAAACTATTAGAAAGTAAAAGTTCTTCCTTCAGTAATGAAGGACTTGGACATAGACTATGTTTAGTCTCTTGGGTTATCTCATTTCTCTGATGTATAGATTCTGCAGCTTGCCAAACTTTTTACGTCTTTCTATCCAGATTCCTCATTCAGCTCTATACAAGAAGATATTCATGAAACTCTTTTTCTAAATGTATTATAAAATGTTGGTTAAATTCAAATAATGATATTAATAAACAAATGTGCCACAGTTTGTTGGACAAATGCCCAAGGAAAACTGTCATTGCCACATTTATCTTAAGAGTAAAACTAGTCACAAGAGAGAAGACCTTAAAGCCTGGCAATCGGTCGTAATTGTTATAGATGATCCAGTTGATTAGTAGGATGGCTGAAAACTTCAGTTGACTGGCCTAGAGCCTAGGAATTGCAGTTGTATAAAGTCAGACTTTCTGTTATGTGTGACTTTTATTTACAAATGCATTCAAGCCTTTATTATTATAATTTTTATAGCTATATAAGCTATACATACACCCTGGGAGACTAAATAATATATTGCACTCTTTAACAAGTTTCCAGTGGGTTAAAGTGACAGATTTCTTAATATCATTTTCTAGAAGAGCTTGCTTATTATATCACTTGAAAAATATGAAGTATATTTAGCACTGTACTGTGAGAGATATGAAGGCAACAGCGTTATAGCTTCATTTACTTAAGGAATTAAAAATCATTTTGGCCAGTATCTAACTTGAATTTCTAATTCTTTTTTTATTTCTGGAGTCCAGTGTTTTGTTTCCATATATTAACTCTTTATAAAATATCTTTATTGAGGCATTACACCATAAACCATTTCTTGTCAATTTTATCCCTAAAATAATTTTCACAAAATATGTATTCCCTCACACACTTAAAATGTTTTGCTATAAGTTAAACAGATGTGAAAGATGTAATTTTTCTGGCATTCTATTCTTTTAAATCAATCCAAAAGCATAAATATACCATAGCAATTAGGTATGTATCATCATCCATTTACAAATAAAATGAAGACACTCTTCGACAGAGAAAAGTTTACATCACTCATTTTTCTCCCCAGAATAATGTACAGATATGATATATTTTTATGATCAAGAGTATTTTGTTGATCATCTGTCTTCCTTATTTGCAGTATATTTTTAAAAACTGAAATTATATATTTTTATTTTACTTCCCATAACTATAAGTCTTTAAATGTTAAATATTGTTCTTCTTGACTGAGTTAACTTTATGGTTAATATTTCTACAAAATTGCCTATAGAGTAAGGTTTTATTGGAATTATTATTGCTTCATGTCACAAATGCAGCCTTTTGTTCAATTATTTCTTATATCTATGAATGAATATTACCTATTACATTCTATTCCAGTTACTTCTCTCTTTTTGTATTTTCAAAATTATTTTGATTAGAGAAGTTGTAGATTTATAGAAAAATTCTGCATAAAATAGAAAATTCCCATATACTACCCTATTATTAATGCCTTGCATTAGTGTGGTATATTTGTCCAGATTTTTTTTGTGTGTTGATCTAAACACTGAGAAGCCTTATTAGTATAAACATATAGGGAGTATTTTATCAATGACATTATTATAGCAATCACTCAAAGATTTGAACTTCTTAACACATATGCAAAAATCATATGTGAGCTTTCATTAAAAATTATTTTTACTAAGCTTTCAACTAACAAATAGCTGAGTCCTTTTATTTACACTAAAAGTGAAAGTTTGGGAAGCCATTGGACTTGCAAGAGCATTTGTTATTCATTCATTAGAGTTATTTCCTATTAACTGGGGAGACATACCAATAGAGAAAACTTTTATCAAGTCCTATCAAACAATTATAAAATACACCTGCAAGTGTTTTTTTAGAGGCAACTTTTGAATCACAATATATCAAGGAATGATTGGAAAATTGAAATATTACTTATGATATACCTTTATCAATATAATTATTGATAAAAGTCTATTATATAATTAGATGATGTATATATTTTTCATCCAATTTATGGAAAATATCCAACATTTAATCTACCTAGAATAGATTGCCAACCATTAATCCACTTAGAGTCAGCCCTTATTTTCAAATCAATCAGTCAAAAGTTTCTCTCTGAAAAGGCCTGGCTCCATTTTTCAATTCAGATAAACAAATTAGTATTCATTTCATGGAATATTATAAATACACTAAAGACTAAATCCTGGAAAGAAATTTTAAATGCTAGTTCGCTAGAAGCAGCCTTTTTTATTTAAAATGTTGTATAATAAATATAAATATTTAATCCATATATTTAAAAGTTAGAAAAAGAGCACATCTGTATGTTGTTCCTCATCATATGGTTTTTGCTAATGTGATGTGATTTGTATCTATAAAGTTATATATGAAATGAGGAATATGATAAAAAGAAAGGTACACTTTGATAAATGTGCATGGATACATGTGCATGGATACATACGTTGAATTCCAGTGATTGGTTTTAGGGTGTAATTAAATAGAAATCACATATGTGACACAAATACCTTCATTACTGTCATAGTCACAATGACCGAAGTTTTACTATGTATTCAATACTAGAATATACTGCTCATTCTAATCCTTGGCTTAAATTTTATTTTGTGTTAATAAGATGTAGGAAATAGTAAACATTTTATAAGATGCTATAACATGAAGATAGATTGTAATTAGAATAGCTAATTCATAATATGATGTAATTGGATGTGTACTGAATAATTCTCACTAAATGTGAGACAAAACATGTAAGATTCTTATCTATAGGTTTCATGCAGTATTACCAAAAAGCTTTGGTATTCCATGAAAATATTATCACATACTTAAAATAATTGCTGTCACTCAGCTGCACTGGTTTGACTGGTTGAAGGTATTTTCTCTCAATTTAAAGATAAACCCTAAGACAAGTATTCAGTTGAGACCACGTCTTACTTTTCTCCCCAGATTCTCTCTTAACAGCACTGGATTCTTTTACAGAATTGAAGGAAAATTCCCAACCAACCTACTTATACAATCTGTCTGTCTGATCTCTGAGCAACCCAACATTTCTAGGGCCATGGTTCATCTCTAACTGAAATACTAGGTAAAAACAAAAATGAACAGAAAAATCTCTAAGCAGAAAGGAAGCCTTAAGTGACTTTATGATGGCTTGATTAACCATTCCTTTGTCTGGAACGCTGGAGGTTTTAAACTCTAAGATTATGCCCCATAGCATGGTGCCTGACGGGTTCACTTTCTTTTATAAAGTAAGAAAGGGGCTTTGTGAAATGAGAGGTAAGGAGGGAGCCTACATGATGTGATGAAAAGTATGCCTGGCTTTGAGGATCTGAAAATTTAACCATTTCGTCAATTTCCTTTTTGTTTCTTTGGTGCCTGTGCAAGATTGAAAAAAAAAACAATTTAACATCTTTGTTTTGCAGCTGTCGTGAGTGCCATCCCTGTGCCAACCCTAGAAAGTGCCCAGTACCCAGGAATCCTCCCATCTCCCACGTGCGGATACCCTCACCCGCAGTTCACTCTCCGGCCAGTGCCATTCCCAACTCTGTCAGTGGACCGAGGTTTCGGAGCAGGAAGAAGTCAGTGTAATGCATTTTCCTTTCTTTTCTGAATGAATGAATGAGTAGTACAGAAGATGTCATGTCAACTGTATAGTTTTGACCTTTTGGTCCCGTGGAAAGGTTGATGTATCCATGACTTAGATATTAGAATTTTCTTTTCGAACATAGTCAGTTCTCTAGATTCCGTGCACATGCTTCTGCACTAATTTCCTAGGAGTCATCTAGAGAATCTTTCACTGCCAATAAGGAGAGTGATGAGGAAACAATGATCAAGTCATTCAGTAAGACGATGGTGCAGTGGGTGCTTAAAATGAACAAGTTGATAATCAAGCAACCAGCCTCCAACATATTCTTATTTACGTGTCTGTTGATTATTTTTAAATGTCTCATTGATTCCTGGCTAACCAATACTTAGATGAATGTTTTAATATTCTTTTAGTTCAACCAATTAAGCAATACCTTTTCCTCTTTAAGAATTCATTATTGGAGAAAAATATTTGCCCAATATGGGTAGGAATGAAGACTCTCAAGCTGTTATGTACTTTCTCCTCTGCCATTTGACTTTTTTTTTTTCCTCCAAGCACAGCATTTTTAAATTGATTTTACGACTTTCATCTCTTCGTTAAGAACAGGTGACTCAGCAGCTCATGTGAGATAGGATGTTTTGTAATAGATAAGATGGTAACTGCAATAAAATATATTTGTGAGGTAAGCTATATTTTTTTCAACCCAACAGGGACAGCTCTGGAAAATCATAAATCGTCTTGATATAGCAAGGTTAGAATTAAAAGGCATCAAAAATCTGCCAAGGGAGAATTAGGTTTATTTTCCCTTCCTCACTATAGATCATGTCTGCAAAATAGAGTTTTATGGAAAAACTCAAGGGGAAAGTCCCCGAATCATCTTGAAGAGAATTAAATGAGAAAGGTGGAAGTACAAAAACCAAAATTGCCAAATCCTAACCCCTCCATGATAACAATTAGAGTCAAAGAATTAGGAACCAACAAGTTCTCTCCCTAACAAAAAAGAAAGCTTTTAGTTTTACTTTAGTTTTCTCCTCATCGGATTACTATCTTCTAGTCTTTTTTTTAAAGATTTCATCTAAACACATAGGTTCACTGACTTAAAGTCAGTCTAGGAAGTATCGGGGAGTATAGGAAGAATCTGTAGGATGGCCACTCCTACATGACTTAATAAAGCTTCAGACAGATACATACAAGCAAAGTTCATGGCAATTTTGAATAGAAATTACCTATTTATTTTGAATCATGGTGTGTTCCTATGATTTCTTTTCATCTTTAAAAGGTACATATTCCCCTTTTGAAACCCTGTTTATTGAAGTCAAGTATCCATTTACCCTTTCCTTTTTTCTCGTGAGTTGGTGCAGCAGGAAAATTGTGTTTTATTGGTTCATGGGGAAATGATTCCTCAGATATTCAGGGAAAAGAAAAAGAAATGAGCTAGTATATAATAAGTTATCTGTAGTTAAAAAACAATATAGTCTACTTAGTAGATTTTGTTTTACTAATTGCTTTAAATGTAAGGGTTATTAGATAAAGGTACTTACAATTTTTAAGGATTCCTAAAAGCTTAGTAACTTTTGAAACTTACCTAAAATCACAGGGTAATGAATATTCCACTCCTGTTAAAGATTTCATAGATTTTTTTTAAGGAGCGATCTAATTTTTTTTTAATTTTGAAATAATCTTCTATCTACAGAAGAATACAAAGATAATATCTTTTTTTTTCATTATTGCATCCCCCCCCCCCCAGGTCTTTGTACATATTTGTTTCTAATTGCTCCCCTATGAAATTTTGACAACGTGTTGCTGTATATACATTTACACACTGTGGTCCTTTCTGAGGCCACAAACCATTGTAACATCTAAGATATTTTCACCCTTCCAAACCAGTTTTTGCCTCCTTGGGAGTGATAGTATGCCTGTGGAGAATACATGTTCTAGAAAGTTCCAGTCTTTTCTTACCCAGCTTCCCCTCATGTTAGCATTTTACATATACATGGCATGTTTACCAAAACTGAGAAGTAAACATCAATGAAATACCATTACTACATATAGACTTTATTCTGATTTCTGTTTCTTCCCCCTGTCCCAGAACCCAATCCAGGACCCCACATTTAGTTGTCATTTCTCCTCAGTCTCTTCCATTCTGTGACAGTTTCTCAGTCTTTCCTTTTCTTTCACAATCTTGACAGTTTATATCCATACTTGTCTGTAAAATTTTTGTAAAATGCCCCTCAGTTTGAGTATATCTAAGGTTTTTTCATGATCCGACTGAGATGATGGATATGGGGGAAGAAGATCACATAGGTGAAGTACCTTTCTCATCACATCATGTCAAAGTACATGATTTCACCATAACTTATTACTTGTTATATTAACCTTGATCACTTGACTTAGGTGATATCTGGCAGGTTTCTTCAATGTGAAGTTAGTATTTTTCAGATTTTTATTTTTTACCATTTATTAGATTTTTAAATGTATATTCAGTCATTTATCAAGTATGCTTGAGCAAAGATATGTGCCACATAAAAGGATGATGAACTAGTGTGTATTTCCAAGCTATGACTGAGGAAAGGAAATCTAAAAAACCTTCTTTTCTAAGAAGCTAAATATTCTCTAAATGACTGCCAGAAACAGTTAACTTCCAGCCTTTCAGTATTGGTTTCTAAATGCCTTGGAGAACACTAAACATCCCTGTTCTCTCTCAAGCAAAAAGCATTTCATGACTCTGGGTGGAGATGACTTATTAGTCACCTTGAAAAACAGAGAAAGGCACACACAGGAAAAGAGAAGTTTGACATTGCCAAGTGTAGAGGCTCCTTCCTTCAAAGTTATCTGAAAGCCTTTGAGTTTTATAGCAGATGAAAGAGATCGCCTGCTTTCACAAATAAAGCTGAATTTCTCTCCTTACCATAAGGAGAAGAAAACTATAGCATGCTTGCATTATGCACATTTGCTGATCTGTCAATAATGGTCTATGTAGTTGTGGTATGATCTGTCAATAAAGGTCTATGTATGGGATAAATGTGACCTCACCATACCAGCAAACTGCAGATCTACTCTGAGCCTCAATAGGCAAATGGCCTCACTTTGGGAAACAGTGAGCAGCTCTATATTTTGATAACTTTGACAATTAATCTTGAGGTCTCAATTCTTCAAGTCATTACAAAATTGGGACCCCATTTCCTCATCTTTGAAACAAGTAGGTGGTAGAGGAGAAGGTTAAACAATTTCCACTATTCCTTTCGATTCTCACATTGTCCTAGTGGTGAGGAGTTTGGTCAACTCTATCCATGTTATTTTTCTTCTCTGAAATTGGAAATCAACTAACAAATGGGACCTGATCTAGATGAAATTAGGATCATAATGGAGATCACGAATTTTTCTCTAGCCATTCCCCCCTTTAACAATCCAAGCTGTGAAGAACTGAAGTCACTCTGAGATATATGGCATGAAGCTGTTCTTTCTGTAATTAAAGAGTGAATTTGTTCTTAGAGGTGTTCATGTCTCAGAGTCGTGGCTTAGAGTTATTGGCATGCTATATTTCTTTCATATATTGCAGTTTTAGATAGGAGAAAAATACTCATTTCCATTTTTGCAATGTTTTTGCCAGTTATTCTGTAACAATTATTTATGTGTGTTGACATTAATTATTATAAAGTGCCTTGAGATTTGACTCTCCTATGTAATTGTGTGCTTTTTGTACAATGAATTCAGCCTATTTCATCATTTGAAAACGGGTGCCTTGCCAGCACATACTTGATTCTCACTCTGCTCTCTGAATTAGAGGGAGGCTGCACTTTGTGGGTGAAAGGAGGTTTTCTTTCCTTTCAGAGGTCTTGCCACAGCTAAATGTCATGTCACTGAGCCAATTTGTTTCACTTGGGTGTCCTGAAGCTGGCGCCTGGACTGGCCCAATGGGCTCCTCTGAAATGAGGGCATTTCTCTGCTGAAGCGTTTGCTATTATTTGTTTAAATGTTTTCATTGCTCTAAATGTCAGCTAGTTCTAAATAGCATTTATTTTCTCCATGTAAAATATAAGAATTATGAATTGTTTATGGAAATCCTATACTTGTCCACTGTCTTAGAGATTAAGCAAAATTGTCATTTGAACAGAAGAAAAGCAGTCTCTTAGAGGTTGCAAATACATTTGCTCCCCAGGATGGGCTCCCCTCCTCCCACTGAGCACATTGAAACACTTTCCTTTCCACTACATGTGGTGCTAAGGGTGGATTTCAATAAAGAGCTGGTTGCACTGTGTCCAGCCACCATAATTTCTCTTAAAGTCAAAAGCCACATCATTGTGGTCCCAGTGGAAATAACAGTGGCAGCTGAAATCCTAAGGATGGAAGATTGGGCATGTAGAGAAGTTTTGTTTTTAAAGATGCTGCGAGAAATAAAGTTGGACTGGGAGTGGTCAAAACAATTCAGTGATGTCGGGATTCACATGAAAAATGATGTCTTATCAAAATAAGACACTGAATTTCAGAGGATTAAACAAAAAAAATGCATGTAAGTTTTATTAAAAATGCATAAACTTTTAGCATAGATTTCTTTCATGTTGAAAATATAAAGCAATCAAAAAGGAAGAAATGAAGGAAGGAAAGAAAGGAAAATAGGAAGACCTGCCAAACAAATTATTATTTATTTAATGGCTAAAGGAGCTTTGAAAATATGATGTGAATTAATTGTGATCCATCTGCAATAGAGAGAATTACCTAAGTAAATGTTAAAAAAAAAAAGTGTACAATCTCTTTCCCTGGAGATACACATGTATCTTTTTTTTTTTTTTTTGCATGGGCAGGCACTGGGAATCAAACCCGGATCTCTGGCATGGCAGGCAAGAACTCTGCCATTGAGCCACCATTGCCCGCCCCTGGAGAGATATATTTAGTATGATGGCAGGGATATAAAAATCAGACCATCAGAGGGGGAAAGAGGCCCAGATATGGGGTCCTGCCATGGATAGCTCATTTGCAAGACACATAGTTCACAGAAGGACAGAGAGACATCTGGTCAAGTTGAAGCCAAAGCTTTTTAAATTCCCTAGGATTCCCCCAGTGATATGTAAACCCCTTGTGATCAGTACTTTTCTCCATCCCAAGGATTAACACTACATCCCCTTCCGGAAAAAAAAAAAAAAAAAAAAAAAGGCCTGTTGTTCCCTTGTAAGCAATTCCTGCAACCTGATGCATCACAAGAATCCTTTGGACCCATGGATGGAAAGAAGTCCTATCTAAGAGATCTGAATTTAAGCTGATCTCTTTATGAGAGCAAGGAGTAAGAACAGGACTCACAGATAATTCGCAAGGCCAGGGACACAAGGATGCCCTTGGTTGCGTATTGGCTAAATAATCAAGACTATATTTAGACAATTGACCTTTCGTCATTTTCTCCTTTAGACTAAATATGAGTCCAGACCGAAACCTGCATAACTTCCTTGATCTATAAAATGTATTCCCAACCATCTCATTACACAATCCTATTTGAAAATGACACACAATATGTTCCTATCATCTTTACATTCTTACAATCAATTAACTCCTTCTAACATCCATCTGAAGCCCCATCCCTTTTGTCCTTATCTGATAACCAACATCCCCAGGAATTCATCTTAATGTTTTCCTTGCAGCTCCTCACTCTAACCTTGATCTTTTGCATACCCATCTCTGATAGGCCTCCTCGCCTAGACATAAGGTACTTCTGTGAGTTCAGACTCTTCTTTCCCTCGTGGTTTTCAGCAGTTTGCTGTCTTGAGTTCATTTCATTTATTTGAGATCTCTTTTATCAAGTCTGCTGGTTCTCTGGCTCTGGTTTCTATATGACTAAGTCCAACCCTCAATCTACTCTGCATCTTCCTGCCTGCATTTTTGAATGCGGTGAGTTTAGGGGCTGGTCAATGACCTAGATGACCTCTAGCCCTTTCTGAATACAGAAAAAATGAATTTGAATTTCAAATACCCTCTGAACACACATAGAACTTTTGCATATCTTTACAAGTATGTCTTGATCTTTTGAAACTTTAATCTCTACTCCCTTCAGCATTATCAGATTTTCTTTCTATCTCCTCTGCCCTTTACTGACCTCACTGAGCTTTCCAGAGAGTTGTTTCCAAATTATCTCACAAACTAATTATCTTGAAATATTCCCTAGCTGAACATCCTTTTTCAGAAGTGACATATTATCTTCTATCACTGAATTTTTTTTTTTAATTTACCCGGCAGAACTTTCTTAAGAAATAAATCTCAGAAATATTCCTCATATCCCATTAACACTTATAACTATTCTGCAGCACTTTTCATTGGAGTCTAACCTGGCTGTGCTGGTTCTGACAGTGAATGAGGAATTACAAGTGCAGTCATGGTGTCCTGAGCGTGAGAAATTGTCTTTCTAGTAGTTTAATCTGACTCAACTGTGTTCTCTGGAGGAAAGGTATATTTCCATATACAAAGCTATCCAAATGCCCATGAGCTGTCACAAATGACTATGTGAAACCTTTCAACTATAATAATCTGGCTGAAAATTACAAGGTTTGCCACCAAATGGGAAAAATTGCAATTCTGCATTCAGGCAACTTGTTTTAACCGAGTCATTTCTCACACAACTTTTTCACTAGATGTGCCTCTATTTTGTTACGAAAGATAATGATAGTGGTTATTATTTGTATCATTTTATTAGCAATGCCTCTGAGCACCCAGTAACTCTGATTCGTTTGACAGTTGACATGGCATGTTTAAATCACAGAAAAATTGGCATATTGGCTGGTAGATAATAATGCAGCTGTAGCTGGGTTTGGTACATTGAATTTCACTGACATTGCTCCTTACAAAAGGAGAAATAACTCTTTTTTTTCCTCACTTCATCACTTATGATTACAGGGCCCAGACAGTTCAGGCAGTAGTCAGTGCTGAATACATTTTACTGCTCTTCCTGCAAGATAGAACCCTGTCCTGCTGGTTATATTTCTATTGTTTAAAGGGAAAGTACTATTATATCTCATAAATATAAGAGAGTAGAGGACTGAGGATATTCATAACTTGGAGAAGAGATTAGCCAGATCCTGGTAAATCTATGAAATGATCTAGGGGGGCCTTCAGGTGACCGAGGGAAAATGAAGTTTGTCCTAAAATAATGTACAACTTTTCTTGTCTCCATTGCAGCAGTAAGTGAAGGACCAACCACCCAACAGACACCCATGTTGCCCCCAACCCAACCAGAGCATTCCAGCAATGAGGAAGCGCCAAGCAGAACCATCCCCACCGCCTGTGTTCGACCAACTCATCCACTACGCAGCTTTGCTAACCCTTTGCTACCTCCACCAATGAGTGCAATAGAACCGAAAGTCCCTTACACACCGCTTTTGTCTCAGCCAGGTAACTGTCCATCTGCTGACATTTGAAATTGCTATCATTGGTGCCACTAATTAAGGGCACAAGGGTGCCTGAAAAGATCTTATGCAGTAGGTTTATTCAACACTGATTACATGTGTAGGTTTGTTGGTGATATTTGTAGTGCAGCAATTAAGTATCTGCCTTACAACAACCAGGTGGTTGTAGGTGCCCTTCGTTCCCTTAGAAAGTGGGCAATTAATCCTGAACACCAGTCCATTACTTTTAATATGTCCTGTAGGTACACCCAGTAGAGAATTCCAGTAGAGAACACTGGATGTCTCTAACACCCTAGGTGTTCAGTGTGCCAAACGGGCCTTAAGATTTAAGGCTAGTCTCCACGGTTAGAGTCAAAGGTATGAAAATCTGCAAAGCCATTTATTAGAGAGATGCATTTAATCTCATAATTAGTTTATTTTATTTCTAAAATCAAGAAGATGGGGCTAGACTTCTTCTGACACTCCTTCCTGGCCCTAGTAGTCTGTAATAAGGACTCTTAGAAGATAACTATCAAAAGGTACAAACTAAAGCCAGAGAGGAAGTTACATATCAATACCTTTCCAAGAAAATCAAATGGCTGGCATGAGAATTAGAGCCATTTAGCCAACAAGAGCTGATTCACAATGTAGCACTCATTTTATTTCCTCAGCATGTATCCAACTGACAGAACCTGTGCTCCATTTTGTTTCGGGTAGTTACTAGGGTGAAAGAGAGGGATAGAGAAGGGAGAGAAGGAGAGGGGGATAGAGAGGAGGAAGGGAGGGGAGAGGGAGAAGGAGAGGAAGAAAGAGAAAGAAAAGGAGAGGAAGAGGAGGAAGAAGAAGAAATACAGATAAGATGAAAGATAGGTCAATAGACAGTTGAGTAGATATGTACATAAATAATTATATACTTAAAAATGCATTTGAAATAGTAGACTAACTCTAAACATCTCCAGTATATCTAGCCCCAAATTGAAAAGTTTGGTGGTGGCAAATAACCAGAAGTGGCCACCGTAATAGACACAGGCAGCTGAGCTGGCCTATCTGTCATCATGCAAGTACAGTGGAGTGATTTTCTCATTCTCTCTCCCAGCCCCTGAGAGGTGGCCTGGAGCATGGGAAACATGTGGAATGACAGTGCATATCAGGCCTGGGAAAGATGAGGTCTTCTCTAAAACATAGCTTAGCCCCAGATCATGGCTTCCTTCTGCAGGAGCTTGCTCTGCTAATCCAACAGGAGCCCATGTTAAGATTGAAAGCAGATCTGCACCCCCCTAGTTCCTCTCACCCTCTCCAACACATATACCCTCCACACATGCATTATGGGGGAGAACTGTTTCTTTCTATTAACCAAATGAGACCTTTGCTAGTTACAGATTTTTTGTAGTAAGAGAATTCTTTCATTAATTCCTGGGTCTAGAAGATGCTGCCTGCTTACTTCTGGCTGTATTCTCCTCCCCGTTGTAATGCCAGCCAAGGGAAATGGCCTTGGTAGAGACTTTTATTCAGGATAGATGACAGGTTAATTTGAACTATTAAACATCACTAACCCTGCTGAACATGTGCTGTATGACAGGCATGCTTCTGAAGGCTTGTGACATCTCGTTTGATCCCCACAATAATTTCTGTGAGGTAGATACTGTTCTTATCTCCATTGTATGGATAAGAAAACCAATTTGCAGAGAATTTGAGTCTGCACAGCTAGTAAGTGATGCATCTTTCCTCACTCCTTTTGCCTTCTGAAAGCATGGGTTCTTGATTTCTAGGGTCATATTTATACTTCTGAATTTATGCCTAATGTTTAATGACTGAAACAAAGACAAATTAAAAATACTGTTAAATCATTCGAAAATTGGTAAGAAAAAAAAAGGAAATATCTGAAATAATTCTGAGCTGAGAAATACTGCTCCCTCAAAAGTTCTCTTCCATCACATACTTTTAATGAGGAAAGGTAAGAGGCTAACCAATCTGTATTAAAGAAGATCGATTTTTATAAAATAAAATAAAAAAACAGGCAGCTATCGTATTTATACTGTTAACGAATCTCTCTGCTTCAAAAGAAAGATGTTTGTTGGATGGCTCCATTTTAGAGAGAACAAAGGCTAATGAGAATGTTATTCTGGAGGCTATTTTAAGTGAAAATTTTCCTATAGAGGTGATGCCTTGTTCGGAATACAAGGTTTGGAACTCACATTCCCTCTCACACTATGATAACAAATCAACTTTAAAAGAACCCTAATTTTGGAACGAATATCTGAAAATACACAGAACAGAGAATTGGCATGGTTATTTTCTGGTTGCTGCCTCTTAGTTACAATAGCACCAGAGCTACGTTACATAAAAGCTAACACAAGGAAGCATAAATGTATGGATTATATCCTTGAAGGGAAGCAATCGAGTGTGTACCATCCCTGCAGCTAATCCATCAAGTAATCATACTGGAAGAACCATTCTCTGATCTAATGCTGCACGGTCAAGGTCTTTTTCCTTTGTACACATATAAACCTTCTTTTGTTTTACTCTTGTTCTTGCTTTTATTTGAACTGCTGCTTGTACTCCATCCCTCTTTTATATTTTTTGATATCTCTGGCTTGAATTTGTGGCATGATTTTCAGTTTTTTATAAGTTCCCCCTTATATGCCACCTTCCCCACTCAACTGGAGACATACCTCACCGTCATGTTGGAATTATTAAATGTCGCTCCCTTTCATGTTTCTCTTTAATTTTTTTCCCTGTGATTCCTGTTCATTGCATAATGTCTTACCTCATGATTTTCAAATAACTTCTCCCTGTATTGCTTCTGACACATGGTAAATAGTATGCTTTTAAGAAAAAGGCTGATGTTTACTTATTCTAATAGAAAAAGAAAATTAGCAGACTGACAAATGTATTAGCTGTGACATTAACTACATGCTTCTCAGCCGAAAAGATGAAATACTTAGAGCTTTCAACAAATTTTAATTCTACGAAAATCATTACTTTAGTCAAACTGATTGATGAAGTAAAGTCATTCTCTTGTTGGCTTAAAGAAAAAGTACCTCAAATAATTTTACTCAGGATTTCACAATAAAGGACTGGGTAATTAGTAATGAATTTATCTTTACTTACCACAAGTAATTACTATAGAATATGGTAATGGGAGGCATTGCTCTAATTTTTAAAAATCATGTCAGATGAGAAGTTCTTTGTGCTTTGAAAGCTTCAAAATTATGATCAACGACGTTCTTTGCCCACTCAAATTACTGGGTGTGTTTTTCATTCTGGGCAGCATCCTTGGTCTGTGCCTCAGTTTCCCTCCCGGTGAGGCATGCAGAGCTAGTTTTGTTTGTGTTTTAAATGAGGCATAGGGCAACACAGATTACACAGTAACGATCTCCATGGAGCTGCACATTTCTTTGGTAGGCAGTAATTAGAAATTCTGCCTACCTGAAAACAATCATTCCTTCCTTTGCCTCTTCCTTCCACCTGCTGAGTTAGAAATTTAGTTTACTGTACTGTAGGGTATTTTATGGTGTTTCTTACAATTTCATCATCACCCCATGATAAAATGGTTCTGTTTCTTAATGCTTCATCTGAAGCTGTGAATAACTTGTGCCATCTTTACACATTTCTTGGGGGCTGCAATCAACTGTGCTTTGCAAATCACAGACATGGACATATAAGTGATTTGGCTTAGTCCTCTTTCAGGTTAAATAGAAAATGTTTGATGGAGTGTTAGGCTTATTGCATTATAGATCTAACATAAATTCTACAAAGGGCCAAGATCGGATTTTTTTTCTTCACTAGTGAAAATTCCTTTTAGCTGTTGAAATGATCAGCTGCACTTTAAATGAACCTGGATTAGGAGCCCATTTGTCTTCTGGGGCTCTAATTCTAAAGGGAAAAAAATTGTGACTGCTTAAATAGTGACTTTTATATTGTAGCACTGTTTCATACCATTAGCCCCCTGGAGCTCTTGCATCTTTGTAAAGCTGAATAAGTTCTCTAGTATTCTCCCTTTATACCTTGCACCTCTATACATAGGTATTTAAAAAAGCAAAAACCCAGAGCTTTCTGATCTTTTCAATCTTCTAGGGATCAATATGTCAGTGTGCATGACTAGACCAAAACTCACTTCATTGTGCTGCAAAATTGAGTTTGATTTTCCCCCTGCACATTGTGGCATGTGCTCCAATTTGTCTGAGGACGGAGGACAAGGAGAGGGTAGAGGTGGCTGACAGTGGACAGAAAAGGCCTTTGATTTATATTTTATGGCTGGTTCGGAAATCATCTTTTCCTGCTTAACCTGCTCTTTTTGGCAGGCCTTATTTCGGTAAATATGCTATCACACAAAACTGCCAACAAATTACTATATCACATTAATACAATTGCTTTCCCTGAGACACTTGTAGGCCACTGGCTACTATTGAGGCTGTTCATCAAGGATGCTACATCCTTCCACAGGGCTGGAATCAGTCACAGGCAGAGGTCACAGGAGACCCAGAATCCTTTACCAGGTGAACAAGAGGGTCACTCTGAAGGGCAGTCGAATCCCATCAGTCACTGGCATGGCTAAGTAGGGGAGATGTGTTGCTCTAGTTTTATTGGAGCCAATAATACCCATCAATTCTATAGCAGAAAATTATACTACATCTTCTTGCATATATTTCTTCTCACGGGTAATCCCATCTGTATCGTTTCGTAGAAATCTTTGGAATCTTCCCATGCTCACTCCTAAAAGATTTTTTTTTTAATAGATGAAATTTGATTTGATCTGGTTTGGTCTTCCTAAATTATCCTTTAGCAAAATATAACTAGATAAAATTTGTCTTAGAAATCACTAATATTTGTGACTCCAAAACTTTTCCGATGTTTTAATAAATGCGTATCTCCTTTAGTATGGTTTTCCAGGATGTAAATAGGAAAAATCCCTGCTAATTGCCCCAAAGAAAGGGAAAGAACTTCTGATCCAGAGGAAACCTTATGAGTAAGCCATGTGTCTGATCCCTCATTCAAAGCTGACAAAGCAGAGGCTTGAAAACGTTAAGCAGCCTGCCCATGGTCAGCTACAAGCTAATGTCCAGATTTAAAGATTATGGAGAAATATGGCATCAAAGAGAAACAAGGATTTTACCTAGTTTCTTTGTGGTATTGGCATGTATTCTTCCACTGACATTGCTTTTCTTGCAAGGGGCCTTCCAGAATGGTCCTAATTATAAAATATCCCTCAGAATGAATTATTTTACAGCACACAGGTTAGTTCACTTAGTTTAGTAAATGGGTAAATATCTTATTCCCTTATATTAACTAGATGAGGGAACGAAGCTATAGCAAGAAAGGACTAGCCAGGGAACTCTGGAATAGCTTCCCTCTGGTCTTCAACTCACCTGACCAACCTACCGATACCCCTTTACGGAAAGCAGCCAGCCAGGGAACTGACATCTGTTGCTTTCAGCATCACTGATAGAACTTCATAGTCTAATAAAATCAGAAAGATGAGCAGGAGGAAGCATAAAATGAAAATAAAAATGAAAGCCTCCGGGACTATTACACAGATTATGGGTTAGAGAATGTGAGAGTCAGTCAATGACAATTATAATTTTTCAGAATTGCAAAAGTTATGGAGGAGAGGAGCAGATGACCACCATTGAGTAAAACTTTGAATCCTTTTGATTAAGGTTTTGTGTGATTAAAAAATACAAGAAAATATTGCATAAAACATTATTAAAGCATATGTAAAATTGAATTTCATCATCAATTTAATGATTAACTTCTAGAGTTAAAGTAGTGAGTTCCCATTCGGATAATCATAAAAAGAGAAAGGACAGAAAAGGAAAGCATATGCTCATATTTTTTTTTTTTTTTACCTAGCAGACTACATAATTTGAAAAATATAATTTAAAGAGAATGTCTGTGGATTATATGGAGAAATGGCTGGACTCATGAGAGAGAGAGAATGATGAGGAGATGGGTGAGCAGTAGGTAGTTTTTAAAGCAGCAAATATTTCTTTCACATTTCTTAAAATACTAATTGTTTACAAGGTTAACTACTACTATATGGATTGTGTTCTTATTTATTTATGTTACTGTGAGGCTCAACATTTCTTTCAAAATATTAGTTTAGGTCAAGTTAATCAGGTTAATGCTTTACATTCTGCCACCCTTTGCAGTTTATAAAGAACATTTTAAAGTAAATTCGTACTTTGAGAAATTATTATAATTGCTATTACCAATGCAGAGACAGATATTCAGAGAGGTTGAATAACTTGTAATATTTCTGGGATCAAGTGTCACTATTCTTGGTACTTTCATACCAGTCCCTTCTACATAATGAGCACTCGGTAAATGTTTGCTGAGTTGCTCAGAATAGCATAAGAAAGGTTAGAGCCAGAATTTGAATCCAGTCTTCAATTTCAGGTCTAATTATAGGTGAAACAAAGTAACTTGAAAAGAGTTGGTGAAAGGATTAGATATAGATAATAAAGGCAGATAAGATGGAATGGCTTCCAAACTCATGACCATTTGATCAGAAAGTGGTAAATGTACTCATCCATAACAAGCATCTCATGTTAAGATAATTAAATTGCATAGTATGGAAGAGACTATTTGAAGCTACAAACCCTAGAACTTCTGTTCAATAATTAAACTTCATAAAAATGAATGTACATGCAGTGACATCTACAGTACAATGGAGAAGAATAGGATCTGCTTTGTCTATAAGTAGAAAAAATACAGTCCATGGAAATCAAAAGTCTTGAGGACTAGTCCTTATTATGCCAATTTTGGAAATGATTTTGCTTCTCTGAATCCTACTCTCTCATCTATGAAATTAGATGGTTGTAATAACTCTTAGAGAAACAGAACCACTTACAGGGTGTGTGTGTATATATATACATGTGCATTTATGTGTGTGTGTGTATATATAAATATGTAAATGTTAGAAGATTTAGTATAGGAATTGGCTCACACATCTGTGGGGATTGGCAAGTCCAGATTCTATAGATCAGATCACAAGTTGGAAACTGACAAAGGTGAGGTTGAATCCCCTAGAACATGCTGGCTGGTTGAAGGAGAGGCGGGAATCCTTTCTGATTTGAAAATCCTCAGTTCTGGCTTTAAGACCTCCAATCAATGGGACGAGGAGACTCGCCTCATTGCTGACTAGAGAAGCAAATCCATCTACAAAAAACCTTCACAGCAACAGTCAGGCCACTGGTTGCTTGACCAACTAAGTGGACACCATAACTCACCCATGGTCTTTCTCTTTAAAGAGGAATAGGACATATGACATTCTAGCAATCTTAATTACCGCAGCAGAGGATGGATAATGTCTTTTAACTTTTCCCTTTGCTTTGTAAAAGAGTAGAATAAGAGAAAGGTTTTAGTTTGAGCAAAGATTCTGAATCCCACGGTTTGCAATACAAATATTCTAAGCATTTGAGAGAGTTCTTCATAGTCCACCAATTAGCATCAGGTAAACATTGTTTTCTTTGGGAGCAAGGGGGATTTGAGACAACAAAAAGCATTCACATAAGTTCCTGTATTAATGGACTATTGAATATGTGTTATGAAAAATCTAACAAACAAGAAACCACCCCAAAATCGCTAGAATATTTAAGTAAACTGAGAGTTTGAACATCATTTCTAAAGATACAACCTATATTATCTAAAAGGTCTTATAAGAAATTTTAAGCTCCTACTTCTGAATGTTTATAACTGTATCTTACTGGCAGAGCCTTAAAGAAGAATTCAAGTGTCATGTTCAACATCTTGTATGCTTCATAGCTTAGACTTTCATCTTAGGCTTGGAGGATCGATGTTGTTATTGCCAGAATCTCTTCATTTGCCAGAAAATGTCGAGACTCTCAAAGAAGAATGCATTTATCCTTTGTGGTAAAAGGGATTCTAAAAAGCTTTTTTTTGCATGGAAAACAATAAGTAAGCCAAATTGATTTCAAAATGAGAGCCATATTATGATATAATTGCACATAGAGGCTTATAGGAACAAAGGTACTTGTAACCACTGCTCTTTTCAACATCATTTCTGTATCACCCTTCCTTTTTTTGCTATTTTTTTTTAATTTACAAAATTTCTATACCCACCAAGCAAAATTTCTGCCTCTGTAAATTTGCTATTTCTAGATATTTCAGGAGTGACATCATACACTGTTTGTCCTTATGCACCTTGTTTTTTTTTTACTGAGCATGTTTACCAGATTCATCTGTGTTGCAGCATGTCTCAGAACTTCACTCCTTACAGAAAAATAACATTCCACTGTGTATATGCACCACATTTATCCATTCATCTGTGGATGGATGCTTGGGTTGTTTTAAGGATTTTGGCTATTGTGAACAATGCTGTTAGGAACAGTGGTGTAAAAGTCTCTGAGTTCTTGTTTTCAGTTTCTGCAGTTCTGGTTTTCAGTTTCTTCATATATACCTATGGAGTAGAGTTGCCAGGTCATATGGTAATTCTGTATTTAATTTGTTGAGGAACCACCATACTGCTTTCCACAGTTACTGCACCACTTTACATTCCCACCAGCATTGCACAAGGGTTTCCATTTCCCTGCATCCTCTCCAACACTTATTTTCTGTTTCTTTTTTTAATAACAGCTATCCACCTCATGTTGAGGAGGTGAAATAGTATCTCATTGTGGTTTTGATTTACATTTCTCTAATAGCCAAGGTTTTTTACATCTTTTCATGTGTTTATTGTCCATTTGTATATTCTCTTTGGAAAAAATGTCTAAGTCCTTCGCCCATTTTGTAATTGAGTTGAATATCTTTTTGTTGGTGCATTATAAGAGTTCTTTATGTATTCTGAACATTAACCCCTTATCAGATACGTGGTCTGCAACCATTTTCTCCCATTCTGTAGGTTGTCTTTTCACTTCCTAAATAATGTCCTCTGATGCACAAAAGTTTTTAATTCTGATGAAGTTAAATATATCTATTGCTTTGTGTTGTTGCTGCTCATGTTATTAGTATCATAGCTAAGAATCCATTGCCAAATCCAAAGTCATAAATATTTGCCCCTATCTTTCTAAGAGTGTTATGGCTTTAGCTCTTATATTTAGGCCCTTGATCCATTCTGAATTAGTTAGTTTTCATATATGATATGAGGTGGTGGTCCAATTTCATTCTTTTGCATGTGTATATCCAGTTTTCCCAGCACCCTTTGTTGAAGAGATTAATCTTTCCCTATTGCATGGACTTGACACCCTTGTTGGAAATCAGTTGTCATCTTTGGACTTGCGATTCTATTTCGTTGGTCTATATGTCTACTCTTATCCAGTACCACACTTTCTGAACTACCTCATTGCAGGATCAAAGGCAGGAGGAGTTACACATGAAGAGTAAGGGAAGTTGTGTCAGTCTTCAGGGTCTCTTCTCTGGCAGGAACAAAGTGTGGCTGAAAGAGCACTCATAGGGAAGATAAATGAAATTCCACTTTTGACTGACCTTCCCTGCTAATTGGCTGAGTTAACCTTGGATAAGTCACATAACTTCTTTATACTCCAGTTTCCCTCTCTGCTATAAATGGGAAAATAAAATCTAGTTTGGAGAGGGTTTGTTTCATGATTCTAAGGAGTCAAAGCATGTAAATAGGAGTTATGATAGTTTGAAGTATTAGTATTGAATCCAGGAGCTTCTAATTTTATATAATCTGAAGACCCATATTGCTTAATAAATTGGACCCAACAAAATTTTTAACTCCTTAGATAAGTAGCAGTGAGATCATGTTGAGGAGGTGATTAAAAGTATATTTCAATGGTTAGACAGCTGGTGAAACTAGAACTAACTCATGAATGCTGTGTTTCAACACAAATATATGAGATACAGAAGGGAATGCCAATGAAATGAGCTCTTCTTAAGTGGAGGATTGAATAGCAAGCAGAGCAGCTCTGTGCCACAGAGAAGGGGCAGCCAATGCAATGAGTCCTTGAATGGAATTCAGAATAGTGAGCAGAGCAGGGCAGAGATGCTGCCTAGTGCTGTCTGAATGTTCCCTGAGACTAGAGAGAAGGTTGGTCTTTTCAAATTGATTAGGGCTTACTCTTTTTTTATTATTATTATTAATTAAAAAAATAACTAATGCAACATTTAGAAATCATTCCATTCTACATATGAAATCAGTAATTCTTAATATCATCACATAGATGTATGATCATCATTTCTTAGTACATTTGCATCGATTTAGAAAAAGAAATAGCAAGACAACAGAAAAAGAAATAAAATGATAATATAGAGAAAAAAATAAAAATAAAAATACAAAAAATATATATAAAAAAACAGAACAAACAGACAAACAAAAAAAAGACTATAGCTCAGATGCAGCTTCATTCAGTGTTTTAACATAATTACATTGCAATTAGGTAGTATTGTGCTGTCCATTTTTGAGTTTTTGTATCTAGTCCTGTTGCACAGTCTGTATGCCTTCAGCTCCAATTACCCATTATCTTACCCTATTTCTAACTCCTGATGGTCTCTGTTACCAATGACATATTCCAAGTTTGTTCTCTAATGTCGGTTCACATCAGTGGGACCATACAGTATTTGTCCTTTAGTTTTTGGCTAGTCTCACTCAGCATAATGTTCTCTAGGTCCATCCATGTTATTACATGCTTCATAAGTTTATTCTGTCTTAAAGCTGCATAATATTCCATCATATGTATATACCACAGTTTGTTTAGCCACTCGTCTGTTGATGGATATTTTGGCTGTTTCCATCTCTTTGCAATTGTAAATAATGCTGCTATAAACATTGGTGTGCAAATGTCCGTTTGTGTCTTTGCCCTTAAGTCCTTTGAGTAGATACCTAGCAATAGTATTGCTGGGTCGTATGGCAATTCTATATTCAGTTTTTTTGAGGAACCGCCAAACTGCTTTCCACAGTGGTTGCACCATTTGACATTCCCACCAACAGTGAATAAGTGTGCCTCTTTCTCCGCATCCTCTCCAGCACTTGTCATTTTTTGTTTTGTTGATAATGGCCATTCTGGTGGGTGTGAGATGATATCTCATTGTGGTTTTGATTTGCATTTCTCTAATGGCCAGGGACATTGAGCATCTCTTCAAGTGCCTTTTGGCCATTTGTATTTCCTCTTCTGAGAGGTGTCTGTTCAAATCTTTTTCCCATTTTGTAATTGGGTTGACTGTCTTTTTGTTGTTGAGTTGAACAATCTCTTTATAAATTCTGGGTACTAGACCTTTATCTGATATGTCGTTTCCAAATATTGTCTCCCATTGTGTAGGCTGTCTTTCTACTTTCTTGATGAAGTTCTTTGATGCACAAAAGTGTTTAATTTTGAGGAGCTCCCATTTATTTATTTCTTTCTTCAGTGCTCTTGCTTTAGATTTAAGGTCCATAAAACCGCCTCCAATTGTCAGTTTCATAAGATATCTCCCTACATTTTCCTCTAACTGTTTTATGGTCTTAGACCTAATGTTTAGATCTTTGATCCATTTTGAGTTAACTTTTGTATAGGGTGTGAGATACGGGTCCTCTTTCATTCTTTTGCATATGGATATCCAGTTCTCTAGGCACCATTTATTGAAGAGACTGTTCTGTCCCATAGGGCTTACTCTTAAATCAAACATTCATCAGTCACCTGAAAAGCCACCTCCTACCTGCCTTTTCAAGTGGTCAAACTACATTATAATAGCATTACCCCTCTCATATCTATGCCTCTACCAATTATTACGAATGACTCTTCCTCCAGTCTCATGAGAGTTTCTGCCCCATAGGTATTGGGATTTGGCGATACCATGCCTAGCTTCCTCTCTTTCATAAATGCTGCATCCCCTGCATTGCTCCTCATGGTGGAGTAAGGTTTATGGGATTTCTTAGATCCCAACTCTAATTTCCAACTCTGGACTAGCAGGGCAAAGAATAAGAAATAAACAGTGGGCTATTGAAAGCTGAAAAAAAAGTTATTTCCCATTGAGCACCTGCAAGATATATTACTGGCAACTTTGTCTTCTCATTTAGAAATAATATATAATAATAATGATAATGGGGTGGTGCGATGGTCACTCAGTGGCAGAATTCTTACCTGCCACACTGGAGACCCAGGTTCGATATCCAGTGCCTGCCCATGCAAAAAAAAAAAAAAAAAAAAAAAAAAACTTATAATAAGAATGATAATGTACTTGAGATACTGATTTTGAATTTTAAAAATGATTCCCTATGCCTAGGAATCATTTAGAGATCTTATTAAAATGCAGGTCCTGATTCAGTGGACCTGGAGAGCAGCCTGAGATTCTGCATTTCTCAGATGATCCCAAGCTATGCCAGTGCTTCCCCTCCACAGACGTCACTTTGAATACTCAGCTGTTCTTAATCTGGGGCTCATGGAAGTATTTGTTTGTTTTGTAAATCACTTATTATTATATCCATATTTCTGTGGTGTGTGTGTGTTTATGTGTATAGATGTACATTTTTTTTCTAGGGAGTGGCTTCATAGCTTTCATTAGAATCCCAAATTGTTCATGACTTTTAACAAGTTAAAAACCACTTGATATACCATTTCGTGCTCTCCCTCCATTTGTTCTCTGCTGTGGAATGTAAATATCAACTGTGTGGTTTGTTTTATTATTATTATTATTTTGGTTGGTTTTGTTTTGTTTTCTTTCTGAAGAGCCTCTCCCAGAAACTTATGCTGAGATAACCTTCTAGAATCTAGGACCAGGAGCTGGACATTTGTGCCCTGCTCAAATGAAATTCTGCAAAATGTAGCCATGTATTTTTCCTACAGAGATACCCGGAACCCTTGTGTACAATTTTCTATCTGATGAAGAAATTAGTTACATTAATATTTGTAAATGTCTTCAAATAGGTCCCGTTTTTGAAACTCTTATTTTTGCTGCCTAAATAAGAACTGAGAGGTAAAATCCACAGCTCTCTATGGTATATTTTCCCTAGAAGATGAGCTTCCATGGTGACCAGGGCAGTTATCTGTCATTTGAAGGGTCACCATAAACCCGTCCTTGGCACCCCATGTTCTAGTGGTATAGTAGAGTATGCTTCCAGCAGAGAATGAATGATTACATACATATTTCCTCAAACAATGTCTCATCATTCTATGGAAATTTCACTCAGCAGATGTCACACCAAGGGGAGTAGCGTATGTCATCTGTAAAATATATTTTTAACATTTTCTGATGGAAGTAAGGGTAAGTCATCCTATAAACAGTGGTGGTATATATCACATGAATGAGAGGTGATTAAAGAAATATGTGTTTGAGCAGGGGAGAAGTTAAGTTGTATTATGTAATGTACTGAAAGATAACATCATGAATCATTTATTATATATAAAATGAGTCAGAAGAGGCTTGGTGGTTGTAAAGAGGGGTGGGACGGAGGAAAATTTTTGAGTAAAATAATGTGTTTATCCAATAAACATCTGGGCAGAGCCTGTCTGTCTTTCTCTCTCCTTTTTTTCCTTCCTTCCTTCCTTCCTTCCTGTCTTTCTGTCTCTTTCTCTTTATCTCTTCCTCTCCCTCTCCCCCCTCTCTCTTTCTTCTCCCTCCTTCCTTCCCTTCCTCTCCCTTCCTTTCTCTCTCTCTTTTTTTTTCCTCTCTCTCTCTCTGTCTTTACATTAAAAGTGTTTTTAACTGCTTTCTTGGCTTAGACATCTGAATTTAAATGAAAACAAGTACTGCAAATGTACCTACCATTATAGGAGTATTTGAATTTGAGAAATTCCAAATCAGAGAGAGAAACAAGGATAGAATAGCAGAACATATCCTCTAAGAAAAGTGGTAAACATGGGTGTTCCTATATTTCTTGAGGTTTTAAATGTTTGAGAATTTTTTACACATCAGCCTCATTCTTATCCTTCCTGGGTTTGACATATAGTGCTGAATCCAGTTCCTTAATGTTGACTTCGAGTCCATTTCACCAGTCACAGAGGCCATCCCCACCACTCAGGAAGAGTCCATTGCTCCTTCTCCAACTCCATCTGCCCTTATTATCTCACAGTTTCCACACAATTGGATTCTTCTTTAATTTTTCATGGGTCAAAGCTTAGATTTTATCTCTAGCCTATAACATCCTAATTAAATATTTCACACTTACAACTTATCTTCCCAGCTAGCATTTAAGATAATTACAACATAATTTTCAATATTATTTAATATGACAATAAAGCCTAATATATGCTGGGCCCCACTAAATACTCAGGAAAAGATTAATTTATTCTAACCATGGCAATGATATTTGCAAGCTTCATTACTGATCATTACCATTATCAAGTACTTAACCATAAGTTCACTATCTCATTTAATCTTCACAAAGATGCCAAGAGATAATTATTCCCCTCATTTCACTCATGAGAAAACTTAGGATCAGAGAAGACAAAATAATTTATTAAATGTCACATTACATTTAATTGACAGGGCAAGGATTTGAACCTAGGGCTTTCTGAACCCAAATCCTACTTATCTGAAATATTGTAGTACTATTTTTAAAGGTCAGAGATTATGTGAATTGTAATCTCACAAATAATATATAGTTATACTGCTTTTGGCATCTCCTTTAATATGCAAATATATACATTGGTAACAATTTTACCAGGAATATTCTAATGCTTGTCCATCAAATTTATACCCAAGACACAAATACTCCAACGTCTATACACACAGGAGGAAAGGAAAATAAATAGACTTTGTTTCCATTTTCTCCATATGTTATCTTCATTTCCGTTGGTTCTATTTTGTCTTATTTTTTTTTGTTGTTTTCCTTTTCAGAAATGTCATTGCATTTTAAAAATTTTCATAATTGAATTGTCTCAAAATACCCAATTGGAGAAAGTCTTATTTCGCATTGGAAGACTAAAATAAATATCTTTATAGACATCAAAAACCCAAAGATAATATGATTTATTTCTAAGCCCAGTAAAGATAACCTACAACCTGTTTTTCAGAACTAGATTGCAATCATTTTATAAATATGAAATATTCAGAAACTTCATGCAGCAGAACATGTTAATATTGAAGAGTTTATGAAACATTGCATAAAGACATATTTTCGCCATAAATAATTTCCCATATGTAGACTTGAAGATATCTTCTTTTTGGCCCAGTGTGACAGGGATTAGTCAGAATTTTTCATTGGCATTTAGTTTCAGTGCAAATAAAGAATAAAATCTCAACTAACTAGCATCTTTGGGGAATGGATTATTCTCAGGAAATTACACTTCAGGATAGCACAGTTTAAGATGGAAATCAGTTTATAATAAAAAAAATGTGTATTGATGGACAATCCTATGTTAGCTGTACACTAAGGAGTGTGGAGAATGCCACTGTGTACATGCCATCTCCTTTAGTCCTGCAGCATCTCTGTAAAGTAGGCAAAGCAATTTTATATGGGATTCACCCAAGGTAAAGAGGAAGTAACCTATCTAAGATCAGACAATTAACAAAGGCCAGGAACAGGATATAAGCTTAGTTCTGCATGACTCCAGTATTTATCCCCATTCCCCAATTGGTGGAGGGTTGCAGGACATTCACTAGGCAGAAGAACCAAAGTAAAGGCTCAGAGATGAGAAAGTACAAGGTATTTTCAGGGCCTGTAGATAAGACATTCTTGCTGTGGAGATGATTCCCTAGAGTAATTATGAGAGAAGAAACTGGAAAAGGGCAGCGTATGGTGAGTGGAAACAGAGTAGTCATTTAGAAGGATCAAACAGTATACTAAGATTGAGATAGAAGACATGGGATGTAGGCTGATGGCAACAAGAATAGAAAGGAAAAGACAATTGCAAGAGTTATCTTTCAAAGGAAGAAATAAATGACTGAGTGAATAACTGGCTATAAAGAGTGAGAGTAAAGGTGGGATCCAAGGTAACTGTGTTGTTTCAAGCCTATGACTTTTGGAAGATGGTTATGAACCAATAGAGAGTGGGAAGTGAACTGAGAGGCTACCTTATGAACGGAGTGGAAGAGAGAGTGAAGTCAGTTTGAGCATGTTGAGTATGAGGAGTGAATGAGCCATCTGCATGGAAATGTATAGTGTAGGGCAAGGTGTTAAGAGTTGAAGAGGGAAGACATAACTGAAGTAGAAGATTGGTGACTCGTACTCAGAGAGGTAAAAGTTTCAGCATATGCTAAGTAGAATTAGGTGATAACTCCCAAGGAAAGAATGTGAAGGAAAAAGAAAAGTTTGAAAACTGATAGGAGAACAATGATAGTAGAATTTTTCAACAGTCAAGAATGGGGAGCATTTCAGGGAAGTGGGAGTTTTAAATATCATAGTGACATGATTCATACTTGTCATTGAATTTTGTTTTTTCCCCCAAAATTTTTTATAAAAGTATCAAACACGCAGAAAAATGGTACAAGAACCCTCATATACCTACCACTTAGAATCTATAGTTATCAACATTTAAAAACATTTATTTACCACATATCTATCCATCTATTTCTTTATGCATTTCAAAGGAAGTTGCAGACATAAGTTTACTTCATCCCTAAACACTTAGGCAAGCAGGTAAAGATGCATTGCCTTTGAAGGGTAGCATTGACTTAATGTTATCATTTCAAGGGAAAAGAGAAAAAGTATAATAATTGTAAAATTAAATTATAAGAAGCATCCTGATTTCAGGAATATTACTGTGAATATGAGAGCTGAGGAATCCCACAAAGAGGTTTACAGGGCAGAGATTGTATAGAGTCCATTAGTTCTTATAACAGTTATAAGAACATTAAGGACTCTTTGTCATCTAACATTTATATAGATTGGTGGGGGCAAAAGTCAGGTGACTGAGGAAATTGTGAATAAATAAATAGGTGATATGCAAAAGAGGTAAGTCCTCCTAGAAGTGAGGCCATGAAATTCAGGAAAGTTGGTCAATGAAGAAAATGGCAAAGCTCATCTAAATTGTTTTCCTTAATAGTATACATGTTCTTTGGAAAAGGAGTAGTAATAGTGTTTAATACTTTAGAATTGAAAATCTTTTAAAAATATATGGCTATATTTTATTGACTAAGTAAGTTTCTTTTTTTTAAATATACTTGGCAATGAAAATATTCTTATTGCTCTTTGGTCAGTCTAAGAGATAAACATGTCAAAGTCAAGACAGTAGGTTAAACTGGCAGTGCATTAATCCCAGAATGTATCTAGAAATTATATTTCTGGCCATACCAATGATATCTATTTGTGGGTATGTATGTACATGTGTGTATGATTTGATGACTTCTATTTAAGAATGATAACAAGAAAAAAATCAATTGTTTCAGAATATTAAGAAATCTGGTTTCAGAATATTAAGAAATCTGGTGATCAAGGTTTTCCTATAAAATCAAACCCTCCCATATCAATCCAATTACCTTTAGAAAGGAAATACCTCCAGTATTTATAAAATAAATTAACACCTGAAATGTGAAAATTGTTATTTATGTGGCATATGAAATACTGACCAGAAATATAATCTGCTGCCTACTAATATGATGAGTTTGGATTATGATGACATTCTACCCAGACTAAATAATTATAGACGTTGTGGGACACTAATGTTTGATTTTCTACATTGCTTCTTCATTTTTCTGACGTTTTTATGAAATAATATGGGACATTTATAGAATGTCATTTTTTCTTTATGAATGAAAATATTGTTTCACTGAAATTTGACCTCTAGGATAGCAGCAAAAAATTATTAAAAATGAGGGTTTTTATTTCATTCTCTATTTTTCATGAGAATAAATTGACAATTTTCTTCCTAGGAACTTAGAGTAACTAAATTACGAGCCCAAGCCTGTTTACTTCTTGTTGCAAATAGGGTAGGAAAAGTTGGAAATAAAATAAAGAATTGATTTGGAAAGACTATAGGAATGTCCTTTTCATAACAAACTATTTAAAAGTGATCTGGAATATCTAGGAAATAACTGAGGGCCCTCTGGACTTTGTATGGTAAAGAACACAGGACGTTAGAGAGAGTAAGGGAAACAAACAGCAAGGATGTGGAATCAACATTTTTAAAGCAGAATTGCGGGAGCCTGCCAGTAAACACCAAACGGGCTTAGCTTTGAGTTTTTCATTTTTATTATGTTCGGCTTGATGTTTTGTTAAAATGTGTTCCTTCTGATTTCTGGGAACCTCAGAGAAGCAGCCATGATAACAAGGAGATAAAGAATTATTCCGGTGAATCCGTTTTTCATGGCTTCTCATTTCTTGATGATTTGCTTGAAAGTTTTCTTATTCTGACAGATTTCTAAATCAAGAAAAAAGGATGAGCGATTTCACAGGACGTCCTCTCTCTTTTAAATGTACACAGAGTACAGACACACATACACACCACCAAGAATGACAACAAAAACTGGGATCCTGATAAAGAGTAAGCAACAGGAACAGGCTGGCTGATGAATCCAAAATCTCGGCAGCCTCAACTGCTTGATGCTCCTTTTGTCTGCCTCGATCTTGTTGCCAGGAACAGATTCATAAGAGTATGATGTCAGAGCTACTCATTTACGATTTAGGCACTCGTATAGGTGCTAAGGACAAAAAGACAAACTAGAGAATAGTTTTGTTCTTGTGAGCTTCCTGTTTGTCCTTTGCTTCATCATATCCCAACTGGTATAACCATTTATCAATCCTTGCTTCCTTCTTACCCATTATAAGATGAAAAATAAACACCTCTCTTATGTAGAAACTTTCAAAAGGACAATAGTCAATCTCATGTTTACAATACAATTAGGCACTTTTTCTCCCCACCAGCAGCTTGGAAATTTTGCTTTCTGCACTTATTGTTAGGTCCTTCTCATGCGTCCAGTGAATCCAAGATATACATTTCAATACGTAAAATTACAAAGGTATAACAAACCACTAACATATATAATTAGGAAAGAGCATTTCTTCATAACTGGAGGTACTAAAACTTAGTTTTGCTTCTGGGAAGACATTAAATTAATATTGGATTAGTATTTAGTTGTTCAAGTTAGTATGGTGGGTAGATGCCTTATGGATTGGAGAAAAAAGAAGTTGGCAAAAAATGTCAGCAGTAGATCTAAGAGATGTCCCAGGGAGTCAAAGGAGCTCCCCTACCCACTAATTCCATTAATAGAAAAGCATACCTTATTATGTTGCCCCTTGTATCATTTATCATTAAATATGTAAATAAACTCAAGAAGGGCAAGATTATAAGGTACTAACACTTTACCATTCATTAAATTATTGGATAATTTTATATCATGGGGAAGGATGTAGGGCTATATGAGTTTCTTGGTGTCCTACCTTTGATGTATACAGAATAGATAGTATAGATGTTTCCGTTTGCAAAAGCTGCCAAAATGCAATATACCAGAAATGGGTTGGCTTTTAACAATGGAAATTTGTTAAATTACAAGTTACAATTCTAAGGCCATTCAAATATCCAAATTAAGGCATCAACAGATGAATATATCACTGAGAAAAGGCCAATGGCATCCAGGGTTCCTCTGTCACATAGGGAGGCACATGGCAATGTCTGCTGGCCCTTTTCTCCAAAATGACTCTGGGCTTCTGTGGGTCCTTGCTTGTTTCTTCCAGGGTATTTCTGTCTCTCTCCATCCTTCACTTGTTTTTGTTTTTGTTTTTTTTCTCTCTCTTTGCTGTCTGTGAGCTCTCTTATAGGACTCCAGTAAAGGATTAAGATCCACCTTGAATTGGGTGGGTCACATCTCCATGGAAACAATCTAATCAAAGGGTCCCACCCACAAAAGGTCTGCTCCCACAAAAATGGATTAAAGGAACAGAGTCATTTCTGGCATACCTAACAGATTCAAACCAGCAGAGTAGAGGACACTGAGTGGGGAAAGAAGCATCCCAAAGGGAAAAAGGGTTGTGAAAAGCGGAAAGGTATCTAAAGAAAAATTTCAATCTTTGCATTATTCAACCTAGGCAATTCCCTAAAACTGTGTACTCTGTTTACCATTCTTTTCTAAGACATCAGGAATTTCCATTTCCATGATGCTATGATGTTTATGTCAGTTTGTAAATAAACTCAAGAAGGGAACGATTATAAGGTACTAACACTTTGCCATTCATTAAATTATTGGATCATTTTATATCATGGGGAAGAATGTAGGGCTATATGAGTGTAAGATGAGAACCAAGCCTTACTGAGATCAAGGTAGAGAAGAGAGCAGGAATGTATTGATTTACTCCTATTCTTTCTTCTACTTGTCTTTCATCACCCGTTACCACCATCCCAAATGATGGTTTAGGGGAATGTAGCCTCTCACTTTTTGTTCAGTATTTTGGGAACATGAAAAGATGGAAATTATTACTGAAAGTTTTCCATATGCATATTTCTTATTTCTCCTATAGCCTCACAAGCTCCTTGCATGCTTATACTTCCAAATACTGCCAGGCAGTCTGAACATAGGGTATTCCTGAATAATAAATACATGTTAGATTAATATTATGGTTCATATGGGAAACTAGACTTACAGAGTCTGTTTCATTTGTCTGGCATCACAGAGTGAGTCAGGGAAGACAAGAGCCTCAGCCCCTTCACAACCTCCCATCTACCCATTTAAACATTAATCATAAGGGTTTAAGAATGAGGAATGCTGGAGGGAAACTGAAAAGGTAGGGAAAGATGTGAAAGTTAGTATAGCAGTCAAACCATGCTCATACATTGGGCTCTGATTTATCCCAGGTGAGTCTGCTCACTCCATTCCTGCTGTAGCCTCATCTAATGTGTCTCCCCAAAGATCGTTTTACTTGGCAAAACCTTCTATGGGGAGGTGCTGGCAGGAGCCTGCACCTGGCAGTCATATATTATGCACCTAATGAGCAAATGAAATGTTTTATAACTATACTGTGAAAATAAAGCTTCATACAGTAAATTCCTGCTGAGTCTGCTCATCTACACCTGATGCAAGCTCCTGACTCATCTCAAGCTCCAGCATCATTTTGATTTTTCCCCCTTACTGGATCCTGCTGAGGGGAGTAACATTAAAACCCGAGTGAGGCTCACTTAATTCGTTATGTATCGGTGTAAACTCATTTATTTAGCACATCAGCATCAAGTATTCCAGCTAAGGGTCTCCTGAAATGTTTCCCCATCATGCACGCTGCGTAGGGTGAATTCTAAAGTGGTTTCAGGTTGAGCGTTTGTAAATTTAAATTTTTCAATAAATCGTGGATCGTTTAAAATCATAGTAATTTGATACTGCTTAGTTTTAGTTAAACTCCGTGGTTGGTTTGAAAACAACAACAACAACATTAATTATTGTTATGGTTTTTCATTAATAATTTTAAGATAAAATAAAAATACATTTTTCTTCTAGAAAGCAAATGTTTAAAACCCAATTACTGTAATTTATGAGTTAAATATTCTCTTGCTAGAATTTATTTGATTTCATGTTTTACCAGTGGTTTAACTAATGCTTCCTAAATTTTAAGGAGAAAAAAAAGATGCTCAGGTGTAAAGTCAAGTGTAGGTAGAATAGCTATTTTCTCCTTCCTTGTACAAATTGTGCAAAGCTAAAAGAAAAGAAAAATTTGAAAACTTAAGTTGTTTTACCCATATGAGATAAAGAAAGCAAAACTCAAAGAAATTAGGTTATTGGGTCAACATCACAAAACTAAATAAGACTATTTCCTAAGTCCCAGGCTAGGACTCTTCCCCAATATTTGGATTATGTGTGTGTATGTTTGTGCAAGCGTGCGTGCGTGCTTGGAATTCATTGTGCAGATCACACAAATTTTCCTGTAATGGAAAGATTAAATAACACAATTCGAAAATAAATAAACAAACAAAAAGCAATCTTTTTTTGTCAGGAAGATCATCTTAGTTTTCAGGATTGAGAACCCATCACCGAAAGTGGAATTTTCTAATTTCTCAGTGCCTCAGCATTAGCTGTCTTTTCACTTGCTGCAACCTCCAAGCTTGCTCACCTCCCTCTCTCAAAGAGATGCAAATTCTCTTGATCACATCCTGAAAGTCATTCTTCAGATTTAAAAGAGATCCCAGAAGGTTGTTTTTTTTTTACCCCCACATGCGCAGGCACGGGGAACCGAACCGGGTCTCTAGCACGGATGGCAGGCGAGAACTGTGCCACTGAGCCACCGTAGCCCACAGATGGCAAGTCACAGATCTTGACTGCCAGGTTAAGATTATAGGAAATGAGCAGCTAGGCGCTATGGAAGGGATTAATTTAGTTTTTCCTTTTCTTTTGCTCTGATTCATGGCTCTGATAAAACTCAAACAAGTTTAATTGAAATTATTCATATTTAGACCAATTATCAACATAAGTACAGTTCTTTAGAGCAAAGAAATAACTATGAAGACATCTCTGTTGGCTACTTCTTAATTCTGCCCAAACAGGAAAAGTTGTCAAAAATTCTATCATTTCTTGACATTGAAAAACAGGAGTTTAACACCCTGTGGTTCATGCCTTTTCTACTTACAACTTTTTCCATTAGTTCTGAAGAAGGGTAGGGTGTGGCACTCCTCCAGGTGTCACCCACCACAGAGCACAGCCACGGCCACCAGGACCTTGGTAGCAGCCCATCATGGAGAAGGAGCCCACCACAAATAGGTGGCACCAGGGTTCAGGTGGCCTGAACAAAGGTGGCTATTAAGCAGATTTCTAGTGGCAGTATGGAAAAGCCAGATCATATCTGAGGAAGGGGGACAAGGCCAGGTTGAACCCTAACTGCCAATGAAATTCAAGAAGTTTCAGTCCAGAGAAAATTCAAGAAGTTTCAGTCCAATGGGGTGGGTTCAACATAAAGAGTCTCCCCACAGGGAGAGAGGTAGCAATCTGTCACCAGATGCCAGGCAGCAAGACGGTTCCTGGTGACCTCTTCAGATTGGATCTAGTTCCCAGCCGCCACTCATGCATCCAAATGCCAGGCGGTTGCACTGGTTTCTCATTTGAACATAGTCAATGCCAGAGACGGATTTTTTTAATATAAAGATGTTTTCTGGTGTGAATGGTATGAAAGATGACTTCAGAACTTTGATTTTTGAGAAGGTGGCTGGCAACATCTCAGACAAGAGGTGAGAGACTAAAGGCATTCCCCTGGAAGAATATGTATGCATGCTAGAAAGTCAAGACAGAAGCAGCTACACATCGCGAGCTGTGAGCACACAGTTGAAGGAAGAAGCACAGCTAGGTGAACTTGCAGGACACTGGGCCTCAAGTGTAAGATATCTGATGGGCAGAATCGAAGATGTTGAGTCTACACAAATACAAACAGAGTGGGGACTGGAGTTAATTACTGCATGCCCAAAAACATGAGTGTCAACTTTCTAACACAGGATGTTTTCATGGTAATCTTTCTTTTACAACATTTATTTTCTTTTACTGAAGGGCAAATTTGAGACCAAAGTTGTCTAATTAGCTACTGTCAAATCTTTCCTAGGAAATTTCCCTCCTACTACTTTCCTTAACTTCTCTCTCAAGAAAAGGAAAGAAAAAATACTTAAAGCCATCTAGTGTACTCATCAAATCCTGCTAATAATGAGCTAGGAAACTGTTCAAATTCTACATCCATATTGAAATTTATTGAAATTAATTCTACCTTGATCTCATGATCTCTAAAGAAGACCTCAGTGTTCTGTTCAGTAGAATAAAAGGAAATACTCTGGATACATTCCAACTGCCCTCGAGGTTCCCACCTTCTAAGTGTCTGTGATGCTGTGAAATTTAAAAATAAAGCAGCCACTTGTGTCTTAAACACTTTGTGTGATTGGTCTTTGAGCTGAGACATTATTGATTCCTTTTGCAAAGCACACAGTGTCTTGGGCATTGTTCACCACTCAGTTGTTTCTGTATGTATAACTGTTGCGACACTAGAGAAAATCAACTATTGCAATGATTTTCTTTCAAATGGGATTAAGTTAGGGTACTTTTTAGGCATACAGGAGTATTATTATAATAATACAAGTGTGGCAGATACAGTGTAACATAATGCAGATCTACCCAAGTGTTTAGGATTCTGGGCAGAAAATATGCCATCAGAACATATTTTTTATAGTGAGAACTGTAGGCCATGCCTAATAATTCAGTTTCTCTATGTGCAAAACCACCAAAAACACTTGTAAGGAAAATAAATATTAGGTAATTATATAGAACGGCCTAGTAAATTTTAAAAGAATATTTATACCCATATGTATCCTAGTACAAAACAAGCATGGGCCTCCTTGAATTTCCTTCCAAATAAGCTGTGTCCATGCCATTTCTTTTTCTTCATGTCACTCTCTTTGTAGATATCCATGTTAAAATGAATGAATTTGCAACATGTATTAAGCAGTCACTGCATGTGTCTAGGTTTAAATTGTAAATTTTTCAGAAGTAGAGTCATTCTTTAATTTTAAAAGAAAAATTAACAAGTGAAAACGTAAATAGATTTCTTCATCAAGGGAGCCCATGACAAAATTGTAGTAAGAAGGGAAAAAAAAGATTTATACGGAGTTAGTTGTTAAAATCCAGCTGCTCTATTAAACATGAAGGAGGATAAGAGGTGATTCATGAAACTGCCAAGAGGAACAGATTTCTGTGATAATAAAGCAGAACTCAGGTTTAAACAGACACTGTGAGCATTCCAGGAAGAAATATAAACATAATTCAGGCAACGTAACTCAAAGTTAGAGGCTCAATAGTACTTTCTCAAGGTTCGCCAGAGAATTCTATGAGAATTCTTTTTTAAACTCGATGCCTTAACTTAAAAAACGAGCTAAAACATTAATGTGAATTCCACATGTGGGAGCATCTGGGGGGTCATTTTCTCTATAGCATCACACTGCAGGACTTTTAGTGCCTGCTTTTGTATTTAGGTTTACAACTGAGTTGGCACCAGGAACCCCGTATTAATAGAGGCTAATGAGAAAAGGATGGAGTTAGACTTAATACAGATAACTTGTTCACACACAGTGAGGAGCACCTGACATTGCAGGGCTGTGAGAGGATGAAGGTTTGCATGTCATTCAACTGGAGAAAATTGGTGGTGGAAACCTAGCATACATGACAAACCCAAAATGACTATGGTATAACAGTCAGTACTGAATGTACACAGTCTTTGTGTTTCACCCAACATCCTCATTCATCACGTTAAACTAATTGTGCTCATTCAAATTGTTCTAGTTTATAAGTCTTTCCTATTTCATTTTAAATTTTGGTTTTAGAGCATAGTATAAGAATACAAGTTTATGAAGAAAATTATACCAAGTTTTATGTTTGACTATACAGAAATAACATTGCAATAAAAATAGTTTGTCAATGTTGGAATTTATTAGCGTTTTTGTTTGTTTTTCCTTTAAATAAAACTTAATTATGAGAAAGAATAAATACTTTCTACCCTCAAGTTACTTATGGGCTTTGAACTAGATTTCATATTCCTTGACCTTGCTTCTTCAAAAAGCTCATTTTAGTTGGATGAACTACACCCAGATGTTACTGATAAAACCTTAACTTGCTCAGTGCAGTGAGGGGCATCTTAGTGCAAATTCTTACTGCCGCCCCTTAGCTAAATGTGTGAACTTGGGCAAATGACTTAATTTCTCTTCACTTTGATATCCTCATATGTAAATTGGGAATGATAATATTTAGGATTGTTTGGGTAATTAAATATTGATAATAGATAGCCCTCATTGAAGAAGTTTTGAACAAGCACTTTAAATCCATAGTCTTATTTAATCCTCACATATGATCATCATCATCCCCACTTCACAGATGAAGAAACAGCCCAGTGCAAGTCAAGTTAATGGCCAAAGATTGCACCACGAGTATGTACTTGAGCTTCCAGAATCAAATGCAGATTGGACTGATGACAAATCTCAAATTCTTGCCATCTGCTCTTTTGCCTAAAATGAACATAAGGTGCCTATCATAGATCTGACACTTCGTAGGCACTCAGTAAATAATATTTTCTTTCTTAAGAAAATGTTTCATGTTTCACATGTTTCTGTATCTCTTCTACCTGAAGAAAAATTAACTGCTCATCGGAGCTACCAAAAACCTAAGACCACCCCCTAGTGATAAATCACTCCAACTGCAGACTTTTGATCTCTGAAGCTTAAGGAAAAAAATGGAAGGATATAAATATAAAGGAATTACTTGGTGGGCCATGGTATGATAAAAAGCATTTATACTAGAATTTATCATTCAGCTTGCCTAACATCCAACAATCTCTGGCATATTATATTATTTATATTTCTTTCCCAATAAACAAAGGTCCCTATCTCTCTGGCTGCAGAATAACATCTATAAGTTTATTAGCTAGAATTATGTTTCCCAAAGTATTGACTAAACAACCTTTTTTTTTTTGTAAAATAGTAAAACACCATTTGGGCCATTAGAATTAAAATGTGGTCATTAAGATTGAAGAGGACTGAGGCAATGTTCTTTTTGTAGCTTATTTCAATATCTTCTATGCTGGGGTCTTAGTTTCAACACTGAGAGTAACAAAACTCCTTAGATATGTGAGCTGTATTATCTGATTTGGTAAGTCTCTATAAAATTTCTATTTTAGGCCATAGGGACAAAATTCAATCATTGCTATAAGCTAAGCAGGATATCTAAGGCAAATTACACACCCAAAAAGAAAAATCTGCCATTTCTAGATGACAGAGATGAAGGAACTCTCACAGTTCCTTAAATGATTTTCATGATTATTAGGAAGTGTTTTATTGACAGAAACAATACTTATCAGGACTGGATTATTTCTTTTTTTTCCAAAAGAAACTGAAGAGATTCTATCAGGTTAGCCACGAGGGACTTGGTTTCACTGTAACATCTAATACTCATTTGTAGATTAAAGTGACATTTCTTCTAAGTCCACAAATTTTACCTGGTTCTGGTAACCAATTTAGGACTTCTTTAGGTGGCTTGGCACAGTGCTCCCTGGCCCAAAGCTGACACTGGTACCAGTTGAGCTCCCTTGACAGTTTATAGGACAGGATGAATAGTCCAGAGTGTTGTTTGGAATCCACTTGAAATTATTGTGACTAATGCGTCTTCATCTGGAGAGGCCTAATCAGGATTCTTCCGCTATCCACTATAAATAAAATGAGCCCATTCGTCCTGTCAGAATTCAGCTCTGAGTTACAGAAGGAACAATAACCTAAAATCAATGCTGAACCGCTGGATTTGGCATACCTGCTGTTCTAGTTTGCTAGCTGCCAGAATGCAATATACCAGAAACAGAATGGCCTTTTAAAAGGGGGATTTACTAAGTTGCTAGTTTACAGTTCTAAAAGGCCAAGAAAATGTCCCAATTACAACAAGTCTATAGAAATGTCCAATCAAAAGCATCCGTCTAGGGAAAGATACCTTGGTGCAAAAAGGCCAATGAAGTTCAGGGTTTCTCTCTCAAGTAAGAAGGCACATGGCAAACACAGGGCTTCTCTTTCATCTGGAAGGGCATATGGCGAATATGGCGTCATCTGCTAGCTTTCTCTCATGGCATGCTGTTTCATGACGCTCCCTGGGAGGCTTTTTCCTTCTTCATCTCCAAAGGTCGCTGGTTAATGGACTCTCTGCTTCTCGTGGCTATGTCATTCTTCTCCGCTCCCTCCAAATCTCTCATTTTCCTAAATGTTTTCTCTTTTATAGAAACCAATCAAGACCCACCCAAATGGGTGGAGACACATCTCTCCTAATCCTGCTAAACAACCACTCTTGATTGGGAGACATCTCTAGGGAGATGATCTAATTACAGATTCAAACATACAGTATTGAATAGGGATTATTCTGTCATTTTATGAAATGGGACTTTGATTAAAACATGGCTTTTCTAGGGTCCATACATCATTTCAAACCAACACACCTGCTTAAGAGCTTGTTCCCCAGAATGTTTTATACATGACTTTTTATCTCTCTATGTTTTCAATTTCAGGGCCTCCTCTTCCCAAGACTCATGTTAAAACAGCCTCGCTGGGGTTGGCTGGAAAGGCAAGATCCCCTTTGCTTCCTGTGTCTGTGCCAACGGCCCCTGAAGTGTCTGAGGAGAGCCACAAACCAACAGAGGATCCAGCCAATGTAAGAGCACCCTTGAAATTCATGCCACGTCAAGTGAAGCACTGACACTGATGTAGAGCGTGAGCTCAACCAACTAGCGCTCTTGCTAACCCCGAGCTTTTGTCACTCTCAATCTTGTTCTAGCTGTTCTGTTTTTCTGCACTTAAAGATGAGAAGAAAAAAGCTTTAAGGGAAAAATTCTATCATGGATGTAATTTAAGTAAAAATATTATTGGATACTTGAAGGCAGTAATAGGGACATAAGCAGAGAGCTGTGGAAGGTGTGGCTTTTAACAGTGCTTTAAACACAATACTACGTAACCCCAAATTTTAATTTTTTGTGTGACTCGAAAGCCCAATGCTCATATTATTACCCATATGAGCAAATATTTCCTTTAAATGGGAATAAATGAAATATCTTGGTGCACCTGGAAATAAGGCTATAACATTGTTCTTTAAAATAAAAAAATAGTAACAAAAGGTTGTATTCTGAGGAGTTTTCTGAAGTTATCACATATATTACTTTTAAAATCCTAAAACAAGCCGAGAAATATAGGATGGAGAAGAAAGTACAAAATGAAGAGCTAAATGAAGTAGTTTAAGAAGGAGAAGGAAAGAATTGGCTTATTTAGTAAACAAAGGGAATGTTAAATTATTTACCGAGAGAAAAACTTATTTCCTAAGGGAAGAAACGATAAAAGTGATCAAATTAGTAAACTCAGAAGGAAAAGTCAACAGAGAAGGAAAAAAAATTGTAATTTAAAGCAAATATATCATTCTCAAAAATGCATTATAAAGGAGATTCAAAGGATGTTGCCTAAAGGCAGCTATTTAGAAAACTTTAGAGTGTTTCCAAATACAATTTAAGAAAAAAGCTTTTAAAGAAGGCAAAGGAACCAAAAGATCAAATACCCTGAACAATCAGGAAGAGACAATAATATGAAAAGAGTGGATTAAAATTCTGTTTTGTTACTATGTTTGGATCTTTTTCAACAGTGTATTATAAAACCAAACATGTTAGCCATACTTTCTAGTAGCTTCTGTTCTCTACATGCACAGATGGAAACTTTTGCAAGGTTTGCAAGTAATACCTTGATCAAGAAAATTGTAACGATATCAAGGAATAATTAGGTTACATATAATCAGTTTTGTGTGAGCTATGCAACCACCAGTCTTCTCTTATAAAATTATATTTTCTTTTGAAATCTGGTTGTTTTTTTAAAAAAAGGATCATCATATTTGAATGAAGGACAAAAAAATGATTTTCTTGTTTTCAGTACTATAAACAATAAAATTTTTTAACAACATAGAAACCAAGGAATCTGTGTATGTATATGTGTGCGTATATTGGGCAGAAGTGTGTTACATACCTAACGTGCCTTTTTATATACTTAAAAATGATTTGTTTATAAGAATATACTGTCCTAGTTTGTCACAATATTGTTGTTCACGGCAATATTTGTCTAACCTACAGTTTTTGTTCATATCTCAAATCAAGATAAACTCTTAAGTAATCATAGGAGGTCGCACTATTTTATTTTTAAGTTTGACTCTGAAGAGTGACAATTAAGAAATATAGTATTAAGAATCATAAGAAATATACTTGAAAGGAAATAATTGGGGCTAATAATCTAGATCAGCCATACCCTGTAGTAATCTAACACAATCCACAATTTAAAATTTTCTGGTAGCCCCATTAAAATATTATTTCAATATGCAATTACTATACAGTTGTTAATATTTCACATTCACTTTTTTTGCACTAACTCTTCAGAATCCAGCGTGTATTTTATGCATATAACTTATCTCAATTAGGATTAGCCATATTTCAAGAACCCAACAGCCACTTTTGGCTAGTGGCTATTGTATTGGGCAATGCAAATCCAGATAAATCAAGAAAAATCAACCCAAATTACTAAGACAGCATTTTATAAAATGGGTTACCAAGTAATTATCTCATTTCAACCTCTCTCCTCATGTTTAGACCAGCCTTTTGAGCCAAATTTGCTTCTTTTCAACCCCAATTAAGCCTTAAAGATTGTGTAGTGTATGACCAAATCATGCTGAGACAAGCTGAGATTCCTGTAAAAATGGTACCATTTCCAACATGTTTAATAACACATTTTGAGCTGTCTTTGGTGGTTGCAGAGGCTTTGCACTGATCCCTCCATGCAATCTCCATCAAAGCTCTCTTGGGATCAAGAGTATTATTTGGCGGGACTAAATATGTCTGTGACTGTGGTACAGAGCAATGCTTCCTGGTTTACACGGAGATAGAAATCATGGCTCAGAGCTCATTGGTTCAATAATTTAATCAATTGAATGGGCTAGCCAAGAATAATAATGTCTGTGTTAGTCAAAACAAAGGACATGTCAAGAAAAGAAAAAAAGGAAACTAACATTTACTGAGCAATGACTTGTTGAATACGCACCCCTCCCACCCCCAACCCAGTGAGGCCAGCACTGCATTCCTGTTTGACAAAGGAGATTGGCACAAAAAGAGCAAGTATATAAAAGAACTGAGATTCGTATCAACACCACCCCTCTGTGCCCTTCTCCCTTGTTCCCCTAAATGGCTGATCACTGAAATTACCTGGAAAGCTTTTTGAAGAACATAAAGAGCTCTACGTTTCTCTATATTTCTATGTTTTCTGTATGTACCATATCAGAATGTGTCACCATGTGATCTGGGATCTGCAGTAATGGATGATCCTGAATGACTTACTGACACTAGTAGCTCACAGTGAGCCAGAGTTACAGAGTATGCTAAGATAGCTGCAGGAGCTTCTTCATTTTATACACCATCCACCTCATACCCAAGGTTCCCTTTATATTAATGCACTGCTGACTCTGGTTTGAAGAGTGAATTTTGGGTCTACATACAAACTAAAGTCATAAGCCCCCACCTCTCTTTGATCAAGATGAAGCACATCAAACTTCTGTGCAAAAGAAAAGGTGCCTCTCTTGTGTTACAGGGAGGTCTGCTGGTGGTGTGAAGTCTGCTCAGATCCTAAGGGATTACCTGTTGAAAGGAAAAGGAGCTAAAATATCAAATGCGCACCATGTGCCCGACATGGGGACATGTTCTATACTGCCACAGGATGCTCAGGATATCCTTTGAAATGTGTATTATAGTCAACACTTTACAGATGAGGAAACTGCACATCAGGGAGGTTCAGTGTCTCATCCAAGACCACAGAGCTGATGATGGGCAGGACTTGATTTGAAATAAGACCTTCTGACTCGAAAGTTGTTTCCTTATTTCAGGAATGAAGTCAGTGAAACAGCAAGCAATCTTTCATCACCACATCTTTTATTATCAGCATCTTCTTTCTACAGACCTATTCTCAGAACGGCCCTGGCTCGGCTACTGTGTGAATCCAGACAGGGTGGACCAAGCAGACGTTGTCCCCGCCTTCATGAAAGGAATGTATTGCCATTCACCTGGACTCACCCTTTGCTCTTTTCTCTCCACAGGTGTATGAACAAGATGATTTGAGTGAACAAATGGCAAGTTTAGAAGGGCTAATGAAGCAACTTAATGCCATCACAGGCTCGGCCTTTTAACCTGAATTACTGAATGGGTGAAGTGAATTTTCCAGGAACTCTGCAGCATACCAATTACCCATAAACAGCACACCTATGTCCCAGAACTCTAACCAATGTACAGGTCAACCATCAGGACCACTCAGTTTAGGAAGACCCTGAAGTAGTTCAGAGGGGATATGCATCCCTTCTTTCACAGGCATCAGGAATTAGAAAATGAAGACTATGGGGTCCCTAAGCAAAAGCAAATACACAGCCTCACTGCATTGTCAAAGCTGAAGTGGCTAGAATAGTCCTGGGTCTTTGCCACCGCAGTGATGACACTGTCATAACAAATGCCTATGTTTTATTTCATCAAGGCCTGTTGTTTTCTTTCTCTGTAGGTCTATCTTAAACAAAATGCAAGCGCATTATATAAGCCTGCATACCAGGCCATGGTAAATCAGTGTAAGCTCACTGCTTTGTTTTCAACTTTAAAGTACAAAGCACCCATGGTCATCCTCTCACTACATAGCACCAAAGGATTGGATGTTTTTCTGACAGCACAAAAAAGTAAATAATCAAACAAAAGGCAGGAGGGTCTATGTTTTGTACTTTCACGTTGCACAAGTGGTGGATATTAGCAAGTAGCTATAAAACTCACCCATTTTAGCAGGTGCTTGCAAATCCACCCTTGGTTAACATTTATGTCTGGAGAACAGGAACATAAAAATCTGCAACTAGTGGCATTCTGCCAGCAACAGTACATTTCCGGAAAGAGATACAATATGCAATCTTCTCAGACACATGGTAATTATATGCTTAAGCCTGTAATAGAACACTTTTCAATTTGGGTGGCTTTTGTGCCAGACCACACTGTGATGACATTTCAAAACTTCACCAAGGCCATCTTCCTCAGGAGCCTGGCTGAAAGAGCAACACCCCCTCCCTCCCTGAGCTCTCCTGGGCAGCCAGCCTTGGGGGAGGTGGCCACCTCCACTCTTGGCATGGCCTCCAGGCCAGTAGCCTCTTGTCCCCCTTGGTGGAGATGGCAAACACTCTGAGAGCAGGCCCCAAGCAAGGGAGTGAAAATGGAAGGCAGTTTCCAACAGTACCTTTTTCTGCGCGATGCTAATTCAGTCATCAGCATCATCCTACCTGACTTAGGCCCCGCAAGCCTTGGTGAGTGGCAGCCCCAAAGCCCTGTTGCCAAGGGAATGTGCCACAACATGCCTGTCCCAGGTTCAGGGGGAGCAGAGAGAAAGGCCCACTGCATACCTTGACACGTCAGCAGATGCTTTCCAAAGCAGTGTCTTCAGTATGGGCCAGAATTTTAAACTTCTATTGCCATGTTTATCTATAACTTGGAACGAGCAGAAATTAGGAACATTTTGTGTGCACCCTTTTAGTTTCTGAATTTTCAGCTGCATTTGGAGTTAATCCCTGTCTATACAGCTGAATCGCCCAAAGGGAGCTAGTTTGCATATTTATCAGTTAGGCGACTTGAAAACCCAATAAGAGAGTTTCAGCTGAATTACTCCTTTCAGCTCTGCCTTGATTTCAAGCTTGAGTAGGTCATAATTTTAAAAGAGCATGAAAGGGATAGGATCTTTACAACCTAATAGCTCCTTTTATTAGGTGGGTAATTATATTTGAATCCCTGAATGAAATATTTTGAACAAAATGGCGCTGTAACAGAAATAATAATTCAGATTATTTTTTTACAGTTTTATGTCGGGAAGGAAATCTGATGTCAGAGAGAGGGCTTGTTCAAATGGTTCATTAGAAAGTCCGGTCCGTTTGTGAAATTGTCCCTTCAAGAAGAGTGCTTGTTCAATTTACTAAGATTTTTCTGGAAGTCCTTCTGAAGAGCTATGTGATATTATCCCATGGCACAGTTTATTCTTGTTCAACAACTGGGTACTTAGGTAGATAACCCATTTCCCCCACCTCCCCATGACCCTGGAATCAGGCATTTCTGAAATTAATATGGAATCCTGCAAAAACAATTCACTGCTTCAAAACAGAAAATGTTCATTAGCTTGGCATACATTCCTGGGGTCCCAGAATGACTTCCCCTTTCTCATACTCACAAAAAAAGGATTTTTTATTTGAAAGGCTTCCACACGCAAGAAGAGTCATCCTCAGTGCTCAGTTTGCAATGGGCTGCAATTCTCAGACTTTCGGGAATTGAGGCTCCCCTTCATTCTGGAGAATGTAGCTGGACAATCAAGAGAACTAACTTATTCACAAAATTCTGGACCGATTTAGTCAAAGTCAGTGGCCTAGGGAAGTAAACATTCTAAACATGATTTGAAAATACATGTTATTTGGTTTTTAGGAGGAGGTATACATTTGCTGCATGTTCTTGAAACTTTCTTCATTAAACAAACATAATGGTTTATATCAGTAATTGGCGATGCTGATGTAATCTTAGATCCGTGCCTTAAATAATATAGTAGAATGCATTTAAACACTCTCAATAGGCCCTAGTGTGATTTACCTGGCCGTTTCAATATGCAGCATATATTCACCGCAACTCCTTTATAACTCTGCTCCCCTACCCCTCAAAAGGCTCATATATGTGTTCAAATGACTGCCCAAGTTTTCAGGTAACTTTTTGATTTCCCCAATCCCCTGACTTCTTGAAAAGAAGCAACCTATGAATACTGAGAGACACTGATTTGCTCCTACTCCAAGCCCTGCTCTTGGCATGCAGAGCTTTTAAGCTCATAAATATCTCTGCTTCCCATAGGGTGATGCTTGACAGCCAACTAAGAACTCTGCCACCGGGACTTGTTTCTCCCCAGTAAGGGAGAAAACCAAATGGGCAGGGCATGCTCAGAACTTCCCTGCACTGAGGCCAAGCTCACAGGCAAGACCCTCCTCTTGAAACTGTGTGGTACTTTTATTTTATACTTTATCCTAAGAAGGAAGCTGTTTCCTTTCCTTTGGAAATGTCTGCATTTATTAAACACACAAAAATGCACATATCTCGAAAAACATAAAGAATATTCAGATGAAGCTATAGCCAAAAGTTAAATATTCACATTCAATAAGAATCTAGTCATAGCAACCTCTAACATTTAAATAATGGAACTTTGCATTTGGCTATTATAAAATGCATAATCAATTGAAAAAGCTGAAGAAAATATATGGAGCCAGCGATATGAGGTGAATTATTAAGGTTTCCTATTAGGAGTTGGAGATAACATTAGTTAGTCTTTTCAAACTAAGGGTTGTTCCAAATGAGACACAAGTTTCATCTCCTGCCTTGGCAGCCACTGCAAAAGGAGAGCCGTCCAGCCTTAGCATGACTTTCCATACAAAATGCTGAAACTGTGAGGTCTGGCACTCATTGGCTTCTTCAGTAAGGGATCTCTTAAGTACAGGTCTTCCTGGAAGCCGTCATGGCCTGTGTTTGAAAATAGGTTGTGGATTCTCATCCACGTATGAGACAGTTCTCTTGGCTTCATGTAAATGAGCATCTTAAGGTCTTCTCCAAATTTATTAAGAGCTCCCCAGCTGTGGCAGCTGTTCTGGGATTCTAACAAGAGGAAATCACCTCTAAAGAGATCACCTTGCCATTTTAGAGTAAATTGTATCCTAGACTCACACTTCTTGTAGTTTTGGAATGGCCATTCTGGTCGATGAAAGAAAGAAAGATGCCCAGGTTTTAGATGTGTTTAAAGAAAACAAAATAATCTTAAAATATTTGTGGCGCAGCATTGTGCCCCGCCCTCACCCAGTTCATTTCATGCGATCATGGGCATCCCAAAGGCCAGAGCTGAATAGCCTGTTCATAACCACACACACACAACATGGAGCCCACAATATTCTAGAACTGCAGAAGCAGCCACACTCAAATCTGCACTTGGGTATTTTTTTCAGTCACTTTCATAGCAACATTTTATGCTAATTCACATTTTTCTAGTGACTTTCAGAAATGAGTTTAATATTGTGTGGAAAACCTTTTCACTTGATTCCATTATTTTAAATTAAATTGGCTACTTCAGGAAAATAAAAGAAGAGGTGTTTTGTATAATCTTCCATTCTATTAAAAAAGTATGTGCCTATGTCCCAATGTACTTTTCATCCAAGTACCTGGTTCCAAGAGATATTGATTCTGAAAAGAAATGCCTGAGTATTTCCTGATGAGGTGGTATAGGAGACTGACCATGCCCCTCTTGCCAAATGAGTATTAATTCTGATCTGGGCTCTCGGTTGTGCCATTGGAGAATATTCACTTGGCAGACTTCCAGTTGCACTCTCTGAAGGATTTTTTTCTCTTGCTCTCGGCAGTGAGCCTTTGTAGATTATCATCGTATGATTTTCTGCTGGTTGGAGAGCAACAGCCACGCTCTGCAAGATGTCATAAACAGAGGCATGGGCCAAGGGAGCTCACTGTGGGCTGAGTATGTATTTTGAGATGCAGGAAAAGAATGTTGGGGAGGAGGAGAAATGCTGTTTTTTATTATTGTAGAGTAAACCTGACAATTCTGAACTTTGCAAATTGTCAGTTTGTTCGGGAACGGGTGGGTGGGTATGGGGTGTACTTTTTATAAGTAATATTTAATTTATTATTTAGAGTGGCTTCTTTTTGGATAATTTATGATAAAAAGGGAGATCTGGTTGGTAATCTAGATTAGGCTGTTAAAGCTGCAGTGTTCCATATCTCAGAAGGACCACTTTAGTAACTAATGTCCATTACTGAGTATGAGGATACTACGTCCAGGCAGAGCCTTTGTGTTCCATCATCACTGACCCAACTCCTTTTTGAGGGTCATTCAAATGGGGTAACACCAAACCTAAAATATTCGGATAGCATTTTGCAAATCAATGCTACTCATTCTCTCAAAGGACTTTGCAACTGGAAGAAATTATTAGTGTGTTAGTGATGAGTTTATTTGATAGGACTGGGTATACTACAGCTTTAACTAGCCTTAGTGGAAAAAGAAATTTTTTGTTGTTACAAAACACCTTGCAAAAAAAAAAAAGGTATTTTGAGCCTACAAAGAGTTTCTTTAAATTGTCAGACTCTAGCATTGTTAACCAAATTAGACTAGTGATTGCAATATTTAAGTGTAAATCTTGTTCTATGAGAAAGGAAACTTGCTTACAGTTTAAACAAATGGCTGTTTCTACATATGATCTTGTATACTGCTACACGAGGAAAAAGGGGTTTTGTAATCACTGTAGAGCAGTCTCATATTCATTTTTTTATAGAAATGTTATTCCAATGGTGCATTTTTTTGTTTAATAAATAAAGTTTTGATACAAAGTGCTCTCTTCATGTTATTTATATTAAATACATCCAGTCCCAATCCCTAAGTGCATAGACTCATTTTTCAGCCTCATATCGCCTTCCATCAACCTCTGCGGTAGAAGCCATAGCACCTTGGGTGCTGACACTATTTTCATCCACGCTCCCAATGTTCTCTTCAATCTGCCAGTACTTGCTTTGCCTGCTTGCACAGGAGGGCTAGAAATGCCTGGTAGCTCTTTAAATAATGACTAATAAATATTCCAACCACTTTGCCTCCTGAATGAGACAACTCTTAGCTGTGACCCAACTTATCTCCTTAGTTCTCTTGCAGGACTGAGCCAAAGAGCCTCTCTGCAAAGAAGCCTGATATATCACATCCTTGCTTGGCTCTCCTGCCTTTCCTATCCCTCTTCCCCGTGCCCCTAATGATTTTTCCCGAGAGGCCATCTAATAAATCACTTTCCCATAAACAGTCATGTCAGGTTCTGCTTCCTGGAAATAAATCCAAGCAAGACCCTTCTCTCTTTATTCCCATTTCAGCACAACAACATCAAACAAATGAAGTGCTTTCTCCATCCTAAAGATACTTTATTCGCACAGCATCCACAGCAGAACATGAGGACACACATGTATTGAACAAATATCTGTATAGCTGCAAGTAATGGAAAGTTGTTGAGCATATAATTTTAAGAGAAAAGTCTTTAAGACAAAGCTATGCATTATTAAAAGTTTTATAAACTCTTGGGAAAGCAGAGAATGCTTCAATAAGTTATTGCTTTAGGGCAATGCATCACAGGTAACAGGATAGGAGACTTTAAAGGTCATCTAGCTCTTCCCTTTTCTTCAACCTGTAATAATTCCATATAGGGAAAAAAACTTATGCTTAAAGATCTCCAAATAAGGATAGTACAGAGCCATCTTTTATAAATGTTGGCATTTATTCTAAGACTCCTGAAATGTAAATATGTAACAGCAAACATATTAAAAAGATTGACATGCAAGGAATGAAAGCAACACATTTATCAGTCTATTTTATCTCAGACATATACTACAGTATCATATTCAATGTATATAACTATCTTTTACAAAAGAAAATTTGTGTTTTTATAGGAAGCGATCAAAGATGGTTGTCTCCATAGAAAACATTTTTTCTGAATAAAGATTAGATGGATTGCGGGTGTCTGGCCCAGAGAGAAGTTCAGGACTAAATCAACTACAACTCTCCCATTGCAAATATTTTTATGGGGAAGACTTTGGAGAGCCCAATGAATGGCATGTGCTCTATCTTAAATACTCTATGATGAACATAGTAGAATCTATCAACATGCATGTAGGTGAATTTAATAGCACTGAAAAAAAAAATAGAAAACCAAAGATGTCTACCCAGAGTTAGAATCCAGAAAAGTTCATTTTGCCTCTCAATCATGGAATTTTCTTTAATTCATTGATTACTCATTTATTACAACTATTCTGGCATGTTTTAAAAGTGTATCTGTACTTCTTAAATTGAATCGCTGATTCCCATCCTATCAATATCTCTCTTTCATTTTTCTTTTTCAAGTATATTACTCTTTTTTTCTAAATGTTCTTTGCATCCACCCAGGTTCATCATCCACACCACTGCTTCTACTTGTTGAAAAATTAAATTTGTCTTTTACTGCTTCTGAGAAGGTTTTCATTCTGCTATTGCAAATTTAATTTCCTTGCAATTCTTCCTTTTTTTAAAACTCATCTCCTTCTTAATTTTATTATTTCTTTTGTCTCATCCTGTTCTTTGTTGTTATCTTCCAATCCTGTGTCATAGAATCAATATTTCTCCATACAAATGAAAAATTAGGAAAAAAATTTTTTTTTGTCTAGGAAAGAACACATTTCTGATTTTGTAAATGAATCATCTTATAAGCCTGCTATGCCACATTACTTGAGACGACTATCTTTATCCTAGATTGAAGTATTTCTATACGTCTCAGGACTTTTTAAATCTATTTATTTACTCCTAAAGGAAGGAAAATGTTTTCAGATTAATATGTGTCAACCTCCCGTGCAATTGAATTGCTCTTGGCCCGATGTTGTGATGCTTTGTGTTCTATAGACTCTCTTTGGAGACACGGTGAGACAGCCAGTTAAGCTACACCCATCCTAGCTGAGTTCCCAGCAGTCTCTGACTTTTGTCTCATATAACTCTGCTGAGCTGACATGGTATCTACCCTTTCCTCTACCTGGTTCCCTGAGTCACAAGTGGAGCATGTGAAAAGGAGCAAAGCTGAAGAACCAAAAGATGTCAGATCTCTTCCTTTCACTGCCTCTATTATAATGCTACAAAATGAGAAATTTACCCAACATCATTACTTCACTGCTTGTTTCCGCCCAGTTCTGTTCTGGTAGTTTGTAGTAACCAAGTGAATGAAACGTCTAGACAGACTAGAGGGAGGAAGAAACAACAATGAGTGCCTGAGGCTCTTTGAAGCAGACAGGATGAAACCTAGATTTTTGGTTGGGATACTTTGCATTGTGAACTGAAGATCATCTTGCTTAAGGTCATTGGAAATATGGCAACGGTGGCCCATCTGATGTGCTTTACTTTAAGTTTTATTGACCTTACAGTTAGTGGTGAAAAAAAAAATCTTTCTAGATTCTGCAAAGAGATTTATTATCAGTCTTGCTTTTCTTTAATTACATTTCCAACCTCTCCTCCTCTTTCTCCTTCTTCTCCTACCCTTCCTCCTCCTTCTTTTAATATGTGTTTTTTTTCTTGAGTCCATAGCTATGGGCATTTGGAATGGATTGTTTTAAAGCAACTATCCAAATATGTTAATTGTTGGCTCTTAGATATTTTTCAAAGCACCTCTGTTTTATGCTATTTTTTTATTCACCTAGGTATGTTTTACCCTACTCTTTATTTACCAGTTTCTTATTTGCATATTGTTATATTTTTTCTCCTTTCAGTTGTGACTAATCTCTCTAGCTCTCTTTGACTTTAGAAATTCATAATTTGATACGCTAAATGCTAAGGCAATTATTCCTGAGATAATCCACATGTTCTCATTAGCAGTTCAAAAGATTTCTCGAAATAAATAACAGAAGTAATTTTTCCCAGATTCCTCTCAGGTTTTAATTAACATTTTTCTCTATAAATTAATGACAGTCCTTTAATTTCCCTGTCTTTGCTAATATTCATTCTGACTCTTTATGTAAGCTTGACAAAATACCCCTTAGTAGAACAATTTTTCATCTTCTTAATATTTCTTAAGAACTTCATTCTTGTACTGTTCTTCAAATCTGTGTTGAATTCACTGAGCTATTTTTTTCTTAAGTTAAACCTGTTCTTTCTTGTGGAATTCTAAAAATGGCAGCATTTTAATTTTGTAGATGTGAGTCCTTATTTGCCAAGAATTACTGAAGTATGTTTCTATCTCTTGCCCAAATTGCATGTTTCAAAAAAATAACTATAATATTTACTTCTTAGGGATGTTGTCGGATTAAATTTAAATTAGACTATGTATGTAAAGCCCTTAGCACAATTTCTAATACTTGGCAAAGGCCTAATGAATGCTACTTCTGTTTATCTGTCTGTCTGTTCACTTAGTCTTTCCCCCAGATATTTGTAAATTTTTCCATAAATTTTTAAAAATACAGATGGGGCAGGCCACAGTGGCTCAGCAGGCAAGAATGCTCACCTGCCATGCCAGAGGACCCGGGTTCAATTCCCGGTGCCTGCCCATGTAAAAAATAAATAAATAAATAAAATATACAGATGGGTATTTAGCAAATTTGCAGTTTGAAAGTGGCTATAACTTTATATGTATAACTTGCAACATGTATGCAAATGAAGAAAGTAGTTTTAAAAGGGTGACATTAAAAATGATTTTGCTTCATCTTAGTATATCCAACCCATATTAATTAGTGCTTTTTATTCACAGTTTAACTCACAATGCTAAGCGTACTAATTTACCAAAATCTAAACTCCTACATTTTACACATTTATGTATTAACAAAGTTTGTGTATCTATATGCATGCATATGTATATATATATGACTGCAGTTGAAACAACTACCCTTAAACAGGTACAGACAAAATTTGATCAGCGATAAGAACATCAAACGAAAGAGAGGTCTCACAGGAAAGGTGGTGTTTGGAAAGAACTTTAAATAATAAGCCAAAGCCTTCAGATATGGAAATGGGCTATTCATATCAAAGAAATCATATGAGAAAAAATGTACAAAGGTAAGAAGTTGCAGGACATACATTCGAACTAATGAGTATTTCAGTTTTTTTTGAAGCAATATACGGTTAGTTGGGGAGGAAAGCGGAAAATCCATTTACAGAATCAAAGGAGGCTATTTAATGGTAATGTGATTTAATTCTGTTAATAATAAGGGACCACTGAATATGAGAGTTTTATTCATTCATTCACTCACAAGTGTCTATTGAATATTTAATATGTATAAGAACTGAGCTGGTATTGGAAAAACAACACTGGCAAATATGAATATGAGCCCCCAGGGACTTGATAATTTATACTTGCAGAGATGAACAAGGGGCAGATGAGCAGATCAATGCAATGATTATAATTTTAAGAGCGCTATAAACTAAGATTGCGATATAGAAACTTTAGATCTTTAAGATTTTTCTCCATTAATGATGGGGAGTAGAGAACATCTATTTTAGGACAGGAAAGACATTTAAACTTAAATTAGAGGATGCAAAGAAATCATCCACAGAAAGCATTGGAACAAAGAACATTCCAGAGGTAGGGAGCAGCATGAACCACAGGCCTGGATTGGGAAAGAGCTTGGCGTATCCAAAGAGTGACAGATGACTCCTGTGGCTACACTGCATTGAGCAAGAATGATGAGTGAAATGACAGATTTCAGGGAGTAAGATAACATACAGATTATGTTGCACCTTGCAGTGCGTGCTATAGAGTTTAGATCCCAAAGGAAATGGGAACGATTGTTGGACACTAAGAAGAAGGTAAGGTCTACATTATGTATATTAAGATAAGAAAAAATGTACACACTACCTCAGATATGTAAAAATCGCCTAGCATTCTTTAATATCTAGGGTTGCTCTTTCCTTGCACTTTGTAGTGTATGAATAATAACCCTTTGGGGGAACTACATTACAAAGAAGAACAGAAGAATGAGGAAGTAACTGGAAGAATAATTGGATTTACCTGTTTTAAAAATGGACTCTAAAATCACTCACAATGATTCTTCTGCAACCTGAGCAATATCCATATAAAATTCATCGGGGTCATGAATTCTCAGAATAAAGAGGAATGTAGTTTAAGGAAAAGTTATTCGGGTCAGGAACAATAACCACATACTCTCTGGTTTGTGAAATGGAAGTCTCCAGAACTAAGAGCATCCAGGAACCAAGCATCCTCATAAAAGAGGATGGAGTGGCAGAGGTAAGGTGCAGTAGACTGAGTAATGGTCCAAATGCTTCCATATACGGCATGGAAAAGAATTCTTGTAGATATTATTACTAAGGCTCTTGAGATGGGGTGATTTTTCCGGAACACTAAAAGCAATCACCAAATGCAGTGTCTTTATAAGAGAGAAACAGAGGGACATTTAACACCAGAAGAAAGAAGGCAACAGGACCAGAGGGTAGAGACTGGAGTGAGGGCACCACAATTCAAGCATGCCAGCTAGCCAACAGAACTGGAGAAGGCAAAGAACGGATTCTCCCCTAGCGCATCTGTGGGGAGGGGATGGGGGCAGCCTTGCCAACACTTTGATATCAGCCCAGATTTTGGCCTTCTGGCTTCCAGAACAGGAAGAGAATAAATTTGTGTTGTTTTAAGCCACTTGGTTTGGGATAATCTGTTACAGCAGTCAGATTATAAAGTGCTACTTTATAGCTTATAAAGCTATGGTGGTGGTTTAGTTTCCTAGGCTGCTCCAAGCAAATACCATGAAATGGGTTGGCTTAAACAATGAGAATTTATTAGGTTATAGTTTTGAGACCTTGGAAATATCCAAGTCAAGACATTTTCGCGGCAAGGCTGTCTTCGCAAAGACCAGCTGCCAGCAATCCTAAGCTCCTCTGCCACATGGCAAGGCACGTAGTGGCTGCTTTTGGTCTCTTCCTGCATCCTGGGTTCTGTTTCTGCTTCTTGCTTCTTGTGGCTCTCTCTCTTCATTCCATTTATAAAGGACTCTAGTAATAGGTTTAAGACTCATCCTGACTGTGTTGGACCAAACCTTCACTGAAGTAACCTCAACAAAAGATCCTACTCACAATGGGTTCTAACCCACAAGAAAGGATTAAATTTAAGAACATGTTTTCCTGGGGTACCTACAGCCTCAAACCACTACTCATGTTATGAATATCTGTGCCTGTATTACCAATACCTTTCCACCTTAAAAGAATTTTTTAAAAAATCAAGGGGAAGGTCAGTAGGGAATTCTACTAGCAATTCCACACTTCATGAGTGTTCAAGCCCTCCCCAAGATTTCTGACAATTTCGAGAGGAGTGAAGTGGGAAATGTCAGCTTGATTCTTGTTTGTGGGTGGCCAATTTTATTGGTTATTTCTTTGACTCAACCATTTTCTCATTAACAATAAAATAATAGAAGTGAAAAAGGTAGATTTTACTCAAGCCTGAGTTGAAGACAGGAAGGAGAGATAGGGCACGGAGGGTTTTAACAGTAGTTGCAGCAATACAAACATCGATATAAAAATGCTTGTTTGGGTAGGCCCACCATGGCTCAGCAGGCAGAGTTCTCACCTGCCATGCCAGAGACCAGGGTTTGATCCTGGTGCCTGCCCATGCAAAAAAAAATGCTCATTTGATACTTTATCAGAAGGTAAATTTCACTGATCCCGAAACCATGAATCTCTGACCTCATACAATCTCTTGTTTCTTCTCTTTCCCTTCCCTTCGTCTTTGTCTCTCTCTTCTCTTGTATTCCTCACTTACATGAGCAAAAATATAAACTCTTCTTGCTCTTTCCTTGAAGGAATCATCATTGTCTCTTGACTTTCAGCCTATAGCTGCCACTAGAACCTTAGGACTCTCACCTTATAACCCAAGCAGTTAATTTTTTCTAACCCCTGCCCTCAAAGACCGATTTCCTCTTTGCAGGGAATTTTGGTGGTCAACTATTACGATAATATAGAGCTCACCTTGTTACATGGTAATTGTAACTAAATACTTTATCCTGGAATACTCTTCTCATATTCTCTTCATCTAAATGAGAGGGAAAGACATCTAGGCTAGACTTCCCAGAAAGTAAGAATATTTCTTCTTTCTCTGGATTTGCTTGGGTCAAACTGGGCCCTCCAAATTAAATTGTTGGCTGCCTTTTCAACTATACTTTGTAAAAAAAAAAAGCCTTTTTCAGTATGACCTTGCCTGAGGAGGTAAGACTGACTGACCAACTGACCAGCTGAACGAATGAATTTTTTGAATGAATGAATGTATTTGAAATTGTTGTTGCATCATCTTTGAGGGCATAAAATATCATATTATGTCAAGTGTTAAACAATTGGTTAAAATAACATAATTAATATATTTAACAATGTTGGGTAAAGTCCATTATTCATTTCCACATGATTTACTTCCTTTTATTAAAAATGCAATCTTACTGAGAGATATTCACTTCCATATAACCACCCAAAGTATACAATCAATGTCTCACAGTGTCATCAAATAGTTGTACATTCACCACCACAATCAATTTTAGATCATTTTCATTTCTCCATTGAAAAATTAAATTAAAAAGAATATCCAAAGCATCCCAAACCCCTTATCCTCTCTATTTGTTATCTACCTTTTTTGTCTTTATTTTCTTACTCATCTGCCCATACACTGGATAAAGGGAATGTCAGTCACAAGGTTTTCACAATTACATGGTCACACCATAAAAGCTATATAGTTATAGAATCATCTTCAAGGATCTAGGCTATTGGATTACAGTTGAACAATTTCAAGCATTTCTTTCTAACTGTTTGATACACTAGAAACTAAAAAAGAATATCTATATAATGCATAAGAATGATCCCCAGAATGACTTCTCTACTCTACTTGAAATCTCTAAGCCACTAAAACTTTGTTCCATTTCTTTTCCCCCTTTTGTTCAAGAAGCCTTCTCAATGTCATGATGCCACATCCAGGCTTATCACTGGGAGTTATGTCCCTCATTGCCAGGGAGATTTATACACTTGGGAGTCATGTCCCACGTAGGGGGGGAAGGGTAATGAATTTATTTGCAGAGTTGGCTTAGAGAGAGGCTACACATGATTTACTTTCAATAGTGAAGTTGTTACTCAAGATTCCTCAATTTGAGATGTTTTCCCAATGTTTCAGAAGAACTTATCTTACTCTGATAACAATAACAACAAAATAATAAATACTAATGAAATTAAATATTTAATATATGTGACATGCCAAGAGTGTTTTCTGCATTACCTCATTTACTCCACAAAACAACACTGTGATGTATGAAAAACTATATTTGAAATTTAGTGGCCAGGAGACTGAAACATGGTAGTTTGTACCTTGTCATAAGTCACCCAATTAGTAAGTGGAAAGCTGAGCCTTGAACTCATTCTGTCAGCTCTTAAATAAATGCTTTCAACCACCAAATTAAATAACATTAAACCACTAACCCTAAGGAATTCCTTAACACAGTGATTCTCTAATTTTTTTGATTATAAAACCACCTGGAATTCTCATTAAAACACTAATTCCTGGGCCCATATTCTAGAGAAACAGATTTGGTTGGTCTGGGGTAGGGTGTGAGAATCTGTAATTTTAACAAACTCCCCAGTTGATTTCTATTCTCACACTGTTCATCAATAACAAATTTGCTGCATTTAACAGAATATCCAACAAAAATGCTAAACTGAAATTTTAAAAAGAAACTATATTGGCTCAGGTACTTGAACAACCCAGAAGTGGACTAACTTCACATACATTTTCATTCTCATATTTTACTTGCTGAGTCTGAGAAGAAAAAACAGATTCTCAGATAATGCAAAGAATTATTCCAGAATTGACCCTCCTTAGCCCTGGTTGGCCAGAGGTGGGTCATGGGTCCATTCCTGAGCCAACTGCTGTATAAACAAGTCATTGGAATTTGCTGTTTTCTTGGTCACTTGCTCCTTCTTTGAAGCCCCAGGTGTGGGGCTAATGATCTTGAAGTCCATGGGGACAAGAACGGGAACAGAGAGGACACTTTTGACTCACAATCCAAAGGAAGGATGTTGGGTGGCGACCATAACAGATGTACATTGGACTTCCCTAGGATAAAATTAAAAGTTCAGAAGAATAAATGATGTCAGCTGCTTTAAGAAACTATCAATATCTTACAGCTGGAACACTTTCCTTGATCATGGCAGCGGACAATAGATTTTTTTTTTTTTAGTAGTCTTTTGATCAAATGCTTTCCCAGACAGAGTTTGGTTTGTGAGATCTCTTAGTATCTCCAAACCTATACACTCAGACTGATCAGACTATAAAACCATCAATAGTATGCATATCATGTGCAGGTTTTAAATATATTTAGGAAATTTTCTTCTTTATTCTTAATCAATGCAAGAGGAGGAAAACGGGACCAGAGTTTTCTTATTTTGCATAGTTTCCTGTGGCTTAAAAAATAAATGAAAGCAATCTTGTATTTTTTGTAAAGATTACTGGATTTCCATTAAATTATAACATGAGCTCTTTGGAAATTCTTATCTTGGAGGCTTTGTTTCAGTTTCAAGGAGGAAAATGTTTACCAAATTAAGATGAAATAGCTTTACTGCCTATTTGCAACTCTCATTTAAATTTGGATATACTTTATCACTGTATTTCCTAAAATAAAGCTTTATAGCCATCTGGATTCAGTGCTTTATTGCTGATATTTCTTGTGGATAAATGATTTCTTAATGGCTTTTTCAATCCCAAAGGATGTATTAGACTCCAAAATTATGTGTTTAGATAACAACCAAAAAAGAGCCAATCTGATTTCTGCAGCTTCTTTACCTATAATTGCATTTCAAAATTTTAAGTATATTAAACTATTTTTCTCCCGAATTCTAAGCCCAGAGAAAAATCAGTCAATATTATTGTCCCTTATTGTTATTATTATTATTATTATTATTAAATACAACAATATATCATTGTTCTTTTTATTGTTCTATTCTTTTTTCCAAAATGATTGATCAACCAATGTACTCTTTGCTCTTCAATTCTATGTTACACCTATGGAAGCATACCAAACACTGAGGGGATATTAATTTTTACATTGTAAGGAAAACAAATTATCCATTTATGCTTTTCTTAAAGTCTCACAAAAAAATATCAGACCTAGAATTAAAAACAGAAGGCTTCAGAAACATCTCAAGATTTCGCATATAGGAGAACATCTTTTCTTGATGTTAATCCTTTCAATAAATATCTTTTAAATATAAAGTGGCCAGGGGGAATAGGTTAAAGGGAGAAGGAAAAATAATTTCCCAGAGGGACCAGATGAATAGAGGGACAGGGAGATGGAAAAGGGGTTCTCCCTTCTGGATTACAACCAGACAGAAGGGTGACCCAGCAGTTCAATCAGCCAGGACCACCCCAGGCCACCCCTTCAGGGCTCTGAAGACACCCCCCACCAGCCAAACATTAAGCCCCAACATTGAGCAATCACTTGTCACCTGTGTTCCTCTGTATTCGCTCCTGGGGTTAGTCTGATAGTTAGGTAGGCAAAGGTCCCTGACTCCAAACCCTAAGAGAACCTGACATGTCACCTGGAACCTCTTCTCTCCACCACCAAGGACACCACTTTGGATTTCTGAAGCAGGTAATGCCAAACACAGATGACAGGACCCCCGCAGGGACCCAAGAGGTAGGTTCCCAGGAGGCAGACCACCAGGGAGGTAACAGCAGGAGAGGATTGGGGTGCAGGATAGGGTGGCTCAGGACCACCACAGGCAGCCTTTCCCCTCACTAACCTCCTTGTTAGCTACTTTTGATCTTTGGATCTATGAAAGTGCACAGAATACTCATTCCATGCTTTTTCAAAGTCCTTCGAATTCATTGCTACAATGGACAAATACTGCAACTTAGGGCAGAATTATGTGAAGAAAAATGTATTTTTTTCATCCAAAATTTGAAAATAGGGAACTAGAAAAATAGAAAAATAAACCTTGATCTTCTAAATGTGAGACTTAAAGGGCGATAAAATGGAAGTGACCTCAAGCTTATTTAGACCATCCTTCCAGAGTATCCAAAATGTTTTAATTTGAACTCTATTTTAAAAGTCTAACAGAGTCTCAAGATCTTAGGGATCAAACCTGACTTGAACAATAATTGAAAATTGAATGGTTTACATAATGAAATTTCAGCAGCAATAAGTAGCACATCGTGCCAGTAGTAGTTGCTCACATTAGCCATTCCAACAAGACTGGAAAATGCTTAGAAGTGGTTTTATATTGTACTCTCACAGTCTTTCACCAGTTCTAATTAATGCAATCTGTGGGACAAAGCTCTAGTAAATGCTATTCCTGGTACAATATCTTATGAGCCAGGTCAGGCCATGTGTCCATCCTTGGACCAAGTACTGTGACCAAGTACATGGGATAGAATAATGGGCCCAGTCTGGGTCATGTAGTACACCTGTGCCTAGGGTGGAGGGTCTTGTGCTTGACAGCTGTACCCAAAACACCACTGAAGTATGATATGAATATGGGGATGGGAGAAAGTGTAGATGAAGGAAAGAGAAATGCGCTACCATGCATCTCTGCTTTTCTAGTAAATTTACCCTTTTAGGCACTGGTATTCCTTACTGTTCTATGAACTTCCAAATTTCATTTGAAATTGGCACTGTCATGAAAATTATAAAAATGTATTGGTGCTTTGTGTTAATGAACTCTTCTATATTTAAATGGTAAATGCTGATGGAGGGGAGAAAGAGCTTAATTTCAATATTTACAGGTATTGCAAGTAGGCTACTGCCTAACAAGCAGTGCTCACCTTCCCAACCCAATGAACAGTTTCACAGATTAGCATCCTTAGGTAATCCATTCAGCAAATATTTATTATCTTCTCTGTGCCAGATCCCCAGGCCCTGGGAATGCTTCCATACCTGAGACACATACCATCCTGAATGCATGGAGCTACGGTTTACTGGGTGTGGGCCCAGATATGCAGAGTCAAAGAGGGATTTGCAGAGTGTCATATGTAATCTGAGGTCTCTAAGATAAATTCACAGCATTTCTCTGACACAAGATAGGAAAGATGCACTGAAGCATGTCAGTATTTGCCAATTTGTATAATGTTTAGATTTGGCTTAAGAGGAAAGCATGACAATATCTAATGGATAATATTATTTGTGTACTCTTTTATTATTATTATGAGAGAAAAATCTTGCAGAAAATAGAGTTCCCATATACCTCCCCTGTTTTAAAACCTTGCATTTGAGTAGTACATTTATTACAAGTGATGAAAGAATTTTATTATAATCGTACTGTTAACTATACTCCATGGTTTACATTAGGGTTCCCTGTTTGTGTTATTCAGCCCTTTGGTATTTTTTAAAACAATTCCATTGAGATATATTGGCACATCAAACAATCCATCCAAAGCATATAATCAATGGCTCATAAAATCATCACATAGTTGAACATTTATCACCACAATAAATTTTAGGATATTTTTCCTACAGTGTTTGTTTTAGTGTTTATGCTGGTACTCCTGATTCTTGAAATGCATTTTTTTCTAAAAGGCTGTGTGCTGGTTTGAATCTGTAATTTACCCCAGAAAAGTCCTTGTTTTCTTAATCCACTCCTGTGGAGATGGACCTATTGTTGGGTAGAAACTTTTGATTAGGCTGTTTCCATGGAGATATGGCCCCACCCATTCAAGGTGATCTTAATCTGCTTTCTGGAGTCCTTTAAGGGAGAAGCACTTTTAGAGCATGCTCAGAGCCAAGAGAAAGTAAGAGGGAAAGAAAGTGTCCACAGAGACATTTTTGAGAGAAGGCCTAGCAGTAGGCCACAAGCCTTTGCAGGTGACAGAGGAACACCAGATGCCATCAGCCTTTCTTCAGTGAAGCATTCTTTTGTTGATGCCTTAACCTGGATATTTTCATCCCCTTAGAATTGTAACTTGTCACTTAATAAATCCTCTTTGTAAAAGCCAGTCCATTTCTGGTATATTGCATTCAGCAGCTTTAGCAAATAAAAGCAGGAGGGGACTTGAGAAATGGCCATTCACTCACTTAACAAGCCTTTGGTAAGCTCCTGATTTGAGCCTCATCTATATGGCATTGATGAATTTGGATTGGTTTATCTCATCAAGGTTTCCTAGATCAGAACACTTTTGTTGAAGTGTCATGAACATTGCTGACAATTTATTTATTCACTTAACAGATATGTCTTGAGCAGTTCCTCTGTGTGAGGAAATGTATCAGACACTAGGGATACCATTGCGATCTTAGCAATGACTATCATAGCAGAATTGGCATCAGAAGCACCAAATTTGAGTCCCAAGTCTTCCTTTCACTAGGCTGAAACCTAGTGAAACCTCTTTCCCCTCTGCAGGTAGGACCTAAAACCTCTGCTTACCTCAAACGTTTTTCCCAATGATCTCTAAAAACAAGATACAAAACATTTGTAAGCAGTAAAATCTTATGCACACCATTGGTATACCATTGTCATTATCCATAAACCACTTTATATTTCTATATTTTTTGTTCCTTACTATTTTTCTGTATGATGCTGGCTCAAAAAAAAGCTCCATCTTCTCTCCCTTATTTAAGCAAAAGGAAGTAAATACAGCCACTTCAACTATTCTTCACACAGTAGCTAATTCATTCAGTTCTGCCAGCTTCATCAGTCGTCTCTCAGCCTATCACACAAGTAACCTGCATCGTGGGATTTGAACAACTGTGATCTGTCCTCACACCGCCTGCCAAGTGGAACTATGCCAAATTACTCTGGCAGAACTTCTATGTAGAAGGCGTGAAGGAGGAGAAGGCTCAGTCAGCACCAAAACACAGGGAGGGAAATCATAGAGCTCTATTAAATTTCCTGTTAACTTTGTTGATATGCCCCTACTCAACCTTTCCTCGGCTGTGTCTCCCTGCTGTCCCTTTGGCCAAGGAAAAAGCTGTAGGCCTTCTGAACGATACTGACCACATGGGCACTGGGCACAGGGATGTGATCAGGAAGGCCGCTGGACCTTCATTAGAGTGGCCATTCATAAGCACTAATAAGGCACATTTGAACCCAAAGAACTGTTGGGCTTTCAGCAATCCTGAAGCTATTATTAGCTATGCTTTTCCTTAATGACTAAATTTAAGTTATTGTTTTTAATTGGACAGCAATTAATGAATACAAATATGGTTTCCTGTGAAGATTAATAGTTGTGCCTTAAGAAAGAAATATCTGGATTATGGAATTGGTGGATGAACGTGACAGTGTCCAGAATTCTGGGGTGATATATCTTGAAAACATGTGTTCACTTTTCCATTTACCTTCAAGAAGGTAAGGTATCTTTTTTTTTCACTAATATTTAATCACCTTTAATGAGACAATTGTGTAAAATGAAATGCACCGATTTTAAGTGTACAGTTTGTTTTGGTATGTTAATGCTGCTAGAATGCAATATTCCACAAATGGATTGGTTTTTACAAAGGGGATTTATTAGGCTACAAATTTACAGTTTTAAGGCCATGAAAACGTCCAAATTAAGGTATCGACAAGAGTTTACCTTCTCTCAAGAAAGGCCAATGGTGTCTGGGGTTTCTCTGTCACATGGGAAGGTGTATGGCTACATCTGCTGGCCCTTCTCTCCTGAGTTGGTTTCAAAATGGCTCTCTCAGCTCCTGTGGGTCCATCAAGCATCTTTCGTTTGGTTTGATCTCTCTGTTCTCTGTATTGGCTCTGAATTCTCTCTGTGTTTTCAGTCTTTTATTCTCCTCATACAGGATTCCAGTAAAAGAATTAGGACCCACAGTGAATTGTGTGGGTCACATCTCCATGGAAACAACCTAATCAAGAGGTCCCATCGAACAATAGGTCTGCTACCACAAGATTGGATTAAAAGAGCATGGCTTTTATGGGATACATAACAGCTTCAAACCTACACACAGTCCAACAAATTTTGGCAAATATACACACCCTGTGACTACCACCACAATGAAGACATGGAATATTTCTATTAGACCAAAGAGTTCCCTTTTGCCCTTTCCCAGTCCATCATCTCTTATCACTACCCCCCGCCCTCCCCCACACACCTAGCCCCAAGCAACTTCTGGCTTTATTCTGTTACTCAGTTTTGTCTTTGCTAGAATTTCATATAAATGGAATCACATAATATGCATGTTTCTATGCCTAGCTTCTTTCATTCAGCATAATGATTTTGCAACCCATCTATGTTATGTCAGTAATTTTTCACTTATTACTTCAGAGTAATATTTATTGCATTGCATGGAAATGTCACAATTCATTTACCACTTCACCTGTTGATGAACATTTAGATTCTTTCCATTCTGAGCTATTATGAATTAAGCTGCTATAAACATTTGTACACAAATTTTTGCGAGGGCATATGTTTCCATTTCTCTTAGGAAATAAATAAGAACAAAGTTAATTGTTGATAGGACAACTGTATGTTCAACTTTATATAAACTGTCAAATTATTGTTTTTCAAGGTGACTGTGTTTTTACTTCCACTGGAAGTGTATGTACCAGTAGTTCCACATCCTTATCATGCTTGATATTGTGATTTCTTTAGTTATAACCATTCTAGTGGGTGTGTAGTAATTTTCCATTGTGGCTTTAATTTTCATTTATTGGTGGTTAATGATGTTGAATATCTTTATCTATACCATTAGTATGTTTTCTTTTGTGAAATTTCTGTTCAATCTTTTACCTATTGTTTTATTGGACTGCCTATCTTCTTTTTATTGACTTGTAAGTTTCCTTTATATATTCGGGATATAAATATTTTGTCAAATACAAGTATTGCAAATAATTTCTCCTAGTCTATGGCATGCCTTTTTATTTCTTAATGTTGCACATCAAAGAGCTAATATTTTTAATTTTGATAAGTCTAATTTATCAATATTTTTCATTTACTTTGCATGTTTTTGAGTCCTAAGAATTTCTGGCTACCCCAAGGGCATAACTATTTCCCGTATGCTTTCTGCTTAAAGTTTTATGGTTTTAACTTTTATGCTTAGGTCTGTTCTCCATTTAAAGTTAATTTCTATGTATGATGTGGGTTTTGGTCAAGGTTCATTTTTTTCCATATGGATGTTCAGTTGATTTCAGCACTGTTTATTGAGAAGAGACATTTTCCCCATTGAAGTGTCTTGGCACTTTGATTAAAAAAATCAATCAACCACATATGTGTAAATTTATTTTGGGATTCTTAATTATGTCCCAATGATCAGGATATCATATAATTGGTTTTGACAATAGACATGTTAAAATGATCCTACTTTATTTGTATTGTAATCAATTGTGCAACTATTTAAGAACCAAGTTATGTTTAAAGCATTATATCAGACCCTGTGAGGGATGCTAAAATGATTAAGATGAAGTCACAGGTCTTGAGAGTCATACCTTTTAGAGTAGGGTCTGTGAGTGGATCCCTTCACTGGGATGACTATATTTGGGGTTTGGGATAGGGGGTGGGAGTCATGATCCCCTGAAATTTTATTCAAAGCCTGAAACATTGGTGCCTATTGCCTTTTGTTAGATTCTAAAAAGTGTAAGGGGGCTGTCTCTTAAAGATCAACTGCTTCTGCATATATATTTAATTCAAAAAGAAGGAAGAAAAATTAGTTGCTTTCTCTCTCAAGATGCTTCTACCTAATGGTAGAATTAGGAAAGCAAATTTTTGAATGGCAGAAAATCAGTTAATTGATGTGATGCTTCTTAAAAAAATCAGTTCACTAACTAAAGATAAAAAGATTGTCTTCCTGTTTTATGGAATTGAATTAAAATGGTTTGCATTTGTCGACAGGTAATATGATTTCATTCATTTTAGGCAAGTCCATAGCCGAGCAGTTTTGAGTCAAAGTACATACTCATCTATCTTTTCTATGATTCATGACAGGTATTTTCTCTGTGCTAATCTTTACTTGACATATTTTTGAAACATAAAAAGGAACTATCTTCCCACGTCAAAAACAGATCCACAATATGGACACTTAAAAGGTATTGAGAAAAAATTAGCAGTAACATGTTAATGTTATTTACTTAGAAAATAAATGTGAGATACTCAATGAGAGTAACAGCAAAAAGCACAGAAGCTACAATGCAAAACAGAGATTTCTCTTCAATCTCTTTGCAGTTCACTCAAAGCATAGTATTACTATAGACTAAATGTCCCCCAGAGAGCACATGAGTATAAAAAACACCTAGATAATTCTGGAAATAGTTGCACATGAATACTGGTCGGGAGGGAATATAAAGTTTAATCTATTAGCGAAAAATAGTGCAGTATTGTATAAGGTATTCCAGCTTCTATGCTTAAATGGCATTAAATATCCTGTGGTTAAATTTTCTTTCTCCATCTTCTTCTGATGAGGCACATTTTCAGCTCCTTGCTAACTTTTCTTAAGTGCTACTGCCAACTTGTGTTTTCCTACTATTAAACTGGGCTACTGGGAGATTACCTGCCCTGCCTTATCATAAAATGCTGTTTTTATTTTCCCGCAAGTTAATATATAGAATCTGTATAATTTTTGTGTATATCTGGGCATAAGGAAGGTTCCAAATCATAGCTTACTAACTGGGATATCCTTCCTTAACTATGAATGGATGCTCAGCTATTTTATAAGAAATAAAGTGTGTCTTCCAGGGACAAATCTCTCCTAATTTATGGGAACATTTTTTACTATTCATCTCTATTTTAATAGCATTTCCTTTTCTGCCTTTGCCCTTCGTAAACCATGTGATGAGATGTGAACTGTTTTGAAGTAGAAAAGGTCAGTATTTGAAAGCAGACAGTGAAAATTTGGACTGAAGAAAGAGGGTTCTTATGTACCAATGAAGTCTTTTTAAAATGCGAATGCACACTTTTGAGATGGGAATGAGCTGTCCAATTATAAACCTCCTACAGGGTGGGTGACCCTTGGTTTCAGGGGATAATGACAGTATCCAAAGATAACAACCAATAATTGAATTTTGATGTCTTTAAGAAGGCTGGTGACTCCAGAGATCTTTACAACCAGAAGTCCTGGCATCACTTTGCAAAACTGACCAAAATTTCTGTCCAATGGTCACTTTGAATGGGTCCTACATAGCACTTCTGCCTAGATATTTGAATAAGGTTTTTGTGAGGGGAGAAAAACTTGCAAATGAACTAAGAATAGAAAAACTTCACTGCTTAGGACCATTTGCACTTGGAAGGAGCAATCATGATTATTATAAAATCAAAGGAGTTATATGATATATTTTTACGTGCAAATTAATGACTTTAAGTAAATATGGAAACTTGAATAAGGTTAACAAATTGTTGTCAAGAAGAATTCTTTGATGACTGGCCTTAATGAATGGATAATAAATAGAGTGCTTTCAAAGGAGCAGAGCAATTATTTGTATGTTAATGGCATTTCTGAAGGGTTTTAAAATAGCCAGTCCTCCAAAATAGGCTAAACATTGGCCCTACCATCTTAATTGTGTAATTAATTTGCTTTGACATCATTTGATTTTAAATGCATATCTGGTATAAATGTGAATTTTACACAATTTAACAGACATCCTCTGCACCAATACCCAATAGTTCCAGATCTCAAAATACAGAATCAGAATTAAAAAGACTCACAGTGATTCAGACTGTCCTTAAATATTTCTGGAGACAGAATTTCTAGAGGTAGTTATAACCTGAAGAAAATGACTTAAGATTTTTAGCTCTAGTAATCACCATCCCCTTGAAATCTAACTTTTTTACACACTGTCAAATAACAAATAGAGTTGACAGATGGGAAGGTAGGAAAGAATATAGCTTTGGAAACAGGCAACAATCAGTTGAAACACTGCCTCCATCACTCGTAAGCTATGTGACCTTAAACCAGGTATTTAATTTCCCTAAACCTCAGTTTCCTCATCTATAAAATGAAAATAACTGTGTAGGGATGTTTGTGAAGGATTAGAAGGGATGATTATAAAGCCCCTAGAACCATATGTAGCAAATAACAGGAACTCAATATATGGTAGCTAACTCTCTTCTCAGATTGTTGCTGGTTTTATGATTATGTTCTGGAATGAAAAGCAAAGGAAGTTAACCCTCTGAAATCTGCTGCTCTCTTCCAGCCAGGCAATGATGGTGAACATTTGCAACAAGCAATGCAAACATTTGCTCTAAATCAGAAGAGAAATTATGAGGAGAGTACAGATTTGCCAAGCCATCAACGTGAAAGAAAATGAAAATATCTTGCTTTCAAGTCATTAGAAAAATAGTACCTAAAGGAAATGGCCAAAAACTAGAATGAACAGAACTGAACAAATTCCAATATGTCAGTCCATCAGATTTTAGAAAATTGCAACAAATACTAGCTTATTGCCATCTTTATCTGCTGACCTGATTTACTTTAAAAATTCACATCATTTGGCTACATGAATGTCTGAAATGAATAGAATTTATTAGCATCAGGGAGAAAGGCAATCTTTTTGAACACGACATATAATGTCCCCCCTTGACCAATAAAACACTAAGCTATGATACATATATTAGAAAACCACCATTTAAAATTCAAATTAGAGCCTTAGCACATGCTATTCATCATGAGTTAGTTTACTCTCCTATCATATCTCTCTGCGTTTAAATGTGATATTATAATAAATGCTTTCATTAATCTCCACTGACATCCTCCCATAAAACTTCCAAGGTCTCTGAAACAGAAAAGTGGTAGTTTAGAACTCATTCTCAAGTCTACCCTTGGTCATCATTTAGAGATAATGTCAATAAAATAGATATTTGGCAGGATAATGCTCACCGGCCATTAGATTAACACTGAGGTAAAGAGGGAATGTTTTCAGACCAAACAAAGCAAAGAAGAGATGTGTATTTCCCAAATGGAGATCAAGTTTCTTTGAGAACGTCCTCTCCACCACCCACACTTCATTTCTTTCTCAGAAATTTCATGAAATTAATTTGATCTATTGGAATTGGCATGATTTGATTCATGAAGAAATTAACCACATTTGGTACATAGTAGGAACATAAGAATACACATGAGATTCATTTGTGCTGTCTAGACACCCATGAGGGCCTTTCTGATATGTCAGTTTGGCTGGGCTACAGTCTTCAGTCATCTAATTGAACATTAATAGAAGTGTTGCTGGAAAGAAATTTTGTAGGTGGGATTAAAGTCTATAATCAGTTAACTTTAAGTAAGGGAGATTACATAAATTATTTTCAGGATGGGTCTGATTCAATCAGCTGAAAAGTGAAGCTGGGGCTTCCCTGAAGAAGAAGAAAATCTGCCTACAAAATACATTACTTCTGAAACCAGCATGATAGCTTGTTCCCCTAATGTATTAGTTTACTAAAACTGCTGGAGTGAGATATACCAGAAATGGAATGGCTTTCATAAAGGGAATTTATTACAAGTTTACTGTTCTAAGGCAAAAAAATGTACATACTAAGGCATCCAAGAAAAGATATCTTGACTCCGGAAAGGCTGATGTCTGTCACATGGGAAGGTGTGTGGCTGGCAACTGCTGGTCCTTGTCCCTGGATCCATTGCTTCCAGCTTCTGATGCTAGTGGTTTCCTCTCTAAGTATCTGTAGGCCTTCACTTACCTCTTCTGGACACACACTGGGTCGTGGCTTATATAGCATCTCATGAGAAGGCACACGGCAACATCTGCTGGGCTCTGCCTGTGTCTTGGTGTCTGCTCTCTCTGTCAGCACTCCAGGCATCTCTTAACATCCTTGTCTCTGTCAGTTCTGAAGCAACTGTTCTCCAAGCATTTGCATCTAAGGTTTCTTTAAAATGTTTCCCCTTTGAAAGAACTCTAGTAAACTAATCAAGACCCATCTAGCATGGGGGAGTCACATCTCCATCTAATCAAAATGCTACACCCACAAGTGGGTGTGCCACATCTCCTTGGTAACAATCCAATCAAAGTTTTCCACCTTAAACAACAGATCTGGCCCCACAAGATTGGATCAGGATTAAATTGTGGCTTTTCTGGAGACAAAATAGTTTCAAACTGGCATATCTAATATGGCAAAACATGCTCTCATGGAAGTTTGATGGGCCCTTTTTATATTACCAAAAGTCATGCCAGCTAATGCTTCAGGAGCAGTCAAACTAACACATAAACTATAGTTTTAACTATAAGGTAGTTATATCGGCATTGGACAAAGGAGGTAGATTCTCTGCCCAATGCACTCAAACAACCAATTCTTGAGATACTGGATTTTAAAGAAAGAAAAAGTTTATTGCTACGTGGGAAACAGATCGATGGCTTATCAGCCTAAAAAAAGTGTGTCTTACCAACTCTTAAGGAGTCCAAGGTTTTTATGGATTCAAACAAGAGGAGATAGAGTCATTACCATTTCAATAGCAAGTATAAGCATAAAGGAGGGGAGAAGGGATTATTACCATCTCAATAGCAAATATAGGCAGAAACAATTTACCAATGTATAGGAGGGGAACTATGCTAGAACCAAGTTAATGGTTAGGTCTGAGGTGATTCAACTTCCTCCAATAGCATTAGGGGGTTTGCCCTTGTGCTTACAAGTTTCTAAAGTAAAAAATAGATAAGGGGAGTACAAATGAGGGTCAGTCATCAGGTTTTTACAATCAAAAAGGCACTGGATAAAGGCTTTACAATCACTGTCAAAGATCAGGGTAGCTGGATTACAGGGCAGAGATTTCAAGTATTTCCCTCTGTCTAATATACCATAATGTTAAAAGAAATCTCTATATATTGATTCAGTAATCACAATTATTTCTTAAACCTTAATTTATCCGTTGCAACATTTGTCTGATTTGATGAAATACTGAAGTTGAATCTCAGATTGCACTATTGGATATTCTATGATGGCATGAGTGCCCAGTTAATAAGTGAGGGGTATAAATAACTGCAATGCAGGAATAGAAATACTGCTAAATTCTAGCCAGTAGGTCCTACAAACAAGTGTGTTTTCCTGTACATGTACAGTTCTCACCCTTCCTCTAGAATTTGGCAAATGAGTTGTTTTTCCTCTCTTTCTTACCCTCTCTCTCTCTTTTTAATTTAAATCTTGAGAATCTGGCCTGTTTGAATATTGCACCTGCAACTCCTTAAAAATTAGTAAATGATCAGAACTTTAAAGAAGTTTGATGAAACTGAAATAGGCAATATGAAAAAAAATAGTAAGAGGCTAGAGAGGTAGGATCAATATGCCAGTTACCTCCCTAGTCCATGAGTTTATTTTTTTTATCTGTTGAAGGCCAAACAACAGCTAAACTCTAAAGCAAGGTAGAACAAGAAGAAAATTAGTTTGCTTTTACTGTTTCTTCCAGCAAGACTAATTATTTGTCAGTTTAAAATAAGGCATATTTTAATTGGTCTTCAGAGTTCCTAAAGAAATAAAGGTATATTTACATTTCTGTTTTCCTTTGCTTTTTAAAAGTACATTTACTTTTAATAAGTTTAATTACCTTACCTTATAATTCATTGCAGAGTCCAAGGCTTAGCCAAGTATGTTGAATGCATAGGACTAATATAAAAAGAGGACTTAATTTTTAAGCGAATTTATGCCTTTATCAGTAATATTTGGTTGCAAGCAAAAGAAGTCCACTTAAAGCTTCTTAGGCAAAAGGGAGACTCCTTTATAAGACTATGTGTGTATATCATGAATCTCAGATGCAAGCAGGGACTGGAAACCAGAACTGGAAGGAATCAAGAGCCCAAGTGATCCGTGTCTCCGGAGCAGATGGGATTTCCACTTGTCTCACTCTATATATCTCTTTTATTCTCTTCTTCAACAAAGCAGCACCTTGGTATTTGCCTTCACATAATCCTAACTGCCCTACCTTTCAGTTTAAAATACCACCCAACAATAGCTAGGATCTCTGAACCCCAATTTTAAATTGCTTGGCAAATGAATCATCTGATTGGTCCATCATGGTTCAGCATCTGCCTCTAGTTCAGTAAGCTCTCACTGGAAAGGATAAGGCCTTTGGCTACTGTCTACATGGCAGGGACCATGGTGGTGGGTTTTCCCAGAAGAAACCACGGGAAAGGGTGAGAAAAAGGGTAGTTTTCAAGAAGAATATGTGACAGCTAAGTAGCCCAAGAAGTACCTACCATATCATTTGTTTTAGCTTCCCAGCTGCTACAGATACCAAACAATGGGTTGACTTTGACAGGAATTGACTGGCTCATGGTTTTGGAAGCTAGAAAGACTGCTTACTCCTGGGGTGGGTATCTTCTGACTGGCCAGCAATCTTTGTAATTCCTTGGCTTTTCTGTCACATGACAATGCATGTGGCAGTGTCCTCTCTTTTCTCTTCCGGGTTCTGTTGACTGCAGCTTCTGGCTGCTCCACAAGGCTTCTTTCTCTGGTCTTCACCACGAGGCCACCAGTAACGGGATTAAGACCCATCCCGATAAAATTGGGAACACCTTAACTGAAGTAATCTCATAAAAAATTCCTATTTATACTGAGTTCACACCCACAGGAATGATTTAAGGTTAAGAACAGGTTTTTCTAGGGTACAGAATTCCAAGTCACACACAAAGTCTACCCAATAGAAGTATTAACAGAGTCATCATAATCTCTGAATTTGGGGAACCATATGTCCTGGTTTCCTGAGAAATTCCTAATTTACACTTGTCATTCACACTCACTTTCCATCTCAAAATTGTCCCAGTTTAGATGATAAACATAGGTGTAGTTGATAGGTTCCTTAAATCACAGAACTTATTATTTCAGGTGGCATTGTTGATAGAGTGGTCAAATAGACTGATGTATGACAGGACTCCTTCCCATTGAAGCTGTATTTAAATAAATTCAAAACATAAGGTGACTGGCCTTGCAGCGGTTTTTACTTTTAACACAGACAAAAATCTTGGTAGGATGGTAGGTTGAATTCTGTACCCCGGTTTGGACATGTCGTTGGTCTTGGTCCCCATTCCGGGTGGGTGTGGTGCCATTGTAAATAAGACCCCTTCAGGATGTTACCTCAGTTAAGGTGTGGCCCATCTGAGTCAGGTTGGGCTTTAATATGAACTGCTGGAGTTCTTTATAAGCAGAATGAAATTCACAGAGAGAGAGAGAGAGAGAGAGAGAGAGAGAGAAGCCCAGGTAACAGTCAGAAGCTAGAAATCAATGGAACCCTGAAGAGAAAGGAGAAGAGGCTGCAATAGTGCCATGTGACAGAAAAGCCGGGGACCAAGGATTGATAGTAGCCAGCCCAGAAGGTTGCATTTGTTAGGGAGAAAGCATTGCTTTGGAAACACCTCAATTTTGGACTTTTAGCCTCAAAACCATGAGCCAATAAATTCTTGTGGTTTAAGCCACCCCACTGCATGGTATTTATTGTAACAGCTGGAAAACTAAAACAGGCAGGTTCACTGTGAATCCACATTTAGTCTCCACTATAGATGTCAAATAAGAGGGACTATTCTCAGTCTCCCTGAGCTGGGTGACCTTTCTGTCAAACGAGAAACCAAATCCTAGTGAGACTTATGCTTAAGCCCACTTGCAAATAGAAATGAACTTTCAATAATTAAAGGTAATGAACACAGTCAATCAATCTTAGAAAAAAGGTGCATCTGCAAGTAGGTTTAGACAAGAGACCCTGTGGGCTATTAGGACCACATAGGTTAGCAGAGCTGGGCTTTGGGAAAGCAAGCTGGATCTGATCCTGTCTATTGTCCTCAAAAACTGGTTTTATGTAACTACTTCCTTCCTCCTTTCCCTGCACCCTCACTCCAACTTTATTATGCCCTCATAAATCCCTCTGTAAGAAAACAAGGGGGTCCCACATTCACATCAAGAGCTATAGACTTGCAGATACATTTCTACAAAATATGTGGGTGAGAGACTGCTGGAATAGGAATACACCATCCTGGGGGGAACTCTGTGTATTCATCAGACCTCATGCCTTTAATGACCTCAATCCAAATTGTATGAGGTATAAAAAAAAAAAACATATTTGAAGGATATGTATAAAACATATAAGAGGCATTTACTGTAACAGCAGGAAGGTCATTTACTCCAACATAAACTGAAATCTAGAATTGAAATGCTGAAAAATTCTCATTTCTCCTTCTCTCTACAGGTCAATCCCATACTCTTCTCTTGCAAATGGGCATCTTTATGTGCTGGGTAAGATAGTGGCTGACAGTTTCCAGACACAACTTCCCACAGGCTCCTGGAATCAGAAAAGAACTGATTTATATTCTCTCCTAGGCCCAAATCTCACATATTCAAGAGATCAGCTATGACTGACCCTACTTTTGTTAGGTGCTTATCTTTGCATCCTCAACTATTCTAACGTGGGGGAAGGTAACTACATGGCAGCTTCCACTGGTCCATCATGGGTGGATTAAAAATGAGTGTAAGTCAGTGGAAGTATTTTCCTAAAAACATGCTTTCTTGGTCTCAGAAGAAATCGGGGTACTGAGTGTACAAATTATGCAGGTTTTTATGGTGTGATGTATAAAAATTAAGCTTGGAATACTACAAGAGTTTGAAAATTAGGAAGAAAAAGAAGATGATTAATTCCTGAGTGAAATCTGTGACAGCAACTGATGGTTTCAGTCAGCATGGTCATTTGTTGAGACATCTGTCATTGTGGGGTGCAACCACCGAACCAGCAACTGAAGAGAAGCATTGTGGAGGTGGCAGGTTAGAAGACCTCAATACCTCAGGGTTCTCAAGATTCCCCAAGCTGTGGGTAACATCCTAGGCAAACACTTTGGCTACCATCCAGCTCATAAATTTCTCTGCTTGTTCTTGTTAAGTTACTTCTCCTGAGCAAATGAAAATAGGTATTTCTTTGAATTAAACATCAGAAAGGGGAAATATAACACAGGCACAAATAATTTCTCAGACATAAAAATTGATACTGGCTTATAGTGGCTACTGATACTTCAACATACAAGGTGAGTGGTCACCACCCACGATCTCATGCTCATCCAGGCATTTATTAGTCATGGCCAACCATTTAAAGTTCCGGAACAAATGATCAAGTTTATCTTTAAATCTTTAATGTTCCCCTCTTTCTACCCTGGATCCAAGACACACACACACACACACACACACATGCACACACATACATACACTACATACTTTACCTCCTATCAGGCAAACTGAATGTTTGAATTACTAATGGTGGAATTTTAGGCACTGTGGGTGGTGTAATATCTGTCCTTTGCAAATCATGAAGGATGGTTCTGTTAATGAGGAATTCTTCTCAGGTTAGAAGAAAGAAACATTTTTAAGAAGCCCAGAGGAATTCTGGGCTTCAAAGTCATATTTTTCACTCTGTATGTAGTCATTAGGCCCCATGAACAGAAACGTAAAATCGTAAGACACCAGGAGATAATGGGGATTTCTGATTTACTGAAGTCAAAAGGCCTAGGCTATTTCTATGATATTATACTGCAGTTAATAAGATGAAATAAAAAAAATCGCTCAATCTCTGAATTTCTAAACCATGGGCCCAGGCTTGCTAAGCCTCCTCTTTAACCATACTTAGGCTTTTCAGGAGCTCCTGCTGAGAGATAGATAACATCTGAGTTTTACTAGATATTTCAGAATCATAGTTCAGGTAACAGGTATTACAACATGAATAGTCATTTTAGATCCATAAAGAGAAATTCCTGATTATGCTCATTATTTAATATGCTCCTAGGGTAGATCAGAATACCCTCAGACTGTTTCCTTGATGCAAAAATATCCATTGCCCATTCTTGGCACACACACAATATCAGATATTATCTAGATGTCTGTATGACATTTGGTTATATGGTAATATCTGTCTGCTTCAGCATTTTAGATTTCCTTAAGCCCATTGGGATTATAAATATATGTTTTCAACATCAGGTTTCTTCTTAGGTGGTTTTTTTTATGTCTCTTACAAAAGGAAAGCAGATAGACATAGTAGGGAGAAATAAATAAATACATCTGTCTCCCTTTCCTCAAAATGACAAGAGTTGAGTTCCAGGAAGATATCATAATAGGATAGATTGAGTTCAATCCTGTTCCAAGGAATAGCTAGAGAAGGGACAGAAGGGCTAGTGAGACAGGGATTCCAGGGTGTAAGTAATCTGGGAGACTCTTCTATACCACATAGGGAGGCTCAAACTGAGAATTGAGAAGCAGAGAACTGGAGACCATTCAGCTGGTGCACGCAGCCTAATGTGGAAGTCCAGAGCCCTCTGGAGTGCATGGATGGGGAGACAGGAACTAGGAAGTAAGCCAAGCCATGTTCCTTGAAAGTGCTACCCTTACCAGCACAAGCCTGTGACCTGCAACTCACCCTACACCCTACACACCTCAACCCCATCACCTGCCACCCCTCCTCATGCTCCAAGCATTCCCACCACACCAACCCCTCGCATGCACCTGCCCCACAACCTGCAGCCCAATCCACCTCTTCTGTGCAAGCGCAGTCTCACCCTGTCCCTCTTGAGCCCTACATCCCAGTCCTTGCCCCCTGCAGGTTTTAACCAGCACATAAAGGCAGCTGGAAATTACCTCCGTACCCGGGCCACACCTGCCCCCACCTACCTCCCAGCTCTGCACACAAGCACATCAGTTTTCAGCACTCCCAGATATGCACATGTGCACAACCCCCAGTCATGCCTCCCAGCTCTGAGAAAGCACTGACCTGCGCAGCCAGCCACAGCTGCCTTCAGCCCATACAGGTGTAATGCCAACCCATTTCCCTAGCTCTGTGCATGAGCACAAAAGGCTCCTTGTTCTAGACCAGCATACACCAGGGACTTGCCCTTCAAATGCTATACCCACGCAGCTACATCCTCCCCTACTGCTGGGCACCCAGGCTCACAGGCACCAGTATAACATCCCTAACCTGCACCTATATCTGTGCTGCAATTCATCACTGCACTGTTGTGCCCCACCCCGTGCCCTGCATCCTGGTCCACATTCATCCCACAAATATAAGGCTTTAGACTACTGAAGGAAATAAACTTCCCAAATAAACCAATCAAGATATTTAAATGCCACAAAACAACAGAAGACCACTAAGCATATCGCAATGCAGAAAGATAGAGCCCAGCTTAAAGACCAAATTAAACCAGCAGAGGAGACATAGATGTTGGAACAACTGATTAAAGCTGTTCATATAACTCTATTAAATGAAATAAATGGGATGGTTAATGACATAAAGGAGATTAAGAAGACACTAGAAGAAGAGGACTATGAAAGAAAACAGAAAAATAGCAGGTATAACAGAGATTAAAGACACTGTAGCCCAGATAAAAAACATACTAGAGACACATAACAGCAGATTTGAAGAAAATGCAGAAGAAAGAATAAGTGATCTAGAGGACAGGATAACTGATTTCAAACACTCAAAACAGCAAATGGCAAAAAAAGATGGAAAAATTTAAACTGGATCTCAGGGAAATGATGGGCCAAACAAATGGCACAAATATAAGAATCACCATTGTCCCAAAAGAAGAAGAGAAGAATAAAGGGCTAGGAAGATTAGTTGAGGATATAATGGGGAAAAACTTGACAACCCTTATAAAGGACATTAATATACAAGTCAAAGAAGCTCAATGAACTCCAAATAGAATAACTCCAAATAGGCCTTCCTCAAGAAACATACTAATTACTCTGTCAAATGTGGAAGAGAAGCTGAAAGTCCTGAAAGCAGCAAGGAAAAAACAATTAAATATGAGGGAAACCACATAAAACTGAGTTCAAAATACTCAACTGGCTCCATGAAAGTACAAAGGCAGTGGTATGATAGATTGAAGATCCTGAAAGAGAAAGACTTCCAGCCAAGAATTCTGTACCCAACCAAATTGTCCTTCAAAACTGAGAAAGAGATTAAAATTTTCACAGACAAGCAAATCCTGAAAGAATGTGTCAACAAGAGATGGGCCCTACCAGAAATAATAAAGGGAGTTCTGCCAGTTGAAAAAAAAAGACAGGAGAGGGAGGTCCAGAGGAGGGTACAAAATACTACCAGTAAGGGTAACTTAAAGGATAAAAAGAGAATGGGGGAAAAGAATATATAGATCTGACAAATAAAATAAAAAAGATAAGATGATGGATTCAAGAAACACATTTTCAGTAATAACTTTGAATGTTAATGGACTGAATTTACCAATTAAAAGATACAGATTGGCAGAATGGATTAAGAAATATAATCCAGCATTACACTGCTTACAAGATACACATCTTAGACACAAGGATACAAATAGATTGAAAGTGAAAGGATGGAAAAAGATGTTCCATGAAAGTTGTAACTAAAAGAAAGCAGGAGTAGCTATACTAATATCAGTCAAAATAGACTTTAAATGTAAAGACACTATAAGAGAAAAGAAGGACACCATATATTAATTAAAAGGACAAATTACCAAGAAGATATAACAATCATAACTATTCATGGTTCCAATCAAGGAGCTCCAAAGTACATGAGACAGACATTGGCAAAACTGAAGGGAGCAATAGATGTTGCAACAATAATGGTAGGAGACTTCAATAAACCACTTTCCTCTATAGATAGAACAACCACACAGAAGATCAACAAGGAAATGGAGAAGTTAAACAACTTCATAAATGAATTAGATCTAACAGACGTATATAGGTCATTACACCCAAAACACCGGGACATACACTCTTCTCTAGTGCTCATGGAACATTCTCCAGGATAGATCATATGCTGGGACACAAAACAAAACAGGTCTTTATAAATTTAAAACCACTGAAATTATTCAAAGCACTTTTTCTGATCACAATGAAATGAAGCTGGATCTCAATAACTACCAAAGAATAAGAACATTCACAAATATGTGGAGATTAAATAACACACTCTTAAACAACCAGTGGGTCAAAGAAGAAATTGCTAGAGAATTAGTAGCTATCTGGAGATGAATGAAAATGAGAATACAGGATATCAGAATTTATGGGATGCAGCAAAGGCTGTGCTGAGAGGGAAATTTATTTCCCTAAATGCCTATAGTAAAAAACAAGAAAGAGCAAAAATCAAGGACTAAACTGCTCACCTGGAGGAACTTGAGAAAGAACTGCAAACTAACCCCAAAGCAAATAGAAGAAGAGAAATAAAGATTAAAGCAGAGTTAAATGAATGGGAGAACAAAAGAGCAATAGAAAGAATCAATAAAACCAAAGGTTGATTCTTTGAGAAAATCAATAAAATTGATGGGCCACTAGCAAGACTGACAAAGGACAAAAAAAGAGAGGCTGCAAATAAACACTATCAGAAATGAGAAGTGGTGTGTTACCACAGTCCCTGAAGAAATAAAAGAAATCATAAGAGGATACTATGAACAACTATATGCCAACAACTTAGATGAAATGGACAAATTCCTGGAAACACAAACAAGCTTCACTGACTCAGGAAGAAATTGAAGATCTCAACAAACCAATCACAAGTAAAGAGATTCAATCAGTCATCAAAAATCTTCCTACAAAGAAAAGACCAGGGCTGGATGGCTTCACAGGGGAATTCTATCAAACATTTCATAAAGAACTAGCATCAGTCCTACTCAAACTTTTCCAAAACATTGAGGAAAAATGAACTCTACCTAACTCATTTTAAGGAGCTAATATCATTTTAATACCAAAACCGGGTGAAGATGCTATAAGAAAAGAAAACTACTGGCCAATCTCCCTGATGACATGGATGTAAAAATTCTCAACAAAATACTAGCAAATCAAATCCAACAACACATTAAAAGAATAATACACTATGAACAAGTGGGGTTTATATCAGGAATGCAAGGACGGTTCAACCCAAGAAAATCAATTAATGTTACACAGCACTTTAATAAATTGAAAGGGAAAAATCACATGATCATGTTGGTTGATACTGAAAATGCATTTGGCAAAATTCAACATCCTTTTCTGATTAAAAACACTTCAAAAGATAGGAATCAAAGGTAACTTCCTCAATATGATAAAGAAAATACATGAAAACTGATAGCCAGCATTGTGTTCAATGGAGAGAGATGGAAAGCTTTCTTCCTAAGATTAGAACAAGACAAAGATGTCCAATGTCACCACTATTATTCAATATTATGCTAGAAGTTCTAGATAGAGCAGTCAGGCAAGACAAAAAAACATAAAAGGCATCCAAATTGAAAGGAAAAAATAAAACTCTCATTATTTGCAGATGACATGATACCATACTTAGAAAATCCTGAGAAATCTACAGCAAAGTTACTTGAGCTAATAAACAAATTCAGCAAGATGACAGGATATAAAATTAACATGCAAAAATCAGTAATGTTTCTATACACAAACAATAACCTAACTGAGGATTCAGTTAAGGAAAAAATTCCATTCAAAATAGCAACTACAAGAATCAAGTACTTAGGAATGAACTTAACTAGGGACATAAAGGACTTTACACAGAAAACTAAATAACATTGCTAAAATAAATCAAAGAAGAGCTAAATAGGTGGAAAGACATTCCCTGCTCATGGATAGCAGGTTAGTTATAGTTAAGATGTCAATTCTACCCAAATTGATCTACAGATTCAAAACAGTACTAATCAAAATTCCAACGACCTACTTTGAAGACTTGGAAAAGCTAGTTACCAAATTCATTTGGAAGGGAAAGGCCCCAAATAGCTAAAAGCAACCTAAAAATTAAGAATGAAATGGAAGGGATAACATTTCCTGACTTTAAAACTTACTATAAAGCCACAGTGGTCAAAACAGCATAGTACTGCCACAAAGGTAGAAGTATGACCAATGGAATCAATTCAAGAGTACAGAAATAGACCACCAAATTTATAGTCAACTAATTTTTGACAAGGCCCCCAAATCCACTGTAATGGGACAAAATAGTCTTTTCAATAAATGGAAATGGGAGAACTGGGTATCAATAGCCAAAAGAATGAAAGAGGACCCTTTCCTTACACCCTATACAAAAATTAACTTGAAGTAGATCAAACACATAAATATAAGAACTAGCACCATAAAGCTTCTAGAAGAAAATGTAGGGAAACATCTTCAATATCTAGTAACAGGAGGTAGCTTTCTAAACTTTATACCCAAAGCATAAGCAACAAAAGAAAAAATAGACAAACTGGAACTCCGCAAAATCAAATATTTCTGCACCTCCAAATACTTTGTGAAAAAGTTGAAGAGGCGGCTAACTCAATGGGAGAAAATATTTGGAAATCACCCATCAGACAAAGGTTTGAGATCCTGTATACACGAAGAAATCAGACAACTCAACAACAAAAGAACAAACAATCTAATTATAAAATGGGTTAACGATATGAATAGGCATTTTTCTGGAGAGCAAATACAGATGGCTTGAAAGCACATGAAGAGATACTCATTTTCATTAGCTATAAGGGAAATGCACAACAAAACTCCAATGCAGTACCACTTCACACCTATGAAAATGGCTGCTATTAAACAAACAGGAAACTATAAATGTTAGAGAGGATGTGGAAAAATTGGGACACTTATGTACTGCTAGTGGGAATGTATAATGGTGCAACTGCTATGGAAGACTGTTTGGTGGTTCCTTAGGAAACTAAAAATCAAATTGCCCTATGACCCAGCAATAGCACTACTTAGTATACACCAGAAGAGCTGAAAGCAGTAACATAAACAGACATTTGCACACTAATGTTCATAGCAGCATTATTCACAATTGCCAAAAGATGGAAACAATCCAAATGCCCATCAATAGATGAGTGGATTAAAATATGGCATAAACATATGATGGAATATTATGCAGCAGTAAGATGAAATGATATCATGAAGCACATGATGAGATGGATTAGCCTTGAGGACATAATGCAGAGTGAAATAAGCCAGACACAAAAGGATAGATACTATATGATTCCACTTTTATAACCATGGTAAAGGTAGCTGAAGGATGCACCAACTGAGAAGCAGATTGGCAAATGATGGCATATATATATATGATCAAATACTGTGTTGCTACAAAAAGGAACGAAGTCATGAGGTATGCAACAACGTGAATGAAATGGTGGGACATTTTGTGAGGCAAAATAAGCAAGAAATGAAAGAACAATTATTGTATGGTCTCCTTTAGAAAATGCTTATAAGAAAACAAGGGCCTAGATTGCAAGCTCTTAAAGCAAATACCTTGAATCCAGAGTGGTAATTATTATTTCTGGATTTTGAGAGGATGATTTATATACCTATAACCTGGTATTTAGAGATACGAGTGAAGCCAGTCAGGTTGGGATTAAGGTAATTCAGAACACAGGGGTAAAGAAGACATTGTCTATATTTTAGACCCATACCTACTCTTTGAGACCAAAGAAAGAAAGGTTTATTTTGTCCAGAACCTAAATTTTCTGTAGCACATGATCTAATTCAACCTGTCTAGATAGCTCATTCGAACAAATGAAACACAGGATGCCTAGAATATAAATGAGGGCCTTTAATCCTGTATAGCTTAATGTAATGCCTGGATACATCCTAGAATATATTAGGCAGATAAGCAAAATGTTTCAGCAAAATCCCTTGAGGAATAGAGAAAAAAAGTAGAACCATTAAACTTTATCATTGACACTGTGTCAAACATTTGGGACACTAAAATCAATAGGCCAGGCCCTTGATCTTGAGGCTTACTCTTGTGAAGCTTATGTAGGTATGCCTAAGAGTTACTTCTGGAGAACCTCTTTTGTTGCTCAGATGTGGCCTCACTCTCTAAGCCCAACTCTGCAAGTGAAATAATTGCCCTCCCTCCTATGAGGGACATGACATCCAGGGGTGAAAGGTTCCCTGGCGCCATGGGAGGTGACTCTCAGGGATGAGTCCAGCCCTAACACCATGGGATCAACAATTCCATCCTGACCAAAAGAGAGAAAAGAAGTGTAAGAAGTAAGGTATCAGTGACTGAGAGTCCAAAAAGAGTTGAGAGGCTACTCTGGTGGTCACTCTTATGCAAACTTCAGTTGGACATTGCTACCTATTATAACTTGCCAAACCCCAACCAAAACCATTCCATACAATCCAAATGAGCACCTAGGGCAATATATAAGATTCTAAAAGGTTTCCATGTACCAGGGTAACTTTACAGAAACCTACAACCTCCAGATGAGTCCCTGGACCAGAAAAGTCCTAAAACCTACAGGGCCCAGCCTCTCCAGAATATCAGCTAGTTCCAACTCCCTACCCCATACTATTGACAGCCCCTTCCAACATGAAAAAGTTAGAATGGCCATAGCCCAAATACCCCTAAAGAGTGGGACAGCGAGATCAAAGGTGATGATGGAGCAATACAGAGAAGGTAGGGTTTAACAAACAAATATAATTGCTGAATCATTAATTGGTATTTCTTTTAGTCTCCAGTATCTTAGAGCAGCTAGAAGTAAAAACCTAAAATTGTGGAATTGTAACCCATACCAACTCTGTAATCTGTTCTACAACTAATTGCTGTGCTGTACTTTGAAATGTATTACTTTTTTGCATATGTGTTATTTTTCACACAAAAAAGAAAAAAAAGTCTATTGTGATGATAAAACAAATATCTATGCCTTTTGCCTTGTATATTCTGCTAGAAGGAAAAACCTGAGACGAGGGTATGGTAGCCTATGACAAACTCTGGTATCTGTCCTGCATACTTGTTGAAGAGTGTTTCAAAACTATTATTTTTTTCCTTTGCTTTATATTTACACAAATTTAAAAAGTTAAAATAAAATCACAAGAGTTCCTTAAAGTGGTGAAATTGTAATCTTTTCCACTAGTGCATTTGTCCAACTGTTGCAGTTACAGCAGAAATCCACCAGATGGCAAAATGACATGACTCTAGACAATGAAGGAGTGTTCCTTGAAGGCTTCCTTTGGTTATGATAACAAACAAACAAAAAAAATCATGACCTAAGTGCGTATCGGTGGTCCTGGTCCATGTACTTGTCTGATGACTTTGGGCCTAAACTGCTCCAAGAATATGCTCTAGAGGCTCTCAAACAAGACCTTTCAGAACTAACATAAACAGTTTAGAACCCTTCCTTAGTACTCAATGTTTGGAGAGGATATGGTGATGGCCTTTAGAATGACAGTGAATGAGCTGAGTTAGTACTGAAGCCCTTAAAAGAACGGAGTTTGGAGAGTGGGGAACAGAATATAGAAGCATCCAGCCTCTGGAATAGTATTATTTAAAATCTCTGGAAAAGATGGTTCCTAAAAAATCTCATTTCCATCTTCAATCATTCTCTCATCTGGGCATTTGTCTTCATAACTAATTTAATTTCTCTATTAAAGCGTATGTCCCCCCTCCTTCCATTCTCTGGGGCTTTGAAAAATAAATCTCTTTAACAATTATTCACAAGGGGCCTGATAGGATCACTTTACATAGCAGATACATTAATTTACTCATATTTTATGTATATGATTTTATCTATCTATTACGGGGCCAGAAAAATGACTCTGGAGATCAACGTATATACAGATCATTTTAATTACAACCTAAGTAATACTACTATCATTCAGTATTCTTATCTAATTGTTACATTTAACTGTAAAAGTACATTGTATTTATTTCTGATATCCAATTATTGATATTTTCTTGTCTTCAAATGGGGTAAATAAAAGAGATAAGTACTGTTCTGAAATAAATTAAATTAAAACTTAGGAATTTGTAAATCACAAATTTAAAAATAGATTTGAAGATTTCCCTATTTCCTTAATTCAGCAGGTGATTTCCAAGCTAGGTTATTCAGACTAATAATGATTCACAATAATTGAACCTATTTTCATCATTTGAAAAATAGAATAGAACTTGATTAGTTATCAGAATAAGACTCTCCCAGATAAATTAACTGGTAACTTTTTCTGTTTTGGCCCAGAATTATATTAGCTCAACTCAGTACAACGTATTGTACATACTGTTACTCAATATCAAAATATTGCCATGAGGCAGGATGCCCTCATTTTATAGATGAAGTAACTGAGGCTTGAATGTTCTTTATTGAATAATTTCCATATGATTTTAGTGCCCTTGCTCCTAACCGTTAAGTCTCACTGCTACTGGTATTTTTGGAGAAATGACTCATCAAAAGCTAATGACAATTATATATGCATTTAAATAGACTTCATACATTTTTTGAATACAGCACTTTTAAGTAGTTAAAAATGACATATTCTTATGTACATAAAATACATAAGAATAAACTTATTAAAATGAATAATTTATTTGAAAAATTTTGGAAGCTCTGTTGTAGACAATAAAGACCTAGGGTTCAATGAAGAAGTGTCTATTGGTGAAGACTTTGCCACATTCCCATAGTGCATAGTGTGTTTACTGGGCAAGTAAAAATTAATATGGCTCTCCATATTACTCTCCCTGATTTACAAGAATGGAAAAAACATAGACCCTCAGAATAAGAGACAAAAAAATAAAATCCAAATTGTATGTTAGGTATCCTAGGAAGAAAATTTTATCTTTCCTTCCCCATTTTTCCCAGCTGTGTCTTTTTGGTTTGGAAAAATCTTATTTTGAAGGTATTTCCCTAAACTCATCTTCCACATTAAAAAAAAAATTACTATTCACAAAAAATGCTCTCAATTTCTGAATGTCTTCTGATTTTGTGAGGGCTTTAAATTATCTTATCTCTCCTAAGATATTAATGAGTATTATTGAAATTTTCTTCTTACTGCGTAGTCTCTGCTTGTTCCAAGTTTCTTTCATCATATTAATTTGTATTGATCTTTTCTTCTGTATGAGAAACTTTGCTCTTATGTTATTGCTCTCTGTTCATATTTTTAATATTATTCATATTTTTAATTTTTAATATTTTTACGGAAATGCATCAGAGAGAAAGTACACAAATCATAAGCTTGAAACAAAAATTTATTACAATAGAACACTTCTGAGTAACCACTACAAAGATCAAGTAACAGAACATTTATCAATACCCCAGAAGCCCCTCTCTCCTCATTCTCAATCACTACACAGTCTTCCATTCCAGAGACAATCACTGTTTAGTTTTATAACATGACTGATCACTGTTGCTTTTTATTTCAATTGTGTATAATGGAAGATGCAATATGTATTATGTTTCTTTCACTCCATTTGTGGTATATGCAGTAACATACCACTGTAGTGCTTTCTTTTATTTGCTGTATATATATTCTGCTCTATTGCTGATATGCATTTGGCTTCTAGTTTGGGGTTATTATGAATAACACAACTATGAAAATTTTCAAACTCAACTTTTTGGAGTGCATGTTCATACATTCCTGTCACTACATATCTCGGAGTATAAGTGATTGATGATTGAGTATTTAAATGATCAATCTCAGTAAATAAAGCCTAAGAATTCTCCAAAGTTGCTTTCCCACAAACTGCTGTATTCTTCTGAACTTTCCACATCCTCACCAACATTTGACATAAACAGTCTTTTTATTATTATGGCTTTAATTTTCATTTCCTTGATTATTTATGATCTGAAGTCCTTTTCAAGTTTATTGGCAATTTGATACTCTATTTGTGAAGTACTTTTAAAATCTTATGTCCATATTCCTACTAGGTTAAAAGAAGTTAGGAATTATGTCCATTTTATCCTATTCTCTGGAAGAGTTTGCATAAATTTAATGCTAATGGTGAATCCATATTATGCTGTGCTTAAATTGTAGATTCAGTTTCTTTAATAAATATGAGAATATATAAAATTTGCTTTCTTCTAGCTTGAGTTTTGGTAAACTGTTCTCTTTTTAGGAATTTGTCCATTTCTTCTAACTTTTCAAATTTTTTTATATTTTATCATTCTTCCCCGTCTATAGAACCTGCAGCATATCTCCTTTTTCATTAGTATTTTTTAATTTTTGCTTTTCTTTCTGTCCTCTCACTAAAGTTTGATTGGTATGATGGAGTTCTTCACTCAAGACTTAAGTTTTGACTCCATGTACTCTATTATGTGTTTGTTTTCTGCTCTATTAATTTCCACTCTTGTCTATGTTACTTTTTTCTATGATTTTGCTATTTTTTCTTGACCAACTGGGATGAAAAATTAGGTTATCGCTTTCCAGCCCTTCTTTTCTTTTTAATACCGCATTTAATGCGGTATTTAATACCACTTTGAGTAGTGTGTTAGTTCGCTAAAGCTGCCAGAATGCAATATACCAGAAATGGAACCACTTTTATAAATGGATTTTTTTTTTTTTTTTTTTTTTTTGGCATGGGCAGGCACCAGGAATCAAACCCGGGACTCTGGCATGGCAGGCGAGAACTCTGCCTGCTGAGCCACATGTGGCCCGCCTTATAGATAGAATTTAATGTTATAAGTTTACAGTTCTTAGTCCAAACTAAGGCATCCAGAGAAAGATACCTTGGTTCAAGAAAGGCTGATCTGGGAAAGCATGTAGCTGGCATTATTTCCAGTTCATTGCTTCCACTTCTGATACCAGTAGTTTCCTCTCTAAGTATCTGTGGGTCTTCATTTAGTTCCTCAAGGACACAACTCTGAGTGCTGGGTTGATTAACATCTAATGGGAAGGAATATAGTGATGTCTGCTGGGCTCTGCCTGTGTTCAGGCATCTGCTGTTGGCACTCCAAGCATCTCCAAACATCTATGTCTCTGTCAGCTCTGAAGCAAATGTTCTCCAATTGTCTGCATTTGGGGGTTCTCCAAATGTTCCTTCTTTCAAAGGACTCATAAACTAATCAAGACCCATGAATGGGTGGGGTTATACCTCCATCTACTCAAAAGGCCACACCCGCAATCAGGTATGCCACATCTAATAATCTAATCAAATGTTTCCACCCTACACTATCAAATCAGGATTAAAAGAAACAGCTGCCCCCTAAAAGATTGGATCAGGATTAAAATATGGCTTTTCTGGGGTAAATGAGAGTTTAAGACCACCACAGGTGGGATTACATTTTAATGATATTTAGTCTTCCAATCCATGAACATGAATGTCCTACCATTTGTTTAGATCTTTGATTTCTTTTGGCAATGTTTTGTAGTTTCTGTGTACAAGCATTTCTGGTTAGATTTATTCCTAGATATCTGATTATTTTAGTTGCTATTGTGAATGGAATTTTTACTTGATTTCTTCTTCTGATTGCTCATTGCTTATGTACAGAAACATTACTGATTTCGGAGTGTTAATCTTGTAACCCCATCACTTCCCTGAATTCATTTGTTAGCTCTATGAGCTTTGTTGTGGACTTTTCAGTATTTTCTGTATATAAGATCATATTACCTGCAAATATGGAGAATTTTATTTCTTCCTTTCCAATCTGGATGCCTTTTATTTCTTTTTCTTACCTAATGTTGAACGTACAATGTTGAATAGCAGTGATGACATTGGGCATCCTTATCTCATTCCTCACCTTGGAGGGAAAGCTTTCAATCTTTTGTCATTAAATAGGATCTTAGCTGTGGGCTTTTTATATATGCCCTTTGTTCTAGTTTGCTAGCTGCCAGAATGCAACACACCAGAGATGGATTGGCTTTCAATAAAAGGGAATTTATCTAGTTAATGTATCATTCTTCAGAGGAAAAGCCGCTAACTTTCAACTGAGGTTCTTTTCTTACAGCACAGGGCGATCTCTTCTGCCCTTCTTTCCAGGCCTCTGGGTTCCAACAACTTTCCCCAGGGTGATTCCTTTCTGAATCTCCAAAGGTCTGGGCTGAGCTGCAAGTGCTGAGATGAGGTATGTTGAGCTGCTTGGTCTGTGCTATGCTGAGCTCTCTCATTTTAGCATCAGCCAATTATATCAAACGTTATTCATTGCAGCAGGCACACCTCCTAGTTGACTGCAGATGTAATCAGCAACAGATGAGGTTCACATGCCATTGGCTCATGTCCACAGCAGTAGAACTAGGCACCCTCACTTGGCCAAGTTGACACCCGAATCTAACTACCACACCCCTGTATCATGTTGACAAAATTTCCTTCTATTCCTAGTGTTCTATTCGTTTGTTTTTTTTTAATTACAAAAAGGCACAATGTTTTCTCAAATGCTGTTTTTCCATCGACTGAGATGATCATGTGTTTTCTTTTTTTCCTTCATTCTGTTAATGTGGTGTAGTGCATTAACTGATTAGCTTATGTTGAACCAATCTTGCATACCAGGGATAAACCCCCACTCAATTACTGTGCATAATTTTTTTCATATGCATTTGGATTCAATTTGCTAGTATTTTTTGAGGATTTTTGCATGTATATTCATAAGAAATATTGGTCTGTCATTTTCTTATCAGTGGTATCTTTATCCAGCATTGGTATGAGACTGATGTTGGCCTTGTAGAATGAGTTAGGGAGTATTCCTTCGTCTTTGAATTTTTAGAAGAGTTTGTGCAGGATTGATGCTAATTCTCATGGAATTTTTGGTAGAATTTCCCTTTGAAGCCATCTGGTCCCAGGCTCTTTTTGAGGCAGAGGTTTTTTTTATTACTAGTAATTGGTGTGTTGAGATCTTCTATTTCTTCATGAGTCAGTGTAAGTACCTTGTGTGTTTCTAAGAGTTTTACCATTTTATCTAGGTTATCTAATTTATTGGTATACAGTTTTCATAATTCCACTTACATTCCTTTTTACTTCGATGGGGTCAGTAGTAATGTACCCTTTTCATTTCTGATTTTTGTTTATTTATATCTCTCTCTTTTTCTTTGTCAAAAATCTAGCTAAAGTTATGACGATTTTGTAGATCTTTTCAAAGAATCAACTTTTGGTTTTGTTAATTCCCTCTATAGTCCTTTTGTTTTCCATTTCATTTATCTCTATCCTAATCTGTTACTTCCTTCCTTCTGCTTGCTTGGGGTTTCGTATGCTTTTCTTTTTTTCAATTTCTTCCAGCTTTGAGATTAGGTCTCTGATTTGAAGTCTTCCTTTTTAATGTAAGTATTTTAAGGTATAAATTTCCCTCTCAGTACTTCCTTAGTTGCATTCCACAAATTTTTGTATGTTGCATTTGCATTTGCATTTTTCTCAAGATATTTACTAATTTTGTTTCGATTTCTTCTTTAACCCATTGGTTGTTTAAGATTGTGTTAATTTCCACGTATTTGTGAATTTTCCCTTTCTCTCCCTGTTACTGTGTCTAGTTTCATTTTGTTGTGATCAGAGAAAATACACTGTATGATGTCAATATGTTTAATTTATTAAGAGTGCTTTGAAAACTATTGCTTTTTTATTTCTTTGCTTTGTATATATGTTATATTATACAATAAAAAGTTTAAAAAAAAGTAAACTGGTAAAAATCCTTTTTAAAAAAGACTTGTTTTTTGACACAAAATATGTTCTATCCTGGGGAATAATCCATGTGTACACAAGAAGAATGTGCATTCTACTTTTGTTGGGGCCAATATTTTATGTATGTCTGTTAGGTGTGGTTGGTTTAGTGTATCATTCAAGTTTTTAATTACATATTGATTTTCTAACTAGACTTTCAATCCATTATTGAGGGTTGTGTATTAAGGTCTCCTACTATTAATAAAGAACCATAAATTTCTCCCTTCAAATCTGTCAGTTTTGCTTCATATGTTTTGAGGCTCTGCCATTAGCTGCATATGTATAATTGTTCCATTTTCCTATTGAATTTTCTCCTTTATGAGTGTGTAATGACCATATTTGCTCCCTGTAATGGTTTTTTTACTTAAAGTCTATTTTATCTTATAATATTGCCACCCACAGCTGGGTTTACTGCTTGCCTGGTATATATTTTTCCATCCTTTCACTGTCAGCCTACTTGTATCTTTGACTTTAAGGTCAGTTTCTTGCAGACAGCATATAGTTGGCTCAAACTTCTATATCCATTCTGTAAATTTTTGTCTTTTGACTAGAGAGTTTTTCCATTTACATTTAAAGTCACTATTGATAACACAGGTCTTTCTTCTGCCATTTTGCTATTTAGCTTTTGTAAGTCTTAATCTATTTTGTCCCTTACTTCTGTTAAAGTCTACTTTTATATTTATTTGCTTTCTTATGTAGGATATTAAGTGACTTCTCATTTCTATCTGGATATAGTTTTCATCTGTTTCCCTGTTTTACCATAGTATTAAAATTTAACATCCTAAGTACATAATTATATTTGGTTTGATAACACCTTAACTTCAATAGCATGAACATATGCTTTTCCTATGCATCCCTGTCCCTCTACCATCTTTTTGTACTTGTTACCAATTATAACTTTCTACATTGTATGTCCAAAAACCTAGATTTATTATCACTTTTTTATGCATTTGCATTTTAGCACCTGTAGGATATAAGCAGTGGAGTTACATACCCCCCAAAAAATACAATATATTAGCATTTATAATTACCCCAATGGTTAACTTTACCACAGGTCTTTATTTCTTTATGCTGAGTTGAACCATTCTCAAGTGTCCTTTCATTTCAGTCTGAAGAACTCCCTTTAGCATTTTTATAGGACAGATCTAGTGGTGATATACTACCTCAGTTTTTGTCTATCTGAGAATATCTTAATCACTCTCATTTTTTTTGCAAGTTTATTGAGCTATATTCAAACACCATATCGACCATCCAGATAAACCTCATTTTTGAAAGCGTCTTGCCAGATAGACTCTAGATAGGGGTGATTTTTTTTTTAATACTTTAAAATGTTGTTCTATTGTCTTCAAGCTTCCATTGTTCATAGTGAGATGTAACGGTTAGTCTTATTTCTTCAAAGTGAACCCTATTTTTCCCTCTAGCTGAATTTATTACCTACTCCGCCATCTCACCATAGAATTTCAGCAATTTTACTATGATGTGCCTAGGTTTTGTATTGTTCGGTTTTTGTTTTAACTTTTAAACTGCTTGGGTTTGATAGTGATACATATCTGTTTGATATCAGTTTTGAAACCTTTTAGCCATTATCTCTTCAAATACTTTTGCTACTTTGCATCCTATTTTTCCTTATGGGACTCCAATTAACTATGTAAGATCTTTCAAAGATGAAATATGTCTCATTTCAAGCATATGTCTTTTCTCTATTGATCACTTACCTTTCTGGACTTCATTCATTTCTTCATCTGGGTCTGTATTAAATTCATTTTTTGTTATTAATTTCAGTTATTTATTTCAGTTCCAGAATTTTATAATTTTTATAACTTCAAGTTCTCTATTCAAAATTCTCAATCTTGTATTTTATTTTCTAGAATATATTTTCTAGAAGATATTAAAAATCTGTGTCTAACTCTTCCATTATCATATCCATTGTGAATCTTTTTTTTTAATTGCCAGTTGTTCCTTTTGTTTTACATCATTTGATCTTGTCTCTTTATATATATATCTGGAAATACCTAATTTATTTCAGGACATTTTGTATATAGAAAATACAGTCTTTATTTGAGGTTAAGGATATTATCCTCCTAGTAGAATTTATGTTTTCTTCTGGCAGGTGATGAAGCTAGTGGTATTTGCAATTCCAGATCACTTTAATCCCTTCAGGGAAAGAGATGATTTGAAGTTAGGCTTTAGTCCACTTGAGACCTGCTCTATTTTTAGTCTGTCCTTATTTCTAGGATGCAACCCTTGGGGTCCCAACCCAAAGTCTCACAAATTTAAAAGACCCTACTTCTTTATGGGCCCTCTACTCTAAATTTTATTTCCTTCACACTATAAGTATGTTGGAAGCTCTCCTTACTTCTCAGCCACTTCTTTAATGATCGATAGATGCTTCTAGAGTAGCAGTCAGCACACTAGGGCCCATGGGTGAAATCCATTTTCGTAAATGAAATTGTATTGAATAATAGCCATTTTCACTCACTGATATATTATCTGTAGCTTTTTTCACACTACAATGATAGGTTTGATTTGCTGTGGCATTGATTGCATGGACTGCAAAGCCTAAAATCATTACTATCTAGCCCTTTTCCACCTTTACCATAGAGAAAACAGGCCCAAAGCCCTGAATACTTCTATAAGGTTGTGCTGGTTTGAAAGTGTTATGTACCTCAGAAAAGCCATGCCCTTTAATCCTGACTCAATATTGTAGGTAGAAACCTTTGATTAGATTGTTTCCATGGAGAATGACCCACCCAATCGTGTGTGAACTTTTGATTAGATTAATTCCATGAGATGTGATGTGCCTAATTGTGGGTCTGGCCTTTTGATTAGCTAAAGAACTCTGCCCACTCAAGGTGGGTCTTGATTAGTTTACTGGAGTCCTTTAAAAGTGGATACATTTTGGAGAAAAGACAGTTGCTTCAGAGCTGACAGAGACACAGATATTTGGAGATGCTTGTAGTGCCAACAGAGAGAGCAGATGACTAGACACTGACATTTGGAGATGCAGAATCCAGCAGACATTGCCTCCTACCCTCCCATGAAATGCTAAGCAAGCCAGAACCCAGAGTTGTATACTAGAGGAGCTAAGTGAAGGCTTACAGATGCTCAGAGAGGAAACCATTGGCATCAGTAGCTGGAAGCAACAGACAAGCAGACACCAACCACATGCCTTCCCATGTGACAGACAATGGCATTTCTTGAGTCAGTATCTTTCTTTGAATGTTTTAGTTTGGACATTTTTCTGGCCTTAGAACTGTAAACTTGTAACTTAATAAATTCCCTTTTTAAAAGCCATTCCATCTCTGATATATTCCATTCCAGCAGCTTTAGCAAACCAGAACAATGATCTCATAATCTTTCAGTATCTTGGTGGTCCCTTGATGCTTTCAAATAGAATTTTTAAAACATTTTGTCTACCTTCTCTAGTGTTTTCATTGACTTTCCAAAGTAATCAATCCACCTTTACTAGAAATAGAATACCTTTGAGCCTGTATTTTTTTGATGAATTAAAATTCTGCGTGTGTGTGTGTGTGTGTGCATGTGTGTGTGTGTATGGAAGAAGGAGTTATTTGATTGATGAACTTTACAGTAAAATTTTCTGGCTGTACTCTTTTAATATTGAATTGCAAAACTGCCAGAGTCCAGAGATCTTTTCTTTTGGCCTTATTAGTTTTCCCAGAGAGTCATCCTCTGTACTCTGTTCTAGAGCTGAGCATGGGAAAGAGATGTACCAGGGAATGGCTAGTTGTATGGTAGCAATGAGGATATTCAAGGATTAAATTGTTCATTATTGAGATTTACAACCTCCTATTTTTAATTCCATCCTATACTCCCACCTAAAGTGTTACTGCTTTGTTAACTTTTACGCTTTTCTAGGGTTCTATAGTTGGTTAGGTGTGAACTTTCTTCACTCTCTTAAGACAGTTAACTTTCTACTTGTCCATTTTTCTTACGGATATAAACATTTCATGGAAATATTTTATAGAGTATATTTTCCATTCTTTTCCTCCATTTGGATTTATGCCTGCATTTTTCTTTTTTCCATTATTTTAGTATGTTTCTGGAGTAAGTGCACATAAAAACATATGTTCATTAAATCATGTTTAACTGGAGACCCCTAAATCTTTAATGTACAAGTCTTATGGTTTAAAATACATCATTATAATCCTGTTAGGCACAAAGCGTTAGCTGTATCTGTAATGGAAATAGTAATAAAGCAAACTATACTCTCTATAGCCATAATAATAAATCCATACAAAAAATTAGGTAAAAAAGTTGAGAATAGAAGTTTGGAGCGCATAATAAATACTTTCCTTTGCATTTTGTTCCTTTAATCTAGTTTGTTGGTTTTCTATTGCTATGTAAAAAAAATTACCATAAAAGTTAGCAACTTAAAACAACACACATTCATTATCTCACAGTTTTTGTAGGTCAGTCATCTGGGGATGGCTTAGCTAGGTCATCTGTTTCAGTCCCTCACCAGGCTGCAGTTCAGGTGCCTGCTAGGGTTGCAATCTTGATAGAGGCTCAATCGGGAAAAGATCTACTACCAAACTCTTACAGGTTGTTGACAGAATTTGTTGCCTTGAGACTGTAGGATGGATGGTTTCAGTTTCTTGCTAGACGTCACGCTCAGCTTCTAGAGACTCCTAAATGCTCAGCTTGTAGAGGATCCTCCTATGGCCACTTTCTTCTTGAAAGTCAGTAAGGAGAAGTGTCTCTAGTGATTCTTATGGCAGGATGGAGTCTTATATAATGACTATAATCACAGGAGTGACATGCCATACCTGTGGCATGTTCTATTGTTAAAAGCAAATCAGAGGGGAAGGAATTATACAAGGGCTTAAACACCAGAAAGTGAAGATCATAGGGGCCACTGTAAAGCCTGGTTAGCACCCCTGTGCTATAGCAATGATAATAATGATGGGCTATTATGAAGTGTGTTTATGATGCATTATATTTTAATATAATAAGATATTATTATCTGAAATAATGTTATTTATATCAGAGATGTCAACTCAAGGCAATTGGAGTCAAACAATTCTACCTGTGGTGTAGACCCACCAGGAAGTCATTTACTTTGGAGATAAAAGAAGGTATATTTTGGCAAATAAGAAGTACAAAGTTTGGTTCAAGGACAACTGAACATCACTGAAGAGATGGCATGACTTAAAAATAGCACAGCAATATTAGTAGAACTATACTATAGCCTTACGACCTAAGAACCTAAGAAAAGGTTTAGGGAATTTCAAAAAAGGAGTGAAGAGAAAACGAAAGCTCTTTTTCTCTGTGCTCTCGTTGGACATTTAGAATGTGAAACAGCAACAATGAAAACATGCAGCAGCATTAGCATGGTGACTGTATTGGTGGCCATCCCTGCAAAGCCTCCACATTAGAATCAGTGCCTTTGGACAAATATTGTACCTTCACCCCTGGATATCAGCAGACTCCATGCAGACATCAGGAACAACAAGAGTAACAGGTTGACTTTGGCGGGCTTGAATTTCATTTGCTACTTTTTAATATAGGCAGTTATCAGAGACAAACACCCTGAAAGAGAAGGAGAGGAAGATGGCAGGTACCACAGAATAAACTTGGGGGCTAATTATTGGTGTGCAGCTCTCATTTACAGAATACTCTCCAGAGGGAATTTAAGGTAAATTGTGGTTCTCCAAGCATGGGAGATTAATGGAGCAGGAGAAATAAGGATTTAATATATCTTATTCTTATCCTTTCATAAAAGGTAGTGCACATAATATCTCCATTACTGCTTACTGCCACACTAAGAGATATGTGTTTTCACTCCCATTCCCATTTGACCAAAAAGACAACAAAATCTCAAACAGGTTAAGGAACTTATTCAATGGGACACAACTGTTAAGTGGATGACCTAATAAGTGTTATCAATAGGCAACTGATCTAGTGGTAACTCCTGGGAATAAACCTAGAATTACGGTCATATATATCCTAGGACCAGCAAAATGAAGTAGAACTACAAATGAAGCATGCTGTTTGACTATCTCCATTCTCCAGACCAGGGATTTCATTTCCCTTTTTCTTAACTTATTTAAATCCTATCTAATTTTAACTGCTTTCTAAAGCAAGACCAACCGCTCTATTAAGGCCTTTTGAAGTACAACATAGCATTATCTATATTAGTTATCATATAGAGTTAATCTTTTCTTTTTTCCGAGAAAGCATCTTTAATGTTTTTAAGCACATCAAGAATTTGATCCTTGAGGATCCTTAAGGCTTTGGGATTAAAGGCTTCAGTTTCTTGCTGAAGGTTGTTCTCAGCTTCTAGAGGCTTCTGCAGTACCTCGCTACATGGGCTTCTCCAATGTGGCCACTTATTTCATGGCACACAATAAGCATTTAAAATTTGAAGCAAGGGGAGTCTTAACTACATTATGCATATAAAGAGAGTCTCAGAGAATTTTAAGGACTTTTCCAAAACTACTGCTTTAAAGCAATAGTTCTCAAACTTCAAAGCCATAAGGATAACCCAGAGAACTTGTTGAAACACAGACTGCTGGACCCCACTCCTGGAGTATCTGATTCAGTACATCAGGGGAGGCCTGAATATTTGCATTTTTAACTTGATCGCAAGTAACACTGGTGCTGGTGGTCTGCACTTAACTATTTATTTTTTTATTTGTATCTCCTTGGGAAAAGAATATCTTTAGACAATATATTCAAGAGTGTCTGGTCTGAATGTAAGCATTTTCTCTGAGAAAGTAGTACGGCATTTACTAATCTCATACATTATCTTTTGTACAGATCAACTCATCAGGGTATCTACAAAGCACAACGAACCCTTTCCTTAGAAGATGCACAGTCAAGCAACTTTTAGTGAGAGGAAAGCATCCCAGTGAAAAATCACAAGTAAAACAAAGAGTGTGGAAATAAACAAAGATCATCCAAATGAGAATAAACAGAGCTTACTGTTATTTGCTCAGAGCTTGCAGTAGCAAGGGAGTCAACCACTGTCATTTGCATTTGGTAAAAACTTAAAGGCAGGCAGGGAGTGGGAAAAACTTCATAGTAGAAAAGAAGGAAGGCTTTAGGTATGCTCTGACTATAAACTGTAGGCATAAGGAAAGTGGAGGCAGGCTAACCAGAAGTGGGCATCTCATGTGATCAGTCTGGAGAGCGTATTGGGCTTTCTCTGGTTGCTCCTGAGTTGGAAGTGGGGATAAAAATTAAGGAAGCTGGCAGTCATTCGCAAAGGCCTGACTCTTCTGGGCCAATTGCTAAAGCAATTGCAGTTTTGCTGCAGAGGTTATGAATCAGAGTTCTATAGGTTATTTTTGGTCTGGCCATTGTTTATTTCTTTATTCATTTTCTCAGGTGCTTACAAAGCTGTTAGCCAGAGCAAGCAGGTCCCTGGGCTTCAGGGCCAACCTACCTGTTACACACAGTAGGTACAGAGTTGAGACCTACAGTACTTTTAGGGGCCCACAAAAATGTTTTCATTTATTTTAAAATCAGAGAAAAAAATTAAGTTTTGTATCAAAGGAAATGTTCTAATATATAATATTATTACATTTTTCTTTGTGCTGATGCTTTCATGAAATATAACTTTTAATATTTTTTATGGAAGAAAAAATCCAAGAAAGTCATAAGTTGGCCCTGTTGGGCTATTGGATCTGTTCAGGATTTTGGTTGGGTGAAAGGCTTACATGAAGAGTGAGAGAGAAACACCCAGGCAGTAGAGTTTAATGACTTGACTTCAGAATCTTCTTACCATTGGACTTTACCACTTCTTCTGGACCCCAAAAACTGACCACCTTCTTAGTTTTGATCTCTTCCTAGTACTTATTCCAGAACTTTGACTTTAGCATGTAGGCACTTACTGATGTTCTGGCCTCTACATAGTTCTCCTGGTTCTCAAAATTTGTCTTAATGCAAACCCTGACATTTGTCTTGACATCATTGTCTTGGTCAGCTAGGTATTCTACTGACCATTTGATATTAAAGATGAGAAATATTTGTGTTTGTTAACAGAATAAATTTTTCTGAACTTGCATTTAAAATTTCATGAACTATTCAGCAAATAAATACTTATTCTTCCCAAAGAGAATACAGAATAAAGTAAAAAATTCGATTGCATGCACTATTTTTTTCATTAACTGTTGTGCCTTAATACAGTCAGGTACATATGGTATTATAAACAAACAATGTTTTGAAGTTTCCTATTTATTTTATTATGTGATCTTCCATTTAATTTGAATCTAATTGTTTTAATTTATCTAGTCTTTCTCTTTCATGATGTATGTCAAAAATCAATTCTAAATTATTTGGATACTCTAAAAAAATCTTCAGCTCAGACCCTGTACTTTCCTGTGGTTGTAAAGCTTTAGTCATTGACTAAGAACTTGAAAGTCATCATTTTCTCTCTTTTTCTCTTGCAAAGAAAAAAATGTCAAGTTATACTTCTCTACTCTGCAGGCCTCTGAGAATATTTGGTTTCAGATAAGTGGCCTGATGTTTATCCTTTAGATATTCACATGAATACAATACCATTTTCAACCTTTCAACTCTTTACTCAAAAAATTCCAGTAGCTCAGCAGCAGGGAAGACACTAGTTTTTTTGGAGATGACACTTGAATATTTTAAATGTCTTAGAGTCTTCAGATCACCAGGGTCACAGCATAGAAAGGAATATTGAGTGCCTGAATGTAATGCTGCATTTTGCAGCTATTCTTAATAGGGATGGTATTGGAGGGAGCAAAGAAGGAAAAAGAAACATGACTTCTTGATGAAACTAAGATTGGGTTCAAGATCTATTAGGAGCCAAAAGTTTAAACAAAGTAGGCAATTATCTTCATCAAAATATAACTTCAATGTAGTGTTTGAAACCACAGAAAATAAAAATAAGTGGATGAGTAGGTGAAATTGATTAGAGAGTAGATGTTATAGATGTTATTAATTGAAACTCCCCCAATAACTTATCCCCCTATGTCTGTTACTAATAGAACCTTGCTTTTGATCAAAGTGGCAATGTGCTAACCTCAGGCAATGAATTATGACAAGTTTAAGCCATCTGTGACAAGCTTCATCTTTATCAGGCTGCCTAGGAGCTAGAACTGGCCTAGTGAGTTTTTTCTGGGCTTAAGGAAATGACTGCAAGAGAACTTCTAGAAAAACTTCTGTTTCCCTGCTAATAAGGTCAGATAGCATGACTCCTCCCCTATTCTTCTCTTCCCATCATGCTTTTGCTTTGAACATGGACCCAATTCTCATGGCTGCTTCAGCCATCTATTGCCAGTTCAAGAACAGCAGTAGCTAAACCAACGTCAGTGGCAACCTAACTCTAAATTTATGTGATTAAACAACAAAAAACCAAAACACTATTTTCCCTATTTGTTTTCTGCCAGGATATTTTTTTTTACTTGCATGCATATATATTCCTAATTCATACAAACTATCCAGGCCCACATACCAATTCAATCAATTAAAGCAGTCCCACATCTTTTGGACCTTTGAATAACATTTTATCTAAGGTTTCACTACTTAAAAAACGTTGTGGTTCTACTTTGACATATGAAGAGCTTGAAAGGCATCACTCCCATCCTCAAAACAAGAAAAAAACCTAAAACTGAAACAACAACTTTTCTTTGATCCATAACAGAATTGAGGTCATCTGGCGAAGTACACTCTTGAAAATTGGAGAGACATGTGAACACCGAGACTCACAAGTTACCAGGAGCAGAAGCGCTAGGAACACTTAACTGTAATTGACAAATTGCTGGAAACTCTGTGTGGACTAGGTTAACCGTTAAAATTTGTAGGGTGCCCAGTTTTAGGCCCCCCTCCCCACTTGCATTAGTTTAATCCAGGAGCCCTGCCAGTTTCTCACAGATCGCAGAAAAATTCCTTAGTGCTTCCAGCAGGGACAGAGGAAGACTAACTATATTGAAACATGTCCAGAGCATTCTGTTCTTCCTTTTGTTCTCTGTATTAAACAAGGGCCAGCCCTCAAGGGAAACCACTTTACCTTGACCTTATCTGATCAGTGGGAAATACAATCAGTCAACACCAGCCTCCTCTTGTCTTCTGTCTCACATATGGGGAGAAAAACTAAAAAGGCTGAAAAACTCTTCTGAAACCCAGGTACTCTGGATCACCAAATAAAACAACAACAAAAAAGAAGATTTTTAATGTTAAGATTATAAACACTTCTCCTCCCCAATACCTTCTAACTATTTCAACACAGCTCTAGAAGGTAAAAGTGAATTACAGTGTTGAAAGGTGCAAGACACAGACTCTACTTAAGAAGGAATTTATAGGGATACTCAAGGACAAAAGGTGAGGCAAGAAGAGAGCAAAAACAAGGGTGAGGATGAAAGTAAAGCCTCTGAAACCTGCAACTACAGAAAACATTAAACACAACCTGATTCTTATCAGATAAACATACAACTTCACATGAGAGATCTTAACTCAGTTCCCTATTACCATGTCAAGCTTTCAGCAAAGTCATGTCTAGTTTTCAACAACAACAAAAAATCACATGTAGCTTTCATTATGTCTAGCTTTCAACAAAAGATTACAAGGCATATTAAAAGCAAGAAAAAAATATAATAAGAAGAGACAAAGCGAGCATCAGAACCACACTCAGAGATGCCAGACATTTTGAAATTAAAACACCAGGAATTTAAAATAACTGTGATTAATATGATAAAGGTTCTGATAGAAAAAGTAGGCAACACTATTACATTTCCAAAGGTTCTAATGGAAAAGTAGCCAAGGAAAGAATCAATGAGCTTGAAGGTATGTCAACAGAAATTTCCCAAACTGAAATGCATAAAGAATAAAATGGAACAGAATACCCAGGAATTGTAGGACAAGTACAAAAAAATGTAACATATACTTAATGAGAATACCAAAGGCAGAAGAAAGACAGAAGGAGCAGAAGAAATATTTGAAGTAATAGTGGTTGAGAATTTTCCAAAATTAAGGACAGATACCTAACCACAGATCCAGGAAACTCAAAGAACACTAACTGCAATAAATACCAAAGAAACTGGAGGCATTTTGCCAATTATATACTAGCTGTGGGCTGTGGTCAGTGACACCCAGCAAACTTCTTCACCATGCAGTGGCATTTAAATATATCCTCTCCTGCATCCTAGCCTTGGGGAGAATTCTCTCCTGCCAAGTTGGTTCCTTTTTGAGAACCTCTCTTAGTCCCAGGGTTTCCTTTTCTTCCCTTCTTAGCCAATTCCTTCTCTCTCCAAGTCTTATTAATAATTCCTTAAATTAAGCTTTTCCTCAAAAACGGTTCTCCCAAATTTGCAAATCCATGATTCAATAAAGTCAGCTTAGGTAAGTATTGAAAAGCCTTTAATATATTTTGCCATTATGAACTTTAAGAGTAATGATTTTAGGGAATGGTTGTGACCTGCAGTAAGATAATAATGGACTGAGGAATAAATTGATGATGAAAAAGTGGAAGCAAAATGTTAAGACTATTTTTTCAAGAAGTTTGGAGTTGAAGAGGAGAAAGTGGTACAAGATTGTGGATTATGTTATTTAGGGAAGGCAGAATAGGTTTCTATTCTGAGGAGAGTGCAATGAAGGGGGAGGAAAGCATGGTTCAAGAGAGAAGAAATGATCAACTGAGCACGGCATAACTTTAGTGTATTCAAGATGTTCTAGTCCTTGAAGACACAGCCTCAAAAACTGGGCCAATATTTTAGAAATGGAAACATATTAAATTACAAGGGAGATTGATGTGGCCAAAGACAGCCTAGGTGGGGACAGTTACATATTTTTTATTACCACACAAATGCAGACATACAACTTTAGTATGTTTTCATAAAATATTCAAGCTAAAAATCTTATTTAAATTAAATTAATTTATTCAAATAAAATGGTCATTTTTTTATTTTTAAAAGTCTAAAACTTTGGTTGTTTTTTTCTTTTTTCTTTTTTTTAGCCTGGGCAGGCACTGAGATTTGAACCCATGTCTTCAGCATGGCAGGCGAGAACCCTGCCTGCTGAGCCACTGTGGCCCGCCCACAACTATGATTTAATGTAGGAATATTTTATAAAAATATGAATGAGCCTGATAATTTGTCCATAACACCATCTCTTAAGTACTTTTTAGACCTCCTTTAAAACTTTTAACTTTGAAGATGGCAAGCAGTGTTTTTCTCCCTGAAACCTCTGCGGTGTTAGCAATGCACTGAAGTTTGATTAAAAGGACAGCTAATGTGAACATAAATCCCTTAAAATATTTAGAGCACACAAGTTTCAACCCATCTTGTATTTATAAGACCACATTTTAAAATGAACATCTCTTAAGAAAGGAGGCTATTAGGTTGAGCAATGCCTTTCTTTCCCAATAGAGTATTAGACAAACTGAATATATAAATCTACTTTATGTTACTGTATCAATGGTTGATGCTCAATGGGCTTTTGCTATTAGGACCATAAATATCTGACAAAGGAATAAACATCATGTAGGAGGAAATTGACTGTAACTGAAGAAGGTACTCTGAATAGGCCTCCATGGAATTAACTGTTCAATCTTTGATACCTTTGTTGTCGCTTTGTGACTTTTGAGGCTGTAATGATTTCTTATGCGGTTGGTGGTTTAGAAGGGCCTTGGGGATGAGGCCGAAGCCTTCCCATCCACACTGATAGTTATCAGTCCTGTTGTTAATCTCATGAGCAATATTAATCCAGAAATCTTTTTTAAAATGTTAAGGCAACAATGTCGTGGCAGATGTTTACATCCCTCCTACATCCACAGTAAAATCTGACCACGTCTTCTTGTTTTGTCTTTGAGGCTATAGGCAATAACTGATAATCATGATACGCTTATTCTCTTTCTCTCCCTTCCTCCTTTTCTCCATCTGCCTGGCTGCACTTGACTTCTTATTCCAGAGCGTGGAAGGAAATATATAGTGCCATCTACCACGGTTGTAGTTTAGGAAGATGGAGACTCAAAGTAAAAACGCACTTAGAAGGCTGAGGCATCTCCAGCTATCGGGCCCCTGGTGATGGCTGTATGTGTGAAGGTTTCTGCAAATTTTGTGTGTTTTTCATCCTTTCTGAACCAGTCATCCAAAGAACAATATTTTATAATCTACTTGATAGACACAGGAAATAGTAAAAAATTACTCAAGATACAAGTCAGTACGTGATGAATTTTTACCCCATGAGGCTGTGATAAGTGATGGGGAGATATCAGTATAAGAGTGCATTTAGGGCGGGCCGCGGTGGCTCAGCGGGCAAGAGTGCTTGCCTGCCATGCCGGAGGACCCCGGTTCGATTCCCGGCCCCAGCCCATGTAAAAAACAAACAAACAGGGCGGGCCGCGGTGGCTCAGCGGGCGTGCTTGCCTGCTATGCCGGAGGACCTCGGTTCGATTCCCGGCCCCAGCCCATGTAACAAAAACGGAGAAACAAAATACAATAAAACAAGAAAATGTTTAAAAGATGTTTCCCTTTCTTCCTCCTTTCCTTCCTTCTATCCTTCCTTCCTTCTCTCTGTCTTTCCTTTAAAAAAAAAAAAAAAAAAATATAATAAAAAAAAACAAGAAAATGTTTAAAGATGTTTCCCTTTCTTCCTCCTTTCCTTCCTTCTATCCTTCCTTCCTTCTCTGTCTTTCTTTAAAAAAAAAAAAATAAAGAGTGCATTTAGGGAAAAGTTTTATGGAGGATAGGAAACCTGTGCAGGTCCTTAAAGAATTAGTAAGTTTGATGGCTGGCAGAAGAGACATTATTAAATATGTTAAGGACTCTGTTTCTTCCTTTTAGACATGTCCAATCAAAATTGCCATCACCACCACAATAAGACAAGAGAGGATATCACCTTAAAGAAGCTTGCTTTTAGAGAGGCAATACTGTCTAATGCAGAGAATCTAACCTAGGGATCATGTGTTGAGCTGAAAGAGTTCTGTAAATTCCCTCAAATATTAGGCCAAATTGTTTAAAAACAAGCACTTCTTTCTGGGAAGACTCCCTAGCTTTCGTAAAATTTTCAAAGGAATTAAGGTCCAATAATAAGGAAAGGCATGAGCTTTGAAGTGGGAGCTAACCAAATTCAAATATTGACTCTTCCACTTATCTTTGTGACTTAATCTACATGAGATTCATATTTCTTTTCTGTATAATGCGATTAGCAATACTCACCTCTTCCTATTATTAAAAGGAATAAATGAAATGATATACATACAAGCACCTAGTGCTTAATGTCTGGATTATTTTGAGGATAAAATACCAATTCCTTCTCTTTCCCTGAGGAAGCAGGTGTGAAGCCCACTTTATATAATAATGAGTTCATATGAAGCTTCTCTCCATGATTTCATTACCAAAATTCTTCCCCTATAATATTTGGTGTATTTTGGCTGAATATTTCTATTTTAATTGTTGACCAGTTAATCACAACAAAGCAGGTCCAATCTTTTCAGACTGAGTAAACCCTCTGGGTTCTTTGACATTTTGGGGGTGAGAGAAACCTTAATAGTAAGGTACCGAAGTTCTTGTTAAAGTAATCAATCAAGTGATGCATTAAAAAAAATAAATTGTACTCCAGGCTCTCAAGCAAATTATATCACATTGTATACCCCGGGCCACTACTGCTTTGTCATCTTCAATGTCATCATTGCTAAAACTGAGAGCAGAGGACTCTCAGTAATCAATCTATCCAATTGTCATGACTGGCCTGGGGGTCATCAGAGATTTGCCTTCGGTTTACAAGGACCTGTCCTACCTGCCCATTATCCTCCCACCATCATTCCCTCAATCAGTTTAAGAGACCATCAGGGTTAAGCTTCTCATGCCCTAAATCCCTTTCATCTTATTTATCAAAAGATGAATACTCACTAGGGTCATTCCATGATGTTTAGCTGGTATTGTTCCGAATGGTAGGATCCAAAGGTCCAAGATGGCTTCAGTCACATGCTTGGCATACCGGTGGGGAAGCCTAGATGGATGAGATTAGACGGCTCTTTCCCTCTCCATATCATCTGCAGAACTTTCTAGGTGTTCTCCCCAGGAGGGGTGTTAGATATCAGGCTCAGTGCATATATTCCCACCGTGGAATCTGCGAGGCTTCTTGTGACCTAGCCTTGGAAGTCCCTGGACATTACTTCTCCCACACTTCATTGCTTAAGCAAATTAATAAAATCAGTCTAGGTTCAAGTGAAAAGGAATTTAACTCCATTTCTCAGTGGAAGAACTAGCAAAGAATTTGCAGCCATCTTTAATCTACTGGTCTCTGCTTTATTCTTCTTAATATACTCTCCATCAGATATGTTTTATATGTATTTGATTATCTCTTAATTGTTTAACTTTACTAACTAAGAATATAAGCTTTGGGAGAGAGGGTTTTATCTGTTTTATTCACTACTCTATTTCCAGTATTTAGAATAGTGCCTTTTATAAAATAGATAATCAATGAATATTAGCTGAATGAATATACTGATAGTAGTTATAGAGGAGGCAACTTTTCTCAGAACTTATGAACTCAGACACTTTCTCCCTGACACATTATATGCCTAGCAGAACATCATGATCTAGTTCTTTTCTAATATCACATCTACCTATTTTAAAATTAGGAGAATAAGTCCCAACAAGTGAAATTATTTGCCTAATTTAATAGCAAAGAGAAACAATTTGCTAACGAGAAACTGGTCCTGGATCACCCCTAGAGTCTTGTTGTCTAGTTGTTGCCCTAGACTCCTCACTCCTCCAACTCCCTTTGGTGGTACATCTGATATTGACCTCCTAGATTCCTCTCATTTTCCTCCCTTCCAGTTTTGTGATATTACTGTTATTCCAAAAAATAATTGAATTCATCCTACTCAAACTCCATCAACTGACATTCAAGTCAATCATTTTTCTAAGTCCTAGTAAATCATCCTGGATTCTAAGGGAGTATGATGTGTCATTGTTCTACATTTTGAACTGTGGGCAAACTTGGAAAGCCTCCCATGGGCTCTGGTGTGTTGACTCTGAATCATTGTCAAGTAGTCTCTTGGACTCTACACATCTGACATCTGACTTAAATAAGCAACCATATTTTTCTGGCTTGTTTATGAGCATATCTTGGGGAACAAAATCAAAGCCTTCCTGAAGAAAGATATATTACACCTATTGCTTTTCCCATCTACAAAGCTGGTCACTCTTGTCATAAAAGAAAATTAGATTGGTCTGACATTATTTCTTCTTCCTATGGCTGAATTAACTATTATCCAATCTTCTTTGCTGGTCTGGGAATCAAAGAGTAAATATATACAGGCTTACAAAGTTTATATGCCCTTTCATTATGAGACAGCCATTTTGTTCATGTTAGATAAATGGGTATTAACCTGTTTGACTTTGATAAGGAATTTCACAATGCTCATGGGAAATTACAAATTTCAGGCTATCCTGACCCATAAAAAGGATCTATCACTTTAACCTATTACTTCCTTAAATTCTTCCCTGAAACAATTTTGAAACCATTTGTGAACCTTTACAACAGAAACCAATATACAGATGGGACATTAATACATAGAAGACAGAACAAGTAGCCTAGACTGAATAAATGAATTGTCTATTCTCACCGTAATATCATTTGTCTACTTTAATATTATAGCATAAAGTTAATATATGTTGACATGTTAACTATCATTAGTTTTGGGAAGAAATTTCACTTTTAGGTTGAATGAGATTTTATCATTTTTTACTCATGGAAGATTGTGACCTAATAATGATAGTGAAGTCAAGGAAAGTAGAATGTTATTCATTAACTTTCACTGCCCACAAATTATTGTGAAAGCTTTGGGTTATCTAGGAGGACATTAGTAGCTTGTCATAGTGGGTGGCATTTGCCTATGTACATGGCTTAGTATGAAGGGGTCTGGTTAAATTTGGTTTGAAAGGTAGTCTGAACTATTTAGTTTCTTCTTGGCAGCCTTGCTTCTGCTACTGAATTGCTTCTGAGAGCGAGTTTCACTATCATGACCTTAGATTAAAGCCTGTCTATTAACCTTTTCTCTTCTCTTTTCTCTCCCTTTCTTACAACAAACTTGTGGATTTAACTTCTACAATTGCCTCCTTTCATGGCTTTTATTCCCTGTTGGGTCTTCTCCTTCATTCCATTATTTGCCTCTCAAGTGACTCCATTCAACATACTTCTGGCAAATACCTCCTGAGATACCATTGACCTTCATTATATTATGGGACCCTCGGTTTTGGTGATGGCCTGCAATAATTGCTGTTAACAGCTGGGAGGAATTTGGGTTGTCAGGAATGTTTTAAGCGTTATTTCATTTACAAACCCCACATGCACAATACATATTCTCTATGATTCAATGCTTATTTCTGTTTGTTAAGATCTCGAGCCATCTGAAGCAGTGGAGGACTGCTCAACAACCTGGACAAGGATAAGCTTGGTTTTTGAAGGTACTCATAATTATCTCTGTGCATGCATCAAAACTGAACTAAAGATTAGCAATTAAATGACTATTATCAGACTCATTAACAAAAATGCATCTGCATATCAATGATAATAAAATAATAAGTTGGTATTGATCTCATAGGAAAATTCATTCAAAACCAGGAACATATTAGATACAATCTCATTGAGAAAATGTTAAATTTATTGTTGAACTATATGGAGAAAAGAAACACTTGATGCTTTGTAATTTTTATTGCTTTTTTTCTACCTGTTTTCTGTTTGCAAGAGTTTATCCTTATCACTCTTTAAAATATGAAGAAATGCAAGTTCAATAAATTTTATCAGATGTTACATAAACTGAAGCCAAAATTTAGTTCAGGATTGATAGTTTCTTTCTAAAAAGGTGGACAAAAATGCATGAGATAAACGCATGTTTAGGACCACGATATCTGTCTCCTGCATTTTATAGACAAATTAATTGAAGAATATTCTACACTGGCTATAGCCACTTCTCTTTCTATTCACAAGTGTTTCCCATTAAAAAATCTTGAAATTCCTCTTGCCAATGTTTGTAATGATCTTATCATTGTTAATTTCGATAAACAACTTTCAGTCCTCAACTACTGACCTTTAAGTGGCAGTTGACTCCATTTACCACTTCATCCTTCCTGAAGGTCTTTTTTCTCTTGGCTTTTGTGAGATCTTATTCTCCTAGTTTTCCCCTTAACTCTCTGGACATGTTTTTTCCTGTGGTCACCAATTCTGTCTTGTTCTCATTTATTCCTCAGGGTCTTCCCCACACTCTGTTGTTGGACACTTTTCTTCTTAGAAACTCGAAACTCTTGTTGACAATTTATTCAACCTAAGGATTTAACTTCAATCTATGACTTCCAAATCCACCTTTCCAGACAAATCATATCATTATCTTCAGAGCTATACGTCCAACTGCCTACTTGGTATCTCTCTGGGAGTTCTACATGTACCACAAACTCAGTATTCCCAAGATCAGACTCATCATCTTTCCCCAGATTCTGCTTATTTTCTTGTTTTCCATAGGGTACTGATTAACCCCATCAGCCATTTAGTTATCCAAACTAGAAAGCTGCCTAGCACCTCTGATTCTTTTCTTAGGCAACTACCTACCCACTGCTAACTATTCACAGTTGCTGTGGATTCTGCATATTATTTTGTAATCCAACTTCTCCGCTTCAGTCCCATTCTTATTATTCAAGACCAGGCCAGAAGTCTATCTGTATTACTTAGGGTATAACCAAGGCTGATGTACTGATGTAACATATACCTCAAAATACCATGTGTGCTGGTCTGAATCTGTGGTGGACCCCAGAAAAGCCATGCCCTTTGATCCTCATTCAATATTGCTGGGTGGGAGCATTTTGAATGTTTCCATGAAGATGTGACCCACCCAATTATGGGTGGTAGCTTTTGACTAGACGATTTCCATGGAGGTGTACCTCCACCCACTGAAGGTGGAGTTACTTACTGGAATCCTTTAAAAGAGGAAACATTTTGGAGAGAGTCCCTTTTAGTAGAGCTACAAGAAAGCCAGCAGACGCCACCATGTTCACCATGTGCCCTTCCAGCTGAGAGAGGAACATTGAATGTTGCTGGCCTTCTTGAACCAAAGTATCTTTCACCAGATGCCTTTGATTGGACATTTCTATAGACTTGTTATAATTGGGACACTTTCTCGGCCTTGGAACTGTAAACTAGCATCTGATTAAATTCCCTTTTCTAAAAGCCACTTTGTTTCTGGTATGTTGGATTTCGGCAACTAGCAAACTAGAACACCATGGCTCAGAAGATAAAAGTTTAGCTTTTCTGTCACAGCCCAGGGATAGGCAAGTGGTCCAGGGTATGCAGGAGTCTCTGTTCCAAAAGGTCTTCCAAAGACTTGGATTTCTTTCACTTTCCCATAACCTTGGATTTTGTACTCATTTTCCCAGAGGAAGCTGGCTTGCCAACATCATATTTATGGTTCCAGCTCATGAGAAGAGAGAAGGAGGAAGTATAATGTAATAAACTTCCTTAGAAACAATGATGTAGAAATTACACACATCATTGCCTACACTTCTGCATCCAAATGCCTAAAATTTAATTTCATGAGCTCATCTAGCCAGCTAGGGAAGTTGAGAAAAGCAGCACCCAGTTTCAATTATTAAAAGGAAAGTAGAGAATTGATACTGAGGAAAATAGCACTCTTTGCCATACTATCTTATTTAGTTACTATAACTGACTCCAGTGTGGCCCCTTTCAGTCAAAGAGATCTTAAAAAATTCAAAGGTGATCAAATCATTCTCCTTATTATTTTGCAATGAAAGTCCATTTTTGCATAGGATAAAGTCCAAATTCTTATCAAGGCTCTATATGTTTTCTGTCCTTCTTACCCTATTCTCCTTCTAACCTTTTACTCTACATGCAAGCAAACTGAACTTCCTACATTTTCCCAAATACATTGTGACCTCTTTTAATTCCAAGACTGCTTAAGTTATTTTGATCTTCCTCAAACAGTTTTCCCCTCTGTCTTTACATTTCTTTTCCTACTCATCCCTAAGATCTCATTTAAAATATATCACTTCTTTCAAGAAGCTACACCTTACACATTAATTGTGTGCTGTGCCACTGCTCCCTTCTCCTATTAGGCACTGTATGTGCATATCATGCACTGAGTATAATGTACTATGATGATCTGGCTTTTATCTCACTCGCTTTCTCAGCCTTGATTTCATGATAGTATGGACCAAATCTATTATATTTATCAATATCAGTGCATTGTTAAGTATTGTTACTTGTTTGTTGAGTGAATGAAGCATGAACAAACATGAGAATAGAAATAGACTCACTTCCAATAAAAGGGAAACATCTATTAAAATATTGCATACTCAGTTGAGGCCATTATTTTTTAATTTAACATTTATTAGGCACAGGAAGTGGACCTCAAATTTGTATCTTCAGGCTTTATTTCTCTCTTGAACTCCATACTTATATATCCAATTACCTCTTTAGCATCTTCAATTATATATCTAATTCCAAACTGAAAATACCCAAGACACTTTTTGATAATACACCCATGAACATAAGCTACATGCAATCTTTTCCATCTCTGTTTTGGCTATTAGAAAGGCAAAAAGATGGCTCAAGCCCAAAATCTCAGAATCATCTTTGACTCTTTCTCCTACCCCCCACATCCAATGTATCAGCAAACTTTTTTAAATTCACCTGTTTTATCCAAAATTTGATCAATTCTCACCATTTCCCAAGCTCTCACCTGCATTATTACAATGGCCTCCCAATGGGTCTCCTTGCTTCTACTGTTATTTACTTTCAGTTATTCTCATAGAAAGAGGGATACTCTTAAAACATATCAATTAACATCTTTCCCCTGCCTGCTCAAAACCTTCCAGTGGCATCCTAACTCACTTAGAGCACAGACTAAAGAATTTACAGTGGCCTGAGAGGGTCTCCATGATCTGGCCTCCTTAGTCTCTCTGAACTTTCCTTTTGCTCTCTCCCCATTGCCTCCCTCCAGCAACACAGGTATCCTTGCTCTCCCTTAGATGGTTCAGGCATGCTCCCACCTCAGAGCCTTTGCCCTTTGCATACTCTGTGTTCTAGTTTGCTAGCTGCCAGAATGCAACACACCAGAGACAGATTGGCTTTTAATAAAAGAGGATTTATTTTGTTAGTTCTTCAGAGGAAAGGCAGCTAACTTTCCACTGAGGTTCTTTCTTATGTGGGAAGTCACAGGATGGTCTCTGCTGGCCTTCTCTACAGGCCCCTGGGTTCCAACAACTTTCCCTGGGGTGAATTCTTTCTGCATCTCCATCAGCTGCGAGTGCTGAGATGAGGCATGCCAAGCTGCTTAGCTGTGCTATGTTGCGCTCTCTCATTTAAGCACCAGCCAATTAAGTCAAACATCATTCATTGCAGCAGGCACACCTCCTAGCCAACTGCAGATGTAATCAGCAACAGATGAGGTTCACGTACCATTGGCTCATGTCTACAGAAACAGAACTAGGTGCCTTCACCTGGCCAAGTTGACAACTGAATCTACCACACTCTGTTTCAGGAATGGTCTTCCCTCAGATGTCACACTTGCTCAATTTCTTCAAATCTTTGCTCAAATGTGACCTCAGGGAAGACTTTTTGGGTCATGCTTTTTAAAACTGTAATCTCCACTCATGTTAACTTTCTACCACTGCTGTTTCATTCCTTTTTGTTTAACACAGTACACTTCACATTCTTATACATTGTATTAGTGACAATTTATATTTCCCCCACCTGTCTCCTCCCACTGGAATATAAATTCCATGGGAGCAGGTTTCATCTATTTCATTAACTGCCATGGTCCCAGTAACAAGAACAGGCTGAGGACTAAAAAGACATTCAATAATATTTGTCAAAGAATAATTGTTTGAAAAATCTAAGGATGAAACCTAAATAAGACTTGTTCCATGTCTACAAGCAGCTCTTAGAAAAATCTAGGGAGAGGCTCTTATCATTCCCACTGTGACCATAGGCATTTCCAGAGAGTCACTTTCTAACATTTCTACTAATTTAGTTTGTTTTGACTTCAAAAATGTAAATGTTCAATATGGCAAATGGGTATCAACTGATTTATGAAGGACACAAGCTCAAATCTAATACCTGTCAGGAGAATTTTGCCTAATCAAATTGAATAGATCTTTTACCCCTGAATTTAGCCATCTCAAGACCAGTGATTTTTTTTTCCAAAATGCAAATGGCTCCCAAACTTTATATATGATTCTCTTTCAAGGGGCAATTTCATAATTTTTGCATGCTTCATGGTTTTCCCAGCTCAGAAATTCTAAGATCCCCTAACTGTAGGGCAAGTATGTGTACATACAAGAAGCTTCAATGTGATTCAGGGATAACTCCTTTCCTTTTTCTAGGTTATGGCTTAATAGCAATTCTTTTCCCAGTGGCCCCTGGGCTTGGAATAAGTATTGTCTGGTCACAGGTGTGCTTTGGCATGGCTGTAATGAGGGAAGCTGGAATTCTCAGGGCAGGATGAGTGTACAGAAAATTAGCTGGTTTTGTTTAGAGACCATAGCTCAAAAAATAGGCACCATCTGTGGTACTCATTTCCTAGTTCTCAATGCTGAAACTCCATTGGAGAAAACACCAGAGCATTGGCATAAATATTTCAAATAGAAGTCTGTAGGAAAAGACTGTGGCTGAAAACAATGGATCTAGAAAGTAACTATTTGATCAAGTCCAAAGGTAGATAATTCAAGCCAAGGCATCTGTCTTCTGTGTGAAATGCTGGGAAGAGAATTTTCTTGCTTTAGTTTGCTTAAGCCATATGGCTATTTAGAAATCCATGCATTTAGTGTCTAGGAACTAACCGAATTTATATTCAAAGAACCAATCTTTCTTGTTTTGTTTCCAAGTATTTTGCAACTTGTAAACGCTGACTTTAACTTGCAGCCCAGGATAAAATCACTATAAACTGAACTGAGACTTATCATATCGCCACTTATACACTAATGGGCTTAATGGTTGTTGGAGCAACACCCTGGGGGCCCCCGTGAGGACAATGGCAAGAGAGTCACTGACCCAGAGGTAAGCGTGTGGCCAGGCCAGGCTGCCTTCCTCTCCTGAAATGCTGGCAGTAGCCAAGCTCTGATCACATACAGATACAAACACTATTCTCTGCTGCCCTGCGTTGCCCACTTCTCTCCTTCAATCTGGTGGGCTATAGACAGTGTGCATTCGCTCACCATGTGTAAGCAAGCAGGGAGACAGATTAAATCTGGGGAAGGTGGGGCATTGACAAACTTCTTGCATTTCAGTGAGGAAAAGGGAAAACATATTTTACCGGTGCACTTTCTCATTAGAGAAGTTACGCTGCTTGACCCTAACGTTCCATGTCTCTTACATGCTTCCAGAACCAAGCCTAGAAATGGACCCTGAGACAACACTTGGCGCCCAGCCCAGTGCTGCTTAAGTGAGTCTTCAGGTGCTGCCAGGTACCCAAGGCAGAACAGAGTTCAGTCATGCATTAGAATTTTGTCAGTCTATGAACTCCCATCAGCCAGGCAGGGACTAGGGGCTAAGAGGTCAGCATAACCTTTCTCTCCTTCAACTAGATTAGAATTCTTTAGCACAGGGATTTAAATTCTCTTTCCAGAATTGCTGGAAACTTGGAGTATTTCATGTCTTCTTTTTTCCTCATTTCATTTCTCATTCTCCTTTCTTTCTGCCTCCCTTTAATCTTTTTTTCCTTCAACTCCTCATTGAGGCTATATTTTGTCAGGGCTGATTTGGGAAGAAAATATTAATGCATTCATAACTTCATATCTTTATTCAACAAACAAATTATGAAGCTTTTCAAAAGACTACTGTATTGTGATAATTACTAGAGATAGAAAAATGACAAAGATAAAGGTGCTGCAAATGTGAAAGGGGATCAATATTTACTTTACAATGGGTGGCAGACGTTTCAAGTTGCCAATTTAATATCCATTATCATTCCCTCCTACCTGGCTGATGAAGCCCAGCAAACAGGTGCACAGCCCCAAGGAATAACTACTTTCCTGTCCCCTCTCATAGCTAGATGTGGCTCCATGACACAATTCTGGCCAATGAAATGCACATGCACGTCTGCTTGGGAGTTCTAGGAGAGTGTTTTGTGTTTTCAATAAAAATAAATAATTGTGGTTAGAGCCCTTCCTTCCTCTTACTTAATGTTTTAAGTGAAGGTTTGATGTTTGGAACTACAGTAGCTTATTTTGTTCCATGAGATGAAAATCCCACTTGCTAAAACTTGTGGAGTTGAAACTTAGAAAAAGCCTTGGTCCTTAATGAAGCTGCTGAATCTGTGTTCCAATGATATCATTGCCTCCCTGCAGACATTTTCTGAAAATAAATTCATATTTGTTTAAATTACCTATGAGGAGATTTTTCTGCTAATTGTAACTGAAAAAAATTAGTAAGTTCATATGGTCACAAGTGAGATCACATGAAGAAAGACAATGTTTTTCTTTTCATGGAGGCAGTCTGAAAAATTCTAAGGTCCAATCATATTTTTCATCTTCAGGGGAAAACTTGAAAATTCTTAGAAGAAGGAAAAGCAATAGGTGAAGTCTTGTTGAGAGGATGAGCAAATGTAGACAATGTAAATAAAAATGTATAACTCCTGAAAATCTATTATTAGAGATAGGCTCATTTGTCCAAGGCATCATTTCCATGAACTCTCCATTTACATAGAAATAACTCTGTAAGAGATCAAAAACCTTTAAGCCATGGTAACAAGAGACAGTAAAAGAGCTCTGCTTTGGGATATTCCCAAATATTTGTTTGTGTGACAAGTGGCATGTCATCGTCTTTGACCCTCAGTCTCCTGATCTATAAAATGAAATATTGAAACTAGCTGTGCAGAGAAGTGGATAAAGCTAGAGATTATTGACACACTGTACTTCCCAAATGTCTGTGCATGGCAGCTTCTCAAAACATGATAACTATGGCTACAAGAAGGAATGAAGCTGCGTGGCATGCAACTAGGTGAATGAACCTTAAGAACAGTATATTGAATAAAATGTCAGAAAAAAAAGACAAATATCATGCTCCACTCATTTGGATTAACTATAACATACAAACTCAGAGAACTGAAGTTGAGAACATGGGTTGTCAGGTTGGTGCCTATTGTAAAGGGTCCTAGATTGTAAGCTCTTACAGCAATCACATATATCAGTTGTAACTGATAGTTCTAAATTCTGAGATACTGAGCTATTTGTATATAATCTGGTCATTCCCTGAAACTTTAGATATTTATATGATACTTGAGACTCAGAGTTAGAGCACTGAAGCTATGAAAGTTTGCATTACCCTATTCAGCAACTGTTGAAAAAAGCTGAAAAAATGATCAGACTTTGTCTAGAGATATGAATGAAGCTGATCTGGATAGGACTAAGGTAAATCAGAATACTGGGTAAAGGATGATATGGCCCATATTTCAAACTTCAACCTTGGTGCTAGACCAAAGGGAGCAATCTTTATTAGGTGCAAAATTTATATTTTGAGTAGCGCATTATCTCATTTAACTTGCATGGTCAGTTTACCTGAACACCATAATTACATGGACTCTTGAACAGGGCATGAGATCTTGTTGATTTGTACAGCTTAGTATGATGTCCCGATATATCCCAGAGTAATTTGGGCAGAGAACAAAAAAGTATTTGCAAAGTCCCCTTGGGGGACTGGGAAGAAAGGAGGAAATATTCGATTTCTCCTGCTGGAGAATTATTGATATTCTCGCATGCAATGGGGACAACCAATTCAGTAGGCTGAGCCCTCAATCTTGGGGCTCATCACTATGAAGCTTATTCCTGCAAAGGAGAGGCTAAGCCTACTGATAATTATGCCTGAGTCACTGCTGGAAAGCCTTTTTTGTTGCTCAGATGATGCCTCTCTCTCTAAGCCAACATAGCAGATGAACTCACTGTCCTCTCCCCCAACATGGGGCACGACTCCCAGGGGTATAAATCTTCCTGACAACGTGGAACCTGACTTTCAGGGATGAGCTGGGACCCAGCATCATTGGAATGAGAAAACCTTCTTGACCAAAAGGGGGGAGAGAGAAATGAGACAAAATAAACTCTTAATGGCCAAGATTTCAAACTGAGTCAAGAGGCTCTCCTGGAGGTTATTCTTACATATTACATATATGTCCCTTTTTAGCTTGGGGTGTATTTGAGGGGCAGGAGGGAAGTACCTGAAACTGTTGAACCCTATTCCAGTAGCCTTGATTCTTGAAGATGACTATAACTACATAGTCTTTACAGGTGACTGTGTGATTGTGAAAAATTTGCTGATGCTCCTTTTATATAGGGTATGGGCAGATGAATAAAAATTAATAATGATGATTAAAAAATAAATAAATACTAGAGGGAGATAAAATTGGTTAGGTAAAAATTGGTTAAATTGAAATACTGTTGTCAATGAGAGGGAGGGTAGGGGGTATGGTATGGGTCGTATGAGTTCTTTTTATTTCTTTTTCTGGAGTGATACAAATGTTTTAAAAATGATTATAGTGAAGAATACACAACTGTGTGATGATACTGTGTGCCACTGTTTATATAATATGGTTGGACTCTATGTGTGTAGATTTTCCTCAATAAAAATGTTTTTAAAAACATGCTATTTATTATCTCACTTTTTATCATCATCATCATCATAATCATCATCATTATAATTACTAACACCTTAGCAAGGATTGGTTTATCAACTTCCTGTCAAGGTGACATTGAGCTCAGAGGGGGACAGAACATCACCCAGGGGATTTTGTTAGATGAGAATGAAGCAATGAAGGGAAAATTTTTTCAGTTTTATCTACACCTTAGAGGCTCCCCCCTTTTCTTTGTTAACTGGACAGCTAAAAAGTAATTCCAGGTGAGGGTTTCCCCACATGCAATGGCAATAAGAAATGGAGATTGGCCTGGTGTGGCCTGCACAGTGATTTCTAAATTAAGGATCAAAAATGACTTTGTGGCTTGAGGGGGTACAAGGGGTGTTTTTCTACTTTGTTTTATTTTTCTTAGTCTGAGTTATTTGGTGTATGGCAACACCATTCACCAACAAAGCAAGGCCTGGTGAAGGAGCAGTTTTGAAGAACAAAAAGGAGCTTTGACTTGGGGCAAGCTGTATTACAGAACACTCAGGTAGATATCATAGCTGATTTTGACAACAGAAAGAGTAAGAAAAGAAGACAATTCAATATTAGACCTGAGAAAGATCCATGTTAAAGAGCTGAATTGAGGGAAGAAAAAAAAAAAAAACAGATTAGCAAAGCAGATGGAGAATAAGCATTAAGGAAAGCAGGAAGAAAATCAGCAGGAGGATTTAGGGATTTAGTATCATTAAGCAAAGATAGTCAAGAGTGTTAGAGAAGAGGGCATGGTAAAAATTAAATTTATGTTTAATGAAAGCATATTTAAAAGACCTGCTTTCTGTAGTCATTGTACTTCTAAGTGAAATGGTTAATATGGAAATTTCTACAAAGATTTTCATTAACTTAATCATTGCAATAAATGTAAGTATTAAAAGGCTTGTTACATTTCATCATATTAAATAGCTCATAGCTCAGTTCCACTTAAATGAACAAATATTCCATTCAACATAATATTTAGATAAAATCTGTACTTTGTGATTTGCATTTGAATCTGTAAAATTATCAGAATATACAAAGTGTGTCTAAAGAATATGAGACCTCTTTTTACCAACACACCAGAAATTATACATCCAAATAAACAGTGCCCTTAATTTCATTATTTAGATTATGTATTTGTTCCATCAGTGCTGCCCTCATTCACAAAGATGAAAACAATTGGGAGGGAGTACTTCAGAACAGTGTCAATAACAACGAAAGCATGGGTTTTAGATTTATATAAATCTAACTCTGAAATATTCTATTGCCTTTTGCTATGTCTTGAGAGTGTTACCCAAGCCTCTAAGCCTAAATATTTTCAACTGAATGTTGAAACAAATAATATTGGGTTGCTGTGCAGATTAAATAAAATAGTATGATTAAATTACCTAATACAGTGTCTGGAAGATACTAGAAACATAGCAAGTTCTTGTTTATTAACCTGGGGAAGGTTGGCAACATCTCTCATTTCTTTGTAATTGTATATCATAATCATATGTCAACTCTACTTCCTGTCACCTAAATAATAAATCATTTAAATACAAAATTTAAACAAATAATAAATAAGTAATCATCCATTTTATTCCATAGATTTGGTTTTGAATGATTTCAAGTGCTCTCTAAAATTCAAATCCATTTTCAAAGAGTTAAGAATTAGGGGGGTAGCTCAGTGGTAGAATTCTCACTTGTCATACGGGAGACCCAGGTTCGATTTCCAGCCCATGCACTTCCCAAAAGCAAAACAAAATAAACCAACAAAAACAAACAAATAAAAAATTCAGCAAATGGTGCTGCAATAATGAGATACTCACATGGAAAAAGAATGAAATGTGACACCACCATACAGCATTAGAAAATAAAAAAAGAATGAACTCAGTTGCTAAACTCTATGAATGTGTCAAAGAATATGACAGAAGTTTCCAAAAAAGAGTTTGAAAATATTTTGAGGAGTAGTAGCATTATTATAGTAAATATAAGATCTCCCAAGTGACCTCTTCAAAAGGGCAAAAGTTATTCAAATGTGAAGTAATATTTAAGAATAAAATAAATCCAAATTTGATATAGTCATATTTCAACACTAATCAGTAAGATTTTAAGGAAAAGAAAAAAGCTTACAGTTAACTATATATTTAAGCAATTGAAATATTTACCCCAAGTATCATTTAACCAAATGATTTATTTGGTAGGCACAATAATTCATGGTAACATTTTCATGTTCATGGTCTTAGACATTTAAAAGACTAATGAATATGATGACTCAAAATTACACTAAACTCATTTTTACACCCAATTCTCCAGTATAATGCCTATCAATTAACCACAAAAAAAGTAAAAATATATCTTGTATGCTATATAATATTCACAAGGGAAATAGAGAAACTATTTATGCATTCAATTATTTTCCATTTGCCATATAGATCACTAGTGTTAATAATTATTAACACTACAACTTTGGTGCATGGCTATACATGATTAAAATGTTTGAATTTCTTTATATGCAATTTTTGTGTTTGATTTCATTACATGGAGCCAGCCTCAGTCAATACATCATTCATGGACTAATATTAATTTTGTTTAAATTTCTGTTTGCTTTAACATCTTTCTGGATCTTGATTCAAAATTTGAAGACTTTTATTCTAGGTGTGCTATTTGGATTATATATTCTCTCATTTTATTTCTAACAAAAACACTGTTAGATAGGCTCTTTGTTAAAGCCTGGAGGAATGAGAAAGTTGAGGTTTAAAAATTAATTAATTAAGAAATTTGCCCAAAATGGCACAGGTACAATAAAGAAGAGCTGGGAATCAAATTCCAAAATCTTTCTGTTCTAAAACAAATTTTTTCTGCTTGGCCACAAGAAAAAACAAAGAAATGAGAGTGGTTACAATGCCTTCCCCTTTTAAAGGTTGCTAATGAATAATTCCTGAAATATTCTGAAAACCCGAAGCCTAACATTAGAAATCTTATCCTCTAACACTAAACCAATATTAACCACAGAGTATGGCACACTGGCTTAGACCACAGCTCTGCCAGTTTCCAAAACCTGCTCTACCGTCTGTCAGCCACTGACCCTGAGCAAATTATTAAATTTACTTGTGCTTCCATTTCCTCAGCTATAATGCGGGTGATACCAATACTGGAGAAAATTATTGTGAGGATTAAATACACACTAGTTAAAAATCACTTTGATCACAGTAAATAAATTCAGCAAAGTGGCATGGTACAAAGTCAATACCCCCAAATCAGTAGTATTTCTATACACAAACAATGAACAATTGGTAGAAACAATCAAGAAAAGAAATCCATTCACATAGCAACTAAAAGAATCAAATACCTAGGAATAAATCTAACTGAGGAAGTAAAGGATCTGTACACTGAAAACTATAAAACACTGCTAAAAGAAATCAAAGAAGACCTAAATAAAAGGAAGGACATTCTGTGTTCAAGAACTGGAATACTAAATATCACTAAGGTGTCAAAACTATCCAAAGCCATTTAGAGAATCAATGCAATCCCAATAAAAACTCCAATAACCTTTATGCAAAAATGGAAAAGCCAATCATCAAACTTATATGGAAGGATAAGGGATCCTAAATTGCTAAAGCCACCTTGAAAAAGAAAAATGAAGTTGAAGGACTGAGATTTCCCAATCTTAAAATTTATTACAAAGCCACAGAAATCAAAACAGCTTGGTGCAGGCACAAGAGCCAATATATAGGCTATTGGGAGAATTGAGATCTCAGAAATCAACCCCCACATTTATGGTCAACTGATTTTTGACATGGTGGCAAAGAGAACTCAATTGAGAAATACTAGTCTCATCAACAAATGATGCTGGGAAAGCTGGACCTCCATTTTTAAAAAAATGAAAAAGAACCTCATACCATATAAAAAAAATCAACTCACAATGGATTAAAGTCCTAAATATAAGGACTAGAACTATCAAACTCCTAGAAGAAAACATAGGGAAGCATCTTCAGGACTTTGTGGTAAGCAATGGTTTCTTTTGAACAAGCAACAAAAGGAAAAAATAGATAAATGGGAACATATCAAAATAAACTTTTGTTCCTCAAAGGACTTTATCATGAAAATAAAATGACAGTCTGCCCAATGGGAGAAAATATTGGAAACCACATATCTGATAAAGAATTAATATCTAGAATATATGAAGAAATCCTTCAACTTAACAACAAAAAGACAAACAACCCAATTTAAAAATGGGCAAATGGGGGGGCCACAGTTGCTCAGCAGGAAGAGTTCTCACCCACCCTCCAGGAGACAAAGGTTCAATTCCCGGTGCTGCTCTGGAAGAGTTTGGTGGTTTCCTCAGGAAGCTAATTATAGAACTACCATATGCTCTAGCAATCCCACTACTAGGTATATACTCAAAAGAACTGAAAGCGGGGACTCCAACGTGTATTTGCATACCACTGGTCACAGCAGCATTATTCACAGTTGCCAAAAGATGGAAACAACTTGTTTCTATCGACTGACGGATGGATAAACAAAATGTGGTATATACATATGATGGAATATTATTCAGCTGTAAGAAGGAATCAAGTCCTGATGCATGTGACAACATGGATGAAACTTGAAGACATTATGTTGAGTGAAATAAGCCAGACACAAAATGGCAAATGCAGTATGATCTCACGAACATGAACTAATTATAATGAGCAAACTCATGGAGTTGAAATCTGGAATATAGGTTACCAGGAGATAGGATGAAGGCAGAGAATGGGGAGCTGATGCTTAATTTGTGCAAAATTTTTTATGTGATTGATCTTAAATGTTTGGAAATGAATAGAGATAATGGTAGCACATTATTGTGAGTATAATTGACAGCACTGAATTATGGTTGTGATTTTTGTTGAAAAGGGTAATTTAGGGTCATGTATATCACTAGGAGGAAAGCTAGAGGATAAAATATGGGACTGTATAAGATAAGGAACCCTGTTGTGGGTAATGACTGTGGTTATTAGTATAAATATAAGAATGTTCTTCCATGAGCTAGAACAAATGTCCATTACTATCACAAGGCATTGAAAGTAGGGTGGTATATGGGGAAAATATGTTTAATGTAAGCTGTGTACTATTTTTAACATAATGTAAGATTCTTTCATCAATTGTAACAAAGGTTTTCCATTAATGCTGAGTGTCAATAATAGGGTAAAGGATATGGGATTTTTCATTTTGGAGCAATGAAAATGTTTTTAAATTGATTATGGTGATGAATGTACAACTCTGTAATTATGCCAAGAGCCATTGATTGTACACTTTGGATGGACTGTATGGTGTGTGAATAAAACTGTAAAAAAATTACAAAGCAAATAAAGATTATTGAAAATGAGTTTTATAAAAAAGTGCCTGTCACATAGTAAAATGCTAGGAAAATATTTATTAAATAAATTATTTTTAAAATCTATGGGAATACAGTCAATTCAGCCAGTGACCATTTAATGTACTAAACAGGTAGATTTTGTTTCTGCCTCTAGTGAAGATTTCTTTCTCAGGATACATCACTCAAAGGGAGGGGGTGGATATTTATTCAGCTTGCCCATTGATTGTGCTTGCTAACAAGAATTTTTTTAGTCTCTTACACTCTCATTTAACAAAGGTTAAAGAGACATAGAGTTTTTAAATTTTCAATGAATAAATAATTCATTTAAATATTCTACTTATTCTAATATCTGGCTTCTGAAGGGATTTTTCCATGTTTTAATGTATTGCACTAGCTCTCATTAGGCATTTTAATGTGCTGCTGCTATTATGCTTTGTTGGATATACGAATGGTAAATATTCACAAAAATGTATTAAAAGCTGATTTTATTTTCCCCAGTCAGAGCTATACAGATTAACCTAAATAAAGTGCCATATAATTTTAAATTTTCCCAGAAACTGTCAGATAAATAAGCACAACAGACTATTAACTAGAAAATAGGAAAAAGAAAAGAGAAACAAAGGAACAGAGCATGCAAGCAAGGCCTTAAAAACTGTCCGTGATTTGTCAGTTGTCTGTCTCTTCATGATAGGCTTACCCGGCTCTGTGCAACACAGAGTCTAATAGCCACATGTGGCTATTTAAATTAAATTAAATTAAAATTCTGTCACACTAGTTACATTTCAAGTGGTGATTCTGACATTAGACAGCACAAATACATCACAGGCCCTGTCCCAGATGCTGAATTAGTAAGTCCCAATTTAACAAGGTCCCACAGGTGATCTGTAAGCTCATTTTGAGAATCACCGGTTAACCTACTCAATTATTATCTTCAGCTTCATGATTATTGCTGAAGCTAAATTATTGCTGAAAACACTGAATTGACTTGCAGTATAGAGAAATACTTGAGTGTGAGTCTTGTGAGAAAAGGCAATATCCAATTACCTGAAAGAAGATCCATTGTCTCCTCTAAAAGCAGTGGAGGGAGGAGCTGCTGCCTTGGTTTTCTGCAAACTCGTTCGGTTTTCTTGGACTCTTGACAATTAATCAGATTTCTCTTTATTTCCATTTCCACAGACAACTTCCACGAGGTCTGGTAAGAAAGTAAACAGAAACTCTAAATTTGGAGCACTTGTTCTCATCTTTCTGTTGACGCTCTGATGTTCTATTATATATTATTTACAATTAAAGATGTGAACAAATGCATGAATAAGACTACATCAAAATATACACATTTATATTAAGCAACTTGAGGAAGACTGGAGACTGGGGAAAAAGGCTGTTCCACTAAAAAGTTTTGAAATGTTAATGCAGACTTTGTGTATTTAAGGAAGATATTGACAAGGTTTCTCATCAACACATTTCCAGAACCCAGTCCTTTATATTATGCTATGAAAATTGCACTGGTGAAAACCAATGAGATTCTTCAACCAAGATGAAAATTTAATACATCTTTGAAAACAGAAATGGCTTTAATAATTAAGAGGTATGAGGTTCAGGGTATTAAGAAACATTAAGAATCCCCACAAAAGTGTCTATTCCTTCAAGATTAGGACACCTGTATTTGAAACAGAGTAAGTATTCAATAAATATGTGTTGAATTGAATTCCACTGAATGCCTCCCAGGTCAGGAATGAGAAAAGGAAAAGATTTTCTATTTTATCATTTCTGTTCACCAGAAAGAAACACATTATGAAACATATTATATCTAATTACACATTTGATTATGGTCAAGTATCACCTTCTAAAATGAACTTTGGTGCCTTGATTAAACCTTAAAGCTATCCTTAATTCAGAAAAGGAGATAAAAATAGAACTGTCTGAACAAAACCTAAGCCAAATTATTTGAGATTTTCCACTATTTGCTTTCAGGAAATACATTATTAAATAGTTTTGTTGACCTTTTTGTGTGAAATACATGAGACTCACTGAAAGATGAGTGTCACTTTCCTGTGATTCCTTCCCTTGTTGACTTTAATGGGGCTCAAAGCTGAGCTCATATTTGCTGCATTGTTTAAAAAATCATTTTTTAAATGATTCCATATCTTTTATTATACTTCTTTTTCTTTTAAAAAAAATATCAAAGGAAACATTGTTGGCCAAGACAATATTCAAGTGTTTTGGCTGGAGGAATGAGCCTGCTAATATAAGTTACTTTCACCATCTCAGATCTTTGTTCAGTTGTTTTACAAGGATAATATGTAGGTATCAACAGTAATTCAATTTGTATGGCATGGAAAACATTCCTAGGATGCTAGGCATACAGAAATGCTAAGTATAAGGCCATTGATCATCCTGTTACTGATGTTTTATCCTGACATAATGGTGATTTCTCTCCTTTGATTCTCTCCATGACCTGGACTTTCACAATAGCTCTGATTCAGTCCTCATCTGGAAGGTGGTAGATTCTAAAGGGACATGGAAATGATGGGAGATGATGACAGCATGAGTCAACCACAAGCAAATTGGGAGGAAAGTGAATGCAGTCAATTTCTTTGGAATCCTCCATGCATACAAAACTTTATTTACTATAAAAGTTCTAGATAGACGTCACATTATTAGGCCCTAGCCTCATCTTATTCTTCTTGAAAATACAACTCAGGAGCTAAGACAAGATGGAAATCTGCTTAAAAAGAACAATAATAAACATTATTAGAATCAACTCTCAGTTCTCCTAAAGCACATTATCCTTGACAAATCTTGCACCAGAAACAATATTCACTTCACTGTTTACTTTGTTAACAGCTCACATCTGTTTACTCTTAACTTGGCATGCAGTCAGCATTCAAGCTCAAAAGTCATTTGGTAACATAGGACTCATGGATCATTGGGGATAGAAAGGGGCTTTAAAAAGTCATCTAAGCTAATCATCAATCTGACTGACTCTCAGAATGTTGAACAACCTCAGTCACATGGAACTCACTACTCCCTTAGGCACCCTATTCTGTTTTTGGACCAAATACACGCTCTAGGAAGAATGAAAGCAATAGCTGTGCTTGAGCTGTGTTTTCATGACAGCCCAATAGACAAACTCTCCTTCCCTAGCCTGGAATGGGTTTTAAGTTGTAGTTGAGAACATTTAAGTGGGGAAATGGACAGTTTCCTCTTCAGATTGTTTTGTATAGTCCAAACCTTCAAAATAATCACAGTGTAAATATTTTCATATCATAACAACAATACATTAATATTAATGTAAAATTATTTTTCTAAAACCAATATACAAAATATATACAAAGACACCAACTTTGATCAGCCTTATTTTGTTGCAGGCAGCCCCTGTTTGTTAAAGCCACTTTCTGTTGCAGCAGGCAGGCCCCTGTTCATTCGGGCCACTCCCTGTTGAAAACTCTCCCAGGCCGGGAGGATGGTCAACAGGCGGGATCAGAGAAGTCCCTGTGAAGCCCCCTCCCCCGCAACTGCTCATCCACTTCCGTAAACCCAGCTTTGCACCCTTCCGGATTTAAACCAGCCAGTCATTTACCTTGTCTTTAACGTGTCATCCTGTCTACAAAAATTGATGTTAACCTTTTGTTGGGGGCTCAGACTTTCAGAGGTTACACAGCTGAGCCCTATGGCCATAGACAATAAAACCTACTTCCTGAAACTTTGGAGCCTCAGCCCCAGTTTACTCTGTTTCCGTATAAAGTTGCGGGAGACTTGCAGCCCTGTCCCCGGTTTCATGCAACAATTTTAGTTTCACACTGTTGTTTTTTACATACCTTAAGATACCACCTCTAAGACTAAGAATAGGCAGGTGGCAAGGAATTAATCTTTTCTATTTTCACTGGCCTCTGTTCAAGTTACCTCTTGTCCATAACAAACATGCTAACATTTGTTCCATTTTCCTCCCCCTAAAACTGCAACCCTAATACTCTTTCCTTTCTATTCTTTACCATGCTTAATACTCAAATGAGAATTGTAGTCTTGTTATCTCTACTTCTTTACCACTCATTTATTCTTTAACTCACTGCCATCTGACATTTACCCCTACTCTTGTGTTAATATTACTCTTTTAGGATCACCAGTCAATTCTTAAATTAAAAATCCAAAGAATACTTTTCAGATATTAACAATAAGGGATATTAAGAAAAGATTTAATAAAGTAGTGGTCATGAATTCCAAAGTACAGTGGATTAAAGAGTGAGTGAGGATAAGAAACTGGAACTGGTGAGAAAGAAAAAATACTTTCAAGGAGTATAAGTAGAGATAGGACAAAAGATCTAGGATGACAGCTGGAGAAGACAGAGTTGAGAGAGAGTTATTGTTGTTGTTGTTTTTTCTTTTGATGTGAATGAGAATATTAAACTTTTTTTCCACAGAAAACCTTGTAGGAAAGATTGAAGATACAGGAGAGCAAGGCTGTAACTGACAGAGTCAAAAGTATCTGAGAGAGCAGAAGAGAATGTCTCCTTCATCATGATAGAGGGCAGAGGGAAAGAAATGGTTGTGCTACAGACTACTTTGTAGGCTTGCTGATAGGGCAATGTGGGCATTCTCTTCAAATAGACTGTATTTTCTCTTTGAAGTAGAGGCAAAGGAAATCTGCTATGTATAATGTGGGAGATCTAAGGATTCAACGTTTGAGAAGAGCCCTGAGTTAATTGCTATGTAGAATGTTAGGATAATTTTGGACAAGTAGAAAAGGACTGTTGAAGAGTATTGAGAACCCAGATGAGGGAGGACACTATTAGTTTATATGGTCACCTATATTTATGTTTTATTTTGCCTATTTTTTTCTCACAAAGGTAATTAAGAGAAAGTTCCATGAAGAAATGCAGAGAAGACAACAAGGAGGTTGGTTCATCCAGGGTCCACAATATACCAAGCAGAGAATTCAATGGAAAGACAGTGGAGCAAGAAAGATGAAGACATTAACAAGATACAATGGAAGCTGTATTTAATAGGAAGGATTATGAAGTGGCTGATAAAATAGGGGAGAAGAGTAATCAAGAGACTAGAGGCTCAATTAGGGCCCAGAACATGGCCTGTTATATAAAGGAATGATTCAGAGTTATAGCAATATTTCAGTGAACAGGATTTCTGGCCTCCAGCAAGCTTTTCCTGAATCTACAACTGAGTTTCTGTCTTTTCCTGGAAATATCCTTAATCATGTTCACAAAAAATATTTGGTTACATGTTGGTCTTTCCTCAAATAGACCATAAATTCCTCAAACACAATGCTTGAATGAAAACAGACAGTTACTAAATGTTTATTGAGAAGAATTTATTTAGAGTATTTAGTTCTAGGTTGGCTGTCAACCTTTCAAACAAAACAAATAATATAAAGTAAAAACAAACCATTGCCAAACCTGTAATGTACACTAAGGTGGAGGAAGAATCAAAGATAAAAAGACTGCTCTGATTCTAACATTCGACAAATGTACTTGAGGAATCTCTTTAACAACTTCATAACAAGAGCAATCTTAACAACTCAAACAACAGCAACACATAGATTTGTATAGAAATTCAATGTAGTGCACATTGGTACCTATCCCTGCATTTGCAACTCACAAAACCCTGCAAGGTTTTAAGCCAAGTCACTTATTTCTAATCCCATTTCTTTCCTTTCTTTTTTTACAGGATAGAAAATCAAGGCACAGAACAATAAGGCTAGAATCCAGGTTTCCTGATCAGAAATTCCAGAGTCATCTTGCTTGAAGCAATGCAAATTGAGCACCATTGGGTCAGGGAATAGAAGAAATAAAATGTCTGGGTGAATTCTGGTCAGAACATCTCACTGATTAGAATGTGTTTTTGATCAGTAGAGGACAGAAGTTATCTCATCAAAAGGTCCTGTTTATAGGAGCTCACACCTACAGGAATGGATTAAGCTTAAGAACATATTTTTCTCAGGTACATAGCTGCAAGCCACCATAGTCTGCCCTCTGGGTCCCCCCAATAGATATGTTCTTTCCATATGCAAAATACATTAAATCCCATCACAAATCCCAAAAGCCTTAAGTAATTTTAGTAAAAATATTTAAGTCCCATGGCTCATCAAAATGAGTTGTGAATGTATTCTCTCCTGGGGCACAATTCCCCTCTGTCCATGGACCTAGGAAACTGCGAAAACAAGTTCTTCCCTTCCAATATACAATGGAGGTGACACGCATAGGACATACTGGAATGAAGAAATTGTCTCACACTCATTTTAATTTACTTTTCCCTTGGTTGAGTCTCAGGCAGATTCTCCACTTGCAAGAGGGCTCCTTGCCTCTAGACTTACATCCTTTATGACTCAGCAATGACCAGAGAAACAGAAGAACTTTCTCCTTGTAGCTTCAACCAGGATTCCAGGATTCAGTTTCATTGAACAATGTGGTTCACAAACGCATTTCTGAGTTAACTTCTATGGCCATGGGGGTTGAATATACTCATTGGACAGGCCTCAGTCACCTGCCCCACCCCCAAACATGAATTAAGAGTATGAGAAGGAAGATCGGCCAAAAGAAAATTGATGTGTTATTACTACAAGGTGGAATGCAAACCGAACAAGTAGAAAATAGTAACTGTCCATCTTAATTTCCTCTCAAAAGAGAAAAGTCTCATTTCAGGTCCTTTTCTCTATTGCCACAAATAACTTTTGCTATTTCCTAAACTTCTCATTACTTTCTTTCTAATAAGGCATCTTTTATGTTGTCATGAGACTAACATTTCTAAAAAACCATTTTAATACGTTACTTTCTTGCCCTAAAATATTTACTAGCTCTCCACTTTCTATTAAACAATGTCCAAATTCCTCAAGCCTTCTGGATTCTGTCTTTCTTCAACTTTACCAGGCTAACTTGGCCACATTTCCCTATGCAAAACTTTTTAAAGGCTACAACAACTTGTCAATCCATGAAAGAGGTTTTGAAGCTTTCCAAGGTCCATGCCTTGGTTCACGTGTATCCTATTTTACCCAACTGCAGTTCCTACCCACATCTATCCCTCCTTTAAAGTCCATTTCAGATGCGAACACAACTTTGGAGCCTATCCAAATCACTCCTGTTAAAATGATGATGTCCTCCTCAGAGTTTTTATACCAATATATCATAGAATTCATTCAAACTTGAACCAGCATGTAGACAGACAAAGGCAAGAGGGGGCATTAACTCAAATGACTACTTATTTATAAGCATTTAACTAATTTCAAACAATCCACTGGTTACTTGGAACAATATTGAACTTATCTGAGCCATGTGCTCTGGGAAAAAAAAAAATGAAGCTTGAGAAATTCCCCAAATTCCCTATATTCTGGAGATTAATAGCAAAAGACTACCCTGCGTCCCATATTCTGAGATCAGACCAATTTCCAACTTTACTCAGTGATGCAGATGAGACCCAGCTCTAGGTTTCCTCATGATTCCCTTGTTTATTTACCCATCTAAAACCCCAGGTTTTTGTCTTCTTTTTTGAGGCAGTTCTCACTTATTATTGCTTTGCCTATTGCAATGGCCAAAATAAAGTCATCTCTTCGATTGCTCCATGCATTATGTCTTTCCTACTGGTTTGTTTGACAGAATTGTGCTAGTTAATTCCAAAATCCCTTTACAAGTGTAATAATATCACAAAACATGCATCATATCAGAATTATTTGACTTCAGCTTTTTGTGAGTAGTAAAGCCTTCCTATTTTATTGCATATATGTTTATCAAGTATCTTTATTTTAATGCATTGCTTTTATGGATAAAAATGAGTTTATTAATCAATATAATGTAAATTAAAACTAGTAGCTAATTTATTTGATTCACTTATTCTAACTGTGTTCCTCCATTCTACTATTCACTTTCAATAAATGTTTGCCAGGAATTTTTTTCTTAGTCTTAATGGAGCATTTTCACTGCAATTGGTACTACATTATACCATCATATTTTCAGAAAATTAATAGTATTTAATTAAGAATTAAACACTAGTTTAAATCATTATGACCAAACCTCCAAATAATTTGCATTCAACAATTTTCAGTAAAGGTGTCTATGGAACAATTACCTAAATTATGACAGTCTCAAGGAACCACCAGGGCTGAACTGTTTCAGGCTATTTTGCTTTACTTTATTCCTGAACAGCATTTCAAAGTTCTCAAGAGAAATTCTTGTCACCAAGGAAGAACATTCATTTTTATTGCTTCCTCCTTTTTCTCCCACTGTGCGACTTCTGCCTGTTATCCTCACATGGAAATGTAATTGATGATAGGAATAATAATCCACATCATATTAGGGGAAGCAACAGCTGTTAAAACCCCTCCAACTTTTCTGCAGCTCTAGCATGGAAGGAATAAAAATACATCAGTTATCGTGTTCTCATTCTACCCTGCAAATAATACAGGACTTAGTTTACTTCTATTAAAACCTAAACATCTGACGAGTTGATTAAGAATTAGCAAGATTATATGATTAACTCTGCTGTAAAATTTGTATTTCACTTTTTTTTTTAGATCTAAGAAAATAACAAAAAGCCCTTGCCATCTGTACTTCCAGTCAATTTCCATTCCAAACACATTGTGGTTTTATGAAATTGATTTAACCCCAAGGTGTTTGGGGTATTAAGATTGGAAAGGCACTAGAGAAAGAGACAATTTTTGACAATTGCTTGAGGTAGATATGAAAATGAACTTGAAACATTTTCTATTGCTCTATAACCATATGCCATGTGTAAATGTCAGCCAAAGTCTCATATAGAGAAGAACCATCTTTAGATGAGTCTGAGAATCCACATTTATAACCTAAAAGTAAGTGAGTTATATGGGGAGAGGTCAGTGATCATGGACCTTATCGGAGTAAATGGACCCTATCCAAAGCAATTGTCCCATGTAATCAGAATTCTAACTATTATATTTGTAATTTTAAGGAACAGATTCATTAACCAAAAAAATGCACTAAATCTTAGGTCTTAAAGTTATGTGTTGGGTTTTGGAGGGTTTCATTGTTGTCATTAGAGTCCTTTTCATTATTAAGCTATTTTCCCAAAGCGTGTACAACCATTTTGGTCCGGGGAGCTTGTTCTCTATGTGTTTATAACTTAAGAATGACATATTTACTTGAACACGAGGCTCCAGATGTAGTGCTTCTGATCGAGTGTGGAATTTACCAAGCAACTCAAGAGAATAAAGTTCTGAAATAATTAGAATGGGGTGCTTGATAATTAGTAGCTCAATAAAGCCCCTGAACATGCCCCTCCCCCCTACATATGCAGAAATCCTGTGAGGCCTTCATATCGCATTCAACTGCTGTTAATTAATCTTGAAAATTATTTTTAACCCTGCTCCCTATCTCCTAACAAATGCTGTCTTGAACTGATATGTCCAGGCGGCCAGTAATCAGGGGTAAAGCTACTTTTAATCTACATCAGCTAAGAACTTCTCTTTCATTAGGAATTTTTTACTGCTTTATCTTAGATTGCTGGACTATTGATGAGAAAGCAAAAGGAGTAGCAATGAAAAGGAGAGAGAGGGAGTAAGAAAGACTTAATAAACTGCTCAAAATCACTGCTTGTACTTGAGATTTCCTTCCTTTTTTCTGGTTTTAGGCTCACCCAGAGAAAGAAGCCTCATTAAAAAGTTTATGTTTTCCCACAGAGTTTAAAGTGCCCTGGGAGTCAAAGTTCTGTGCTTCTAAACTACATAAAATAGAAGGTAGACAAATAAATTGGAAGATTGAGCTATACTATTTAACTTTCCTACTCTGGTCTTTATTCAGATTAAACTATTTCTATTTTATAGTGACATGTTTTATAAACCCATTCACATCTATTATCTCAGTTAGTTTCATCAAGTCTACCACAATCCCGACGGAGCATTCTCATTGGCTAGCTCATAGATAAGGAAATTTACAGTCAGAAGAGTTATCTGCCTAAATTCAGATAGCTAGGAAGTGGCAGAAATCAGAATCTACCTCAATCTTTCACCTCCAAATCTCTTTTATTTTCCACTCTGCCTAGAGGAACACATGCTGATTCAGTCTTTGCTTAATATTTCCCAAAAGGTGTAAAAGTGCCTGTCTCTTAGTTTTGATCATTTATTAGCTGTAAAGGGGAAATGTCTGTCCTGACAAGAACAACTGTTATATCTTAATATAAAATAATAGGAGATTTGCTGGTTCCAAGTAACTATCCATTTAACATACCTTATATAAAGTGTCATTTAGGATATAAGTGTACCTGGAAGATTTCACAGGGCCTAAAGGCAAGCATGGTAGCTGAGTCTTGCTTTGGTCTGGAACCGGAATTGGAAAGCCAGAAGGAACCTGGTAGCCTGGACTCTGTCTCTGGGGCCACAGGGTGACTCACTTCTACTTCTCCTCTGTACACATTTTCCTTATTTTCTACAGTATGATTTGCTGCTTTCTGATAACTCCCCAAACAGCCACCCCAATTGCAGCTTCAGTTTCTACATCAATTTACACATCCGTGTAAAGTTTCAAATTAGAGACCCATGCTTGTTTTGTTCAAATTCTCAACTTCCAGGAGAAAGAAAACAAGAGAATCAACCAAGGTGAAGAATTTACATCTGATTTGTTGTGCACCCACCATGATTGAATAGATATCTTGCTCTTTGCCCAGTGAACAAAATGAATATACCTCCTGTGCTATAGCCTCATTCGGCATCTGTGTATGGATTTAGATTAAAGTATGGGTTTGCTCTTTAAAAAAAAAAAATTCACTATTATAGACCATGCTATAATGAACATCAGGAAAATGAAATCCAAAATGAGATTCTATTTAACAATCGTCAAATTGGCAAAAATCAAAAAGTCTGAAAATATCCAGCAGGCAAGGAGATGGGAAAACAGGAACTCATGTGATAGTACAGCCACATTAGAGAGAAATTTGACTATAGCTCTAAAAGTAGACACAGTGCTTCTTTATGACCCAAAAATACTTCTTCTAATTATGGTCTCCTAGCAAAACTCTTACTCATGTCAATGTTTATGAACTGGAAAGAAACATGTAAAACCTGTGGTAATGGTTGCTTCTGGGAGTTAGAACATTGGAACTGGAGAAGGATACAAAGGAGACATCAACTGTTAGAATTTATGACTTTTGTATGTAAAAAACGTGAAGATAAAATAATAAAACATTAGCATTTGTTAACACCAGGTGGAGAACATAAGACTGTTAACGTTTTTCCTTTGTATTTCTGCATTTTGTACACTATTCAAAATAAAAATAGTGAAAATAAATAGGAAAATAAACAGAGCACAGCCTTTTCCCTTTTTGAAAATGAAAAGAAAGGAAAAGCATTTTTCTCATAACATGTCAATTATTGCCCTAGGATCAATTATTCTTTTCTTCTACTGGCTTCCGAGAGAATTATAGGTGCCACATTATTCTTACCACATGAGACTTCAATATGGAAGTGAGCAACATGAGGAAGGAGAATCTGGTAAGAATGCATTTTGTTTGCTTTATTTTCGAAATTAGGAAGTGGTATGTAATGCCACGTTCCTCAAGCAAAAGTGGCATTGTTACTGCAGGATTTATAGCTGCCATAAAGTTCAGAAGCTGGCAGCAGAACAAACCATTATATCTAGCCTTTTGTTGACTAAGAAGTAGTAGCCATACAGTTTCCTTATCAGATAATTCTGTAGTTTTAATTTTATTTTTGGAAATTTAGCCTCAAATCTATTTGACCCCAAAATTCTATGAACAGTGAACTAATATTTTCTATTATAAAATGTAACATGGATTCAGATAATGAATATTGAATGCTTAGTGAATTATTATAAGGAGAACACTTTAGAACTGCTACCCAGAATGAGAAATGGAATTTGGTAGCCACCCTGGAAGCCAAATACAACTTCTCCCTAAAAGTAGCCTCTAATCTGACTTTTAAGATAATAACTTCCTTGCTTTTCTTTATATTTTTATTATCCAACTCTATCTTACTAAACATTACAGTATAGTTTACCTGTTTTTAAAATGATCTCTTAAGTCACTTTGTCTCTCATCTTTTCTCTCTCATCTTTTCACCCTCTCTCCCTCTCTTCTTCCTCACTCTCTCTCTTTTCCTCCCTCCCTTCTGCCTTCCTTCCTTCCCTCCCTACAATTTATATCTGTACCTTTATGGTGTAGTTGAACATGTTCCACTGTTCTCTGCATTTCCTATAACTTGGAAATTACATCTAAATATGACCTATAAATTGGTTATATTCTGATTTGATGTTTTTTATGTACCTCATAATCGGTATGGTGTTTTTCTACCAGGAGGCACATAATATCTGGTTGTCTTTCATTCTGTGAGCTTACAGCAATTGATTCTCAGTGCCTACTAGGCATTACAATACGGTGATATTCTAATTCCTCTATTTCTTCCTCAATGGTTAATGGAATACATCTATAAAAAGACAACCCACTGTACCTCTCATGTATTTACCTGGTGAAACTTTATACAGGATAAAGTTTAGTGCTTTTCCATTATTCTCAAAGTTTCAAAATACTAAGTTGTTTTTTTCTATCACCTTCTAAAGGTGATCAGTTAATTTCTTGATATCATTCTGAACCCATATTTATAAGCCTTGTTGGTATTTCCAAAGCTGTTGTAGTTATTATCCTTATTGATATACAAATTGTCCCATCTTAAATTGGGAGTGTCTTCAAGTTGGTGTCTAAGGCTTTAGCTATGATCCTTGTAGTCTCTGATAGCTTCAAATGGGTATCTTTGGTGACAAGATGTTTCAGGATCATCTTGAATACTTCTTACCCAGTCCTGGCATCAGCCATCTCTCCATGAATGCCTGTGTTAGTTTGAAGTTGCCATGTCTACCAGAAAAGGCCATTCCTGGGGTACAGACCTGTTGTAGGTGAGACCTTTTGATTATTTCAATTGAGATATGACCCCCTCCCCCATTCAAGGTGGGCCTTAATCTTTTTATGAGGGCATAGAAGACAGAAAAAGCCCAAAAGCTCATGGATAAAAGTCCTGAAGGAGCTAATAAAGGACCCACAGAAGCTCAGGAAGGAAGCCACTGAAGCACAGAGCTAAAAGCAATGAAACCCAAGAGCAAAGTACCAGCAGATGCTGGCCATGGGCCTTAACATATGACAGAGGTGTCCCAGATGCCAGCAACCTTTCTTCAGAGAAGGTATCATCATATTAATGCCTTAATTTAGACATTTTCATTGCCTTACAACTATAAATTTTCAAGCTGATAAATCCCTGTTTTAAAAGCCAGCTTTAGAAAACCAAAACTATTCCTTGGGTATTTTTGGTTTGGTTTGTTTCATTTTGTTATTTTGTTTCTGCTGTTGTTTCTTAAAAAGAGAAATGGATTTAAATAAGCATCATTTTAGCTTCAGCTATGCTTATTGCTACTAATAGCAATTAGATATTATTTCAGGCCTTTTTAGTGGACTGAGCTAGAAAACTTTCTTTCTTAGAGAAAATAGTCATAACTTAATAATGATACTTGCAATTCAATTTCATAGTGGTAGATAATGACTTATGCTTTTCTGTCTTATATTTCTATTTCATTTCTCTACCCTGAGAAGCTGGTTTTCAAGATCACTAATGTATTGGGAATTGAATCATGTCCCACACAAAATGCACCCAAGTCTCACCCCTCATCCTGCAGGTGTGAACCAATTTGCAAAAAGGACCTTTGTTAATTAATCTATGCCCAAACAAAAGGAGAATGGGTCTTAACCCAATATGGCTGAAGCCCTTATAAGCAAAGGAAATTAGACACAGAAAGAGAAGCTACCAGCAACAGCCAGAAGATGGAAGTCTATTAAACCTGGAAGGAAAAGGAGAAGTTACCACCATGTGCACTGCATGTGATAGCAAAAAGAAGGACCGAGTGTAGCTGGCAGCCAGCCTTGGAATACAACAGTCTGGGGAGAAAGCATCACCTTGCTAACACCTTGATTTTGGTTTTCTAGTCTCAAAACCATAAGCCAATAAATTCCTTTAGTTTAGGCCAACCCATTATATGCCATTTGTTTTAGAAGCCAGGAAACTAAAACAACTAGAAAAGATGGAATTAAAACATCACATAATTATGTATTTGCTTGATCTCAGTTACATTCACAATAACCTCTATATAACAATACCAATATTAATAGCACCAATCAAAATGATTATTGAAAAGTTATGTTTTCCCCATTCTCTCCCCATTTTTGCACATTTACTTTGTCCTTTATAAGCTACATATATTATTGTTCTATGTACAAATATATAATTAATATTCACCTCCAATGTTGACATCAATGCCTCTTTGGTCATTTTGTCTGAAGTTCATTTTCTAGGAAATTCTACTGGAGGGGCTTGTAGAGATGATATGGTATGAATTCCTGCATACAGATAAGAATTTGTCTGTGGCCTTTATGCTAGAAAGCCAATGCACACAGGTTTCTTTTATGGAGAATAACACAATTGAAATTTGCCCCTGTTGTTGCAGCCAATATGTCCCTGGATCTCAAGGATAGTGCTTTCTCAATGATCCTATACCACCTTTAGTTTTTGAGATTCTCAGTAGTCTGGGTCCATGACCATTTCTAGCTCCTTCCCCAAGGGTATAAGACTTTTCTTCATCCCCGCTTCCCCAGGTGCATTGGTCTTTAGCTGTGCCACTAAGAAGGCCAATCCCTCTTTCAGGGCACCCCAATGATAGAGGCTTTTTCTTTTCTCATCTGGTCTTCAGTCTTGTTCCTGATTATGGATGACTTCCATGGAGAAGACCCTGTGAGTGTGTATAAATTTCCCTTGTGGATGAAGATTCCAGTGGTTTTATACTCTCAGACTAGTCACAATCCATCTTTATTAACTCCTTAAACTTTGTCCTGTGGAGGCCCTGTCTTCTACCCATAGCTGCAGCGGAGACAGTCCTGACATCCCATCTAATCTTGTAGGCACCCATCTCTCCTAAGCATTCATGCTAGCTGGTTGCCCTGTGCCCTCATCTCTTCAATTTGTTCAAATTATGATTTTGCAGGTTGTCTGGCTTTTTCTTGTAGTGGCTGGAATCCATTCTATTTCCAGTGTTTTACATCTTGGACAGAAGCTAGAATTGTTGACATATTTTTAAATAAACCTCTTTTCTGCTTAATCAGTCAGTCAACACATTTTGGACACACCTAAGAACCTTGATAAATGGAATGGAAAAAAATTTAAATACCAAATAATATAGCAAGTTTACATTAAACCTGAAGTGGTAGATTAAAAACAATACCAAAAAATATAAATTCAGTTAAATCTGAAGTTATTGATTAAAAACAAAATCACTATCCCTTACACTAGCCATGTTTCATGATTTTTTCAAAAATATCTAGGAATGTTTCACAAACCCTGTTTGTATAGATTTATAATTTAAAAGGATTCAAAAAAAATCCCTGAATAAAACAATTTTTCAGCAAGAATAACCTTTTCCGTTACACCCAAGGAAGAAGCCACTATAGGAGACTGTAATTACAATAAGGAGCACAGTATAGCCAAATTTTACTTTACTTACAAGCTTTATTTTAACCTGATTGCCCTGTTAGCTAAAGTTTACTTTACTTGATCATGAATTCAATTTTCTTTTCAGAACAGAAATAATATATAGCACAATATCTGAATAAACAAAGTACTTTGAGGTCTAAGAAAATTGATAATAGCTCGCCTTTACATAATGGTTAAGTCCCTTCTTCACACTGTAATCACGTTTCTGATTACAGATTTTCTCTCTTCAAAGAAGGGGCTTCTATCATTTGTTTTATCACATACCAATACTGGATTTCCTGAGGGTCTGGGGTCCAGACCTGCGCTCATTCTTCCGGCTTTCCTTGTCTCTGAGAATCTCCTTTTTCCTCTGAGACCAGTGTTTACTGCTTCACTATGCACATGGTCAAACATCACTACACTGGAACTACCAAGTTTACATTCCCTGCATTCAAACTGACAGCTCAGCTCAGCTCAGAGAGAGAGCAACTGTCATTAAGTTCAAAGTTTGTTATCTCTTGAGAGAAGATCTAATTGGCTCAGGTCAGGATAGCAGCTCAACTCCGGTCTATCATGTTTGCCAAGGTGCCAGGGCCATGCCTGATGGTTAGGACCCTCTGGTAAGAGAGCATTTCAAAGGAGTATCACTGAGGGTGTGGCATGTATACAAAGGTCTTCCTGAGAGATTGAATATACAAATGGACAATGCAAAACCATGTATAGAAATAGAACTCTGACCCACCATCTATAGCAACTAGTCCAGGAAGCTAACCATTATCTACAGCAGCCAGTCCAAGAAGGCAAACTGCAATCTCTGTAAAGTTGAAACAGAACAGTTAGGATTTTATCAATAATTGACAGCTTCCCTAATCTTTGCTCCCACTACCAACTCACAACCAACTAGAGAGAGACAGAAATACTCCCCTAAGTTATATTTGCTGCTCATTTCTAGTTAGCTCACCTCCAGCTTCCTCATGCTAATAAGCTCCAATTAGGCTATCCTGAAGTCTTCCCCTTTTCTCTATTGTAAACTTTCCCCACTCTTCTGCTTGTCTTTGAATCTCTGCCAAACAAAATCAGTGGTAACTTACTCCCTTGCCTTAGCAAACTCTGTGTAAATAGCTTTTGCTTGTTCTCATTTGGGTGTTCTTCACTTATTATATTTGATATGTCTCTTTCCATGTATCCATTGCTGTGTGGCTGTGACACTCTGAGCCTATAGGAGAAATGATTTGCAGAGATTGATTTGACTTAACCTGTTTGTTTGGTATTGTCTCTTTTTCCTTCTGCAGAAAAACAAAAGGCAGTTTCAATGGAAGACAATATATCGTATATAGACTCCTTATCAGATTCTACCCATTTATTGCCTTTATTCATTATTTATTTGCCCACTCTTTACAAATTGTAGGCAGCTGATAGATATGTAAATTATGACCTGTCTGGTAGTGATTTTAATTGATTTCCTGTCAGCTATGGAAAATGCAGTTTTGTCTTCATTTGCAATTTATCTCACCATTCCTTTATACTACATAAATTTGTGTACTTCTGACTCTTCCTTTGAACCAGTTATAGCATCTGCCTGGTTCCCTCATATCATATGAGTAAGTTATCATATGAGTAAAATATTTTACTCAAATGTAATATATTTTACTCAAATCTACAAAAGTTTATTGCCCCTCAGTGCCAGGGTTTCTAGCCTCTCACCTCTTTCTTTGCAAGGGTGGCCACGTGTCCTCGTATGTGAACTCAATACCTTTTCTACCTGCTTACTTTCCATGCTATGCCCTTGAGTTCATTCTCTTGGCACAGCCAAGAATCTAGGAAGCTGAGGCAGGCAACAGGAGCATCTGATAACCTGGACAGACCTGCCATAAACAGGGCATGGTATTTATTGAAACACAAAATTATTTTCTACAGTGGTTGCCCATGGAGGAATGGTACGAATAAAAGCCAGTGATTACTAAAAAGGGTATATGGCACTAAATTTCACTCATTTTTGGATATTTTCAAAAAATACCAAAAAAAAAAGAAATGTGATGTTTTAATGGTCTGCTCCTTGTCTCCACTTTTATCAATACCTCCATGTTCCTAATGTCAGTGCTGATTATTTCCTTTTTTTCTATAATACACACAAAAAGGAAGACTGACAGGCACTTTAGTATGCAAAAGCAAACAGAAAAAATATGTAAGCAATAAGAAAAGAATAAAAATACAGAGAGTAATAATATGCACTGTAATAAAAGCTTCTTACTTTGTGGGGGTGGGTTTTTGGTAAACTAGTCTTCACTGACTATGACAAAAAAATTCTAAACATTAAATCAAGTAAAGTATTGTAGGGGTCAATGATCCATTGCAAACTGGCCATCTTAAACTCTAAGGGAGTCCAATATTAATTAAAACTCAACTGGTTTAGGCTATATATTGGTTTATTTTGTTTGATTGTTTTGTTCTACTGAGTGGACTCCAGGGGCTCATACTTTACCCAGTGCCTTCAGGCATAAAAGCTAAGGAAATGGGAATGAGGAGAAGCTGGAGTGATTTTGAAAAAGACTAAAATATACTTTGAAATCTCACTTTATGCAGAGAAATTTGCATAGATCATGTTGGGAAAGAATCTGACCTTTTTTAGGAACAAATTTAGATCCATATAGAATTGATTTGAACACTTTTATGTCAGTGAAGGAGGCAAAAGCCAGGGCGGGGGGGGGGGGGGTTGTAATACAAGCACAATTGCATAGATTAAGTCATTGAACAGGTAGTTTTTTTAAGTATCTAGTGAGGCTATAGTAACTTTTCAGTATGTTTCATGTGGCTCACAGATTATTTTAATCTATTATTTCAAAGTATAACGAGGATCCCAGGGCAAATTTAATACATTTGTTTACTATGATCAACTGGAGATAAACTATCACAAGAATTATATGAGGAAACTATTTAATTCATCCCTCTACCTGAAATATTATTGTCAAATTACCCAGGGAAGATGGGAGACTATTTGGAAATACAATGACAAACACTTGTTATAAATGGTCCTGTTCTTAAATTCTGTCTAGACCTTAGCAGACGTTGCTACTTGAGCTCAGTGTTCTTTCCTGCTCAGATGAAATGTAGTCTCAGATATTATTTAACGCAGAGCTCTAGGCTGCTTCTACCAGTTCATTGGAGTTAAGAGACAAGCATAAAGCTCTTTGCCACCACTGACTTAGAATATCAATTATCGATTCTTTACAACAGAGGTCAGAAGCTAAACGAACCCGTAAATCAAAATCTTGACTTTAAAAGAATATGAATTCTATCTTCTGTTTTCAAGAACAGCTTTGTATTGGCTTCACATCACCCCTGGTTTAGGGTACACTTGATGGGTTCTAACATTTATTATTGGTCCCACAAAGGCTCCTCTAGGGTTTTTGAGTACTCTGGGAATTTGACATAACAAGAACTCAAATAATGTGAGTGGCATATATGACAGCTCCTACACTCACAACACTTATATTTAGCTTCTTTCTCAGTGGAAGACTGTGCCCATTAAGACTGCAAATTCAGCATTTTCCCTTCATATGTATCTTTCTTTAAAACTGTAGTCAGACTTTGTCTCATATTGACAGATATTGCCACATTAATTTATCAGTACAATTTATTATTCTAGTGATAAATTGTCTCTTAACCACAGTGCATCACCAACCCCAGCTTAACTCAAACTATGATAAACATAGGTATCTATCTTGATTCATTTGGCACCCATGTCTATATCTCTCTTTCTTTATAGCACAGCAACTCAACACATAATTATTCTTTTTCATTCCCATTTTTTATTCCTACATATCATTATTCCTACATATTATGCACTATTATGGGCACTCATGATGACTTTTCATCTTTGTTTTTCATTCCTACATTCCTTGATAAATATAGTGAGAGAGAGTAATCTGCATATCAGTCATGGGACAGTGAAGCTAGTGACTCAGGTTTTACTGTGTTGGGAGGTGTCAGTTATTTAAATGGTACACTTTATTGGGCAATATCCAGGTCAAGAAGTTCCCTCCTACAAAATAATGTCATTTGGACATTCCCTATTTAGACCCAAGTCCTCTCCTTACATTAGCATTTTCCTTCTTCCTTTCCATTTCCTTGTCTTCTTTTCCCTTCCTTCCTCAAACATTTATAAGGATATAGAAGGTGCTAGATACTGCTGCATGGAGATGATAAAATGCCAACTTCCAGGCCTCCTGAGCCCCCAACATAAGTAGCACCTAAAGCACTGTGATAAGCATTATAGTAGAAGCTTTCTCTATGGGGGCCAGGAAGAGGGAGTACTTAAAGCATCTTGGGTATGTCAGGGAAAACCTTTTATATTACTTTTCTAGGGCTCCCATAACAGATTACCGCAAATCAGGTAATTTAACACAAGAGAAATGAAGCCCATGTAAAAATTAACTACTGCCTTCCTCCCTTGTAGAACTCTTTGTCTGGAAAATCACTGTCTGTTAGTGAAAGAAGGAAAGATGGAAAACATTCATTTAGCTTCCATTCTAAGACATCAGCTAAACATGCCAACCGCTTTAAGCACAGATAGCTACAAATTGAAGTAAAAAAACAAAGCAAAACAGCTAAAACAACAAGTAGGAATAGAGCTTCCCTTTTGAATTATACACAAGGACCCTCTCTGAATATCCAAGCCTGCTGGTACTGAAAAACTAATACAGTCTAGCAAATTTAGAAAGAACCTATTTTATTAAGACAAGAGAATGTCTCAGCACCAATTGGCAGCAAACGTTCAAGGGCCTTTAGACTTCTCTAATGGTTCCTTAAAAAGAGCAATGAACCTAAAAAGCCTGGCTGGGGTCAAGGATTCCATGAATGTTCAGAAGCAACCAAAGGCAGAAAACCCATCCTAGTATCACAACTGAATAAAGGTGTTTTATATTCAAGTGAAGTCAACAGGAAAATGTCATCACTCCTCTCACATGAAATAAAAAGAACATGAATCATCAAATACCACTAAAATTAAAATTGGTCTTCATGATCAAACATTCATTTGCCACTAGAGAATACAATTGGCCATGTCCAATTCTGCAGAGCACATTAAGTGAAGAGAATTCATCATTGGAAATTGCCAGTTCTCTACTTCAACACCAGCCAAGTTGAGCCATAGCCTGGATCTAAGCATATAAATTAGCTTAATGGGATTCAGTAGTTTAAAAAAAAAACAGCATAGAAGAGAAGAAATAGGATGGACTTGTGGACTTACCCAAGTTTTGGCTTCCCCATTTTCTAGCCATGTGGCTTTAGGCAAATCATTTAATTGAAATAAAATTCTTTGATTGTCTTCATGGCTGTTTATGAAAGCACAGTATAAATTTTGGTAGAGATTATATATTTTTAAATTTCCTTATTATTATAAAAAATGGTGAAATTAAAATTAGGTTCTTTGGCTTAGAGGGTATATATGTTATACCAAATCATTTTCTTGCTCTTTCATGAAGTGAAAGCAATTTTTTCAGCACTGTGCCCTCTCCCAACAAGTATATCTTATCTCTGTAGGTACTAGGCAGCATGGGGGATGACGAATAATATCATCATCATCATGAATAATGAATGATTACCTGGCATTTTCCATGAACCTGCTGCCCTAACTGATCTCTCTCAGGAATGCCTGCTGGCTCTTGGAGTTTATTCTATGTGGACTAGAATATAATAACATGGTCTACTATCTTTTCTCTTCTTTTTATTTTTGTATGTATTTGTTTCTGCTATTATCACAGTATGCCAATTGGAAAGGATTACGTACCCTAGAAAAACCATGTTTAATCCTGATCCATTTTGTAGAGGCAGCCATTTCTTTTAATCCCTATTCAGCACTGTAGATTGGAAACTTGATTAGATTATATCCACAGAGCTGTGACACACCTAATTGTGGGTATTAACCTTTTATTAGAGGGAGATATGACTCCATACATTTCAGCTGGGTCTTGCTTAGTTTACTGAATCCTTTAAAAGAGAAACCATTTGAGAGAAAATGAGAGCCCACACAGCCTTTGGAGATGAAGAAGGAAAACACCCCTGGGGTAGTTTCATGAACCAAGAAGCCTGGAGAGAAAGCTAGCAGATGTTGCCATGTTCTCCACATGCCTGTCTAGTTGAGAGAGAAATTCGGAACTTAATCGGCCTTTTTTGAGAGAAGGTAACCTCTTGTTTGTACCTTCATTTAGACATTTCTATAGACTTGCTTTAATTGGAACATTTTCACAGCCTTAGAACTGTAAACTTGCAACTTATTAAATTCCCCTTTTTAAAAGCCATGCCATTTCTAGCATATCGCATACTGGCAGCTTTCAAACTAGAACACATGGATATATATCTATTCATTGCATCTATGCAATAAACTCTGTGAGGTCAAGGACATTTAAAATTTCTTTTGGGTTCCTAAAGCAATGGAGAAATACCACATACACATAGGTGTATGGCAAATGCTATCTATTTGATCATTTGCCTTTTTTCTTTTCTTTTCTGGTTGGAATATAATCTATAAAAGCTTGAAATCAGCATAATAGAGAAAGATACTCAGGTCCCAGTGACCTTAAAGGAGTCCAAATTCATCTCTTTTACAGTTTAGAATGTGTGATGCCTGAGGCTGAGAGACATGGATGTTCTTCCAAAAGTCAAAGCCCAAGCAACTGGGAAAGCAGCATGGGTAATGGCGATCAGAATATTTCTCTTATGATACCAGTGAGGAGAATTTCTTGCCAACTTCTGACCCTGACTTTTGGTATCATTTGAGCACTAACCTCTAACCCCATTCTTCTCAGCACCAGTTCGTTGTTCTGTTCTCCTTGGATTCTGCAATGGTATCTACGCTCCTCCCACATCCCAGTTCTTGAAAACTGAGACTCTTACCTTTCTAACATCTCACTGAGGCTCCCTAGCAAAGAAAGGAGAACCACCCCATACAGGACTTTTTTGTTATGGTTACAGTTGTTTAAAACATAAGCATAGTACAGAAGGCAATGTGGCTTATTTTATTCTATTTTTTTTTTTAGTAAGGAGAAAATAAAGCTCAGATTTCACACTTTCTTTATTGACTAACATTAAGTTGTAGGAGCCAACTCTGCCATATGGTCATCTGAGGAAAAATAAAAATGTGTGTGTAGGGAAGATGGATAGTAACACCAAGACTCAGCACGTCTAGCTAGCAAGTCCAGGTTGTGGGTTTACGGACTTCAGTGTTCCCCGTTTATCAGGTCTGTGTCCCAGTACCAGTTCTGAACTGATGTTATTCTTAAATAAAATTAAAGACTGCAAGCCAGAAGCAAGTCACAACAGATTTGCCAGCTGTGAGCATACTGTTTACAGAATGAATTTGGGGACAAACCATTCTATGGTATAATTTATGACAAAACTAAAGAAATTATGCTTTGAAAAAAAAATAGTTCTCATAAAGTAAGCAGGTAACATTCCAAACAGGATCTCTCTACTCAGTAGAGTGCAAATGTTCTGAGATGCTTTCTTCCTTCCCCTAACCGTCTCAAAGTTTACATTTGCTTACAATAAGTGTGTTTTTTCTTCAAAAAGATGTGCAGGGACCAAGGCAAATGGGGCTTCAATCTATATTCATATATTTGCTTCAGTCTTTCTGGAAACCACCATTTTACATGGTGCCAAGGAGAGTGTTGAGGATGAAAACCTTCATTTTTTTAATGGTCCTTGTCTGTGAATTATTTATCATTTGGATAAATAGACTATTTAAGCAGCATGGCCATATATGTCACTGATTACTTATAAAAATAAGTTATAAATTCTCTCTGCAGTATCTTGAACTTAGGAGTGGGAATTTATTATGAAACTGAAAATGGAATCTGAAGCAATTACATGAATGATACTGATAATTTTCATTAATTATTAGGGTAGCTCAAAGACATGAATTTTGTAGATTAAAATTGGTCCCAGGAGTGAAGTTGATGATTTAGAAAACTGAACAAAATTTTATTAACAGCTTTAATTGTCCAGGGCCATGGTTTAAAGAAGGAAAATTTATTACTGCAAATAAAATTAAAGACATCTATTCATTTCTACACTCAGATAAAAACATCTTGAGAGATTAGAAAAAAAGATCTATTGCTGTCTTCATTATATCAGTGTATCATGAAGTAAATGAAGCTCTGGCTATTTTTAAGAACCACTGATTATGTTTAGATTGAATCAATCTTTTTCCAGGTTGCCTGGACACATTTAAAAAAATTGAAATTGAAATTTGTTCCCCCAAAACATTTTAATTCATAATCTACCACTGCCTTCCTTCTATAGTAGAAATCTTATTAATTGTAGAGTTCCTTAAGTATTGAAGAAGCAGAAAAACACAGCATTGAAGGATGTCTTTGCATCTTACTTGATTGAAATAATACAGTCAATAGATAATTAAAATCCTAAAAATTAAAATGAATGTAATATTTTGAAACAAATCAAATTAATTCCTCAAAACAGAAATCAAAATTAAAATAACAATATTTTGAATGTACTAAGTAACACTGAACTATACATTTTAAAATAGCTAACATGGTAAATTTTGCATTTTATACATATATATTTATATATATATATAACAACAAAGAACATTAAGGCAGATACATATTCTGAAGAATAATTTGATCTTTCACAGACAGTTTCAAGGGCAGGCAGTATAGTGAGCTAATTATATGTAATGAGAGGTGTAACAAAATGCCCTACTCTACCCACCTCCTCCAAAAAAAGTGTCATAAGATTTCAAAGGTTCCGATTAAAGGGCAGTTACAAGTCAAATGCATGCTAAATTTCACCTATAATTAATATTTTAGTTGATATTAATTAAGAAAATAAAAGTCATATTCATCCCATGGGATATTAGATCACAAGAGAGGCAGGCTTTGAAAGGGGAAAATGTCCACAGAATAGAGTAATATGTTGGAAACATTTTGCTCACATGCATCATCATAAGGACATAATTTCCAGTATATTGTTTGTATTAACATTGTGAAATAATTGGATCACCCCTTTAAGTGTATCCAGTAGTATATAATAGCATAGTAATTTGATACTCACTATCATCCATTTTAAACAAATGCATGAACAATTTTACATTATATTTTTATACTTTGTATAAAAACTATATATATTAGTTCTCCTACAAATCTATTTTACTGAAATGTGTATTTATATTTGAAAGTGTTATTGAACCCCCACCATATCATATAGAGTTTTGCAAAACTCTATATGTGTATGTTCACTTTTAAAAGCATTTTTCTCTGTCCCTAAGACTCTACACTGTTATATAAAATTCACCTGGATTGAGTTCTATTATAATTATTATTAATATACAATTATTCAAAACCAGTAAGTACATTAAATATTATAAACATTTTAACCTCAAAATGGAATTAGAAATTCTCATTAAAAGAACGGTGTGGGTGATAGTGGGTAATATTGTGCTTCCTTTAGGAGATTTCACAGACCATTTCAAATTGTTTCTTTATTTGGTGCATGTCTTTTAACATCTCAGGGCAATGGATCAGAGTAAGATTCTGGTTAGATGAGAATTTTATTTGCAATGAGGGAGAAAAGGAAAGAGAAAATACCTGTGGGAAAGACAAATTAACTGGCATCTCAATGATAGGCATCTTAGGCAAATCAACTTTACAAAAGAGTGTATATGGTACTTGTAGTTTTGGGAATCGTTTCCCTTAATTCTATCCATGCCAGCGTATCCCTAATAAATCTTCATATACTCCCAGTGATAGGAGCACCTCAGTTTGAACTGCAGGCGTAGGCACAGCACAGGAATAGTTCTGGAGATTTTTGCTAGAAGCGGTTGACGTTAAAGACAGACCATGTTAAAGCCAAAAGATAAGAAGGGATGGAAGTACTGAGCAGGAGAAAGTTCCACCAAGGGAAGACTCAGCGATCATCACAGTTTTGCTATGGTTGAACTTTATTGCCAATGCTTTCCTGAATATGTACCTTGAAACATGAAAGAAATGTTCCTTACAGTCCTTCAGAAGATATTGAATGAGATAAGCCCCAACGTAATAGGAGAAACATAAAAGAAGGCAAAATTCTCCTGTTAGGGAAACAGTCTAGGAAACTTTGTTTAGAGATTTATTTATTAGATTTAGTATTTATCATGCAAGCCTTAATTTTTTCAGCTAAAGAAACACCAGAGGGTTTCAAGTGAATTATCATTTATTTTACATCTTGTCACAACTAGACTCAATTATTTCTCTGTCAATTATTTTAAAACATCTTTGCCCTCAAGCCTTGTATGTAAGCTGTGTTGGCATGGTTACCCAACACATTATTCCGAGCATATTGATTCCATAACTCTTCAAAGTAATAAATCCCTTTTCCAATACCAATCCAATCAAGGCTCAAAATTATAAACCATGATATTGGTTTCTGGGTCTGGAAATTAATTACCATGATGAGCTTTTTGAAGTTAATGGCTGATTCCTCTAAATAGCTCTTAAAGATTCAATAGAGAGGACTTCTGGGAAGATGGCAGAAGAGGATAGGCTGAGTTCACCCTGCTTAGGGGAACAGCTAGAGAAGTGACAGAAAAATGACTGGGACAGCAGTTCCAGGGTACAGGTGACCAGAGGAATTCTTCTATGTCATATAGGTAGGTCCTGGATGAAAAAGCAGAGGAATTGGGATGGAGAGAATAGACGAGTGTGCTCACTTATGACTCCACTGGGGACAAGAGGCAGCGTCCAGGAAAGTGCAGGTTTTGAAGGAGTGGAGCACCCCTGCACCACAGAGATGTGACCCACCCAATTGTGGGTGGTAACTTGATTAGATGGTTTCCATGGAGATGTGTCTCCATCCATTCAAAGTGTGTTGCTTACTGGAGCTCTTTAGGAGGGAACCATTTTGAAAAAAGCTTAAGAACCAATAGAGCCAGAGACTTTTGGAAATGCAGAAGGAAGGCACCCTTGGGGAAGCCTTAGAAAATGAGGAGACAAAGCTAGCAGATGTCACTATGTGCCTCCCAAGTTAAGAGTGGTGTCCAGAACCCAAAGACCCCAGTAGACATCAGCCATGTGACATCCCGGCTAGCAGAGCTGTTCTGGATGGTATCAACCTTTCTTGAATGAAGGTAATCTCTTGTTGGTGTCATAATTTGGACATTTTCATGGTTTTTGAACTTTAAACTTGCAACTTAATAAATTCCCTTTTAAAAGTCATTCCATTTCTGGTATATTGCATTCCAATAGCTTACAATCTAAAACAACCAGTAAGAGCAACTAAAAGGATAAAAAGAGGGAGAGGGTTAAGAATATAGAGATTTGACAAGTAAAAACCAAAGAATAAGATGGTAGCTTCAAGAACTGCCTTTACAGTAATATCTTTGAATGTAACAGACTAAACTCACCAATTAAAAGATACAGATTGGCACAATGGATTAAGAAATATCATCCTTCTATCTGCTGCTTACAAGAGACTCATCTTGGACCCAAGGATACAAATAGATTGAAAATGAAAGTATGGAAAAAGATTTTCCATTCAAGCTGTAATCAAAAGAAAATGTGATCACCTATACTAATATCAGACAAAATAGACTTGAAATGTAAAGAAATCCTAAGAGACAAGGAAGGATACTACATATTAATAAAAGGGACAATTTACAAAGGAGAAATAATCAAAAAATTATTATGCTCCTAATCAAGGAGCTTCAAAGTACATGAGGCAAACACTGGCAAAACTGAAGGGAACAATAGATGCTTGAACAATAATAGTGGGATACTGCAATATACTACTCTCCTCAACAGACAGAGCAACCAGACAGAGGATCAGCAAGGAAATAGAGAATTTAAACAACTGATAAATTGTTTAAATTATATGTCAAACCTAACTGACATATAAGGTCGTTACATCCCAAAATACCAGGATATATATTCTTCTCTGATGCTCAAGAAACATTATCTAAGAGAGATCATATGCAGGGGCACAAAACACATCTTTATAAATTAAAAAAGATTGAAATTATTCAAAGCACTTTCTCTGATCACAACAGAAAGAAGTTGGAAATAAATAACCACCAAAGAACCAGAATTTTCACAAATATATGGAGATTAAATAACACACTCTTAAAGAATCAGCAGGTCAAAAAATAAACTGATAGAGAAATTGGTAAATATCTAGAGATGAATGAAAATGAGCATACAACATATCAGAACTATGACTTGTGGCAAAGGCAGTGCTGAGGGGGAAATTTATTCCCCTAAATGCCTACGTTAAAACAGAAGAAAGAGCAAAAATCAAGGACTAAACTGCTTACCTGAGGAATTAGAGAAAGAACAGCAAACTAGCCCCAAAACAAATAGAAAAGAAATAACAAAGATTAAAGAAGAAATAAATAAATTGGAGAACAAAAAATTAATAGAAAGAATCAATAAAACCAAAAATCGGTTCTTTGAGAAAATCAATAAAATCTATGGACCCCTAGTTAGGCTGACAAAGGAAAGAAGAGAGGATACAAATTTTAAAAAATCAGAAATGGGGGGGGGGTGTTGTTACCATGGACCCTGAAGAAATTTTTAAAAATCATAAGACGATACTATAAACAACTATATGCCAACAATCTAGAAAACTTAGATGAAATAGAAACATTCCTGGAACACATGAACAACCTACACTGACTCAAGAAGAAATAGAATATCTCAACAAACCAATCACAAGTAAAGAGATACAATCACTCATAAACTTGCATAATTTCAAATAAAGGTTTGATATCCTTTATACATAAAGAAATTATACAACTTAACAACAACAAAAATCTTCCTACAAAAAAAAGCCCCTGACCAACTGGCTTCACAGGGGAATTTATCAAACATTTCAATAAGAACTAACACCAATCCTGTTCAAATGCTTCCAAAAAATTGAGAAAAAAAAACACTACCTGACTCAATTTATGAAGCTGACATAACTAATTCCAAAACTGGATAAAGTTGCTACAAGAAAGGAACGCTACAGGCCAATTTTCCAAATGAATATAGATGCAAAAATTCTCAATAGCCAAAAGAATGAAAGAAGACCCTTACCTCACATCCTATATAAAAATTAATGCAAGATTGATCAAAGACCTAAATATAAGAGCCAGTATCATAGAACTTCTAGAAAAAAACATAGGGAAACCTCTTCAAGACCTAGTAATAGGTAGTCACTTAAACTTTACAATCAAAGGATAAGCAACAAAAGTAAAAATAGATAAATGGGAACTCCTCAAAGTCAAATGTGTCTCTGCCACAAAAGATTGTCAAAAAGGTGAACCAGCAACAAACTCAATGGGAGAAAATATTTGGAAACCACATTTCAGATGAAGGTTTGATATCCTTTATACATAAAGAAATTATACAGCTCAACAACAACAACAAAAAATCCAATTACAAATTTCTGAGACAACAGGGGTTTCAAAGAGGGAAAAAGTTTATTGCTAGACAAAAAGCAGGAGGTCTGATGGCTTATTGGCCCCCAAAAAATGTCTCCCCAAAATGCAGTAATTGTGATAGTTTTATCACATTAGAAGACAGGCAGGCTTTAGAATAAAATGGCACCAGATGATGTGATTAGAGGCAATTTAATTATTGAGCACACACAGATTGATTACACACTTAGTCACAGAACAAATGTAAGAAAGTGGCAGCCTTAATATCATGATGAGTGTGATTTTTAGCATTATAATGAAGTATAGGTGACATATAGGTTAAAGTTTAAGTTATTGTGCATATCAGGCAGGGCTGCTTTGGTTAGATCCAGTTTGGGTTATCAAGATAGACTTAGAGTAGTTTAGTTCTGGGCTGACCCAATACCCTTCTTTAATAAACATTAGGGGCTGTCTTTAGTGATCAGAAGACTCTAAAGTGAAAAAAAAAACTGGATAAATAGGTACAAGTGAATTAGTCACAAGGTTTTACAATTACAAGGGTACAAGATCAAGGCTATACAATCATTATCAGAGATCAAGGCAAATTGAGTACAATTCAATGTTTTCAGGTATTTCCCTCTGTCTACTCAAATATATTAGAAAGTAAAAAAGTAATATTTATATAATATTTCAGTAATCATAATCATCCCTTAAATCCTAACTTCTTGGTTACAACTCCTCTCTTTCATTTGATAATTTTCTTTCAATCTTGAGGGATATATGGGTGATGACTCTTTTAACTTCTTCATGGCTGAAAAGGGACATTGTCATTAAGGGGCAGAGGGATGAAATTGATTATGGTCCTTAAAGAGTCCAGTATTTCTGGGTTTCAGAGCTTATCTGTCATTGAAACAATCCAAGGTTTTAAGTTTTTGATAAACAAACTTAATAAGTAAAATTTTTATAGAGCCCAGGATATCTTTCAGGGTTTTCAAGAATGTTGGTGGGGTTTGCCATGATGTGACAGCTTGCAATATCTGACTGAAACTTGCATAAGAGTAACCTCCAGAATGACCTATTGACTCGATTAGAAATCACTTAGCCATTGAAACTCTGCTACTTTCCTCCTTTTGTTCAACTAATCCCATGAAGCCAGGGACAGGTTCATCCCTGGAAATCATGTCTCATGATGCCAGGGCCAGGCTTACACCCCTGGAAGTCATGTCCCACATAGGGAGAAGTTCAGAATTTGGCTTAGAGAGAGAGAGACCACGTTTGAATGACAAAAGAGACTCTCTGAGGATGACTCATAGGCACTAGTTATAAGTAATCTCAGTTTTGCCATTTCAGAAATAAGTTTCATAAGGGCAACCCCTAAGATTAAGGCCTTGGCTTATTAAGTTGGGAACCCCTCTTGCTTAAGAGAGTATCAGGAATTCCCAGGTCGGGAATTTAGTAGTTACACTTTTTTTCCCAGTCCCAATAAACCGTGCAAATACTTTTCATTTTCTGACCGAAATATCCTGAAATGCATCAAGGTATAATATTAATTTATACAGAATATTATGATTTTTATTCCTTATTATAGGTTCTATATCATTCAAGCTAAATTTGGTTGTTTAAATAAACTGACCAGATAGGTTAAATTAGATAATATGCTAAAGAAAATTGAAATTTTGGACAGAAAAAAATTTTTTTTTCTTTTGGTCTCACACAAAAGTTAAAGTTTTAAAATACAGACAATATATATTTTTTAAACCTTGTATATTGATTTACCTTAGTTTTAACCAGATCAGTTTCAGCCACATCTTTAATTGGAGTCTGATTTCTTTTTCAGTCTTTTTAATAGTTGCTAGTATGAAGTAATGCTGACTTTCAGAGCTGGAGAATAGCTCTGAGTCTCAGGTGTCACACAAATACTTAAAGTTCCAGGAAACTACCAGGTTACACAAGGAGTAAAGCATTTCAGAATTTAGAAATAACAGCTGCCACCCTGAACAACAAGTCACCACTCCTTTCAAAGTGATGACTCTCTTTTCAGATTCTCTTAATGACTCACTTCCCTTACCCTTTAGGCCAAAGAGTGGTAACTACTCAAAATTCCTAGCCCCAGAACACTGTCTTATTCCTTTTGTTTGTCTCTATTTGTGAATAGCTCCTTATTAGACCCTCCTCAAACTACCCTAAATATGCCATTTGTTTCCTGCTGAAAAAAATCCTGACAAACTCAATAAAAGAACATCCATCTAAGGCTGCCATAAATTTGCAAATACAAGATTGCTGTGCCTTAAGCAATCTTGATACATGAAACTTCAGACTTATTGAATCATAAAAGTTTTAAAGAAAATTGAATGCATCCTTTTCAAATTTTATTGAATTTATGATGCTTTCACCAAATCAAAGTTTATATGTGGATACACACACACATGCACACACACACACACACTTTTGCCTAACAAGTCAATGGTTTCACAGACCTCCTGAAGCTATTTAAAGAAGGACCCAGATTATGAAGCCCAACTTGAGAGGTGGGGTCTTAATTTTCGGATGCAGAATCAGAGCTACAAGTTTCAGATCAAATGGGTAGTAGCTGACAGAAATGAGACTAGAAACCAAGACTGCCTCCAGATGCTCAGTCTAACACGTTTTCTCTGTAGTGAAAATTAATATTAAATTGAGACTAGTTGATTTTAAAAAAGGATTACCAAGGTCTTCCTGTGAGTAGCATACTCCTCAAATGCATTTATATTTTTAAAAAACTACTCTTAAGGGAACAAGTAAATTCACAAAATAGAGAACACCTGTGAGTATTTCCTTTCTCATGAAACAGATCCAGCTCTGAAGTGGAAGTATAAAAATAAGGGAAGTTGGCATTTTATTTCCTGGGTTATTTTGCTGATCAGCAAAAGTTCAATCTGACTTTCATCTTTTTGATAAACCTAGAATGACCCAGAAGGCAAGAAGACATTTATTTGCTCAGAGATCTGTGGGTAAAGCTGCTCATTTCTGCCAGCAGATGGGGAGGAATAGCGGCAGTGAACTGCTGAAATCTGAAATTGAGCGGCAACTTTATGATGAATGAAAGTAGACAGGGCCTGGGTGGGAGAAGAATTATCCTTTCCTGTTGCACTTGCTGTCACCGGGAACCATCTGCAGTGTGGCAGACCCCCGAGGATGGGGCACAGAGAGCACTGGCATAGGAATACTGGTTCTTGGTATGGCTTTGCTGAGATGGCAGTTCTGGGCTCCATTATCAAAAAAAGGAACCCAGTGCAACTGCTATTAGGAATTACCTGATTCCCTGAAGCTAGTATTAATGTGATTGAGTGGGTGGAGAATTTCCTTCTTCCCATAATTTCAAATCCCAAAGAGCTCTGAAATTCAACTCTTATTATTATTTTTTACAAGTCTGATGCAAAAATCATTTGGAGTCAATGTTTATCCCATTTAGCATGAATGAGCATAATTTTCACTGCAAAAAATATCATTTGGATTGCTAGGTGTTGCTGCAGGCTTTACTAGTGCTGCAATAACATATATGCTTATGGGTAGTATTACCTTTTTAAAATAAAAAATAATAATAATTCTGAGAAACATCTCGTGCCAGGGATTTCAGGTAAGGGATTATAGATCTGGGCTTTCCATGAAATGTGAAGCTAGAGGTCTCTGGAATGGTAAAATATAAGAAGGGTTTGCCTGGTTAGACCACTTTATGAGAGAAAGATGATTAATATGAGTTGATTTTTGAGTCATTACCAAACCTCTTATCAATCAGTTTACCGTTTGTAATGTCTGAAATTCAACAATTAAAGGCTCATTCTTTTACCTTTCTTTTAATTTGTCTGCTATTTAATGAACTGTAGGTGCCATAGAAGGGAAACACCTAGATCCTAGAGGCTATTTATATCTCAGTGTAAGTTTCCAAAAGGCAGAGAGGGGTTTAGAAAGAAAGTCACTACCTAATAGGCAAGAGGAAGGGCCTTTGTAGAGGTGGAAACAATGCAAAAGGGGAAGCAAGCTCATCCTACCACCTGGGGCCAGTAAAGCTGCCCCATTTACTGTAGTACAAAGCCAAATGGGAAAGTCAGCTTGGGTTCCATGGGCCCCAGGTAGAAGGGTCAGAAATTCAGAAATGCCACTGAGGAGATTCAGTGCAATCAAAACACTGTCTACTTGACTAATTATAATTATATATATATATGTGTGTGTGTGTGTGTGTGTGTGTATGCACATTTATGTATATATGTATATGTGTATATGTATACATATGTATATATGTATGTATCTGTATATATATATATAAAATAAAAATATTTAAGAAATTGTTTTATAATTATATATTACATATATTCATTCACAGGCAAATACTCAAGTTCAGAAACAGTACCCCATTGAGTCTAGGATAACTTCCCCTAAGCTCTGAGGAGGTGAGATGACTCACTCAACTGGCAGAAGAGCCAGAATTGAAAGCTATCCTTGACTGCTTAAACTCAAATATGCACCTACTGATTCTTGGATAACATTGTCTAAGACCCTTTGAATATGAAAATCTATTAATAAGAAGAAAGAGAGAAGGAAAAGATGTGTCACAGCCTTTTTCTTGTCTGGAGAGTCTAGTTTAAGCCAGCATTCAGGGAAAGTCTGCTAAAATGAGAACACCCAAACTGGAACTGTGGGGAATATCTCTCCTGCCTTGTCTTTCTTTCTACTGTAATTATTTCCCAAAGCAGAGAAGCAAAGAGGGCAAAGTGTTTTTCAACCCTCCCATCTCCCTGAAGCTTCTACCCCTTTCTTTATCTTGTTTTTCCTGGACCCAGAAAGTCAGTGTCCTGAAACAGCCTCACCCACCCAGGTACATGCTGCAAAATCCACCAATCCTGCAATTTCCTCATTTCCAAACAAAACTCTGGGTCCTTAGATGTGCTTCTGATTACGTGTGGTCCTGATTAAAGAAGTTTATGTTAACTATGGTGGCTTGGAATTATGTACCCCAGAAAAACATGTTCTTAATCTTAACCTATTCCTGTGTGTGTGTGAATCCATTCTAAATAAGACCTTCTGATGAGGGTTCTTCAATCAAGGTGTGTCCAGCTGAATCCAGAGGGCCTTAATCCTATCACTGAAGGATTTATTTAAAAGGCCACAGAGAGCAAAAGCCAAGGAGAAGCAGCCAGATGCTGAAAGTCAGGGGAACCCAGAAGAGAAAGGAGATGTTGCTGCCATGCACATGCCATGTGACAGAAAAGCCAAGGACCAATGATTACCAACAGGCAGCCCCAGAACTCCACAGTCTTCTGGGACAAAGCCTCACCTTGCTGATGCCTCAAGTCTGTGAGTCAATAAATTTCTGTTATTTAAGCCAACCCATTGTGTATTATTTGTTTTAGCCCATTAACGCAGAGTGAAAGACCATTAACATAGGTCTTTCTGAAGTCATATGCATTTCCAAAAAAGGGCTGGCTATGCAAACTTATTTTTCAATTAAAGACAGTGATACTTAAGCAAGGGGGTTTTCAGACTGTTAGTCATTTTAAGCCTCCTTCTACTTTTTTCCAACTTTTCTCCAACAGGATTTGTCTTCCATAAAAAATAAAACGATAGCTTTACAGACAAATAGAACTCAACTTCTTCCTTAACTTAGTTTTACTAAAAGCCGTGTATATACATTTGTAAAAGGGATTATTCCTTAGGGAAAAAATGAGATATATTTATACCTCAAATGAACAAATATAGAATACCATCATAAATAAGACTACATCTTCTTGCTAATAAAGTTTATTTCAAATTAATTACATTTCATCAGTTGTTTTTTATAAAAAGAACCCTTCAAATTAGAATCCTCTAATGGAGAAAAAAAAAGCATAGTGATAGTTTTATAAGGGATTAAGGCTGCAAGAGAAAGGATCTAATCAGAGGTTCTTGGAATTTGGGGGCTGGATAATTAATTGTTTGGGGGAGGTTGTCTTGCTCATTGTAAGATATTTAGTGATATTTCTGGCCTCAACCCAGTAGACACCAGCAGCCCCCCCTTTCGTTCTCCCCAATTGCAACAACCAAACGCCTTTAGACTTTGCCAAATGTCCTCTGGAGTCAAAATTGCCTTAGACTGAGAAACACTGATATAATACAACTCCCTCATCTGAAGATAAGAAATCTAAAATCCATATAAAAAAGGATATAACACAATATTCTTTAGGAGCAGAGTCAGGAATATATTATGACTTTTGCCAATTCTCTGACAAGTACTCATTCAAATTATTATTTCATTCATTATTTCCTTGAAAATAATTTCACCCCAATATATTATCTCTGTTATAATCACATTTTACATTAAATCACAGGAACTAAGAAGTAGAAAAATGCTCATGATTTCTAGATTTCAATGAGAAGGTAATCATCATTGTGTATTTGCCTTCTTTGATAAGTAAATCCAACAAACGAAGGCAGGGAAAGAGAACTTATATTAAGGGAAAGAGCAGATAAATGCAATCACTTCATATATCAATCACTTTTAGATCCTCAAATCATTGAATAATTAATCACTGTTCTACAAGAGCTTTGCTTTTCTTCTGAACATTTCAAATGGCCACACCCAAACTGAAGCATCAATCCCTAACACATTCTCCTGAGGAGAGTAGCAGTAGATCCTTTCCCTATTAAGACTCCCAAGGCCAGAATGCTTTTGACAAATACAGCAAAGAAGCTCATGTCACATTCTTGTGGAATGGTATTTTTCCACAACTTGTGGAAAGTCTTTTTCAGGTTGGTTTTATTTCTTCTTTAAGGACCCAGCATGTGTACAGGTTGTTTCCATTCTTACCATTCACTGCTTTACAGTGCTACCCAGTGGGTGGTAGGTGTATCGTGTTGCTTCTCTAGATCATGTATCATAATCCTAAGTGCCCTAGACAGTTCATAAAGACTCAGTTTCTCCATTTCATAACACCAAGGTGTTGGTACAGGAAAACGCCCATCACTATTGCCTATAACCATCAGTACATGCTCTACCATCATGCACAGAAACTGGGTAAAAGACAACGAAGACTAAAGAATAGCTGCTAAAAGCAGTGCTGAATGTACAGGGCAGGCTGCTGTAATACTGCCCAGGTATCATGCCTAGCATTTCCTGAGCCCCTTGCATGGAAAGAGGTTAAGCAGATTTTTAGTGAGGAGCAGAAAACAGCATGCCAGTGGTCAAAGAGCTGACAATCTAGAGAAAGCAATTGGGCCCAAAGCATGGGAGAGAAAACTCACTCATCAGGGACCCACCAGGGCCAAAGACCATATCACAGTATGATCAGCAGGAACTTGCAGCAAGTCAGATAGAATTAAGAATTCAGAACTGACTCATTCAAGACAGGAGAGAACAGTCTCGTATTCTACTTCTATTTTTAAAATTATATTTGAAAGCTGCATGTAAATGAAATTTAAATCCAAACCAGAATATTATATTGTCCACGTTTGTATTTTTGAAGACTTACTCTTCTTTACTAGTTCATCAATTCCTCTTTGCCATCGTAGTTTTTATTTCTCATAGTATTACTCTTCATCTCATAATAAAGTTTGGATCCTACAGCATTGAAAGAAAATAGATTTCTTAGAAGTATCTACTTATTTACTGTAAGTAGGTAGCAAACAAAAAGTCCCAAGGATGAGTCCTTTTAAATTGTTGGGTTCTAATGGGTTCTTACTGGAAGATGCAAGTTAAAAAATCATAAAAAGAATAAAATCAAAAAAAGATTGAAAGATTTTTAGTAAGTATCTCAGATTTTCTTCCTAACAGATATACAGACAATTGGAGTTGCTTCTCTACTCTATCCTTTCCAACTAGCTAAATGAAACCAGAGTATCAAATGCATGATTGTAGTATGGCATCATTTGAAATAGGCTATACATAGTTTTCTACCAAATGAAATGAGCTGAGAAAACATGTTTCATACATTGTGTAAAATTTACAGTGTCATATTCTGTTGAATTTCCATAAATTTATTTGAAAACTTGCAATATAGATATAAGAGCAATTTTATGCTCCATCAGCGAATTAAGATGAATCAAAATTTTTTATACACATTGAAGTCTCTTGAAGTGTTGGACCCAAGATATATTAACTGACCAAATGAGACTGGGAAGGAAAAGAACCAGTTACAGATAGTCTAAGTTACTTCTGTGAACAGAGAAGCAAAGATTTGAGAGCTGAAGTGACAGCTCAGATGTGCTCCTTGAGATGATTTATTTGCTGTTGTTTTCAGGAATTCCATTTTCAAGTCAATTATGGCAACCACTCAAAAATATTTCTTAAAGAGAGAGCATATTGGTTCCTACCAATCTAACACTTAATGGAACAGGGTCTATGGACCAAACTATTAGGAAATCCTGCAATGATGCTATCAAAATTGGTCAAAATACTTGATCTCCAGCTGTTCTCAAAAGGTAAGAAGTTTGAAAGGGCACATCTATAGAAGTTTGCCATTAGGCTAATTCTGTTGTGAAGTCACAATTATGTCTTAGATTAAGATTCAAGGAGAGACTTCCCCAATTGTACCTATCATTTTAAAATGGGGCTTACAGATCTATTTTTATTTGGGGGGTAAGGAAGAGGGGTGAGTCAGGGAGGAAGCCAAGAATAGGAATATAAATAAGAATATACAGAAAACTCCTAATAGCTTTATTCCTTTATGCTCTAATAAAGAATTTAGGGAATATGGTTTCATACTCTGTCACTTAGGGAGAACCTGGGGGTGAGAAGAACAAGCTCTATTAAGACCCCGTTAAAACACTAATTGCCTTTCCTTCACCTCTCATTTGAACATATTTCCTGTGATTTTTTTTTTGGTATTCCAATAGATGATAGTCTCCCTCATGCTGAGTAACTCAGCTTCCCATCATATTTTATAAACAACAACAAATTCAGCTGTAATTAGATTTTGGATTCCCTAGTAACTAGACTTAAGGAAATGGTTTCCATCATACTGAATGATCCAATTCGCTATGGCTTTCCACCACATTATTCTAGGCCATTTGAGTTGTCATGTGAATTTTAGAATGAGTTAATTTCTACACATTAAAAAAAAATCCTTTTGGAATTCTATTGAATCTATTAATGAGTTTGTGGGGGGATTGATAACTTAAGTAATATTGAGTTTTCTGTCCCATGAACAAGTTATATCTCTCCATTTATTTAGGTCTTCTTAATTTGTGTTGGCAATTCTTTGTAGTTTTCAGTATATAGGTCTTGCATATATTTTGCCAAATTTTTATCTAGGCATTCCATATTTTGTTTAGTTGATTGTAAATCATATTTTTCATTTCAATTTCTAATTGTTATTTGCTAGTGTATAGAAATATAATATATCCTTTAGCCTTGCTATACTCATTTATTAGTTCAAGTATTTTATTGTAGATACCTTCAGATATTCTAAGTAGAATAAAGACAGTTCTATTTCTTCCTTTCCAATCTTGACACATTTATTGTTTTTTTTTTTTAATCTTGGTCTGATTTAACTGGATAGAACCTCCAGTTCAATGTTTAATAGAAGTGATGGGAGAATACATTTTTGTCTTGTTCATAATGTTAGCAGGAAGAGTATTCAGTCTTTCACCAGTGAATATAATGTTAACGGTAGATTTTTCAAAGATGCCCTTTATCAGTTTCAGAACACTCTTTTCTAGTCCAGTTTTCTAAGTTGTTTTTTTTTTGATCAGTAATAGTTGTTGGATTTTTTTTTCATTGTCTTTTATTGTCTATTGAAAGGACCATATGGTTTTTCTTTTTAAATTTTGTAATACGATAAATTACAATACTTGATTTTCAAATGTTAAATCAACCTTCTATTCCTAGTGTAAACAGCGATTGGTCATAATATATTATCTTTCTTTATATATTGTTGGATTCAATTTGTAAAATTTTGTTTAGAATTTATGCCATCTTTCTTCATGATGCCTGTAGTTGTTTTTCCTATATCTTCATCTATTTTTAGTATCAGGTTAATCCTGTGCAAATGGAATGAGTTGGGAAGAATTTCACTCCCTCTAATTTTTCTAGAACAGTGTTTGTAGAATTGGCATTATGTACACTTTAAATGTTTGGAAAGATTCCTTAAATCTGTGAACAGAAATTGTTTTGTGGGAGGTTTTCAACTACAACTTCAATTTCTTTAATATGTGCAGGGCTTCTTAGATTATCTATTTCTTCTTGGGTGAGCTTTGGTACTTTGTGTCTTTTAATTTTTACATTTTATCTAAGTTGTTGAATTTATTGGGATAAAGTTGTTCATAGTAGTATCTGTAAAATATATATTGATACCACTCTCTCATCTCTAATAATGATAAATTGTGCATTCTCGCCTCTTTTTATTAAGCCGTTGAGCTAGAGGTATAATAGTTTTATTAATTTTTCTCAAGGAATCAGCTCAGATTTCATTGATCATTTCTTATTTTACTTTTTTATCTTTCATTGATTTCTTCTCTCACCTTTATTATTTCTTTATTCTGCTTCCTTTGAGTCTAATTAGCACTTTGTTTTCCTATTTCTTCATTTGAAGTTGAGGTCATTGATTTAAGACCTTTTTTTAATCCTTCCTACTATAGGTATTCATTTCTAAAACTTTTTCCTTGAGTACTGCTTGTATGGCATCACAAAAAATGTGGTATTGTTTGTTTTTACTGTTATTTGGTTCAAAATATTTTCTTATTTTCCTTCTGATTTCTTCTTTGACTTATTAGCTATTTAGAAGTATGCTAATTAGCTTTCAGTTATTTATGGATTTTCCAGAGGAAATTCTCTTATGGATTTGAAATTAAATTCCGTTGTGATCAGAAATCACACTTTATGAATTGAATCCTTTAGCCTTTTGAATTTGTCAAAAATTTTGTTTTATGGTTCAGAATATCATCATATTAGTATCTTTTGCATTAGTTTACTGTTATTGTTATAACAAATTACCACAAGCTTAGTGGTTTAAAATAACACAAATTTATAACTTTACAGTTTGTAGTCTAAAACAGATCTGAATAGGCTAAATGAGGGCAACAGGAGGGCTGCCTCTCTTCAGGAAGTTCAGGGGAAGGATCCATTCCTTGTATTTCTTAGCTTTTTAAAGATTGCCTACATTCCTTGGCTCATAGTCCATTTTCTCCATTATCAAAGACAGGAATGGAATATTGAGTTCTTCTCACAGTTTCATCTCTCTGGTTCTTTTTCTGACCTCAGCTAGAAAATATTCTCCATTTGTCAGGATTCATGTGATTAGTTTGGGCTCATTTGGATAGTCCAGGATAATCTCCTAATCTCAAAATCACTAACTTTAATCTCATCTTCACAGTCCCTTTTGCCCTATAAAGTAACATATTCACTGGTTCTGGGGATTAAGATATGGACACTTTTTATTGGGGAGGGGCATTATTCAGGATTTGTAGATTATATCATTAACTATTTATAGTCTAACTTCAAGTGATACTATATCACTTATGTTTAGTATAAGAACTTTACAATAGTATACTTTCTTCTCTCCTATCCTGACCCTTATGCTATTATCATATATACTATTAAAGATAGTATATAAACCCACAATGCATTATTATAATTACAGTAAATTATATTTTCTATAAGCTAAAATAATGAGAAAAGTTATATATTTACTCATGTATTTACCATTGCTAATGATCTTCATTCTTTTGTGTAGATCCATATTTCCATTTGTCATGGTCAGGTTCATGTGTCAACTTGGCCAGGTTTGTTGGTTGGGCAAGTGCTGGCCTGTCTGTTGCAATGAGGACATTTCATAGAATTAAATCATGATCACGTCAGCTGCATCCACAGCTGATTCCATTTGTAATCAGCCAAGAGGAGTGTCTTCAGCAATGAGTGATGCTCAATCTAATCACTGGAAGCTTTTTAAGAAGGATTCAGAAGAGACAGGCTCTCTTCCTGCTTTGGCCAGCAAGCCTCTCCTGTGGAGTTAGTCCAGACCCTTCATTGGAATCATCGGCTTCACACCCTGCCCTGCAGATTTTGGACTCTGCATTCATGCGGTCACGTGAGATACTTTTATAAATTTTATATTTGTGAGTGTTCCCTGTTGATTCTGTTTCTCTAGAGAACTCTAACTAATACACCATCTGCTAACATTTTCTTTCTATCTGAAACTTTCCTTTAACATGTTTTATAGTGTGAATCTCCTGATAATGAATATTTTCAGCATTTGTATGTCTATAAAAGGTTTTATTTCACCTTTTATGAAAGATTTTCACTTTTTCGCTGGTTTTATGCAATGTGATGTGATATACCTAGGTTCAATTTTCTTCCTGTTTCCCTTACTAGGATTTCACTGAATTTTTCATCTGTGTGAATATAGTTTTCATCAATTTTGAAAAATTTTAGCCATTATTTTCTCAAATATGTTCTGTTCCATTACCTTTCTCTTTTCCATCAGGGACTTTGGTTACATATATATTATGTCATCTGAAGTTGCCTCACAGCTCATTAATGCTTATTTATTTGTTTGTGTTTTTTATTCTCTTTTCTTTCTGTGCTTCCCTTTGTATGCCCATTGCTATGCCTATTACTTCTCTTCTGTCTGCTTCTTCTTCCATCCGGTGTATTTTTCACTGTAGCCAATGTAGTTTTCATCTCCAAAATGTGATTCAGTGTCTCTACTTCACTTTTGAACATATGGAATACCTTTATAATAACTGTTTTAATGCCTTATCTGTTAATTCTAACATTTGTGTCAGTTACCAGTTGACTTCAATTGACTATATTTTCTCCTTATTATGTGTCATATTTTTCTGCCTCTTCCATACCTGGTAATTTTGACTGAATCCATACATTGGAAATTAAACCTTGTTGCATGTTGGATATTTTAGTATTCTTGTACATATTCTTGAGCTTTGCTCTGGGACACTGCTAAGCTGCTTCCATATGGTTTCACTTTCAGGGTGTTGCCTTTAAGATTTGCTACAAGGGAACAGAACATCATTTAGTCTAGGTCTAGCTATTCCCCTGAGTATTCTACCCAATGCCCCATTAGCTGTGATTTTTCCAATCTAGCTGCTGGGAACAGACACTATTCTGGCTGTACGTGAACACAAGAAGGTATAATTTCCTTTATCCTTTGGATGCTTCTTTTCCTAACTAAAAGGTAGTTTTCTCTCACATATGCACTTCTCAGCCCTCTCTTGAATACTCAATAGGGACTGTCTGTAGATCCCTAGAATTTTCTCTTTTTGTCACTTTTTCCTCTCTGGTGCCCTAGGCTGTGAGCTCTAGTCATCTTTGTCTCCCCAGAATCTCAAGCTATGTCACATTAACAAAGGGAGTTCAAGGACCCTACCTGAGTTTTCCCCCCATTTCACTTGGGAACTTTTTCAGGGCAGTAATTTGGACAATTATAGACTTCACCATCTTGTTTTCCTTCTTTCTTAGATCGCTATCTTTTATTGCCTGATGTTCAATGTCTTGACAACTGTCGTTTTTGATATCTTGTCTGTTTGTTATTGTTGTATCATTGTTATTTCAGGCAGGAGGGTAAATCCTGTTATTCTTTCTTGACTGAAAATGGAAATTCCCCATTAATTCTCTTTATCTGAAAGCTTATTACATTTCAGTTAAATGATTTTATTCCATATGTGCTCTTGCAAGTATGAAAATAGCCTTTAATCAAAAGCATGAAAGATGACTTTTAACTGTTTCATTTTTACCTCCTATATTATATTAAATTCTTAATTTAATATTAAATTTACCTTCTTACAGAAATAAAAACAAATCTTCCTTATACATGTACATACATATGATTTTATACTTGAACATAATGAAATCATGTATTTTTTGGTGCATTTTCTCTTTTTATTTACTTGTATTCCTTCTCTCTCTTCTCCTTTTATCTTATATCTCCTAATTCCAGATCTTAATAATTTGGGAGTTATTCTTTCATAGTTTTTTCCTGTGCTCATGTTGCCACATACAACCGTGAGTACATATATCCACATATATATGGAAATATCTAATTAACTTGCTTTTTTCTCTTTCATTTATTGATTAGGTTGTTTCCATTTTCTCCATTATTTCTTAGATGCCCCTCTACTTTTTAGTTCCATTATTGGTAAACTTCCCTCTCCTACTCTCATAATGAGACATTTTAAAAATTATTTTGATAACTATTTCCTTCACCAACTATTTTTTAAAGGATGATTTATGATAATATCACTGGAACATTCCTATAGTGTATTAGTGAAAGGGATCTAAGTGTTTGGTACACTGGAGATTCTCTATCCTTTAAAATAAAATGGACTCATAAGATTAAAAAGTTATACAAATGGAAGAAATTAATATTTCTCCTTATTCTTATAAAATTATATTTAAACCCGTCATTTCTATTACATGTGATTTATTCAGTGAATGTAGCATTGATTAACTAATAAATTTTAGCTATTATGACCCATCCGACCTAAATTAGAAATGGAACATTTTTATCAGGTGAATTATAATTGAAACATTGGCTCTCTAGTAATAGAAGCACAAGAAGCTGAAGGGATGAAGGCAATACTTTTTTGGAAACTGAAAATCAAGTAAGTAATTATAATAACTTGAGACTGAAATTTACCAGAGCGTTTGATAAGGTATATAACTTGCAATAACCGCTTGCTTTTATATGACAGCTTTTTAAGTTGCTTTCAGGGCACAGACTCATCATCATCCTTGCCACTGTCCATTGACCATTTATCACATACTGAACATCGGATAATGTGTTGGAGTATCAAAGAACTATAGAACTGTATATTAGTGTATGCTACACGGCCAAAGAAATATCAGTCCCCAAGCATAAGTTTTCAAATGTAATTAGTTTCTTTTCTTTTTGCATAAAGTCCAAGGTGTCCCAGGTTGACAGGAAATCATACTCCAAGCAGTTTCTCAGGAGCCCAGGCTAGTGATGACTCCACCACGTTTAGTCCTCATCACCATTTCAGCCTATACTAAGGGGGGGAAGATCATGGTGATGCACTAATTCCATTAGGCTGCTGTAACAAATCATCACAAACTTGGCAGCTTAAAGCAACAGAAATCTTCTTTCACAGTTCTGGAAGCTAAGAAATCCAAAATCAAGATATTGGCAGGGCCATGCTTGCTCCCTCTGAAGCCTCTAAGAAGAATTATTCCTGCATCTCTTTGCAGCTGGTGGCTCCTGGCAATCCTTGGCATTCCTTGGCTTGTAGATGCATCACTCCAAACTCTGCCTTTGTCTTCATATGGCCTTCTCTGTGTTTCTCCTCTTCTCTTATTACAAGGACATACATTATTACGATGATTTCCTCACAAGATCTTTAATTATTTACATCTGTAAGAACTCTATTTCCAATTGAGGCCACGTTCTGTGGTCCCATGTAGATATGAATTTGAGGAGAACCTAACTAAACCCACCAGAGGAGGTATCATAGCTTAGGTTGGGAAGAGGTGCAGTAAACTTATACTCACACTCTGTTAGTAAGAACTTTGTTTCAAAATCACACAAGGGTAAGGGAGGCTGGAAATTTAGTCTAACTGAATACCAATGGAAAAGGGGGAAATGGATGTTGGTGAGGAGTTAGCAGCCTCTGTCAGGGTGTAAGTCATGATCACAAGAATTTACAATCTAGGGGAAACAAAATAGAGAGGGAAAATAGAGCAACACAAAGCAACATACGTTAAGCAATAATTTAACAGTAGAGACCGTAATTTCTATAGAGTTCAGAGGAGCGGAGAATCATAATTTAAAGTTCCAGAGAGAAAACGTATGTAACCAGAAGGAAGTTAGATGGGTTTTCAACAAAGAGCCAGGAGGACTTTCTGCATTCATGAAAATGTTTGGTGTTTACATAAGTACTGATGAGGCACAGAAGAGAGACAAAGCTTTGGAGACAAATGGTCCTGAGTTAAAATGCCAGCTCTTTCTAGCTATGTGATCTTAGGCAAGTTAATTAACCTCTCCTATTCTTAGTTTCTTCTGTGTAAATAACTACTTTATAAGTTTTTATGATGGTTAAGATGTAGCAAGTTCAAGCAAAATTATATTATCTTCTTTAATTTTTCAAACTCTAATGAGTTTTGGCTTCAGGTAAAAAGAATAAGGAAAAGGAAATTTCCTTGAATCAGAAGGAGAGGGGACAGAAAAACTGTATTTTAATAAACATTCTGGGAGACACAATCTGGCAGTTTGGAAAACATTTAAAATATGTGGTTATCAACAAATTGACTGAACTTTGGTTTTTCATTTCTTCCTGGACACTTCTATTTCTCCTTTTCCAGCTTCTTTTTCTTAACTTTACCTAAAATGTTACAGTTTCTTATGAATCAGTCATGGACTTTTCTGCTTCTCTCTCTATAAACAGCCCCAGGTGAATTTGCTCTTTTATATATTGTGAAATGTTAGCTCCCTGCTTCTAATTTTCAAATATATTTTCAGTTCAACCTTTTAATCTCTGAAATGAAGAATTGTAGGCAATTGCATATTAATATCTCACTGAAAAAATCCAGAGAAAAGTAAAACAAAATTTTCGGAGTGGTAGATGCGTGGGCCAGAAACTAAACCCAGGTCTCCCTCATGGCAGGCGAGCATTCTACCAGTGAACTACCCGTGACAAGTCAAATTTAATACATTTTTTGAAACAACTCTCAATTTCCGCTTTTTCATCCCTAACACACACACACACATACATACACACACAGCTCCCTCAGTTTTGTCCATATGAGCACATGGCCATCATTGTCCTCCAAAGAATCACATATGTTGAACCATTGGAGTTACTCTTGGCCCTTTTGATTTCCTCACCTCTCCCCTGCACGTACACAACATTAATCTATTGCCAAAATATACCTTAAATTTGTCTGATTCCCTCCAGCTTTACTGCCATCACCCTGTACTAGCCACCATGAACACATCTTTTCTGGCCTATTATAATAGCCTCCTAACTGGTCTCCTGACTCCACTGTTATCCTTCTCATAACCATTCTCCACAGCAAGGTGATCTTTTATATATACAAAAGGAATCATATCACTCCTTGGCTTTAAACACTTCAATAGCTTTCCCTTTCCCTGATAAAGTAATTAATAGTTTGTTAAGTTGCCAGAATGTAATACACCAGAAATGGAGTGGCTTTCATAAAGGGAATTTAATAAGTTACAAGTTTGCAAGTCTAAGGGTGAGAAAATGTCCAAATAAAGGCACCAACAAGAAGTTACCTTCACTCAAGAGAGACTGATGCTGCTCAGAACACCTCTGTTAGCTGGGAAGGCACATGGCTGGCTTCTGCTGGTCCCTTGCTCCTGGGCACCACTGCTTTCAACCTCTGTTTCCTGTGGTTTCCTCTCTAAGCTTCTGTGGGCCTTTATTTAGCTTCTCCAGGACACAACTCCCAGTTCTCCTTTGCTTAGCATCTCATGGGAAGGCACATGGTGCTATCTGCTGAGCTCTGCCCATGTCTAGGCATCTGTTCTCACTGTTGACACTTCAAGCATCTCCAAATATCCATGTCTCTGTCAGGTCTGAAGTAAATGTTATCCAACCGTCTTCATCTGCATCAGTCTGAAGTTTCTCCAAATTGTTTCCCCTTTTAAAGGACTCTAGTAAGCTAATCAAGAACCACCGTGAATGGGTGGAGTCACATCGCCATCTAGTCAAAAGGTCACACCACAGTTGGGTGTGTCATATCCTGTGGAGATCACCTAATCAAATCTTCTACTCTATAATATTGAATCATGATTAAAACAAAAGGCTGTACCCACAAGATTGGATGTAGATAAAAACATGGCTTTTCTAGGGTACATAATAGTTTTAAACCAGCACAATGTCCTTAAAGACCCTGAAATAATATGAATTTTCCATACTTTACTCTCACATTGTGTAATTCTCTCCTATGCTCTATCTACCCTGGTTTTCTTTCCGTTCTCTTAGAAAACAAGATCATTTCTGTCTAAAGGCTTTTGTGTTTTCATAGAAGCCTTATCCTCTTTCTATGGCTGGCTCCTTCATTTTTTTTTCAGGTTATAGTTAAGATCTCACCTCCTCAGAAAAAACTTCCCTATCCACCCAATTAAAAAAAAAAACAAAACAAAAAAAAACGTGCATTGGATTATTCCTTTTCACTTGTAGCACTTGCCACAACTTGTAATTATGCATTCATGTGTCCATTTACTTGCTGATTTCTGTTTGCCTATTTTGTCTTTTATACTTGTTATAAGCATAGCCAGTGCTTTGCATACTGTCTAGCCTGTTACAAGTGCTCCAAAATACGCATTTAAAGTATGAATGGATCCAATGAATAGCATATATGTTTTTCTTGTCCTAACACCCACAGCACAGTAGATTGGTCAAATGAAAAGACTACTGGGATACGGGATTGAAACCTGTGTCCTAGATCTGGCTTCACCATTTCCAAACCATTCTCCATTGATGGGTAAACTCCTTTGATACCATGGAACATCCAATTCCATATCTGACCAATAAAAATAATAATGCTCTTCTCCCTACCTTAAAAAGTTGACAGGCAACAAATGTGGAAGTATTTTGAAAGTACTAAATCCACACATTTCATAAAGAACAGCTTATCAGTACAGTGTAAGAGCTGCGTTTTCTAACCCTACCACACATACATGTGTACTCTTTTTCTCCATTCCCCCTATTCACCTTGCAAGACTAATCTGTTTATGTGAGAGAGTCAGCTAGGTCAGTTTGACAGGGAAAAGAATGACACTAAATAGGCCTGGTCACATTAGCATCATGCTCCAAACATCCAGCAGTAAGCACTCACTGTCATGGCCCCAGGACATGAAAGAGGGGTTCAAGCTATATATATATATGTAGTAGCTATTTGAAAGCATTATTCATCTTGGAATCTCATAAAAATAGGTAAAATATCAAATAAAACAAGTGAAAATATTCATAGAATAATTTTATAATTATTTAAAGCAATAGAATATTTATATTACAGAGAATTCATAGAACTTTGATGAGTTGTGAATAGTAATGTAAAAAGTAAGTGGGGAAAGAGGCCTCCAATCCATCAGCCCTCTCATTGATTAACTGTCCTCTTTGTCAATCACTGGTCTGAATTTTTGGTCTCTGGAAAACACATGAGTTTCTATCAGATCATTTCTATTATCTCCTCAAAGCAGAATGGGCTTTCCTCTTATGAGAGGGGAGTGGAAAGAGGAGTTGGATTTTAGAACTTTGAGGGGAGCAGAAAGGTCTGAAATAGGCATCGAAGAGAGAGAAGGAGGGAGGGAGAGAGAGAGAGAGACAGAGAGAGAGTGAGAGAGGAGGGGAGCAGAATGAGTTGTTTATTTTTAGAGTATTTAATCTGCTGTGTTGTGTTATTCACATTCTCATGGATTCCTAACCTTCCTTTTCCCTCTAAACCTGGGTGGGTGCAACTCTCTGTCCTCAGCTGTTGAGCTTTGATGAAATTACACAATTCAAGATTAGATCTTCTAATAAAGAACAACTTTAATTGAGGTCTTGATTATGCCTAGATACCCTACTATATTTTTCTAGTCACTTCATTCTCCTCTTTTAAACTCTCCACAATGTCATTACAAACCTTCTCTCTTTCAAAATTCTGGCTTATCTCCTCATTCTATTATCCTCTTACTTTGAAGAGAAATTAGAAGCTATCAGGTAACCTATCAGATAGAAGCTATCAAATGGAAGCTAATGTAACCATTTATTTTTGGAAGCCAAATGTACAAACCTACTTCATCTTCAGCCCTTTAATCCTCCTTCTATCCTGTTATGGACAATGTGCTGCTTTGAAAGGATGTGTGTCCCCTAGAAAAGCCATGTTTTAATCCTAATCCCATTTTGTAAAGGCAGCCATTTCTTCTAATCCCTATTCAGCATTGTATGTTTGAAACTGTAATTAGATCATCTCCCTGGAGATGTGATGTAATCGAGAGTGGTTATTAAACTGGATTAGGTAACGACATGTCTCCACCCATTTGTGTAGATCTTGATTAGTTCCTGAAGTCCTACAAAAGAGGAAGCATTTTGGAGAATGAAGGAGATTCAGAGAGAGCAGAGAATGCTGCAGTACCACAAAGCAGAGAGTCCATGAGCCAGTGACATTTAGAGATGAAGAAGGAAAATGCCTCCTGGGAAGCTTCATGAAACAGGAAGATAGGAGAGAAAGTAGCAGATGACGCCTTGCTCACCATGTGCCTTTCCAGCTGAGAGAGAAACTGTGACTGTGTTTGCCATGTGCCTTTCCAGATGAGAGAGAAACTCTGAATATCATCAGCCTTCTTGAACCAAGGTATCTTTCTCTGGATGCCTTTGATTGGACATTTCTATAGACTTGTTTTAATTGGACATTTTCTCAGCCTTAAAACTGTAAACTAGCAATTTATTAAATTCCCCTTTTTAAAAGCTATTCTGATTCTTGTATATTGCATTCAGGCAGCTAGCAAACGAGAACAGACAAGAACTTGCTCCTCCTATACAAGGCATATCTAGCTCCTTCTCAAGAATATACACTGTAGGTTACTCTTAGAATTTACTCTCTCCTTTCCAACTAGTTCCTTCTTGTTGTTCTTAAATGTTTTCAATCTCTCCCATTAACACAAAACTAAATAAAGCAAAAATCTATTAACCTTTCCATCCTGTATGATAATTCACTCCCTCTCTCTTCTTTTTCATAGCTATATATCCTTAAATGCTGGCTTATACCCTCTATTTCCATTACTTTCCTCCATGTGCTCTTCAATCATTTGCTGTGCTGGTTTGAAATGAACTACATACCCTAGGAAAGCCATGTTTTAATCTTAATTGCATTTTGTAAAGGCAACCATTTCTTCTAATCCCTATTCAGTACTGTGTGTTTGAAACTGTAATTAGATCATCTCCCTGGAGGGGTGACTTTATTAAGAGTGGTTGTTAAACTGGACTAGGTGGAGACATGTCTACACCTATTTGGGTAGGTCTTGATTCATTTACTGGAATCCTATAAAAGAGGAAACATTTTGGAGAAAGGGAGATACTGAGAGAGCAGAACGATGCAGCCATGAGAAGCAGAGTCCACGAGCCAGCGACTTTTGGTGATGAAGATGGAAAATGCCTCCCGGGGAGCTTCATGAAACAGGAAGCCAGGAGAGAAAGCTAGCAGATGACACTGTGTTAACCATGTGCCATTCCAGATGAGAAAGCAACCCTGACTATGTTTGTCATGTGCTTCCTCATTTGAGAGAGAAGCCCTGAACTTCATTGGCCTTCTTGAACCAAGATATCTTTCCCTGGATGCCTTAGATTGGACATTTTTATAGACTTGTTCTAATTGGGACATTTTCTCAGCCTTGTGATTATAAACTAGCAACTTATTAAATTCCCCCTTTAAAAATCCATTCTGTTTCTGGTATATTGTATTCCAGCAGCTAGCAAACTAGAACATTTGCCATCATGCTTCCTGCTTAATTGTAATCCAAAATGTAGGTTTATTCTTGGTTTCCCTCAACTCTTCCCTCACCAAGCCCTGTCAATTTTATCTATCATATATTTCTTAATTCTATTCATATCTCTCCATTTTTCCATTATCACCTTGGTCTAAAATACCACAAACTCATGCCCTATGCCAATAGCATACTCATTTATTTATATCTACTCCTGCCCTTCTCCAAGCCCCAGAGCAATATTATTGCCCCATATACCCTGATCACCCTATTGCCCCTGTTGAAAACTCTTAGTAGCTTCCTATTGCATTCAGGCCCAAGGCAGGTTTATGGGTCCCTGAATGAACAGCTCCCTAACTACTACTACCTTTCTAGTTCCATCTTGTACCATGTCACTGTTGAGCTCTCTCCTCCCATGGCCAGCTCATGTGCTCATCGTGTTCTCTCACACCACATAGGTTTTACATATGCTGGTCCCTTTTCCCTCCACACATTACCTAGAAAACTCCTGTTTATCTTTCACCTCTCTGCTCAAGGATCACTTCCTGAAGGAAACTTTTCTGAACTTCCTGCCAGAGTAAAAACACTCCCACTGCCATTATAGACTTTTATATCACTATCCTCTTCTTTATCACATTTTGGAGGACTCCATTTAAACAATGTCTCTCTTCCTCATTCTAGTACAAGGTGCACAGGGCTGCCAACCATGTCTATTTTGCTCTGTATTCTATATATAGCATTTGACATAGTGTTATAACATGTAGCAGGGTTCCTAACATTCATGCCTCCATTTAACAAATATTCTCCAGGACCCACTTTATGTGTGTGTACAAACACATATACATAAATATCACATATATTTAAATAAATCTATGTGTATTTATGCATGTATATTCATTTAATCTGTATAATAAACCTAAGTAAACCAAATCCATTTATATATTACACATGAATATATACATATTAAATATATTATAAATGAATAAATAAATAGCTGTATAAATATACATGCTGTTCTAGTTTGCTAGTTGCCAGAATGCAATATATCAGAATTAGAATGGCTTTTAAAAAGGGGAATTTAATAAGTTGCTAGTTTACAGTTTTAAGGCTGAGAAAATGTCCAGTTAAAACAAGTCTATAGAAATGTCCAATCAAAGGCATCCAGGAAAAGATACCTTGGTTCATGCATATTAATTTAGTCTTTAAAATAAGGCCAAGCAGTGGAGTATTTTACCTGAGGTCCCCTTGCTAGTAAATGTCAGAGACAAGATTTAAACCCAGGTTTCAAAGCCAGTGGTTGCCACTATATATCACTGTCCCATAAACCAGGTATAATTCATGTCCTTTTACTGCAGTGGTTCTCAATGCTGGCTGCATGTTGCAATCATATGAGAGCTTTAAAAATGTTTATTCTCAGCCTCCCACCCCAGATATTCTATTTTGGTTGGTTTAGGGTTGGGCCCAAGCATTCATGTTTTTGTAAAGCTGCCCAGGTGATTCTAATATGTAACCAGGGTTGAGAATGTTTGCTAGAAAGACAAAACTAGGTTAAGTGGAGAGGGTAGCCTGAAATAATGATGATGGAGATATAAACAAAATTTTAATAAAATTAAATTAAGATGGGGTGGAAGTTGAGGGTGTTGGTCCCAGATTTCCTCTTTTATTAAATTTTAATTGGTTGTTGTTGTTACTATTTCTAACCTGGATTATGATTTTATGACCATACTATACTTCTACCTACTACCAATTTTTCTAAGGTCACACATTCTAAGGTAGTAAGAGTAGAGTGACAATAAGAGTATTTCTCTGTGTCAGCTATCACCTGCTCTTTCAAAACCCCAGTCTCTCTAAAAGTTGCCAAATAACCCTGGGACTCCCCTGGGGTATTCCACAAATATTTTGAGAATTGGATGCTTTGTCCTCTGAATGATGCATTTGTATCCCTTCCTGCTTCATGACAATGTAGCAATATCTCTAGCCACTAATGACACCAAAATATGCCTTCTAAGGGCACCACCATTATTGATTGGTGGTGTGCATTAGGGTGAATGAAGGTTAGACTTTAACTGGAACCCATGATATGGAATAATGGACAGACATTTGGATTTGTCCTTTCCTAACTATTTTCTTGATTGCACTTATGAAAAATAGTTGAAAAGAACGGTATAAATTTCAGATAAAACAAATTAATTAATTTAATAAATAATGCCCACATTGTGAAAATATTAGTAATTTCTCTAAGAAAGCATAAAATCTTATTCTAATTGTTAAATGTTCTATTGTCCCATAACTCAAATGTCACTAACATCAAGACTCTATAGTATCTTCAGCACAATTAGAAAAATCAACATCTTCTTATCCATAGACTACCTACTGGATCTTTCATTTTACAACTCCTTATGGCCAGTTTTAATCCCAGTACAAAGAATCATTAAATTTTTCCCTATAATTGCAAATAAGAATCCATATTTTGAAATGACAGCCACTTATGATAAAGGCTTTCTTATATAAAGGGCTAAGAATGTTTTTTTTTTTTGCTTCTTATTCTTATGGTAAGTTGTTCTGTCTTTCATTGATCACTTATCAAGCAAGTCATCACTCAAAGAACTAAATTTCCAGACTACATCTGCCACACATCAGAGTCTTTCAATTTCTCTACATTCTGAAAGGATCGATTCCCCTGACTTATGATTTATACACATGCATATCTGAGAATCACATTACTAATAACACCATCGTTAACATTTTTGTATATTTAATTTCAGCAGTGGGTGTAAGGTATGTTCCCTTAAGGTTAAACCCCAAATCACAGTAATTCATGCTTATTAATTTGTTATCAATCCTCATAATAAATCAAGTAAGTATTATCAAACTTTATTCCGCCAAGCCCTGTCATATTTGGCAATAAAATAATTCTTATATTCATATTCTATGAATAGTGTAACAATATTCAAAGAATTGGATAAATATCCTGCTTTTTTGTACTTTAATAGTGATAATATATAGGCACCATGGTAGATGAAAGAAATACTTATCATAGAAAAACCTATAACTATGAAATCAATAATAAAATTACCAAAAAATTAACTAGGCCATTGTCTTCAGAGAACTAAAGATTATTTTCTCTGTTACCCCACTGTTGTAAATAAAAAAACATAATCTGAGAAGAAAAGAGTGGGTTGGTCCTGCAGAAAGATTTTTCTTTTTTAAATTCTAAGGAGACACAAGATTCTTGAAATATAGGGCAACACGGGAAGGATGTACAAGATGTCTGAGAATCCTACATCTGCTCCGCACACTGCTTTGTTGGACGTGATCCTTAAGGAGAATGTATCTAATTATAGGAGAAAGAGGAGGTAGTCCATCTTGAGGGGAACCCTAGGGATATTGAAAATAAAAAGACTAATTCTCATCCTTTTACTGAAGAAGGCTTGGATGCCATCAGTAAAAATGTAAGTATCCTAATACCTGGGTTGGTTGACCTGTTTGTTGATTCTAACAATGGATATATTTACTCTAAACAAAGTTATGGTTTGTACAATCCTTTACAAATATGGCATTAGTTATGGTTATGAGTAGTTAACACAGCACCCACAAAGCAGGTAGGAAGAACTAACCCAACTGCAAATGGAATTAGGTAAACGATTAGGCACTGTAATGGTCTGGTTCAATATTGCTGTACAATAAGTAGAAGACAGCTCGAGTCCGTGAAAAGCCACCATTCGATTGGAGTTGGCACTCAAAAAGAATCCTATTTGCCTTCTCAGTTCCCAATATTTCTATCTCTTCCTGTCAGTCATGAATTCCGTATTTCTGGATCTCCTTATTTCCTCTCTGAACTGTTTTAATAGCCTTTTGACTGATCACACTGCTTCCAGTCTTTTCCCTTTCCAACTTATCCTCAGAACTTCTGCCAGAGGAATCTCACCACATATGCAGATAGGACCTTGCCAGTATCCTGCTTAAAACCATCCTTTGTGCTCAATTTCGCCAACATAGAGTCAAAACCCTTTAGCACAGGTTACAAGGTTCTCCATATCCTGAATGTTGCCTACTTCTCCATCCTCATCCTCACCACTTCCTGCTTTCTATTCAGTGTCCTAGTGGGGCCAAGGTGTTTGCAATACCTTGAATATATCATACTGCTTCCCCCCATCATGTCTTTGCTCATGTTCTCTATTGCCAGAAACACCTTTCATCCCCTAAATCTCAGATAGGGCATTGTCTTCTTACCGAATCATTCTCTGACCCTCTGCACCCCAACCCCCACAACAACGTTGAATGGAATCCTTTTTATCTGTGCTCCCGTTGTCCCCATCCATGCTTCTATCATGGTACCTAAAATATCCTCTTGTGGTTATTTAACTTAATGACAATATCTCTGTAACTATCCTAAAAGTATAAGAACCAGTGCATATGGACTTTTTTTGTATGCTGTATTGCAGGGTCACATTTCATTATTTTTCTACATGAGTATCTCATTTTGGCAGAACCATTTGTTGAGTTTTTTGTCTGTTTGTTTTGCTTGTTTGTTTGCTATTTCAGAATGGCATAGAACCTGGATCTCCCACATGGCAGGTGAGAGCATATGGACTTCTGAGACCCTACATCCCCCAAAGAGTCTATTTAGCAGGGATCCAATAGATGTTTGTTAAAGTGATCTGAAAGTATTCTGATAACAAACTTCTTCTGTAGAAACTAAAACATAAACTTTTGCATTATTTGTTTATTTTCTAAGCACTATTTTATAACCACAGAAATAATTGTTCCTTTTTCGTTTCTTTCTAAGAAGTTATGGTTAGACGTTATGGTGGAGACTCAGGCTGTGATATTTAAATCTCTGTCAGGAAGTGGAGCAGTACAACATGGCAAGGCAAGATATGTCATGGGGTTTCCTTGATAAGGACCCTCTAGTTGCTAAAAGTTAAAATATGATGGAAATATATATAGCAACTGCTTCAAATTCATCTCATTATTTTCCTATAACCCAAACAGTCCAAATACCTTGGGATGCCTAATGAATGTATTTATGGAAGCAGCAACTTGAGCACTGAGTATGAAACCTTTAAAATTTTAAGTTCCCTGAAGTTAAACTTCATCTGTGCTCATTATTATTTATTTTCTTCTTGGAAAAATTGCATGATGGCTATCTATACAATGCTAAAACATCTAGACACTTATTTTCTGTCATGAATCCACTTAATCAGCTATTTCAATGAATAAATGCATTAAAATAACTATTACCAGCCAAGTCAGAGACATTAGCCAAGCTGGTTAATAAGAAAATTCACTAGATATCAACATGGGATTATAGCATTAGAAGAAAATTGTAATAAACAGAATTTGGAGCATCCTGCTTATTAAAGCCATGTATAGGTTACATGGCTGGAATTTAGAAACTCAACAGACTTGAGAAACTGCTGCTTGAATTTAGTTATAACACCTTAAAAGAGTAGAAAAAATTAAACCAGTTAATTGAATTCAGAATCATAAATTCAAAAACTGAATTAAATCAGGGTTGCTGTTGTTGTTTTCTTATTAGAAAGGCAATACATACATATTTGTTGTTGAAAATTAGAAAGTAACAGAGAATAACTCCTACTTCTCAACACCACGTAATATTTCTGGACATCGACAGGGAGCTAGAATCTGAATTATATCCTTTCCAGAGAAATGGGATTGAGAAGTGTGCATGTGTGTGAGCTAGAATCTGAATTATATCCTTTCCAGGGAAATGGGATTGAGAAGTGTACATGTGTGTGTTTAATGCTACCATTGAATGTTCTTCAAAATACATTGCTACATAGCAATATGCACCCACTCCTAAGTATTTAGCCAAGAGAAATAAAAACCAGTATGTCCCTAAAAACTTGTGCATGAAATATTTGTAGTAGCTTTATTCATAATTGACAAAACTGGAAACAATATTGATTCTCCTCAACTAGGACGTGGATAAACAAAATGGTACTTCCGTACCATAGAATAATAATTAATAATAAAAAGAAATGAATTATCAAACCATGCAACATGAATCTCAAATGCATTAGGTTAAGTCAAAGAATCTAGACTCAACAGGCTACCTAATGTATATGACCACTTGGAAAAGGCAAAACAATAGGGGGGGGAAACAGCTCTTGAATGCCATGGGTTAAGAGTTGAGGGAGAGTTTGACTCGAGGAATGATAAAATAAAATAGTTTTGGTGGGAGGGAGTGACAGAATTATTGTGCTCTTTTTTTAATTGTGTTGGTGTTTATTTGACTCTTTAATTGTCACAACTCATGAAACTGTAGACCAAAAAGTTTTACTGTATGCAAATTAAATTTAAAAGCAAAAGAAATCAATATGCAAAAAGGTGTACATTATGTGCTCCTCTTTGTGTTTAAAAATGCATATATGTGTATATCATGAACTAATATGTATATATGTATGCCTGTACATGTATATAGACTATTTCTGTCATTATTCAAGAAACTCTTTAGAATGGTTGCACCTGGAAGAGATTAGCAATACCAAGCTAGAAGCAGATAATTTTCACTAGGTATCTTCGTATATTGTTTGAATTGTTTACCATGTCTGTATAGTGCTTTACAATCAAATAAACAGCTAACTAAAAGAATATATATAAGTTATGGTGCTGTAATTTTTGGGCCAAATTTAGGTAAGTTTTCTTTTTTGACTGATCAAACTCTAAATATCCTTTTTCCTCAAATATGAGCAATATAAGGTTCTAGAAAGGTTCTGAGAGCTGATTGATAGTAGAAGTAGTATGAACAGTGGGGTTATATGTTTTTGTGATTCAAAAAGAGAAGTTAGTCAGTGTGGCCTGATGAGAAGCCAAACCAACAATCAACCAAGGGAGAGGCAGAGGCTTGTTTCATGCTGGAAATGGCCTCAGCTTTGTCAAGAGCAGTCAGCACAACCACTGGATGTGAAAAAAAGACTAAGAAAAATATAGGAACTCGGACAGAATGCCAAACTTGGTAGCCACCTGAAATTGTATGTGTAGAAGGACCTCTATTCAATTTTCCATTTAAACTGCCAATTAAATAACCTGAAGATGTGGAATTAACTTCAAGAATCTTTAAGCAGCTCTCTGCACTACAGGGTTGCCCTAAGTCTCAAGTGACTGTGGACAGATATGGTTTCATATCCGTGGTTATGCAGGATGCTAGAAAACCTCACGAATGGTGCACCCAGGATGCGAGAAAACCTCACAAATGGTGCACGCAGGATACTAGAAAACCTCACGGATGGTGCATGCAGGCTCTCTCTGAGGCAACAGGTTTCATCATGTTCTGAGAAGGAGGTACCAGAACAGCACTTTGAAAAAAAGAACATCAACACTGGGGCTGGAATTCAAATATTTATGCGTCTGCATGTATATATGTTTAATTAAAAATTCACTTGCAGGTTGTTCTTCACTCCCTTGGTTGGTTGCCAATGGAACATTACCTGTGAAATTTATATTCCATTTATCTATTTTTTTATAAAAAGGAAACTGTGTTTATTGAGTAAGGAGACAGCTGATTAATACAGTGTGGAAGGGATACTCTTTTCTTGTGCATTGACACACCTGGTGCATCAACCCAGAACTCTTTTTTTTTTTTTTTTTTTGGCATGGGCAGGCTCTGCGAATCAAGCCTGGGTCTCCAGTACAACAGGCAAGAACTCTGCCACTGAGCCACCAGTGCATCGCCCCCCAGAACTCTTTTTAAAAATTCAGTAGTTGCAATGTGATGCTGGAAATTTGGAACCTTTTGCTATTTTGCTATTTTCATTTGTTTAAATTTTTATTAGGCACACGAATCTTCACTTAAAGAAAAGTGCATGGAATATAAATGAACAGCTTCATATGACTATATGTTCTAGTTTGCTAGCTGCTGGAATGCAATATACCAGAAATGGAATGGCTTTTAAAAAGGGGAATTTAATGAGTTGCTAGTTTACAGTTCTAAGGCTGAGAAAATGTCCCAATTAAAACAAGTCTAAAGAAATGTCCAATCAAAGGCATCCAGGGAAAGATACCTTGGTTCAAGAAGGCCGATGAAGTTCAAGGTCTCTCTCTCAAGTGAGACGGCACATGGCGAACACAGTCAGGGCTTCTCTCTCAGCTGGAAGGGCACATGGCAAATACGGCATCATCTGCTAGCTTTCTCTCCTGGCTTCCTATTTCATGAAGCTCCCCGGGAGGCGTCTTCCTTCTTCATCTCCAAAGGTCACTGGCTGGTGGACTCTCTGCTTTGTAGTGTTGCTCTCTCTGAATCTCTCTGAATCTCTCATTCTCCAAAATGTTTCCTCTTTTATAGGACTTCAGAAACTAACCAAGACCCACTCAAATGGGTGGAGACATGTCATCCCCTAATCCAGTTTAACAACCATTCTTAACTAAATCACATCAACCAGGGAGATGATCTCATTACAGTTTCAAATATACAGTATTGAATAGAGATTATTCTACCTTTATGAAATGGGATTTATATTAAAACATGACTTTTCTTAGGGGGCATGCTTCCTTTCAAACCAGCACACTATAATTTTCAGGAAATAAATTCTTCATTAAATTATCCCCCACTTCCTGATTTGCCTTTCATTTTCTTAATGATATCTTTCAAAGAGCAGAAGTGTTGATTTGAATGAAGATCACTATATCAGTTTTTTCTTTTATGTTTAGTACATTTTTTATCAAATGTAAGAATCATTTGCCTATTTCAATTTTGCAAAGTTATTTGCTTATGCGTCTACCTAGAAGCATTATAGATTTCTATTTTACATATGTCCATAATCATCTCAAATTAGCATTTGTGTAAGGTGTGAGGTAGGGGCTGATGTACCGTGTTTTCCTTAAGTTTATCCAGGAGTTCTGTTGCCATTTATTAAATTTATTAAATAGGCTATTTTCCTCTGCTTATTGAAGTTTTGAAAATGAATTGACATGTATTTGTGGATTTCTGGACTGTATTCTGTTCCATTGCTCTATTTGTTTACCCTTATGCCAAAACACAATGTTTTGATTACATTATAATTTTGGAGGTTTTGAAATCATACAGTCTTGGTCTTCAATTTTTTTCTTTTTTTAAGATTGTTTTGGCTATTCTGGGTTCTCTGAATTTCTAAATAAATTGTAGAATAAGCTTATTAAGTGCTATGGAAAAGCCAGTGTGTGTGTGTGTGTGTGTGTGCAGTTTTATACAATTTTTATATGTATAAATTCGTATTTCTCACCATACTTAAAATACAGAACAGTTCCATCAATACAAGTATCCCTCCCTTGCCCTTTATAACCACACACACCTGTCTCTGGCTTCCCCCATCTCTAATCCTGGCAACTGCTAATCTATTCTCCATCTCTATAATTTTTTTATTTCTATTTATTTCATATAAATAGAATCATATATTAAATAACATGGGATTGGCACAATCCCCTGGAGATTCATCCACATCATATCAATAGTTTGTTCCTGATTGCCGAGTTGCTTCCTTTGGCATGTCTGTAGGGCAGTTTGTTTAACTAGTATCTATTGGAGGGTATCTGGGTTGTTTCCAACTTTTAGCAATCATGAACAGAGCTGCTATGAACATGTGTGTACAGATTTTTGCATGAACATAAGTTTTCGTAAAGCTCTGGTATAAATACCCAGAGTGTAAGTACGAATCATTTGGCAAATGCATGCTCTGTTTTTAAAAGAAACCGCTAAATGCTATCTTAGACACCTATTAGAATGGCTAAAATAAAAAAAAATAGTGACCACCACAAATTGTGATGAGGATCTTTCAGCACAGATTGTCAAGCTTAAGACCCCAAAGAATCATTTGCTATAATAGCTGGAGCAAAGTAGTGTGTATTGAGGGGGAGAGGGGTGAAGATAAAAATCACTCCAACTCTGAACAGCCAGCCAACGTTCCTGGTTCCTAAGAGGATGTAGCCCAAGTCAGGTCTCCTGCAGTGTTAGGAAGTTTGGTAAAACACCAAGCTGCTGAGTCTCTTGGTTTGTCCTCTAGACAGCTACTTGCAGAAAAACGCCACAGCTTTGTAGGAATCTTGAATAATTTAGAATTTGGCCTATCTTCCAAAAAAGACCAAGAGAGAAAAGGAGCAGTATTTCTTATTTTTGATTTTCTCTGAGAACTCAAACTAGTATCTGATTCAGTAAATAAACAAGCAGTTGTATACCTTTCATTAGGAGAGTGGTAGAAACTAAAATGCAAGCATTAAAATTCAGATATATGTCCTTCTACCTTTTGGTTTGAAGCTATAGATGATTCATGTTATCTGTTAAGTACACAACTAAAATATGTTATTAAATATTTCTCATTTTTTTAATACTTACTACTGTTAGATGAAACAATCATCAAAGATCCCTTCTCTTAAATGCATGTCAATTATGAAGAAATTGTAGAAAAGGAGACCATACGTCTTTCCAAATACTAATAGTCAAGAATTAAACATTTTCCAAATCCCGCCTAGAGTAAGTGACTTGCTGCTTCCTGCTACTTGCATTGGGTTTACTATTTACTGTTTTATGGGAGCATCACAGAATGATCAAAGATATGTCAATTTTGATGTCAATAGCAGGTCAGAGTTTATTCTACATCTTTAGCTGTGTGTAGAATGTCTGTATCTCTTGGTGGGAGATGTTTGTGGTAGTACAGAGGACAATCTTATTCCTGGGGGCACCCGTGCCCAGGCTTTCAGGGACCCACTGCCTCAGCTCCCCCCACCACCTGCATCTGTCCACATTGCTAACTTCAACTGTGTATATTTTTACATTATGTAAATTCTCAATCAGCCTGTCTTGTTCAAATTGAATATGTCATTATACCTGACATTCTTGTAACTACTGTGTCATAAATAAGATTCCTATAAGAAATACTGTCTTAAAAAAATACCATGCTGAGAGTGGCAACTTTAATACCACATTAGTGGGTTGTGGCTTTTTTTTATAGGATCTTTAAGACAAGTATCTTTTTTAATGAACTAAGGCGAATAAAGGCACAACTAAAAACTATTCAGGAAAATAAACCTCACTATGCACACTTAATTTAAACCCAACTTGATTATTATACATAACCCTTTTTAGATATTGCTAGATTCAATTAACTAATCTTTGTTAAGAATTTTGCATATAACTGAGGAAGAATATTGGCAATATTTATGCATGTCTCGTCAGGTTTTGATACCATGACAATATTACTGTTTTGGTTTGCTAAAGCTGCCAGAATATAAAATCAGAAATGCAAGTTGAAGCACCCCACTTCTCTGATATCAAAGTCTGTTTGGGTTTGCTAAAGCTGCAGGAATGCAATATACCAGGAACAGATTGGCTTTTACAAAGGGGATTTATTAAGCTTCAAGTTTACAGTTCCAGCCGGCATCTGGAACACCTCTGTCAGAAGGGAAGGCACATGGCTCACACGTACTAGTCTCTGCTTCTGATTCATTGCTTTCAACTTTTGATTCCAGTGGTTTTCTTTCTAAGCATCTCTGGACCCTGACTTAGCTTCTCTGGGGCAAACTCTGGTTTTTGTCTCTTAGCTTGGCATCTCCAAAGTCTGTATTTCTTGGTTTCATCTCTCTGCCCTCTGTGGGTTCTGAGATCTCTCTAGATTTTCTGTCTTTTCTTCTCTTCATACAAGTCTTCAATAAAAGGATTAAGTACCATCTTTAATGGGTGGGTGAGGTCTCCATGGAAACAATTAAATCAAAAGGTCCCACCCACAATAGGTCTGTACCCACAAAATTGGGTTAGAAGAACATGGTTTTTCTGGAATATACAACAGTTTTGAATTAGCACAGCTGTCTTTATAAAACAGGTTGAGAACTTTTACTTGTCTATTTCCTTTTAAAAGTTGTACTATTTTCATAATTTCTTCCTCAATTGGTTGATAACATTCTTAGTGATATCATCCACAGCAGGGGTTTTTCTTTGTGAGTTTTTAAATATGCATACATATATACCTAAATTTAATTACTTCAGTAAACATAGGGCCTTTCAGATTTTCTATTTTAATATTTTGATACTGGAAAGTTGTATTTTGTCTAGGAATATGCTGATTTCATCTAAAATCTTTAAATTATTAGTATTAAGTTGTTCCTAATATCCTCTTAGACTCTTTTTACTCTTCTATATTGTTATCTTCCTTTTCAATTCTAGTACTAAATGCTATTTTTGCCTCCTTTTTTCCCCTTGACTAATATTACCTTTGGCTTATTAACTTTATTCGCTTTTCCAAAATCAAATTTTGTCTTTTTTGCTCCTCCACATTGTATATTTCTATCTATTACTTGTTTTCATTAATTCTTTCCTTAAAATTTCCTTAGTTTAATTTGTTCATACTGGGGTATAAAAGTTCACCTAAACCCTGCTTTTCCTGCATCTCACAAGTTTTAATATTTTATATCCTTTTCTGTAGATTCTATAATGTCAATAACATACCTACTGGCATGATATGTATCTTTTATTGTGACATGTATCTTTTATATACTCTTCTTGATTAATTTCACCACATGCATATCAATTTTATTAATGTTTTTAAGAAATTAAATTTGTATTGTTTTATATTCCCTCTATTGTATGTCTTTTCATCTCTCATTTATTTTAGTTTGAATTCATATGTTTTTCTTCTACTTTCCTTGTTTCTTTATATACAGATATGAAATTTCCTCTCAGAATTGCTTTAGCCATATTTCACAAGATTCGATGTTGCATGTTTGCAACATTCCTAATTTCCCTTTGACCCAAGAAATATTTACAAGTGTATGTCTCATTTTTAAAACACATGATCTATGAATTCAATCTATATGATCAAAGAATACATTGTATATGATTCTAATCCATGGAAATTTATTGCAGCTTGCTATATGGCCCAATGTGTGGACAACTTTCATAAATATTCTGTGTTCAAAAGAAAATAATACTGCAATTCTTGGGTGGAATGTAGCATTAGGTTAAGTTTGCTAATCTTGCTTTGCAAATCTTTCATATTCTTCTATTATATATTGAGAGAAAGATGTCTAAAGTACCTTATAATTATTTCATTTCTAACACTGTTGCTCTACATGTATGTAAAGGACATGCTTTTAAGTGTATATAAATATTGGTTTGCATTTTCCTGGTAACTCTATTTCATTATTGTTAAGTAAGCTTCTTTATCTTGTTTAAAACTGTACATGAAGGTCTATTTTGTATAATATTTACATTGCCACATTTTCCTCCTTTTCTCCTCTCTTTCTTCCTCACCTGATTGTTTTCTCTCTTATTCTTCTACCTGTTCCACTTCTTTTTCTTTCATTCCTTTCCTTCTCCTCCTTCCCCTTTGTTTCCGCTTTTTCTTCTTTTTAAGTACTTATGATGGTAACATTTTCCATATTTTTACTTTTAGTCTTTCATAATATTTATATTTTTCTTGTACATCTAGTAAATGGCTTATAGTTTTTAAATAAAATCTTACTGAGAAGCCCTGCCTTCTAACTGTAGCTCTTAGCTCATTTACATTGAGGTGAATACTGATATATTTGAGTTTATAGCTACCAACTTTCTGCGTGATTTCTATTTGTCAAAATTATTCTATGTTTCTTTGTCTCTTATTTCCTGCATTTGGGAAGAATTGACTATTTTAAAAATTATTTCATCCATTTGTCTTCCTGATGGTTCGGAAGTTTAATTTTTTTTTTTTTACTATTCCTTTAGTAGTTAACTTAGATTATAATTTCCATTTTTGACTGATTAAAACATGACATTGATTGGTGTCTGTACTCTTTTCCCAGAAAATGCAATGACCTTGGCCTAAATTAATTCAGTTTACTCCCAACTTACATGCTATTGTTGTATAATACTTTCATTCTCTCTACACTTTAAATCCTGCAATTCATTGTCATTGTTTTCACTGCCAATGTTTAATTAGATTTACCCACATGCTTACAATTTCTGTTGGTCTTTTTCCATTTTAGGATTATTTGACTGGAAAATACCCTTAATTAAGTTTTAGTGTAAGTCTCCTGATTTGGGGGTGGGGGTTGGCTTTTATTCTCTTTTGCCTGGAAATATCTAGTTTCATCCCTGTTCTTAAAGGACCCCTTTGCTGGGTATACAACTCTACTTTAGTTTTCCTAGTTCCTATTGATAGTTCTGCTGTCATTCCAACTTTCATTCTTTTGTAGGGCATCGGTATTTTGATATAGCTGCTTTAAAGATGTTCTCTTTGTTTTGGTTTTGGTAGTTTCATTGTGATGTGTTTAAGTGGGTACTTCTTTTCATCTATCCTATTTAGAAATATTTGGCCTCATTGAATTTATGAATTGACACTACAAGAATTTTGGAAAAATTCTTCATATTATCTTTTCAAAGGTTTCTTCTTACTCTCATTCTCATTTCTCTCTGAGACACCACTTAAAAATACATTTGTTATTCTCTCATACCCTTTCTATCTTCTGTATCTTCCATCTTTTTTTCTCAATAATTTATTGTGGGTAATTTCTTCTGATCCATCGTCTACATCATTGACTATCCCTTTGCCTGTGTCTAATTTGCTATTGAAATTCTCCACTGAATTCTTTATTTTAGTTACTGTATTCTACCAGTTCTAGAATTTCTGGTTGATTTTATTTAAAATTTTCAATGTCATATTTTATAGTTTCTTGTTTCTTGCTGAATTTTCTTAAGATTTGGTTCTTATTTTGGAACAAAAACATAGTTCATTTAAAGTTTGAAATTGGAAACTGGTTTTATATATATATATATAATACATATATGTAAATAAATACATACATATACATATTATATATACATAAATACATATATATATATATATATATATATAGAGAGAGAGAGAGAGAGAGAGAGAAAGAGAGAGAGAGACAGCCTCTGATGGATCTAATGCCTGTAATTTGTGCCAGTAGTTTATTTTTACTCTTTACATGTGTCATCCAAGATAAATACTGAATTTGAAAAATTATTTGAAGATATAATTTGAGGAATAAGATGATGTGGTCTTTTCCAGAGAACATTTTTCCAGGCACCTAGGAACACTAGTAATCTGAGATCACCTTAATATAATTTTAGGGTTTGAAATTCTCCTGATCTGCTTAGTTTACAGTTCATTCATATTTGGTTCTTCCTCTTTCCTAATATGATTTCTTTGAGCATCCCAAGCCAAAAAACACAGAGTGGTTTGCCACAGTCCCCAACCTTGATAGGTCCTGAAACTCAACCTTTGTCCCTCCAGCGTTTTGTTGCTGACAAAATTTCAGCTCAGACTCTCAACCATTTCATTCTAATTGACAAATGATCTCAGCAAAATAGTTGCTCCTAATGCTGAATGTGTATGTAAGAATAAAAGAATTTGACAGAGCCATCAGGTATGATGGCTCCTAAAGTGCCCTAAAATGACCTCTGTCTTTGTTATGACATAAATACTCAAAAAACCTATACCTTGAAATCTCCAGCTATCTTTAAACAGCTATTACAGTTCAATCATCTAGGGATTTATCTAAACCTTTTTTAACTCATTTAAACCTTCAGCCAGTACAATCTTTTGGAAGTATCAAATTCCATGTGTGATTTGAGAGTTTTCAACCTTTCAGATGCAATTATATTCCTTTGAGTGCAATTGAAAAGTATTTGGTACTTGTGGCTTCCAAATCCATTTACAGAAAAGACTGCAGTCTCATAGCTCCTGTGAGATTCAGGAAAGGAAAAGTATATATTTGGGTGTGTGAGTATGTCTATCTGTCTGTCTGTCTAATTATCCTTTGTATTTTCAAGATGTATTAGGCTGCCTTTCTTAAAAATCCTTCATTAACTTATTTGTTTTCCCATATTCTAAAAAAGTGGTAAAACTTTCTTTTCTCAGGCTATAAAAAAGCAAAATTACTTGTAACTTGGGTTTTCCCCACATTTCCTCAGCTCCGGGTATAAGAAAATGTAGCAAGTTACCATTTTATAATTTTATTTCACTTTTAGAGATATTTTCCAGTTTTCTCCTGTTGGATATGTTCAAGGAAAAAAAATTTTCATAACTTCCTTACTTCCTGTGGGAGTTAATATTTACTAAGGATAATAATCAGGCTGAAAACTGTAAGGTATAATAATATTTCTACAGTTTTCAGGATGAAAATTTAATTTCATAGTCAGGAATTTCAACTATAGAGTTTAAATAGTGAAAATTAAATAATCAACTCAAAGCCAACCAAGGTAGGTAAAGAATATTTCATGAGTGATTATTTTAAAAGTGAATGTTCATCAAGAAGATAAAAATAAACACATGCTAATTTTGTGCTTTCAAAAACATTTGTTTAAATAATCATCTTAAAGATTAGCCTAGAATTTTCATTTCTTGGTTCTGCTTCAAATATGGGTATGTTATCAAAATATCTGGGACTTTAGGTCATAGTCCCAGACTTCTAGCCACAATTTACTTATGATTCTAAGATTTTAAGAAGAAAGGTACAAAGATTCTCTTTCTTCCCCCATCCTCTTCTATAAAATATGTTGGGATAAGAAAATTGAGACATTATAAATATGAGATGGGATATTTTAGGGGGCAGAATTTTGCCAAAAACATATGATAAAAGCACATTTCAAGATTACTTTTATAGAAATAATTCATTGAGAAGAAATTTAACCTTTTGTAGGATAAGTCACATTCTATTTACCAAACGACCAAATTAAATATAAACGTGTACATGTATATTACATACATGCCCACATGTAAGGAGGTATAGATACATGCTAATGTATGCATGTTTGGTGTATATGCATATGTGTGTGTCTATACATATACAAATAGAGAAAGAGAAGAGAGAAAGAGATGGATAAATCTTAAACTTCAGAAAGAAAAATGTGAACTGGTAGTGAGAGTACTTAAGGCGCATTAATTCAAATTCAGCTTTAGGTATGATTAAAGGAAGAATCTCTGTCTTGGCATTTTCAAAGACACTCCATTTTCTTGGTTATACATTAGCCACCATTTACATTAAGTATGTCCTCCTCAGTACCTTACCAACCTGCAGCTAAATTCTCACCTTTATGCATTGAGGAATGTGTACTAATCATGGAGATTTTAATTATGTCTTTTTGTCTGAAACTGTTCAAAGTTCACACTTTGTTTACAAAGATCTTCAAATATTTTTCTAAACTCCTTGTTACTGATTTCCTGGTTTGCCTGTGAAGTTAGGAAGTCCTATAATTAGGAAACATCAAGATGTTCACTGTCTTCTGAGATGCTCTCTAATTCTAAAAATGCCTCTCATATACATCTTACCACTATATTATCAGACTGACCTGCTTCATCTTCTTGTGGTCAAATATCTTTATAAAATTTTAATTCACTACCCAAGCCCATTCTTGGCCAATGCATTGGGTAACTTAGAAAGCCAGTAGTAATATCTTTCTCTCTTCTTCTCTTTTCCTCATTCTCTCTTTCTTCCCTTGTGCTAGTGAAAATATCCAAAAACCAAAGAAACTTACTTAGAATTAAGAAATTATCCCTATTGTCAAATGCTGGCAAACACGAGAGAAGATTCTGATCACTCAACACTGAGCTGACATTGTTTCAGGCTGACATTGTTGCCACTGAAAACTGGTCTCACAGTTTTGAAAAAGATTTTCCAACCCAGGTAACTATCCTGGATGAAATATGTGAGTTTTTCTAACGTTGTTGTTATTTCAGTTTTGGGGAGGAGGGAAGGGGGGTAGGGAATGACCAAATTGCTTCTAGTATTACATGCAGTGAAGAAGGTGTTTTACTTGGCCTCCCAGGCAGGATTCAGCTCTTTTAATTTATATTTCCAAGTTTACTCATCACTTTCAAATATTGGTCTCTGTTCTAGTTTGTTAGCTGCTGGAATGCAACACACCAGAAACAGACTGGCCTTTAATAAAAGGGGATTTGTTTCATTAGTTCTTCAGAGGAAAGGTAGCTAACTTTCATCTGAGGTTCTTTCTTATGTTGGAAGGCACAGGATGATCTCTGCTGGCCTTCTCTCCAGGCCTCTGGGTCCCAACAACTTGCCCTGGGGTGATTCCTTTCTGCATCTCCAAAGGCCTGGGCTGAGCTGAGAGTGCTGAGATGAGGTATGCTGAGCTGCTTGGGCTGTGTATGTTGTACTGTCTCATTTAAGCACCAGCCAATTAAATCAAACATCATTCATTGCGGCAGGCATGGCTTCTAGCCAACTGCAGATGTAATCACCAGCAGATGAAGTTCACGTACCATTGTCTCATGTCCACAGCAATAGATCTAGGCACTTTCACCTGGCCAAGCTGACAACTGAATCTAACTACTACATGTTCACCCCTTGTCAACCTGGCAACTACATGCTTCACCTTAAACAATTTTATTAAGGTGCAAAAAATTCTCTTCTGGCTGTGGACCTGTGAATCTCAAAACAAGTTGTCTGGTGCCAATATGCAAAGGAGGGATAGTCACAGGATCCACAGGGAGAAACTGGAAGGAAAATCTTCAGGGCAAACACCTTCGGATTTCAAAGTCTGAGTCATTTATCCTTCAGCTTTAGAAAGTAGCAGTCCCACCTTTTCCAAGGGCCTATGCAGTGGCCCACCTCTTTCCAAATCAACCTCAGGGAACATTGAGGAGACCACCTTTTTCTCGGCTCCACTCTCTCCAGGCATCAGGGCCACCCCTGGGCTCTCTTCCATTTCTGGAGCACACACTCAACCCCTCCATGTGGTGGCAGCCAAGCTCTCCCCAGTCCCTAAGGAGTGTGCTGTACCTTTTCCAAGGCCTGAGATGGCACAACTCTTCCAATGAAATGAGGTGGGAGACTCATCCTCACCCTTCAGAGTAAACTCACCCTCTTCATGTATATGGATAGGTCCACTCTCCCAGCTGAGGTTTCTTGGCTTCAGACCTGAGCTTCCATGGTTCTCACTCTGCAAACTCCAATTTCTCCCTTTTGTGTTCCCCCTTTGTCCAGACTGGCAGTGGTTCTGTTTACAACAACAGTCTCTTCAAGCACTCCAGGACTTCTCCATCATTCTCTTCACAGTACTTCCAAAACCTTCCCCTTAACCATCCAAAAAACTGTTCCAACATATCTGGTACTTGCAAACCACAGCAGCACCCCACTTCTGGTACCAAATCTGTTCTAGTTTGCTAGCTACTGGAATGGAACACACCGGAGACAGATTGGCTTTTAATAAAAGGGGATTTATTTCATTAGTTCTTCAGAGGAAAGGCAGTTAACTTTCATCTGAGGTTCTTTCTTATGTTGGAAGGCAAAGGACAATCTTTGCTGGCCTTCTCTCCAGGCCTCTGGCTCCAACAACTTGCCCAGGGTGATTCCTTTCTGCATCTCCAAAGGCCTGGGCTGAGCTGAGAGTGCTTAGAAATGAAGTATGCTGAGCTGCTTGGGCTGTGTTACATTGTGCTGTCTCATTTAAGCACCAGCCAATTAAATCAAACATCATTCATTGCAGCAGGTACACCTCTAGCCGACTGCAGATGTAATCATCAACAGATGAAGTTCATGTACCATTGGCTCATGTCCACAGTAATAGATCTAGGCACTTTCACCTGGCCAAGTTGACAACTGAATCTAACTACCACATGGTCTCCAAACCAGAACATCTGGATCAGAGATGTTTCCCACCTTTGAAAAATACTGTGCCTAAATGATTCTTCCCATTCATGTCATGAGTAATTGTGTTCAATCCCTGTCACCAATCAAAACTTCCAGTTCTTTTACAGTGAATTCCTCTTTGAGGAAAATAGGGGTCTTGGGGCCTTCTTCATCTGTCACTGAGGTTCAATAACAGTGAACCTCAAAATAAGACTGGTCAAGGTTTTGATCACCTCTCCCCAGGAGGAATGACCCTTTATTCATATTTATCCACTTCCTTCCTATGACCACTTCTGTATACCAAAGAACATTGAAGTAAGCAGACTTTATCAAACACTAAAAAATGAGGTTACATATTTGCCTGAAACAATGGTTATCTATTTAAATGGCCATTATCTTTATGAGAGATAACTCAATTTATTCTCCCCATATTAGCCCAAATCTGTTCTAAGATGGTTTACTGTCACTAGCTCTAGACATAAAAGTGGAAAGCATAATTTTAAATTGTCTCACTAATCAACATTCCTTCAAGACCATGACCATAATTCCCAACCATTTTCAGGCTATGGCACATTTAAAAAATTATTGTATTTGTATGACATATAAGGACACAAAGGTCTTGGAGGACAAAAAAAGTTACATTTTAAATGTAATATAATATCATATAAAAATAGAATAAGTGAGAGAAAGGATATTAAATATTGATTTTATATAAAACCCCTAAATAAAGACTTTTCAATATTTTCTTTAATGAGAAACTGCAGAATGCTTTCACGGAAATAGTGTTTTATATTAAATGTTATGACTGAGTTGGTTTCAGGCAATTTATAATCATGATTTTTAATGATGATCTTTCTGCAAATCCTTGAGAACTACTTCAAAAAGAAACTTTGTTCACATAGATAATAAAACAATTTAAAACCATTTTCCATCTTACAGATGCTTAAAAACCAGCAAATTGAAATTGTATTTTAAAACTCTTGGGTGGGCCAAGGTGTCTCAGGGTGGGCCACAGTGGTTCAGCAGGTAGCATTTTCTCCTGCCATGCCAGAGACCTGGGTTCACTTCCTAGTGACTGCCCATGTTAAAAAAAAAAAAAAAAAAAATTCCTTTCCTTCCACTTACTAAAGTAATGCTGAAATTTCTTAAAGTAATACAAATGGATTTTAAATCCAAATAAACTTTCGTATATGAGCTATTTCAAAATATTAGAGAATATCTAATTTGCAGAATATGTATCCATTTTTAGAGGCACTGCACTTACAATTAGCTTGGCTGCATTAACAGAACATATCTGCCGCAAACAGACAAAAGTATGTGATTGGTATCAATACAGATTCAAGAGTCCACACCTGAAGTAGCACTCTCTAGGAACCCGGCCATGGCCTCTCTGACCGCGCCTCTGACCTACTCACTCGGGCTGTTTTGTATCGTCTGAACATGAACTGCTCCAGTAGAATATGGGCGCTTTAGGTAGACGCTAAGGTAGATTTCCACAAGATAAAGCATCTCCATGGACTAGGACATGTGCTCCTTGATCTTTTGATTAACGTAGATGCCTAGAGTTCTAAAGGAGTGTTTCTCTAAGTATATTCCCAATACCAGCAGCAACAGCTGCTGGAAACTTACTGGAACTCCAAATTCTGAGGCTCTACCTGAGACCTACTGAATCAGAAACTCTAGAGTGTGGTCCAGTAATTTGTGCAATAACCCTCAGGCTTTCTAATTCTCTTTCTGAGAACCACTGGGGTAAAGAAATAGATATTTCAGGGAACAGCTGTGATCCCTTCACAGCACAGTAATTGGGAAGCCCTGGGTAATGTTTTTGTTTTGTTGTTGAAATTATATAGATTACTCCTTCTTTTGGTAAGAGAATTTAAGGCTGAGTGCCATATAAACAAGTTTATTCACTGTGTAAATCACTGTTTCTGTATAACTTCCCCTATAGCTTTATTTACAAACTTGGCTTAGTGGTCCAGAGTTTTACATATGGGCAACATGAAAAGAGTAAGTCGCTGCCCTGCTAATGTTATCCAAAGAGAGGAAACCTTGTCTTCTTCCATGGTGCCTAATATTCCAGAATTGGTTCTAATTAAGGCAAGGCATTCCACCTGCATGAGGGATCCCTTTATTATGCAAATAGCTTTGTAATGAGGGAATACAGCAACTGTTCATCAATATCCTAATTTATAAGATTAATTTTGGACACCAAGCTCTGAAAGGATGGGATTCAGCACAAGAACGGTTGCGGTTGAATGCAGTGGGAAATAAAATTAAGGTGAAAGAAGAGAATAATCATAGCACAAAACATTCTCTTAAAAATTGGGACTGGTCAGTGTAGCATCTGAAGAAGGTAAGGGTAGTGTGCCAGTCTTGGTTATTTAAGTGTATGTCAAAGTGAGGAAGGGTTAAAAAAAAAAGAGAGAGAGACCATCACTTAATAGTTTTCTTTTAATATCTGCTCTAGTTAGAGCTTTCTTTCTTCCTACTAGTCACAGTGACAAATTGACAAATTTTAACTCACACATTCACATATCACCAACTAGAAATTTGCTTGCATTTCAGAGAGCCAGTTAGCAAAAAGATAGGAAGAATTAGATCAACAATTAGATTTCCTGGAATCTTTAGCTATCCTTGGCATATCAGGAGCTAACACCAGCGAGTATTTAAGAATATTGAAAAGTATATAATGATATAGATGCCTCTTTGACTATCTATCAAAGCAATATACTTCTCTCTAGAATTCTCAGAAAGAATGAGAGGAATTTGGGAGTCAAGAGGTGAAATGAAAGATAACTTAGGTGAGGCCCTCTACCGGCTAACACATTAAAGAAAATTAACTATTACTGTCTGTTTATCACAAAGCATCGGCAAGACTTACTTGCATCTATGGTATATTTGATGCCTGAGACATTTCCATCCACCTCAGGCACCAAGAAACTTAAAATACATTTCAGTCGTTTTTGAAAATTAGTAATATGCAATAGTCACCCACCACCACTATCACCAAACAGTGGTTAAAAAAAAAAAGTCAGTGCATTCTAACATCAGGAGAGAAAGGACAGCAGAGAGTTCTGAGTAAAATCAATTAAGGTCCACCTTGACTTGGAAATGTCTTTCATTAAACAAAACATACAAAAGGGTATGAATGAGATTAAAGTGGAACTACAATGGACCTATTGGATAAACCTTTATTTTCTGAACCAGATGAACTTCACAGGTTACTGAGGCCATGCCAACCCCATCAGGATGCATGCCCTAGGTCAGTCTATCCACGGTTCCCCTGTTCTCCAAGCCTGCATGTATAATGAGCAAACGAGGTTTGAAAAGGGACAAGATAAAGGAATTGGGAAAAATAAAAAGTGTTTCTCAGTTTTGCTTCTTTTGGGCTGGCTGGGGTTATCAAATGCCTTGTATCTTCATGCCCAAAGCATCCCAACACTATCAGCAAGAGTGAGTTTTTTTCTGAAAGTCTCCTGACAAATCCTAACATTCACTCTGCCTCAGAGGGCCAAATGGAGACACATGCACTCTTTCCAAGCAGTAAGAGTGAATAGGCCTGGACCCTTTTGTGGTTGGGGATAGAATTCCCCCTCTACCAAAATATTCTGTGAATGGAGGCCATAAAGCAAAATGATATTATCACCAGAAGAAGTAGGAATAATTCCTGGCTATCATAAAATAACAAATGTCAACACCAGTATGAAGGACCACTAAATATAAGTTAAAGCAATACATGCTGAATGTAGCATGCATTGGAAAAGAGAACTAGCCTAGCAGTTGAAAAACTAGTTTGGTTCTCCTTCTAATTCACTCTGTGGCTTTGCAAAATCCTATTAAATAACCTGATCAAATATTGTTCTGTAGGAATACCTATAATTCCCACAAATTGACCTCAATCTGCCCAGGTTATGTATATATAGGAAAGGCCTCAGGAAACCCAATACCCATATATAAACTTTGTTAACATTTTGGTATATCAAGACTTTTTTTCTAAGTTTACCAATTACGCTTTATCATATTTGGCCACAAAATAAAGTGGTAACCCTTTAATACTCTATTTTAAGTGACTCTAAGTTTTCCCATAATAAGAAATATTTCTTTGTTCTTTCTTTTTTTTTAACCCTGAGATTCCCCTCCAGGGAAAAGTCTAATAATTCTTTGGGTTTATTAACTCAGCATCTGGTGGCTTCACTTATCACTGGAGACAGAGTTCAAGCCTTCGGAGTTGTTTCAGAAGGTCCAAATGATGTACTAGACCTTGTAGTAGGTCACTGACTTCTGAGACCACAGCTATGTAAGTAGAGAAGGTTAGAATTATGTTCTCTTTTTCAGTGATACTAGCATTATCACTACAAGTCCAACCCCAAGACACAACCACTTCCAAAAGAAATGGATCCTGCCTTAGTTTACACCCAAACAGGTGGTCATTCAGCAGAGAATATCCAATGTTTCCAATCTGAAAAGGCAAAAACTCTCTATCAACTTCATACTATGCCTAAGACTAGCTCTTTACTAGGAAACTACTTCTTTGTATTAATACAGCTCCAGGCACCCTTCTCTGTCATGCTTAGTTGCTCTTTGGGACCAGATAAGTTGTTTTATGCCATTTCCTACCTGCTTACCTCTGAGAGAGAACTCTGGCCAGAATATTCTAGCATTCAAAGACCACAAATTTGTGTCAAGGGCTCGATCTTTTTCCTCTCAAGAGGCTTCTTGGCTCCTTATGCAAACTAACCTACCATTTTTCCCTGTAGCCTTTGAGCTCCACACACACCAAAGTTTAAGGAAGGATAGTCCTCAGTCATGGGGGAAAAAAAAAGTCTTCTTATACCTTTCTCCACCAAAATGTAGGCATCTATTTGCGTTGCAATACTAAAATAATCCACTTAAGGCCTTTTTCTCAGTGTAATTAATAATGAAGCATTTACTCCAAAGAGTTGATACTCTCAACATAGAAATGGAAGGTCTGACAACCTGCAAATGGATACTTCATAGCTAAATCCTAGTTAACTTACAAAACACTTCATAACTTACTAGCTAGATGTTTCTTGCTCTCTCTCTGCCTTTCCCCTTCCTTCCCTCCCCCCCCCACACACTCACATGCATGATAATTTGAAAAGTACAAGACAAGCTGATGAATGAAAACTAGGAAGCAGAGATAACAAGAGAAACAAAAGATTTTTTGAGCACTGTTGAGTTGCTGATTGAATTAGAACACTGTTATTTTGCAGTGAAGCTATTCTGTATAATTTGTTTTTGTTTTTGTTATTCATCTTGCTTGCCAAAGTCAAAGATGACTCCCATTTGTCAGGGCTAGATACAGTTTTCAGTTCCTTTAAAATGAGCAAAAGGTATATAGCATCAGGATACCAGGTAATCATACAAAGAATTATTTTGCTACCCTTTCATTTTTTTCTTACATCAAATACCATTGTACAACATTCTGGGTGGCAAATTTGTTTTTACCTGGTTTCAACTATCTGCTTGTGATATGAATATTTTTTCACATGTAAAATGCAAGCTGGACCCCCTACCAATTTCTAAGGCAGACTAGACTGTCAGGGAGATGTTGCTTTCTGTTGGGCACTCTGCTTTTGACCAGGCTGGCTTCCAGACCCTTCTTGTGATCATCTAAGGGCAGGAATGATTGACTGAGGACTTCCAACTGTAATTCTTTCCTCACTCCAGGCGGGTGGAACAGTCAGGCCGTCCATCAGTAACTACATCAAACAGTAATCAGACACCGATTTCAGAAACAGATTTCTCATCAAAATTTTATAAATATTTTGTAATTCCATTCGTTTCAATACTGTGGAAGTTACCTTTCTCAGAAGGATTCACATGGATCTTTGTCAGTTCTAATGGAGAACGAGAGTTTACCATCATTATTTTTTATAGCTATCTTCTTCCTAGGAGAGCGAAATTTACTAAATGGGCTATGAGTGTTAGGGAACTTCAGGCTATAAAGGGCAATTTAAACAACATCTCCTGAAAAGTTCCACCCCAATATTTCTTGTTATTGATTGAGAATATATAAGTCAAGATATTTTCATGGGAATAATATTGCCCTTGATTCTGTTTTTCCTAATTAGAACACTTTTCCCTCAGAAATATCTTATCTCCCTTGTCTTCTTCCTTCAGTTCTTTGGTCAAATATCACATTTAAAATATGAAATTTCATAGTATTTTCAATCTGTTTGACCTTGCTGTATTTTTTTCAATAGCACTTATCTTTTAATTTAATAAACAAAATTATTTACTATGTTTGCTTTTTATTGTTTCTCTCTATATTTTCAATGTATGTTCCACGAAGGTTGGGATTTTTTACTGTATCCCCAGTGCATGATACCATGCTCGGAATCTAGTGATCACTCTAGAAGTACTTATTGCATGAAAGAAGGAATAACGAAATAAACTGAAAACAGAAAATAATGGTGAAAAGTTACTATTTGCTTAAAGCCATTTGGTTTGACAGTAAATAATACACTGAAACAATAATATGTAATTTAACAAGAAAAATAAGTTAGAATTATCAGATAAGCTACCCTTTAATTTTACAGCATGTAGTTCACCATTTGAAATTAAAATTGATAATTGCAGCAGAACGTGTAAAGAGCTTGGAAGCCATGATCCCATCCCCACAACAAACAAAAAGCTGGACAAATTGAAAATCAGTGACTTTTACTAGACCAGCCAGAGAATTGGGGTCACAGAGTGATCTGCCAATCAAAAATCTAGAGAGCAAGAAAATACAGAGAATCACAGGCAAGATCAGCTTACCTGGAGCACAGGCTGCTGAAACCATAAACTGGTAGGAATAACAGTAACTTTGATGATTTGCTGGAGGCTGAGCATGGATCAGCTTTGGAATGAGAAAGTCCTGGGCTACAGTCTTAAGAGGCCCACACATTTTCATGGATTTTACTTACAGGAACCCCACTAGATTCTCTCAGTGATGATCCGAGAAAAATTCCTTCACTTTTTGGAAAGGGGAGAAGGAGCGTTATCTGATCTGGGGAAAGGGCAAGTAGCCACTCCAGCCAATTCAACCTTCCTGTCTTACTTTAGGGAAGGAAATAAAAAAACTAAGAAGTACTTCTAAAGGTTACAGCCCAAGAAATCAAGAATTCTGCAAGTCTTAGATTTAATCATAAAAGTACAGAGCATATCCCCTCCTCCACAATAGGACTTCGGGATAATAACAGTGTATTACAATGGAAAGCACTGCAAGAGACAGACTATTTAATGAGGAATTCTTAGAGATACCCAAAGATAACAGGGGAAGGTGAAAAAAAAATCAAGAATACTAGTAGAAACTGAAGTTTTGAGAACATACAGTTATAGTAAATATTAAACACAGCTTAGTTTCTAGCTAAATTAGCATAAAACCTCACATTAAAGAACTGCTTACCTCAATTTCTTGATATATATCCAGCTTTCAACAAAAATTATAATTAATGCTAAAAGGCAAAGAAAACACAGTCTGAAGAGACTAAAAGAACACTTGAACCAGATTAAGATATGTCACAGCTTGGTTTCAGAATCATCAGATAGTGAGTTTACATAATTTTGATTAACATGTTAAGGCTTCAATGGTAAAAGTAAATGCATGCAAAAACAAAAATTTTGGTAATATAAGTAGAGAGATGGAAAGTCTAAGAAGAATAAAAATGAAATGCAATAACTCAAAAGCACTGTAACAAATGAAGAATTCCTTAATCAGTTCCTTAGTATATTATACACAGTTGGAGAAAGAAACAGTGAGCTTGAAGATATGTTGATAGAAACTTCCAACACTGAATTGAAAAGAAAAAAAAAAGAATAAAACAGAGGAAATATTCAAGAAATCTGGAACAATTACAAAAAGGTGCAATATACATGTAATTTAAATGCCAGAAGGAGAAGAAAGAAAGAAAAGAAATAGAAGAAATAATTGAAAATACTAATGGCCATGATTTTTCCAAAATTAAAAACATGCACTAAATCATAGATCCAGAAAGTTCAGAGAACACCAAGCAGGATACGTACTGAAAAATCTATATCTTGCATATAGGTATATTTAAAATACAAAAAAACAAAGAAAGAGAAAATCTTGAAAGACAACAGGTTGGGATTAGAGGGAGGAAAGAGAAGTGGTCTATAACCTTATGATTAAATTTCAGTGAACCTGCTTCCTTTGTCTGTGGCCTTCAGAAGTGCTACTTAGCTCTTTATTCCTTACCCAGGTGAGATGGGAAGGTTAGAGTTGGTTGGAGCTGGCTACTTGCTCTTCCCTAGGTCAGATAAGGCTCTGGTAAAATTGTTTCCCTAGGAGTGTTGACCTTACCTAAAGAGGAAAAATGGGAAGAATTACATTGGACTTCTTGTCAGAAACCACGCAAGGAAGAAAACAGCATGAAATACTTTAAGGGTTGAAAGAAAAATACCACCAAACTAGAATTGCTTATCCAACAAAATCATCCTTCAAAAGTGAAAGAGAGGGCGAGCCATGGTGGCTCAGCCGATAGAGTTGTCGCCTGCCATGCTGGAAACACAGGTTCAATTCCGGCACCTGCCCATGCAAAAAAAAAAAAAATGTGAAAGAGAAATAAGGACTTTCTCAGATAAACAAAAACTGATGGAATGTGTTGGCAGTAGATCCAATTTGGAAAAAGTGTTAAAAGAAGTTCATCAGAGATAAGGAAAATGATATAGGTCAGAAACTCATCTACATAAAGAGAGAAAAATGGTAGAGAAGAAATAAAGGTAAAATAAAGTATTTTTTTAAATAAAGTATTTTTCTTAATTTCTCTAAAATACAACTGTTCAAAATAATAATGGTACCAATGTAAAGGAGGATTGTAGTATATGGATAAGTGAAATGATGACAGCAATGTTATAAGGAGGAATTGGCATACTCATTTGTAAAGAAATTGCACTACACATGAAACATTTGAAAGTGAACTTGGATTGGTTGTGAAGGTAGATTACAAATTCTAGGGCAACCACTAACATATATATATATGATATGCTTAAAAAAGGAGAAGAAAATGGAATCATATAAAATTCTCAGTTAAAACCAGAGAAGACAGTTAAAAAATAAAAGGGGAAAGAAAAAAAAAGAAACAAAGAACAAGTACAATGAATGGAAAATGGTTAAAAACATGGTAGATAGTAATGCAACTCTGTAAACAAAAATTTTAAATGTGAATGGTCTAAATACACCAATTAAATGACAGAGACATTCATGGTGGATAATTTTTTATTTAAAAAAAATCAAGACCTAAAAGTCCACTATATGTGTTCTACAAGGAACCCACTTTAAATAAGAAGACACAGATCAAAAGTAAAGGGATAGATAAAGAGGTCATACTGACACTAATCAAAAGAAGGATGGATATCTATCTTAATTTTAGACAAAGCAGAATTCAGAATAAAGAAAATCATCCTAGATAAAGATAGAGCATACATATAAAGGGGTCAAACATCTACAAAGTCATAAAAACCCTTAATGTGTATAGATTTGAATGCAGAGCACCAAAATGTATGAGGCAAAAACTGATATAACCGCAAGAGATATAAACAGACCCACTATTACAGTTGGAGACATCAGCACCTCTCTTTCAGTAATTGATAAATCCGTTAGGCAAAAAATCATTAACGATATTGTTGAAATGAACATCATGGTCAATCAATTGGACCTAACTTACATTTATAGACTACCTCACCTAACAGTAGCAAAATCAAATTCTTCCCAAGTTCTTCTGGAACATTCAGCAAGATAGATCACATTCTGAGCCATAAAACATACCTTAACTAATTTAAAAGAATAGAAACCATACAAAATATGCAGTCAGACCACAGTGGAGCTGAACTAGAAATCAATAACAAAGAGATAGGTGGAAAATAGAAAAATATTTGGAGATTAAACAACATACTTTCTAAATAACATATGGTCAAGGCAGAAGCTCAAGAGAAATTTTTAAATATTTTGAATTAATTAAAAATGGAAATACAACTTGTCAGAATTGGTGGGATACTGTGAAAGCTGTGATTAGAGGGAAATGTATAGCTCTGACTATAGATCCTAGGAAAGAGGATCTAAACTCAATAATCTAAACTTCCATCTTAGGAAACTAGAGAAAGAAGAGCAATTTAAGTGCAAAATAGGCAGAGGAAAAAAATAATTAAAATTAGAGCAGAAATCAATTAAATTGAGAATAAAACCAATACAGTGAATCAATTAAACCAAAAGATGGCTTATGGAAAAGTTCAATAAAATTGATAAATTTAGTCAGGCTAATTAAGAAAAAAAGAAAGAAGTCACAAATTGCTTAAATCAGAAATGAAAGAGAGTTCATCACTACTGAGCTTAAAGATGTTAAAGGATAATGAAGGAATATTATGAATAACTCTATGGCCACAAATTTGATAACTTAGGCTAAATAGATCAATTCCTTTAAAGATACAAACTTAAAAAACTCACACCAGGAAAATTAGATCATCTGAATGGGCAAATATCTATTAAAGATATTGAACTGCTGATTAACAATCTTTCACAAAGAAAACACTAGACCCAGCTGGTTTCTTGAATTCTATCAAACATTTAAAAATATATATATACCAATTCTCTACAATTTCTCCCAGGAACTAGAAGCAGAGGGATGACTTCCTAACTCCTTCTATGATACCAGCATTATCTTATTACCAAAACCAAGTATAGATATTACAAAGAAAGGAAAACCATAGACCAACACCTTTCCTGAATATAGATGCAAAACTTCTCAACAAAATATTAGCAAATATAATCCAACAATACCACATGACCAAGTGGGATTTATCTCAGGATTACAGGACTAGTTCTACATTAAAAAATCAATGAATATAAATCACATCAACAGATTAAAGGAAAAGAAACATACGCTTGTAACTGGTCTGTTGTTTTAGTTTGCTAAAGTTGATGAAATGCAATATACAAGAAATAGGTTGGTTTTACAATGTGAATTTCTTAACTTACAAGCTTACAGTTCAAAAGCCATGAAAATATCCAAATCAAGGCATCATCAATCAATGCTTTCTCCCCAAAGACTTGCTATCAGTGATCCTTAGCTTCTGTCACATGGCTAAACACAAAGCAACAGCTGCTGGTCTCTTCCTTCTCTCCAGGGTTTCATTGCTTCCAACTTCTGCCTTCAGTGGCTTCCTCTCTGTTTTCTCTGTGTCCTCTCTCAACTCCTCTGGCTTTTCCCTTAGCTTCTCTCGGGGCTTATTTCTGTGTCTTCTCTTTTACCCTCTGGGAAGAGGATTAAGACCCACCCTGAAGGAGATGGGTAACATCTCAAGGTAAAATCCTATTCACCAAAAGACCCTACTTGCAATGGGCTCACACCCACAGGAATGGATCTGCGGTTAAGAACATGCTTTTCTGGGGTATATATAGCTTCAAAGTGCCACATTTGTGGAGGTCTCCTATTTCTTGTAGAGTCATTATAAGTTGTTTCTATGTTTCTAGGAATTTATCCACTTCATCTAGGTTGTCTAATTTGTTGGATACAGTTGTTCATAATATCTTCTTGTATTCGTTCATATTTCTGCAGGGTCAATATTAATGCTCCCTTTCTCATTTCTGATTTAATTTATTTGCATCTTCTCTTTATTTTCTTTGCCATTTTTGCTAAGAGCTTGTGAATTTCAAAGAACTAACTTTTGGTTTTGTTGAATCTTTCTATGTTTTTTCTTCTTTTTTTAATGTGAGCATTGAGTACTATAAAATTTCAGCACTGCCTTCACGGCATCCCTTTAGTTTTGATTTGTTGCGTTCTCATTTCTATTAGTCTCAAGATATTTACTGATTTTCTTTGCAATTTCTTCTTTAATCCACTGTGCCTGGATATGCATGGAGTGCTAACGAGATGCTGTGAGTGGCTCTACGGTCTGCATCTGTCACTGAAGGAACCTGGGTGGTGCTACCTTTGCACAACCCTTATCCTTCATGGGACCAAGTGAGGGGGAGGGGTACAGACTGGCCAGTTGGAGATAAAAATTTCCTATGTGATTTTGGAGTTTATTTTTCTTTGTCTTCAATTTAGTAATTGTGGATTTAGCATTCTCCTAGCAAGTGGGATATGTCCTTTCAATATCTGATTTTAAGGGGAAATTTTTCCTGGGGATATCTTATGTCTCCATGTTGATGATATCACTCTATCATTGCTTTTGAAGAAGAGGATTTCCTATGCTCCTTATTTCAGAATTCCAGAAACCCCACTGCAAAATACTTTAACTTTAAAATGTTGATTTTTTTCTATACCTGAATAGCATCCTGCAAAAATGGAAACATTTTAGCTGTCAGTAAGCATATGCAGGGCTTTTCTAAATTATTTCAAAAAATTTTTGAAAAAAATTTCAAGGTCTGTCCTACATCATGACTTAACTTAGGTTTTTGTGAAACGCCTGGGTACTAAGTGGCAGAGTGTAGTCTCTGTTTTGAGGGGCTTTTCTCTGTGTTTTTTTATTTGTTTGTTTCTCTTTCCCTTCCTTGACCATTGCGATTCTCCTAACGAGACATTTATGTCAAACACAAGTATAGGAAAATCTCAATTGGGTAAATTTGAAGCTGATATGAATAATCCTGGGTTTATAATTGATTATAAAAAACCCACAAAACATTATGTGAGACCATATAAAAGCACACTGAAAAAATAAAGTCTTACAGGTTAGGATCATCCAGACCAACTCCAGACCAGCCAAGGTTTTGGCTAAAGTCTTTTTATAACTGAGAAGTCATCTGACTTTTATTATAACTATATTCTGAGAATATTAGCCATTAGAAAATCTTCCCTTTATTGGGATAAAACAAGGCTGCTTCTAGTTACTATTCATGAGTTGTAGGTTTAATTTCTCTGTATACACAAAAAGCTCAGTCTCGTTTATTTAACAGCTCTCTAATATTTGAAGATGGTTATCGTATCTCTTTCCTACGCCTGAGGCTTCTCCAGGTCCTTTTAACTGTTCCTTGGGCAAAATGGTTTCAGGGCACATTATCATTAATCAGTCTCTTCTGGAAGGGTCTAATCTGGGTCTGAGTCAAACTTCATGTTGGTTCTCCAATCTCTGGCTCTGTCATGTGCTATTATTTCCTGTTTTTATTTTTTTAAGTTGCTAACTGGTTTTTTGTTTTGTTTTTAACACTTTTTATAGTGTAATATAACCTATATACAAAAAGCAATAAATTTCAAAACACACTGCAACAATTAGTTATAGAACAGATTTCAGAGTTTGATACGGTCACAGTTACACAATTTTAGGTTTTCCTTCTAGCTGCTCCAAAACACTAGAGACTGAAAGAAATATCAATATAATGATTCAGCAGTCATACTCATTTCATAAATCCTATCTTCTCTGTTGCAACTCCTCCTTGTTCTTTGATCCTCTTCCCAATCTTTAGGGGTATTTGGGTTATGCCACTTCTAACATTTTTACCTTGGACAGGGGTGTTGATAATATGGATGGGGGATAGAACTAGTTGATGTTCTTAGAGAGGCTGGCCCCTCTGGATTTCAGGACTCATCTGGCCTAGGAACCCATCTGGGGGTTGTAGGTTTCTGGAAAGTAATCTTAGTGCATCAAACTTTTGTAAAAGCTCAGATAAAGGTATTCTTTAGGGTTGACAGGAATGTTTTAGTTGGGGTTTGGCAAACCCTGGAAATTAGCAATATCTAGCTGAAGCAAGCATAAAGGTAGCCTACAGAATAGCCCCTTGACTCTATCTGTAATCTCTCTTAGCCACTGATACCTTATCTTGTTACATTTCTTTTCCCCCTTTTTGTCAGGAAGGCATTATTGATCCCATTCGCCAGGGCCAGGCTCATCCCTGGGAGTCATGTCCCATATTGCCAGGGAGACATTTGCTCCTGGATTTCACGTCCCCATAGTGGGGATGTTAATGATTTTACTTGCAGAGTTGGGTTTAGAGAAAGAAAGGCCACACCAGAGCAACAAAAGAGGTTTTCTGGAAGTAGCTCTTAGGCATAACTATATACAGGCTTAGCTGCTCTTCTATAGAAATAAACTTCACAAAAGCAAGCCTCAAGATCAAAGGCTTGGCCTTTTGACTTGGGAGTCCATACTATCTGAGACAATATTAGGGGGTTCTCCAATGGTAAGCTTAATAGTTCCATATGTTTTCTTCTGTCCCTCAAGGAACTTTCCCAATACTTTTTGATTACCTGCTTGACATACTCTGGGATATGGCCAAGTATTACATTAAGCCATATGGAATTACAAGCCCTCATTCCAATTCTGGGCTCCGGGTGTTTGGGTTTGTTTAAATAGCCTATCCAGGCAGGTTGAGTTAGATTATGTGCTACAGAACACCAAAACATCTCTCCTTTGGTCTCATACAGTAGGTGAAGTCCTAAAATACCAACAATGTATTCCTTACCCCTGGGTTCTTATTTACCTTAGCTCTGACCTGATGGTTTCATTCTTACCTCTAAGTGAAGCCTAATCTCTTTCTTGGCTTCTTTAACAGTTGTTGCATGTAGCAGAGCTGGCTTTCAGAACTGCAGAATTCCAACTCTAAGTCTTAGGTGTAGGTAAAACAGGTAGCCAAAGTTCCAGGAAGATACCAGGTTATACATATATAGCACAGCATCTCAAAATCTAGAAATAACACTTAGATCTGTTTACTAAACGTGCCTGCTATAAGAGCTTCAATGTAGGCCCCAAATTTCTTATAAGTATTTTCCAAAAGAGACCATAATACTTTTTCTTTTGTTTCTGGTATATTTTGCACCACATAATGCCCCCACAAGGTTCATTCACTGTGCATGCCTTATGAATTTGTTCCTTTCTGTAGCTGCACAATATTCTATTATACGTATACACCACAGTTTGCTGTTCTACTTCTCAGTCAATGTATCTTTCAGCCACCTCCTTCCAAAGGGAATCATGTCTAAAGTCCAAAGTCAACAATCCATGTCTCAGATTATCTTCACTCAGCTGTACAGTCATCAACACTCTCAATTTTAGATCTTTTTCATTGCTCCAAAGAGAAAAAAACTCGATAAACACTGCTATTCCCTTTTTATTCACTGATGCGTCCCACTGGCCCATCTAAGTTATGTCAGGGAGTAAGTTAAAAAACAAAAACAAAAACCCCCTCCCCCATTGATATTTACTTCATTAGATGTGATAGTGGTTGATATTTCATATATACCTAGACTATCTATAAAATTAACAAAGATCAATAAAAAAAGTCTGACTTTACAAATACAGAATGGATAGAACTGGGCTTAACAAAAGCACATGATAAAAAGTTATAAGAGGCGAGGGCAGGGGTAGTTCAGAGGTAGAATTCTTGCCTACTATGTGGGAAACCCAAGTTCGATTCCTGGTCCATGCATGTCCCCCCCAAAAAAAACCAACAAGCAAAAACAAACAACCAAGAATTCAACAAATGGTGCTGTAACAATGGTATATTCACATGGAAAAATAATGAATGTGATCCCGCCATACAGCATACAAAAAAAAAAAAAAATCAGAAGGGCTTTAGGTGATTTATATGCAATATGATAGAGTGAAGAAATTAATGTTTATCTAGCACCAAATACCTTCAAACTCTATACTAGATGCAGGAAGGTGTTTATTTTTCCATTTTACATAGGATTCAGTCTATTTTCAGTTCCTACATGTGAAGAGCTTAGAAGTCATCTGTTTAGCTTCCTCATTGCTAAATCAAATACCAGGCAATGGGTTGGCTTAAACAATGGGAATTTATTGGCTCATAGTTTTTAGGTTAAGAGAAGTCCAAATCAAGGCACATCAAGGTGAGGCTTCTTCCCAAAGAATGGTGTTCTAGGGCTGGCTGCTGGTGATTACTAGTCATGGGCTCCCCTATCACATGGCAATGCACATGGCAGCCTCTCCTGGTCTCTTACCTATTTTCTGAGTTCTATTGACTTTCAGCTTCTGGCTACTTCCTCTGTGGCTTTATCTTCATCTTTTTTGAATTTCTTCCTGCTTACAAAGGACTCCAGTAATAGGATTAGACCCATCCCAATTGAGCTGAGTTATACCTGAACTGAAATAACCACGTGAAAAAGACCTACTTACAATGGGTTCACACCCCCAGAAATGGACTAAATTTGAGAGCATTTTTTTTCTGGGGTACATAACTCCAAACCACCATATCATCACACCTTTCTTTACAATAAGACAATAGCTGAACAAACTGAAAATCAATGACTTTTCTTGGGTCATCAGAGAATTACAGTTGGAGGGCAAATGACTACTTGGAAATCTGCAGAGATAGGTAAATACAGAGAATCACAACTGAGATCAGTTACTTGGAGCTATAAACTGGTAAGAAAATTTACGTGGCAACTGATAAATTGATTGGGGCAAACTGTGAATTAGCTTGAAAGTAAGAAATACCTGGGGGCACAATCATAAGGATTCTTCCTTTTACATCTTTGTGAACTCTACTAGGTTCTCATAAGTTGGTGCCAGTCTTTTCAAAATAATTTATGAGATAAGTGAATGGGTTGATGCAAATTAGCCAAGCTCTATACACCAACAATAAAAAATAATAGTTCTGCCAAACATTTATTCCATTATTTCAGGATGCATCAGCACCACCATTATTTCAAGGTACACAGAAACGAGAAGAAATCATACCCAGGCTATGAGCTCAAGCTCAAAAAATGAAGAGAAGGTCAATGCAGTCAGAATACATGACAGAGACACACAGGCATGTAAGCTTCCAGGATAGGTAGGTTTGCAGATCCCCAAACCTTCACCAGGGCTGCACAGCTGAAAAAAGCCCATAGTATACATTCTGGTGTCTCATCATTTTACATAAGCCTGAACCATTCTACATTCAGGCTGATCTTCAGGATCTGATCCAAACCTCAGCCCATCTGAGCCAGTGTACCTCACTGACTTGGTAATTATGCAATCAAGAGATGAGTGGATCACGAGGTACATATAGTTTACCCAGCCTAATTGCAATTCATATTTATCATCCTCAGCCTTATGAAGCCAACACATTTGACAGCAGAACTATACAGTAGAACAAGAGCAAGTTACCCAGAGGTTTTGAAGATTCCTACCACAAGGCCTACTAACAGGTTCTGAGGTCTATTCTGAAGTTATTAGTTTTTTTTATTAGGCTGAACATGTACATACTCTCATTTACAAGATATTTCCACAGGCAATTTTAAATTCATATATTTGCATCAGATTCTGAGTTAAGCCCGACTTTGCTTGTTACCCAAAACTCCAAATGTTACCTAAATGTTACCCAAAACTCCAAAGTGGCTTGTTACTATAAAGGAGATCCAAGTACTCCTAAAACTCCATTAAGATTTGTAACAAAGCTAATAGCCCCAGATACTCGAGGAAAGTTGACATGATCTCCTCCTTATGGTTTGATTTGGTGCAGCACACTATTAGAGATTTTTTATTCCTATCAGATACCCAAACCTTAAACACACTTGGTAAAGAATAACTATCCTTCTTATTCCTATAGAGATTTTTATATCTATATAGGCTATATACCTCAAGGGAATCACATAAGGATATATATATACATTACACACCCACACACATACACATAAACATATCCATCACATATAAATAAATAAGGTACATTGAAGGTCTTTAATATTTATCCAGGATTATTCTTTCTCAGGTGAGGATTTATACAGGTACCTCAGCTACTATATTATTCGAAATGGATGTCCTAAATGGATTCTTAAAGTCTTTTAAACTCTGGAATTCTGCCTTTCCATATTTTCTTTGGCATTATTTTGGTCTATCATTTTAACCCAAATTAGGCTAGAAGAAAATTAACTGAATTTGACAAACAAAAGGAATAATTCCTCTTAAGTAAAATCTGAAATCTAAACATTCTATCATTCCCACTGAAATTTGGTTTTTAATTTTGTGAGTTTCATCACTCTAAATTATTTGACACATCTCCTTTTTGAGACTCTTGCACCAATTAGACTAAGGCTTTTGAGACTATGCTTATCTTCCTCTTAATGATTTCTTATGGTGAATAATCATAAAATATTCTGACCTGATCTCATTTTCAAAGGCATAAAACTTTCAAAGGTCGATTTTTATGTCTTTTGCGTCTTTCTTCTAATATGTTCTAAAATCCATTTAAAATAGATACAGTTAAAATTCTCAAAACTTCCTCATCCATTGTTTCATTGATTGATTAATTCATTTGTTGATTTATTCCCCCAATTACTGTAGGCTAGGGAATTTAAAAGTACCATATTATGTTTGTGGAACCCCTAAATATGTCAGACATGTATTTTTTTTAGATATTCAGATCAATTGCTTCAGCTATGTTCTAGTTAGTATTCTGCAGAAAAAGGCAGAACATTGAAGTTTGAAAAACTTCTAATTTAAACTCTGTAATTAAACCCAATACCAACAATAGCATTAAGAGTGAGTAGAAAGTCAAGTGTTTGGTTAAAGTAACTTGGTCCAGAGAGAGATATTCTCACATTTTGTCCATATTAAAACGAGGTTCAACTCAAACTCAAACATCAACAGAAATGATCTACAAGTAGAAATTATTATAAATAATCCCTCCATCTCATCCTTGTTATCAGATGCCAAATCCCTTCATTGAAAAAGGAAATACTCTTTGGGTGCTTCTTTCTGCTTTATTTTCAGACACCTGGGACAACATACCTGTCTTAGCCAGGGGCATAGTCCCTCTATTTTCAAATCAGTGATCCTCTATTCCTCAGACAGTCAATCTTCTTCTATATCTTCCTGAAAGAATTTAAGTTCTGAAGAATTGGGACATCTAACATCTGCAGGTCCTGGCAAGCTCCTTCAATCTCCATGTCCACACCTCTTACAGGCAGTAAGGCAGGATGAAAGCAGGACAGCAGAAACTTTGATTTCTATAACCAAAATTTTGACCTTTTCTGAGTTAATGTTCTTTATTTTTCAACTCAGTAACAAAAGAACAGAACGATTCATAAACAAAGATAAACACAAATAACAATTAGCATGCAGGGCTGTAGCTGTCAGAATTTGTCTATCATTTCGTCTCAGAGAGTCAGGTTACTTACTCTACATAAGACAATGGCATTTAAAGAAATGAATTTAATTTGCAACCTGGGGCTATATTTAGAAGCTGGGACAACAGAAAACTGTTAACTTTGTCAGACCAAGCAAACCAAGCACCCTGGGGCTCAATGAATGGAGCTGAGTAAACCTCTTTGACTTGCCTCATCATGATGCATGGCAGGATTCAGATGCATACTTATCATTCCTATGAAATCGACTCCCAGCAAGCCAGCCTAATTATATACTTTATTTCTGCTTCCTAAATCAACACGGTTGAGCAGATATAGTCTTTGCCTGGAAATCATCTATTTCCTTCAGTTTGTTTTTCCTGATGACACCCATAGACTAAATTTTGCCCTCACAGGCTGAGCCATTTCCAAACCTTTTGCACTTTTTCAGTGTCTGCTAGCATTTCTGACACACTATCCTTAAGTATAATTGTTAAGACCAAACGTCACTTCTTAATTACAAAGCAGAAAAGAAAAAATGCTGACGTTTCCCACTCATCCAACTATAAAAATATGCCAGTTAAGTGTCATGACATAAATTTGATGCATCAGCTATTTATATTTATCACTTATATTAAGTATCAATATGCTGGTAGTTATTTTCTCCTCTGTATGAAAGTGGAAGCTAAGAAGAATTACATTAAGGCAAGATTTTCAGTGTTCCCATCTCAATGTTCAGGAATAGAATGTCAGTTTTACAGGGAATTTTCTAAACACAACTATCACAAATAAATTACTTAGCTCTATTTAGCTCTGTCTACTCTTTACCATTCTTGTTGACTTAGAATTTGAGAAGAAAAATATTCTGAGTGTGAGACATTATCTTTGTGTAACAGAGGTATATGAGGATTGGATTTATTGTGATAAATTTCAAAGCCATCCCCACCAAGCCTTCAAGCTGGTTTCATTGACCACGCCTGGCTTTTCTGACTTTTGGATTCCCATAGAGGTTTTTGTAGTGAATAGAAGGTGACTGGGAGCCCCCTTCCATGTTTACAAAATATTTAAGAATCATAATCTTAATCCCTAAGAAATGATTATATAAAATAAAAATAAATTCCTTTTTATGCCCAAATCTTGCTGTTTCTTATTAGATAATACTTTCTATATAAAATGTCTAATATTCTCATAATATTTTTTTAAAACCTCCTTTGAATTTTCTACTTCCTCTGCCAACTAGGTTAACCTGATATCACTTTCATGGAGGAGAAATCAGAGGACTAAAGAGAACACTCAGCTGGTTATGGGAGGATTGAGGACTAAGTGCCAATCTCTTGCCAGTAGGCAGCACTCTTTCTGATGACAGCATGTGTTCAGGTCTGCCTTGCTCTGAAGGACCTGCTGAGCTTACTTTTGGCTCTATTTTCAAGCACAGATATCTACCCCAATAGATATCTATTTCAGTTATCTGATCCATAGATAATAGATATCTATTATCATTTCAGCTCTTTATTCTTTCCTACCTTATCCCCTCTGTTCCATGAGTTCCTGATTCCATAGCTCTTACTCACCCAATCTCCCAAAATGACAGCAGAAAAAAACACTTTATAGCTCTCTGCTATACTGTATGATAAAACCTAGAGGAACTTCAGCACAAATGAGGATGCTTGACATTTTATGATATTGATTTTGATATACATATATGTCTATTCCTTTGTTTTTCTCTTTCAACATTCATTCAACTTATTTTATTCTTCTAATAGATTCTGGCAGCAAAAGCTGAACTTCTATAATCATGCCAGCAAAAATCTAACCAAATTTAAGATTGAGGATGCATCAGGTTATATTTTAACATGCCTGTGAGTTGTCCCACAGTTCCCAGAAGCATAAAACTCTCTTCATCGGGAAAAACAAGATATTTTATTATACATTTGGTGCAACTAACCATAGCCAAAGATGTTTCAACACAAACTGAAATCAGTAAGCAATTTTCTCTTAGTTTTCTACCGTTCCCCCATTCCAAGTCATCTTTTTTTATATGCAGTCCTTTTGCACCCTGTGGCTATGTATCAACACAGTGGCCTACTCACAGAAGCTACTCTGATCTACAGTGTCCCACCCACGTAGACACAAGCAAAGTACCACTGCAGCCTCTTCCATGTGGCAATTATTTCATAAATCATTCATTTTAAAAAGCTTTGATTAAAGAGACCAACACGCCCTGTGGTTATTACATGATTCACCATCTAGAAGGATCATTTTTTGGCTAAACTGGAGATATAGTTTAGAAGAGTAAATGGATTCTTTTCCAACAATTGGTACTGATTTGCATTTTATGTCTCATCTAGACTACCCAATTTCTTTTTTTCCTCCCAGCATTGAAACAACCACTAGCACAATCATTTATGTATTTTTGCATAATATCACTTGACGATCAAGTATTATAAGAAGCTAGTTTTCTGAAGCATGAAATGTATACAAAAGTATAGATCTGTGACCTGTGACATCCAATTTGAATCTTTTATCCAGACATAATGCCCTAACAGCTACCTCAAGATTAAATTGTATGCATTCCAAAAGAGGAAATGTGTAAAGTAAATTTGGGAAGTTTCATTCATCCAGTATAGTAAGGAAAAATAGACATATAAAATCAGAACAAGTGTTTTTTTTTAAACAAGCTCTATTCCTAAAATTGGATCTTCAGTCTTCTTCAAAATAATTTCTGACATTACAGAAAATAAAATAATATTTTTAAAGAAGAAATCAATGAGCATGCTTCTGAAATTATTAATAAAATAATTCTATGCCAACTCACTAAATTTTCCTGGAGTCTGAAGAAACAAAGGGCTCAAATCAACTGGATATATGGCCCAATCAAATATACTTAGTGCCAACCTGTAGCTAAATCATGAAGTTCATATTCCATGGCCCTTTAGCCCTTTTGCAAATAACAAGTGTCCTCACTGCCCCTCCATCCTCTCATCATCTCAGGGTGCTGAAAGCACCAGGTTGAGCACATTGTTATTTTCTCCCAGGAAAATAAAAGCTTATCAGCCCATCTCTGTAGATACGGATTCTCCTTAAAGAAATTAATAGCTCTATTTTTTTTATACAGAGTTTGAAGATCTCAATAATTTAACATATTAATAAATTTCATTTGGTCTGGAAGCATTTAGGGTCTCAGGAGTCGTATATAACTCAAATTAATGTGCCTGTGAAAATCTCCGGCCTCAGGGTACGGCCAGCAGTGAGACATTATTAGACAGGGAGGTTTCTGCAGGCATAAGGAGCTGCCTTCTGCGATTGTCACATATAGTTATGCCTGTGTATTTAGCAAGGACAAAGGCAAGCAACCCATCCATTCTATCTCTAATTGAGAGGATGGAACTATTGACCTACCCTGCCCCACCTGCCCTTGGACATTGTGGAAGAGCCTGGACCTTTTCTAAGAATTGCAACAAATTCTTAAAAGAGTCATTTTATCACTAGGTATCAGTGAGTAGTCATTACGTGGTCTACGTCTCAGTAGTGGGCATTGTTCTAATTTGCTAGTGGCCAGAACGCAATATACCAGAAACAACAGCTTTTAAAAAGGGGAATTTAATAAGTTGCTAGTTTACAGTTCTAAGGCTGAGAAAATATTCCAATTAAAACAAGTCTATAGAAATGTCCAATCTAAGGCATCCAGGGAAAGATATCTTGGTTCAAGAAAGCCAATGAAGTTCAGGGTTTTTCTCTCAAATGAGAAGGCACATGGTGAACACAGTTACAGTTTCTCTCTCAGCTGGAAGGACACATGGTGAGCAAGGTGTCATCTGCTAGCTTTCTCTTCTGGCTTCCTGTTTCATGAAGCTCCCCCGGAGGCATTTTCCTTCTTCATCTCCAAAGGTCACTGGCTTGTGGGTTCTCTGTTTCTCGTGGCTATGTTGTTCTTCTCTGCTCTGAAACTCTCTCATTATCCAAATGTTCCCGCTTTTATAGGACTTCAGAAACTAATCAAGACCCACCCAAATAGATGGAGACATGGTATCACCTAATCCAGTTAAACAACCACTCTTGATTAAATCACATCTACAGGGAGATGATCTAATTATAGTTTCAGACATACAATACTGAATAGGGATTAGAAGAAATGGCCTAAAATGGGATTAGGATTAAAACATGGCATTTCTAGGGTCCATACATCATTTGAAACCAGCACAGGCATGTTTTCAAATAGCAGTAATCATGACTAGTGCAGCGTAGAAGGTATGAGGAAGAATTGCAAATGAAAGGAGCCAGTACTGCTCTGCTGGATAAAGGGAAATAGTAACTCCATTCTGAGAATCTTGCATAGGGCAGATGTGGGAATTAACTGAGAAAATGTGAGCAAAACCCACTCGGCCCAGAAGCACTAATAAAACAGCAGAAATTAAAATAAATAAATAAATAAAATAAAAAGCATAGAACTCAAAAATCCACAGTGTTACTGATTATGCCAGTTTGAAACTATTATGTACCCCAGAAAAGCCAGGCTTTAATCCTGACCCAATCTGGTGGGGACAGCCATTTCTTATAATCCTGATCCAATATCGTAGGGTGGAAACTGTTTTGATTAGATTATCCCACAAAGATGTGGCATGCCCAATTGTGGGTATGACCTTTTGACAAGATAGAGATGTGAATCCACCCATTCAGAGTAGGTCTTGATTAGTTTACCAGAATTCTTTAAAAGAGGAAACATTTTGGAGAAAGTCCAGAAATGACCAAGGCACTAGTCAATGCAGACACTTGGACAACAGTTTCTTCAGAGCCCACACAGCCAGAGACCTTTGGAGATACAGAAGGAAAATGCCTCCAGGGATGTCTTGTGAAATCTGAAGCCAGGAGACAAAGTTAGCTGATGTCACCACATGCCTTCCCAGCTGACGGAGATGTTCCAATGGCATCAACCTTTCTTGAGTGAAGGTAACCTCTTATTGGCGCCTTAATGTAGACTTAGAACTGTAAACTTGTAACTATTAAATTTACTTTTTAAAAGCCATTCCATTTCTGGCATATTGCATTCTGGCACCTTAACAAACTAATACACTGATAAATAACTGGATGAATAAAGATTGTCTCACACATATTCCAGAAGAGAAAATTCAAAGAGAACCAGACTGTGTCCACCCTGAGCTACAATGTCCATTTTTTCTATTGGAGTTAGTTTAGTTCTCTAACATTTTATTGTCATTATAATAGTAATATAGGTATGCTAAAAATAAAAAATAAATAGTAGAGAATATGTAAATTGAATACTAAAAATCTCTCTACACCCAGCAACCCTCAGTGTCATTTACTCTTTACATTTACTTGTAAACATTTTTAGATTTCTTACATGTATTAGTTAGGGTTCTCTAGAGAAACAGAATCAACAGGGAACACTTGCAAATATAAAATTTATGAAAGTGTCTCACGTGACCGTAGGAATGCAGAGTCCAAAATCCACAGGGCAGGCTGCGAAGCCGACGACTCCAATGGACTGGATGAACTCCACAGGAGAGGCTTACCAGCCAAAGCAGGAATGGAACCTGTCTCCTCTGAGTCCTCCTTAAAAGGCTTCCCATGATTGGATTTAGCATCACTAATTGCAGAAGACACTCCCCTTTGGCTGATTACAAATGGAATCAGCTGTGGATGTAGCTGACGTGATCATGACCTAATCCTATGAAATGTCCTCATTGCAACAGACAGGCCAGCGCTTGCCCAATCAGATGAACAGCTACCACAACTTGGCCAAGTTGACACCTGTCCCTAACCATGACATTACACAAAAATAAATATTTTTAACAACAGGCCATTTAGAGAAATATATTGTGCTGGTTTGAAAGGAAGTATGCCCCCTAAGAAAAGCCATGTTTTAATATAAATCCCATTTCTTAAAGGTAGAATAATTCCTATTCAATACTGTTTATTTGAAACTGTAATGAGATCATCTCCCTGGTTGATGTGATTTAGTTAAGAATGGTTGTTAAACTGGATTAGGGGATGACATGTCTCCACCCATTGAGCGGGTCTTGATTAGTTTCTGAAGTCCTATAAAAGGAGAATGAGATTCAGAGAGATCCAGAGAGAGCAACACTACAAAGCAGAGAGTCCACCAGCCAGCGATCTTTGGAGATGAAGAAGGAAGACACCTCCCAGGGAGCTTCATGAAATAGGAAGCCAGGAGAGAAAGCTAGCAACTGACGCCGTGTTCGCCATGTGCCCTTCCAGCTGAGAGAGAAACCGTGACTGTGTTCACCATGTGCCTTTCCAGATGCGAGAGGAACCCTGAACTTCATCGGCCTTCTTGAACCAAGGTATCTTTTCCCTGGATGCCTTTGATTGGACATTTCTATAGACTTGTTTTAATTGACATTTTCTCGGCCTTAGAACTGTAAACTAGCAACTCATTAAATTCCCCTTGTTAAAAGCCATTCCGTTTCTGGTATATTGCATTCCGGCAGCTAGCAAGCTAGAACATATATGTTTGTGTAGTTTTCATTTATAAAAATGGTATTATGCTATGCATTCAGTTCCATGCTTTAGAATTTCTCCTAACATATTCTCTGAGATATTTCTACTTTAGCATGTACGGGTTTACCTTAATCATTTTAACCTCTGTGTGGTATGTTATTATATGCAGAATTAATTCAAGGAGTGCCCAATCTGAGTGAAGGTATTTAAATAATTTCTTTGTCTTTTTTTTTCTATTCTATTAACTGTACAATAAATACCCTTGGTCTTTTGTAATATATATATGAATGGTAAATTCTGAGCAATGAAAGAGGGTCAAAAGATATATGCATATCTTAATTAATTAAAAAAGATATTGCCAGTACAGGGTAAAGGATGATATCATCTGTATCTTAAAACTGCAACTTCTGTAGAGACCAAAGGAAGAGATGTTTATTTTGTCCACACTTTAAATTTTCCATAGCACACTATCTAATTTAAACAACCTAATTACATGGAACCCAGACTAAGGAATGAGATCTTGTTACTCTGTTCGGGTTAATGTTATACCTAGAAATATTCCTGAGTATTTGGGGCAGAAAATAAAAAAAGTATTTGCAAAGTTTCCTTGAGAGAGGGACTGGAGAAAAAAAATATGGAATTTTTAAACTTTCCCATGAGGGGAATTCCTGATATTCTCTCAAGCACTAAGGACTCCAAATTTATTAAGCCAAGCCCTCGATCTTGAGGCTTGTCCATATGAAACTTATTTCTTCAATAGTAAAGTTAAGCCTACTTCTAATAATGCCTAGGAAGTAATCCCCAGACAACCTTTTTTTTGCTCAGATGTGGCCTCTGTCTTTAAGCCAACTCTGCAAATAAACTCACCCCCTTCTCCCCTACATGGGGCATGACTCCCAGAGATAAGCCTAGCCCTGACATCGTAAGATTGACATTGCCTTCCTGACCAAAAGAGAGAAGAGAAATGAACCGAAATAGAGTTTCAGTAGCTAACTAGTAAACTGAGTCAAGAGGCTGTTCCCGAGGTTACTTTTATATAAGCTTCAAGCTAGATACTGCAAAGTGCCATGGAATACCAAACCCCAACAAAGAGTATTCCTGAAAACCCTGAAGAATACCCAAGTCTCTGAGACGCTACGCAAGTTTCACTTACTAACTTTATTTTTCAGGAACATAAAACCTTCAGATAGTTCCTATTCCAGATAAGCCCTGAAACCCAGAGACACCAGTTTCTCCATGAACATCAACCAGTTTCATTCCTCTACCCCATAAGGTTGATATGCATTTCCAGCATAAAGAAGGTAGATTGGTCATTACCCAGATATCCCTGAAGACTGAGAGAATGATCAAATGAGAGGGAGAAAGTGTAACTGAGAAATTAGGCTTTAACAAATGATTGTGATTACTGCCTCATTATACAGACATGTCTTTCTAGTATCTAGTTATTCTAATTTGCTGGCTGCCAGAATGCAATATAGCAGAAATGGGATGGCTTTTAAAAAGGGGAATTTATTAAGTTGCTAATTTACAAATCTAAGGCCATGAAAATGTCCCAATGAAAGCAAGTCTATAAAAATATCCAAATTAAGGCACCAACAAAAGGTTACCTTCACTCAAGAAAGGCCAATGAAGTTCAAGGTTTCTCACTCAATCAGAAAGGCACATGGTGAACATGGTGATGTCTGCTAGCTTTTGCTCCAGGCTTCTTGCTTCATAAAGCTCCCCTGGGAGAGTACTTGTTCTTCATCTCCAAAGGTCTCTGGCTGTGTGGGCTTACAGCTTCTCATTGCTCTCTCGTCGTTCTCAAAGGGACTCTCTCCAAAATGCCTACTCTTTTAAAGGATTCCAGCAAACTAACCAAGCCCCACCTGGAATGGGTGGAGTCACAGCTCCCTCTAATCCAAGGTGAATACCCACTATTGGGTGAGTCACATCTCCATGGAGATAACCTAATCAAGTTTCCAAACTGTAGTGCTGGGAAGGGATTAAAAGAAGAGGCCATTTCCACGTGATTGGATTAGGATTAAGCATGGTTTTTCTGGGGGGCATTGATCCTTTCAAACTGCACAATAGCCTATCAGAATAGCCAGAAGAAAATACCTGAAATTGTTGAACTGTAATCCAGTAGCCTTGATATTTGATAAGGATTATATAACTATATAGCTTTCATCATGTGACCATATGATTATAAAAACCATGTGGCTGACACTTCATTTATCTGGTAATGTGTAAATAAGTAATAAAATAAATGCATGCACAAAATAATAATCATCATCATCATCATCATCATAATGGTCAGGAATATGGGAAAAATAGCCCTATGTAAACTATGGCAATAGTTATAGCACTACTTAAACAATCTATCATCACTTGTATCAAATGTAGAATTTCAAAAAAAAAAATGTTATTATCAGTTGTAATAAATTTTCCACACCAATGCAAGTGTGTGAGTGGGGTGGTATATGGGAAACCTGTATTTTATGCATGATTGTTTTATAAACCTACAACTTTTCTAATAAATTTTTTTTTAAAAAAGAGAGATTGCCAAAGTGTTCTCCAAATACGTAATACCAGTTTCCACTGCCACTAGAGTGTGCAAGTGTGGTGTCTGACACCTATGAGGTAGTAGAATGATTACTGCAACCTTCCCCTCCCCAGTTGATATACAGAGGCCTTGAGAGGGCCTCACCTTTGGGTGTACACAGTTTGTGAGAAGGCAGATATCCCTCTCAAACATATGACCTACCTACCTCTTACTGATGCAGCAGGTAAGGCCCCTCTTGGTATTTTGGGATACCAAGAGGTCTTCTAGAATCCCCTTCCTGGCCAGGTGTTCATGGGCCCATGGCCATTAGCCTTTGATAAGAATGGCAGAGAAAGGCCTGGCTGGTCTTTCACCATTGCAAATAGCTCCTAAAAACTAAGCAAGTCAAACCTGTTCTAATGGAGATAATAGCAAGAAATTACGTTTTGGTACTCAGTGTGACTACAAAATTATAATGTTGGAAGGAAATATCAATAAGATTTACCTGGTGGTGAAGGAATTTTAACACTGCAAAGTTGGACATATTGCTTTGAAAAAAATAAAAGAAACTTTTCTCATACAATGAGTTGAGACTCCTCCAACAGTTTGCCTATATATGCACACATACTCCTATCATTACCTGTGTAAATATGTGAAGGACACTAAGTGTTTATGTGTGTGCATGTGTGTTTCTATGTTATAAATGGCATCCTAAATGACCAGAAAACCATTTCATTCAATGCAATCCAGTTATTGGGCTCATTGTAAAAACATTTTGATTACCCTGTGTAGTATTTTCTCATTTTAAACAGCATCTACAGCCTTATGACCCACATCCAATTAAGGCAACCCCAAACTTCAACCTCAAATCAAAAACTCAAAAATCCTTTTGAAACATGGCTGAAAGTCTGACAGTACACACTGGATGTGTTAAAAATTTTTAATATTTTAATATCACATTGAAAATACATGTTGTTAGAATTGTGTTCCTCCTCACTCATCCCTTCTACACCAATCCACCCATAATACCTAGAACTTTCCCAAGACCCGGTAAATAATGGGTTAATACTCAGTCTCAGCACCAGGCCCTGCCCATTCAGATCAGTCATATTGTTAAGTATTTTAAATACCATCCCTCTTTGAAGGAATATATACAGCAGCATCTGAAGTATTAGAAAAAAGCATTTGAACAAAGAGCACTTCAAATTATTACCTTAAGTTTCTAAAGCCAAAAATCATTTGTTAAGTGTTTTATCAAAATTTTATGTCTAAAAATCTATCTAAAATTATATAATTTGATAATCTCTATAAAGGTGCTTTCATTCTGAGAGTAGAGTGAACTGAACTGATCTTTAGCTAGTTTGGGTGTTCATTAAAAGATTGACGATACTATGCATTTAAATATGGTAAATGAGCATTTAGGTTTCCGTGGCAACTTGACTCATCAGTAGAAACACTCCTTTTTTTTAACTTCTGGGAATACTTATTCTACATCAGTTCTACTTAGTTTAACAGTGCAAGTTATTCCCTACCTAGATGTCCACCTTTGAAGATTTACATATTCTGGTAAATTCCTAGGTTGCTGTTTATAAAAAGGAGAGAAACAACATAATACTCACCATATTGAATGCTGAGAATGTTGGACTCACACTGTTGTATCCTAGACAGGGACACCATTTTTCTCTCCATAACATGGAGTTTTATTCTATATCCCTTGGGAAATTTCATATATTCTGCCAGGTCCCTTTAGTTTAATCTGTATACACAAAACACCCATGTACTAATGGTGCAACTGGTGCACTGCTTGAAATGAGATCACAGGGATCCTCTATGTGATAAAGTTTATCACCCAATCTTTGATTCCCAAATTCAGGGTCTATTTGATTGGTTACCTTCACAGCCATCTGGGGCCCTTTTGAAAACAGAGAATTCCAGGTCCCAGTCAAAAATGACTTGAAATGAAATATCTAAGAGTGGATGTAGGGAATCTCAATTTTTCAGCGCTACTCCTGATGTCTGTGCATAATCAGTTTGAAAAATTAATGACCTATTGATTAATGAATCATTCACAAAACTGGCCTAATGATTTCTAACTAACTGGTTGCCCAAATTGACCAGTGGTATAATTCAAATAAAAAGGGAAAAACCAGAGTGTTAAAAGGAAAAAGTAACTCATGACTGACATAATGTCTTACCGTTGGAGCTCAGTGCATTTTGATAGCTTCTATTCTATTCTATTTCAGATTTTTTCAAATTTTGGTCATAGCCACTAAATTGATTTCACTACCTATTCAAGAGGTCCTGACTCATAATTTGAAAATCAATGAATGACTCAAAGTTTTTCAAACATACATGGACCATCCCAGGCCATCTGAAAGATAATGCAATAGCAGACCCCAGATGACATCCTGAAAGTCTATATTAAATCTCCTCAGTTGAATCTGGTATGCCTCAAAGATACACCAAAAAACCAGTGCTATGGGCAGACCTTAAAATCTATATTGAAATGTCAGTTCGTAATATAAAAGAACAAAGTGTAATGGTTCCCTGATCAAAATAAAGATTCCCCTTTCACAGGGACCAAGCTATATGATTTCATGGAGAATAAGTTCTTCCCTTCACAACATGAGGATAGACACTGAACACTTTTATCACTTTGGGAATCTCAATTCTAAGCTTCTCATATTCAGTCTCCAAACAAGGTATAACACAATTGAATAGATTTCTAACTTACAACTTACTAACTCATTTTTATATCCTTCTCTCCTAAAAAAATACAGCCTATCTTGATTGGTGCTCAGCATTGTCCAAATGCTAATAATTACAATAATTAGTAAATAATCCCTTTATTTACTTCAAAAATATTAATCATACCCATCAAAAAGAGTTGGAACTATGTGTGTTTCATCTGCCATTGAGTCTCCATTGATTAGAACTGTGCTTGGCTGTATTGGACCTCAATAACTACTTGAATAAATTGTGCCTATAGCTTTCACTAATTTAATTTTAATAAGCTTACCTAATTTTCCTACCACCAAATTCTTAGGGGAGTTTACAGCATTTCCTCATATGAGACAACATGAATCAATTTTACTTGTCTAAATAAATTGACAGAAAAGTATATGGAAGTCTGGTTTTAGAATGGTGGATTAAGAGAACTAGGTACATTGTATATGCAAATATACCACTAAACTTAGTACATGGTACCTGGTGAATTTGAGGTAAATATAGTCATTGAGACGATTTTTTATAGGATGTTCAGAGGAAAATTTGGAATGATATATAGGAAGTTTTTTTGTAGCACATAATAGAATACAAACAAACAAAACTCAAGCAAACAAACAAAAATGGGAAAGGAGTAGCCAAAATGTTCAATAATAGGGGACTGGTTAAATAAATTAGGGTATTTTCTACTAATAGAACATTGTGTAGTTATTAAAATTTATTAAGGATATGTATGATATAATATCAAATGAAAAGGCATGATATAAAGTTATAAATGTATTATGTTTACAACTATGTTAAATAAAACACCTGCCTGAGGAGAAAAGACACAAATCAGAAGACAAGCAAACTTAAATATTAATGATTGTGCATAGATGATGGAATGGTATATTTTTCCTTTCCTTACTTTCTAGAGTTATTTGCATAGGTTTAGTAGAATGTCACACCATTTCCCCTTCCTATAAGACCCTTAATTTTCCAGCGAAATGGTCTAGGTTGAATTGATCTACTTCAAACTCCAGACATGAGTACTGATTTGCTTAAGTCTATAGCACAGTCCACACTCTAACCAGAGTCAATCGCTCAGGAATAAACATATTCACTCAAAATTCTGGTAGTGGATGATGGTGAGGGTACTGCAACAGTACGAAAGTGATTAACCCCACTTAATAGCATGCTTGCGAGGTGCTGGAATCAGAAAATTTATGTTTTACATGCGTTTCGAAAATTAAAAAAGAAATACTAAAAATATAATGACAGTTAAATGCAATACATAATATTGGATGGGGTCTACAAACAGAGGAGGGAAGTCTCAAAAGGACATTATTGGGACCCAAGAAAATTTGGGACATAGAATGTAAGCTTTACATTAATGTTAAATTTCTTGAATTTCAGTAATTGCATTTAAGATGATTACTACATAAGTGAATATCTTTGTATGTAGGAAATGTACATGGAAGTATTATCTGTTCAAGGATCATGATGTGGGCAACATGCTCTCAAATGTTCAGAAAATAGAAGATAGATAACAGATAGACAGACAGATAGTAGGTAGATATAGATAGTTTAAATGATAAAGAGCAAAGGTAGCAAAATTTTTAAATTTTTAAAATGTTTGTTATTATTTTTGCAACTGTTCTGTAAGTTTGAAATTATTTCAAATGCAATAATTAAGTATATGCAAACATATACTACTCCCATCTTAAAAAAAAAAAAAGAAAAGAAAAGAAAACTAATACTGTGAATTAAGATTTTATATACCTAGATACATGGGGAAATGGCAAGGCTTTAAAACAAAATTTAAAAGTCAGGAAAGATACTAGACATCATTTTCCTTAGCCTTTCTTGTAAACTATAATTTTTATTTCAATTTAAAAGAAAATTTGAATAAAAAAATTTCCTAAATAATATCTTATTGGTAGAATTTAGTAAGAAAGCCACTCAGAGATCAATGCAACATATTGTTCTTAACTCAAGCATTTCTTCCCTTCATCAAATAAAAATCAAGCCAGAAAAATACTATTGTGAACCTTCTGTGATACATTGGTTATGCAATGAGCCTTGGGAAAGAATAAAACCTCTTTTAATTACGCATAAGTCATTTGTTTTAGGTTAGATTATTTGATTGCTTCCAGCACTTGCCCAATTTCTATCAGAATGGTGTGTCTCCACTGTGATAGAAAGCACTGTGCTAAATTGCAAGCTAACTCATGTTTCAGCCATAAAAAGCCATTATTGAAAACAACTTATCTAAGATTACACTGGCAATTGCAATAAAAAAAGAAAAGGAAATTACACCTCTTTTCAATATGTTTTGTGATTAATAAGTATTTTCTATGATCTTAACATAGTTTAATAAAATACACTAAAGTAAATATACAATCAATAGTTTTTATATTTCCTTGAAGATAAAACAACAATCCAATTAAAAACCTACACCAAAAAAAAAAAGTCCATGACAGGTATTCTGAATCTTGCATGGCATACAAAGTATATTAGTTCTTTAATTTAATAAAGATTTTCTTTAGTTAATAGACAATTATTGGGATGGGGCATTTAATTATTTTGTTCCATTCCAAGTTTTTTTTAGTTCAAAAAATGAAAAGCTACCCTTTTCCACTCTGCTATTTTTTTTTCTGAAAACATAAAATTCTCTCCCTATCCCTGACTTTCTCTCATTCAATGCTTTATAATCATATCGAACTCTATTATGTCACATAATGTTAAAATATACTTACTTCCACATTGAAGTATTCTTGCATCCAATAGAGCAGGTTACTCATTTTAACTAGAGTTATTTCTAATGAAAATGTAATAGAGATGGCCTCAAAATAACTAGCGGTACCACCTAAATGAATAATTGCCCTTCCTTGTTAACTCTTCTGATCATTAAGATGTTGGACTTCCTTTTATGTGTCAAGAACTTGCCTCTGAGGAGTTGAAAGCTATGTGAAGATAAAAATGTTACTGACTGTCAGATAGAAGCTTGAGAACAAACCAGGTTTAGTTATCACTGGTCTAACCAGTAGAAAACCATGACTAAATGGTTGAGGATATATGGGGAAATACAGAGAAAGAGCTACCAATACCAAATTTTTGAAACAAGCAGTCCAATTTTATCTTAGTTTTTCAGTAAACTAAGAGAAAATGGGGCCCAAGACCAAACTAAACAACGAGGGAGTTAGCTGGCATCAGGATAGGGAGTTGCCAGCTATCCCTGATTGGCTGATTTAAATACTGTTTTCTTGGAAAGCAAGGTATTTACAAGGAATAGAACTTAGATTTTGGTTTTGCTGACATGGGACTTAATACAGGCCTTCCACTTGGGCCTACTCAATTTTATTGATCAATTCCCCCCGCTTTTGATCCAGTCCTCAGCCAAACCACGGGTTGAGATCAAAATTTAAGACATTAGCATCACTTTTAGTTACCATGTACAGGTTCTAGAGGATGTCACAGATGATTAACTGTAGGTTACAGATGTTGAGAGGTTGGTAATTTTTGTTCTCTTCTCTCTTCTGTCATTCTAGGCAGATGCACATCATTTGGCAAGATGGTTGTGTGCAACCATTTACAACTTTTGAGAGGATACAGTATACCACAAGACTGCTATGATCGCTATGAGTAAATACTCAATGTTTGGAGTATACTTTTTAAGCCAAGGATGATGTGTTAGTTAGATTCAGTTGTCAACTTGGCCAGGTGAGCATACCTAGTCTTGTTGCTGCGAACATAAGCCAATGGTACGTGAACCTCATCTGTTGCTAATTACATCTGCAGTCGGCTAGGAGGCGTGTCTGCTGCAATGGTGACGTTTGACTTCATTGGCTGGTGCTTAAATGAGAGATCGCAACTTAGCACAGCTAAGCAGCTGGGCATTCCTCATCTCAGCACTTGCAGCTCAGCCCAGGCCTTTGGAGATGCAGAAAGAAGTCACCCTGGGGAAAGTTGTTGGAACCCAGGGGCCTGGAGAGAAGACCAGCAGAGACCATCCTATGCCTTCCACGTAAGAAAGAACCTCAGTGGAAAGTTAGCTGCCTTTCCTCTGAAGAACCAACAAAATAAATCCCCTTTTATTAAAAGCCAATCCGTCTCTGGTGTGTTGCATTCCAGCAGCTAGCAAACTAGCACAGATGCCAAGACCCAAACCAACTGAAATCAAATAAATAAATAAATAAATAAATAAATAAATAAATAAATAAATAATCCCAAGGAAGGACTTAGTTGTGGCTTGCTTGGCCCTTTCATATAACTGCATTTTGACTTCCCCAGAAATGTTTATCCAAGTATAGCAGGTGGTATTGATGACAACACAAACTTCTCCTTGTTCAGACAGCAAGTTTGTTAAATGCAATTATCTAAAACAACTCAAGCTAAAGAATCTAAAGATTTTTGTGGTGCAGCAATAACCTTTGCAGTGGAATCAGCAATTTTTCCTCCTGTTGTAGATAAATTTCTAATCATATTTTCTAATCATATTTTCATTGGTGTTAACTCTTAACCAGGGAAATAACAGTCATGAAAGAGACCCATTCAGCATCAGTGACACCTCCAGACAATTTACATTTAGCTCAGGAATCTAAAGTAAGTGGGGTAGTCCAGTGTGAAGCTTTGGATTTGTTACGAATTTCTAAGGGAACAAGAAGGCATCTGAGAGTGCATTGTCCCATCACTGTCCAATGACTTATGTAGGGAGTGGCCCAACCAGTAGCAGTTTCAAACAAAAATAAACTCTGGAGGGGTATAAACCCTAGAGGGGTGCAGCCTACTGTAGAGATATTGAGGTCATCTAGGTGATGTCTCTGGATATATGCATGAGCCATTTGCCATTCATGTTATATTGTGAGTTGCTAGCATGTGTCCAGGTTGTCCAGGATCTCTGTCATGGGATATGCCATTATCTCTGTCATGGGATATCAGCAATCCTGACTCAATAGAGAGGAGGGATAGATTGAGGACGAGTGATATTTTTAAAGGTGGCATTTGAGACATGAGAGCAACTAGTCATAGGTAAAACAATTGAATCTCTGGCATCATGTACAGATTGTGGTTTGTGATGACAGATCTAACAATCAGTTAGGTTCCCTGCTTTTGCAATGGCCCAGGAAAAACAAATGATAGCATTGTCTTTCCAGACCCCAGCAAGACGGAAGAAAGAGAGAAGAAAGGAGAGTTTAAACATTTGTGGTGGTAGAGTGTTCCAAGAAAGAAAAAGTATGCAAAGGGGTGTGAAAACAATAGAAGTGTAACAAAAACTGTAAATAATAATATAAGGAATGTGATAGGAACATAGGACTTCATGGGGTCTTGTTCCCTCATCTTGGATAGAAACCATCCACTTTTTGAAGCCATCTACATCTCATCCTACTACATTTCAGTATTAAGTCACTGGTTTGGCCACAGGTCCAACTGTTGTAAGGTAGAGCCTTTTCAGTTGTGTGATGTGAACTCAAGACTCATTCCATTCTAGTTTGACAGCAGGGTCAGAAGTTAAGAGTACCTGGTTATGAGGGAGGGCCAAGATGGTGGCTCAGCAAGGTGTGGGATTTAGTTCGTCCTCTAGAGCAGCTAATAAATAGCCAGGAACAGTACAGAACAACTGCTGGGGCCATGTCAGTGACCAGACACACTGCATACACCCGTCTGAACCAGCTGGACTGGCTGCGAGCCCACCCAGAATTGTGAGTCATCCAAGCTGTGGCGGTCAGTGCCCCTCCCCAACAGGCTAATTCCAAGAGGAGAAAGGAAAGAGAGTTTTCCAGCATCAGGGGCTGAGTGCAATCAAACTCCAACTGTGGAATTAATTAAAAAATTCTGACTGCTAAAAATAGGCCCCCAGCTCAGCTGAACCTCGAGTAAAAGCAGAGGTTGCTAATTTTTGCCTCAGCCCAGAGGGGGCAAGGCTGATGGAAAAAGACAAAAAACAACAACAGAGTTGTTTTTGAATCTGAAAAGGTCTGGGCCATGAAGAAAAAGAGGGGGCAAACAGGACCTGGAGATACACAGAGCAACATGCCAACTTAAGCTCTTGATTGGCAAACCCAAGGAACAGGGTCCTGCTCTGAAAAAGGATTTTTCTCTTTCATTTTGGTGGCTGTGTTTCTACAGCTTGACTGCTCTTTGAATACAGCTGCAAGGCTTCTGGGGCTCCACTGCTCCAGGTATAGGCAGAATTAATCTTGTTTGAGTGTTTGTCTGAAGCTCGTGCCTTCCTCAGAAGAGGGGTGAGGCCCAGCTCAGATGGAATCCCTTCCTCAAGGAGTTCAGACCCCAGGGTCTGGAAAAGTGAAGCGATCAAAACCAGCCTACAACCTCTTCTCTGTCTCCACCATGCCCCCAGCAAGGAGAGTATGCTGAAGTTAAAGGTACCACATAATCTTATGCGGGTGGGAACTGCAGGCAGACAAGCACCACATACTGAGTAGGATAGGAAAAATGTAGAGCCCAGAGGCTTCATAGGAAAGCCTTTCAATCTGCTGGGTATCACCCTCAGGGAAAACTGATGCAGGTGACTCTTTCTCCCTGACAGGAGGCCAGTTTGGTCTGGGAAAATCTGGCTGGGGTCTACAATACCTAAGTAGACCTTCCTAAGGTGGGGGAGGGGATGGAAGACATCACACAGGTAGGGCAAGAAACAAGAAAACAAGAACTGAAAAATTCTGATCTGTTAAATAAAACCTAAGCTAGAGGTCCAGAATAAGCTGAACTGAATGTCAAGGAACAGATAGGCAACAAAGTCATCCAGTAAGAAAATCCTAGGTAAAAGGAGTGAAAACAATCTCCAGAATAAATGAATTAAGGTAATTAAATGCTTAGATGCCAACAAAAAAATAATGAATCATACTAGGAAAATTGAAGATATGGCCCAGTCAAAGGAAGAAAACAACAATTTAAATGAAATATAGGAGATGAAACAATTAATTCAGAATGTTTGAACAGACATGGAAAACCCCATCAAAAATCAAATCAGTGAATTGAGGGAGAATATAAAGAAGGCAAGGAATGGAAAAAAAAAGAAGAAATTGAAAGTCTGAATAAACAAATCATGGAACTTATGGGAATGAAAGGCACAGCAGAAGATGTGCTGGTTTGAAAGGAAGTATGCCTCCTAAGAAAAGCCATGTTTTAATATAAATCCCATTTCTTAAAGGTAGAATAATCCCTATTCAATACTGTATATTTGAAACTGTAATGAGATCATTTCCCTGGTTGATGTGATTTAGTTAAGAATGGTTGTTAAACTGGATTAGGGATGACATGTCTCCACTCATCTGAGTGGGTCTTGATTAGTTTCTGAAGTCCTATAAAAGAAGAAACATTTTGGAGAATGGGAGATTCAGAGAGATTCAGAGAGAGAAACACTACAAAGCAGAGAGTCCACCAGCCAGCGACCTTTGGAGATGAAGAAGGAAGACACCTCCCGGGGAGCTTCATGAAATAGGAAGCCAGGAGAGAAAGTTAGCAGATGATGCCGTGTTCGCCATGTGCCCTTCCAGCTGAGAGAGAAGCCCTGACTGTGTTCGCCATGTGCCTTCTGACTTGAGAGAGAAACCCTGAACTTCATTGGCCTTCTTGAACCAAGCACCTAGCAAACTAGAAGAGAAGAGATTAAAAAAACAATGGAAATCTACAATGTCAGATTTCAAGGGGCAGAAGATAGGATTAGTGAACTGGAGGAGGAGACATCTGAAAGTTGACAAGCAAAAGAAAGTATAGGGACAAGAATAGAAAAATATGAGCAGTGACTCGGGAAACTGAGTGACAAGATGAAGCACATGAATATATGTATTGGGTGTCCCAGAAGGAGAAGAGAAGGAAAAAGGAGGAGAAAAACTAATGGAGGAAATTATCACTGAAAATTCCCCAACTCTTATGAAAGACTTAAAATTACAGATTCAAGAAGTGCAATGTACCCCAAACAGAATTGATCCAAATAGGTGTACTCCAAGACACTTACTAATCAGAATGTCAGATGCCAAAGAGAAAGAGAGAATCTTGAAAGCAGCAAGAGAAAAGCAATTCATCACATACAAGGGAAGCCCAATAAGACTATGCATAGATTTCCAGCAGAAACCATGGAGTCAAGAAGACAGTGGGATGATATATTTAAATTACTAAAAGAGAAAAACTGCCAACCAAGAATTCTATATCCAGCAAAATTGTCCTTCAAAAATGAGGGAGAAATGAAAACATTTTCAGACAAAAAATCACTGAGAGAATTTGTGACCAAGAGACCAGCTCTGCAATAAATACTAAAAGGAGCACTACAGACAGATACAAAAAGACAAGAGAGAGAGGTGTGGAGAAGAGTGTAGAAATGAAGACTATCAGTAAAGGTAAAAAGAAGGAAAAATACATATGACTTATAAAATCCAAAAGGCAAAATGGTAGAAGAAAGTACTTCCCATACAGTAATAACACTAAATGTCAATGGATTAAAATCCCCAATCAAAAGCTATAGACTGACAGAATGGATTAAAAAACAGGACCCATCTATATGCTGTCTACAGGAAATGCATGTTAGACCCAAGGATAAACATAGGTTGAAAGTGAAAGATTGGGAAAAGATATTTCATGCAAATAATGATCAGAAAAGAGCAGGAGTAGCTATACCAATATCCAACAAATTAAACTTCAAATGTAAAACAGTTAAAAGAAACAAAGAAGGACACTATGTATTAATAAAAGGAACAATTCAACAAGAAGACATAACAATCAAATATTTATGCACTGAGCCAGAATGCTCCAAAATACATGAGGCAAAGACTGAAAGGAGAAATAGATACATCTACCATAATAGTTGGAGACTTTAATTCCCCACTCTTATTAATGGAAAGAACATCTAGACAGAGGATCAATAAAGAAACAGAATTTGAATAATACAATAAATGAATTAGACTTAACAGACATTTATAGAACATTATACCCCATAACAGCAGGATACACCTTTTTCTCAAGTGCTCATGGATCATTCTCAAGGATAGACCATATGCTGGGTCACAAAGCAAGTCTCAATAAATTTTAAAAGATTGAAATCATACAAAACATTTTCTCAGATCATAAAGGAATGAAGTTGGAAATCAATAACAGGCAGAGTGCCAGAAAATTCACAAATATATGGAGGCTCTACAACACACTCTTAAACAACCAGTGGGTCAAGGAAGGAATTACAAGAGAAATCAGTAAATATCTTGAGGCAAATGAAAATGCAAACACAACATATCAAAATTTATGGGATGCAGCAAAGGCAGTGCTAAGAGGAAAATTTATTGCCCTAAATGCCTATATCAAAAAAGAAGGCAAGGGTGGGCCGCGGTGGCTCAGCGGGCAAAGTGCTTGCCTGCTATGCCGGAGGACCTCGGTTCGATTCCCGGCCCCAGCCCATGTAACAAATACGGAGAAACAGAATACAATAAAAACAAGAAAATGTTTAAAGATGTTTCCCTTTCTTCCTTCCTTCCTTCCTTCCTTCTCTCTGTCTTTCCTTTAAAAAAAAAAAAAAAAAAAAAAAAAAAAAAAAGAAGGCAAAAATTGAGGAATTAACTGTCCACTTGGAAGAACTAGAGAAAGAACAGCAAACTAACCTCAAGCCAAGCAAAAGGAAAGAAATAATGAAGAGTAGAGCAGAAATGAATGAAATTGAGAACATGAAAACAATCAAGAAAGTCAACAAAACCAGAAGTTGGTTCTATGAGAAAATCAATAAGATTGATGGACCCTTAGCAAGGTTAACAAAAAGAAGAAGAGGATGCAAATAAATAAAATCAGAAATGGAAGAGGAGATATAACCACTGAACCCACAGAAATAAAGGAAGTAATGAGAGGATACTATGAACAACTTTATGCTAATAAACTCAACAATGTAGATGAAATGGACAACTTTCTAGAAAGACATGAACAACCAACAATGACTCAAGAAGAAATGGACAACCTCAACAAGCCAATTACAAGTAAAGAAATTGAATCAGTCATTAAAAAGCTACCCAAAAAGAAAAATCCAGGACCAGATGGCTTCATATATGGGAATTCTACCAAACATTCATAGTACCAATCCTGCTCAAACTCCTCAAAAAAATTGAAGAGGAGGGAAAGCTACCTAACTTACTTTATGAAGCTAACATCACCCTCATACCAAAGTCAGACAAAGATATTACAAAAAAAGGAAACTATAGACCAATCTCTCTTATGAATATAGATGCAAAAATCCTCAACAAAATTCTTGCAAATTGAATCCAACAGCATATTAAAAGAATTATACACCATGACCAAGTAGAATTCATCCCAGGCATGCAAGGATGGTCCAGCATAAGAAAATCAATTAATGTGATATACCATATCAACAAATCAAAGCAGAAAAATGACCTGACCACCTCGATTGATGCAGAAAAGGTCTTTGACAAAATTCAACCGCCTTTCCTATTGAAAACTCTTCAAAGGATAGGAATAGAAGGGAACTTCCTCAACGTGATAAAGGGAATATTTAAAAAACCCACAGCTAACATCATCCTCAATGAAAACTTTCCCCCTAAGATTAGGAATAAGACAAGGATGTCCACTATCACCATTGTTATTCAGCATTGTGTTGGAAGTTCTAGCCAGAGCAATTAGACAAGAAAAAGAAATACAAGGCACCAAAATTGGAAAGGAAGAAGTAAAACTCTCACTGTTTGCAGATGATATGATACTATATGTCAAAAACCCTGAAAAATCCACAGCAAAACTACTAGAGTTAATAAATGAGTACAGCAAAGTGGCAGGTTACAAGAGCAACACTCAAAAATCTGTAGCATTTCTATACACTATTCAATGAACAATCTGAGGGGGAAATCAAGAAAAAAAATCCATTTACAATTACAACCAAGAGAATAAAATATTTAGGAATAAATTTAACTAAAGAGACAAAAGACCTATACAGAGAAAACTAGAAGAAATTGTTAAAAGAAATCACAGAAGACCTAAATAAATGGAAGGGCATGCCATGTTTATGAATTGGAAGACTAAATATAGTTAAGATGTCAGTTCTACCTAAATTAATTTACAAATTCAATGCAATACCAACTAAAATCCCCAAAACTTACTTTTCAGAAATAGAAAAAACAATAACCAAATTTATCTGGAAGGGCAGGGTGCTCCAAATAGTTAAAAGTATCCTGAGAAAGAAAAATGAAGTCAGGGGTCTCACATTACCTGACTTTAAGGTGTTTTATGAAGCTACAGTGGTCAAAAAGCATGGTACTGGCATAAAGATAGATACACTGACAAATACTATTGAATAGAGTGTTCAGATATATAACCTCTCATCTATGGACAATTGATCTTTGATAAGGCAGTCAAGCCATCTCACCTGGGACAGAACAATCTCTTCAATAAATGGTGCCTAGAGAACTGGATATCCACATGCAAAAGAATGAAAGAGGATCCATATCTCACACCCTACACAAAAATGAACTCAAAATGGATCAAAGACCTAAACATTATATCTAAGACCATAAAACTATTGGAAGAAAATGTAGGGAAATATCTTATAAATCTTATAATAGGAGGTGGTTTCCTAGACCTTACACCCAAAGCACGAGCATTGAAGAAAGAAAGAAGGAAATGGGAACTCCTCACAAATAAATACCTTTTTGCATCAAAGATCTTCATCAAGAAAGTGAAAAGACAACCTACACAATGGGAGTCAATATTTGGAAATGATATATCATATAATGGTCTAGTATCCAGAATATATAAAGAGATTGTTCAACTCAACAATAAAAAGACAGACAACCCAATTACAAAATGGGCAAAAGACTTGAACAGACACTTCTCAGAAGAGGAAATTCAAATGGCCAAAAGGCACATGAAAAGATGCTCAACTTCCCTGGCTATTAGGGAAATGCAAATCAAAACCACACCCACCAGAATGACCATTATCAATAAAACAGAAAACAACAAATGCTGGAGATGATATGGAGAAAGAGGCACACTTAACCACTGTTGGTGGGAATGTCAAATGGTACAACCGCTGTGAAAGGCAATTTGATGGTTCCTCAGGAAGCTAAATATAGAATTGCCATATGACCCAGCAATACCATTGCTAGGTATCTACTCAGAGGCCATGAGGGCAAAGACACAAATGGACATTTGCACACCAGTGTTTATAGCAGAATTATTTATAATTGCTAACAGATGGAAACAGCCCAAATGTCCATCAACAGTCGAGTGGCTAAACAAGCTGTGGTATATACATATGATGGAATATTATGCAGCTGTAAGACAGAATAAAGTTATGAAGTATGTAACAACATGGATGGATCTTAAGGACATTATGCTGAGTGAGATTAGCCAGAAACAAAAGGACAAATACTGTTTGGTCTCACTGATATGAACTAACATTAAGGAATGAACTTGGATAATTTTAGTTAAGAACAGAGGTCATCAGGAAATAGAAATAGGGTGGATATTGGGTAATTGGAACTGAAGGGATATCGATTGTGCAATGGGCCTGTTCTAGTTTGCTAGCTGCTGGAATGCAATATACCAGAAACAGAATGACTTTTTAAAAGGGGAATTTAATAAGTTGCTACTTTACAGTTCCAAGGCCAAGAAAATGTCCCAATTAAAACAAATCTATAGAAATGTCCAATCTACGGCATCCTTGGTTCAAGAAGGCCGATGAAGTTCAGGGTTTCTCTTTCCAGTGGAAGGACAAATGGCAAACACAGAGTCATCTGCTAGCTTCTTCTCCTGGCTTCCTGTTTCATGAAGCTCCCCAGGAAGCATTTCCCTTCTTCATCTCCAAAGGTCGCTGGCTGGTGGACTCTGCTTCTCATGGCTATGTTGTTCTGCTCTGCTTTCTCTGAATCCCTCATACTCCAAAATATTTCCTCTTTTATAGGACTACAGTAAACCAGTCAAGACCCACCCAAATGGGTGGAGACATGTCATCACCCAATCCAACTTAACAATCACTCTTGATTGGGTTACATCTCTAGGAAAATGATCTAATTACAAATCCAAACATGCAGTATTGAATAGGGATTATTTTGCCTTTATGAAATGGGATTTTGATTAAAACATGGCTTTTCTAGGGGACACACATCCTTTCAAACCAGCACAGGGGCTGATTGTAAAAATTCAGAAATGGATAGCGCAATACTACCCAAATGTAATACAATAATGTTAGAACACTGAATGAAGCTGAATGTGAGAATGATAGATGGAGGAGGCCTGGGGGCAAAAATTAAATCAGAAGGAAAGATATACAATAAAGACTGAGATGGAATAATCTAGGAATGCCTAGAGTGTATAATGATAGTGACTAAATGTTCAAAGTTAAAAATGCTTTGCAAGAGGAAGAACAAAGGAATGTAAATAATGCAGGGTTTGAAAATAGATGGTAATTATTATTTTAAAACTTTAACTTATATGTGAGACTAAAGCAAAAAAATGCTTATTTGGTACAAAACTTATATTTTGACTGGTGAATTTCCTAATATAACTTATGTGGACAGCTTAATTGAACACATGAAACCTTGAGTAGGGCATGAGATTTTGTTGGTTTGTCCAGGGTGATGCCTCAATAAATCCCAGAAGGATCTGAACAGTGAATAAAAAATTATTTGCAAAGTCCCCATTGGGGGAATGGTGAGAAAGGGGGAAAATTCAGCTTTCCCAAATGGAGAATTCTTGATATTCTCACAAACAGTGGGGACAAACAAAGCAATAGGCTGAGGCTCCAGTCTTAGGGTTTGTTCATATGAAACTTGGCCCCACAAAGGATAAGCTAAGCCTACTTAAAATTAGGCCTAAGAGTCACCTACAAGAGAACCCCTTTTGTTGCTCAGATGTAGCCTCTCTCTCTCTCTCAGCCAACACGACAAGCAAACTCACTGCCCTCCCCCTCTCTACATGGGACATGACTGCCAGGGGTATGGACTTTCCTGGCAACGTGGGACAGGAATCCTAGAATGAGTTAGAACTCAGCACCAAAGAATTGAGAAAACCTTCTCGACTGAAAGCAGAAAGAGATAAATGAGACAAAATAAAGTGTCAATGGCTGAGAGATTCCAGAGTCGAGAGGTTATCCTGGAGGTTATTTTTACACATGAAATAGATATCACCTCTTTAGTTAAGGTGTAACAGCGAGGCTGGAGGAAACTGCCTGAAAATGTAGAGCTGTGTTCCAGTAGCCATGATGCTTCTTGAAGGTGATTGTACAGCTTTTGCAATGTGACTGTGTGATTGTGAAAACCTTGTGTCTGATACTTCTTTTATCTACCTTATGAACAGATAAGTAAAACATATGGATTAAAAATAAATAAATAATGGGGGAACAAATGTTAAAATAAATTTAGTAGATTGAAATGCTAGTGATCAGTGAGAGGGAGGGGTAAGGGGTATGGTATGTATGAATTTTTTTCTGTTTTCTTTTTAATTCTTTTTCTGAATTAATGCAAATGCTCTAAAAAATGATCAAGATGATGAATACACAACCATGTGATTAAAAAAAGAATGTTCATATTGTATGTTGACTGGTTTTAACGATAAAATTAAAAAAAAAAAAAAAAAGAGTACCTGGTAAGGCCCTGTTCTAGTTTGCTAGCTACTGTAATGCAATACACCAGAAACAGAATGGCTTTTAAAAGGGAGAATTTAATGAGTTGCTAGTTTACACTTCTAAGGCCAAAAAAATGTCCCAATTAAAACAAGTCTATAGAAATAACCAATCAAAGGCATCCAGGGAATGATACCTTGGTTCAAGAAGGCCGATGAAGTTCAGGGTTTCTCTCTCAAGTGAGAAGGCACATGGCAAACACAGTCAGAGTTTCTCTCTAGGCTGGAAGGGCACATGGCAAACATGGCATCATCATCTGCTAATTTTCTCTCCTGGCTCTGGTTTCATGAAGCTCCCCGGGACGCGTTTTCCTTCTTCTTCTCCAAAGGTCGCTGGCTGGTGGACTCTCTGCTTCATAGTGTTGCTCTCTCTGAATCTCTCTCTCCAAAATATTTCCTCTTTTATAGGACTCCAATAAACCAATCAAGACCCACCCAAATGGGTGGAGACATGTCATCCCTTAATCCAGTTTAACAACCATTCTTGACTAAATCACATCAACCAGGGAAATGATCTCATTACAGTTTCAAACATACAGTACTGAATAGAGATTATTCTACCTTTATGAAATGGGATTTATATTAAAACATGGCTTTTCTTAGGGGGCATACTTCCTTTCAAACCAGCACAGGCCCCTTCCAGCATGATTCATGGGCTGTTTTGCATTGACATCACTTCCACTAGACTAAATCGCTGGAGGTGAGGGAGACTCAGACATAGAAATGCATCCCTCACCTGTCGGAAATAACCTTTTGCATAAGTCATTAGAGATTGACAAATACCAAGTAATCTCCTGCTGGAGAAGCTGGGATCAATTTTATGATGGAGGCCAACTGACATACATCTTTTAGTGAACACATAGGGAGAAAATTTATGTTTCCCAAAAGGTGTGTTTCAAATGGTCATAAGGTCCAGTGGAAGGACTTTAGATCAAAGGAAATTGATTTCCGCAGTTAATTTAGGCAGTTTGAGTTTTCATATTCCATCTTTTCTCTCCGCCTTATCAGAGAATCGAGGGTGGTAGGGACAATGATAATGTAGACTTGTTTATAGAATCTTAGTGAGAACTTAAATGACCTGCCCTGTAAAATGAGGGCCTCAACCACTAGAAATAATTGAAGGCAACTTCCAAGTGAGGAAAACATTTTCTACAAGTTTTTTTTAGCAACTGTTATATCATCTGCCTTATGACAAGGAAAAGCCTCTGTCCATCCTGAGAATAAATAGACAATGAAAAGGACATAGTCATAGTTCATGCTGGGTGGGTGGCAGTTGAATAAAGTCTAATGCTTAAAGGGGCCAAAGGGTGGCAATGCATAAACTCTAGCAACTGAGATGGTTTCCCCTGGGTACTGCAGTTGATAAATTATACATTTATTATAAATGCAGGTAGCAGCCTTATGAAAATCAAAATACAGGGGCCTGATGATATTTGGGTTGGTTGGGATAAACACTCCAGCTGGACTTTATTACTAACTCCTCCCTTTCATGATTGGTTTTGACTCTGAGGAATCTGTTATTTTAGTAGTGTGGGGTTCAGAGTTTAAAAGTGTCCCCAGTATCTTCAAGAACCTTAAATGTTTCCCCATTTTTTTTAATTGAAAAAATTTTTTAAATCCCTTCTGCATATAAAGGGATTATTGCAGAGTGGGCCGTGGTGGCTCAGCAGGCAGAGTTCTCACCTGCCATGCCAGAGACCCAGGTTCAATTCCCGATGCCTGCCCAGGCAAAAATTAAAAAATTTTAAAAATAAAGGGATTATTGGGAAGAAGCCACAGAAGTCTCTGGAACCCTGTCAACACATAACATTGAATAGGATTTCCTTTACACCCTAGTATTCTACTTTGTTAGCTGCCAGAATGCAATATACCAGAACTAGAACAGCTTTTAAAAAGGGAAATTTAATAAGTTACAAATTTACAGTTCTAAGGCTGTGAAAATGTCCCAATTAAAGCAAGGCTATAGAAATGTCTAATCTAAGATACCAAGAAGAGGTTACATTCACTAAAGGAAGGCCAATGAAGTTCAGGGTTTCTCTCTCATCTGTAAAGGCACATGGTGAACATGGTGACATCTGCTAGCTTTCTCTCCAGGCTTCTTGTTTCATGAAGCTCCCCCAGGGGTGTATTCCTTCTTCATCTCTACAGGTCCCTGGCTGCGTGGCCTCTCGTGGTTCTCGTGGCTTTAAAAAGGGACTATCTCCAAAATGTTTCCTCTTTTAAAGGACTCCAGTAAACTAATCAAGCCCCATCTGGAATGGGTGGCATCACATCTCCATGTAATCAAAAGTTAATACCCACAATTGTGTGTGTCACATCTCCACGGAGATAATTTAATCAAGTTTCCAACCTAAAGTACTGAATAGGGATTTTTTAAAAAATGGCTGCGTCCATGAGGTGGATGAGGATTAAAACACGACTTTTCTGGGGTATATATCCTTTCAAAGCAGCACACCTAGTAAAAAGGAATTTTTAAAAAAATTTTCTGAGGGCAATTTCTCTTCCAATGACAAAGTTGTATGCAAATTAGGCATCTATTTCTAGGTAATTATTTGGTTACCTGATTTCTGGACTTAATAATTGTAACTGGTTTGAAACTCTATTAGTTGGTCTAGTTCTGGGTCCTTGCAATTGCTTTAAATTGTAAGGTCATAAGTTTGGCAGTTTTCTATTTTTTTTTTTTACCTGTTTCTAAGCTTCTTTCAAAATACTCAGCCATATTTATAAGTTCAGCTAGATCTATTGCCTCCCAACCTATTCTTTTTTCTTAATATTTTTATGTAAGAAAACAAACAATACACTTAGAACCACCAAAAATGGATATCTTAGTCAGTTCCAGCCTATTCTTTATCTTTTTATAAGCTCCCCTATTTCTGAGAATAGACCATTTACAAATAGATCCACCAATGTGGGCTGGGTACCAGCAGTTATTTCTTTCAATCCGGAATATTTTTTTTAAACAAAGCATTTCTCATCAAGTTGAGAATCTCCTGGGCTGACTAACATGTGATTTAATTAATAAAGATAAGGCAGTGTGAGACCATAAGCTCCCATAAGTATTTTTAATTGTTCATAGAATTTTTGAAGACCTTCCCATGGCTTGAGAAATCCCTGGATTAGAGCTCATAAGTCAGCCTTTGACCATGGAGAAAAATGATATTCATGATGGTTCTCTGAAAACCTCAGGGACCTAACTTTAAAAGGCAACTGTTTAATTTCCTCACCAAGAAAGTAAGGTGACTCTGTCACCATGCTCATGAAAAAGGGATATTCAGGCAAAGGTGAATAAAGAAAAGGAAAGGCACAAGTCCAGTGCACACTGGCATTAAGAGCTTGAGCCTTTAATATCTCATTTGCTTTTTTTAAGGAGTCTTTTAGGGAAGCTATTTTAGAATCTTGACTCAGCATACCAACTGAAATATGCATCCTATTTGCTATTTCTTATTCAGGAGCTGGCTTTTTCAAGTGCACTTCAAAGATGAGTAAACTTATTCAGCTGAAAAATTCCCAATAAGGATCACTGTAATTCTAAGTTATCCTTAGTGTTATTCTGCCATTTAGTTAGTAGATGTGACTCAGTGTCCCATACTATTAAATATAGAAGATGTTGGGGTACCAGACAGCAGAGTGCTCTCAGAATTTGAGGATCCCACAGCAAAATGTCCATGCACCCTATGGTAGAAATGCTGTCAAAAATGCCAAAGAGTAAGGAGGCAAGATAAATGGCACATAGTGAGGTGTGGAATTTAGTTCATCCTCCAGAGAAACTAGTAAATAGCCAGGAACTGTATGGAACAACTGTTGGGGGGACATCAGAGAATGGACACACCTCATGTACCAGTCTGGAACAGGTAGAATGGCTGACATCCCACACAGAACTGTAAGTCTCCTAATCTGAGGAGGCCAGTGCCCCTCCCCCATGGACACAGTAGGCTCATTCTCTTAGGGGAAAGCAAACAGACTTTACTAGTAGTTAGAAGTTAGCTCGACCAAGCTCAAATAGGCCCCAAGCATAGATAAACCTGGAGTAAGCACTAAAGGAACCAGGAGGTTTTGCTCTGGCAAGGATGGGTAGGGCTGATGAAAAAAAAAAGGCATTTTGAATTAGAGAGCACAAAATACTGGAAAATGGCTGGACTCCAAGTAAAGGGGACATGCAGAGCCCTGGGTGTGGGGTTACATAGATCCTGGGGACACACAGAGCCATGTACAACTCCAGCTCTTGATTGGCAAACCTTGAGAGCTGGGGTCTGGCTCTGAAAAGGCTTTTTTTTTTTTTTTGTCTTTTTACTTCTTAATAGCTCATTAGATAGAATTGCCAGGATTCTGAAGCTTCAGCACTGCTCCAGGTAAGGTTGGAATTAAGGCCTATCTGAGAGACAAAATAATAATAGGGACAATTCCCTAAAGGATGTATCTTCCCCAAGAAAAGGGGGATGTGGGCCAACTCAAACAGCTGCCCTCCTTCAGAGAATTCAGGCTCCAGGGGATAGAAAACAGAAGCAACCTAAGCTCACCTTCTACCTGAGACTCTGTCTCAATCATACCACTGGCCAGGAGAGGCTGCTGAAATTAAAGGGACTGCAAACAGAACCCAGCTATATGCTGTCTACAGGAGGTTCACTTTAGATCCAGGGACAAAAGCAGATTGAAAGTGAAAGGCGGGAAAAAGATATTTCATGCAAACAACTACCAGAAAAAGAACAGGGGTAGCTAGTCTAATATCTGATAAATTAGACTTCAAATGTAAAGCAATTAAAAGAGACAAAGAAGGACACTATGTATTAATAAAATGAAAAATTCAAGAAGACATAACAATCATAAATATTTATGCCCTGAGACAGAGTGCTCCAAAATAAACGAGGCAAACACTGAAAACACTGAAGGGAGAAGTAGACACCTCTACCAGAATAGTTGGAGACCTAATTACCTGCTCTTATCATGGATAGAACATCTAGACAGAGGATCAATAAGGAAATAGATTTTGAAAATAAGATAAATGAACTAGTCTTAACAGACATTTGCAGAACATTACACTCCACAACAGCAGGACACACATCTTTCTCAAGTGCTTATGGATAATTCTCAAGGATAGACCACATGCTGGGTCACAAAGCAAGTCTCAATAAATTGAAAAAATTTGATATTATACAAAACACTTTCTCAGATCATAATGGAATGAAGTTGGAAATCAATAATAGGCAGAGGGCCAGAAAATTCACAAATCTGTGGAGGCTAAACAACGTACTCTTAAACAACCATTGGCCAAGGAAGAATTAATGAGTAATCAGTAAATATCTCAAGGAAAATGAAAACACAACATATCAAAACTTATGGGATGCAGCAAAGGTGATACTGAGAGGGAAACTTATTGTCTTAAATGCCTATATTTAAAAAGAAGAAAGAAAAAATCAAGGAATTAACTGCTCACCTGATAGAACTAGAGAAAGAACAGCAAATTAGCCCCAAAGCAAACAAAGTGAAAGAAATAATGACGATTAGAGCAGAAATCTATGAAATTGGAAATATGCAAGCAATACAGAAAATCAACAAAATGAGAAGTTGGTTCTTTGAGAAAATCAATAAAATCGATGGACTGTTAGCTAGGCTGACAAAAAAAAATAGAGAGGGCACAAATAAATGAAATCAGAATTGGAAGAGAGGACATAACCACTTACCCTGCAAAAATAAGGGAGGTAATGAGAAGATACTGTGAGCAACTATATGCTAATAAACTATATAATGCTTTCCTAGAAAGGCATGAACAATTAACATTGATTCAAGAAGAAATAGATGGCCTCAACAAACTAATCACAAGTAAAGAGATTGAATCAGTCATCAAGAAGCTCCTAAAATAGAAGAGTCCAGGACCAAATGGCTTCACAAGTAAATTCTACCAAGGATTCAAGAAAAAATTAATACCAATCCTGCTCAAACTCTTCAAAAAATTGAAGAGAAGGGCAAGCTACCTAACTTATACTATGAAGTCAACATCACCTTGATGCCAAAGCCAGATGAAGATACTACAAAAAAAGAAAATTAAATGCCAATCCTTTTAATGAGCATAGATGCGAAAATCCTCAACAAAATATTTGCAAATCAAATCCAGCAGCACATTAAGAGAATTATACACAAAGACTAAGCGAGACTTATTCCATGTATGAAAGGCTTGTTCAACACAAGAAAATCAATTAATGTACTACACTGTGATGGTTAGGTTCTGGTTTCAACTTGGTCAAGTGTGTATGCCCTGTTGTCTCATCAGGCAAGCACTGGCCTGACCATTGCAGCAAGAATATTTCATGGCTGGTTAATAAAATGGAAGGCTGATGGATTAAATCATCAGTCGGTCTATTGTATTTGTGGTTGATTACATCTGTTTTCATATAAGGCATGCCTCCAACCAATGAGATAATCCAGTCAGCTAAGGGCCTTAAGGAAAAAGAAAGACTTTTTGCTGCTCCTTCTGCCAGCAAGCCTCTCCTGTGGAGTTCATCCAGACCCTTCATTGGAGCTGCCAGCTTCACAGCCTGTCCTATGGATTTTGGATTCTTCCATTCCACAGTTGCCTGAGACACCTTTATAAATCTCATATTTATAGATATCTCCTATTGGTTGTTTCTCAAGAGAACCCTGACTGATAGAGCTTGGTATCAGTAGTGGGGTATGTATTTAGGAGTGGTATTGATGGTATGTATGGTAATTTGATATTTAACTATTTTAGGAACTACTTAATTATTTCTCATAACAGCTGCACTATTTTACCTTCCCACCAGTAGTGTTCTGATTTCTGCACATCCTAAACAACACTTGTTATTTTCCTTTTCTTTGATGATAGCCACCCTAGTGGAGTGAAGTTGTATCTCATTGATTTGTATTTCCCTATTGACTAATGAAGTTAAGCATCTTCTAGCATGCATATTGGATATTTGTATCTTTTCTGTGGAGGAATGTCTATTCAAGCCTGTATTGGTTCCTGACTCATGTAGTGAGGGTTATTATGGTTGGAAAGGTCAGGTGGAAGACACTAGAATCGCCCCTACTGTCATGGTTAGGTTCATGTGTCAACTTGACTAAGTGGTGATACCTGTTTGTCTGCTTGGGCAAGTGCTGGCCTGTCTGTTGAGATGAGGACATTTCATAGAATTAAATCATGATCATGTCAGCTACATCCATAGCTGATTACATTTGTAATCAGCCAAAGGGGAGTGTCTTCTGCAATGATCAATGCCATCTGATCACTGGAAGCCTTTTAAGGAGGATTCAGAAGAGACAGGCTCTTCCAATCTCGGCTGATGAGCCTCTCCTGTGGAGTTCATCCAGACCCTCCAACAGAATCATTGGCTTCACAGCCTGCCCTGCGGATTTTGGACTCTGCATTCCCATGGTCACATGAGACACTTTTATAAATTTTATATTTGTGAGTATTCCCTGTTGATTCTGTTTCTCTATAGAACCCTAACTAATACACCTACCTAACAAAATATTGAATCAAAAGCAATACTGTTTTCCTGGGTGGACTGTAGAGATTAGTGCCACTCTTAAGGACTTGAAGGATACAGGGGTGGTGATTCCTACCACATTTCCATTCAATTCTCCTATATGACCTGTTTAGAAAACAGGTGGGTCTTGGAGGATGACTGCAGATTATCACAAACTTAACCAGGTGGTGACTCTAATTGCAGCTGTTGTTCCAGATGTGGTATGATTGTTTGAGCAAGTCAACACATGGCCTGGTACCTTGGTATGTAGCTATTGATCTGGCAAATGTTTTTCTCTCAATAGCTGTCAGTAAGAACAACCAGAAACAGTTTGTATTCAGCTGACAAGGCCAGCAACTACTATTAAAAGCTGATTCATCTCTGGTGTGTTGCATTCTGGCAGATTTAGCACATTAAAATGAAGGCATTGTGCCCTTTTTCCGGTCATAGGAGGCACGAGATGCAACAGCTTATCCTTTTCCCAAAAGGTAATATCTCAACATGTCCCACACCACTCTACACTTAGAAATTTCACTGAGGTGGAAGGCCCCCATATTTTGGAGATAATATATTCCTCATTTGTGTGTGCTACTCCAGCCCATTTACCAAGTGACCAGAAAAGTTGCTGGTTTTGAGTGGAGACCAGAACAAGAGGATGTTCTGCGGCATATCCAGCCTGCTGTACAAGCTGCTGTGCCACTTGGGCCATATGATCCAGCAGATCCAATGGTGCTGGAAGTGTCAGTAGCAAATAGGGATGATGTATGGAACTCTTGGCAGGCCCCTATAGGAGAATCACAAAGCAGACTCTTAGGATTTGGAGAAAATCCTTACAATGCACTACTCTCCTTTATGAGAAATAGCTTTTAGCCTGCTACTGGGTCTTAGTAGAGACTGAATGCTTAACCATGGGCCACAAAGTTACCATGAGACCTGAGTTACCTTTCATGAGCTGGGGGTTGTCCGACTCACCAAGCCATAAAGTTGGGTGTGCACAGCAGTACTCCATCATAAAATGGAGATGTTGTGGGACAGGGCTCGAGCAGGTCCTGAAGGCACAAGTAAGTTACATGAGGAAGTGGCCCAAATACCCATGGTTCCCACTCCTGCCACATTACCTTCTCTTTCCCAGACCAGTCCCATGGCCTCTTGGGGAGCTCACTTGCAGTCACTTCACTGAGGAAGAAAACACTCAGGTCTGGTTTACAGATGTTTCTGCATAATATGCAAGGACCACCCAGAAGTGGATAGCTGTAACACTATAACCCCATTTAGGGATGTTCTTAAATGACAGTGGTGAGGGGAAATCCTCCCAGTGGGCGGAACTTTGAGCAGTGCACCTTGTTGTTCATTTTGCCTGGGAGGAAAACTGGCCAGAGGTGCATTTGTATACTGAATCATGGGCTGTGGCTAATAGTTTGGTTGGATGATCAGGGACTTGGAAAGAGCATGACTATAAAATTGGTGATAAAGAGGTCTGGGGAAAAGATTATGTGGATAGACCTCTCTGAGTAGGCAAAGAACATGAAGATATTTGTGTCCTATGTGAATGCTCACCTAAGGGTGGCTTTAGCAGAGGAAAATTTCAATAATCAAGTGGATAAGATAACCTGTCCTGTGGATACAAGTCATCCATTTTCTTCAGCCATACCTTCCATTGCCCAATGGGCTCATGAACAATGTGGTCATGATGGTAAGGATGGAGGTTATGCATGGGTTCAGCAACATGGACTTCCAGTCACCAAGACTGACCTGGGTATGGCCAATGCTGAGTGCTCAATCTGCCAGCAGCAGAGACCCACACTCAGTCCCTGAGATGGCACCATTCACTGAGGTGATTAGCTTACTACATGGTGGCAGGTTGATTACACTGGACCACTTCCATCTTGGAAGGGGCAGTGATTTGTTCTAACTGGAATAGACACATACTCTGGATATGAGTTTGCCTTCCATGCATGCAATGCTTCTGCAAAAACTACTATCGATGGACTTATAGAATGCCTTATCCACCTCATGGTATTCTACACAGCATGCTTCTGATGAAGGAACCCACTTCACAGCAAATGAAGTGTGGGAATGGACACATGCTCATGGAATTCTTTGATCTTACCATGCTCCCCTTCATCCAGAGGCAGCTGGGTTGATAGAATGGTGAAATGGCCTTCTAAAGAACCAATTACTGTGCCAATTAGGTGGCATATCTTGCAGGGCTGGAGCAGTGGTCTTCAGGAGGATGTGTATGCTCTGAATCAGTGTCCACTGTATGGTGCTGTTTCTCTCATAGCCAGGATTCATGGGTCCAGGAATCAAGGGATGGAAATGGGAGTGGCACCACTTACTATCATCCCTAGTGATCCATTAGGAAAATTTTTGCTTCCTGTCCCTGACACCTTAAGCTCTGCCAGTCTACAGGTCTTAGTTCCAAAAAGGAGGAGTATTTCCTGGAATACATGAGATCCTCTACAGCATCTCTTACTACTACCATACGCTGTGATTAAAGTCAATGGAAAACTACAACAAACCAATCCAGACAGGGCTACCAATGGTCCAGAAACTTCAGAAATGAAGGTTTGGGTCACCCCATGTGGCAAAGAACCACAGCCAGATGAAGTGCTTGCTGAGTATAAAGGTCAGAAATGAAGGTTTGGGTCACTACACCTGGCAAAGAACCACAGCCAGCTAAAGTTCTTGCTTAGTGTAAAGGGAACAGGAAATGGGTAATAGAAGAAGGTAGTAACAATTATGAACTATGACCATGTGACCAGTTACAGAACTGAGGACTGTGATTGCATGAATAGTTCCTCCCTGTTTTGTTATGAGAACGTCTAATTTGTACATAAGCAAATATCTTGTTTTCCTTTTATCATGTGATATAAGTTGTATTGTCCTGTTCTGACCCTATTCTGGAGAGATATAATGCATTTTGAGTTGTATGCAGGGCAATTGAGTATTTTGAGGTGAAACATATGACTGTTACTGTGTTCTATTTGAAAATTAAGCATCTCTCAAGGTGCCATGTATAACTGCCATTTTGACAAGGGGTGGACTGTGATGGTTAGGTTCTGCTGTCAACTTGGCAAGTGATGATGCCCAGTTGTCTAGTGAGGCAAGCACTTGTGTAACAATTGCTGCAAGGATATTTCATGGCTGTTCAATAAACAGGAAGGCTAGTGTATTAAACTATCAGTCAGTTGATTGCATCTGTGGCTGATTATATCTGTGATCACTAAGGCATGCCTCCCACAAATGAGATAATCCAGCCAGCTGAAGGCTTTTAAGGAAGACAAGGGACTTTTTCCTGCTGCTTCAGCTAACAAGCCTCCCTTGTGGAGTTCATCAGACCTGTTCTAGTTTGGTAGCTGCCAGAATGCAACACACCAGAGATAGATTGGCTTTTTATAAAAGGGGATTTATTTCATTTAGTTCTTCAGAGGAAAGGAAGCTAACTTTCAACTGAGGTTCTTTCTTATGTGGGAAGGCACAAGGTGATCTCTGCTGCCCTTCTCTCCAGGCCTCTGGGTTCCAACAATTTTCCCTGGGGTGATTTCTTTCTGCATCTCCAAAGACCTGGGCTGAGCTGCAAGTGGTGAGATGAGGCATGCTGAGCTGCTTGGGCTGTGCTACATTGCACTATCTCATTTAAGCACCAGCCAATTAAGTCAAACATCATTCATTGCAGCAGGCACACCTCCTCACCGACTGCAGATGTAATCAGAAACAGATGAGGTTCATGCACCATTGGCTCATATCCACAGCAACAGAACTAGGTGCCTTCACCTGGTCAAGTTGAAAACTGAATCTAACTACCACAAGACCCTTCACTGGAACTTTCAGCTTGACAGCCTGTCCTACAGATTTTGAACTCTTCCATTTCCACAGTTGCATGAGACACCTTTATAAATGTCATATTTACAGATGTCTCCTATTGGTTCTGTTTCTCTAGAGAACCCTGACTAATACATGCTCCATAGCAATAAGTCAAAGTGGGAAAACCATATATTCATCTTGATTGATGCAGATGAGGCATTTGACAAAATTCAACATCCTTTCTTGATGAAAGCACTTCAGAGGATAGGAATAGAATGGAACTTCATCATATGATAAAGGGAATATATGAAAAACCCACAGCTAATACATACTCAATGGGAATATATGAAAAAAACCACAGCTAACACATACTCAATGGGGATAGACTGAAAGCTTTCTCTCTAAGATCAGAAACAAGACAAAGATGCCCTCTGTCACCACTATTATTCAACATTGTGCTGGAAGTTCTTGCCAGAGCAATTAGCCAAGAAAAAATAATAAAAGGCATCCAAATTGGAAAGAAAGAAGTAAAATTTTCACTGTTTGCTGATGATATGATACTATATTTGAAAAATCCAAAAAAATGTATAACGAAGCTACTAGCACTAATATATGAGTACAGCAAAGTGGCAGGATATAAGATTAAGACCCCAAAATCAGAAGTGTTTCTCACACTAGTCATAAGCAATCTGATAAGGAAATCAAGAAAAAAATTCCATTTACAATAGCAACCAAAATAATCAAATTTATTTATTTAGGAATATATTGACTAAGGACACAAAAAAACCTATATGCAGAAACTACAACAAATTGCTAAGAGAAATAATGGAAGACTTAAATAAATGAGAAGGCATACTGCATTCATGGATTGGAAGACTAAATATAGTTAAGATGTCAATTCTACCCAAATTGATTTATAGATTCAATGCAATACCAATTAAAATCCCAACAACTTGCTTTTCAGAAATAGAAAACCCAATAACAAAATTTATTTAGAAGGGGAGAATGCCCCAAAAAGCTAAAAATATCTTGCAAAAGAAAAATGAGGTGGGATCAGACTACCTATTTTAAAGCATATTACAAAGCTACAGTGGTCAAAACAGCATGGTTCTGGCATAAAGATAGATATATTGACCAATGGAATAAAATTGAGCATTCAGTAAAAGACCCTCTCATCTACAGATAATTGATCTTTGATAAGGTGGTCAAGCCAACCCAACTGGAATAGAGCAGCCTTGTCAATAAATGGTGTTTAGAGAACTGGATATCCATATGTAAAAGAATGAAAGAGGACCATATTTCACACCCTATTTAAAAATGAACTCAAAATGGATCAAAGACATAAACATAAGAGCTAAGGCCATAAAATCTTAAGAAGAAAATGTAGGGAAATATGTTATAAATCTTGTGACAGGAGGTGTTTTCCTAGACCTTTCACCCAAAGCACAACCAATGAAAAAAGAAATAGATAAATGGGATCACATGAAAATTAAGCACTTTTATGCATCAAAGAACTTTGGCAGAAAAGTTAAAAGGCAGCCTACACAATGGGAGACAATATTTGGAAACCACATATCAGATAAGGGTTTAATATCCAGAATATATAAAGAGATTTTATAGCTGAAAAACAAAAATTCAAACAACCCAATTAAAAAAATGGGTAAGAGATATGAACAGACACATTTCAGAAGAGGAAATACAAATGTCATAAAGGCATGTGAAAAGATGCTCAACTTCACTGGCTATTAGGGAAATACAAATCAAAACCACAATGAGATATCATCTCATACCCACTAGACTGGCCAATATAAAAAAAAAAGAAAAGAGCAAAAAGAAAAATGGCAGATGCTGAGGAGGATGTGGAGAAAGACGCACACTAAATGTAGCAAAGGCATTATGCCAAAACTAAATGTCAACAGGTGGGGACAATGGGGTAGGGGTATAGGATTCTTTGTGGAATAAAGGAAATGTCTCCATATAGATTGTAGTGGTGAAGGCATGGCTATGTGATTATATCAGGAACCAACGATTTCTTCACTTAGGTTGGATGTGTGAATAAAAGTCTTTAAAAATGAACAGAGATAAACAAGTGCTGATGAAAGAGATGTACCTATTCACTGGTAGTAGGGAAGCTGAGAGGTACAACCCCTCATGAGGGCAAGGGTGGGGCTACCACATGATTGTGAAACCCTGCTGCTCAGTATATACCTGGAGGAACTGAAAGTTGGAACATGAACAGACATTCACACATTGGAGTTTAAAGCAGCAGTGTTTGTGATTTGCTATGGATGGAGGTGGCCTAACAGTACAACAACCATGGAATGGAAGGAGGAACTGTGGTATTTACATGCAATGAACTACTGAAAGGCTACAAGAAGCAATAAATTTGTGAGTCATGCAACTAGGTGAATGAAACTTGAGGACATTATGCTGAATGAAATGTCAGAAACAAAAAGACAAATATTATCATGCCTCACTCATATGGAGTAACTATAATATACAAACTCAGAATTGAAGTCAAGAGCATGGGTTATCACTTTGGGGGCTATTGTAAAAGGTGCTAGATTATAAGCACTTACACGAGTCACATATATTCTGGAGTTGTAACTTATTCCTAAATTCTAAAATACTGAGCTGTTTGTATATAACCTGGTGGTTCCCTGAAACTTTGGGTATTTATGTGACACCTGAGACTCAGAGTTAGCACTCTGAAACTATGAAAGTCAGCATTAACCCATACAGCAACTGTTTAAAAAGTTGAAAAGGAGATCAGACTTCAGCTAGAGATATGATCTGGATAGGACTGGGGTAGATCAGAAGACAGGGTAAAGGATGATATGGTCCATATTTTAGAACTTCAACATCTGTGTGAGACCAAAGGAAGAGATGCTTATTCGGTGTAAAATTTATATTTTGGGTATCACATTATCTAATTTAACTTGTATGGTCAGTTTATTTGAACACCATAATTATATGGAATATTGAATAGGGCATGAGATCTTGTTGGTTTGTACAGGTTGGTGTGATGCCCTGATGTATCCCAGAGTGATTCTGGCACAGAATAAAATAGTGTTTGCATAGTCCCCTTGGGGAACTAGGGAGAAAGGAGAAAATGTTAATCTTTCCCATCTGGGGAATTCTCAATATTCTCACAAGCAGTGGGAACAACCCATTCAATAGATGAGCCCTCAGTCTTGGCTTTTGCCCATATGAAATTTATTCCTGCAAAGGATAGGTTAAGTCTACTTATAGTTATGCCTAAGAGTTACCCCCAGATATCTTTTGCTGCTCATATGTGGCCTCTCTCTAAGCCAACTCAACAGGTGAACTCATTGCCCTACCCCCTTATGTGGGACATGACCCCCGGGGTGTAAATCTTCTGGCAATGTGGGACAAGACTCTCAGGGATGAGCTAGGACACAGCATCATAGGATAGAGAGAGGCTTCTTGACTAAAAGGGGTAACAGAGAAATGAGACAAAACAAAGTTTCAGTAGCCGAGAGACTTCAGAGTCAATAGGTTATCCTGGAGGTTATTCTCATGAATTATATAGATAACCATCCCTAGTATGTAGTGCATTGGAGTGCCTAGAGGGAAGTACCTGAAACTGGTGAACTGTATTACAGTAGTCTTGATTCTTGAAGACAATTGAAGATGATTGTATAACAATATAGCCTTTACAAGGTGACCATGTGATTGTGAAAACCTTGTGTCTGCTGTTCCCTTTATCCAGGGTATGGATAGATGAGTAAAAAAATATAAGGATAAAAATAACTAAATAATAGGGTGGGTAAGAGATTTAAAAAATTGGGTAGATTGAAATACTAGTAGTCAATGAGAGGTAGGGGTGAGGAATATGGGATTTATGAGATTTTTATTTTTTATTTTTTCTGGAGTGATGCAAATGATCTAAAAATGATCGTGCTAATAACTGCACAAGTATGTGATGATACTGTGAGCCATTTATACTTATTGTATACTTTATTTTTTTAACATGGGCAGCGCAGGCACTGGGAGCTGAACCCAGGTCTCCAGCATGGCAGGCGAGAATTCTGTCACTGAGCCACTGTTGCACCACCCTTATTGTATACTTTTGATGGACTGTATATATGTGAAGATAGCTCAATAAAAATATTTTTTAAAAATTAAAAAAAAATTTAAAGAATGATATGAAAAAAAAAAGTAGTGTGGAGGTCAGACCCGAAAGGAGCTCTCCAATGACTCTGACCTGACAGTGAAAAGGACAGTGAACACAATGGATTCTGGCAGGCACCATGCCTGTCATTCAGGTTATTCTCAGAATCAGCAACAGTTTTCTTCTGGTGACCACCAAAATAATTGTTAAAATAAAAACTTGAGCAAAATTTGGTTGGATCTCAGAGAACTATATTGAATCAATTCATGAATTGAGGAGATTCCAATCACCACAAGGAAGATAGGAATTATTAAGCTGAACAAAGAGAATAGCAGGCTTTTATAGGCAGAACAAGGGAGGAAATTTTCATTGGTTAATGCAGATTGCATTTTCTAATGTGGTTAATGCAGGTGGTTGCTTAGCAATAAGAGAGTTAACTGGTATAAGAATAAGGAGTTGGCGATAGCTGATTGGCTATTCAAATTCTGTTTTTCTGGGCAAGCCAGGCATTCACAAGGAATAAAAACTGACTTAGCTGTTGATTTTGTTGCTATGGGGCTCAACCCAGGCACCTCCAGTTGGGCCTAATGGATTTTATTTATCATTAGTAAATTATGCTGCAGAACAGTAAAGGGGCCATTCAGAGAAGCAGCAGCAAGGGCTGCTTGGAAAAAAGCAGCAGAGCCATCTGGGGCAAGGGCCATTTGGAGAAACTAAGGGCAGCTCTTATCATCAAAACCAGGTACAGGTCCTGCTAATTGCTTACAACTAGGGCAGAGCTAACAGGGGTGGTTGCTAAAAAGAAACTTATGACTGAGCCAGGCAGGATGATGAGGCACTAAGTATCATTTCTTGTATGGCATTGCAAAAGGTACCCTGTTCAAAGACCCTAGGCATTATCTGCTTTCTCCCTGTGAGGGAATGAAGTACGTGTGACCCTGAGTTTATTCCAAGTACCTGGAAATTGCACTGTTTGTCAACAAACCCATAAATGTAAGCATAAATGGAAGTACATAAACTACAAATGCAATTTCTTCCTTTATGTTTATACAAATACTAATAGCTAGCATTTATTGAAAATCTCCTGTGAACCAGGCACTGTTCTACAGCACTTTACATGAATTGTTTTATTTAATTCCCACACTAACCATATAAAGTTTGTTCTGTTTGTTCCCACTTTACAATTGAAGAAACTGGGATGCAGAAGTTAGGTAACTTTTCAAAGTAACCTGGCTCATGTGGTGGAGCCAGAATTCAAACCTGTTCAGGCTGGGATCCAGAGCCTTTGGGTTTAACCTAATTGAGACCAGGGATCCTAAGTAAGTCCTTAGAATGGAATGGCTGGAGACTAGTGAAAAATTGAGCTTCTCAGATCTCACAAGACTCTGCCTTGCATGCACAGGTCACCAGTAACTATAGGCCAACACCTCACCCATCCAACCTCCTAGGGGCCCCAACCTCATTTGGGAACTTAGGACCAAGAGAAGCTATCTGTGATATTGTAAGCTCTTCATGTCTCAAAAAATTTGTCACCCTTCCCTAATGAAACGGAAACATAATTTACAATGTGGTTTCTTTCTTCTTGCCTACTCTTAGTCCAATAGAAATACTGGAAATAGCTAATATTGTGTGCTTGGCAGCCTCTAAGATGACCCCAAAATGACTTTGCCTCCTAGTATTCACACTTTAATGTAATCCCCTTTGCTTGAGAGTGGACTGTACTTTGTGACTCACTCCTAATGAATAGAATATGGCAAAAGTGATGGGGGAAGCTAGCTGCCTTGCATTGAGGCAGTACTAAGCAGTAGCCCACAGGGTATATAATAGAATCCTAACCACAGCCACACGAGTAAGTTTGGAAGTAGCTCCTCCCAAATGAGTCTTGAAATGACTTCAGCCATGCCTGGCCAGTACCTTGATTGTAGCTTCTTGAGAGACCTTGAACATAAATCACCTGCCTTAGCCACTTCTCAAATACTAACCCACAGAAACTGAATTGATAAATGTTACAATTTTTAGCAGCCAAGTTTTGGGATGATTGTTATACAGCAAAAGATGACTAATATATATAATGCTTATTATATATTAGATAAAAAGCTAAGTAGGGATAAGGTAGAACAAAAAGATGAGTTCTATTATTTATATTGTACTATATTCTATGGTAATAATCTTTGGGGAACTGTATTCCCCTGTGAATACTGTTATGCGTTGAATTGTGTCCCCCAAAACACATGATCCAATCCTAAGCTCCAGGCCTATGAATGTAACCTTATTTGGAAATAAGACCTCTGAAGATATGATTAATTGAGTCCGAACTGGATTAGGGTGAGCCCTAATACAATATGACCACTGTCCTTATAGAAAAGGGACGTGTGGACACATGACAGCTAGAGAGAAAGAATATAGCCATGTGATACATAGACAGAGATTGGAGTTATGCCGGCCACAAGCCAAAGAGAATGCCAAAGATTGCCAGCCACGGCTGGAAGCCAGAAGCGAGTCATGGAACAGACTTTCTGTATAAACTTTGGAGAGAGAATGGCCCTACAGACACCTTAATTTCAGTATTCTAGCCTCCCAAACCAATATCTGTTATTTTAAGTCACCAAGTTTGTGGTTACTTTCTCATTGCAGATTTAGGAAACTAAGACAAAGAAAGACTAAGGTGCCTTTCTCTGCCTCTTTTCATGTACCATCCATCCAAGTTTCTTGTTTTCTTCCATCGGTGATTAATTCCTGTGGGATCGTGATTCTCCCATACTCTAGAAATGATATAAGACCATACAGAGAAGAAATATCTCAGTCATTCACTACACCTGACTGTGGCTGTCAGCATTACTTTCTTGACTACTTATATGAACTGTTTGCCCTGCATCTGTTTTTTTGTTTTTGCATCCCTTAGTTTTCCATTCTTTGGAACACAGCATTCGCTTCATACATTAAATCCCTTCCAAGTTGCCAATCCTGACCTTAGCCAGTGTGCCTTGAGGAAGTTCAGACCTCATGTTCTTGGGTATTATCATCATGATTAGTTATCCAAGCCCAATTTAGCATGTGCTAGAGACTTGCCATCAACTTCTGTGCAAATCCCAGGCTCTCTTTCCACCTGGTTTCTGTTTAGTTTTCTTTTTTTACCCTTCAAACAGTGACTTTATTGCTTACGCACACAGACAAATGAATGCAACCAGAGCAGAAGTTGTGGAATATTCATATGTCCAACTGTGTTTGGAGAACTCATTTTGTCTTATAATTGCGAGCCAACTGGTGAATTCAGCTCTCAGTCAGCATCAGACAGAATTTAGCAACCTTATCTTTTCTGTTCTTCTCAAGATGCTTTTGAAAAACAACAGCTATCTTAATTAGATGGTAGAGATTCTCAGGAAGATCAGCAGCAAGTCTTTTGGATTTAAGGACTCTCAAGATTGTATTGCCTGTCATAAAACATACTTGTACAATACCATGAGGGTCTCTTAGGATCACATTGATTTGTGAAAGAGTCAAGCCCTTTCTGGTCAGTTTGTAGATTTTCTACTTGACCTCTTCAGGTGGGGATCCTGTGTGCCCAGCCAACTGGAGCAGTTTCTTCCCAGGAGCATGCACATGACGAGTCATGGCAGTGGCCAGGCAATGAAAAAAAACCACCTGATTACTTTTAATAATACCTTAAAAATTTTTTATTATTATTTTTAAAATTTCTATATCTTCCCTATTTACACAGTATTTCTGAAGCTGGGAACCCCACTTTAACCATGCCAGTCCATTTCTTAGAGAATAGAGACAAGTGTTCTGCACTTGAAGCCTGTGACCTTTTGATTAGAGGAAGATGTGATTTCACCCATTCAAGGTGGGTCTTGATTAGTTTACTAGAGTCCTTTAAAAGGGGATATATTTTGGAGAAACCTCAGATACAGACATTTGGAGAACAGTTGCTTCAGAACTGACAGAGACACAGACGTTTGGAGATGTTTGGAATGCCAACAGAGAGAGCATATGCCAAGCAGAGCCCAGCAGGCATCACCATGTGCCTTCCCATGAGATACTAAGCAGGCCAGAACTGTATCCCACAGGAGCTAAGTGAATGCCCACAGACACTTAGAGAGGAAACCACTCTCATCAGAAGCTGGAAGCAACAGTACCAGGAATAAGGACCAGCAGATGCCAGCCACCTGCCTTTCCAGATCAGACCTCCTTGAGCCAAGGCATCTTTCTCTGGATACCTTAGTTAGGATATATTAATGGCCTTAGAACTGTAAACTTGTAACTTATTAAATTCCCTTTTTAAAAGCCGTTCCGTTTCTGGTATGTTGCTTTCTGACAGCACTACCAAAGCAGTACACTATGTTTTGCCTAAAATTGGGCTATGTCTTACTTTATCTTGGATCTTTATCATCTTCTACTTGCCTGAGCAATGGTAATTATGATGGTAAATTTCATGGATCAACTCAGTGAGGTCACAGTGTCCAGTTGTTTGGTCAACACTGGCCTGCATATGAATGTAAGGGTATTTCAAGATGGAATTTACACCTATAATCAATTGATTGCATCTACAATTAACCAAAGCGATTGTCTTTAGAAATGTGGGGCCTCCTCGTTCAAGCAGCTGGAGGCCTTGAAAGCCAAAAGTGAGAATTGCAGAAGTCGTAACAGGAATCCATTTCAACTTCAGCATTGGCTCTTGCTGGAATTTCTAGCCAGTCAGTGTCCCTGGGGAATTTGGACTAAGTATTTTGGCTTCACCTTTACTGAAGTTTCAAGATTGTGGCCTTGTCCATGGACACTGAATTTGCCAGCCATGTATGTATGTATGTATGTATGTATGTATGTATGTATGTATGTATGTATGTATGTATGTATGTATCTATCTATCTATCTATCTATCTATCTATCTATCTATCTATCTATCTATCTATCTATCTCCTGTTGGTTCTGTTACTCTGGACCTTAACTAACACACTAATATAAAACCCCTTGCATACTGTATTATAACCAATTCCTTGACTATCTTGACCATGCTTTCAATCCTATCTAGTCCAAGTATATGAGGCAAATGATTATTTGTTTTAATGCTATTATTAGTAAAAAGAATATTCAAATCTTTGGTATATTGAATGCTGGGCACTGTGCTGGATGCTTTATTTTGCATACCTTATTTATTCCTTCTAAAAACAAAGTAGGCAGTATTGAACACATTTCATAAATTAGCAACCTCAGGTTCATAAAGTTTAGTAAGTTGTCCCATGTAAGGAAGCCAATGAGTGAAAGAGATAAAATTCTATACCAAGACTTCTACTTCTGGTTATTATGGACTACAAGGTTTCATACAAAATCTTCTGCCCAAAATAATTACAAAATCTGGGTGAAACTCAAAACAGCTAAATTAAGGTATTGGAGAGGAAGCAAGACATCCATCAAGCCTCGAGGTGAGTCCTAAATATGCTGTTATTTTTTCCCCTCAGTACTTGTGCCAATATCACAGCAGGTCATAGAAGCTAAAAAGAAAGATATGGTCCAGAGTTTCTGGTCTCACTGGACTGGAAAAACAAAACCTGGAATTTAGGATTATCAGACAGACAGGGCTTGAGAAGCCAAAATCTGGAAAAAAGGGAACTACAAGGAAGTAAGCTTGATAGACATCAAACAAACTGTAGCTGCAAAGAGGCCAAAGAACTAAGTAGTTGTTTCCTAGTTTCACAGTGCTGGGGAAACAAAATTGGAATTCAAAATTTATCAAAGAGAAGAGACACTGAAAAATATGCTCAGGCTTTCAGTTCAAATACGGAAAGGCCACACTCGAGGAAAACTTGAAATAGACATGTCTTGACTGGATCAAGGTGAGACCTAAACTCTAACTTCCTGCCAGAAGAAAATTAAATCCTCTGTGGAAGAAATCATATCATCCAAATCCTCTACAAAATTTATACATAGTTCAGGCACTTGTTCAAAAAATTACATGGCATGTCAGGATACAAGCCTAAATGACCAAAATGTGAGAGAAGAGACAGACAAAAAGAAGGACTCACAGTGATCAGAGTGATGAGATAAGGACTTTAAAATAACTATTATCAATGCATTAAAGAAAATAAATGAAAGGATGAAAATTTCACCAAGTAGCTGGATTATACTAAAAAAAGTCAAACAGAAATTCTAGACCTAAAAAATAAAATAGCTGAAATAAAGAATTTGATAGCTGGATAGAGAAGAAAATAAGGTTAATCAACTGGAAAATAGGTCAGAGGGAAGTACAGGGAGAAAAAGGATGAACTATAGAGGATAGAGAGTAAAAGAAATGTGAATGAAAACACCCATTGGAAAGGTCTAACTTAAGTGGAACTGGAGTTGTAAAAAGAGCAGGGAGAAAGTATAAGAACTATTTGAAAAGATACTGGGCACTTTGAGGCTGGCCTTGAAATACTGAGACCAGAAACAAGACAAAGATGTCCACTCAACATTGTTTTGGAGGACTTAGCCATTGCAACAAAGGAAACACCACCACCACCAAAGAAGAAAAAAAAATAGTGAAAAGGAAAGAAAAAATAAAATGTGAAGATTTAGAATAAAAGAAATAAAACTTGTTTTTGCAGATGAAGTGATTGTATATGAGAAAATCCAAAAGATTCTAGAATTATAATAGATGTTAAGATCTCTGAATAAAAGATTAATTTAGGAACAAAAATTCTTTTTCTATATACTAGAAACAGGCATTTTATGACCTTTTAAAATAATACTATTTACAAGAGCAAATGAAAAACATCAAATATCTAGGAACAACTCAAATGAAAGATGTTTGAGATATGTACTGAGAAAACTGCAAACAGTACCAAAATAAACTAAATAAGGATGCAAATAAATGGAGGGATGTGCCACATTCATTAATCCATATAAAGAAATCTAGCATATCAGTAAGATATAATCAGACAATCCCTTTAAAACTGTTGCAAAGACTTGACTAGGCACTTCACAAAAACAGAATATTCAAATGGTCAATTTGAATATTAAAATGTGCTCAACATCATTAGTCTTCAAGGGAATGCCTAATTAAAACCCTAAAGAGATACCATTATGCATATTCATCAGAACAGCTAAAATATTTTTTAAATGAAAGAAAAATTGATTGTATCACATGTTGACTCAGTTGGGAATCAACAGAAACACTCATACATTCTTGATGGGACACAATTAGGCAGTAACTGCTAAAGATGAAAATATAGAAACCCTATGGCCTAGCAATTCCTCTTCTTGGGCATATACTTATGTTACTCAGGGTTCTCCAGAGAAGCAGAACCAACAGGAGAAACAGAACCAACAAAAGTTTGTGTGTGTCTGCAAAATATATGTAAATATTAAGATTTATTATAAGAATTGGTTCATGTGACCATGAGAATTAGTAAATACAATTTCCATAGGGAGGGCACAAGTTGGAAACTTGGATGAAGGTGAAGTTGAATTCCCCAGTAGAAAGGGGCTGGCTGAAGTAGAGGCAAGAACTCTTTCAGACTTCTAATTATCCTCTGGTCTGACTTTATGACTTCCAAATGATTGGATGAGAAGACTCCTCTCATTTCTAGGAGAAATCTCCATTGTTAGCTGTAGATACAATGAATCATGGATGCAGTCAACTGACTATAGATACAAATCCATCTCCAAAATACCATCACAGCAAAAATTAGGCCAGTATCTGCTTGCCCAAACAACTGGACAACATACCTAGCCCAGCTAACACATGAAATTAACCATCATAATACTCATTGGAAATGAATACATCTGTGTACCAAGAATGTTCATGGCAGAATCATTTGTGATAGTCAAAACTGGAAACAACACAAATGTCAAACAATAGAAAATATTCATAAATTGCAATGGAATCATATCATGAGGTACCATACAGCAATGAAAAACAGAACTACTGCTACATGCAGAAAGATGAGTTAATTTCAGAGACAGCAAAATAAGATAGAGACAAAACAAGATACATGATATGATTCCATTAATATAATATTCAAAGCCAGGCTAAACCATTCTATTATAATAAAAGTTAAGAAAGTGGTTGCTTTTGAGGTTATTGGGTAAGAGGCAGCCAGAAGGTTCTGGGTATTGGTAAGTTACATGTTTTCTGGGTAGTTACATATTTCCAGTTACACATATGTATTGACTTCATAAAATTTCATCAAGCTGTACCTTTAAAATGTGTACCTTTTATTGTGTTATGTTATATTTTATAATAGCTTTTACTGAATAGAAACCTCAATCTTAGCTCATGTTCTTTCAGTGGGCCATGTTTCCTATGTGGTCCCCAAGAAATTTTTACTAAACTGCATCTACATGTGCCTAATATCTGACTACTGTCACCTAGGTGCCTTATTAAAACATCTTGGAGAGTACGTTTGCCTTCTTATAATTCATTGTTTTCCGATCTTTCCCTCTGTTTCTCTACTAGTCTCCTGATTCTGCCTTCTGCTCTGTTCCTATTATAAACAAAATATTGAACTAAAAACTGTAGAGTGTGTCTTTAGATAAAATGAGAGTTCAGGTTTTCTTCCAATCTTCTTGGCAGAAAAACAGCTAATCTCCAGTGGGAAAGTTCACTTTGAAGCTCCCAAACCAATCCAAATATTACTTCAGCTGGAAGAACACACTTGCACAGCATGTAGCACATTGTGGGCAATTTATAAATATTTATTGGCTATTCTACTGCTTTGTTGACAAAATTCTGTGAAAATGCTCTATTTTTTTCTTTTCACTTTGTATCTCCTATTCTAGAACTTTCTACTCCTCAGCTCGAGTTTGGGTAAGCTGCAATATTACAGGAGGTAAAAAAGTGTAGTAATTTTGCCTGTATTCCTGTTAGGAGAAACAGCAATCACTGCATTTTACATTTAGTTAGCTTAGTCTACTTTAAATGTGCCTCTATGTATAAAACCATTCCTGCTTCTAATGCAACTGGGAGAAAGGGAGGTGAAAAGAGGAAGTTAACAGGAACACAATATTATTCAATGCAATTAGAACTGTGTGGAAAAGTATGGCTGATTATGGATGGAAAAGTCATTCGAGGAGAACTCATCGATTAAACCTGGAGAACTGTGTGCCTGGGCACTAATTTACTCTGATAAAATGTTACTAATAAAATGATGAACCTCAAATCTAATTCACCAAACCTGGCACACCATAGAGAGACCTTCAGTCAGTGAAATTGCAGACCCCCTACTGTCTCATTATTTCCTTGGAATCCAAATGCCCCACTGCAGCAAAGCCTATAATGGAATTATCACAGCTTGCTTCCCTTAAATTTTCCATTTATGCCTCCTTCTTCAGTGTCATATCCTCATACTAATTACCTGCACTCTCTATTTCATTTAATAATAATCCCAAACAAAGCGGTCAACATGAAAAGAAGAAGGTAGGGGTGAGGGGAAGCAAATGTGATGGAAAGATGTAGATGGCTGTGTGCAATAACAAATAAAGATTTAATCAAATTGGATTACATGCCCAGAAAAATAGCAGAGAGGAAGCCAGCTGTTCACAAAGGCAAATAAATGTTTTTCTAACATGAACGTTCAAATGAATTTAGACAAAATTGGACCTCTATGACTTTAAACAAAGTTGTGAATTTTTATAAGAATTGCAAAGACCACACTCCAAGAGAAGAGGTCAACAGTATTTCATTTCCAGGCACTGTACATTTTGCCCCTGTGGGTTCAAAGATCCTGGTCCAAGCCATATGTAAAGGCAACTTTGCCTAGAGGAAGTTAAGCTTGAAGCACTGAGAACATTAGTCTACCTCCTCTTTGGCAAATCTATAGCACATTGCCCAGTCAGGCTCTTAGCTCCTAGCTCTTATTTTAATTCTCTCCTGGACTGAAGACCACTCCTGAGGTGCAGCCTGTTTGACTACCCTTTGCCATATTCTTGCCAATTACTGTTTCTAGAGATGAGACATCTTTTCTCTTTCTATTATATCTTAGCAGACCTTGTGCTCATAATAGCTCCTTCTTGGAGTAGGGCTCAGGAGTAAATTCTCCATACATTAAAAAGTGTATTTCTCTACATTCCTCCTTCCATAACAACTTCTAACCTCTGATCTTGAATGTATCCCTGGTTTGTGACGTTTGCCTCATATGCAACTTTTTCCATCTTACTAAGTCCCTTCTAAAGAATAATTTATTCAGGTTGTTTTTTTAGATTTCATCCCCACTTTCTTCTCAGGATTCTGTCGCATATACAATTACCTTCTCTGTCCCACTGAAACTTGTGAACAAGTCTTGCCCTACTCTGTCCAAATTCCAGATGGTATTAGTTTCTTAAGCTGCTGGAATGCAATATGCCAAAAATGGAATGGCCTTTTTTTTTAATGGGCAGGCTCTGGGAATCAAACCTGAGTCTCTGGCATGGCAAGTGAGAATTCTGCCACCGAGCCACTGTTGCACCACCCTGGAATGGTTTTTTAAAAGGGAATTTAATAAGTTACAAGTTTATAGTTCTAAGGCCATAAATATGTCCAAACTAAGATATCCAAAGAAAGATATCTTGGCTCAAGGAAGGCTGATCTGGGAAGGCATGCGGCTGGAGTCTGCCAGTCCTTATTTCCAGTTCATTGCTTCCAGCTTCTGATACCAGTGGTTTCTTTTCTAAGCATCTGTGGGCCTTCATTTAGCTCCTCCAGGATACAACTCTGGGTTCTGGCCTGCTTAATATCAAAATAGCATATCTGAGAGGCAGGGCAAGATGGCGGCATAATGAGGTATGCAATTTAGCTCACCCTCCAGAGCAGCTAGTAAATAGCTGGGGATGATATAGAACAATTGCTGAGGGAACATCAGTGACTAGACACATAGGGTAAATCAGTCTGGACCAGGTAGAATGGCTGAGATCCCACACAGAACTGTAAGTCCCCCAATCCATGGAGGCCAGTTCCCCTCCCCTACAGGCATGGTTTCCCAAGGGGAAAGGAAACAGACTTTACTAGTGGCAAGGGCTTACCTTAACCAAGCTCCAATTTTGGAATTAATTAATGAATTCTGACTACTGGAAACAAACCCTCAGCACAGATAAAGGTGGAATAAGCACTAAAGAAGTAGGAGTTTTTGCCCCAACAGAAAGGGGCAAGGCTGAAGGAAAGAAAATGGGCTTTTTGAGTTGGACAGTCCAAAATACTGGAAAAGGGCTGGATCACAAGAAAACAGGGCACTTAGAACCTGGAGATATGCAGAGACATTTCCCAGTTCCAGCTTTTTATTGACAAACCTGAAGAGTGGGGGTTGGGCTCTGAAAAGGCTTTTTTTGCTTTCTTTCTTTCTTTTCTTTTTTTACATCTTAAACAGCTCATTAGATAGAACTACAAACACTCTCAGGCTCCATGACAGACCCAGGCAAGGGTGGAAACAAAAGCTTGTCTGGGAGACAAAGTAACTAGTCAGTTGAAAGTGGTTCATTCCCTAAAGGGCATATCTTCCCCGAAGAAAAGAGGGGTGGGGCCCAACTCAAGAGGAATTCCTCCTTCAAGGAATTCAGGACCCAGGGGCTAGTAAAGAGAAGCAATCAAAGCCATCCTACAACCTCACCTCTTTCTCAACCACACTCCTGGCACCTGAAATTAAAGGTGCCATATCACTCTAAGCTGGTGGGAAGCCACAGGCAGACAAACACCAAATGCTGGGCAGAATAGGAAAAGCACAGAGTCTAGAGGCCTCACAGGAAGATCTAATGCTGGGTATGACCCTCAGGGAAAACTAATGCTGGCTATACTTTCCTCCTGAGACATAGGCCTGTTTGGTCTGGAAAAATTTGACTGGGGTCTATAATAACCGATGAGATCTGCCTCAAGAACATTGAAAAAAAAAAAAAAGGCCTCCTATAGGCAGGGCAAGACACAGAAAAATAAGAACTTAAAATTTTTTAATCAATTAAACAGAAATTATGCTAGAGGTCTAAAATAAACTGAACTGAATGTCAAAAGAACAGAGAGAGAAACAGAAGTTTCTTTCCATCCAGCAAGAAAACCCTAGGTAAAAGAGGGAAAACAACCTCCAGAATAAACTAATTAAGGAAATCAAATGCTAGATGTCAGCAAAAAATAATGAGTCATTCTAGAAAATTGAAGATATGGTCCAGTCAAAGAAACACAAATACATCAAATGAGATATAGGAGTTGAAACAACTAATTCAGGATGCTTGAACAGATATGGAAAATCTCATCAAAAACCAAATTGCTGAGTTGAGGAAGGATATAAAGAAGACATTGGGTGAACAAAAAGAAGAACTTGAAAGTTTGAAAAAAAATCACAGAACTTTTGGGAATGAAAGGCATAATAAAGGAGACGAAAAAAGAATGGAAACCTACAACAACAGATTTGAAGAAGCAAAAGAAAAGATTAGTGAACTAGAGAACTGGACATCTGAAATCTGACACATGAAAGAAAATATAGGAAAAAGAATGGAAAAATATGAGCAAGAACTCAGGAAACTGAATCACAACATGAAGTGCAGGAATACACATGGTGTGGGTATCCCAGAAGGAGAAGAGATGGGAAAAGGAGGAGAAAGACTAATGGAGGAAATAAGCACTGAAAATTTCCCATCCTTTATGAAAGACATAAATTACAGATCCAAAAAGTGCAGTGTACTCCAAATAGAATAGATCCAAATATACCTACTCCAAGTCACTTATTAACCAGATTGTCAACTGTCAAAGACAAAGAGAGAATTTTGAAAGCAGCAAGTGAAAAACAGTCTATCACATACAAGGGAAGCTCCATAAGAATGTGTGGATTTCTTAACAGAAACCATGGAGACAAAAAGGTGTTCATATGATATATTTAAAAATCTAAAAGAGAAAAAATGGCAACCAAGAATTTTATAACAAGCAAAGCTGTCTTTCAAAAATGAGGGAGAGAATAAAATAATTTCAGACAAAAAAGTCACTGAGAGAATTTGTTAATAAGAGACTGTCTCTGCAAGAAATACTACCTGGAGTACCACAGTCAAACAGGAAAAGGAAGGAGAGAAAGGTCTGGAGAAGAGGGTAGAAATGAAGACTATCAGTAAATGTAAAAAGAAAGAAAAATAGATATGACATATGAAAGACAAAAGTACTGCCTTTAGAGTAATAACATTAAATATTAATGGACTAAACTCACCAATCAAAACACAAAGACAGGAACAATGAATTTAAAAACAGGACCTATCCATATGCTGTCTACTGGAGACTCATTTTAGACCCAAGAACAAAAATAGATTGAAAGGAAAGGTTGGGTAAAGATATTTCATGCAAACAGCAATCAGAAAAGAGCAGGAGTAGCTATACTAATATCCAAAATATCAAACTTCAAATGTAAAGCAATTAAAAGAGACAAAGAAGGGACATGATATATTAATGAAAGGAAAAATTCAGGAAGAAGACATAACAATCATAAATATTTATGCACTGAGAAAGAGTGCTCCAAAATACATGAGGCAAACTCTGACAACATTGAAGGAAGAAGTAGACACCTCTACCATAATAATTGCAGACTTCAATTCCCCATTCTCATCAATGGATGGAACATCTAGACAGAGGATCAATAAGGAAACAGACATTTCATATATAATATGATAAATGAACTAGACTTACCTGACATTTACAGAACATTACAACAGATAGCAGGATAGCCATTTTTCTCAAGTGCTCGTGGATCATTCTCAAGGATAGACCATATGCTGGATATCAAAGCAATTATCAATAAATATAAAAAGTTTTAAATCACACAAAATACTTTCTTGGATCATAATGGATGAAGTTGGAAATCAATAACAGGAAGAGGGCCAGAAAACTCACAAATATCTGGAGGCTAAACAGCACACTCTTAGACAACCAGTGGGTCAAGGTAGAAATTACAAGAGAAATCAGTTAATATCTTGAGAAAATTGAAAATGAAAATACAGCATATCAAAATTTATGGGATGCAGCCTAGGTGGTGCTAAGAGGGAATTTTATTGCTTTCAATGCCTATATTAAAAAAGAAGAGCAAAATTTGAGGAATTAATTGTTCACTTGAAAGAACTAGAAAAAGAACAGCAAACTAACCCCAAAGCAAACAAAAAGAAAGAAATAGTGAAGAGAGAGCAGAACTAAATGAAATTGAGTATATGAAAACAATCTAGAAAATCAACAATCTGGAAGTTGGTTCTTTGAGAAAATAGGTGAAATCAATGGACCCTCAGCCAGGTTGACAAAAAAAAAAAAAAAAAAAGAAGATGTAAATAAATAAAATCAGAAATGGAAGAGGAGATGTGAAAACTGACCCCATAGAAATAAAGGATATATTAAGAGGATACTGTGAGCAACTATATGCTAATAAACTAGACAATGTAGATGAAATGGACAAGTTCCCAGAAAGGTATGAACAACCAACACTGCCTCAAGAAGAAATAGATGATCTTGAAAAACCTATCACAATTAAAGAGATTGACCCAGTCATCAATGAGTTCCTAAAAAAAGTAAAGTTCAGGACCAGATGGCTTCACATGTGAATTCTATTAAGCATTCAAGAAAGAATTAGTAGCAATCCTGCTCAAACTCATCAAAATAAACTGAAGAGAAGGGCAAGCTACCTAATTCATTATATGAAAACAACATCACACTAATACCAAAGCCAGATGAAGATAGTAGAAAAATCACAGACCAATCTCTTTAGTGAATATAGATGCAAAACTCCTCAGTAAAATACTTGCAAATCAAATTCAGCAGCACATTAAAAGAATTATACACCAAGATCAAGTGGGATATATTCCAGGTATGCAAGGCTGGTTCAACGCAAGAAAACCAATTAATGTAATATACCATGTCAATCAGTCAAAGCAGAAAAACCACATAATCATCTTGATTGATGCAAAAAATGTATTTGACAGAACTCAATATCCTTTCTTAGTGAAAACACTTCAAATGATAGGCCTAGGAGGGAATTTCTTCTCTATGATAAAGGGAATATATGAAAACCCACAATTTACATCATCCTCAATGGGAAAAGATGAAAGATCACCCTCTAAGATCAGGAACAAGACAACAATGCCCATGTCAGCACTGTTATTCAACATTGTACTGGATGTTCTAGCCAGAGCCATTAGACAAGAAAAAGAAATAAAGGTCATCCAAATTGAAAAGGAAGATGTAAAACTCACTGTCTGCAGAAGGCATGATACTATATGTCAAAAATCCCAAAAAATCTATAGCAAAGCTACTAGAGCTAATAAATAAGTATAGTAAAGGGTACAAGATCAACAAAAATCAGTAGTGTTTCTACAGTAGTGATAAGCAATCTGAGGAGGAAATCAAGAAAAAATCCCATTTGCAATAGCAACCAAAAGAATCAAATATTTAAAAATAAATTTAAGGATACAAAAACCTATATTCAGAAAACCACAAGAAATTGGTAAAAGAAATTATGGAAGACTTAAATAAATGGAAGGGCATACTGTGTTCATGGATTAGAAGACAGAATATAGTTAAGAGATGTCAATTGTACCCAAATTGATTTATAGATTCAATGCAATACCAATTAAAATCCTAAAAACTTACTTTGCAAAAATAGAAAAACCAATAATAAATTTATTTGGAAAGGCAGGGTGTCCCAAAAAGCCAAAAACATCTTGAGAAAGAGAAATGAAGTGGAAAGTGTCACACTACCTGACTTTAAAGTACATTAAAAAGCTTCAGTGGTCAAAACAGCATGGTACTGGCATAAAGATATATATACTGACCAATGGAATTGAATTACACATTCAGAAATAGATACTCTGATATGGACAACTGATCTTTGATAAGGCAGTCAAACCAAACCACCTGGGACAGAGCAGCCTCTTCAATAAATGGTATTTGGAAAACTGGCTTTCCATACGCAGAAGAATGAAACAGGATCCATATCTCACACCCTATATGAAAGTGACCTCAAAATGGATCAAACACATAAACATTACAGCTAAGATCATTTAGAAGATAATGTGTGAAAATATCTTATAAATCTTGTAATAGGAGGTGGCTTCCTAGACCTTATATCCAAAGCATGAGCATTGAAAAAAGAAATAGATAAATTGGATCGCCTCAAAATTAAACACTTTTGTGTATGAAAGAACTTCATCAGGAAAGTAAAAAGGCAGGCTACACAACAGGAGACAATATTTGGAAACCATATAGAAAGGTTTAGTATCCAGACTATATAAAAAGATTCTTCGCCTCAACAATAAAAAAGACAAGCAATCCAATTTAAAAATGTTCAAAAGATATGAACGGATACTTCTCAGAAATGGAAACAGAAATGGCTAAAAGGCAAATGAAAAGATGCTCAACTTCACTGGCTATTAGGGAACTGCAAATCAAAACTAAAATGAGATATCATTTCACACCCACTAGAATGGCCAGTATAAAATAATACAGAAAATGACAAGTGCTGGGCAGCATGTGGAGAAAGAGGCACACTTATCCACTGCTGATGGGAATGTAAAATGGTACAATCACTATGGAAGGTAGTATGGTGATTCCTCAGGAAGCTAAATATAGAATTGCCATATGAATCAGAAATTCCATTACAAGGTATATATTCAAAAGAACTGAAGGCAGGATACAAATGGATATTTTCACATTGATGTTATAACAGCATTATTTATGATTGCCAAGAGATGGAAACAGCCTAAATATTCATCAATGGATGAATGGCTAAATGCTCTAGATTGCAAGCTGCTGGAATCCAGTATACCAGAAACAGAATGGCTTTTAAAATGGGGAATTTACTAAGTTGCAATTTTACAGTTCTAAGGCTCTAATAGGCAAAGCTATGAAAATGTCCAAATTAATGCAGAAACAGGAGGTTATCTTCACTCAAGATGGCTGAGGAAGTTTGGGGTTTCTCTTAGCTGGAAGGGCACATGGCAAAGTCTGTTAGCTTTCTCTCCTGGCTTCTTGTTTAATGAAGCCACCCCCCAGGGGCATTTTCCTACTTCATCTCCAAAGGTCTCTGGATACATGGGCTCTTGTGGTTCTCGTGGCTCTAAAGCTTTCTCCAAAATGGTTCCTTCTTAAATGGCTCCAGTAAACAACCCCATCTTGAATGGGTGGAGATACATCTCCATGTAAACCATCTAATCAAAAGTTATCACCCACGATTGATAACTCCATTGAAACAAAAAAATGAATGAGAATTAAACAAACTGTTTATGATGGAATATTATGCAGCTGTAAGTCAGTATAAAGTCATGAAGCATGTAACAACATGAATGAAAATTGAGGACATTATGCTGAGTAAAATTCACCAGAAACAAAAGGACAAATACTGTATGGTCTCACTAATAAGAACTAACATTCATGAGTGAACTTTGAGAGTTGAAGTTAAGAACACAGGTTATCAGGAGATAGAAATAGGGTCAAGATTGGGCATTTGATGCTGAAGGAATACAGATTATGCAACAGGACTGATTGTAAAAATTCAGAAATGGATAATAATACTACCCGATTGCAGCACAATAATTTAAGTACACTGAATGAAACTGAATGTGAATTTGATGAGGTAGAAGGGCCAGGGTCACATATGAAAACAGAAGGAAAGATAGAGGATAAAGACTGAGATGGTATAATTTAGGAATGCCTAGAGTGGACAATGATGATGATTAAGTGTACAAATACAAGAACGTTTCTGCATGAGGTAGAACAAATGAATGCTAACATTGCAAGGTGTTGAATGGTATACATGAAAAAGTACATGTAAGCTAGGGTCTATAATCAACAGTAACATTGTAATGTGCTTCCACTAAAATTTAACAAAGGCATTATGCCAAAATTAAATGTCAGCAGGCAGGGGCTGGTGGAGGGGTATGGATTTTTTGTAGAAGAAAAGGAAATGGCTTCATATAGACTATGGTGGCAAAGGTATGTCTGTTTACTTAGGTTGGATTGTATGATGTGTGAATCAAACCTTTTTAAAATGAACAGAGAGAAACAAGTGCTAGAGAAAATACAGAGAAAGAGATGTATCTATTCATTGTCAGTAGGAAAACTGAGAGGTGCAGCCCCTTGGAGGGCAGTGTGGGGGTTCCACAGGAGGCTAAGTGTGGGGTTGCCATATGATCCTGCAACCCCTTTGCTCAGTATATACCTAGAGGAACTGTGTTTAGGGACACAAACGGGCATTTGCACATTGGTGTTTATGGCAGCAGTGTTCAATTTGCAATGGATGGAGGTGGCCTAAGGGTACAATGACTGAAGAATGGAAGGGGGAACTGTTGTACATATATACAATGGACTACTGAGCTCCACAAGAAAAAATAAAGTTGTGAGGCATGCAACTAAGTGAATGAACCTTAAAGGCTGTATGCTGAATGAAATGTCAAAAACAAAAAGATAAATATTATCATGCCTCACTCATGAGGACTAACTATAATATAAAAACTCGGTGCATTGTAGTCAATAGTATGGGATTATCAGGCCTATTGTAAAGGGTCCTAGATTTCTTATAGCAATCGTATATATTCTGGAGTTGTAACTGTTAATTCTAAATTCTGAGATAGTGAGCTATTTGTATATAACCTGGTCATTCCCAGAAACTTCGGTTATTTATGTGACACCTGAGACTCAGAGTTATATTTCTGAAGCTATGAAAGTCAGCACTATCCCATGCAGGATCTATTTAAAAATTTGAAAAAGGGATCAGACTTCGACTAGAAATATGAATGAAGCTGATCTGGACAAGACTAAGGTAGACCAGAACACAGGGTAAAGGACGATACCATCCCTATTTTAAAACTTCAACTTCCATGTGAGACCAAAGGCAGAAATGTTTATTTGGTGCAAAATTTATATTTTGGGTAGCACATTACCTAATTTACTTGCATGATCAGTTTAGTTGAACATTATAAGTACAAGGAATCTTGAATAGGGCATGAGATCTTGTTGGTTTGTACAAGTTAGTGTGATGCCTTGATATATCCCAGAGTAATTTGAGTAGTGAATAAAGAATTATTTGCAAAGCCCTCTTGGGGGACTGGGGAGAAAGGAGGAAACTTCCACATTTGGAGAATTCCTGAAATTCCTGCAAGCAGTGGGGACAACCTTATCAATAGGCTGAGCCCTCGGTCTTTGGGTTCACTCCTATGAAACTTATTCCTGTAAAGGATAGGCTAAGCCTACTTACAATTATGCCTAAGAGTCACCCCCAGAGAATCTCTTTTGTTGTTCAGATATAGCCTCTCTCTCTCTAAGCTAACTCAGCAGGTGAACTCACCACCCTCCCCGCTATGTGGGGCATGATTCCCAGGGGTGTAAATCTCCCTGGCAATGCAGGATAGAACTCTTTGGATGAGCAAGGACCCAACATCAAGGGATTGAGAAAAGCTTCCTGACCAAAAGAGGGAAGAGAGAAATGAGACAAAATAAAGTTTTGATGGCTGAGAGATTTCAAACAGTCGAGAGGTTATTCTGGAGGTTATTCTTATATTATATTATATAGATTAGATAGATAGATGATGATAGATAGATATAGATAGATAGATAGATAGATAGATAGATAGATAGATAGATAGATAGATAGATAGATAGATAGATAGATGATAGATAGATAGATAGATGATAGATAGATAGATAGATGATAGATAGATAGATAGATAGATAGATAGATAGATAGATAGATAGATAGATAGATAGATAGATAGATAGATAGATAGTGTGTTAGTTAGATTCAGTTGTCAACTTGGCCAGGTGAGCATACCTAGTCTTGTTGCTGCAGACATAAGCCAATAGTACGTGAACCTCATCTGTTGCCAATTACATCTGCAGTCAGCTAGGAGGCGTGTCTGCTGCAATGAGTGACTGGTTTGACTTAATTGGCTGGTGCTTAAATGAGAGATTGCAATGTAGCACAGCCTAAGCAGCTCGGCATTCCTCATCTCAGCACTTGCAGCTCAGCCCAGGCCTTTGGAGATGCAGAAAGAAGTCACCCTGGGGAAAGTTGTTGGAACCCAGGGGCCTGGAGAGAAGACCAGCAGAGACCATTCTGTGCCTTCCACATAAGAAAGAACCTCAGTGGAAAGTTAGCTGCCTTTCCTCTGAAGAACTAACAAAATAAATCCCCTTTTATTAAAAGCCAATCCATCTCTGTTGTGTTGCATTCCGGCAGCTAGCAAACTAGAACAGATAGATAGATTGATTATATAGATATCCCTTTTTTAGCTTATGGTGTATTGGAGTGGTGGAGGGAAGTTCCTGAAACTGTTGAGATGTGTTCCAGTAGCCTTGAGTCTTGAAGACTATTGTATAATGACATAGCTTGTAAATGTGAGTGTGTGATTGTGAAAAGCTTGTTTCTTATGCTCCTTTTATCCAGGGCTTGGACAGATGATTAAAAATATATAGATAAAACATAAATAAATAATAGGGGGAATAAGGTGTAAAATAAATTGGGTAGACTGAAATACTAGTAGTCAGTGAAAGGGAGAAATAAGGGATATGGGATATATGAGGTTGTTTTTTTCTTTCTTTCTTTTTCTGGAGTCATGCAAATGTTCTAAGACTGATCATGGTGATGACTACACAACTATATGATGATATTGTGAGCCATTGATTATACACCATATATGAACTGTATGTGTGTGAAGATTTGTCAATAAATATAGTTAACAAATAAAAAGAAATAGCAATGGGAAAAAATAGCATATCCATCTTTAATTCATTAATTAAGATCCTTGAACAATTGAATTTTTTATTTCATGTTTTCTATACTGTCAAAAGTAAATTGAAGCTTTCAAAATGTTTTGCTAAATTTTATTAAGGCAACAAAAGATTCGTGACTTGGGTGATGCCAAGCCAAAAATGATGAGGAGTTCCACTAAGAGACTGGAAAGGGAAATTTACACAGGAAAAGCATGGAAGCAAGAAGGAAATGTTCTGATTGATGTTAAGTTTCTATTTTACAAAAGAGGGGTCTCACAAAGTGGGGAGCAGTTACACATTGATTAGCATGGTATGCTTGTCCATTCTGATAGGCTCTCTCTACTGGTCCAAAACTGGTTTATCACCAGGTATTGCTTATCTGCAATTCTGTAGAGTGCATTCCATCATTCTATTTTCTTGGAAAGCTGCAGGTCGATTAATTTTTATCTTCTAGAAAATCTTTTTTGGAAACCGGCAATACCCAATGCAGGCAGCCATTCTATTTTACTTAAAAACATTTACCAGCACTAAAAGTGTTAGCTCAAGTCACAAGTTCATTAGAAAGGATTCTTTTAGACTTTATATGTCCAACTGAGATCTATCCAAAAGGAAAATTTCCATATTCCAGCTTTATTTTCATATTACAATGGCCACAATTTATAAGAATCTACTATGTCCTTAGCAAAGATTGAGTGCTCTTATCTTATTTAATTTAATGCTACAATTGCCCCATGAGATGAATTTAATTCATCCTCATTTCATGGTTAAGGAAACTGAGATTCTGAGAATTTAGTTTAACCAACTCATATTCAAAAAGAGCAATTAAATAACACAGTTTATGAATCAGACTTTGCTGACTTCTAAATCCATGTTACTTCTTATACTATAGATTTCCAAGCACAATTTCATGCCTAAGGATTTCCTTTGAAGTTTATCATTCACTGGGGATCCCTCCCCCTAGAAATTCTGATTCAGTTGGGTATTTGTTTATTTAATATCCAAGTAATTCTATTGCAACTTATCTGAGAAACTGATAAAAGCACCGAATGCATTTACTTCTTCTCTTTTATCTCCCTATCTAATCAACTTGTCAAAATTTGTCTCTTGCATGTACTTGTACTAAAACTATTCAAGCTCCTATCTAAGACATTACTACTTGACTAAAGAAATACCTCCTTAATTGGTCCCTCTACCTCCATGCAGTCACTAATTCCACTCATTTTATCCAGGGAGATCATCAGATCAATTTGTTCACAGAGTAGCTCTGATCTTTTTATTCTCCTGTCTATAAATTTCTCAGAAGCCTACAAGTGATATTCCATGTAGGACTTTGCATGTTACCAAGCCTTCTGATAGTGTCCTAGATAGGATAACTCTCCCACTTAACTTTTTCTTTGTAATCCCATCTAGTGATTCCCTTGCTTATACTATTCAATCACGAATAGTCTCTTCACAAGTTTCCCTGCTTCTAGCGTCTTCCACAGGCAATTCATTTGCATATCACTGCTTTCCTCAAAGATCATTCTCCGCTTCAAAAACTCCAATATCTATAATTGCCCTTAGAATAAAATCTAAATTTCTTAAACTGATAATTAAGATCCTTCACAATCTGTCTCCCATTTATATTCCCAACCTCATCTTCCACTAAAATTTTATAGTCTCTCTGCTCACTGTCATCCAAACAAGACTTAAAATAGCCTACTTATGTTTTCATATTCTATTTTCTTCTGTGGAACACTGGTTTCCCAATTTATCTGACTAATCAAAGCTCCTTCTCCTTGAACTACAACTTCTACCAGAAGTTTTTCTCCTCTGTGAAATATCCCTTGACCAGAATGGATGTACCTCCTGTAAATGTATTGTCCTAACAAAACACTTGTAGTATATCTGAGTTGCTGTTTATCTTTCCAAATATTTATGCTTTATTTTTCTACTAGACTGTGAGTTTATTGAAAGCATAGACTAATAAAATAACTTGTAAAAGAAATCATATTAAAAATTCTTTACTTCATTTATCTTGTAATATTAGGTAAATAAGTATTTTGGTTCAGGTCACTGGAATAACAACTTCAAGTCACTGCTTAACTCAACTGGAATAGACACATCATCTAAGAAGCAGTTGAGAATCCAACTTATCACATATTAGTCATGAGACAACTTTTACCTCTGTAGATTCAATTTATGTCAAATAACATGGACCTAGTCACTCCCTATTCATTCGCTAGATAATTATCACCTTCTTTGTTATTTTCTCATTAGAATATTAGAAATTAATTATTATACACAAGAAATATAGTAGGAGACAATGTTTGAATTTAAAAAGATAAGCACCTTTGGGTGGTGCAGTGGGGGCTCAGTTCAGTGGCAGAATTCTTGCCTGCCATTCCTGAGACCTGGGTTTGATTCCCGGAGCCTGCCAATATGCCAAAAAACAAACAAGCAAATAAACAAATAAAGAGATAAGCACCCTTATCTCAGAAATGTATGCCTTTGTTGAACTTCTGAAATGTCTCCTTAAACTTATCTTCAAGATTATTTCTACTTATATAATTCACTTTTATAATACAGGAACAAAGTCACATCTAATAGAAATGTAAATTTCAAACAATATAGCACTTATTTCTCATATAGACTGTAATAGAATGTTCCAAAAGTTGAAATAACGTTCCCTGTAATAATTAAAATTTCTTTCTAGGAAGGTCACTGGTGGTACTAAGATTCTTTGCAATTCTCTAGAGAAGGACTAAGAGAATATAAGTCTAAGGTGAGATCCATTGACTCTTGTGATATTAAGCTTAATCTCATCATCAAGACATCAGAGAATTCATAAAATCTAATTAAGGTAAAATTGATTTTTTTTATCACTAACAATGAGATTTAATTTCTTGGGACAACTAAAGCATATAGTAATCCATAAAGGCATATTTACCAATTATGCCACTCTCCAAAGATGTTTTAATTTTATATCAAAGGCACAAAGGAAGATTCTTTTCCTTCTTTTCCATGGTCATGTTTAAGCTCATTACAGAACATCTTGCAAATAAATGGCCTTTGATATTTACAGTTAATAGAATCTTTTATATGTTGCTTTCTCAGTAGAAATTTAACTGCATATTGAGGGTATTCAGTTCCATACCAATCTCTAGTACCAAGCATCCATTTGATAAAGAAAAAAAAAACATGCTTTATAAGTGCTCTATTTTAGCATCAGGAGAAAGAAGCCAATATAGATGAGCTCAACTTTATATGGCCATGTCTTTGTACTGCTTTCTCACAATCTTAGTGGGTACTCCCTGATTTCCATGGCCCAGGTTCTTTGAAATCTCCTCCTGACCACTTGAACTTGGATGAAATGACTGCTATTTAGACTTCTGCCATTCATTTTCAAACATTCACTATATTATTTAATTGTGCCAGGGACTGTATTGAAAACAACCAAAATATATAATGAACAATTCATAATATAATTTTATTCCTCACTCATGTAAATTACAAAACAGGTATTCTTAATCAGTGCATAACTGTTCTCCAAACAGAGATTTAAGGATTAGGCTTCTTCTTTCTTCTGGGTCCACCATTTTCAACATTTTCTTTGCAAAGGTGTTGTACTCATCTGCATTGATTCCATGAAAAGATGAGAACCAAAGAAGCCTACCTGCTTCTAAAGTTTCTCTGTGTGAAAGTAACACTCATTTCTGCTCAGATTCCATTGTGAGAACTAGTTAAATGGTCAGATGCAAGAAAGCTGGGAAGTATAGTCTCCAGCTGAGCAGCTGTTCTGCGAATGCCATACTAATAAAAAAAAGGCGTACATTTTGGTATGTATTGAGCTGTTTAAAATTCCATTGCCCCTTTCCTTTGGACTGACCTCCTGATTTTATATTTGCCTTCTAGATCCATTATTTTGTTTTTCCATCTAAAAATAGCCTCCTTAATGTGAACATATCTTTAGACACCACCCATTTCCTGGCCTCTACCAGACTCTATTGTTTGTCTAAATGTCCACCTTTACCTGTCCTCCCATGTCCCTCCATAGACTGGTCTATCCTTCTGTTCATCAAACTTCTTATTTGAATCTATTTTTGTTGCAATATATCATGTCTAAGAAGGAGTTCCCTAAGAAAGGAAAGCATAAAAACAGGAACAACAACAAACAAACTGGGTACTGTGTGGTGTGTGTGTATATGGGTGAATTTAATCTCAACAAAGCCACTGAAATGCAGTAGGAAAGAAGAATCAGCATGTAACCTTTCTAGGTCTACACTTCTCATAGTAACCCATGTGGGAAAGGAATATTGAGAAACAGGTAAAGAGAAAAATAAAGACAAATACACAAATTATTCAATTATCTAAATCTTGAGATAAAGATAAAAGAGACTGTAAGTGGGCATTTTCAAGGATAGCCATAATGAAATGAAATTAGGATGTTCTGAATAAATTAGTAATTTAAAGAGCTTTATATTGTGTATGATTGCTGCTTTAATAGTTCATTCAAATCTAGAAGAAAAACAATCACATTAGTTATATGTTCATATTCAGTCAGAAATATGACAATGTGTATGTGCGTATGTGTTCTGTGTGTTGTATATATATAAGACACATGAAAGGAAGGGAGTTTAGGGCTTAGGTTTACTCAGTAGGAAAAAATAACTAACAGTGAACACCAAGTTAAAGTTGAGCCATCAGGTACTTGTTACTCATTCTAGTACTTCTTTATAAAGAACAACAAATAATAAGTGATCAGGATGAGACAGGTCCAATTTCCACCATATACTTGATTTCACACTTCATTTCCAGGAATTTCAAGGAAGTTGCTTTCAAATAAGCATGAGAAACTGGAACCATAAATTCCGTGGGCAAATTTGCAATAGCTGCATGGTAGATATTACATACTAAGGGAAAGAAATAGAAGGAAAACAGCATAAACTTTGACCTAACTTCAGATTCCCAATCTGCTGAAAAGATGTGACTCCTTAAAGAGAATGTCAGAAGAACTCAGATAGTAGAATGTGCCCCTGACCCTGCCTCAGAAAAGGATAAGAGAGGAGAGGAGTGGGGGAAAGCATGGGAAGCGGAGACAATGCAGAAACTCCCATCCCCTAGGAGTTACAGTTATTATCATCCTCCTCAGCAGCAGTAACAGATTTCTCCCAGATAGAGACACTCTTTCTTGCCCATTATTTTTGCCAGCCAAATGTTGTTAGCTCAATTTTGTTATGAACTTAACAAATAAAAAACTACTACATCAAGTGATCAACAATTTTTTCTTCCCAGCCATGACTGTCCACAGCTTCTGGTTGCTCCTAAGTCTCTCATTTTCTGTTTTCACAAACCCACAGGCACAAAGACCCATGGCCTGCCTAACTCTCCTTCCATTCTCATGATTCCTGGCTCCTAGGTCACTGAAATTCTGACTTGGCTGAATGAATGGCTGAATTCTCTTTAGCTTCTCTTTCAATCAATAGTTTGCCTCCTTTTTATCCCAGAATGGTTTATAGATCCCATCAATCTCTTTCACTGATTTCTAGGAACATGCAAGGACTAGTCCTGGTTCCCAAGCTCAAGACTGGTTCCCAAGTCTGAAAATGTATATGCTAGTACAAAATGTTCTAATAGCTCATTTAAAATAAGAATCACCTAGAAGGAGTGCTTCATTGAGCAAAGTCCAATTAAGCTAAAACACATATTGAATACGCAGCATATTTTCTCTTTTTACAAGTGATGAGCAGGATTAATCAAAGAGATAATGCTAAGATATTTCTTATCATTTAGGTGTTCACAAAGAAATGGCATGTTTTTTCATTAAAATTCAAATCCAGATAGATAGCACCCTCCACGTATAACTAAACCTCAGTCATTCAGGTCATAAAAGACACTGCTAGTATTCTGAAGTTATCCTCAATTTGGAGCTGCAAAGGAAAGTAATTAGGTTGAATAGAAGCTATGTCTTTGCAACAAGGATTAATAATCATTTTAAATAACAAAACTTCAATATATGCAGCAAACTGAGAAATCACAAATTATAAACAGTGCTGTTCCCTTCCATGAATTGCAGGCCAGCTATTATAAATACTGAAATTCAACAATCCATCACCAGAACTATCTTTATTTTAGTTACTTTCATCTGGTAGAGAATGGGAATTATATATGCTGGATAATGCTAGAAGAGTAACCTCTCTGCCCTTTCTTCTTCATGATGAATTTGGTCCAGAAAAGTATATCAAATTTTATATTGACAGGGAAAATAACCTGGCACACTGAAAGACTGAAAGATGTTACAAACATAATTATCTCAGTATCAGCACCACATGGTAATACTGTCAGACTGAGAGAAGAAAAAATCCCATAAGATGGAAAATGTGGAAGATGATCTTGCCAATAGAAAGATGGATTTGCATGCATCTTTAAGATGGCCAAAATTTTTATCCTGCTTCTAATCTTTTGAGATTTTATTTATTCGTTTATTGTTATTTGACTATGCAGATGATTTCAATTTTCCTCCAATAATATTGGAAAAGAATAAGATCATTAGTACAGGCTGACTGATTTTAAAAGTTACTCACATCATTATAATGCTTACCAATAAAGGAGAAGAAAAACTAGCATGATGAAATGTGCAATTATCTTACATTTATTGCAAGAGCCAGTTACCAGTGGTGCATAATTATTTTTTAAGCCTTATATTCTTTCTAGTAGGGCACACTGATGTTACTCGGTGGCTGAGTCATCAAGGCAGAATCACAGTTGTAAAACAGTCCATCTATTGGTAAAATAGCTTTCAGAGTCCACCAGGAAGTTTACTGGCCATCATTATCTAAATAGTTTCCATGCATATCCAAAATTCAGTGGTTAAAGTTTTTAGAAGCCATAGAATTATGAGAAGGTTGCTTTTTTGTTTCTACTAATCCCACAGTTCTTTGTGTAGTGATCCAAGTTTCGGAAATAGAAATATGTATAAACTAAGGCATGCTGCCTCTGTCACCTCAGTGACAGCAAGGTTTGGGAGAAAGGTGTTCACCACCAATATAGGGGCCCACTGGCCCACCATGCCAGGCACAGGACAGCTGTAAAATGAGCTGCTGCCTCCCGGGAATGAGAAGACGCATGCTCTGTCCAAGTTACACCTGCCAGACAAAGAAGAGACAGTCTGGCACCCACAGAGGGGCAGCTGTGCTGCTCGCTGTCTGGCTGGAAAGGGGGAGAAAGTTACAAAGGAACAACATAAACAGTGGAAGAGAGACTTTCATACAATCGCTATTTATGATGCTGACTTTGGGCAGCATCAAATAGCAACGATATAGTAAAGTGAATTAAGAACGGTAGCAAAACCTTATAATAAAATTTTTTATTATAATCATGCTGTAATGATACAAACCTTGATTTTCTTTATTCTATAATTATCTTCCTCAGTCAAGTAAAATAAAACTCAGATTAACAGGCTTACTCCACCATAAGTACTCACAGCAAGCAGCAAGGAAGGACCCAGATTCTGAGGACTTTCCTCTTAAGCTCATTTCCGGATTGAAAGGCAGGGATCTCCTGCCACTTAACACTAAGCCCTCTCTGTGAAAGGACCAGATACTTCCCTCAGAAGTAATAGCTGGATGTTTATATAGATGCTTATAAATTGTTCACATGAAAATTCAGTCAGCTGTAGGAAACATGTTGTGCCCTTGCTACCAGATGCAATGGGACTATTAAGAAAAAATGCACCTGAGAACAACATTTTCCATTGTAGATTGATGAACTTCCCTGCTCTAACCAAGTGCATAATAATGCCATCTATTTTGTTGAATACATGTACAGGATTTCTCCCTCTCCTTTAACCCCCAAATCTAATCACTGACAAATTTCAACAGTTGTCACCTGTCATGGTCAAGTTCATGTGTCAACTTGGTCAGGTGGTTGTACCTGTTTGTCTGGTTGGGCAAGTGCTGGCCTGTCTTTTGCTATGAGGACATTTCATAGAATTAAATCATGATCACGTCGGCTACATCCACAGCTGATTCCATTTGTAATCATCCAAGGGGAGTGTCTTCTTTAATGAGTGATGCTTAATCTAATCACTGGAAGCCTTTTAAGGAGGATTCAAAAGAGATAGGCTCTCTTCCTGCTCCAGCTGGCAAGCCTCTCCTGTGGAGTTCATCCAGACCCTCCATTGGAATCATCAGCTTCACAGCCTGCCCTACAGATTTTGGACTCTACGTTCCCATGGTTATGTGAGCCACTTTCATAAATTTTATATTTACAAATATTTCCTATTGATTCTGTTTCTCTAGAGAACCCTAACTAATACAACTTTGTACCAGGAGTGGTTCTTAAGAAAAAGAGTCTTAAAAATGGGTTTTTATGAATGGTTTTCTAAACTGACTGGACTCAAAGGCACTAAGGACTCTGAGTCCCATAATCAGAATGACATTTCCAATCCATGGAGAGAGTTGGCAAAAGAGACAGTCAAAATATCACCATTTGATTCTTCTAATGCTTTGCTTGAACAAAGCCAGGCTGTGGGGGCCAATGTCTTGACACCTTTACAGAGTTTTGTGGAAATAGTAAGTACAAAGATGTTGGCTGGTTGTTGTTAGATACACTATATACATTAATGAGTGAAAGGGATGGGCATAAGGCTTCAAATGGAAACATAAGCACCATCTGACAGATGTACATGTTTCTGTAAGTGTCCTGAAGGAAAATCTTATTTCCTGTAGCCGTAGACTTGAGATCTCTGAAAATCAGACTCAGAATCTTATTGTTAGAGTAGCAACTTTACAACGTAAACTGAAATCTCAATCTTGCATGGTGTCTGCCATTAAAGTGATTGGAAAGGACTGGGACCCTGAAAAATGGAATAGTGACATATGGATTGATAATGATGTCAGTGGAGAGGTTGAAACCTGAGGTCATGCTGAGTCTTCTCTAGATAACACTGTAATAGTCTGCCCTGAGGACATAGCTGCCCCACCTCCAGTCTGCCTTGAGGAGTTGGCCACCCAGCCTCCACCGAAGGGATTAGCCCTAGAGTGATTAATCTTGTTTCACCAGATGAAACTGCAAATGAATGTCCTGAAGCAAATGGCTTGAAGATAACTCTAATTCTTTTCATGACCACCCCCACCACCCCTCATTTCTTCCAGACCTATAAATAGACTAAAGTCCCAACAGGCCCCTAAAGGTGAGATGCAAAGTATCACACATGGGGAGGTACATTATACTACAAAAGAACTGTGTGAGTTTTCCAATTTCTATAGACAGAAATCAGGGGAATATGTATGGCAATGAATTTTAAGGGTGTGGGATAATGGTGGGAGGAATATAAGGCTGGATCAGGATGAATTTATTGATATGGGGACACTAAAAGAGATTCTGCATTCAATGTTATAGCTCGAGAGATTAGAAAAGGCATTAACAATTTGTTTGGATGGTTGGCTGAAACATTGATCCACTCATGGATCAAAAGGTGGCCGACATTACCTGAGGTTGAAATGTCAGAACTGCCCTGGTATAATGCAGATGAGAGGATCCAGAGGCTTAGAGAGCTTGGAATGTTAGAGTGGATTTATCACGCAAAGCCTGTTCTTACACCCTAGGAATGTCTGGAGGATGTACCTTTTACCAGAACAGTGAGAAATAAATTTGTGAGACTAGCACCATCATCCCTGAAGAGCTCTGTAGTTGCACTTCTCTGTAGGTCAGATATTACTGTGGAAACTGCTGTCACTGAGCTGGAATCCTTAAACATGATGGGGATGACTGGATCCCAAGTTGGCAGAAGCCAGGTGACAGCACCTAATCACCAAAGATAGGGTGAATGTGGCTATTTTAATAGACAGCAAACCCAAAGCAGGAGTCAGAATAATCTGACTCACAGAGATTTACGGCATTGGCTAGTAAATCATGGGGTACCTAGAAATACAATAGATGGGCAGTTTACTAAAATCGTGCTTGAGCTGTATGAACAAAAGAGTTCCAGGTCAAGTGAACAGAAGTTTAACTTGAATTACAAAAACACAGAGTCATGGCCCCTTAATCAATTTCCAGACTTGAGACAGTTTACAGACCCAGAGGCACTTGAAAGAAGGGGGAGGCCAGGTCCTTTTGGGGGAGAATCCTGTTACATTGCCACAAATCTATACTGTTAATCTTCCTGCAAGCCTTCCCCAAGGAGGCCAATGGCCTTTTCCCAGGGTAACTGTGCATTGGGGAAAAGGAAATGATCAGATATTTCAGGGATTATTAGACACTGGTTCAGAAGTGACATTAATTCCAGGGGACTCAAAACGTCACTCTGGTCCACTGGTCAGAGTGGGGGCTTATGGAGGTCAGGTGATTGATGGAGTTTTAGCTCAGGTTCACCCCACAGTGGGTTCAGTGGGGCCCCAGACCCATTCTGTAGTTATTTCCCCAGTTCCAGAATACATAATTGGAATAGACATACTGAGCAACTGGCAGAATCCCCACATTGGCTCTCTAACTCATGCAGTGAGGGCTCTTATGGTGGGAAAGGCCAAGTGGAAGCCACTAGAACTGCCCCTACTGAGCAAAATAGTAAATCAGAAGCAATAAGGATTCCTGGAGGGATTGCAGAGATTGCTGCCACTCTTAAGGACTTGAAGAATACAGGGGTGGTGATTCCCACCACATCCCCATTCAGCTCTCCTATTTGACCTGTGCAGAAAACAGATGGATATGGTAGGATGACAGAGGATTACTATAAGCTTAACCAGGTGGTAACTCCAATTGCAGCTGCTGTTCCAGATGTGGTATCATTGCTTAAGCAAATCAATACATCCCCTGGTACCTGGTATACAGCTATTGATCTGGCAAATGCTTTTTTCTCAATAGCTATTAGTAAGGACCACCAGAAACAGTTTGCTTTCAGCTGGCCAGGTCAGCAATATACTTTCACCACCCTACATCAGTGGTATATCAACTCTCCAGCCCTATGTCATAATCTTGCCTGCAGAGACCTTGATCATTTCTCCCTCCCACAAAACATCACACTGGTCCATTACATTGATGATATCATGTTGACTGGACCTAGTGAACAAAAAGTAGCAACTACTCTAGACTTACTGGTAAGGCATTTGTGTGTCAGAGAATAGGAGATAAATCCAACAAAAATGCAGGGGCCTTCCACCTCAGTGAAATTTCTAGGTGTCCAGTGGTGTGGGACATGTAGAGATATTGCTTCTAAGGTGAAGGATAATTTGCTGCATCTGGCCCCTCCTACGACCAGAAAAGAGGCACAATGCCTAGTTGGTCTCTTTGGATTTTGGTGACAACATATTCCTCATTCGGGTGTGCTACTCCTGCCCATTTATCAAGTGACGAGAAAAGCTGCTAATTTTGAGTAGGAACCTGAACGAGAGGAAGCTCTGCAACAGATCCAGGCTGCTGTACAAGCTGTTCTGCCACTTGGACCATATGATCCAGCAGATCCAATGGTGCTGGAAGTGTCAGTGGCAAATAGAGATGATGTTTGGAGACTGTGGCAGGCCTCTATAGGAGAATCACAGTGCAGACCCTTAGGACTTTGGAGCAAAGCCTTACCATTTGCTGCAGATAACTACTCTCCTTTTGAGAAACAGCTTTTTTGTCTGCAACTGGGCCTTAGTGGAGACTGAATTCTTAACCTTGGGTCACCAAGTTACCATAAGACCCGAGTTGCCTGTCATGAGCTGGGCGTTGTCTGACCCACAAAGTCATAAAGTTGGACATGTGCAGCAGCACTCCATCATAAAATGGAAATAGTATATACAAGATAGGGCCAGAGCAGGTCTGAAGGCACAAGTAAGTTACATGAGAAAGTGGCCCAAATGCCCATGGTCTCCACTCCTGCCACATTACCTTCTCTTTCCCAGACCAGAGCTATGGCCTCTTGGGGAGTTCCTTACACTGAATTGACTGAGGAAGAGAAAACTCAGGCCTGGTTTACAGATGGTTCAGCAGGAAATGCAGGTACTACTCAAAAGCAGATAGCTGTAGCACTATAATCCCTTTCTGGGGTGTCCCTGATGGGCAGTGGTGAAGGAAAATCCTCGCAGTGGGCAGAAGTTCGAGCAGTACACCTGGTTGTTCATTTTGCTTGGAAGGAGAACTGGCCAGAGGTGCATTTATATACTGACTCATGAGCTGTTGCTATGGTTTGGCTGGATAGTCAGGGACTTGGAAAGACCATAATTAGAAAATTGGTGACAAAGAGGTCTGGGGAAGAGGTATGCGGATAGACCTTTCTGAGTGGGCTAAAAACATGAAGATATTCATGTCCCACATGAATGTGCACCAGAGGATGACTTCAGCAGAGGAAGGCTTTAATAATCAAGTGGATAAAATGGCCCATTCTGTGGATACCAGTCAGCCTCTTTCCCCAGCAACTCCTGTCATTGCCCAATGGGCTCATGAACAAAGTGGCCATGGTGGTAGGGATGGAGGTTATACATGGGCTCAGCAACATGTAATTCCACTCACCAAGGCTGACCTGGCTATAGTCACTGCTGAGTGCCTAATTTGCCAGTAGCAAAGACCCACACTCAGCCCCTGATATGGCACCATTCCCCGAGGTGACCCGCCAGCTACATGGTGGCAGGTTGATTACATTGGAGAACTCCCTTCATGGAAGGGGCAGCAATTTGTTCTAACTGGAATAGACACATACTCTTGATATTGATTTGCTTTCCCTGCATGCAATGCTTCTGCCAAAACTACCATCCATGGGCTTATCTATCATCATGGTATTCAGAATGACTTATCTATCATCATGGTATTCCACACAGCATTGCTTCTGATCATGGCACACACTTCACAGCAAATGAAGTGCAGGAATTGGCATATGTTCATGGAATTCTCTGGTCTTACCATGTTCCCCATCATCCAGAAGCAGCTGGATTGATAGAATGGTGGAGTGGCCTTTTGAAAACTCAATTATGGTGCCAACTAGGTGGCAATACCTTGAAGGGCTGGGGTAATGTTCTCTAGGAAGCTGTATATGCTCTAAATTAGTGTCCACTGTATGATGCTGTTTCTCCCATAGCCAGGATCCATGGGTCCAGGAACCAAGGGGTGGAAATGGGAGTGGTATCACTCACTATTACCCTAGTGATCCACTAGGAAAATTTTTGCTTCCTGTCCCTGTGACCCTGAGCTCTGCTGGTCTACAGGTTTTAGTTCCAAAAGGGGGAGTGCTTCCACTAGGAGAAACAACAATGATTCCATTGAACTGTAATGTAAGACTGCCACCTGGTCAATTTGGGCTACTCATGCCCCTGGATCAACAAGCCAAGTAGGGGATTACATTATTGTCTGGGGTGATTGACCCTGACTATCAGGGGGAAATAGGACTGCAACTACACGATGGAAGTAAAGAAGAGTTTTCTTGGAATATAGGAGATACCCTAGGGCATCTTTTAGTACTACCATGCCCTATGATTAAGATCAATGGAAAACTGCAACAACCCAATCCAGGCAGGGCTACCAATGGCTCTGAAACTTCAGGAATGAAGGTTTGGGTCACCCCACCAGGCAAAGAACTATGGTCAGCTGAAATGCTTGCTGAGGGTAAAAGGAACAGATTTTGGACTCTACGTTCCCATGGTTATGTGAGCCACTTTTATAAATTTTATACTTACAAATATTTCCTGTTGATTTTGTTTCTCTAGAGAACCCTAACTAATACATCACCTCACAAACTCTCTCCTCTCTACCCCAGCCTTATTGCCTTGCTTTGGTCCTCATGTATTGGAGGAATGCTTCAATAGCTTCTTCTACATGTGACTTTTTCACATTTTTTCCTCTTTTTGAAAACTCCTGATACTTTTTGAAAACTCCTGCTGGTTTGAAAGGATTTATGTACCCTAGAAAAGCCATGCTTTAATCTTAATCCCATTTTATGGAGGCAGTCTTTCTTTTAATCCCTATTCGGTACTGCTGGAAGCTTGATTAAATTATCTTGTTGGATTAGAGGGAGTGTGACTCCACCCATTCCAGCTGGGTCTTGATTAGTTTACTGGAATCTTTTAAAAGAGGAAATGTTTTGGAGAGAGTCCCTTTTTAGAGCCACAGGAGCCATGAAGCAGAGCCCATGCAGCAGAGACCTTTGCTGCTGAAGAAGGGGAATGCCCCTGGGAGTGCTTCATGAAACAAGAAGCCTGGAGAGAAAGCTAACAAAAGTTACCATGTTTGCCATGTGACTTTCCAGTTGAGAGAAGTCCTGAACTTCATCGGCCTTTCCTGAGTGAAGGTAACCTCTTGTTGGTGCCTTAATGGGCACATTTTTATAAATTTGCTTTCATCAGGACATTTTCACAGTCTTAGAACTATAAACCAGAAACTTAATAAATTCCCCCTTTTTAAAAGCCACTCCACTTCTGGTATATTGCATTCCAGAATGCAAACTAGAATACCTCCTCTCTCATATTTTACTGTTTCAGTGATTTTGAGTTGTATTGCCTATGTTTTCTTTGTATTGGATTCTTCCATTGAGCAGACAGACTACTCCAATGTTTTGTAACTTAAAACAACAACCATTTATTTGCTCACAATCCCACAATCTGGGCTGGGCTCAGCTGGGTGGTTCTTCTGCATGCATCACTAGGAGTCATTCACACAGCTGCTGTCATCCAGACTGGGTTGGGAAATCCACAATGCCTGCACTCATAAGTCTTACCACTCAGCTGAAATGGCTGGAACAGCTGAAGTCTGGCTAGTCATCTCTCAATCTCTCTCTCTCTCTCTCTCTCTCACACACACACACACCATGTGGTTTCCTATAGCCCCATTGCCAACCTTCTTCACAAAGTAACTCTGGGCTCCAAGAGGGAGAAACAACATGACAGCCTCTTAAGACCTAGAGCTGGATCTAGCATAGTGTCTCTTCTGCTGTATTTCACTGCATTATTGACTCTCAGCCAAAGCAAGTCACAATGTCAGTCCATATTCACAAGGAGGGAAGTACCTCCCCCTCATGTTGGGATAAGTGGCAAAGAATTTGTAGCCATTTTTAATCCATCACACTTACTCTTAGATGATGATCTTTCAATATTATGGAAAAAATTGAAGCTACCAGGAAAAACCTTTCAATAACTCTCCTCACTGTACCTATTCACCTAACTCTACCTAAACCCACATACTCTTCTTTCTCACCTGTCGCTTGAGACGAATTATCTGTACTCCCAGCTAAGGCTAACCCTCCAAGTGTACACAAAATTCTACACCCTGTTACCTTGTCAAGGTAATTTCCAGAGTTATTCTCCGCTTTATCTCCTGCAGTATCCATTTTTCCCTCTCTCCTGGACTCTTTCAATCAGCTAACAAACATGATTTCATTTGCTCCACCTTATCTTTTCCTGAGCTCCTCTTTTCTCCAGTTACTACCCCATACACTCCCTCTTTTTCATCAAAAGTTCTTGAAAGAGTTAACATTGTTTCCATTCACCAATTTCTCCCTCAAACCAACCCCATTCAAGGAATAATCTTTGACAGGAACATGAACCCAGCAAGAGAAAATCATCTAAGGTGAAAGTTGGAGACCAAAGCAAAACAACAGAAAAAAATCAGCATGGAGAAATCCCAGATGATTCAGACAGAAGAAAACATTAAAATAAAATCATCTTATCCTTACAGGGTAAAAAGAGTTCCATTAGAAAAAGGAATATTTTAAAATGTCACCTTATGTGTGAGACTAAAGCAAAAAATGTTTGTTAACAAAATTTATATTTTGACTAGAGCATTTCCTAATATAACTCATGTAGATAGTTTGATTGCATGTCATAAGTACTTGGAATCTCAGGTAGGACATGAGATTTTGTTGGTTTGTCCAGAGTGATGCCCTGATGAATCCCAGAGTGATTTGATCAGTGACTGGAAAAGTATTTGCAAGCCCCCTTCGGGGAATGGTGAGAGCAGGGAGAAATTCAACTTCCCCAAGTTGAATTCTTGATATTCTCACAAGCAGTGTGGACAACCAAAGCTACAGGCTAAGTCCCCAGTCTTGGGGTTTGTTCATATGAAACTTAACCCCACAAAGGATAGGTCAAGTCTACTTAAAATTTAGGCCTAAGAGTCACCCCCAAGAGAGCCTCTTTTATTGCTCAGATGTGGCCTCTCCCTCCAGCCAACATGACGAGCAGTCTCACTACCCTCCCCCTCTCTGCGTGGGACATGACTTCCAGGGGTGTGGACCTTCCTGGCAACGTGGGACAGAGATCCTGGAATGAGCTGAGACTCAGCAGCAAGGGACTGAGAAAACCCTAGAATGAGCTGAGAATTAATATCAAGGGATTGAGAGAACCTTCTCGACCAAAAGGGGGAAGAGTGAAATGAGACTAAGTGTCAATGGCTGAGAGATTCCAAACAGAGTTGAGAGGTTATCCTGGAAGTTATTTTTATGCATTAAGTAGATATCACCTTGTTGTTCAAGGGTTTCAGGAGGGAATTGCCTGAAAATGTAGAACTGTATTCCAGTAGCCGTGTTTCATCATTGAACAATGATATAGCTTTCACAATGTGACTCTGTGAATGTGAAAACCTTGTGCCTGATGCTCCTTTTATCTACCATATCAACAAAAGAGTAGAACATATGGAATAAAAATAAATAATAGGGGGACCAAACGTTAAAATAAATTTAGTTTGAAATGCTAGTGGTAAATGAAAGCGAGGGGTAAGGGGTATGGTATGTATAACTTTTTTTTCTCTATTATCATTTTATTTCTTTTCCTGTTGTTTTTATTTCTTTTTCTAAATCAATGCAAATGTTCTAAGAAATGATGAATATGCAACTATGTGATGATATTAAGAATTACTGATTATATATGTAGAATGGAATGATATCTTGTTTTGTTTGCTTGTTGTTAATATTTTTAATTAATAAAAAAAGGAATATTCTGAGAAACAAAAAAGCTCTCAGAAATTAATTGCTTTTTGTTATGTTTATTTTAACAAATAAGAAACGTAATAGGAGCATTAGAAGATAAAATTAAGGAAATCTCACAGAAAGAATTCATAAGGAAACAGAAAGGAACTAAATGATAAGAAAATTATAGGACCAGTTCAAGAGACTTAATATCCAAACACTAGGGCACCAGAAATAGACAAATGAGGAGAACAAAATCTTCAAAGAATTATTACAAAAAAAAAGTCCAGAAATGAAGGGCATGCATTTCAAGATTGAATTCACCTACAGTGTGCTGAGTACAATTAATAAAATGAGAATATACCAAGACACATCACTGGGAAATTTTACCATATGGGGGCCAAAGAGATCCTACAAGCTTTTAGAGAAATGGGGGGGGGGGGGTGAGGGCAGGTACCACACATGGATAAAGTTTCAATAACAAAATGTCAACAGACTTCTCCATAGTGCTCCTGGAAATAATAACAATGAAAGAATGCCTTCAAAATTCTAAGAAAAAATAATTTCCAAGCTGGAAATTTCTGCCCTGGCAAACTCTTAATTGTGGTAGAGAATAAAACATGTTTTTGGTCCAGAAAGAGCTTATAAAATGTATTTCCTGTGCATAATTTTTCAGGAAGCTAATGGAAGATAGTAACTACCAAAATGAGCAAATAAACAGAAAACAAGGATTCAGGAAACAGAAATTCTACCATCGAAGTTAGGCCAAAGGAATCTCTAGGTGATAGTGAAAGGAATTAAAGATGGCAGCTATATATAGCATGCCTAGAAATCAATCAGTTCCAACAGAAGTAGATCTGAAGGCCCTGGGAGAGAATTTTTCTGAGAAAAGAATGTGATAGAATATCTAAAGTGGTTTAACATATTGACAGGATATTAAGCTAGTGTTAATTAAATGGAAAATTGGGTAAATAAACCAATAGTTATTAACTCTGAGCAAGGGAAGGATGTTACACAGGAGAGGAAAAGTATATTACATGGCTCAGCCAAGAACAGTTTTTATCTATGTGAACAATGAATATTATTCTAAATATTTGCCAAAATCATGAGATTTCTATAGCAGGGGTATAAATGCCCAGGGATGGGAACTATACATTTGGGCTCTGGAGGGTTGCAGAGTTGAAAGAACAAAAGAAAGGTAAATTCTCATCTTCAATAGTGGGAAGTAAATAGATATTGCCTAAAACTCATAAATCCAGAAGCAGCAATATCAGCATATTATTTTAAAATATGGAGGTAAATATTGAACAAATCAACCCAAAAGAACTGAAAATAATTACTACAAAGAAATAAATGGTGGGTACAGGGAAATGATGATTTTCATAACGGCCTTGAAAAACTACATTACTATTTAAACGTATAGCTCTGAATAAAAAATAGACAAAAAAGAGTTACCTTTGGAAATTCGTATTAAGCATCTATTCCACCCTTTCTTTCTAGTTGCAGGTATTGCTGCTGCTATTATTGCCATTTTGGCTTCCTAGGTTCTGGGCCATGCCACGAGAAAGAATTCAAGGGCACAGCACAGCATAAGCTAACCAGGAAGAAAATTTATAAAAAACACACGAGAGGAACATGCAGGCACTCTCGCAAAGAAATGAGAGACCCCGCAACTTACAGATCGCGTCTGCTTTTATTACTTATCTTTACTTACTCACCCTCCCCCTTCCTTTGTTCGTGGCACTTCTTCCTACCATCGCTTTTTGCCAGGGCAGTGTCTGGTGGTCGATGGCGCACTCGGTCGGTGGGTGGCTCCACCCTTCCCCATAGATGACTCATTCAGGTGGGGGTCATTTGGCTCCTAGCGCTGTTTATCGCTGTTCTTCTCAGGGATATCTTTCTCCTTGATGCCTGGTTGCTTCTGGGAATCTGCCCTGTGCTCAGCCAAGCCACTGCCCTAATTCTAACCATATCTCAGTGTGGCAAGTGAAGCTTTAAGATATTTTATTTCGTTGTTTCCTTGGCCATTAAATTACTGAACACTTCCATTTAGTTTGTCAACTTTTCTTCCCTATATGTATTCCTGGACAGTCAAGTGCTCAAATAACGTAAAAAATAAATGAATGTATGGTAGCATAGCCCATGACAAACTCTGGGATCTGCCCTGTAACTACTTATTGAAGAATGCTTTCAAAACTATTGTTTTTTTCTTTCTTTGCTTTGTATATATATTGTACATTAAAAAAAAGTTTAAAAAGAAAGAGGACAGAACAAAAGCAAAAGTAGTTTGCTGCCAAAATAAATAAATGTGAAGTGACAGACTGTATTTAAATAGGGAAGATTCACATATAAAGGCTGCAAGGGCGCCAATAAATTTATACCTTGGCAACTGCTCCAGACCTCAAGATCAACCAAACATACTCCCCTATCTTTGATTCTAGCTCCCAAATAAAATTTCATGCAATGTTCTGAAAGTTCCAACCATCTCTCAGAAATTACTGCCAAAAGTAAATAAATTCCATACAGCAAGGCCGAGATTCTTCTATTAAAACTGATTGGTGACATGGTGGTTCCTTCTGTTTGCTGATACATGGATCAGATTTCTTAAATCTATGAAATTAATTTAATTTCTCAAATCTAAGTGAAAGAGATAAAATGGAAGAAGCCATTCTAGGGACCAGGAGAAATTTATTTTTTCTTTTTCTAACTTATTGTTAATGCTGTCCCACTCTGGAGCAACATGTTTTTATCCCCATGTTTGGATGGCATTTTTGCTTAGGCAATCACATTTTGATCTTTCATTCCTTTTTGGAACAGTCAGTGAAAAGTGCTTTTATAAGTTATAGTTCTGCCCTTTTAAGGATTCTGTTATTTGATTAAAAAGCATCAGAGGTCTACTCTCTGGCACTGTTTATTGCCTATCACAAAGTAATCAGAAATGCAACCAAGGAGTAATTTGTAAGGGATTGTGGATTCATTCCCCAACAAATATTTATTGTTCCTAGTGCAGCTTCACAATGAAAATGAAATATACCAGAGATATGCATGTCTTCATTTCTTGGAGTCCGTGACTCTCAAATGCCCTATAGGTGAAAACAATTTATAAAGATGGCATTTGGTTCCTTGAGTGATTCAAAACCCTTGAATGAGATCCAAGTGAAACCTTGCACACTAAATTCTTAAGTGTTGCTCTATGTTCCAAGCCAGCTCTTGAAGAGCTCAGGTCAGAGCAGCCCCAAAACCAAAGAACTTGCTCGGCAGAGAGTTAAGTGTGGATTTTATTGGGACTTACGAACAGAAGACATTCCCAGTGGCAGTCATCCAGAAAATGGAAATCAGTACTCTGCACAGGGGTGGGAATGCAAGGGATAGCTTATAAAGGTTTAGGACAACGACATTCCACAGGGTGTGAGAACAAAGCTTCAGCATAGTTTCATGACACAGGGGTCTGGAAGTCTGTTATCAACAGTGGTCAAGGGAGGGGAGTTTACATGCTTTGTTTTCGATACTATCTGTATATTCTTCCCCACCACCCCAGGAGGTCTGATGACCTTTGCTTTTGTCTCAGTTATTATAGGTGGCTACAAGAAATACCTTATTCTCAACATGGAGGGGGTCCTGGGCACTGGATCTCCATATGCTATAAAACTTAATTCTCGTAAATAGTGTGAATCATGGATCCCTGGGGGTGAGGCACAAGGGATACCCTGAGATCCTTCCAGATGATCTGTAAGGTCAAAACTATATTCATAATAATATCAAATATTATTTTCACCATGTTCACATTTGCACTGAGAGATTCCAGTTCTGCCACATACTAGTTTGTGTCTTAAAATACAATAACCACTGGGAAAATTTCTTACGGTCTATCTCCAAATTCTTTATCTTACATATAGTAATACTCACCCCCAAGATTAAATGGGTTTGTACCTCTAGAGTGCCTAGTACAGAGCATTTCATAAATTAGATTTAGCAAATATTTATGGAGTATCTACTATATTCCAGGAACTGTTCCAAAAATCGAGGAAAATATATCAGTGAACAAAAATGACAAAAATGCCCACTCTCATAAAGCCTACATTCTAGTGGAGGAGAAAGAAACTTAACTATAAATCTAATAAATGTGCAAGTTTATAGAGTGTCAGAAAGTGATATGTGCTATGGATAAAAGCAAAGTAGAGCTGGAAGCGAGGCATCAGGAATGGAGGGCAGAGGAGGAAGTTGCAGCATTCAGTAAGGTGGTCAGGGTACGGTACATTGAAAAGCTGAGATGTGAGTAGAGGCAAAGATAATTCATGAAGCTGATATCTGGGGAAGAAGGACCAGGTGGAGCAATGGTTCCCAAAGTGAGTCCCTCATCTGGAGCATGTATCATTAAGTGGAACCCTTAGGAATGCAAATGGTCAGGCTCCACAACAAAACAACTGACACCAGAAACTGTGGAGGGGGTTCCAGCATCCTGAGCAGGTAATCCTGCTCACACACTCCAGGTAATCCTCCCTCAAGTGTGTGAACAGCTGAGCTAGAACAGAGGCAGGAGCCCGCAGGAGAAGAAAATAAGAGTGGGTTGGAGAATGAGAGTGGTGGAAATGTTTATCATTGCCCATTATAGGCCACTGTAAGGGCCATAGCCAGTGGGAAGCCATCGCAGACTTGAACAAAAGATTTACAATATCTGAAATATTTTGGATGGGATCATTCTGGCTGTTATGTTGGAAGTAGACTATAAAATGGGGCTTTCAGCCATTATGGCTGTTTACAATACTACTATTCTTTTTTTGAGCACATTTCCCCTAGAAAAGAGAGCCATGGTAATATGACCTGCTTTGGTCAATGAAATGTGTCTGTAATGATTGAACTGAGATCTAAAGAACAAGCAAGCTTTCATTTAAAAAAAAGAAAGGTGAGAGACTATGCCAAATGAAAGAAGCAACTGTATCAGGAATCAGAAAGAAGAAGGCAAGTTTGTTTAGAACAAAAAGAAATAATGGACTGTGACTGGTGTTTTAGATTAGTCCAGATAAGATTTTTATTTTTAATCAAGGAGATATAGAAAATCAGTGAGAGATTTCTGAGTAGCAGATGATGTGATCAGATCTGTGCTTTGGTCAGGCAATCAGGCAATCATTTTGTGGAGAAATGTTTGGGAGTGGGCCCAAAGGAAATATAAGTTGGTGATGGGGGCTTGGATCAGAGCGTGGAAATGTCCCTGAAGGATGTTTATGAGAGATAGCAGGAGAAAAAATCCACACCACCTGATGGTATCTTTAATTGGGGGATGAGAAAGGGTGTTATCAAGATGGATTTCTAAGTCCCTGCTCGAGCCAGTATCAGAACTGACTCTCACCCAGATGGGGAGAAGAGCCAGGATTGGGGACATGAAATAACTTGGATATGGCGAGTCTCAGGTTTCTTAGAGTCATTCTAGTGGAGATTGAGCAGCTGTTATATATTTGAGCCGAGAACTCAGAGAATAAATTTAAACTGGAATTAACAAACCTGAAAGGCATCAGGAGTAGATACAGAGACAGTTATTGAGAGCGGGTGTGGCTGTGATAAGACAGAGTGAAATCAGAATCCAGGAGAGAGTCTTGAAGCAATCCTAACTCAGTGATGGATAGAAGAGGAAAAGCAAAGGAATATAGGGAGTGATCAGAGCTTTAAGAGGAAAACCTGGGTTACCTATAAGAAAATGTTCACAGTGCCAAGCACAGAATAGAAGCTCTATAAATAACAACTGTCACTACTGGGAAATTCAGGTTGTTCTACCCCATAAGAAAGCACTACTGTTTATCAATGCAGAAGCATCTGTTAAAGGAAAAACAGACCTCCTCATTCTTTTACTGATGACAGTTTAATGAAAAGTGACATTTTCCATTTTTCATTTTATGACAATTTCCACCTATTTACATACAGAAAATACTTCTACACATATTTCCTCATTTTTTTCTTTTAGTTTTCATTAATAACTAAGGATATTCTCTTTCTTCCAATTTACTAAACATGGGGAGGCAATCAACAATCTCATTAATGATAAGACGTTTAAACAAAAAATTAACTATTAAAAACTGGCTCCTTTTTTGCACCCCATACTGAAGCCCTAATAATTCATAAAATCATACATGATGCCACTGGGAATCCATTTTTTAAAGGGAATGTGTTAGTTTATCTCTCAACTGATAAACTCAAAACACCAGGAAATTGTATATTTCTTAACCTCATTATTAAAATTTGGGGACATAATGAAATATTTTTTCTTAAAATTCTTTAGAGTAGTAAGACAGTCATCTGAGAGATGAACTATGAAGTCTACCCACATTGCAAGAAATTATATGAAATTAAAGTCATTAAAATTAAAAAATAAAATTCCAGTCTGTAACCTGAACAATAAATAAGGTGTATATTTTGTGTCAGAAAGATTCCTTCAATCGGGTGGCCTTCGAAAACCTCTCACCACAAATAAATTTGCATCTAATTTTATTAACAAATATTAATTGGCTGCATTAGTACATATATTAGCAAATCCAAACAAAGGGCTGGAGGAAATGGTTAGGAATTCTTCAGCAATGCATTTAGAAAACATAAATGCATATATAGAAATCTGTCAAAAGTGCCTTAGTTATTTTGTTCAAGAAACCTTTTCAAAAAATTTATAAATTTATATTTCCTCCTCTATCAACAAGAATACTCCTAAAGAATAGGAGTTCTTAACTGAGAGTACAAAGAGGTAGAAGGAGGTGGTTTTGCCAATACTGAATAGCAAAAAGGCACAATACTGTGCCTGTCTTCAGTAGGGCACAAATATCAACCAATCACATTAAATATTGACCAAAGCCCCCCGAAACAAGTCCTCCAGAGCCCCTGTTAGGCCAAGAGTTAGCCCGTTAGTTGCTGGGCTGTGGGTCCGTCTGGCCAGTTAGAGGGGTCAGGTCAGTCACCATGACAAGAGAGCACTTGTTGAACCATGGTTAGAGGCTTTTATTGTTCTTTTATCAAAATGTTGTTAAAAGACTTAGAAGGGGCATAGCCCAAATACCACTAAAAAGTAGAAGAAAGATTGATGGTAATGGTGGAGTTATACAGAGAAGGTACAGTTTAACAGATGAATATGATTGCTGAATCATTATATTGATACATCTTTTAAGTCTCCAGCATCTTAGAGCAGTAGAAGTAAAAACCTAAAATTGTGGAATTATAACACATACCAAACTCTGAAATCTGTTCTACAACTAATTGTTGCAATGTGTTTTGAAATGTATTGCTTTTTTCTATATATGTCATTTTTCACAAAAAATTAAAAAGAAGTCGATCATGATGATAAAAGAATAAATGAGGTAACACCCCCCGCCCCCCCCAAAAGATATGCTTTGCCTTGAATTCTATTTTGCCTTGTATTAAAGTTGCTAGGCCAACTTTCTTTTGGTTTATATTTCCCTAATATATTCTTTTCCTTTCTTTTAATTTTTTTTCTGTGATTTTCTTTCGGCTTGTTTTAAGATAATCTCTTGAAGACAATATATATACTGGTTTTCTATGTAAACTGTGATTCCATGCCATTTACTTAGTGTATTTAATCCAATAAATATATTGGAAAAAATGTTGTTAAAATAAATAAATAAAATAGCTACTAGGGCTAAGAGATTTAAAATGGAGTTGGAAGGTTGTTCTGGAGGTTACTGTTTTGTAGATCTCAACCAGATGTCACAAACTGCCAAATTATGTAAAGCCACAGGCAATAAGTTTCCTCAAAACCCCAGAGACATCCAAACACCATAAAACAAACCACAAGATAAAGAACCCGGTAAACTATTATTAACCTGAAGGACATTTGGAGTACCCCAAATATCCACCAACCACAAACAACTTATCTCATCCTCTTTTCCTTTAAAAATCCTTGCCTGGAAATGTAAAGATGAGACATGATTTGGGTTGCTACCTCAGTCTGTGCTTCCTAAATTGCAATTCTAAGACCCCAAATAAATACCTTTGTGGCCTTGCAGCTTAGTTTGTTATTTCTTGGTTGACAGTGTAAATGAGTATTTCAATATTTTTATGATAAGTAAAGCCCTAGCAGGGTAAATTCTCTTAATATCAGCTCTGGAGGCAGTAGCGGGTTCTGAGCAATTATCAATTTTGTTGAATTATATGCAGTGATTTGCAACCTAGTATTACTACCAATATTTAATAGCCAATAGGGTGCAAAAATCAACCAATTACCATAAATATTGGCCATAGCACCAGTAACAATGTTCTCAGGGCCCTTTGCCATGCCAAGGGTTAACCCTAAGAAAAATTCATTTTCTTAGGAGAGAATATATAGCTCAGATTCTCAAAGATGTCTATTAGTCAAACATACAGGAACCAGTAGGACAATCCTTCAACTAGGATAGCTAATATAAAAAAAGGAAATTATCTAGTTTCTTTTTCTGGAAATGTACTTAACTAAAGGAAGCTTTTGATAAGGATTTGGCTTCCCACAGAGTTTGACTATAGGAGAGGAATGAGCTGATTTGCCCATGTGGTTGTAATCTAGGTGAAAATTATTATAGCGATGTTCTGGTTTTCATTCTGTCTCTCTTGTCTTTTGATTAGAGTTTATTTCTCTGAGAAATGACAAAGTCCAGCCTCTGGACCCTCAATATAATGGATCAGTCCTGGGATGTAGATTTGGCTGATGAATTCTGGCCCAATTTTGGTATGCCTGCCTTCCAAAAACAGATTATTGTATAGCAAGGTTATTGCTAACAAGAACATGATCATTTGTAGAAATTAGCTGCCTATGTTCCCAAATTCTTTCCTAGGACTAGTCAACAGCCCTGGTTTATCAATATCAAAGTCCCAACAACCTAAACCTCTTGTCTGAATGTTTCCATCACCATCTAAAGAGTCTTGGCACTTCCTGAGGACACTATTTCCTCTATAGTTCACTTGTGCACTTGTTCCATCTCTCTTCTTTCCTACGTTGTCTCTGGTCTTAGAAGTATAGTTGCATGTCCCTACCACAGATCCTTTGAGCCTCTTTTTTTCGGACTGCATGGACTCTTCCTCATTGTAATTACATAGACATACTACACACTGCAGTTCATTAATTGGAGATTTTAGTAACTTGTCCACTGCTCCTCTCTTCAACAATATCTTGCCACTTTTCTACCTAGATGATCTCCTCCAATCCCATGGCTTTAAATACTATCTATATGCTGAGGATTTCAAAACTTGTACTGCTCTGGGCCTGATAACCTTCCTGAACTCCAAATTCTAAGTTGACATCTTCACTTGGTGTGTGTGTGTGTGTGTGTGTGTGTGTGTGTGTGTGTGTGTGTCAGGACAAGAGTGGGAGTGATGAGGCTTTTCATGGACTGGTAGTAATTAATCTTTTTCTCCTTAAATCTCCATTTCCTAAGTAGGATAGATGCCATGTAAAACTGGCTCCATTTAATCAGTTGGGTTTGGAACAATTCAAGCTGATGCCCATGTAAGAGGCCCATCACTGGAAGGTCAATTTGATACAGTTGGCTCAAGTTTAATTCTGTAATACCCAAGTTAACTAGAATTGAGAATCTGAATACAGCCATCATACAATATAGTATGAACATTTGAAAGCAAATAGTCTCTTGTTTGGGGTTCACTTCTACAAATACAGTAAAATCAATGTTTCCCTAAGTGATTCAGATGACAACAAAACATCCCTTCATCCTGAACAACACTCAATTTTTGTCAACTGGAATAGTAAGAGATATATTGCCATCACCACAAACTAAAAATTCAATTAATTTTAAGCACAACTTGCCCCTCCTTTTCCTCATCACAAATGATCACTCAGCCTTACCTTCCCTATAAGTATCTGTGCCAAGAAAATGTCTTTCCTGGAAGCAACATTTTTTTTTCATTAATAACATTCCTGTGACACACAAAATCAGCATCCCATTTTGTTCTGATGTGTCACAGTGACAAATAAAAGGCGTTGTGCACCCCAAACACTGTGCTGCCCATTGGCTCCTGGAAGTTTTTGTCTCCTTATCACTCAAGCGAAGTTAGGATTTCCTTTTCTACACTAAGAGATTTCTCATTACAGTTACAGCAACAAAGCAACTCCATATTTGTGTCACCTCTTAGATTTCCATTTCTTACCATCAAAACAAATTAATATTTCAGTCTTAAAATAGTTCATTTTATGAATAACCACCTTCACAAAACTGGTATGTAAGTATACCATTAGCACTGTAGATATAAAGTGTTATTGCCTTTAACACCAAAACCAGAGATATTCTATGGGGATTTGCTAATAGGCTGTCTCTTGGAAGAAAACTGATTAGAATACTAACTTATCTTCAGTATTGTTAAATATTCTTGAACTAATGAATCCAATCCCTAGTACCTGATATATTTAAGCCTTGAAGCTGTGGTTGTTAAAACTGTACAACAACCTCAGTAGTAAGAGTAAGGATATAATTTACTGTTGCCTCTTACCCTCTTGAGCTCCCTGACAATGAGTTTGGGGTCTTAAGCCATACTGTGGATTACAGAAAAATTTCAGAGCATTATATTTCAGCGGTCAATAGCAAGGCAACAAACAATCTCTTAGTATAGTAGGATGTTGAAAGACTGAATGAGATTTCTATGTCTCAGAGAGAATGATTTTGATATTGAGGACATGGACAGAATCTTCAGTTCTGAAGGTACCAGTAGAAATAAAAGGTGTTAAAATCAATGCAATCATTACAATCATTATTAATATCATCACCATCACGGGCCCTTTATTCATTACCTACTAAGATAATTGTAAACACTATGCTAAGAGCTTTTATATACATGCCATGGCTTGTTGGTGAAAATGATAGGAAGGATTTTTCCTGTACCTATGGGCAGAATCTTTTAATACGACTTTGCTATGCCTCTCTTCAAGCAGAATTTATTTTACCCTCTCTCTGAACCTAGTCTATTCCTGTACTTGCTTTATCCATTGGAAAGTGGAAGAAGCGACTTTGTGTGATTCCTGAACTTTAGTTGCAAGAGGCCTTGTAGCTTCCATTCTCAACTTCTTGCTGCCCTGAGACCATCATTAGGAAACCTGGATTGGTTTTCTAGTAGGTAAGAGACCATGTGGAGAAAGAGATAAAGAGACAGACATATAGACAGAAAACAGAGGAAGATAAAGAGGTAATAACCAAAACCAACTGCCAGGCATAAAAGTGAGGCCATTTTGAACCCTCCAGCCATGGGTGAGTCAAAACACCCAGCTGAGCTTAGCCCAAATTGCCAACCTAACAAAACCATAAGCAAATAAATGCTTATTGCTTTAACCTACTAACTTTGGGGGCAGATTTTGAAGAGTAGTAGCTAACTGAAATAATTCTATTGTTTGTCTGAATCTTCATAAAAACCTTAGGAGGCAAGAATTATCAAAATTTTAAAATAAGGTTAAGACAGTAAGGAACTTACCCAAACCCAGCAGAGCTAGAATTCAAGCTCAATTCTTTCTGATTCCAAAGCTTGTGCTCTTTCCAGTATAGCCATCATATTACCTCCAGTATCAGTCTGTCTTGTTATTATATATACTTGATTATTATATTCTCATTGAACATATTATTTATTGTACTCATTTATAAACAAAATATAAAATACTACCCTCAAGAAAATTAATGAGGAGGAAAGATTCATTGGCACTAAACAGAAAATGATATTAAAATTATACTAAACAAGTGTAATCTTTCTACTGGCTCAGGTGGGTGGGCGTAGGGTAATGGGTCTTGAGCTAATTCACTCTGGCTCCAATTTGTCCAGATATATGAAGGGAGGGGGTGAATAGGTGGGAAAGTATTCCTAAGATCTGAGTCCTTATACCATCATTACTACTTTAGGTGTCCAAAGCCCGTTCTCTTTTCTTGGGTCTTTCAAGAACTCTGGTCAGTTGAAAGGCTGCTTGTCCACATGGAGAGAATTAGAAAGAAGACTGATTAGTCTTTAGGCCAGCAAGTGTGGGCTTCCTGCTGGGTGAGCAGTGGACCTGTGTAGAGCACTGAAAATGACAACACAGAACCTTGGCATAGCTTATGTAACAGCTCCAGTAGATGATCCTCATGAGTGGACTAATAACTGAATCAGGTACAACTCCAAACCTTTTCTGGAATCATCTTTTAAAGCTCAAGTAACAAGAATTTGATACTTCTGTTCTCAGTTTATCCTGTGATGAACCTTCCCTAAGACCATGGGTGACTAACATGTAACTGTCTGGGGAGGAAGAAATTCAATTTGGAGCAGAGAGAAGAAACGCACAGCATTGAAACTGTTATCCTACCATATGGTATTTGGTTTAGTGTTGTATGGAGGGGTGCAGTCTCAACAAGAATTCAGAGAAAATGGAGATCATCACTGCTAGACAAAGGAGTTAGGAAAAGTTTCATGGAGGAGATGAAACATTAGCTAGTTAGTCAAGAACTACTGAAATTACTGACAATAGAATCAGCATTATTGGAATTTGCATGAAGACCATATTATCAACATCTCTTTGGATGTGAACATATCTTGAACTCATTCTGAGACATTACATCAGGTTATATTTATCCAGAAACAAAACAATATTTATAATCCTAACACTTCACATTTCACTCCATTCTATATTTGGCATAGCTATTTTATGTATGTTATTCTCACTTGATATAATAATATGCATGGTAAGATAATCTTGTAAGAAGCAGTTTTATCATTCAGTCATGCTATCACTAGAAAGATGCATTATTTAATCCTGTTTTTGAACTAGTAGTTGCTTTTGCTTTGTTTGATTTTGCTTTCTGCTTCATGCCCATACACGCTAAATCCGAAGTCTGAGATGTCCAAGGATAGAACAATTATTCACCTTCTGAGAGCCTCTAAATTTTTCATTTTTAGTCTCCTCACAATTGAAACATAATGTTTTTCCTTACGGTATCAAGGAATCTAAACATATGGCTGTGCACTTTCAGATATTTCTGATCTTTCGCACCCTACTAATCACTGCTAACTGGCTTGGATACCAGACCTCCAGTAGTACAACCCCAACACTTTTTTCTTCTGATCTCCACATGCTGGCTTCTTATTATTGGTTTACCTTCAGAGAAACACAGCTTTATTCTTTGCCATTTCCCTTATAGTTTTTGAAAATGAACTCATCCTTTACTCCAAATCTAAGATGTCTCTTTATCCCATAGAGCATACAAACCTGCATCTTCACTAAAGGCCTCATCATTTTTTAATTTTTAAATTAGAGATGTTGTGGGCTTACAGAATAGTCATACATAATATACAGGATTCCCATAACCCACCCCACCACCAATACCTGGCATTGTCGTGGAACATTTGTTATAATTGATGATAGCACTTTTTTATAATTGTACTTTTTTAAAAAACTGTAGTTACCTTTGTTAAAGTTGATGAAAGATTATTAAAATAGCACTATTAATTATGGCCCAGAGTTTACATTAGGTGTGTTTCCCCCATATACCATGTTATTATTAACACCTTGCATTAGTGTCATATATTTGTTATAATCCATGAAAGAACAGTCTTATACTTGTGCTATTAAATATAGTCCATCTTCTATAACGGGTTCATATGTTATACACTCCTATGTTTTATCTTTTAATTCTTACTCCTGTAATATATAGTAACTAAAGTTTCCCCTTTTAACCAGTCACCTATATAATTTGGTGCTGTTAATTACACTCAAAATGCTATACACTGTCACCAATATCCATTCCCAAAGCTCTATAATCAACCTAAATAATAATTCTGTATAAATTGAGCACCAACTCTCCATTCTCCAAACCAATCTATCCCCCAGTATACTATATTCTAGAGTTTAACTATATGAATTTGCTTATTATAAGGTCATTTAAGTGAGATCATACAATATTTGTCCTTTTGTGTCTGGCCTCCTTCATACAGCATAATGTCCTCAAGGTTCATCCATGTAGTTGCATGCCTCAAGACTTCATTCCTTTTTCCAGGTGAATAATATTCCATTGTATGTATATACTACATTTTGTTTATCCAGCCATAAACTGATGGGCATTTGGATTGCTTCCATCTTTTAGCAATTGTGAAGAATTCTGCTGTGAGCATCAATGTGCAAATATCTATTTGATGATCTACTTTCAATCCCTCTGGATATATACCTAATAGCAGGATGGCAGGGTCAGGTCATATGGTATTTCTATACTTAGATTTCTGAGGAAATGCCAAACTGTCTTCCACAGTGGTTGAACCATTGTACATTCCCACCAACAGTGAATGAGTGCTTCTATAACTCTATATCCTCTCCAACATTTATAGTTTTCTCTTTTTTAATAGTAGCCATTCTAGTGGGTATGAAATGACATTTTGTGGTTTTGATTTTACATTCCCCTAATAGCTAGTGATGTTGAGCATCTATTCATGTGCTTATTAGCCATTTGTATAGTCTTTTTGGAAAAATGTCTAATTAAGTCTTTTGCTCATTTTTAAATTAGATTATTTGTCTTATTGTTTAGTTGCAGGCTTTTTTATATTCTCGATATTAAACCCTTACCCAGTATGTGGTTTCCATACATTTTCTCCCATTCATGTAGGTTGTTTTTCACTTTCATGACAAGACTTTGAGGTGCAAAAGTTTTTAATTTTGAGGAGGTCCCATTCATCCATTTTTCCTATTGTTTGTGTGAAGTCTAAACAATCATTGCCAAAGACAAGATCCTGAAGATAATTCACAAAATTTTCTTCTAGGAGTTTTATAGTCCTGGTTCTTATATTTAAGTCTTTGATCCATTTTGAGTTAATTTTTGAACATGGTATGAGATAGGGGTCCTCTTTCATATTTTTCCTATGGATATCCTATTCGTCCAGACATTTGTTAAAGAGATCATTTCTTTCCCATTTAAGTGGATTTGCAGTCTTGTAAAAATAATTTGGCCATAGGTATCAAGGTCTATTTCTGAAATTTCAGTTCATATCCCTTGGCCAATATATTTATCCTGTGCTGGTACCATACTGTTTTAACAACTGTAACTTTGTACTATGTTTTAATATCAGGAAGTGTGTGTCCTCCAACTTAGTTCATTTTTAAAAGATGTTTATAGCTCTTCCGGTCCCCTTGAACTTCCAAGTAACATATATATATATATATATTTGGTATGGGCAGGCTCCAGGAATCAAACCTAGGTCTCCGGCATGGCAGGCGAGAACTCTGCCACTGAGCCACTGTTACCCACCCTGAGCCACCATTGCCTGCCCCCTTCCAAGTGATTTTGATAATCAACTTCCATTCCTACAAAGTAAGCTGTTGGAATTTTGATTGGCATTGTGTTGAATCTGTAAATCATTTTGGGTAGAATTGACATCTTAACAATATTTAGTCTTCCAATGTATGAACACAGAATGTCCTTTCATTTATTTTGGTCTTCTTTGCTTTCTTTTAGGAATGTTATATAACTTTCTGTGTACAGGTTCTTTAAAACCTTGGTTAAATTTATTCCTAGAGATTTGATTCTAGATGCTATTGCAAATGGATATTTTTCCTTGATTTAGTCAATAGATTGCTCTTGACTAACCTATAGAAACACTACTGATGCTTTCATATTGATCTTGTACCCTACCACTTTCCTGAATTCACTTATTCACTAGTAGCTTTGGTATAGATCATGTCATAGTGAAAATTTTACTTATTGCTTCCCAATTCGGATGCCTTTTATTTCTTTTTGTCCTAACTCCTCTGGCTAGAACTTTCAGTACAATGTTTAATAACATTGGTGACAGTGGGCACCCTTGTTTTGTTCCAAATCTTAGCTGGAAAGCTTTCAGTCTTTTGTGATTGAGTATGATGTTAGATGTGGGGTTTTCATATATAACCTTTATCATATTGAGGAAGTTTTCTTCTATTCCTATTTTTTGGAGTTTTTTATCAAGGAAGGATGCTGGATTTTGTCAAATGTCTTTCTGCATCAAACGAGACGATCATATGTTTTTGCCCTTAATTTTGCTAATGTTATATTGCATTAATTGATTTTTTAATGTTGAACCACCTTTACACATCCTGGATAAAACCCATTTGATCATGGTGTTTAATTTCTTTGCTGTGATATTGACTTTGATTTGCAAGTATTTTGTAGAGGATTTCTGCATCTATATTTATAAGAGAATTTGATCTGTAATGTTTTCTATCCTGAGGGTAAAGTAGGAAACCATCCTGGGCTATTCTCAGTTGTAGAAGAGTTTTTCCTACTACTGGGGAAAGGAAAAGATCACTGAAAAAGCGCCACCCATATACTCAGGGACTTTGGGCTTGCCTAAGACTGAGGCTGAACTAGTATACTAGAACCCCATTCTCACTTCATCTACCAGGCTTTCAGGAACTGAGTAACAAGCAATGGAAATCTATTACCAATGGAGGAACAAAAGCAGAAAAATGACTCTCTGAGGTAGAGTCATAAAGGGAAGGCCCAAAGCTGAGGGTGAAAAGGGCACTGAGCAAACGCCCTCCAGCAACCATCCCCCAGCTTAACTAGAGGAATTTGAAGGCCATGGTTCACTGAAGGTAACCAGAATAACAACAAAACTCAAACTCAGCCCAACCCATAATGAAATCGACTCAACTCCCCATTCTATGGGACTAGCCGCACTGAAGGTATTCTTATTTCCAGACCTAAATAATATTCACCTCAATCTCTACTGTTATATACAGATTAATCAGCTTTCAAGCAAAAAATGAGAGACACCAGAAATAAAGAAACAAACAAATATAAGAACATCCACAGTCAAGTCACAAAATAACCAACAAAACCTGACTCAGTAACTGATTGCACACTTTGGATAGACTGTATGGTGTGTGAATAAAACTGTTAAAAAAAAAAAAAAAGAAATGAGCCAGATATTGAAACTAACAAATGGAATTTAAAATAAATATAATTAATACATTAAAGATTCTAGTGGAATAGTGGACAAAATGCGTGAAGAAATGGGGGATTGAGGCAGAAGGGTAGAAACTAAGAAAGAGTCAATGGAAATTTTAGCAATAAATAAACATTTGAACAGATATTAGGAATGCCCTTGAGAATTTCAGCATAGTCAGGGAAGGAAGATAAATGGATAGAAATTACCCAAACTGAAATATAAACAGATTTAAAAAAAAGTGTAAAAGAAAATAAACAAAACATCCATTAGCTGGAAAATATCAAATGGCCTAATAATATGTATATAATTGGAATTTCAGAGGGAGAAGAAAAAGACAAAATGGCAGAAGATAATGGCTGAGAATTTCCAGAAAAAAAATGAAATACCTCGAATCACATATCCAATAATTCAGAACACACCAAGCAAGATAAATAGAAAACACACACACACACACACACACACACACGTGCCATCTAGATGTATCATATTTAAACTGCTTAAAAACAAACATAAAAGTGAAATTTTGTTAGCAGCCATTAGGGAGTGGAAGGAAGAACTTAAAACACATAAAAATAAAACAGTTACAGCAAATATTTCATCTACTAAACCGGAAGACACTGGAGTGACATCTTAAAGTGCTGGGAGAAGGGAGGACTTCTTGGTACAGGATTCTATACCAAGCAGAAATATCATTAAAAACTGAAAGCAAAATTAAGTCTTTTTCATAGAAACAAAAACTGAGAAAATTTATTTCTAGCAGACTGCCACCACATAAAATATTAAAAGAAATACTTTATGCAGAAGAAATATGATACCGGACAGACTTGGCTCTATGCAAAGAAATGAAGAGATTTGAAAAGCATGAATGAAGAAAAATATAAAATTTGTTTATCCTTTTTTTAATTACTCTAAAAGATAATGACTTTCTAAAGCAAAAAAAATGTAGCAATGTATCGCAAGTTTGTATGTAATATCTGTAAAGTAAAATGTACAAAAACAATAGAACAAAGATGGGAGAAAGGAATAGGGAACATACTAGTTATAAGCTTTTCACTGGACACATGAAGCAGTTAATATTACTGGATGAAAAAATGTGATTAATGTAAATATAAACCCAAGACAACCACGAAAATAATTCAAACAGAGGTATAAATAACAAACCAATGATGAAGAACAATGGAACAAAAAAATAATAAAAAAGTAGGCAGAAATAAAAGGGAGTAAGGAAAAAAGAACAAATGAGACCAAACTGAAAGATGGTAGATTTTAATAAAGATTTTTTTAAAATTTTAATTGCAATATCAATTCTAATATTAAATATAAATTGTCTAAAACATGTTTAAATGGAAGATTAGATAGATAGCAACAAAATAGCTATCTGTAAGAATGCTATCTCAAATGTAAAGACCGATGTAAACATCAGTTAAAATAAAGATGGAGTGGATATATTAATATTAGACAAAGCAGACTTCAGAACAAAGACTATTACAAGAGATAAAGATGGGCATTACATAATAAAAAAATGGTCCAATTGCCAAGAAAACATAGTATTATGTACTTATGCACCTAAAAATATATTGAAGCAAAAGCTGATAACTCTGAAAATTAAATAAACGAATTCACACATAAGTTGAAGACTTCAACATACTTTTCTCAGTAAATGATAAAACAAGTTAACAGAAAATTATAAGAATATAGAAGACCTGAACAACACTATCAAGACACTTGACCTAATTGACAACTGTAGAACATTCGATCCCACAGCACTTTTCTAGATGGAATTTTCTCATTGAATATTCACAATGGTGTGCCATAGTCTGAACCATACAATAAACCTTAACAACTTTAAAACACTAGAAATTAGGCAAAGTATGCTTTCAGAATTAAAGCTATAAGGCAAAGTCTGAAAAATATTAAAAAATTTCCCAATATTCAGAAATTAACAAAGTTAAGTTAAATTTTTGTTTCTTTGTAGTTCCCTGAAAAAGAGTAAGGCATATTTGAGAAACAACACTTAATTTATTTAAACATATTATTTAAGAGATCATGATAATTCAGTCTAAGGCTAGGCTGACCTTTATACCATCATTGAAACCAGAATTTAATAATCTGGGAAACTCTGAAACTATTGGTGAAAACATGAGTTTCTTAAACATATTGCATATAGCTTGCCCATGAAATAATTTGTTTTTGATAGAATGCAAGTTGAAAAATAGCTATAGAATTTTTTTTCATGTTATTTATTCAAAAGCATGCATGTCTGTGTTATGAACAAATGGTTATTATTCATTCAATTTTATATCAAAAGAAGTTCTCAAATTTTCACTTGGAATTAACCAGGTCTTTATCAAATTCTTATACTTTTTAAAATTTTCTGTACTTTGTGATTAGCTGGTTCCATTTTATATAGCTCAAAATAATAAAACTGCATTTCTTATAAAGATACCTTTTCATAGAAATTAACTGTCAAACTGGCTCTCTTGTAGATTATTTTGAGGTTTTATGTTTTCACTACATTGAATTTATCCAGAAAGATGTTCACAGCACTGTGTGCCAGCCATGGTGCTAGCAGGGGAAGGGTGGAGGCTCCAAGGAATAACATTAGCAATCAGTATTAAGTGCTAGACACCCACTAGGCACTTTGCTGAGACTCTATATATATTATCTTGGCTAACCCTTAATCACCTCCCAGTGGTTATTACTTTCCCCATTTTACAAATAACAAGCAAGAGTTCAGAAAGGTTAATTAACTTTTGCCAGGTCACAGAGCCAGGTGATCAGGGGAGTAAATTCAGGTCTGTCTATTTCTAAAGCCTGTGTTCCTATCTGCTTCCTAAGATACAGTTTCCCTAGGGACCTTGCTTTACAGTGTTGTTGCAGAGACAAAAGCTATGTATACACATGAGTGAATTATAGCACAAAGCAGTCCATAAAGGTAAAATAAGTGGAAGAGTAAATGCTTGCCTCAGCAGGCCTGGAGAAATGTGCTCAGTAGTTGAAAGTACTTGAACTCAAAACCTGCCCCAGCAGTTGGATGGCCTTGGGCAAGTTATTGAACCCCTATAAGCTTCATTTTTCCTATGTACCAAATGTTAAAAGTAACAGAGGCTATCTCATAGAAGTATAATATAAGGAAGGGTCCATAAAGATTACCCCAAATCATATCAAATGAAACCCTTGGCACATAGTAAACACTATAAATGTTATAATTTGACAACTGAATAACATCTTTCCACCAAATTAGATTGAAAGGCCCATAATGGCAGAGAAAGCCTTATCTGATTTTCTGGGCAGTCTATCACTAGCACTGAGCCCAGCGTCCAGCACAAAGTAAGACTTCAGTAAGTACTACTTAAATGAAAGATTCTAGGAGAGATTGGGGTGGGGTGGGGGGTTGTGAAGAATAGTTAATTGCAGCAAATAGGGAGGTCTTTATATAGAAGATGGGATGTGAGCCAGCACTTGGAAGATATAGAGTTTATAAATAATGGTGAAGAAAGGGAAGCATATTTTGGGTAAATGGAATAGCATTTAGGAATTATTAAGGTGAACCAGTAAAGTCATGTTTGAGGGAAAATGAGCAGCCCGACCTGGTTGAAGCAGAGGATTCATGGAAAAAAGCAATAAATGGAGAAAGCTGTAAAAGGATGCTGGAATTGGAAGATAGAGCCTTCGTGTCAAAAGCAATCCTCTCACTTTCCTTCTTTCAGCCTTTGCATCCCAGAAAGGGCTTAGATTCTCTGATTTCTTCACTCCCTTGGGGGAAAAAATAAGGCTCCAATCATTGTATTTCATTTAGCACATAAAGCTATTCAGTGCTGCTAGAACTAAGAAAGATGAATAGACTTATAAGTTCTGGCTTCAAGGCTAATAGGCTCTTCTTAGGTCTTGCCCATCAGATCTCCACAGACCCAGTATCGAGCGGAGCATTAGAGCACTCATTTCTACCTCCTTCTGAAAGACACAGGGCTTAGGGAGCTCTGCAGGAGTACAAATAAATCTCCTTCCCATGACACTGAAAATGAATGAGAGGTTGGTGCCAGAAATTTTAATGGTCCTATTTATACAGCATTACTAATGATAATACTCAACTCTGTTTCAAAATTGCATAAGGAATGGACTGGCTGCAAGCTTTCAGTATCTGGAAATGAGTTTGGACATGGAAATTTGAATAATTTCAAAAAATCCTCCCTGAGACAAGTAGGAAACTCAGAACACAAACCATGACAAAGCTATCAATTAAGAACCATGATTGCAAGCTGGACCTGGCATTTGACTAGGCTTTGCTTGAAAACTAGGGAGTAGGGAATGTGGAAAATTCTTAGGATTGGGATTGCTTTATTCAAAGCATAATGGCCTCTATGACTGACTGATTGCAATTATTACTATTATTCTTCTTAAGTTAATTCTCTAATGAAGCCACTTGTACACTTTACCCCTCTAAATTGCAGTCATTCCTTTTCACCCTGTTTGTACCTGACCTTTTACTGCTATATCAAGGCTTTTAAGAGCATTTTGTAATTTCACTCTGTAATCACATCTTGTCCCTTGGTGAAATTAATTTCATTCTGAAACTACTAAGGTACAGTATTTCCCATATTTGCCACTCACCATCATAACTTTGTTCTTAGAACTCAATTTCTGCTGAGACTACATGTCACCCAGTACTCTATACTCCTAGTTCACTGTTCTATCCTCTATAAGAACTTACCTTTCATGAGGTAAATAATTTAATGTGTTACTCAGTCCCTGTAGAACTCACATTTTTCAAGAGAACCTAAGTGAGAGGGAAATGTGTCAAAAAATGGATAACAAAAGTTTGTGTATGGAGGCTTTCTGGACACTTTCAAATCATATTCTGTAAGAGGCAGTCTTCTCATCTGTCCTGTCTACTCCGGCAGAATCCACAAGAATCTGAACTAAGTAGATTTTCTATACTACAGCTTCTTCAAAGAGGCTCTCAATTCTTAAAAAAAAATATTTACACATTTAACAACCAGTTTCATCACCTACTAATTCCAGTTTTTCTGATGATTAGGTGTCTAAAACTTAAGACAGCTTCTAAATTTAAAGAGTGCTCAATCTAGTCTAGAAGGCAAACCATTAAATAATTATACTGCTACATGACAAATGCTGAAGTACAAGGAGACCTTGTGTGCCAGTATAAAGTACTTATTGGACTCTAGGAAGATTAGGGAAGATTTCAAGGAAGATGTGACACCAAACTCACATCTTACAGGACGAGTAGGAATTAGACATATGGAAAAAAAGGAGACAGGCGTGCCTAATGAAATATGAGCAAAGACACGGATGCATGTACCATCATAATGTGCCTGGACAAGTCCTGATGGCTTGAAATGGCTCTACTATAGAGGAATCAAAATTGAGGAGGCTAGGAAAGTAGGCAAAGAGAGGTCCTATATGCTAAGCTTAGGAGCTGGAATTTTATCCAGCTATGAGGGAACTTCTTCTTTCCACACCTCAGTTAATTAATAGATTTTTTTTTACGAAGCAGTGAATAAAAAATTCAGAATTCTAAGAAACCTAAAACTCCACAGTCAAGAGCACAATTGTCTATTGCCATTTCCATTTGGATGTCTAATAATCATCTGAAATTTAATATATCCAAAATGGTATAACTGCTCAGTCCCCACAATACACTCCTCTCCAGAGAGTCCTTCCCATCTCAGTAAATGGCACCACCATCTACCCAGTTGTTCAATTTAAAAACTTAGGAGACACCCTTGATTTCTCCCTTTCCTTTATTCTCTACTCCTAAACCATCAGCAAGTCCTGACAGCAGTACCCCTGACAATTGTTTTGGATCCAACTATTTTTTACCAGTCCCATGTTTATAACTAAATACAAGTCTCTTCATCCACCACCTGGAGTAGGGGAATAGCCCCTAGTCTCTCCGCATCTCTTCCTTCCCCCTAATGCTTTTTTCTCCACATGGTCACAACAGGCAAAGTTATTCTTCTGCCTAAAACTCACCAGTGACTTGTACAAGACACTATATGGATGTTTCCTGCCTCTCCCATCTCCACACTCCACTTTCTGAGCTCCCTTTTCCATGTTCCAGCCTCATGGGTCTTCAGTCAAACCAAGTTCATTCTTATCACATGGACTTTATACCCAATATGCCTTTGTTTGGAACATTGTCTTCCAAATCTTTAGATGGCTCTCTCCTTTTCTTTATTTTTAGAGAAGTCTTCCCAGATCTACCCAAGATAAAGATGGAATCCTATAACCGTTATGCTCTATGATACTTTATGTTTTTACAAATCCATAGCTAAAGTTATTTGCCTATATTTGATTGTCTGTTCCCACTACAATGTCAGCTCATTGGGGCAGAAATATTGTCTATATTGTTTAATATTATACTGTAATAACCCAGAACAGTGTTTAGCACTTAATAGGTACTCAGTAAATATTTATTAATTGACTGAATCTTGAATCTGTGTTGCTATTGCCCTCCGGGTAGAAAATGAAGGAAAAGGGACAGATAGAGATACAGATGAAGGGATGGGGACAACTTGAGTTTGACATGGAAAAACGTTCAGTTTGAGATAACTATTACACACTCAAAAGGAAAAGTCTAGTAGAGAATTGGGTACAAGTATCAGAATCTCAGAAATGAATTCTGGATAGAGGTATCAATTTGGAAGGTATCAAAAGTAGATAAAGCCAAGGATTATGAGGAATGAAAGGTTCTCTCATTCCTTTCTAGCATGAGCTACTTCAAAAGCATGAATCTTGTACAAAGAATCCATAATAGAGTGGTATAGGGGGAAAACTAGTACCGCATGCTATGATCTATATTTAACAGGAAGATATCAGCAATACCAAGGGTAAATAACTGGAGGGTAAGGACAAGAGTTAAGGGGAGATTTAAATTTTTTGCTTGGCAAAACTGTTTTTTGTTATTTTTCTCTCTTGAGCATTGAAAATTATCTAAAATTGAGAGTGTTGATGATTGTACAATTAAGTGAGGATAATATGAGACATGGATTGTTGACTTTGGACGTTATAGATGATTCCCAATGAATGGAGGTGACTGAAGGATACATTGACTGAGAATTAGAATGGTGAACTGTGATGGATACATATGATTGAATATTGTGCAGCTACTGAAAGGAATGAAGTCGAGAGGCATGCAACGAGATGTGTGAACCCTGGGGTCATTATGTGTGCAAAGTAAGCCAGAAACAAAAGACCAAATGTGGTATGGTCTCTTTTAAAAAATACCTGTAAGAAAATTGGAGTCTAGATGGTAAGCTCTTATAGCAGTCACATTTAGTCCAGAGCTGTAAATGTTATTTCTAGATTTTGAGATGCTGTGCTATATATGTATAACCTAGTATCTCTCTGGAAGTTTAGCTACCTGTATGACACCTAAGACTCAGAATTGGAGTTCTACAGTTCTGAAAGTCAGCATTGCTACATAAAACAACTGTTAAAGAAACTAAAAAAAATATTGGGACTAAGGTAAATCAGAATACAGGGGTAAGGTTGACATTGTCTATATTTTAGAACTTCACCTACTGTATGAGACCAAAGGAAGAGAGGTGTACTTTGTTGAAACCTAAATTTTCTGTGGCATATAATCTAACTTAATTTGCTGGATAGATCATTTTAAAAATCCAAACACATGGAGCCCAGACAGGAATGAGGGCTTGTAACTCTGTATAGCTTAAGATAATACCTGGATACATCCCAGAGCATGTTGGGTAGCTTATTAAAGGGTACTGGCAGAGGGTGGGTGCATGGTGGTTCAGCGGTAGAATGTTCGCCTTCCATGCAGCAGACCTGGATTCAATTCCCGAACATGCACTCTCCCCCCGCAAAAAAATTATTGGCAAAGTCCCTTGAGCAACAGGAGAAAAAATATGGAACTATTAAGATTTACCACCAGGGAAAACCCTGATACTGTCTCAAATATTAGGGACTCCCAAGTCAATAGGCCAAACCCTTGATTTTGAGGCTTGCTTTTGTGAAGCCCAACTCTGCAAGGAAAATCATTACCCTCCCCGCTATATGGGACATGACATCCAGGGATGAAAGTCTCCCTAGCAACATTGGACATGACTCCCAGGGATTAGCCTGGCCCTGGCATCATGGGATCAACAACACTTTCCTGTTCAAAAAGGGGAAAAGAAATGTAACAAAGTAAGTTATCAGTAGCTAAGAGAGTTCATATAGAGTTGAGAGGCTATTCTGGAGACTACTGCAAGCTTTAGCTAGATATTGCTAATTGCCAAACCCCAATCAAAGCCATTCCTGTTAACCCTAAAGAACACCTAGGGCTCTATCTGAGATTCTACAAAATTTCATGCACTAAGGTAACTTTCCAGAAATCTACAACCTCCAGATGCGTTCCTAGGCCGCCTAAGTCCTGAAACCCAGAGGGGCCATGTTCTCCAAGAACTAGTTCCATTTCCCCTACCCCATATTATTGACACCCCTTTCCAATATGAGAAAGTTAAAAAGGGCATAGCCCAAATACCCCTAAATATTGGAGAAGTATCAAAAGAGAAGGAGTTATAACAGAGAAGATAAGATTTAACAAATGAATATGGCTGCTGAATCATTACATTGATATTTCTTTTAGTCTCCAGCATCTTGCTGTAGCTAGAAGGAAAAGCTTAAAACTGTGGAACAGTAACTCATACCAAACTCTGAGATCTGTTCTAAAACTACTTGTTACAATGTACTTTTAAGTTTATTGCTTTTTTGGTATATATATTTCATAATTTAAAATGTTGAAAAAAACCAACTGTGTGATGTAAACATAAATTGCAGCATTTCATTGTCCTTTATAATTTCCATTTCTGAAACCATAAGTTGATTAAATGTGTAATTGGAGGAACGTTAATTTTTTGCAGTGATTTAGGACTGCTGACAAAAGTGTGTCTATGTGTACATGCCTCATTATAGATTCAGGGAAGTCATTCTCTCTCTCTCTACATGCTCGTAAGCGCACACACACGTGCACACACACTCATGCACACACACACATGCACACCCACACAAAGATACAAACTTGCATTTGTTTCCAGATTTGCCTGCCTTGAAAGAACCTTTCTAAAGATGGCTTTCAAAAGGATATTAATTGTGAAGCTAAAGTTGATTTTCTTTCCAAATCCAAAATGATTTGTCACTCTGTTGCTGGCACCTCATTCAATTTTGTCACAGGGGAAATTTATTTAATGACTGTGTACAATTCTGCATGGCATTGTCTTTGAATCCAATGGCCCTAGAAAGAAGTTTGGCAGCACACCCAGTGGATTGATCTTGCATTTGAGTAGCAAATTCTACATTTGTTTCACGATTTTGAATAGCAAAGACAAAAAGGACCACTTACTAAAGCTATGTAGTGGCTCCCTATTTATTCCTGAAGAAACGTAGCCTTACAAATAACTGACAAGTCCAAATGCTCCAGGAGACTTTAGAAAGCATGAAAAGTAATTATATCTTCTAATGCTGAACACAAATATTTTATCTTGTTGAGACTTACCCAGATTGTACCCAAATGGCATCACGCATATAATTTTCCTATCCCAGCACTGGATATTTTATGTCTCAGCCTCTCTGTAAGAATATACTACATTTTTAAAGGTCAAGTACAAAATGGCTCACCTTGACAGCTGCCCTTACATCAAACTCAGAATTGTACTCCCTCTAAAGGGTAGGGGAAAATGCTTATTGTCCTCCTGTATAAGGTCTTTGAAAGAACAAGCCTATTAATTTTTCTCCAAAGGTAACTAGGTCCTTTACCAGTCACAGATGATAATAACTAATAATTACAGGGAGTTTTAACACCTACAGAAATCTTTGACATGGAGCTTATTCAATTCTCTCAATAAGTTCCTCTTAAATGATAAAACCAAGATGCAAATTCAGGTCTTTTTACTCTAAGCCCTGTGCTCCAAACCCTGAAGTTTGTGTATTTAAATATGTGTAAATTAAGGTCTTTGTTCTTAACCTGGAAAATCAGATGATATGAGAGTACAAGAAAAGTAGAGCCTAAGTATCAACGTTCTACTTGAAAGTGAAACATCAGACTTATGAAACTTTGACCTGAAGAAAATGAAAAATCCTGTCATTTGAATCAGCAAAGTTTTCCAATTTCCAGAGTAGAGATTTCTTTGGGACTTACTGTTATTTTGTTGTGAGACAGTCCCCTAAAATGATAGATTATTATCTAAACAAACAGTTTGGGGTAAAACATCCCAGTTACCATTAATCTGACCACAGATACTTTAGAGATGCTACTTAATACATTAGTCAGCATTAATTATTGTGCTTTGAATCAAAACTGACTATAAATGAGAGAATGGGGTAGGGCTGGGAAGGAAATTGTTTCTTTTTAAATATAAATTGCTAAGAAAAAATATTTTTCATATGAATTTAGAAGACCCTATATTCAAATGAATGCTAGATCTTGTGGCCATAGGAGTAGTATTTTAGTTGTGTCTTGAGAAATATTTTCAAGAGATGGAGTACCCAGCAGAGAAGTATCATTCACAGAAGCTGCATACACACTATCACAAATTAATAACCATAATTAACATTTTCATAGCACTTCAGAGTTTCCAAAAAGTTTTATTTAACAAACATTGTCTCATTAGATAAGGCAAAATAGGAGGTATATTCACTTCTATATTAACAAACAATGAAGAATACCAATTTGGAGAGGTTCCCTGACTTACTAGACAGTTAGCTAGTAAGGGATAGAGTCAGTTTTGCAATCCAGATCTGATACTGGCTTCTCCCTTTTGTCAAATTAATACAGTTGCTACCTCTATGCATTCAAAAGAACTGAAAAAGACAATCAATGTTTGGCTGTAGATTGTTAGAGGGTTCCAGTGAGTCCTGGAATTTCTACATAGTACTAATTTGTTCAGTGATCTTGTGGATGGGCTGTGTTAGTATCCTGAGGCAGTATTTACCCCAGTCATAGTCACAGACACCTTTAAAGGCAGTAGAGAGAAGACAAAGTGGTTCTACTTTTTCCCAAAGTGCCCATTCTTTCCCAACTATAGAATGGGAGCCTGAAAATACTGCTTGGAAATGATGTGCTTCCTCTCTTGGTTTCCAACTGTATCATAGAAAAAGTGTAAGATTTGTATTTAAAAAAAAATTCTAGGTTTGAGTTATGAAATTAAGCAAATCATATACATCTCAGTTCTTCATTTGTACTTCTTTTAGAGAAGTTTCATGTAATGTAATTATACCTGTGGAAGCACATTACAAACTTCAAAGTGCTTTATGACTATTGTCATCATCATCCCCACCAGCACTACCATACCCTCTTCACAAAGATCTGAGAGAGCAAGTGAGTGTCATCTTGCCAGCCAGCTCTGATCACTGCAGCACCCCTGGGCTCTATATTGAGATGGTCGCTGAGGTTACACCCAAGCTCAAAGGGAAAATGCGGTAATATGGAGTATGTGAAGGCATAAAGAATGGAGAATGCTCATATCAATGTCACCTTCTTGCCATCTCAGGCACAGATGGTAAGTCTGGCCCTTAGTTTATGATATTAGCCAACATTTCAAAAGTGACTCAAGGTCCTATCACATTCCCCAAGAATTACATCACCTCTTGCCACCCTTTGACATAGAATCTAACCACAAAAAATAATAATAAAATTTTGATGAGCTTGGATGAAGAGTCTTGAACAATTTTAAGTGACCTTTATCTCACAGTCCAAAGCCTTCTTCCAATAACTTTTCCTTACTCTAAAGGCTATGGTTTTGACATATTTCGAGTCTGAATGAAACTAAGGTGATGATTTTAACCTTCATAGCCCTTCAACATCCTCAATCCTCTACTCCCAAAATTACATTCAAATGAAGCTTGTTCAAAGCATTTATTTAAAAAGAAACCTCTCTAGGGTAAAGAAATGAAAACAGAGTTAGAAATACATGTACTTCCTAGATCTTTTTTTTTTCCTTAGAATATAGATTAGGCTGTCAACAGCATGACCAGACAAAGGAAATGCTCAGTGAAATAATGGGTGCAATACAAGGCCCACCCCAAATTCCTCAAATTCACCACTCTTATTAACAGCACATTTAAAGAGGGAAATTAAGAGAACAACACCCTCCGAGTTATGGTCTGCTGCTGCAAGAAAGCAATTCAGGAGATTAATTCACTACTAAGGTGAAAAACTGCATCATTTTTTTCTCTCTTCCTTTTTCTCCTTTACTATCCTTTGCTGTCCAAAGACCTCATAAGGTTTATGTATAGTTGTCATATCTTAAGTTGTACTCTTATAGTTGAAAATTAAATTGCAAAACAACCTCTCCTCTGTCACTACTACAAACGTTTAAAATTTGTTCTTACAAAATGATCATTTTTTAAATATGTTTTCCTCCAATGTGACTTGTTCCAAGTAATTTCTCTAGGGAAAAAAAAGTATCAGCTCCTTTCCTTGACTTTTTAAATGTCTTTGCTAACAGAAATGCTTGAAATGACCTTGGGGTCAAGTAGAACCTGCTGGCCGATAAAGATTACCTTTGACCTAAATCTCAAGAGATGGGAGATACAATGAGCTTGAACTGATCTCAGTGGTAGCAATATACATTCCAGAGATGTGGGCAAAGTCCTTATTAGAAGACCTAAAGGAACCACTTAATTCAGCCGAAGTTCGAATGTACGTTCATCTTACACTATCATGCTCTTTCACTTTGGAAATATGAACTAAAGTTAAATTCCTATGCAAATTAAATATAAATGTTAATGATTATCAAAATTTCTCTCCCACCCATTCTTTAATCTATAAAGTCAAATTAAGAATAGGAATTTTCATAAGCATTAACATGATTGGGCTACTTATTTATAATCCCCACATTTGGAATAATTTTACCTAGCTTATTGGAGCTATCAATCAATCAATCAACCAGACTTGTTATATCAATATACAGGAAGTTGCAAGCAAAGTTCTTTAAGGAATTTGCAATGGAGATAGGGAGACAAGTTAAACACACATGAAAAATTAGAGAATATTATGAGTGAATATAAACAAATGTAGTTAGGAGAAAAGTTTATAGGAGATTAGAAAAGGAAAAGTATTCATGAAGTGAGAGAATGCTGAATCTGGAAAGATGATTAGAGTTTGAATAAGCAGAGGGGCAAACAACAGGAGGGAAAGGAAGACCATTTTCAGAGGTTTTTGATTAAAGCTATGGTGCTCATTTACTTTATTTCATTGACTCTAAGACAACAAAGATTTCTAAAAGTCTAAGACTTTTTTCACAGTTTAATGTCTTAGAAACTGGGGTACATCTTCTAATACATGGAATGAGTTTAATTGGCATCATTTGATTGGTATTAATTTTCTATTATGCTGGTATATAATGTACTCAGTGGTTTATCCTTCAAATGATGGCATCTTATATCTGGTGATATAGAATACGTATAATTATCCTATAACCTAAGTCATGGAAGTAGAGAAGGTTGGACAGATCCTTTGGATCTCATTGTAAGACTATGTTATCCTGGTTTGAGATTTGTTTTTCTTCATTCACCATGTATTAAGAAAAATGTTTTCAGTTCATTGCCTCTTAATTCCAAGTATACCATTCATCATGTGCTTCTGAAACTGAAATATTTCTCCCCTGTCATTTGGCACAATGATAATCTTTATCAGTAGAGGATATGGGAGTGATACCAGAGGATAAAGGAACTTCTTTTCCTGATTCTTGTGTGCCTTGCTTTTTCTTGCTTCAATCCACTGGGTTAGCATTCAGGACTCCCAGTGAAATTCACCCCTAGTGAGTTCTGTGGCATCCCTGCAGACAGTTACTAAGTGAGTACCATTGGTACCTGTTCTAGTTTGCTAGCTGCTAGAATGCAATATATCAGAAACTCAATGGCTTTTTAAAAGGGGAATTTAATAAGTTGCAAGTAAACAGTTTTTAGGCCATGGAAATGTCCCAATTAAAGCAAGTCTATACAAATGTCCAACCTAAAGCATCCAGGGAAAGATACCTAAATTCAAGAATGTTGATGAAGTTCAGGGTTTCTCTCACAAGTGGAAAGGCCTGTGACAAACACTGTCAGGGTTTCTCTCTCATCTGGAAAGACACATGGTGGACACAGTGTCATCTGCTAGTTTTCTCTCCTAGCTTCCTGTTTCATGATGCTCCCTGGGAGGCATTTTCCTTCTTCATCTCTAAAGGTTGCTGGTTAGTGGATTCTCTGTTTCTGGTGCTATGTCATTCTGCTCTCCAGAATCTCTCACGTTCTCCAAAATGCTTCCACTTTTATAGGATTCCAGTAAACTAATCAAGACCCACCCAAATGGGTGGAGACACATCTCTACCTAATCCAGTTTAACAACCACTCTTGATTGATTCAGATCTCCAGGGCGATGATGTAATTACAGTTTCAAGCACACAGTACTGAATAGGGTTTAGAAGAAATGGCTTCTAATGGGATTAGGATTAAAACATGGCTTTTCTAGGATACATACATCCTTTCAAACTGGCACAGCACCTCAGCTGACTTTCTGAAGATGAGTTATGGTGTTGCCCCTGCTTGCTTCTTGGGTGGCTTTGCAATGAATTCAGTCACATTCTCCCTGGTGAGAAGATGAGTTTCATTAGTATCCCAGCAGGTAGGACTCTCCCACCAACCTTGGCCTGCTGAATTTGGACTCTCTCTCATCTGGGCAATTCAACAAAATTCTCTGCCACCCAGTGGTTTACAACCATACCCTTATCAGTTAAGTTTGAATACTAGACTTGGAGTAGATTCTTCTCTTCTCCATTAATATTTTCCCATTTAGAGTTCTCATTTAATTCTTCCTAGGAAATACCCTGAAAACAGTTAATAATTCTTTATCTTAATCATTCCCTGTTCAAATTACTGTGGCATATATGTCTTCTGATTGGACCACAACTGATTTAAGGGTAGTAGAATTGGCAAGAGACCAAAAGCTTTGCAATCTTTAGGGATTACAATGGATCCCATACACCAATAGGGAAAACCGAGTATATAGACTTTTCAATCAACTTTCTCACTTTCATAAGAGCAAAGTTAAAAGTGTGGGTTTGGATTGTGGATGCTTGGAGTTGACTGGGCAGGCTGGAGGAACAAGATATATAATGAAATGAAGGGATATATGTGCATGATTGTCAAAAGTTTCTAATAATCTTAACAACCTAGAAAGTCAACTTCTCTTAACCTCTCTTCTTAGAGATGAGTCCCATTATCAAAGCTGACAACATCTATGGATCTTGATCCTACCCAGAAATCATCATAATGCATTCAGGTAAAATTTAAAGATCTTTCCATCAACAAGAAGTTTTTTTCAGCATGATAATAGGCATCCAAATGTTTCCAAGCAACTAGATATTTGATACTGGTGAAACAAAACTGATGCCTGTCAGTTGATTTTGTTTCATTTTTTTCATCCAGATGCTTTTGTGTCTTATACCCATTCTAACTATTTTGATGCCATATTTTCTTGTACAGCTTGACATTGTGAAGGCTGTATTGTTTAACATAGTAAGTTATGTACATAGATGTATAGTAAGTGTGAAAATAAGAAGTGAGATAATTTCTAGTTCTAATCCTAAACTGTAATAGGGTAGATTAATGGCTTTAAATAGAAGAGAAGGAGTAGCAAAGGTGAATTACAACACAAAATTAATTTAAAAAATATCACTTTTTGTTATTTTTAGATCCTTTTCCCTGTATTTGCTGGTTAGAAAGCAAGATATTTAAACTTCAATTGGAGGACTTTGTAAGGCATTCTAAGGTACTAGGTTCCTTTTATAAAATATTTTCTTTCTTATTTATGACTTCAAAAGTAGTATAAAAATTAGGTCTGGGGTACAGGGGTAGTTCAGTGGTTGAATTCTCGCCTGCCCTATGGGAGATCCATGTTCAACTCCTGGCCCATGCACTCCCCAAAACAAACAAACAACATTGTGAACAAAATTCTCTATGATATACAAATCACATATATGTCTCTGTCTGTGTGTATGTATACATATAGAAATACATATGTAGGGAGATGCATTAAAAAAAAAAATAGGTCTAAAGTTTCCTAAAATTCTAAAGCCTCTCCCTGGACATTCTTTAATCTTAAAAATAAAATTCTATTTTCCTCACATTATCCTCCTTCAAGTGGACACATATCACCTCATATCTATCTGACCTCCCCCCCCCCCTTTTTTTTCATTTCCTGAATACATTTTTCTAGTAAATGAAATTTCTGTCAGGATACCATCTCTGTGTCTTCCATATTCTTATTCTCTTTTCTCTCTCTTTATTGGAACAACAACAACGAAAACATTAATTTGAACAAAAGTTTATATTGGACAAGTGAAAAAGCTTCATTCAGGCACTTTAAAGACCAACTCAGGTTGGTTATTTTATCCATTCCTGTAGAGTCATTCCCAATCCAGCACGGAAGCCGATGGCTCTTACTCTGGTTGTGTTTTGTCCAAAATGTTTTAGATGATCTAAAGCAGTGAAATACAGACTAATTTTCCCCAGCTGGAGGCCATCAGAGAGTTAAGTCAAAACCCAGAAATTAATTTTATACAAACGTACATACTATCTGTACTCAAAAGATTATTCACACATATAACTTTCTTTTGACCTGTACTGTGGGATCAATTCCATAAACATTATAATATAGACACTCAAACACTTTTAAAAAGCATACAAGGACAGAGGTTCCTCTTCCACTGCTTTCTGTAACAAGCATGCGAGGACAGTTTCCTCTTCTACTCCTTCTGGTGATTGTCTGAGTGTGTAACATTCAAAGCATATTCCCGATCATCTGCTGCACTTGGTGATAAATGTGTTGTCATTGTAGACATAGAACATAACAATGGAAAGAAACCATCAAGAGCATCAAACTCCTCTATGTTAAAAACAAGAAAATCAAGGGTTTATGAGATTGTGTGCCTTTCCAAGGAAGAGCTAGGAGCAGAAAATTTCCAGTCCAAGCTCTCTGTAGGAAAATATACCTCAGCTGCCTTTAACCCCTACTCAAAATTTAAAACATAATCTATGTTTCTTCTTTCAGTTACATGTCCTTCAAAGAGTTCTTCCTCCCCTACTAGGCAATGCCACAAAAAATCATTTTGTCAAAACTTTTTAGAAGTATTGTTATTACCAATAAAGGGGTGTGAGGTGTAATACTATTTGAAAGTTGGTGAGAAGGAAGAATGCAACACAATCAGTGATTTCTGACCACTGAGGAATGTGAGCAAGGGCAGGTTTGGGCTTACAGATATCTGTGAGGTGCAGTTTGAAGAGTGTCTGGAAAGTCTCAGGTCGTTGCCTCTGCACCCGCCTGACCATGGAAGGAGAGCTCCCACTGTGATTTGTGGGGTGATAAATACAAGACCATGCATGCCATACTCTACAGGGAAATTTACGATGGTCAAGGATACTTTTGACTATTAGCAAGTACTGCCTTATACCTTAGAATTTAGAGTCTAAACTCCAGGCAAATGCATCTCTACCATATGTGCAGGTGGAGCCAGGACAGGAAATGGGGAGCCACCACCCAGATGCCTCTTGTTGAGGCTGAGGTGTTCATATTCTGTCCACATGCTTTGGGGAACTGTACAGATTCCTGAGCAAGAGAATGACAAGAGAGAATTTTTTCAGAAAATTAATCTGGTGATTTTGGAAGAGATATATTTGAAAGGTTGATCTGGGCATGGGGGCAGGGAGGAGGAGGGAGGATGGGACTTGAAAAAGGATTACCAAATTGTAGATCATTTCAATAGTCTACACATGAGTTGAAGAGGATGTAAATGAGGGTGGTTATGTAAATATAAAGGAAGCAAGGCATGTTAGGAAGCATATTGTTATAGTTTGCTAGCTGCTGGAATGCAACACACCAGATATGGATTGGCTTTTAATAAAAGGGGATTTATTTCTTTAGTTCTTCAGAGGAAAGGCAGCTAACTTTCAACTGAGGTTCTTTCTGACATGAGAAGGCACAGGGTGATCTCTGCTGGCCTTCTCTCCAGGCCTCTGGATTCCAACAACTTTCCCCAGGGTGATTTCTTTCTGCATCACCAAAGGCCTGGCCTGAGCTGCGAGTGCTGAGATGAGGTATACTGAGCTGCTTAGGCTGTGCTATGTTGAGTCTCTCATTTAAGTACCAGCCAATTAAATCAAACATCATTCATTGCAGCAGGCATGCCTCCTAGCTGACTGCAGATGTAATCAACAACAGATGAGGTTCACATGCCACTGGCTCATGTCTATAGCAATAGAACTAGACACCTTCACCTAGCCAAGTTGACACCTGAATCTAACTACCACAGATAGCTTGGTGTCTGATTGGATACTGGCAATATAGAGTGGCTATTAAAAGCAAAGACTTGGTTCTCTTACAGATCTGCATTCGGATTCCAGTTCTACCACCATCTAGCCATGTGCTCAAAAATATTTACTTAACCTTCCTAAGCTTCATTTTCCTCATGAGTACAATGGGCTCAATAAATTTCCCTCATAATTTCATTATGATGCTTCAAGTGACATACTGTAAGTTAGTTTGGCATTTAAAAAAAAACAATTTTAAAAGGGAAGCAAGGGTTTTGAAAAATTAAGTTTAAGTGATATAGAGTTACTTGTAAAAATGCAACCCGTTAAGAGGAGTATGTATGATTTAGCAGAAAAAAAGAGGAAACCAGATGTGTGAGAAATATTTCCATGAACACAAATGTAGTTCAGTAGCATCTCCCAAAAATGCATGTCTTCAGAGAACCTCAGAATGTAACCATATTTGAGGTTTCATTGGCTAAGAGACTTCAAATAGAGCTGAGAGATCATTATGGAGGTTACTCTTAAGCAAACTGCAAACAGATATTGCAAATTGCCACGATATGCCAAGCCCCAACCAACAATATTCTCCAAAACCCTAAAGGATATCCTGGGTTCCAACTAAGACTCTATAAAAGCTTTACTCATTAAGTTTATTTTTTCAGAAACTTAAAACCTCCAGATTATTCCTGTGCCAGATAAACCCTGAAACTCAGAGGGACCAGTCTCTCCAAATACATTAGCCATTGCATTCCTCTACCCCATAATGTCAACACATTTTCAACATGAAGAAGTTAGAATGGTCATTACCCCAAACCCCTGGAGATTGAGAGATCAATCAAATGAGAGGGAGGACTTGTAACAAAGAAGTTAGGATTTAACAAATGATTATCACTACTGAATCATTACATAGATATTTCTTTTTAGTTTCTAGTATATTAGAATAGCCAGAAGAAAATACCTGAAAATGTTGAACTGCAACCCTGTAGCTTTAGTCTTTGATAATGATTTTATAATAATATAGGTTTTATTTTGAGACTGTATTATCATAAAAACTTTGTTACAGATACCCCCTTTATCCAGTGTATGGTTAGATGAGTAATAAAATAAAGACATGCATTGGAAAAATGTAGAATATAGGGTACCTAGAGATAGACAGAAGCTAGAGAAGGGGAGCTATTATCTAATATATATAGAATTATCAATGAGGTTGAACTTAAATGTTTGGGAATGGACAGAAGTGAAGGTAGCTTGTTCTTGGGATTGTAAGAAATAATAATGTATTATAGATTTGATCGTAACTGGTTAAAGTCATGTATGTAAATAAGGTCTTGCATGAATCACTACAAATATAAAAAAATAATAGAGGGTGTGTGGGGAAAACATAGCTATTACAAACTATGGACTATAGTTAACAGCAATTTTTTTTGGGGGGGTGCATGGTCCGAGAATCGAACTCGGGTCTCCCACATGAAAGGTGAGCATTCTACCACTGAACCACCTGTGCACCCTTAACAGCAATATTTTAATATTCTTTCAGCAACAGTAACAGATTTACTACACCAATACTGTGGGTCGAGATATATGTGAATATATCTCAATAAAATTGAAAAAAGAAGAAAGTAAAGAATGTGACCTTATTTGGAAGTAGGGTCTTTGCAGATACAATTGGTTAAGGATCTTGAGATGAAATCATCCTAGATTTACAGTGGATCCTAAATCTAAGGCCCTTATATATTACAGGAGAAAGGAAAGGGAGAGTTGGACAGAGAGCAAGAAAGGTCATGTGAAGGCAGAGGCAGAGATTTGAATTACATTGCCACAAGTCAATGGACGACAGGAGCCACCAGGAGTTGCCCACACCTTGGTTTCAGATTTCTGTTCTCCCAAAGTCTGAAAGAATATATTTCTGCTGCTTTAAGTCACCAGTTTGTGGCAATTAATTACAGAATCCCTAGGAAACTAATACACTGTGAATGTGTCTTAAGCCAAGCTTCAAGGTTCAGGTCTTGAAACTAACTGCTGGAGGGGTGGGAGGAAAGAACTTGTGTTGATGCAGTTGCACTACAAAAAATTCAGAGGTGGATCCCAAAGCTGTTGGAAAGTTCCCACAACCTGAGAGTGGCATTGGTCAAACGGAGTGTGCTTGACCCACTTCTACTGACCTTCCAGAGGATGGGCTTGATGTCTCAACACAGACAGAATTCTAGTTATAATTTCACATTCACTGAAACACCTTCACCTCCCCAAAACCTCCTCCTTTCCACTGCAAAGCACCTGATTCAGAGACCTTCTGATTGATAAATTCCCTTGTTTGGAGCTCTGAAAATTCTGACTGCTTCCTTCCTCTGGTATTGAGGGTGACGCAGTGGACTGCCTCAGGTCTACCCTTCCTTTGAGATTTCCCATTCTCCCTAGCCATTTGCTCTGTTTTCACTCCATAAAGACTCCCAGGTTCTAGACAAGGAATCCTCTATCACTCTTAGATCCCCAAAACATATCTAGGGAGCTCTCTCAAGGACTCCACTCCACTGGGGTAGATTCAAGGAAATCCTTCAACATACAGTTCTCACCACAATCCTCCTCCTCTTCCCATCCTCTTCATTATTCAGTCAAGGGTGAGTTAATGTACTTCCTTCTTCGTTATGATTTTTTTCCCCAAGCTTGATTATTTTCTGACCCAAATTTTATGACTTGATTCCTTTGGGGCTTGGATTTCAATATTCTAAACAAACTTTTGGAAGTTACAAAACTTTGCTTCCTTAAAATATTCAACTTTTTTCCTTTTATCTTGAATGACCTACAATTTATAGTGTTCTTTAATTTCTCTTTTGGATGTGGTTCTGAAAATAGTGTATACAATCTCAAAATAATTTTTATGTGTGTGGAGTCTGCAAGAGTTCCTTTTGTACTACTTGTCCAAGGCATTTGTCTTTTAGGCATGAGGGGAAGGCAACTTTCAGGGTAGATCAACATCCATTGCAGTCTGATGGAATCATCATTTGTATGGCTGTGACCTAGCTTAGATGTTCCAATATGACTGTGCATTTTGTATTGTTGATGTATTCTGCATTTGTTCAACCTTATTTGACCTCCACTGCATCGATTCCTGACCATTTCTCCAATTTATCAACATGGTTAGATATTATAACCTGATCTTTTGTAGGATTTTGAAATCTTTCCTAACCATGAAGTGCCTCTACAGTTTAATGACTACATTAAAAGTGGCTTTGGAGGCCTCAGCACTAAAGTCCAATGTCTCTGTTTTGGAATACTAAAAGTTCAACCTGTTCTTCCTTCTTCAACCTTGCATCTTCTGTAATAAGATTCCACCTAAGACAGTAGTCCTTCCCACTACTTGATCAGAGTATGGTTATAAAGAAGAGCAGTAAAGGCACATAGTTTAATATCAAACAATTACTCTGCCACAAATAAAATGGATGGATAATGTTCTCCTTTAGGGTCTCTCATACATCCCTTTCTTGTTTTCCTGACTGGCAACTTGTCTTCTTTGTCAAGAGCCACATACTCTCGTGATCTTGCTGTCTACCAAAAACTTCTTTAGAGTAAGAATCCGCTATTTTAGTTGACCCTTAAGTGCAACTAACTGAAAAGACTTGAGTACAAACCCTCTGAGGGGTAATTTGCATTTTAATGAGAATCAAAGACAAGATAAAAATTAAAACCCAAATCTGCACTAATGGAATTTCTAGCATCAGTTAACCAATGAGGAGGCATACTTTAAACCAAGGAATCCTCTCAGAACTCTAAAAATTGCATCAATATAGAGTTGCTTCTGTACCAGACATCCCTGTTAGGAGAAATCTTGCCTCCTTGGGCAGAGTTTATTGTAGCAAATCCTAAATTAAGACACATATAAGAAAAATGTAAGTTGCACATGACACACTCAAATAGGAATTATAAGAAATAATTAAAACTAAGGTTGACTCGCAATTAATTTGAAAGTAAACCATAAGCATGAATCATATGGTGTTCAGCTGAAAAGAGTTATGATTGCATAGAACCTGCTGAGGTGTCATTTTTATCCAAAGCCTCCTTTAATGCAGCCATTAAAACGCAGAGGCATTTCATCTTTTCAAAGATTTCAAAATGCTACAAAAGATCAGATTATAACATCACACCACGTTGATAAATTGGAGAAATGGTCCAGAATTGACACAACGGAGGACAAATAAGGTTGAAAGAATGCAGAATACAGCAAGATGCAAAATGCACTATCATACAGGACCATCTAAGCTGAGTCACAGCCACACAAATAATGTTCTGGCAGACCTCAATGAATGTCGACTTACCCTGAAAGTTGCCTTCCTTCCATGCCTAACCGGCAAATGCCTTAGATAAGTGGTACAAAAGGAACTCTTACAGGCTTCGCACACATAAAAATCATTTTAGGATTGTACATGCTGTTTTCAAAACAACATCCAAAAGAGAAATTTTTAAAAAACACAAAAAATTGTAAGCCATTCAGGGAAGAGAAAACAATGACTTTTTAAAAATATTTGAATTGAAAACCTGTGAAGGAAGAAAGTTTAATAAAGGATTTGCCTATAGGTACAGTGACTTGAGACCAATGCAACTGCTTAAAAAAGTGCAAGTGATCATTATCGAAAGCCAAGGGATTAGGAATCAATGAGTCAGGAGTTGGAGAAGGATTTTCTCAAAGAATGAGATTAGGTTATAGATATAAAATGTAGATACATGAAACTTTAGGACAATGACAAATTTAGTGACATTAGATTCTCAAATGAGTGAAGAAAGACAACAAAGTAATTTGTTATTGATATATTACAGTAAAATAAACATTTTGGGGATAATCTGAGCATAATAAAATCACACTAATCATGACATTACAGAGAAATAAAATAGATAATTCTTTAAACATGATTAATCAATTTAAATTCAGCAAAATTTTACCACCTCTCAAACCACATTCATGACAAGCAACAGAATACAAGAAATATTGCTTCCAAGACTTGACCAATGATGTTCTTTTTATACTACAGGTGCCAACATCAGATTGCTAAAATAGTAATAACATAGTGTTGCCTTTCATTTTTGTTCTGCCTTGCCATTTTCAAGTCTCTTCCAGGTGCCTTAAACCATTAATTGACCTTGTTCTCCCGAATGCTGATATAATGACCTTTATATATGTGCTATGTAAACATGGAGAACTAATTAGCTTAATCAGCATTAGTTGATTCCAATGCATCACGGCAGCCCTACCAGTGATTCTGAAAATGTTTCTCAAATTAAGCTTTGCAATGACATGGATAAATGCTAATTATACTCAAGAGAAGCCAAAAGTTCTGAAAACAAAATTAATCCTTATTTTCAAAACTAATCCATGTGCCACTTTCAGATCTGCCCTTGTAATGCAACAAAATGAACAAAAGAAGAGGTGTGAGAATCACCAAATAGTAGAGCATCACTGCTCTGTAGAAGATTGCTTGTATCAATGAAACTTTTAAAATTGAACAACAGAAGTATAGGTCTAAAAGAAATTATTTTTATTTAAAGTAACTTGAGGCCTATTATTTGTTCACCTCAGAACTAGGTGCCAAAAAGTCCCAGACTTTAAGAAATACAAATTCTACTCGGGAAGATAAGACAGACAAAAATTAAATGTAAAAACAGTGAAAGTTCATATATGGTTATATTATAAACTATATGGTATTCAGAAGTGGTATTCAAAATTCAAACTACAGAAACTCATAATAAGGGGAGGTGCACAAGTACATCAAAACGAAGGAGAACATAGTCTATATGGTAGAAAGAAGCCAGAGCATATTCCTAATAACCAGATCAGTGTTGATCAAGCAATGCACACAGAGATGTGCAGAGTGGGTGAGGTCTCACTGTAGAGGAGAATGGCTAAATATAATGGAAACACTTTCAGAAAGCAAAGATGGTACCAGATTATGGAGGGTCATGAAAACCACATAGGTAGTTTAGGCCTTGGTGCAACGACAGTGTGAAATAATACTGGGCTAGTAAATGAGAAAATAACATGATGAAAGCATTGATAAAAGAGGTTAAGCCTCACAGAGGGATACTTTACAAATTTTTGATGTCTACTCTTGGTCTTGCCTCAGTGTCACTGTGCAAACTGGATGAGACCATAATATTCTTGAGGCCTGAGTGTAGGCTTAGGGTCAGTCACATGGAAGGTTTATCCAGGAAGATGTTATTGCTGAAACATCATGAATGGACCCAGTACTTTGGGTTGTTTTTAAGTAGGGATATATATTTGTAGCATACTCAGGGAAAAGCAAATCTTCCTAAGCTATCACTCTTACCCTACCAATGCTAGGGGTGCTGCCCACATCACTTGTCAACTTGGGGACTAGTATCTTGGCTGCAAATCAAGAGCTTTCTGTCCAGTTCAAATCTATCTCTAGAACAAAACCGAAAATGGTTCTTTAACTTGGGAATTTATGGCGACAACATATCTCCAACAGGTTGAGAATCACTAAGCCAAATCTATATAATCAGAACCTAAATGATGATAGTTAATTTAAACATATTTTCATACAGCAAATTGGAGGTAATATATAGCAATCTACAATTCAACACTAAAAAGGGGTGAAATGGTATGCCAAATGAAAGGAATTCTGTTCAGTCCATATTTCTCCTTGTCTTGGTTAGGTTTCCATATATAATTTCCTTTCTATATGCTATTTAAGTCTTTGCCTTAGCACACAGCTTCTTTAGATAAAGTCATTATTATTAATTTTATAGGTAAGAAGCTAGAACTAACCTTCAACACCCCCTGCAAAATGTTTTACACTAGGCCCTTACTAGGGACTGGCTTATCTTTGACTTTCATCCCTGTCAAGATCCAGAATTTTTGTTATTTTAGTACTGTTTGCTAATCAATCTGCCTCTCTGTTCTATCTGAGCTGGAAATTATGGGTACATTTTTTTTTGGCTGAAAAAGTAATCTCCAGATTAAGAAGCAATCCTTCAGTACAGAAACATCACCAAAATTTTACTCCTGTATTATTATGAAACATTTTCCCTGATTGTAAAGATCAGAATTGTATTACTGTTTAACTATTTCACATCCCAATGTAGAACAATAAAATTTTTGCCCTGTCTTCCAAAGGCACAGATTTGTAAATGGCATGAAACAGTTTGGAGTCCCAGATGCCACTGATGACATCTGTCCCTAGCAATAGGCTGATTTACCCACCAAATTGCCATATGGGCTGACAAATGACACATAAATTCTTTCTCAGACACTACAAATTATACATTTTCTAAAAGAGAATGTCATCTGGCCCAGGCATTTTAACTGAGAAAGAAAAGTCCATATACACATATTTACCAAAGATTACTCAAGAAGCTTTTTCATTGATTTATTTATTCATTGGCTGTTCAGTGAACATCTCTATGTGCCAAGCACTATGACAAAAATCCCTCTAATAGATGCTATTTCTAAGCTAAGGAACGACCTGGCCCAAGATTATACCCCTGGAATCACATATCCCCTTGAACATACACTTGAACATAAGGAAAAGGATTGGTGATTTAAAAAGAGAAAGTGATAGATAGGGTAATCCAAAAGGGAGACCTTTGTGAAAAGCAGAGAAGATGAAAAAGAGGAGACTATCCTGTTGGTTAAACTACTAATGATCCACTGTTTTACTTCTTAGAGCTTACTTAGGTCTTTCCCAGGGATCGATGCCAAGCTTTCATTAACCATAACAGTTATAAACGATATAGCAGCAATGGATTGCAAACATCGGAACTCAAGTTTTAAGTAGGGTCACATACTTACTTTGTGAAAAATGGAAATCTTTGTACCACATATAAATCATATGGGCTGCTCAATTCAACAACTCAGCTACTTAAAACTTTTTATTTCATTTTAGGTATAATAAACAAGCTGCTCTTGAAGCTCTCAATTGTCAATTGGCTCACTTTTGGATGAAGCTGTACTCCATTCCTTATGACTGGCTCTCTATATGAAATGCATTAGTATTCATTTTTAAATGCTTAATCACGTAAAATTTTATTTCAAACTAGATAATTTAGCCTGGAAAGTTTCTAGTTGATGAAAATGTCAAAAGCAAAAGAGATAGGAATGTTTAATTAGTTAAGTACCTTAAGTTTTTGATAAACACTAAGTGGACTTGTTGAACACTTGCTGCTCAGAGTTTTACTAAAAATAGAAATGGGGAAAATCAGCTTCACTGAATATATGATCCTCCATAGCCTGGCCACACCTGTCTCCCTCTGGGTCTCAGCTCTGAAAAAGTTCATCCCTTTATTCTGTTTTACTTTTACTGACAATATGTTGAGAGAGAGGGAAGGTGGAGGGAGAGAAATGAGGAAGGTTTGAGTGCCAAAGCTAACTGTGTGACTAAATAAACACATTGTCATTCTTATGACTTGTTTCCTCACCAGCAAAAGTAGGAGAATGAATCAAATGAGATCTTAGGTCTTTTCAGTTCAAATCTTTCTCTCAGACCCACATTTTTCCCAGCTCCTGGAAATTTCTACCTATTTGGAAATTTTTAATTCAATATCTTAAAAACAACTTTTCACTTCCGGAGAAGATGGCGGCTTAGTAAGACGCGCGGGTCTTAGTTCCTCCTCCAGAAAAGCAACTAAAGAAACAGAAACAATACGAAACAGCTCCCGGAGTCACGACAGAGACCAAAAAGACAGCGTACCCCATTCTGGAACAGCTGAACGGGCAGGGAGAATCTGCTGCGGTGAGATACCCGAGGGGCGCGTGTTTTCCCGGCCGGGGCGGCCGGCGACTGGGGTCCCCTCCACGCACGTGGCTCCCCGGTCTGACTGGGAACGTTGGATAGCGGGGCCCTCCCATCACGCTTGGCGTTTAGGGCCAGCTGGGCAATTAGGACCGGCACTCTCCCAAGCCACGGCGGCCAGCGACCCCCGCCTCCACGCGCGGTTTCCCAGGCCGACTGCCGTGCAGACAGACGAGCACCACGAGCGCCACCTACTGGGCAGGAAAAGAAAAACAGAGCCCAGAGATTTCACAGAAAAAGCTTTCAACCAGCCGGGTCCCACACCCAGGGAAATCTGATCAAATGCCCAGACACCAGCAGAAAATAATGGATGACGCTCGGAAAATTGAAGATATGGCCCAGTCAAAGGAACAAACCAATAGTTCAAATGAGATACAGGAGCTGAGACAACTAATGCTGAATATACGAACAGAAATGGAAAAACTCTTCAAAAACCAAATCAATAAATTGAGGGAGGACATGAAGAAGACATGGGCTGAACAAAAAGAAGAAATAGAAAATCTGAAAAAACAAATCACAGAACTTATGGGAGTGAAGGACAAAGAAGAAAAAATGGAAAAAACAATGGATACCTACAATGGTAGATCTAAAGAGACAGAAGCTACAATTAGTGAACTGGAGGATGGAACATCTGAATTCCAAGAAGAAACAGAAACTATAGGGAAAAGAATGGAAAAACTTGAGCAGGGGATCAGGGAACTGAATGACAATATGAAGCGCACAAATATACGTGTTGTGGGTGTCCCAGAAGGAGAAGAGAAGGGAAAAGGAGGAGAAAAACTAATGGAAGAAATTATCACTGAAAATTTCCCAACTCTTATGAAAGACCTAAATTTGCAGATCCAAGAAGTGCAGCGCACCCCAAAGAGAATAGACCCAAATAGGCGTTCTCCAAGACACTTACTAGTTAGAATGTCAGAGGTCAAAGAGAAAGAGAGGATCTTGAAAGCAGCAAGAGAAAAACAATCTGTCACATACAAGGGAAACCCAATAAGACTATGTGTAGATTTCTCAGCAGAAACCATGGAAGCTAGAAGACAGTGGGATGATATATTTAAATTACTAAAAGAGAAAAACTGCCAACCAAGACTCCTATATCCAGCAAAATTGTCCTTCAAAAATGAAGGAGAAATTAAAACATTTATAGACAAAAAGTCACTGAGAGAATTTGTGACCAAGAGACCAGCTCTGCAAGAAATACTAAAGGGAGCACTAGAGTCAGATACGAAAAGACAGAAGAGAGAGGTATGGAGTAAAGTGTAGAAAGAAGGAAAATCAGATATGATATATATAATACAAAAGCCAAAATGGTAGAGGAAAATATTATCCAAACAGTAATAATACTAAAAGTTAATGGACTGAATTTCCCAATCAAAAGACATAGAATGGCAGAATGGATTACGACCCAGCAATACCACTGCTAGGTATCTACTCAAAGGACTTAAGGGCAAAGACACAGATGGACATTTGCACACCAGTGTTTATAGCAGCATTATCTACAATTGCAAAGAGATGGAAACAGTCAAAATGTTCATCAACAGACGAGTGGCTAAACAAACTGTGGCGTATACCTACGATGGAATATTATGCAGCTTTAAGACAGACTAAACTTATGAAGCATGTAATAACATGGATGGACCTAGAGAACATTATGCTGAGTGAATCTAGCCCAAAACTAAAGGACAAATACTGTAAGGTCCCACTGATGTGAACCGACATTCAAGAATCAGCTTGGAATATATCATTGGTAACAGAGACCAGCAGGAGTTAGAAACAGGGTAAGATAATGGGTAATTGGAGCTGAAGGGATACAGACTGTGCAACAGGACTAGATACAAAAACTCAAAAATGGACAGCACAATAATACCTAAGTGTAATGTAACTAGGTTGGAACACTGAATGAAGCTGCACCTGAAATATGGTTTTTTGTTTGTTTGTGTGTTTGTATCTTTTGTTTTTGTTTTTTTCTTTTTCCTTTATATATATATATATATATATATTATTAGTATTATTATTTTAATTCTCTTCTCTATATTAACATTCTATATCTTTTTCTGCTGTTTTGCTAGTTCTTTTCCTAAATCGATGTAAATGTACTAAGAAATGATGATCATACATCTATGTGATGATACTAAGAATTACTGAGTGCATTTGTAGAATGGAATGATTTCTAAATGTTGTGTTAATTTCTTTTCTTTTTTTTGATTAATAAAAAAAAATTAAAAAAAAAAAAAAACAACTTTTCAACTTCCCTCTAAAACCCTTTTCATGAACACTTATCTTGGCTCATGGCACCCCTCTCCACCCAGTTTCCTGATCTACAGGTGAGTAGGCATCCTCAGGGGGGCCTCTCCCTACCCTCTATGCTGAACCAGTCACTGCAATCATCCAAGGTACTTTCAAATATCTCTTTCATTGCCTTCTCTTCTTCCTAGACTTAATTAGTTGCACAAGTGATCCTGCAACTAGATATTTATCTATATTTTTTACCCTTGTTAAAATTTTAGTCCTACGAAATTAAGGACAGTGTGTCTTCTTAAGTCTGTGTCCTCAGCACTTTGCACTATACTTGGCACATAGTAGGTGCTCAATAAATTGAATTCTATGCTTAATAATTAAATAGTTGATGACCTTGCATTTACTAACTTCAATGTGAATTGATACTTCCTAAAAGGAGCTCTAAATGTTTTAAAGCTTCAAGGGTAGAACTTAAAATTTTTTAATAATAGGATGTCCATATTTACTCTAATATATATTATTTTGTACATTAAATACTCTGTTCCCACCAATTGCTTATCCTTTCATTCAAAACATTTCTCCTTCAGCTATGATTAAGATACTTCCTTTCTTTTTGAAACACAGCCAGTCGAGGAACTAATGGACACTATCCCATATAAAAGATCAGATTTATACCAGACAGATACCCTGCAAATGTGTGTTCTCAACTTGCCAGGAAAGCAAGTTGTGTGTAAAGTTCTGCTGAGGCTTCCTCTTCTCCCAGAATAGCACCTCAAGGAGGTGATAGAATGCAGGAACATGTGGCATTATGCTTGGAATGTTTCTCTGCCTAATTGGCCTGAATTTATGAGCACATAATAACCCTCTCTATTCATTTTCAAACCCAGGCAGCATTATAAAATAAGCCTGAGTAATATTCAGGCTGCTTGTTTTATGGGATCTTTACGGCATGAGCATGGAGCACGCAAATGCATGGGGCATGCACAGATGTTTGCATCCATTTACACTTCTCAGGGCCACAGCCACAGTATGAATGCAGTTTGGACAGCATCAAGAACTACACTTGGACTCACTTTATTACGTTAAAAGGAAACGTGTTTCTTCCCAACTGCAATTCATATTAGAAGTCAAGAATTATGTTGGCCAATAGGTGACTACCTCTCCCTCTCCAAACTCTTCCCAAATCATTATTGCATTTGCTTTCATATTCTGGTCTCCAGGTTTCTCTGCTGTTTTGTATTTTAAATAGCTAATCAGCTCCAGGAGCAGAACATTACTGCTGTTCAGAGCCTGCTGGGTTTTTTCGTACTGTCTGGTTGTTTGAATTAATGCTATAATATTTTGGATGCCACTACATTATGCCGGAACAATCTTTCCTCTGCTATGAGGACCAGCAGAGAACAGTTTGTAAGTAAAATTGGACTTTCCTGATTCAGTAAGTGGGTAATTTGTTCCACTGAGCAAACTTGCATGACTTTCTTATTATGGAAATAAATGAAATCAAGACACTCACCTGGTTTTTCATAACTCTTCTTTGAGGTTTGTTTTGGGTTTTAAAAGACATCCAAAAAGGCTGGGAGCTAAAATCTCTGGAAAGAAATATAGGAATCCCTGATGACAACTTTTTGTAGAGTGTAGTTATTCTATTTTGTAATCTGCCAGGCTCCTCACAACAGATTCCTTAATTCACCAACATTCCATCCACCAGGAAGTCTCAGAGCCCACTTGAAATGACCATTCTCATCCAGGCCATTAACGTGTAGGAAGGGCTCCTGGGGGGCTTATGATGTTCTCTGCAACACATTTTGGGACTTAAGAGAATCACAAAATCTAAGATTAATTTTATGTTTTCTCTTATATAATCCCATTCTAGCCACTCATTGTTCTAGCAAAAACAATTTTATTAAGCTGAAATTGCCACATCCAACCGCATTTCAAATTCTATTCAGTCATCCTTCCTGCTCTCTAAAATGGCTTTAAACTGGGTTTCTCAACCTCAGCACTACTGTCATCTGGACCCAGTAATACTTTGTTTGGGAGCTGCCCTGTGCATTGTAGTATGTTTGGGAACATCTCTGGCTCCTACCCATTAGACACCAATAATACCAGTTTCCCCAGCTTTGACAACCAAAAATGTTTCCAGACGTTGCAAAAATGTCTGCTGGGGACAAAATCCTCCCTGGTTGAAAACCACTGCTTTAAACAAAACCAGGTCATTTTAATGGAGAAAAAAAAAAGTCCAGGATTGCACAATTCCCAAGAAGCCAGCATGACAGAGTGAGGTTGCCCGTGGTAGAAAGAATCCATGGGTTTGGAATCAGCCAGCTCAGGGTTTACAGTCTCCTCATCTGTAAAAAAGCAAATAATGAAATCTTCTTTTGAAGGTAGCTGAAATATAATGTATGCAAAGTACTAGCAAAGTGTCTGGGGCATATTAGCTGTTTAAAAAGGAGCAGCTGTTTTATTATCAGCAAATAGAATCTATTAACGATCAAATCTTACTTTCAGCCTCAAGATCATCTTTATGGTCCATTTTAAAGTTTATCTTCATTGATAAATGAAGATGGTACAAAACGTTGGGCTGAAATTATATTAATACTGGGATATTTTCCAGACTTGAGTTTTTACATAAGTTTATCTTATTCCTAAGAAGAAAATGGCAACTGCTTCCTATGGTAGAACAAGTTCTAGGGCTGGTGGATTTCCTGACAATAGTTTGAACCAGGCTAATGGAGTAAAGTCTTCATGCAGTAGAGAAATCCCGTCATGGTCAGCCCAGGGCTGGCAACCAGTGGAAATGCAAGAACAGCAAGGAGTCACAGGAGCTGGACTAGGAGAGTAAGGAAGCTTCCTTATAATTCCTCATTAGGGGATTATTAGGAGTCTGGGAAGAAAGGTGGTTAGCACTCAAGAGATCTGCTGCCCAGGGATAATAGGGCCTGAAGTATAGGTGAGGGATCAGTTTAATGGGATCAGCAAGGTCAGGTCTTGAAAGAATACACTGTGATTAAGATAAGAGCTTCTAGGTGGGTGTGGTAGTTAGGTTCAGGTGTCAACTTGGCCAGGTGAAGGTGTGTAGATCTATTGTCGTGGACATGAGCCAAAGGTGTGTGAACCTCAAGGTGTGTGAACCTGTTCCTGATTACATCTACAGTCGGTTAGGAGGTGTGCATGTTGCAATGAATGATATTTGATTTAATCGGCTGGTGCTTAAATGAGAGAGCCCAATGTAGAACAGCCCAAGCAGCTCAACATACCTCATCTTAGCACTCGCAGCTCAGCCCAGGCCTTTGGAGATGCAGAAAGGAATCACCCTGGGGAAAGGTGTTGGAACCCAGAGGCCTGGAGAGAAGGCCAGCAGAGACCGCCCTGTGCCTTCCCATGTAAGAAAGAACCTCGGTTGAAAGCTAGCTGACTGTCCTCTGAAGAACTGTATGTTAAATCAATAAACCCCCTTTTACTGAAAGCCAATCCATCTCTTGTGTGCTGCATTCTGGCAGCTAGCAAACTAGAACAGTGGGGAATGAAGTGGAAGCCAAAGGTTGTAAACAGGAATATCCTGAGAACCCTCAAAATAACAGTAACATGATTTTCTGTCACTTTATAGGTTTGGGATCAAAGAGGGTTTCCTTTTAGGAATTTAGCCTGCAACTAAGAAGAGTGTAAGAGAATGCCAGTAAAGTTCTAGTGTTCATATTTAAGAGCAGTTTAGACTAAGGCAACCATCTGATGGTGTGCGGACAGCAAGGTTAGGAGATTGATTTTGAACTGCCATTGAAGAGCAGGTACCCAGTTTTTACTTAGATTATACACTTATATAATGATTACATTGAACCTGTTAGTCTTCTAATACCACACAAACCACTTTATGGTCTTCTCCTATGACTCTCTCAACCCAGGCTATAGGGCTTGATCTTCCCTTCCCTTGGACGAAAACTAGGTTCTGCCACTCTGTGCACACTCTGGTAACTAAATATTTCACTCACTTTGGTCCCTAAAACAGTCACAGTTGAATAAAAATTATTCTGACCCAATGGAAGATCAAAACTCCAAATTTTGTTTCAGATTTAGCTCAAGACCATTGTCAGCATGAGGTAGTAAGGAAGCTGAGGCTATTTCAATTGAAATATCTAAAATTTCCTCTACAGCAGAGATAGAGAAGGAAACAGATGTTTTTCCTAACTGGAATCCATCTGGAATCGTATTTGTCTGGCCACAGCTTTGAAGCTGTCTCTTTTTGTGTGTTTTCATAAAGTCCTCATGGTTGTAGAACTCTTGCTTGCCATTTCCTGCTTCAGTGATGTGCTCCCTGCCTGGCCCTGCTTACCACTCTTAGGCACCTGGTTTTCTCCAGTCCATATCCTCACAGACTCTTTCTTTAGGTCCTCCATTCCTTTCCAGGAAGCTCTCTTGGAAAACTCCCTGCAGGATGACTCTAGACTCCAGGCAGGCATGCCCTCTCTCACTGACCAACCCTGGTCCCTGAGAAACAGATCTGGAACCTTTTATTGGTGGTAATGAAGTGGGGTCCCCAAACTCGGACTCAAAACTGTGACCTCAATGCTCTGATGTCTCATCGCGGAATGTGTGGTGCAATCAAGGCTGCACCTGAGCAAAATTGAGAGGAAATGTCCTAGTGCCCCCATCTTATGTATTACTAGAGGCAGATGTAAGGTTGTGAAGGAGATTGACAGGTATGCTTAAGGCTCCCAAGCTACTTCTAAGCCAATGGAGGGTACAAGGTGTTTAGAGGAGGTGAGGGAGAAAGAGAAAGCTGATCTCTGTTGCAGGGTAAGGCTGCTTGGGGGAATGAGTCCCTTGTCACCACAGGCTAGCATAACTGCCTGCAAAGTCATCGTTGAAGTAATAAACTTATTTTTAAACTACCAAAGCACAAGCAATGAGAACAGTCCTACATCACAGTTGCCAGCTCAGGTCCTGACAGACCTGCACTCACCCCATTTGAGGAGAGGCCACCTAAGCATTTCTCCCAGGTTTTCCACTTAGGTAAAGAAGGTCAGAACTCTCTCCAACCAGGGGGCAAGATGTTGCCTCAGAGATTCTCTAAACTTCCAAAGTAGCCTTAAATCTTTTAAAGAGAACTTTAAATGATTGCGTCCAACTGGAAAATACAATGAGTACTTGACAAAATTTTTGTTATTAAGTGGAAAGAAGTTTCCACATGGCAAATGTTACTGTCAAAAATCCCTTCCGGAGGGAAAATGAAGACAAATGAATTTTTAAGAACTATAGCCATTCTTTGAAAAAACAAAAAACCTATTAAAAGACAGTGGGATTTTTCCCCAGTGCCACCAGACCACAACTGGTGTAGAAGAAAATCCACTGTCCTTATAACAATGAAAACACTTTGTCCTATAAGACAGACATGGCTCTGCTAATAGGAGAAATATTTTTAATAAGGGATTAGGCTGTATAGTATAGTAGAAACATTTAAGGTGATGAGCTTATTTGCCAGATTCTCTAGAAAGAGAAACAGCAGATTCACCCTAACCATTAGCAGAGATATGTGAAAATAATTTGGGGACTTATACCATCAACCAGAGCCTCCAGGGGCTTTGGAAGTGTCTAAATCAGAACTCAGGGCTTATCTAACAAAAATTTAGGACTGTACCTGAAATGAAGATTCAGAGAGGAGTCCAGAAACTCCACTTATGTACAGGTAGGCATTCCACAAAGAGAAATGGTGCTTGAGTGACTCAAGGAAAAGGGAGCACATAGAAAACTGATGATTCAGGAAAGAAAGCTAATTAACTGGTGTAGGAGGCACCCATGAAGGGCCTACTTAGGAGAGAGCCCCAGACATGAAAGGCTTCACTTTTGTCAAACAACCAAAAGCCCAGATTAGCTGAAATTACAACCAACAAAGCTGTTAAATTATAGGGTTTGCACTGTAACAAGTCATGGGCTATAATATTTTTATAAATTCCTTCTGAAAGCGTCTTAACCCTTCAATTACAATCCAGTGAATCAGTTCAAAGAAGGCCGACAGCAGAAGGAAAAGAGCAGTCTCCTTGTCTAACTGCTCCCAGTGTTTTTCCTGGGCCCCTTCAGAGAAAGGAGGTGTTCATCCTAGAATGCAAAACTCCACATGGCTCCTAGAGGCATCCAAGAGAGATCTATGACCTTCAAGGTGGGAAATGGGAGTCATGAAGGTGTAAAATAGCAAGAACAAATCTGATTGCCCTGTAGATTAGCAAAGGCAACCTCTGCAGCCCAAGAAAACTAGTTTGCCTTTATTGAAAATCCATGCTTATTATAATATCAATTACATTTCCATTGGTTCCAAATTTCACCATAAATTAACATACTTTAATTATATCAGTATACTTAAAGCTCTTTGGGGCCAGCTCTCTCCAACATGTTGGAAGAGCACAACATGCTCTTTTCCTCCTGAAAATGGCAGAAATTTAGGGCACATAATATCAGAATACACAGTATAACTAATGGAGGAAACAGTGCTTGTAAAATAAAGGGGACTGGGTGATTCATGGGCAAATATCACCATTCAATACATTAAACACGGCTGCCGGTTAAAATTATTGGGGATCCCAGAGTGTTCGCTTCTGTTTTCTAACTCTTGAGTTTATAAAACTGATTCCCTAGTCCCTTTTTCCAATTAAAATTGTATCGCTCTGTTCTTATCCAAATAACCACATGCCACAGTGCAGTAACAGCTTTTCTCAGATTAATAACTATTTGTCTTTGTGGGTGACACAGTCTGAGCTTGTGGGCGATGATTGGTGGCAGAGCACAGATGGACAGGAAATTGTGCGTCTTCCACAGCACACTGCTCACATATTTTACTAGCGAATATAAAATACAGAGGTAATATTTAGGGCAAAGAGACGTGGGGGTCTTTGAAATCCAAAACCTTCTAGTCCCTCACAATATGACCAAGTAAGCTAATTTCCTCCATCTTCCAGCTCAGTCCTTCCAATAGGGAACATGAGAGAGCTCCTTGTTTTATGGTCCTCAACGCAATAAATTTGAACTCTATCAAAGATTCATTTCCCCCTTCAGCCATTTCCCCTCTCTAGAAGAACATTTGAAGGAGTTGCTTAGAAATAATCTCAGTTACAAGAGGTAGCTATTTAGGAGTTTCTTCTGCCATTTACGTAAGTTCATGTTCAGCAACGTAACTCTTTTTTAACTCGAACTAGCCTGTTGCAGGGACCCCTGGTGTGGCCACTGCAATGGGTGCTAAATAAATGCCATTTGTTAAAGCTGTTATTTATTTCCCTATCATAAGCAGCTTAAGGCATGAGAATGGCATATTTTTTTCCAAGTGCTTATCTGCATCAAGAGGGTTTTGCTCATGTACTTCTCTTAGCATCCTGACCCACCTCAAGTAAGTAATGCATACCTAAAACTTTTCTAATTAAAAGTTTATTTTAAAAATCCTGTGTTCACTTGGTAGCATGTTTGTGGAAACAGCTACAATAACCTTCACTATAGCCAACTGTTTAACAAGCTCTTCTATACATATGGAAACATATACATGTATATATATATATATATATATTCTTATATATATATATATATAGGATTAAGAAAATACTCTTGCCAATATGTTGTCAAAACCATTGTTCAATGTTGAATTGGAATAGAATGTGGAAATGCAATTCCAGATTATTTTGATGTATTATTTCCCAGTTGTCACATCCTATGTTGAATTTACATTTCCATATCCAGTGCCTAGATAATCAAAACCTCAAAATAGGTTTGTTCGATTTTCTTTCAATTACTTCAGAGTTCCAATCTACTAAGTATAAACAAAGTTCGGATCAAGATATGTTGCCCAGTGTTCTGACATTAGATCTTCAGTAAGTGAACCTATATTTTATTCATCACAACAGCATTTTTATCCATTTTAAAAATAAGAGCACAGTGATCTGAGACCTATTTCTTGAGACAACAGACAGTGCTGCCTGCCCAGTTGGAAGTCTTTATGATATGGCACAATTTCGGTGCTAGAAAATTTACCTATTGGGATTCTCAGTCAGGAAGGCTTAAAGGAGGAGATAGGAGCATAGCATATACATTAGCATATTCAAATGGAAAGAGAAAAGAGAATTCATTGTAGGAGATGAAGGGGATGGCTGTGTCTGATCAATCGAGTATGAGAGTTGCTTACAACAAATGTCAACTGACCATGGCGACAAATTTTTCAGAACTGAAGGCAGTCTAGAGCCCTTGAGGCAGTACTGGCCCAGAAATCCTTGTCAGCAATACCATTAACTGCCATGTGGCCTTGACTTCTTCTCTTAAATAGTAGATAAAATTTAAGAAAATATAAAATTCTACCTATCAAGTCGCAATATTACTCAACTGCCCCAAGCAATAGGACCATTTTCCACAAGAGTAGGCTCTCTTTCAGCATAAACCTGAGTAAGAAAATGAGTTGTAGCAGAGGTGCAGAAAACTTTGAGAGCCTATCACAAGGGCTTCTTTGGGCCATCTTAATCCCCAATTCCTTTAAAGCCCTGCCTAGCTCTCCATTTGCTCCAAAAGAATATATCTGATAAATCCTAGCCATAGTAATCTTGATCTTTTTAGTATTATATTTGGCACCTAAGAATTTTAAATAATGTGTTTCTAGAATCCAATACCCTACAACAAAGCTTACCTTTCACCTTTTTCATCTTAGGTACTTTCATACCTCCACAGCCCCACTTCATCTATCCATAAAGCAAAGAGATTCCAAGGAGACAAGATTGAGAAAGGGGCTTTAACTAAACTCACCAAAAAATTAAAAACAACCACAAAACACTTGTAATTACAAGACCTTACAGTTAAATGAGGGACCCCTTGCCAGTTATGGTTTAAGACTTCAACCTCCCAACATTCTCTTTTTCAAGGCACAATTCAAGTCCTATATTTTCTACAAAGCTGCCTACTTCCTTCCTTCCTACAAAATTGTATTGGTATATTTATTGTTGATATTATACATCCTACAAAATTATAAGGTCTTTTAGGTCACAGACATTGCCTTAAAATCATCATATCTCCACCCCACCCACCAAGCATTTCATGAAGTGCCTTTACATATAAACACTGCTTGATTTATGAAGTTAGTTTCTAGCCAGTTTTCCCTCATCCATTTGCCATGAGAACTGTCTCAGCTCTCTTAGATCCCTCTTCAAATTTCACTTGTTTAATGAAGCCATTCCAAAAGGCAGTGAATTGGGCTTCAGGGACATAACGCTGAAAACTGAAAGAAAATGCCGAACACATCACTTTAGTGTAAATCATTCATCCTCCATCAAGTACTTTTTACCCTTGCAATTTCCATCTTACCATGATTGTCAGCTCACAAAGCTGAAATTATGTCTCTGTATGCATTTCCCCCTCTGGAGCTAGATAATTGATATCAATATTATACATTTATTTTTACTAACTGTAAAAGTTTTCCCATATTTCTCCTGCTCTGAACTCTTTGTGTATATATACTCAATGCCTTCTGGTCTTATTTATACATTTATTTTTTTTGTTGTTGTTGTTTTTGTTTTTTTAACATGGGCAGGCACCGGGAATCAAACCCGGGTCCTCAGGCATGGCAGGCAAGCATTCTTACCTGCTGAGCCACCGTGGCCCGCCCTATACATTTATTTTCACTTACTAGAAAAAGGTTTTCTCACACTCCTACTGCTCTGGACTCTTTGTGCATATATATTCAATGTCATCTGGTATTATGGGATATGGGCAATGTGAAGAAGAGGGAAAACACAACTAGTACTTTTGGCTTTAGTTTTACTAACTGCAATTATAAGCAAGCCATTAATCAATTTAGACTTTAATTTCTTCATTTATTGAAAATAAAAATAACGAAAGAATCTCTAAGTTCCCTTCTTCATTTCACGGAGTACATTCATTCAAGTCTTCACAAAAGAAAGTAAAAAATAAATTGACTTAAAATAATTTACATCCCTCCTAACTTCACAGAGGCACGTGATCCAGGGATAAAAGAATGGTTCTGCCATTCTCAACAGATGGATTCTATCCTGAGCCTAAGTGGTCTGTTCAAGCTGCCACCATTAACTCTGCATCCCAGCCCTATGGAAGAAGGAAAGGTCAGGGGAGGGCAAGATCATTGCTTTTATGATCATGTCCTGAAAGTGGCACATAATCTATTTGGTTCACTTCCCACTGGCCAGAACTTAATCACACTGTCATGCCACATTGAAAAGGAAGGTAGGAAATGAAGGTACTACCAGGGTGGCCAGCCCAAACTTGGGCTCTTTTATTAAAGGAAGAAAGGAGAACACTTAATTCAGTTGAGAATATAATTGACTGTACTGACTAGAATATTAAGAACTTGAAGCATCTGAGATTTTATCCTACTTGCATGCTATCAATTTTGCCTAGCATGGTCTCATGGATCCTGATAGAAGATATGGGATTCCTGGGTCAGAGACAAAAACATTATTACTCATAGCATAGCAAGCAGTGTGTGTTTCACCATATTTGCTTCAGTTCACCTTGCCCCCAAATCCCACAGGGGCAGCACAGAAAGGTCCAGAGGGACACCTACGTACACAGGGGTTACATTACAAGAGAGGAACTTTGACATTAGGGAACCCAAATCTTTTATAAGGGGCAGCAAGCATGCCTGACTTTTGCACTAGAGAAAGGCACTATCCTTAACTTCCAAGGCTGCTCTTTCTATAAACATCCTTGAAAACACAGTTCAGAACAAAGGACAGTTGTTACCTTGCTTGCAAGATATGCACACAGGAAACAGAAACGTTGTGGGATGTCTCCCTACACAGGACAAAATGAAGAAAGAAAAAGGAAGCTATTACTAATTCTACTGGGACAACAGGCATGAACCAAGACTATTTCAGAAAAACCAGACATGTGTTCATGCTAATATTAGTGAATACTTAGCAGTGTCTGCCACATCTAATTTTAAAATGTGGCTTTCTAAGATTTCTGTATCATCTGTCATCTGAAGGAATAATATGAAGCACCACCCATTCTTTAGAGACCAATATATTTAAAAAGATAACAGTGCCCAATTTAGACATTTTCCAACTAACATGACCACTCCTTAATTCTAATGCCTCTAGTGTTAGTATCTTAAACAGATTTGAGAGATTCTGATTTGAAATGCTGTGTAATTCAGTATAAGAGCTCTATACCAGGACACCAGGTACCTGAGATCTGGGGCCAGATTTTCTATTAATTTTATTTCTAATCTCAGGCACGTCACTTAACATCATTTAACCTCCATTTATTTATTTTATATAATGAGTTATTAGTAGCTTTTCTGCCTATCTCAAGTTTCACTTGAATTCAAACATTGACCGTAGTCTAGGAATCTGAGTTAAATCTAGGTCATTGGCTATCCCCCAGACTAAAGTGCTTTCCCCTTTAGGGTGGTTCTACTAATTCAATGAGCTATTTTTGCCTCTTTTAGAGAAGACATTTCTTCTTTATTCTGCATAGCACAATGAAATTTTCTTTCTCTTAAACTTATTATGTTTGGTCTAATTTTAAGTGAATTTTATAGGAACCAGGTGATTTACTTACACTAGCTTTCAATTGGGTTTATTTAAATTGTAACTTTCATCTCACATACCGATTCCAGAGGCCATCCTAGGAAACTGTAGAGGAAGTTTCTGAGGCTGTCTCATATAGGCACTAGAGGAAAGATTGGTGCCTCTTGCACCAAATACTTTCCATCCTTGACCTGAATCCTTCTTCCTTATTTGCTACAATTTGATCTACTCCATTTCATTTAACTGCTTCAAAAGACAAAGAGTGAGCAGTGCAATGGTGGCTCAGTGGCAGAATTCACACCTGCCATGCCTGAGACCTGGGTTTGAGTCCTGGTGCCTGCCCATGCAAAAAAAACACACAAAGAGTAATAATCTTCTTAGTCACCTTTTCAATAAACACATAAGAAACATTTACCTAGTGTATTATTTCCTTTGTACTTTCTTGCCTTTCGGGTTTTAATTATTTTTCAGTTTGGTTCTGAAATCATTTCAAAATGCTTTACAAACTTTGAAAATAGATGGGAGAGGGGAAAGACTGTCTACATACCTAATTTCTCATCTATGACTTTGCATTATACCACCCTCCCCATTTCTTTTTCAAAAACCATTTTTCCCCCCAAAATTGTCTTTTTGCAAATTAGTCCTACAGGATTTCAATTCAAATACTCATCTATGTCTAGGGTTCCAATCATAGTATTTTTAAATATAGACTCCAGACTTCCTGTGTGGCTTTTTGTTTTAACTTTTCTTTTCAATATCTTCCTAATTAACACACTTATTTTATAACCATCTCTTATATACAATATGTTTTTTCAATTAATTTCTTCATTTGTATCAAATGTCATGAATGCATATGGTTTCAAAATAAAAAAACAGAAGGGCTCATAAAGAAAACCAACAATTCTCTTTTCTATGTCTCCTCATCCAGAGTCTTGATCTCAGGAGCAAACCCTTTTAACTGTTTCTTTTTGTTTTTCTAAAACTCGCCTCCAAATACTTAATTAGCACATTTATACCAGTATTTCTTGTCTATTGTCTTCCTGCTATGACAGATGGAGTCGCTTTACATCACTCCCTACCTCCTCAACCCCTTCTCTCTATATATAATTTTATCACCATAGTTTCTCCTCTGAACACGTCTGCAGTAATACAATTATTTAAAATTCCATTTTTGGGCTCATAAATTACAAAAAACATATCTTGGTTTGTCACTTTGTAAGATGGAGGACACTAAAGCCCCTACCCTTCTCTCACCCTATCCTCCCTCCACTATCTCCCATCTCTGTCAGCTGTATCTATACAGTAAGTAACAGGAGATTTGATACTATTTTATAATAGATTATATCTTGTTATATAATATTAGTACAGTCTCCTGTGTTCTATCTTTAGGCTGATTCTAAAAGATGAAAATCAATAAGCGATATTTAATTTATTATGACCATGTTGACTGTGAGCCATGCAATGAGCTATGACCATTTCCTTCTCCAGTGTCATGCTCTCCAGTTAAACTAGAAAGTATCCAGATTGATTCAAATGGATTTTTTTTTCTACTGTCTACCAGTTTCCTTTAGCATATTCTCAATCATTTCTAGGTTCATAATCATTGTATCTATCCTTTCATTTTTTTTCTTTCACTTCCAGAGGACTTTCTTTTGGAGTTTTCCTTCTCTCACCATAATATGGATTAGCTGTTCTGTAGGCCTGACATACCGACTTCCCTTCATTGCACTTCTGCTTTGAATCCTCTGTCTCCTGTATCCTATAAATCTTCGTTTGATTTACTCTTTTATTTTTCAGGAGTATATCCTCAGGAACTTTCTATGAGAGGGTATCTGAGCATCTTGGTGGGTGTGAAAATGCCTTCATTCTATCATCAAGTTGGATTTTCTGGCTATTGTCTTTGAGGCTACAGTGCTGCTGATGAGAAGTCTGATCTCATTCCTTTGCAAGAAAGGGTTTTTTAAATTTCTCCATGACTCACTTTTTAGGATGCTCTCCTTGTCTTTGGGGTCTGAATTTTCAGAAATATGTCTCTAGGTGTCTCTACACATTCATTGTGCTTAGCATTTCCTGATCCTTTTCAATCTGAAGACTAGGGATCTTTTTCAATCCTGGGAAATTATCTTCTGATATCTTCTTATCCACAAATTTGCTATAACCTAGTCTCTGTTGGTATTTTAAGCTTAAGGCTCAGTACTGCCCATACATTCTTTTCTATCTGCAATCTCTCCCTAGGAATTTCCTTCATCTCCCAATGCTTAAAATTCATCCATTTCCTGATAATTCCTAAATTTACATCTCCAGCCCTGTTCTCCTTCCAGAACTCTAGACCTTTAGATACAAATGCTTACATACAAATGCTTATATACATAAAAGCTTAGATACAAATGCTAGATACTACATACTTGAAAGCCAAATAAACATCTCAAATTTAACTAGGTCTAAATACTATTCTTCATTTCTTTTTTCACCCTTCCTTAACACCTGTTCCATATCCTTTCTGTTACAAGTCAACACCACAAGCCACTTAACTTGCTTAAAAAATACACAAACAAAAAATCTAGAACCTATCTGTAATTCCTTTGGTTCCCTCTCACCGAAAAGCATGTCCAACAACATATCCAAAATTTATCCTGAATCTGACAACTTGTCACCACCTTGAATAATCCACACCAGACTTGTCTTTTCCCAAGACCACTATCCCAAGAGTATATAATCTTATGTGCAAGAACACATGTTCTGGAGTCCAACTGACGGGCTTGGATTCAAGCCCCAGCTTTACCACTAACCATCTGTGTGACCTTGAGCACTGGCCTGTAACAACTTAGTGCCTCAATTTTCTTTTCTAAAAAATGCAGATAATAAACTATCTTCCTCATGGGTTGCTTTTTGGAGCACATGATATTCAATGAGTGTTCATTATAACGATCATTATCAGTTTTACTGCATTAAGCTTCCTAACTAATTTTACTGATTTTACTCCTATCCATCCTCTAGCTGGATGATTTTTTTCTTTCTTTTTTATTTTAAAATCATAATGGAATATAACACACATACAAAAAAGAACAGTATGTGTGTATGTACAGCTCAGTAATTATTAGAAAATGAATGTCTATGAACTCACAACCAGGTAAGGATATAAAATTTTGTCTGCACACCAATGTCCCTTCCCACCTTCTCCCAATCAATACCCCTTCTCTTGTCTGCAAAGGGAACCACTGCCTTCATTTGTAAAACTATAGCTTAATTGTGTACTCTTTTAACTTTATACAAATAGAATCACACAATGGGGGTGCAAGGGTAGTGCATGGTAGAATTCTTGCCTGCCATGTGGGAGACCCGGATTCGATTCTCAGCCCATGCACTTCCCAAACAAACAAGCAAACAAAGGAAAAAATAATTCAACAAAATGGTGCTGCAATAAGGGGATACTCACATGGAAAAAGAATGAAATGTGATCTCCATACAGCATACCAAAAAAAAAAAAAAATAGAACCACACAGTATTCACGTTTTGACACCTGACTTCTTTTGCTTAATATGTTTATGAGAGTCATCGGTGCTGTTGCGTATAGCAAAAGTTCATTCATTTTAATTGCAATATAGTCATATAACACTTCATTTTATGAATATTTGAAAATTTTTTATTCAACCAGCTGTTGATGGGCACATGGATTGTTTCCAATCTTTTGCTATCATGAACAATGCTGAGACAAAAAACCTACTACATATCTCTTAGTACACATCAGAAGGCATTTCTGTTGGGTATATAACTAAGAGCGGAAATTTTTGGCCATAGGTTGAATATACATTTAGCTTTAGCAGATAATATTAAACAGCTCTGCCGAATGGCTAATGCCAATTACACTCTCAACAGCAGCATATAAAAGTTTTAGTTGCTCTACAATGTCACCATCACTTGGTAATGTCAATCTTCTTTATTTTGGAGATTCTGCTGAATATGTAGGGATGTTTCAATGCGAATTTAATTTGAGTTTCAAGATAAATATTAGGTCACATGGATGCTCATATGGATATCCTTTTCAATGAAGTACAAGTCTTCTTTCTAATTTTCTATTAGGTTGTCTGTAACTTTCCTATTGATATATAGAGGACAGATAGATGAAAAGTTATAGACAGATACATATACACATAAAGATATATTCTAGGTTAGAGCCTTTTGTCAGTAATTTAAGTTTCAAATATTTTTTCCTACTCTGTGTGTCTACTGGGTTAATGATGTCTCTTTTAATGTAGTTCCTTTTATCTGTTTTTTATCAGTTTTTTTCCTTTATAAAAATTGTTTTTCAATTACTATTTAAGAACCATGCCTCTTCTCTCAAAGACATGGAGATATTATCTTCTCTTATTTTGAAAGATTTCTGATTTTAACTTCACAGTTAGATATAGAACTAACGTAGAATTAATTTTGGTTCATGGTGTGGGTAAGTAGCCCTTAGTTTCTCTTTTTTTTTCAATATTGATTTACTGGAAGAATCCTTTCCTTAATCCTTTGCAGAACTACCTTGATCATATGTCGTTATATGCCCAGGTCTGTTTCTGGCATCATCATTCTATTAGTCTTTTTTCTATTCTCATTCTAATATTATACTGCCTCAGTTACTGTAAGTCTCAATGAATATTAGTGTAAATCCTTTAATTTTGCTTGTCTTTCATAGCATCTTGACTACCCTTAGCCTGTTATATTCCTGTATAAATGTTAGAATTAACTTCTGAAATTATATACAAGGATTACTAGAATTTTTATTTGGTTTGTGAGTCTATAAATGAAATTGGAGTGAATTGACATCTTAATCCTCTTGTGCATTCCAATTCAACAATATGGGATATTTCTCCATTTATTTTAATTTTCTTTAATTTCTCTCAATAATTTTTTATAGTTTTCCACTTGGAGGTCTTATACTTCTTTTGTTAGATTTACTGCTAGGTATTTTAGAGTTCATTGATGTTATTGTAAATGACATCTTTAAAGTTTATTTTCTAATTTTTTTTGTTTATAGTATATTGACCATGTGTCTAGTGCCTTTTCTGAAGTCACTTATTATTCCACAGAATTTATCTGTAGATTTTTTTGTACATTATACCCTGAGTCCCAATAAATATATCCACATCTACTTTAAGTCTCTCAAGAAATTATTGAAATATCTATTCTTCTAATAGTATTATTCTTGTTCTCCTCATTACTATGAAGTTACTTCTCAATTTATTTACTCATATTTTAAAAGAGCCTTATGGAGGGCAAATATAAATCTGTGTACCCATTGACATCTTCAATTGGTGATTTCCTTTTGCAAAACAGATTGCTAATTCTTTAATTAAGGAAGAAGACTGATTAAAGAAAAGTGGCTTAAGAACAATGAGTCGAATATTCATAGCATATCACACATCATCACAGACTTTTATTTGAATTATAATGATGGTTTACTGTTAAATGCTTGTCAGCATTTACAAAATAGAGATTAAACTATGTATCCACAATGGGAGCTACAAATAGAAAATATATAAGAATAAAAAGACAACTTTTATTTTACTTTTAATACCTTTTAATTTAACAAATATAATTTCAAATTATAATAGCCAATGTTGGCAAAGCTGTGGTCAAATAAATAAATTCTACGTGTTGGAAGTTTATATGATGCTTTAGCAAAGCCACCGAGAACTATATAGTAAAAACCATGAAAGTATTAATACCATTTGACCCAGTGATGTTGTAAGAATTTACCCTAAGGAACTAACTCTAAAGGAAAGAAAACAATAAAAAATAAAATGATCCTTGTAACTTTGATACAATCATAGCAATAGTTAAAGATAACCTACATAGACCCCAAAAAATCACAGATGAAACCAGTGAACTACAGCAATTATGTGCATAGAAAATTATAGCATATAATTTTACTTTTACATATCTTTCTTCAACTCTAAGGGTACAGTTCCCAGTATCCATGAATCAGGGAGTTGGGAATTTAAAGGAATGTGAACAGGATGAGAACAGACATGGAGATCTTTATAGCAATGCCTTAGGGAAGATAAAAAAAAATCTGAGAAAATTAACATTTGATTATTAGAACACAATTTCTATAAGTTTCCAGAGGACCAGACTACTGATAGTAATGTTGGTAAAGTTGGCATGTACTTTGGTGTAAGGTCCTCATGGACAGAACTAAAGCTATACAATCCCACATCTAGGGATGAGTATTCAAACATACCTTAATACCTGAGTTATTCTGCATCTCTAGAATTATGATGCCATAGGCAAGTTAACATTCCTAAATTATGGGTTCATTCATGTCCTCAGACACTCAACCTTCAACCTTCATTTTTCCATTACATTTTGAGTCTCTCTACCTTGAAGGGCTTTTTTTTTTGCACAGACAGGCACCAGAAATCCAACCCAGGTCTCCCTCATGCAGGTGAGAAACCTTGAAGGTTTTTAAGAACCTAATATTTGTGATTGGGAAGAGATTGCTATCTTATGCATCAATTGAGCATTCAAGTTATAGACTATGCAGCAATCTGTAAAAGGAAATTAAATAATGTATTATGAATGTAACACACCATATTTAAAATTTTGTAGAAATATACAAAATGAACATATGAAAATGAAATCAGCTATTTTTTAAATTTTTATAAGGTTATAGATGAATTGTTTTCCTTTCTTAAAGACTTTTTTTATAGCAATTAGGGTCAATGGGCTATTTATGGTTTTAAAAAAATAAATACTAATTTTTCCCTTTCTGTTTCACAGAATTTGTTCAAAGTCATGTGAAATAAATGACTGGTCTTGCAGTTAGTGGAGAAGAGATATGGCAGAAAACATCATTACTAAGAGTCAGATGAGTAAGCCAACTGCCTAGAAGGCAGGCCCCCCAGCAGCACCCATTCCCTCAACCCCAACCACTATAGCTTAGGCCTGAAAGTACATGACTAGCAATTGGAGGTTTTCTTGACCGTTGACGATGACAATGACCAGTGAAAATTGTTAACATTTTTCCAATGTAGAAAATATCAACCCAGAAATAGGTGGAACCCCTAACTTGGTTTCACCTAGGGATGAAAGTGACTATAGAATAATACATCACATGTTATTCTTGCACAATATTTTATTTCAGGCCCTGGTCTAGCACTGAAACTTCATACGTGTGTTATTTAAACAAACACATTAAGAGTTCTGGGTGAGCTGGGACTGAGATTCAGGTATGTCCAGTGTGTCCACTTCTACAACACTTGTCCTTGGATCAAGTGTTTCTTTATATCCGGTAACTCATATGTGACTTGAAAGGATGCTCCCCCACCAACATTATTTATTTATATCCATTGATTTACCTGTGGCTAAGGTTAAAAATGAAATAAGCTGGAACCATGTTTGCATCTGGGGACCAGACAAATTCAGATACATCAAGTGCCTAGGGGAGAGGGAAGGGTGAACAGAGGTTAGATTTCAAGGGGGAAGACAAAGACTTTAAGATAGTCCACCACGAGGGAAGAAGAAACCTGGCTCTACTGGCCAGATTTCGGCTAAGTGGCCAAAATCATGGTTACTGAGTCATGAAATTTTCCTGACATAGCTACCTTACCTGTATGTGAGAACTTAAGGGAAAAAGCCCTACATTCAAGAACTAAAAGCGCCTTTTCACTCAACTCAAATACAGGCAAATTATACAGATTATATACCACATCATTTTAAACAAGTTCTGTGAAACAGGAAGGGACGAGAGTTTTTCTGTGTTGTTAATTATAAATATCTCATTAATTGTAATTATTACAAAAAGTTTATTATAAAAAGCTTATTGGTGATCCCATACACCAAAGAGCATACATATTGGTTGAAAGAACGATACCACACCCGGACATCTGACAGTTCTGTTGAGATTTACACCCCAGTGATAAATTATCAGTGCTGAGTACACTTGGTTCAGCAAGGATGAGGACAGCATTTCTAGTTTCCAGTGAAGATGACAGACTTTCTGGTTAAGGACAATTGCATTGTTCAATTTCTACTTTGTCGATAGTCAAAGATGGAATAAATGTGGTGTTATCTCAGAGATATATGTAGATCTATTGAAGGGAGCTTTGTAAGCAAATAAATAATAAGTGGGACTCAGTTCATCTAGAACCAGCAGATGGGTCATTCCTTTCCTTAAATATTTCCAGGGTTTTGAGATAGGGTCCTGAGGATTTCAGATGAGAATTCACATGAAAGTGATTGATTAGAGTATCCCAGGGAAATCAGGGGAATGGGAAAGTGGGCCTGGGAATGGAAGGAAGCCAAACAAGGGTACAAAATTAAGAAATCCAGCAGATGGCAACTTCAGCTCCATCCTACAGGGAAACGCCTGAAACAGCACTGGTCACTCTGAGCTCAGAGCAGCCTGCATGAAGGGCATGAGCATTTGGGTATTTTTTCTTCTGTACCTAATAGTCCTTGATTAAGAGCTCCTCCAGGGGACAAATATCTCTAGGCATGGACAAGCAGTCTAAGTGGACTCTAGCAGCCTGGGGCTATCCTAACAACAGCCACTGGCGCTGGATGTTGGGTGTGGAAGAGCAAAAATGGTCGAGGAACTCAAGGGAATATGGCAATATAGACCCAGACTGCTGTATGTGGTTTCTGGGTACCAAAGAAAATACAACTCAAAGTTTCATACTAGGGCCTCCATGTCCCAAATGTTTGTGCTCACCTGCTTCTGGCACCTATCTCCTACCTCTGTCCCTTCATACCCTCTCACTTCACACCTGTCACACAAAACTTTCTGTTCTTCCACTGTAAAAAGTTCCCACCTCTGGACTTGAATTTACTACTCCCCATATGCAAGTATAAGAAGGACATTTCAAAGCATGTAATACTCAGAATGAATACAACATAAAAATCAATTTCTGATAAAACAGTACTCATGAAGACCTCCAGCCAAAGTAAAAATAAACCAAGACAACCAACAAACAACAAACCTCAAGCAAGAGAAAGACACAACAATAAAGAAGTAGTGATAAGAAAACCAGTAAACACTAAAATTCCAAATGATTTTTAACTAAGATTTCAGATAACATTATACTGAGTAAAAAAACTAGGTGACATGAAATAAAATAAAACCAAAAGTTTCATTCTATTTGGAAAGAGTTGTATAAAAACTGTAAAATTACCTCTAAATATTAAAACATGTTTTTTTTAATGTGTAGAAAGATAAGGAAGATACAAAACACTTCCAAATAACTAGAGAGATAAAGGGGAGAAAATCAGATTGTTCCACGTAGAGTAAGGAAAAATGAAAAAGAAAATAAGAAATAACTATTTTAAAAGCAGCCAAATTAATTCCATATGAATTACAAATTTAAAAGCAAATATAAATTATTAAAACAAAATATAGATAAATGTATTATAAAGTATTAGGGTGTGAAAGGTGAAACATGTCACCAAGACCAGAAACCTTAAAGAAAATGATTAATAGATTTCACTGCATGAAAAAATAAAACAAAACAAAAAACTTCTGTAGTTAAGCTCAATAGAAAACCAACATAAGTAGTAAACAAAAAAGGTTTTAAACATGTAAATATTCTACACAAATCAATAAGAAAATATATATATTTACCTTTTCTTATTGATTTCTTGATATATATATAATCTCTTTAAAAACATGAGCAGATAATCCACTAAGACATTAAAACAAATGGCTCACTCAAATATGAAGATGCTTAATTTCACTAACAAATAAATATTCATTATAAGAGTGAGCACCTTTAATCCTGTATAGACACCTAGGGTATATATGAGATTCCATAAGGGTTCCATGCACTAGAGTAACTTTCCAGAAATCTACAACCCCAAGATGGGTCCCTGGTCCAGATAAGTCCTGAAACCTAGCCTAGTCGCTCCAGAACATCAGATAGTTCCATCTCCCAACCCCATATTAGTGACAGATACTTTCAATATGAAAAATTTAGAATTGCCATAGCCCAAACTATGGAAATAGAAAGGGATGGAAAGATCAAAGGTGATGGTGGAGTTATACAGAGAAGATAGTATTTAACAAGTGAATATGAATGCTGAATCATTAAATTGATACCTCTTTTGGTCTCTAGTATTTTAGAGCAGCTAGAAGTAAAAACCTAGAATTGTGGAATTGTAACCCATATCAAACTCTGCGATCTGTTCTACAACTAATTGTGGTGCTGTGCTTTGAAATTTATAGCTTTTTTGTATATATGTTATTTTTCACAAAATAAAGAAGGAAAAAAAGTCAATTGTGATGATTAAAAAAAATACTTAATCCCTCTAGCCTCCTATATTCTGGAGCAGCTAGAAGGAAAAATATGAGAGGATCATATGGTAGCCCATGACAAACTCTGGGATCTGTCCTGTAACTATTTGTTGATGAGTGCTTTGAAAACTATTGCTTTTTTATTTCTTTGCTTTGTATATGCGTTATACTATATAATTTAAAAAGTTAAAAATATAAAAATAAAAAAGTATTGGCAAAGTCCCTTGAGGGATAGGAAAAACAATAAGGAATTATTAAAGGCTACTACCAGGGAAACCCAGATACTGTGTCAAACATTAGGGACGCCCAAACCAATAGACTAAACCCTTGATCTTGAGGCTTGCTCTTGTGAAGTTTATGTTTGCAGCACAGAAGCTTAGCCTACCTATAGGTATGCCTAAGACTTACTTCTCAAGGACCTCTTTTGTGGCTCAAATGTGGTCTCTCTCTCTCCAAGCCCAACTTTGCAAGTGAAACCATTGCCCTCCCCATCACGTGGGACATGACATCCAGGGATGAGTTTGGCCTTGGCACCATGAGATCAACAATGTCTTCCTGCCAACAGGGGGGAAAGAAGGGTAACAAATAAGGTATCAGTGGCTGACAGAGTTCAAATAGAGTCGAGAAGCTACTCTGGAGGTCACTCTTATGCAAGCTTCAGTTAGACATTGCTACCATCATAACTTGCCAAACCCCAACCAAAATCATTCCTGCCAACCCTAAAGAACACCTAGGGCTCTATGTGAGATTCTACAAAGGTTCCATGCATTGTGATTACATTCCAGAAACCTATAACCTCCAGATAGGTCCCTGGACTAGATAAGTCCTGAAACGGAAAGGCGCCAGCTATCCTCTACTGTCAACAGCCCCTTCTAACATGAAAAAGTTAGAATGGCCATAGCCCAAATACCCCTAAAGAGTGAGAGAAAGATCAAAGGTAATGGTGGAGTTATACAGAGAAGGTCAATTTTAACAATTGAGTATGAGTACTGAATCAATATATTGATATTTCTTTTAGGCTCTAGTACCTTAGAGCAGCTAGAAATAAAAACTTAAAATTGTGGAATTATAACCTATACCAAACTCTGAAATCTGTTCTACAACTAATTGTTGCAATGTATTCTAAAATTTATCGTTTTGTATATATGTTATTTATCACAAAAAAAAGAGTATAACAGAGAAGATAGGATTTAACAAATGAATATGATTACTGAATCAATATATTGGTATTCCTTTTGGTCTCCAGTGTCTTGGAGCAGCTAGAAGAAAAAATGAAAAATTGTGGAACTATAACCCATACCAAACTTTAAAATCTATTGTATAACTACTTGTTAAAATGTACTTGGAAATTAAATATATATATAAATATGTTATATATATATATATATATATATGTTATATATATATAAATTAAAACAGATATCACATTGAAGATAACAGTATTCATGAAGCTATCTGGAAGCTAGTACTCTCATATTGTTGATGGGAGTGTAAATTTGTATAATCTTTTGGAAAGCAATTTAGAAAATGTGCATGAAAGTTTAAAAGTTAAAATACTCTTTGACCCAGAGACTTCACTTTAAGGAATTTATCCTACAGAAATTGTAATACAAATTCACCAAGATATTTACACAAAAATGTGTAGGTTTATAATGAAGAACTGGAAATAATCTAAACAATTTAAAGATCTAAGAGAATGCCTTAAAAACATGTTATAGTTATAGAATGAAATAATCATAGCCATTAAAAGAATCAGGTAAATCTCTGTAACCAATATATAGAGATACAAATGACATATTATGTTAAAAAGGTGCATTACTGAGACATGCTACATGTTTGAACCCCAAAAACATTATGCTAAATTAAGACTAGCTGCAAAGTAACGATATAGTACGATTCCATTATGTCCAGAAAAGGAAATCTATAGAAACAGAAAGTAAATTAATGGTTGCCTTGGGCTGGAATAGGAACAGGAATTGTAAGCAAAATGGGCACAAGAAATCTCTCTGTGATAGAAATGTTCTAAAACTGAACTGTTCTGTTGGTGGCACAAGTCTGTTAATTTACTCAAAATCACTGAATTTACTCTTGGTGAATTTCACAGTATGTAAGTCATGCTCCAGTAAAGCTTGTGACTGTTTGGAAGCATTACGTACCCTAGAAAAGCCATGTTTTAATCCTGATCTATTTTGTGGAGGCAGCCGTTTCTTTTAATCCCTATTCAATACTTATGTTGGAAGCTTGTTTAGATTATCTACATGCCCAATTGTGGGCATTAACCTTTGATCAGAGGGAGAAGTGACTTCACCCATTCCAGGTGTATCTTGATTAGTTTACTGGAATCATATAAAAGAGGAAACATTTTGGAAAAAGCAGCCAGAGACCTTTGGAGATGAAGGAAAATGCCCCCGGGGGAGATTCATGAAACCAAAAGCCTGGAGAGAAAGCTAGCAGATGCCACCATGTTCTCCATGTGTCTTTCCAGTTGAGAGAGAAACCCTGAATGTCATCAGCCTTCTTGAAACAAGGTTATCTTTCCCTGATGCTTTAGATAGGACATTTTTATAGCCTTGCTTTAATTTGGACGTTTTCACAGGCTTAGAACTATAAACTAGCAACTTAATAAATTCCTCCTTTTTAAAAGCTGTTTTGTTTCTGATATATCACATTCTGGCAGCTAACAAAATAAACAAAGCTCCTTTAAAAAAATAAGCAAAATACTGTTCACTATAATAATGGCATGTGAATATACAGGGGTATTTACATTCGTACAAAGAAAGTTATGCCTTAGGACGTTCTTATATTGTTTGATTTTTTTTTTTCAATAACAACCATTACTTTTACATTCAGGAAAATTTATAAAGACAAATACAAATATTATCCTTAAAAGCTCTTGGATTAGGTATGGATATGGTCTTTTTAAAATAGCTAAGTCTTGATTTTGTATATTTTCTGCCAGACATACCATTCTGATTTATTTTGCAAAAAAAAAAATAATAAATAAACAGGGTAAATAAAGAGGAAGCCATTTAAAATGGCAACATCCCAGAATGGGAGTAATAAAATAAATAAATAAATAACATGTATAGAGCACTGCTCTAAATGGTTTAAAAGAATTCACCTATTTAATCAGCATAACCACCCCACGTTACAGTCCAAAAGCTATGCACTTGGCAAAAGCTGTAAAGCTGGTGAATATAGATCCGGGGTTTAAGCCCAGGCTGCCAGACCCTTAACAACTACACCAGACTGCCCATTCCCGGGAGTGGTTATATTACACAAATCAATTCTTTTTTGATTACACAGGTCTGTTTCAATAAAGCATTTCCTACATTCTGCACCCTTGATTCTGGTGGTAAGCTTTTAAATATTTCTTTTGACTACATCCACATGTTGCCAATTCAAGTCAATAGAAGCTGTAAAGTCAGGCATTCAAGGTTTTTGTTTACACAATGTTAAATAGCTAATACAGGAAATGGCACAGAATAAGAGCTTAGCAAATATTTGTTGAATTATTTAAAAGCTTTCATCATTTTCCTCTACAAATCCAGGTTGGCTGGCAGTTTTGGAAGCAACCTTTTAAAACAACAAAAAGACATAATGAATGGGCCAAAGCCTTCCCATTTCCCTCAAGGTTTAAGATATCAGGAAGCCTGTTTCAATAAGCATTGCCCACTGAAAGAACATCACAGCCCATCACCTTTCAATTATTTCTACATCTTCACTGTCAAGTAATTAATAAACCGAATTCCCAAAGATACTGATCGTATATCAAACAGACATGACATGCTCTCCTACACCTCCCGCAGAAACAGGTAATGCAGCATGTTACACTGAAACTGGGACATCAAACCCCTTTTCAATTCTCACATCATTAGATGGGAGAAATAAATCTGCCCACTAATGCTTGGCTATGATTTCCTTAAAAATGATGCTGATCCACTAAGTTCCACATGTCTGCAGTTAAAGCTTACCAATGTTCTCACCACAAAGCACACCCTAAAAACAAAAAGATTCCACTGGTCTTAGAATTTGAAAACAATGGCCTTTTCCTTATTAAGTCACCCACAAAGTCAAAATAAATGCAAATCTCATTTGACTTAATAAAGGAGTATAGAAGGCTTCCACCCCTGTCTGGTATTATTGACATTATCCCTACCCTCCTTTGCATCAAGCTGAGATTAAAAATCAACAGTTTCCTAAAACAGCTGGGTTTCAATGCAATTTAAAAAGTCTCATTTAAATGGAGCCTCATTCACTAATTTTGAAATTAAGTTATATCAGCACTTGTAACCTCAATGTTCAAGTCCTCCAATATACATGAAAAAGTTATTATCTTATTCTTCTGCAGTGTTTAAAAATTAATAATGGGGAAAGTCCAATTCTTGACCAGCCACAGCACAGAGTCAGTGAACTGCATAGATTTTAAGTTTGGGTATCATTAGTAATTTTAGCCTCCTTTGCACTTGTAACCAACATTCATGTTCTATCAATATCATCATATTTAAACTCTGCATCATAAAGCTAATTTACAAACCAATTTCTTACTGCTAGGCATACTCCAGATTGGGTACTATTTTCATGTTAAGCCATTCAGAGAAGGAGTCTCTTCTATCTGGATTCTTCTTGGGAAATTCAGTTTTGGTTAGAGCTATCCATTTCGATCTCTGGAGCACCGATAGGAACTTTGGTGTTGCGTGTTTTGAGTTTAGTTAGGTTTTTATAGTGTGCTTCTGCTTTTAATTTCTGAGAATCAGTGCTTCAAGTCTTCTTTTGGTAGTGAAGGGGGCCCCGTGGGTCTTTGGGGTTCTTGCCTGTTGCAGCAGAATTGACAGGCCACACCAGTTTGGTCACAAAGGAAAGTGATGTGATAGAGACAGTAACCTCATGGTCGAAGATCTGCCTCCCCTACGGACTGCAAGAACCAGTTTTATATGCAGTATTCGGATCAAAGAGAATCCGGAACAAAGAAAAATCAGGAAGACAACATTTATGGATTCTTTGGGAAATGAAGAAAGTTAGAAAGTGTAATTTAAAGTTTAGGATGGGGGCAATCGAATTTCCTATTTGGTTTGTTAAAATGTCACCAAGATGCACATGGCTAAATAATTTGCTCAGGGAAACTTTGATGGAGGCCTGGAAGTCTGTTTATTGTTCAAGTTGACAGATCTTCCTTTTGACGGAAAAGGTCTATGGAGCTGGGAGAGGTTACAGATAACAGTATAATGTCATTCCCTCCACTGTGGACTAGGGAACTTCATCACAGGGGCCTTTTACAGAGACTAACACTGTGTTCCTATCATCAAAGCTGAAGATAGAGAGACCTAGCTGCAGGGACATTTTAGTACTCAATTGAGGAACCATTGACTTATATCTAAAATGCACACCAAACTGTTATATGCATACTGACTCACAGGGAGGGAGGGGCCCAGAAAATCCACTTTGTTGTATAAATGTGGTGGGTCCTCTTGGAGTTTACAGAAGTTACCTTACAAGTGAACTAATGGTGATCAGGGCTGTAACAAAGGCAGCCTCGGTAAATCTGATTAACTCCTCCTAACAGTTAGGGAAAATGTCTTATTTTATTTTGTATCCCTGGTATCTGGCACAGTTCCCAGCACACATTACACACTTGATAAAAATGAACAAAGGAATGAAAGAAGAGAGGGAAGAGATGTAATACAAAAGTGCTTTGAAAACTATAAATGCCATGAATATGTTAAGTTCAATGTTGTTATTATTTTCATTAGCACTCAAGAAAGTTTCTGATTTCCTTACTAGTGATCAGTTGTACTTAGAACATGTGCTCCGGCCATCTCAGTAGGAATGTTTCCGTGTTAAAGCCTGGCAATTCCTACATGCATCTTCTTGAACAAAAAAACAAATAGCAACAATAACAAAAAAAAAAATTGTTGTTAACCTAAGTCTAGTTGATGAGGGAATAAAAAACTTCTGCCTTCTGTCAGAAAAAGTAGTCTCTGCTTTCTTTCAAATTTTACACTCATTCAAGCATCCCCAGAGAGTTGCAGATTACCCGAAGAAAGAATGAGTGAATGAGTAGGACAGAAGGCCATTAAGTTAAAATGTCACAAAGAAAAAAACTACTCAAAATAGCCACTGCATTCTCTGTCTTCATACAGATTTATTTTATACTACTTTTTTTAACCTTCTCACAGTGCTCTTTTCTGATTTAGAAAGTAAGTTAAAATTATACGTAAAAATCAAAACTGTTCTGTGAAAACCTGTCAAGATGTGTTGTTTGTTGTTTTGTTTAATTACAGTTGTTTAGTTTTATTAAAAACAATAACAGAACAATAATGAAACCAGATGCAAGCCAAAACTGGTTTGTGCAGGGATCCTCTATCCTTATACAACATCTTATTCTGAGTTTGTTTAACAGCAAGTCACAGAACATGAGCATACAAAGAAAACACTGATGTGCTTTAGATGGCCTTTGAGACATCAGGAACAGAGGTCCCCTTCTTGGGAACCAAGATTATGTAGACAGGGAGACATCAGAAGCAAATCAAATGTGAGAAGTCTTTCTATAAAGAAGATCCAGCCTAAAATCCACAGCTCTATAATTAACCAATTGGACTGTGCCAAGTCAAATTTCCCACCTTCTTTCCCCACCTCTCACCTCGCATCCCTATAAAATCTCCCTTAGTTCTCAGATCAGGAAGACAGATGTGAGCCTGTCCTGTCTCCATGCCAGTTGACCTCACATTAAAGCTCTTTCTTTTCTCGAAATCCTGGTGTCACTCATTGGCTTCTGTGCACATTGCGCAACTAGCCCCCATTCAGTAACAAATTATGCTGCTGATATGTACAGAGAAGCTCAACATACAGAATTCCCAAGGACACATATACACTCATAAAATGTGTGTGTGTCTATGGGTGTGTGGGTGTGTGTGTGCGATATACCCCAGAAGGGTTAGATCATAAAAGAAATATCAGATGTAATTCAAGTTGCCATATTTTGAGAAAAACAATGAAATGAGGATATTCCTAGAGAAGAATATGAAAAATCTATGGGTATTTTTACATGAGGACAATTTAAGAAAGTAGGGTTATTTAACTTTGATCCCAAAGAATCCTAGAGGAAAAGAAACATAGTCATTTCTTTAAATATTTGAGAGTATTTCCTATTATAGATGAAAGAGACATATTTTGAACGTCTCAATGACAAAACTATGAATATTATAGGATAACTGAATATTATGGGATGCTTAATCCCAATCACTTGGGAGAGAAATTCAAGAATTTGTTTGGGGAAGGTAATTTATAGATATCAATTAGATAACTAAGTTCTGAAAATAAGGAAAAGTTTGAGGTACAACTTTGGATGATACTAGAAAATGTAGGCATGTTTGTATTTACTTTGGAAATAAGTCTTTTTTAAGAAAAGAGTTCCAAGGATTGAGCCTTTGACTACTCTAACATTTAAACATCTGTGCCAGTTTGAAAGGATTATATACTCTAGAAAAGCCATGTTTTACTCTTAATCCATTTTGTGGAGGTAGCCATTTCTTTTAATCCCTATTCAGCACTGCAGGTTGTAAATTTGATTAGATTATCTTCAGGTGAGTCTTGATTAGTTTACTGGATCCTTTAAAAGAAGAAGCATTTTGGAAAAATCTCGAGATCTACAAGAGAGCCATGAGAGCCCTTACAGCCAGAGACCTCTGAAGGCGAAGAAGGAAAACACTCCTGGGGGAATTTCATGAAACTAGAAGCCTAGAGAGAAAGCCAGCAGATGTTGCTATGTTCACCATGTGCCTTTCCAGTTGAGAGAGAAACCCTGAACTTCATCAGCCTTCCTTGAGTGAAGGTAACTTCTTATTGGTGCCTTAATTTGGACATTTTTATAGACTTGCATTAATTTGACATTTTCATGGCCTTAGAACTGTAAACTTGCAACTTAATAAATTCCCCTTTTTAAAAGCCATTCCATTTTTGGTATGTTGCATTCTGGCAGCTAGCAAACTAGAACAACATGGAAAAGAGGAAGATTCAGGGTGTAAAAATGGCTTAGTTTGGGTTTCCCCAGAAGCAGAGCTGGGGCAAAATTTAAATACAAGTAGTTTATTTAGGAGGTGATCCCAAGAAACACTGGTAGAGGAGTCAGAATAAGAGACAAGAAGGGAGTAAGCCAATAAAAACTACATTACAAAAAAAAGAAGTACATTAGAAACAAATCACTACAGTAGGCAACTGGAACTTATTCCTATAGGTGCACTCTGTATACTTGTGTAGAATGCACGCTTCATAGTTATTCTTCCAATGAGAAAGGAAGCTGGGGATCTTTAGATTTCAACTGCTGTAAGTCATTAGTTGGAAACTGTTCTCAGAAGCATTAATACTTTGGTTAATCTGAGCCTCTTATGCTTGTGGGCTGAATGGGCTCCAACGGCAAAAAAAAAGCCCAAAGTTGCAAACCGAAGATTGGCTAAAGAACACCGAACTGATAACACCTGTGGGAGTATGAGCACAACATCAGCCTCCGCCACAAGATACTATGGTCCAAAAGATGGGGAGAACACAAAGAAAGGGTGGAAGCCAAGGAAATTATGAATTAAAAATATAAAATAGATCCTTGCATTATGTTTGATATTAGGGACATGCCCTGTAATTGTCCTTTCAACAATAATATTCTATTATATTAACCAGTAGAATAAAAAAAAAAAAAAAAAAAAAAAAACTCTTGACATTGAGTCCCAAAAGTAACATTCTCCTTCCACTACCTTTAAAGGGCTTTCTGCATAATAGCAGATAAGTGGCTTATAAAATCCAATTGAGCAATACATTAAATGAAAGAAGAGGTGCCAACAGCAAGAGCATTATTTATAAGCTTTGAGAATCCATATTTTCAGAGGCCAGCACAGAGGGCATATTGTGTGCACAAAAGATATTAGTTGACCAACCATCAGTAATGTTTACTATTGAGTACATTATGTATTTTATAAAATCATGGAAAAATGCACATTTGCTTCTCTATACAGCTTCTACTCCACTGGAATGTAATTCTTCACAGATAAAATCCTCCAATTTCAAAGCACCAAAGTCCCCAATCATGTTCATGATCACATTCATGTTTCCTTACTCAATCGACATGTTTCTTTTTAAAGTATTTTCTTAATTATTTGAAGAAACAAATGTGGGTATTTGTTATGGGTTGTGTCCCCCCAAAAGAGGTATATTCAAGTCCTAAACCAAGGTACAATTAATGTGACCTTATTTGGAAATAGAATCTTGAAAGATGTGATTAGTTACCATGAGGTCAATCTGGGTTAAGGTGGACTCCAATCCAATATTGTGGAGGGCCAGGAGCAATCAATCAGGCCCAAGCAGGGAAAGTCCCCACAACACTGGGGCAGAATGTACCCAAGAGTTAAACAGTAACTAATGTTAGGAAACTGAGGGAATGGGATGTGTTTTGGCAACAGCTAACAGCATTTTTCTGCTTCCATGATACGCTTGCTTGCTGGCAACTGCAAAACTACAACATGATTTTAGCCTTTTTAAGCACACCTTGAAAACCTCTGGGGGCTGCTCTCTTGACTCTTTCTTCTTGGAAGATTCTGAGACAGTCTCCGGCCAGCTAATAAAGACTCCAAATTGGCTTGCAGTTTTGAATTATGTGGTCTCTCTTTCGGTGCACCCCACAACATTTGGAGGCCCCAGCGAGATCATCCCTAATGGGACATCTGGTGACCACAGGTCCTGGGGATCGCCCCTGAAACTGAGGTCCGGCCTAGGGGAAGGCCTCGGAGAGACATTCCTCCACCACCCCAAGGAAGGACCAGGGACCAGGCCAGTTCTACAGAACCCTCCAAAATTATACAAAATCTGGTGGAGCCATCTGTTTCTGGAAACCTCACCAGTGAGTACAGGTCTGATATTGGAATTAGTGAGGACCTCTGGAAGACGCAGCATTATGTCCAAGGTCCAGTCCTGGAGCAAGACGTCGCCCAGGATTCTGGTTAGGAATCAAATAGGAATAATGCTTTGTTTGTCTTGGTTCATTTTGTCCCTCCTCTCAATTGTTGGTCTCATCACATTCTGTGTCGTTCTTGTCATAATTGCCATGGGTCAGTCAAGTTCATCTGTCTGTACTCCCCTTCAATGTTTTTTGACAAATTTCCAGGAATTTCAGCAGAAGGCCAGAGACTATGGAGCCCCTGTCAATGCCTTCAACTTGGAAAAATTCTGCTCATGGGAATAGTCAACTTTTGGTTCTGGGTAGCCTCCTGAGGAAACCACAGACCTATCTATAGCTTATAAAGTCCAAAGGACAATTTTTGGTAATCCAGGCCACCCCGACCAAATCCCCTATATATAATTTGGATTGAAATTTTAACAGAAAAACCCAAGTGGTTATAGTCTTGCCTGGAGTCCCAAAAGGAAAGACCCCCCCAGAGTCAAAATGGCCCTCTTAATAAAAACCTCTGAAAAAAGAAAGGACTAATGGGGTCCCAGTATTGACAGGACCATCGGAAGATCTGCTCTTGATGGGCCCTCCCCCATACCCAACAGCCCCTCTGCCCCCTCTAAAACCAGAGGGGAGAAACAGCCAAGAGGCGGCAATAAGCCCCTCTGATAGCTGGGAGGTGACCTTCAGTCCCCCCATACCAGGAGTGGCTCTGCTTGCCACCCCTCTTCTGGTTCACAATCACCGGATTCTTCGGAGCCCCAATTTTACCCTTGAGGCAGGTTGGCCCTGCCCCGGGGAAAAAACGCCCACCTTTCATGGTCTATATCCCCTTTACCTCTAGTGATCTGTATAATGGGAAAAACCAGAATCCCTCTTTCTCTGAAAAGTCCCAAGAACTCATCTCTATCTTCGAGACTGTCTTTTTTACCCACCAGCCCACAGGGACGACTGCCAACAGCTCCCCCAGGCCCTCTTCACCTCCGAGGAACGAGATCGAGTCAGGAGAGAGGCAAGAAAGTTAATTCTTGGACCTGATGGTAAACTACTACTGAGTCAACCTGATTAGAGTCTGTGTTCCCCTCCACCCATCCCAGATGGGACCCCAACACCGATAGAGGTAAGGAGGCTCTCGATCGGTATTGCCAGACTCTGCTCCCGGGGGAATATGAGTGGCGGCCAAGAAACCGACCAACTTATCTCGGGTAAGCAAAGCCTTACAAAAGCTGGACGAATCTCCGGCTGCTTTCCTTGAGCACCTCCCGGAGACATACCGCTTATATATCCCTATAGATCCAGAGGCGCCCAAAAATAGGCGAGCTGTAAATATAGCATTTGTCACCCAGTTGGCCCCAAATATAAGAAAAAAGTCACAGAAATTAGAAGGATTTAAGAGTAAAGTGCTGTCTGAACTGATAGAGATCGCCCAAAAGACTTTTAATAACAGAGATGACCCCAGGACCATGCAGTCCAAAAAATATCCAAAATTTTAGTATCCACAATGGCTGAACAGGAAAAACAAAAAGGTAAACAGAAAACTGTTGAAAAAAGAAAGGGAAACCAAGGAAAATGTTGGGCCTAGGTGCAAACCAATGCACCTACTGCAAAGAAAACGGACATTGGAAAAATGAATGCCCTAAAAGAAGACCAAGGACTGAAGCCGGCCCCCATTCTAGTTGAAGAGGTGAATTGATGGGGCCAGGACTCCATCCCATGGAGCCCCTGGGAGCCCAAGGTCACCTTAGAAATTGGGGGCAAGCCTATAAAATTTCTTGTGGATACTGGGGCGACCTTCTCCATCCTCCAGCAGGCAGAAGGGCCCATATCTAAAGAAAAAGTCCCCATACAGGGAGCAACGGCAAAGACAAAGTCTTATCCATGGACTAAGACTAGGATCACTAACCTTGGGGAAGGAACTGTCACCCACTTGCTTCTTATAGTGCCAGAGTGTCCGTACCCCCTTTTGGGGAGAGACCTTCTCCAGAAATTACAAGCCACCATCTCTTTCAAAAAAGATTCAGCCAAGCTGTCCTTCAATACAACCCCCTCGGCAATCCTCCTCACTTGCCCCTTATCAGAAGAGTACTTACTTACTGCAGAAATGGCACTGCTGGCCCCAGGCCCATATTTGCAGGAATTTAAAGAAAAAATACCAGGTGTATGGGCAGAAACTAACCTACCAGGATTAGCTGCCCACCAGCCCCCATTGTTGTCTAGCCAACTAGCACCGCCACCCCAATCAAATTCTGACAATACCCAATAAGCTTAAAGGCTAAAAAAGGCATTGCAGTCCACATCAAAAGACTCCTGGAGGCAGGTATTCTGGTCCCCTGCCATTCGGCCTGGAACACGCCCCTTCTCCTGGTCCAAAAACCCAGGATCGATGATTTCCAGCCAGTGCAAGATCTCAGAGAGGTAAACAAAAGAATTGAAACCATTCACCCCACTGTGCCTAACCCATACATGCTCCTGAGCCTGTTACCTCCTAGCCAGCAGGTCTACACTGTTCTGGACTTAAAGGATACCTTCTTTTCACTTCCCCTGTCCGCAGTAAGTCAACCCATCTTTGCTTTTGAATGGACTGACCCAGAGGGGGGGTGCTCTGGACAACTAACCTGGACTTGATTGCTGCAGGGTTTCAAAAATTCTTCCACCCTGTTCGATGAGGCCTTAAGCCAGGATCTGGCTCGTTTTAGACAAGAGCATCCAGAGATAACCCTCCTATAATATGTGAACGACCTCTTACTGGCAGTTAATAACCTGTCAGACTGCAAAAAGGCAACCAAAACCTTGCTATAGAATCTAGCCCAGTTGGGCTATTGGGTCTGAACTAATAGCTCTGACCCAGGCTCTAAGGTGGGGAAAAGGGAAGGTTGTCAACATGTGTACAGACAGCAACTACGCCTTCGCAACTGTGCATGTCCATGGGGCACTATATCAGGAGTGGGGACTTTTGACATCAGGAGGAAAGGAAATAAAAAATATACCAGAAATACTCACCTTGCTAGAGGCTATCTGGCTGCCAAAAAGGGCGGCCGTTATACATTGCAAACGACATCAGACTGCTGAAACTCAAATCGCCAGAGGAAATGCCCTGGCTGATAAAACAGCAAAAGAGGTTGCCCAGAAACCAGTGGGGATGCTGCAGATACTTCCTGTTTTACCAGGGCAAGTGCTGCTGAGCCCTCCAAAATATACCGGGGAAGAGATTAGACTGGGCGAAACTCTGGGCACTAAAACAGATGGTTGGAAAATTCTCCCAGATGGGAGAATCCTAGTGCCAGAGCACCTGGGGAAAAACTTGGTTACCCACGTTCACCAAAGTACACGCCTGGGCAGTACAAAACTGACTGAACTCTTACAGAGAGATTACTACATTCCCCGATTGCAACAACAAGCCTGGCAGGTATCATCCAGATGCCACCTCTGTGCCCTGGTAAATTCCAGCCAAGGGAAAGAAATGCCCCAAGGAACTAGGCTGAGGAGACAAGCCCCAAGGGAACAGTGGGAAATAGACTTCACGGAAATATTACCTGGTCCATATAGATACAAATACCTGTTAGTCTTCATCGACACCTCCTCTGGATGAACTGAGGCATTTCCTACCAGAACCAAGACAGTACAAATAATAATTAAAAAACTAGCTTCTGAAATTGTCCCCCGATTTGGCCTCCCAACTGCAATGGGGTCAACAATGGGCTGACGTTCATCGCCCAAATTACACAATTATTAGCAAAAATATTAAATATCAAATAAAAATTACATTGTACCTATAGGCTACAGAATTCAGGGCAAATTAAAAGAATGAATAAAACAATAAAGGCAACTTTAAATAAACTAAAGGTCGAGACTGGTGAAAACTGGGTGAGTCTCCTTCCATTTGCCCTCCTAAAAACTAAATGTACTCCCTTTATGTTAAGGAAATTACCCCATATAAAATCATGTTCGGGCAACCACCCCCACTAATCCCTAAATTGGGAAAAGAAAAAATAGCTAAATTGAATAACCAGTCTCTTCTAAAATCATTACAGGCCTGGCAATCTGCCACCCAGCAAACTCAGGAACTGGTGAAGGCAGCCCATCCGGGACCAACAAATCCTGCCTCTAAAAAAGATCTATTTCAGTTGCAGCCCAGAGACCTAGTCTGGATAAAGAAGCTTCAGTCAGCCACCTTGGAGGCCCGGTGGACAGGACCCCTGCCAGTGATATGAAAACTTATTTTCCTCATCCCCATGACTGACCACGCTCTTGTCTGCCATAGCAGGGCCCCTAATTCTCATATTATTAAGCTTAATGTTTAGACCCTGTATAATCAACTGTCTAACCTCGTACGTGCAAAGAAAAATACAAACTGTTAAATTATTAGTCCTTGGAATCCAATATCAGCAAATTTATACTCAAAGTAAAGAAACAATTTGATTCTCTCATAAAACCAGTAGGGAATGTGGAGGGCCAGGAGCAATCAATCAGGCCCAAGCAGGGAAAGTCCCCACAACATTGAGGCAGAATGTCCCCAAGAGTTAAACAATAACTAATGTTAGGAAACTGAGGGAACAGGATGTGTTTTGGCAACAGCTAATGGCATTTTACTGCTTCTATGATACGCTTGCTTGCTAGCAACTGCAAAACCACAACATGATTTTAGCCTTTATAAGCACATCTTGAAAACCTCTGGGGGCTGCTCTCTGAATCTTCCTTCTTGGAAGTTTCTGAGACAGTTGCCGGCCAGCTAATAAAGACTTCAAATTGGCTTGCAGTTTTGAATTATGTGGTCTCTCTTTCAGTGCGCCCTACAACTAATATGACCAGTGTCCTTATAAGAAGAAGAACTATGACATACACCCACACAGGGGAAATGCTATGTGACAACTAAGGCAGAGGTTGGAGATACGCTGCCATAAACCGAGGCACGCCGACGATTGCCAACGAACCACCAGAAGCTAGGAAGAGGCAAGGAGGTATTCTCCCCAAAGATGGCAGAGGGAATGCAGCCCTGCCATCACCTTCAATTCCTACTTCCAGCCTCCAGGTCTGTGAGACAATAACCTTCTGTTTTAAGCCATCCAATCTAGGGTACTTTGTTATGACAGCCCTCATCAACTAAGATACAGTATTCTCTTAATTCTTGTGTGTGCAAAAGGATCAGGAAGAGAAGACTGATCTGTGGAAAAAGACATAAGTGAAAGAGATTTGCTCTTCACTTCACCTTCACGAAAAAGGTAATTTTTGTGACTTTACCATCAGAAAAAAGACAGAAGGAAATCCATACAGAGTTACACAGACATCTGTGTAAATAATTGCATTTGGCATGACTAGCAGCAAACATATGCTATAACACTTTTTTTTTTTTTTAGCAAATCATAAAAAAGATATTCAGCGTCTGATCACTGCTGTATTGTGTTTAGCACACACTACTTCAAAATAATTCTATACTACCTGGGAAGGCCTTCACTGAAACTAGGACCTGGACATTAATTTAGAGAGTATTTATCAAGAAAAATAATCATGGCTGATGTTCTGTGGGATTGGCAGTCCTTCCTCAATTGTTTGCGTTTAAGAGCCATTTAAAGGACAAAGGGGAAAGGGAAAATTGAGAAGTAAATTACATGTCGGAAGTAAAGGGCTGCCACCTCAGATTCAATAATGTCATTATTGAAGGTTAAATACCAGGTAATTATGGATATGAAGATGGAGAGAGTCACTGCCTGATTACAGAAACATATAACCAGAATTCTCAGAGCTAGGAATTTAACTTCACACGCAGAACTTTCTTAAACTACTCATATCTTATACACAGCCTATCCTTATTAGCCCGTCAACCCTAGGTAGTTAGAAATTCCTGGAGGCATGAGATTCACTTTTACTCAAATGCAATCATTTGATTTTTCCCTAACCTTTGCTTGAGTTCAGTCTTCTGAATTGGATGCCCCAGTGTGTTGGTGTGTATATGCCTAGCTACCTTGCAAAATGGGTCCCTCTGCAGGCAAAAACTTTATGATGATATCATGTTGAATACAGATAATAATTCTACCACAGTTTTCATAGGATTCATTCAAGAATGCACAGCACACAGACTCATCGCTCAACTTCACTCTTCCTTCCCTATTCTAATATTCATCACTGGAATGATGACATTCAGGACCATATTTCATCGGCACATGTCTTTCTCCTGATGTATTGTGTTTCATGCCATTGCTTTTGCAGCAGCACAGAATTCCTGGTGAGTGCAATCTCATAAATAATATTACAATTAAAAATAAAAGATTACTTGGAAGGTAGTGAGTATGTTTAGACGTGACTTTTAAATGGCAGGTGCATGGTATTTTACAAAGCTCAGAAAGATCTATTATGTGGGCCATGAGGGACCTACACTTTCTTGCACAGATAAACACACACTTAGAGAGACAAACTTGCATCCAGATTTGAGGGATATTGAAGATGGACATGGAAGTCTGTTCAACTTTTATTTTTTGAGTTGTTAACATTTCTCTCAAGTTGTTACCATTTGCAAGTGTCAAGAATAGTTTGCATACTCATTTTTTTGAATTGTCCTTTCTTGTCCCTCTATCATCCTCATTTCTCCCTGGCCAGTCTTATGGACAAGGATAAATTACAGTATAAGGCCTAGTGCTGGGGGAAGTGAGGAACAGCAGTTCTCTCTCAGGCCAATCCCAGTGACCACTACTCCAAACCCAACTGAAGCTACTGTTAAAATAGACTGGGCACTTTGGTAAGTGATCAAGGGATGAGCTCACCAAGTGCTACCTAATCCTTGGAAAACAATCCAGGAATAAGACAGTAACCAGTTCCTACATTCAATTATTTAACAGCTATTTTTACACATCTGTTTATTCTAAAAGAGCCCATTTACATGGTTCAGAATTTACAAAAAGCAAAAGACTACATAATAAAAACTTTATCTCCTAGAGCTCCAATTCTACTCCCCAAATGAAACTGCTTTTTAACATCTTTGTGCATAGCTGTTTGCAGCACAACTGTCCACATAGAAATGGCATACGAACCACATATGCAATTTTAAGTGTTCTAGTAGTCACTGTACGAAAACTTTGAGAAATGGGAAATTAATTTTAATAACATATTTAACTCATAATCAAAATCATATTTCAATATGTAATTGACATAATGTTATTAACAAAGTCTTTTACATTTTAACACTAAGTCTTCTAAATTCAGTGTGCATTTTATATTAAAGGGTATCTCAATTCAGACTAAGCACATTTCAAGGGCTTAAAGTCACATGTGGTTTACCAGCTACTATATTAGATAGCACAGTTCAGGATGTTTCCCTACTCACGATTTTTACACATAAGGAAACATACACTGCGCATTGTTCTGTATCCTTTTTCACTTCACAGTATTACACAGATTTCAATACCAGCAAAATGAAGATAAAGCTCATTCTTTTTAACAGCTGCTTTTATGATGCTTTCCACCTTTACGATTATCCCTTAAAATATATCATTTCTCACATGTGCAAGAACTAAGCTTTGTGAGTGTGACTCAGACTTCTGGGTCTAGGAGTACATGCCCTTTTAACTTTGATATGTAGTGCTATTTGCCTTCCAAAGATGTTGCACGGGTTTATGTTCCTTCAAATTGTGTATAAAAGTATCTAAAACCTGTTTCCCTTAATCATTATTACATAATGTTTCCAAACTTCATAATTTTTGCCAACTGGATAACCTAAAATATGGGAGATATCTCCCTGATATCTGGTAACTGGAACATCTTTGCAGATGTTTACAAGCCGTGTATGTCTACTTTACTGTGGACTCCCAGCTCGTATACTTACCCCAATTGTCCAGCAAGTCATTTTTTTTTGATTTTTAAGTACTCTTTTATTTTAAGAAAATTCGCCTCTAATATGTGTGGACATCTCCTCTCTTTGTGATGGGTCTTCTGACATTGTATGTAGTATTATTTTGCTGAACAACAGTTTTTAATTTTTAGTCGCATTTATCAATCATTTCTTATATTGTTTCTGTCTTGCCAACTTCATGATTATCAGAAAAAAAATCACTATTTTTTCTTGTAGAACTTTTATTATTTTTTGGACTTCAATGGAACAGAATTAGATTTACCATAATCCTCACTTCGTGACACATTTTCATTCCTATGTATGCATGACTTTTTTTGGGGGGGCGGGGGGAGTGCATGGTCTGGGAATCGAACCCCTGTCTCCCGCTTGGAAGCCAAACATTCTACCACTGAACCACCCGTGCACCCTGTATGAATGACTTTTACTTAGATATTATGATAATGTGAAAAGGATTGCAACCCAAAGCTAATATATCCACAACAAATTACAATTTACCATATGGCTCCTCCACATCCCATCTTCCTAACTGCCCCTCTCGAAGTAATCATTGTACTGAATTTTGGGTTCACTATCCTCTCACTTTTCTTTTTAAATTGTTTATTGTAAATATTTGTTTCATTTATATTTATACCTGAAAAGCTTGTGTGTGTTTATACATCTGACAGTGTATGTGCATGTGTGTGTACGAGTTTGGCTATTTTAAACTTTATGGAAAAGTGTCACATTGCATATTGAGAGTTCCTTTTTAAATTAAGATTCAACAAACATTATCCTGCAAACATGAATCTATCTTGTTGCCCGTCACTTTGGTTTAATGTTGACTACTGTATAATATTCCATTTTGGGCTTAACCACAATTTATCCACCTACTTTCTAGTAGGCAACACTTAATTCATTTCTAGATTTTTACTACTGTATACAAGGCTGCTATAAAAATGCCTTAAAATATCTCTCTTGTATGCATGGCTATACCTAGGAGTGGAATTGCTAGATCATTGGGTTTATGGATGTTCAAATTTAGGAGAAAGTGCCAAATCTCTTTCCATAAAATAGTTGCACGAATTTACACTTCCATTAGCAAGGTTTAAATCTTCCTGTAGATCTGAATGTACATCCTCTCCAATACCTGGTACTGCCAGACTCTATTTTGTACCAGTGAAATGGGTGTAATATGGTATATGAAGACATTTCATAATCTCATCAGCCATTTAAAGATTCACTTCCGAAATGTTACTATTCAAATTACTTCCCCATTTTTTCTTTGTATTTGCTTGGAAGAGTTCTTTTCATATTTTAGATGTGAGTGCTTTATATGAACAGATATCTTCCCCATTTTCAGTTTGCTTTGGCATTCTCTTAAGGGAGTCTTTTAATAAACAGTGATAATAAATAAATAAATAAATAAATAAATAAATAAACAAACAAACAAACAGTAATAAATTACTTCCCCATTTTATTGTAGTCATATTTAGCAATCTTTTATTTTATGATTAGTGATTTTTTCATTCCTATTTAAAATATCCTTCTTACCCCAAGATTATGAAGACTTCTTCCTTAAATTATATAGCACACTTGTTAAATAACTCCTGGGCTAAAAAGAAATTAAAGTATAAATTTTTTTAAATCTGGAAAGAAAATTAAAAATTACTAGGCATATCCAGAGACCAGAATTAAACACAAACATAAAAAATAGATCAACAGTACAGTCATATGTAATATACCAGAGTTATTGTACATGAACTTCAAAATAACTGTGATTAAATTGTTCATGAAAATTAATCAAGATTTGGATAACTTCACCAGAAAGATCAAATGGAAATTCTAAAAATTCCAATAATTTTTACTGAATACCTATTGGATATGAAAAATTATGAAAACTTTGCATTTATTTATAAGCTTATTTCTAAATATTTGGCAAATCAGAAATAGGTTTTTGCAAGTAAGATGAGGTAATTAAACCCCTTTTTGTCCCTTCCTGCTGAGTGTAGCTATAAAACCTGGACAGAATATGTGGACAATTATTTGAGGACTGAGAAAACTAAATAGTAGCAGAAAAATTGGGGAAGACCAGAATTTGAAATACCACCAAACTGGCAGAAAGTTTACCATAAATTTTCTTCTACTATCCCTCAGAGTGAATTCAACACACCAAAAGTGGGAACCAGGAACAGACAGAAAAAACTCTAGAGTCTGAATCTGAATCTAATTAAATCTAGAGACAAAGTATACATACATGTTTAAAAGTTTTTTAAACATATATATTATATGTTTTTAATAAAATAACATGGCAAAGATGAAATCAGCCAAATTCAAAATATGAGAAATTTACCAGATTTCCTCAACATATAAATGGGGAACTACATGCAAAATGTGGAAGAGGGAACTGTTATCAATTAGAAGAGACTCACTCAACAGGATTTAATATGTGGATCTTATTTGGATCCTGATTTGAACAAATCACTATAAAGAGAGTCTTTGAAGACAATCTGAAAAATTTAATATGGACCAGGCATCAGAGGATGTTAAGAAATTGGCATTAAGGAATTAATTTTGTTTGGTATAATAATGTTATTGTGGTTTTTTTTAAAACAAAGAGTATACATCTTTTAGAGATGCATATGGATTTATTTATGATGATATAACATAATATCTAGAATTTGCTTTAACACATCATTGGGAAAAACACATAGTGGAGATGAATGAAAAAATATTGATAATTATTGAGTCAAGGTAATGGGTATCTGAGATTTTATTACACTTAAGCTCTTTTTCTACTGTAAAAAAGAACTCTGATCAGCTAGATAACCAGTGTAGATGATATCCTTTATGACTTTAACATGCCCTTTTCAAATTTATGGAATGAGAATGAATTCAAGTTTGCCGGCTATCCATGGGAATATTTGCCAATATATTGTTCATTAATTTATACTCAAATTTTCTGTCATTTAAAGTATGTTATTTGTATACAATATGTCATTTTTTTTCACCCATATCTGGGAGTCTTTTTGTTTCAATACATAAACTTGTGTAATTCCTATTTATTTATATTATGATGAGGGAAATCATCTTGCTCAAACTTTTTTAAAAATCACTTGATAGATTTTTCTTTATCATTTGGTATTTAGGATTGAGAGTGCTACTTAGTTTCAATGATGATGGTGTTTTGATTTGGTTTTTTTTTATTGGTCATTACTTTTGCATGCAGTAAAACACATTACTTTACTTTGCTGTCTTCAATCAGATGAACTTATTTAACAAATACTTAATGAGCCTCTGCTTTGCAAAACACTATGCCAGGCACTGGAGATGCCACAGTGAGCAGAGCAAATATGACCCCTCTGCTTGTGGAAAAGAGAAATTAAAGACATAAAAATATATATAACCATATAATTTTTAGGGTTGATAATTGTCACAATGAAAAACTACAGGGCACTCACTGAGATTGAGCAGGAACCTAATTTATTCTGGGATGTGATGAAAGGCTTCCCTCAGGACAAGTCATTCAAGACGAATCTTGAGGATAAGTAGGAGTACACAGGCAGGGGAAAGAGATTCAGAGAAAGGGGAAAACTTGCAAAGTTCCTGAGGCAGGAAGCAGCCTGGGGTACAGGAAGGACAGAGAAAAGACCAGTGTGACTGTCAGTAGAAACAGTGGTACAAGTATGAAGAGGTAAGCAGGGACCAGATCGGGTAAGACATTACTGATCTTTTTTAAAAAATGGACCTTATCCTAAGAAAAATGAGAAGTGGGGCTAAGAATTGTATTTAAAATCTTATCTTGTCTTCTATGTGGAGAAGTGCTGAGGAAAGGAGGTAGATATCTGAACACCAGCTAAGGAGTTACTGGACTAGTGTAAATAATAGCAAAGAATATCTCCAATTACAATGGTGGCACAGGAGATAAACAGAAGATGAATTGAGATCATTTGAAGGTATTATCTCCCCACCTGCCATGCCTTAAATCCTATCCTCCAATAGTAATAAAATCCTCAGTATTTCCCACAGAGCATCCCATACATGACATCATGACCACACTGCTCTAGGTGTGAAGACTTACTTCAGTGAAGACCACCTTCCAATGTCACTTCCTACTGTAAGTGGAAAAAAAAATAACCATCTTCCTATATGTCCCACTCTGTCTCATGCATAGTTTGCCATAGTACCTGCCCCAGAGAGACATGTAGATGTTTATATGTTTTTATTCCCCTTCTTATCTGTACATTTCATAAAGATAGGACCATATTTCTAAGTATTTCTTCTCCCAGCTCCTGGCATTATGCCTGGCACATACCACTAACTCAATAGTGAAGGTTATATACAATGACTTAAAGTTCACTTATAATATTAATTTCTGTGTTTTCCTGTCAGATAAAAAGAAATCTTCAAAAGAACCCCATGAAATTCCTAAGTATCCTAAGTCATGGCCATATAGACAATCTTCTCATATTCCCTGCTATACTGTCTTCTTCAGCCCACTCCTCTGATATGAGGAAGTGGAATACACCATGGAAGTATCGTATTTCAGTGGGTACCAGGGGCAATACCAATCTCAGGTGCTGGATTGAGGAGTAATCGGAGATCTCCTCTCCAACTTTGGTAACTCACCAGAACACACCAGAAGGGACTTTGATTCTACCCTTCCTAGAAGGAAGGTCTGTAGAGGAGTGATACCAGCCCTACCTCTGGTTCTCAGCTCTTTAAGTCAATAGTCCTGTCCTCGCTGCAGACATCATTCCTCATAAAAGTGAACCACAACCTAGTATCACTGGAGACCACCGAAGATCGCCCTCGACCCTTTTATTCTCAATCTGTTCTTATGCATCAGTATACCCTTGTCTCCGCCACCCCAGATGCCATCTCTTTAAACTACATATTTAAATATGTTCCTGTCCTCCTCCTCATATTCAAACTTCTGCCTTTCTTATCAAATTCAGACTTGATTTTTCCCTGAATTATTCATATTCTCAGTTGTCTTGGGCTGGTGCTCTCACTTTAAATTCTATCTTACAAAACCAAAATCCTAATACCAGATATCCCTAGATTTAGCACTTGTAGAATTTAGCTTCCGACAAAGGCCCCATCCTCATAGAGAACCTGATCCAGAAATATATTCAAGATAGACTGAGCCTGGAGAGATAGAATTCTGAAAATCCAGCTGGAGATCTCAACATCTTACTCTCCTCTCAGTGTTCAATAAATGAACATGAGTTATCTAACTAAGCTGCTATTCCTCTCTCTGACCAAGTGTAGTCTGGACCTGTTTTCTTCTCAGAAATAAAACAATTTTGGAATAATGCAGATTTCACTTTGTGGGGGTCTGCTTCAAACTGTAGAGGAAAAGCTGACAAGAGGTTAACTTTAAATATCTGACTGCTTAGAATTTTATGAAAGCTTGATTGAAGATATTTCCCTTTCCCCGTGGATATAACCTGAAACAGCGTCAAGAGGATTAATGAGCCTGCAGGTATGAAAAGGGGACCAAGCTGAAACCATCCCCGTGACTGTCATTAAGGAGATGAAGTGCACGTGAGTGCCATTCCACCAGGCAGTAGCAATGCTCTCCCACATAAGTCACAGCCAGATCCAACAGCCATCACTACCCCAATACAACACCAATCAATACAGAAATGGCAGGTTTTAAGGACATTATTTCTATGGAACAAAACTGAAGGGGGAAGAAGACAAAAGGCAAGGCCTGGTTCCTGGGAATTGAATCATGTACCCCACACAAGACATGTTCAAATCTAAATCCACATTCCTGTCAATGTACACACATTTGTAAATAGGACCTTTTGAAGAGACTATTAATAGTTAAGGTGTAGCCCAATTGAATCAGGGTGAGACTTAATCCATATGACTGGAGGCCTTATAAAAAGAGGAAATTCAGACACAGTCAGTCAGCAAAAGCCAGAAATCAGAAGAAGACTGAAGCTCAAAGTCAGCAGAAATCAGAAGAGCAGACACAAGGAGAGAACAAGAGATTGCTTTGTGTCTGTCACAAAATGATTACTGGAATGCTACAGGGTTTGGAGATAGCAACCCTTGCCAATACCTTTATGCAGGACTTCTAGCCTCCCACATTGTGAGCTAATAAATTCTCACTGCTTAAGCAAAACCAGTACATGGTATCTGTCACAGAAGACCTGGCAAATAAGACATCTAGCCAACAAGAATCCTTTAAAATATACTGACACTTTCCATATCTCTTTTGTGGCTAGCAAATGACTCTCCAATATATGTAAGATTCATAGTATGATTATTACTTGGACTATGAGGACAGAAAGGGCCAGAGAGGATTAGTGTAGCTGAGCTGGAAAAGCCCAGGACAATAAATCAGAATATTTGAAAATGAGATTCCAGAAATGTCAAGCTGTAGTTACTTCAAGATGACTTCACCACAAACAGATGAGAAAAGGAATGTGGTTTCTTTTCACTGGATATTTCCCTAAACTTATCCAGCACAATTTCCCATCTCCAAGTAGAGTTTGAAATTTCCTTTCAATGGAAGTAGTTTCCTCAAGAAATGAGATGTCATATATGTGCTCCGTTTGCTTTGGGGAAGCTCAGAGAAAGCACTAGAGCTGCCCTATCCAATATGGCAGCCACCAGGCATGCATGGCCATTGAGCACTTAATGTATTTGGCTAGTCCAAATTGAAATATGCTATAAGTGAAAACTACACACTGGATTTCAAAGACTTCAAATGAAAAAAGAATGTGAAATAGCTCATTAATAATATTTAATATTGAATGCATGTTGAATATTCAAACTTTTAACATATCAGGTCAGATAAAATATACTATGAAAATTAGTTTTACCTGTTTCTGTTTTTGGGGGGAGGGTGCTTTGTCCAGGACTCGAACCTGGGTCTCCAGTGTGGAAGGTGGGCATTCTAACCACTAAACTACCCATATACCCCTGTTTCTGTTACTTTTTAAATGTGACTACTAGAACATTTTAAATTACATACATGGCTCACATTACATTTCTATTGGATTGTGCTACTCTATAAGATTCTTGGGATGGGTGGAGATATGAGTTGGTATAAACCAAAAAGGAACATAATTATGGAGATGGTAAGTGCAGTTCTGATCTGTGTGCTCAAGTGAGAGCTGAGGGGGAAAACCAGCTGCATCGAGCTACTCCCAGTCTGATCCACAGGATGACATCAGCCTATAAACTGTTTGTGGCCTATGACAAGAAATCCAGAGTACATCTTTACAAACTCTTACACAATTTGACAGAGTAATTCTGCATCCATTAAATCTAACATTTTTAAAAATGGGCTTGTATTTTGTATATACTTGTGTGGGGTTTTTTCATTTTATTTATTTTATTGTAATTTATAAAAATATCAGCCTGTAGTGGACTTGAAATGATAAAAATGAAATCTGATGTTCACCACAGGTAGTCTGAAAAACACTGGAACATACAATTGGTGTAGCCCTAATGTTTAGTTTTGATATCTATGGGAAAAGAGATTTGTGGATTCCATATATACTTACTGAAAGTCAATGTTTAATGGAGAAAAAAAAATTATTCGATTTCCCTAGACCGATCTAAAGCACAGCTCTATCTAAAGCTTTTTACATTCATGACCAGTTTAGCCTTAAAGTAATGGGCTAGCCATTTAACTCTATAGAAATGTTCCATTTTCAGTAAAATAAACTGGAATAATTTATACTTAGTCAGCTTCAAAGTTATGTAATTGGGGGGAATCCAAGTTTAGATGGGGAGCTGGGGAGCAGCTGAGGAGAAGAAAGGATTTGGAAGTTAAGTGTTATCCTTTCATTAGAATATAATTGCATATTCTGCCAAGGGATGAAAAAAATTAAGCTTTGAGAGTTGAAGATTTCTAGCTTCTCCCTGAAACAAGGAGCATTTTCAATTTGGATACACCAATTGTAACTGCTGCCTAAATGCATCAGAAAGTCAGCCTAGTCTCATGACTCCCAACCCCATAGCAGTACTGTCATGACTATAACAAGGCATTTCAATCCTTGATTATATAAGTTATTCCCAGAAACTGAGTCCAAGATAAAGAAACATCCACAACGGAATAATTGAAAATTTGTAAAGATAAGGTTTCTTCTTATATACAACATCCTGAGATTGAGTAATACAATTTCCAGAAAAGAGACCACAAATGGAACTTTCATAATTTCTCCCTTCTCATAATTTTAAATGTCCTTACCATTAAATACCATAGCCCATAATCTGATTTTCCCACATTCCACTGATTTATTTAATTTGCAGAAGAAAGTAAGACAATTTGGGACCTTGGAAGGACTGGGGAAAATATAGAAGGGTATTAAAAAGAAAAGATGATAGCATGCCCTAGATGTCAGCTCTCAGAGAGCAGCACTTAGTACTCACACTATTTGGAACAACGCTTGACAACTAGAAAGCAATAAATGTTGTGGACTGACTCATGGTGGAAAAACATTAGTTAAGCTTCTACTATATGCTGATACGGGTTGAGCATTTTATTCTTAGCATAATCCTGTGAAGATGGGTATTTTGTGATGAGGAGGTTGAAATTCAGGTCGCCACCCCCCCCCCCCCCCCGCCTCCAATACACACATATAATGCACAGCTCAGGTGCACAGCCTTTCTCAGCCCTTCTCACTCTGCTTCTAGGCAAGTGCTAAAGCTCTGCTCAGAGAGTAAAGGAAATATCTTAAGCTGTCCAGCACTGCTTTTCTGTGACCTTGACTTTGCATCTATGAAAGTAGGTTAAGTCAAAGTGTGAAAAACTTAATGTGAATTTGAAATTGTTTCTTAGTTATACAGGTGTCCAAGTTGATGATTTCATTTTCTCTTTGTTGATTTTCTAGGAAGACAAAACCTGAACCATGTCACTGACTTCCAGAAGAAAGCAGCACAGTGCTTATTCCACCCCCCAAAAAACGTAGACTTTTCTTCTTAAAAAATATGAAGAAACTCTGCCTGGGTCTGTCTTTATGTATCTGAAGATCATGCTACCTTCTGCACAAGGATGCTAGCAGGCTCCTTCCTTCCAAAACATATTTATAATATTTCTACCTGTTTCCTGATATTTAAGTTCCCTAAAAAGAAGGCAAAAAGGTATATCCTTCCCAAATGACAGCTTTCTTCTGCAATTAGAGAAAGACAGTGGATTGAAAGGCAACAAGCAGGGACTCTAGAGTCAGGCAGACCTAAATTACGTGAGAACTTTGCCCCTTAATTTCTGTATGATTTAACCAAATATATCAGTCAGAGTTTAATCAGTTAAACCAAAGCCACACCAGGTATTTCAAGCAAAAAGATATGAAATACAGGGAATATGAACACAAAATCATTGAAAGGGCTATAGTACTAGAAAGAAAGGGAGAAGGGAAGAAGTACTAAATAGAGATCAGGAAAAGTAGCAAGCCAGACATCACTGCTCAATCCTACACTCCTCTGTGCTGCCACCGCCGCACTGGAGACCCCATGCCCAGCTTCCATCAGAGGTGCCCACTCTACTTCACCACTACCACTTTGGTAGGAGGCTTCACCAGTCTACGACCACCACTATTGTCAAAGCCAAAAGAATGGCTCTGTCTTTTTTGTGGCTTCCATTCCCAAATCCAAGCCAGAATCCTGATGGCAAGGGAGTATAATTTCTAGGCTTCCAGCTCCTGTCATACACGGTAGAACTTACAAGGGTGGGAATGGTGCTGAGTACCAGTATAAAAATCTATTATTTTTTTATACTGGTACATAATCTGTCTGAGCCATAGCTTTCTCCTATAGCAAATAAAAACAATGACCTCATGCTGTATTCATTTTTATAAGTGCCTGCCCTATGTTGAGCATTGATACAGGAAATGCAGATATAAATACTTTTCAAAATTAATGATAGAGTCACTGGTTTTACATGCTTACATGAGACAGATATATAAGTAGATAATTATAATAATGGTTTAATGCCCATATTAATTCTTCTACCCATAGTAGAAGAAATGGAAAGGAGTTTTAAAGGCGATGAGACTTACTTGACTCTCAAACTATGAGTAGGTTTAGCCAGATAATTGGTAGCAGAAGCTTGGTTGGGATGAGGTGGAGAAAGGGGAATTAGTAGTTTTAGGAAAAAACAAAAGCAGAGACAATTTTTTAAAAAAGTAGTATGTAATATAGAAAATAACACAAGCAGTTTTAAATTGCTGGAGAATAAAACTCAAGGAAGGAAATGAGAAAAGAGAGGTTGGAAGAGGCAAGTTCAGCAAAGGGCTACTGTGTTCTGTAGAAAGTTCAGACATGAGCCTACAGGAAGAGGGTAGGTACTTAAGGGTTTGAAGTACAGCTTGGAGTGTGATCCAATTTATGCTATATCTAGTAGCTATGAGATGATGGGGTAAACATGAGCAGAGTCCAGTTAAATAACTTTCAGTAGTCCTGGAGGGAGATGGTGAAAAGCTGAATGAGGATCAGGACCAGAAAAGGGTGAGTCAATCAGGCACACTCTGTGCCATGCACTAAGGCAGTGATGGCTGTGTAACAAGGTAGAGCCCCATGCATCCCCCAATCTCCTTTGGGAGGAGAACTCTACATATTTAGGAGGAATTCTTTGAAAAGAAAACTGGAGTGAGAACCAGGGCCCACTGCCAGCCCAGGGTCATACTTGTAATGGAAAGAAGTTCGACCATGTGCAGGGCTTTTACTTTGTGGTGCAGGATATACAAGTTTGGGGCAGGACTGCACTGCACAACCAGGAGTGGAGAGACTGACCCAGCCACCACCCAGAGACCTGACCTCTGATTTTCTCTACACAGTGATCATCCTCTCCTCCAAATAAATGTTAAGTAATTCATAATAATTTAAATAATATTGGTATGAAGGGCCGCAAATTTATTAGCCTGCCCTGGATACCCACCTGTTTCTGTCCATTGTTGACTAGATTAGTGGTAGCAAGAAAAGAACAAAAAGACCGACTGTAGAAATAGAGGGTAAGTTGTCAGGACTTGATGGCCAGTTAATGTGGAAGGTGCGACAAAATCAGAGATCAAAGATAGGTATTAGAGCACATAGCCACAATCACTTATATGAAACCCTTCAGAGCAGAAGTGCTCTGGAATGTGGACAATTATGGATTTAATAACAATAATATGGTCTATATGTACCATGTGTTGCCTAATACACCCAGGAAGGTCCAGGCCAGTATGTCACTCAAGCACATTAATATGTCTTCAATGAAATATATGAATATTCATAATAAGTGAGCTAGATAAAGAATTTAGATGGCTTTATTTCAATTCAGTCAGGTTTTACATCCAAATGGATTCAGGACATTACCTTGTAAATGATGAAAAACTTCTCACTTTTCAAAGGTTTTGAATTTCACAACCGTGAAACCTGTATCTTTCTGGGACAGAAAATGAGAGTGTTGGGTGATTTAGGCAGGTTTACCCTCTTTTTTCTTCTCTAATTCCTTGTAAATGTGAGGAGACTTCTTGACAGTCAGGAACTGAGCAGGAACGGGGATGTCCCCCTCCACCCCATATCTTCTGATCCCCATGGGGCCCATAAGCTCTAACAGAAATCACTTGACTTGGGCTATAATGAAGAATAAGACTTTACTGATTGTTAGTGACCTGGATGGATCCCATATGAGCTCATTTTAAAGAGAGAATGAGGACCCTGAGAGAATATCACCATGAGATAGTAAGAAACTGTCCAAGTACACCAGACTGAGTAGATACTGAGCATACAGTGTGCTGCATCCTGGTACCTTGAATCTGGGGAGGCAGGACTCCAAGCAAAGAGAAAGATGTTCCCTGACTATCTCCTGAGATAGACCCACTCCTCTCTTCCACCACCAGACATCATCACTTCCAACAACAATAAAGTAAACAACCAAACTCTTAATGACTTAAGATGATCCTGGCCAGAGAGGGTGAAGAACACAGGCCATGAGTTTTCTGGGGAAGAATAGCTGCAGTTCTTGGGGTGGCCCCTGGAGGTTAGTGATCTAAAGGGGACCACTGGTGACAGTAAAGTAGAGAGAAAGTGATAACTATGAGCAGCAGAGCGAGTACAAATGATGGAGGAATAGGGGGCCTAAGGTGATGGACAAGAAAACACAGAGTCTGCAGGGCTACCAGGTAAGGATTCATCACCCCACTTCATAGTCTGCTGGGGGAAGAACTAAAATGAATAATATTTAGTTTTAAAGCTGGTGGGGGATGGTATTATATTTGGAGAATTACTATACATTTGACATCTTTGTACTCACTATCAAGAGTCACATGGAACAGACTACTTATAAATGACTCACAGGCTATAACTAGGGAACCTGAATGTATGGTGGAAGAAAGAGAGGTTTTAGAAGAAAGCTGGTTACTCCGTTTTGGGTCATACTGAGTTAAAGTTCTCATATATCATGCAAGTAGAACTGTCTAGTTAACTACTGGGTGTATAATTTTCAAGTTGGTAGGAGAGGTCATTGCTGGAGATAGTGTTTTCAAAGCACAGGTAGAAGACAAAACTAAAAGAATGTTGAAATCACCTAACAAGAATAAGTCAATGAGAAGCTTAGTAGATTGATGTTAGAACGTAAATAATAACATTTAAAGAATGAGTGGTGAAAGAGGAACCAACAGAAAAGACAAATAATAGTCAAAGATGAACAAGAAGAACCAACTTAGTACAAACTCAAGGGAGAATAAAGATTTAATAAAATGGCAATGGTCATCAAATGAGAAAAGGAATAAAATGTATCCATTGGATTTTCCAACAAGGGCATAGATGACTCAGAGGTAGCAGTTTGAATGGGATGGTGGAGGCAGAAACTAGACTGCAGGAAAAAGGAAGGGATTAAGTGAAAAGAATAAGGACAGAATACTCTTTCAAGGAATTTGGATAAGAACAAATGGAGTAATTTAGCAGAGTGTTTGGCAATTAATGGGGACTATTGTCACCACAATTGTTTCAAGTCACATAAGAGGTGTAAGGCTTGATATCAGATTCTCCCCTGAAGGGCATATTTATGTGATCATCAATTCTCACTACCCTATCTGGGCCTGTCCAGATGTCCAGGAAATAGGAATGGGAAGGAGAACAACTGACACAGAAGGCTTAGTGCTATTGGGATGCTTGACCATGGACCAGATTGTGGGGAAACAACTGCTCCTCATTAGTGGATGGTTTTAAAAACTTATACTTTTATTCTCTACCCTGAAAGAAAAGAGACTTAATATATTTATTTTTAATCCAATTTATTCATAATTAGAACCCTCAACTTGTAACCAACCCAATGTATCACCTGTAAAATATTGTCTCTTACTAATTTCCTCTTTAAACAATTTGTATATCATAGCTGATGTCAAAGCAGCCCAACTTTACTTTCATACTTCTACGTCTAAAATTCTTTGCAATGATCCAATTACCTCTTTTATTTTTATTACTATATTATTATTTTAATCTTTCACTGTGACATTTCAAAGATTCCTCTCATTTTCTTCTGACAGCAGAGTCCCTTATAAAATCACCAGTCCAATTCCTTAGCTTTCCTTTTTTCTTCTTTAACTACTTCCCCTACTTCCTCCCCACTCTAAGCAAGGGTTCATTTCCAAATGTTTGGGTCTAAGTGCCTCCTCCCTCTGTTAGTACTTCAGGCATCTCCAAACGTCTACATCTGTGTCAGCTCTGAAGCAACTGTGCTTTCCCAAAATATTTACCTCTTTAAAGAACTCCAGTGACTAATCAAGACCCACCTTAAATGGGAGGGCTCACACCTCCATGGAAATAAGGTAATCAAAAGTTCACACCTACAACTGGGTGTGTTCTGTATCCATAGAAACATCTAATCAAAAAGTTATAACCAGTTCAGCTCTGGGAACTGCACTTTACAGCAGTCCTAGAACCATGCATGTGTGTGGCCATCAGCCATACTTCCTATCTCTGAGAACATGCTCACCTGCATAGACAGGTCACTTCTGCCCCCAGTCCACAAAAGCATAAAGCCAACCTGCTGCCAGAGCTCTACACATGTGCACAAAGGGCCCCATGCCTTAGACCAGCACACACAGGAGTATGCCTCCCTGACTGGTGCACCCACACAGCTACATCCTCCCTGGCCACTGGGTGCCCATGTTCACAGGCATCAGTGTAAAATCCCCAACCTGTACCTATACCTGCCCTGAAACAAATCATCACACTGAGCGCCCACCCCATGCCCTACTCCCTGCTGTACAACCATCCCACAAACACAAGGCCTTAGACTACTGAAAGAAATCAACTCCCAAGTAAATCAATCAAGATATTTACATGTGATGAAGACAGCAGAAGATCACTAAGCATATCACAATGCAGACAGATATAGCCCCGCCTAATAACCAAATTAAAACACCAGAGGAGACACAGACATTGGAACAACTAATCAAAGATGTTCATACAACTCTACTTAATAAAATAAATGGGATAGAAAATGACAAAAAGGAGATCAAGAAGACAGTAGAAGAGCATAAAGAGGAATTTGAAAGAATAAATAGAAAAATAGCAGAAATCACAGAGATTAAAGACTGTTGACCAAGTGAAAAACATACTAGAGGCACACAACACCAGATCTGAAGAGAGTAAAGAAAGAATAAGTGATATAGAGGACAGGTTAGTTGACTTTGAAGACTCAAAACAGCAAATGGCCAAATAAAAAGGAAAAAATTGAATGCGAATTCAGGGAAATGATAGACTAAAACAAAGCACAATATAAGAATCACTGGTGTCCCAGAAGGAGAAGAGAGGAGTAAAGGGCTAGGAAGAGTAGTTGAGGATATAATGGGGGAAAACTTCCCAACCCTCACAAAGGACATAAATATACAAGTCAAAGAATCTCAAAGAACTCCAAACAGAATAAATTACAAGTCAAAGAATATCAAAGAACTCCAAACAGAATAAAAGAAATAGGCCTTCCCCAAGGCATTTACTAATCAGTCTGTCAAATGTTGAAGAGAAGAAGAAAATTCTGAAAACAGCAAGAGAAAAACAATCTACTACATACAAGGGAAATCAAATAAGACTAAGTCCAGACTACTCAACTGGCACTCTAGAGGCGAGAAGGCAGTGATATGATATAGTCAAGATCCTGAAAGAGAAAGACTTTCAGCCAAGAATTCTGTACCCAGCCAAATTGTCCTTCAAATTTAAGGGAGAGATTAAAGTTTTCACGGACAAAGAAGACCTGAAAGAATTTGTCAACAAGAGACTGGCTGTACAAGAAATACTAAAGAGTTCTGCCAGCTGAAAAAAAAAGACAGGAGAGAGAGGTTGTAGGAGGGCACAGAATTAAAGAGTATCACTAAGGGTAATCCAAAGAATACTAAGAGAAAGAGGCAAAAGAATATATAGATCTGACAAATAAAATAAAAAAGATAAGACAGTGGGATCAAGTAACACATTTTCAGTAATAACTTTGATTGGACATTTCTATAGACTTGTTGTAACTGGGACATTTTCTTGGCTTTAGAAATGTAAACTAGCAACTTATTAAATTCCCCTTTTTAAAAGCCATTCCATTTCTGGTATATTGCATTCCAGCAGCTAGCAAACTAGAACAGATGGAAAAAGATTTTCCATGCAAGTTGCAACCAAAAGAAAGCAGAAGTAGCTATACTAATATTGGACAAAATAGACTTTAAATGTAAAGGCATCATAAGAGACAAAGAAGGACACAATATACTTATTAAGAGTCAATTCACCAAGAAGATATAACAATCATAAATATTTATGCTCCTAATCAAGGAGCTCCAAAGTACATGAGACAGACATTGGCAAAATTGAAGGGAGCGATAGGTGTTTCAATAACAGTAACAGTAGGAGACTTCAATACACCATTCTCCTCTATAGACAGAACAACCAGGCAGAAGATCGATGTGGAAATAGAGAAGTTAAATAACTTGATAAAAGAATTAGACCGAACAGACATATATAGTCATTGCACCCCAAAGCACAAGGTTATACATTCTTCTCTAGTGCTCATGGAACATTCTCTAGGATAGATCATATGCTGGGGTACAAAATAGGTCTTTATAAATTTAAAAATATTGAAATTATTCAAAGCACTTTCTCTGATCACAATGGGATGAAACTGGATCTCAATAATCACCAAAGAATGAGAACATTGACAAATACATGGAGATTAAATAACACTCTTAAACAACCAGTGGGTAAAAGAAGAAATTGCTAGAGAAATTAGTAGTTATCTAGAGATGAATGAAAATGATAATACACCTTATCAGAACTTATGGAATGCAGCAAAGGCTGTACTGAGAGGGAAATTTATTGCCCTAAATCCCATATTAAAAAACAAGAAAAAGCAAAAATTGAGGACTTAACAACAAACCTGGAGGAACTTGAGAAAGAACAGCAAACTAGCCCTAAAGTAAATAGGAGAAGAGAAATAACAAAGATTAAAGCAGAGATAAATGAATGAAAGAACAAAAGAACAATAGAAAGAATTAATAAAACCAAAAGTTGGTTCTTTGAGAAAATCAATAAAATTGATGTCCCACTAGCAAGACTGGCAAAGAAAAAAGAAAGGGGATGCAAATAAACAAAATCAGAAATGAGAAGGGGTATGTTACCACAGACCCTGAAGAAATAAAAGAAATCATAAGAGGATACTATGAATAACTATACGCCAACAAATTAGACAACCTAGATAAAATGAACAAATTCCTGGAGACACACAAACAAGCTGCACTGACTCAGGAAGAAATAGAAGATATCAACAAACCAATCACAAGTAAAGAGATTCAATCAGTCATCAAAAATCTTCCTACAAAGAAAAGCCCAGGCCAGACAGCTTCACAGGGGAATTTTATCAAACATTTCATAAAGAACTAACATCAATCCTGCTCAAACTTTTCCTAAAAATTGAGGAAAATGGAACTCTACCTAACTCATTCTACAAAGCTAATACTATTTTAATGCCAAAAGTGGGTAAAGATGTTATAAGAAAGGAAAACTACAGGCCAATCTCCCTAATGAACATAGATGTAAAAATTCCCAATAAAATATTAGCAAATCATATCCAACAGCATATTAAAAGAATTATACACTAAGACCAAGTGGGGTTTATACTAGGAATGCAAGGATGATTCAACACAAGAAAATCAATTAATGTAATACAGAACACTAAAATTGAAAGGGAAAAATCACATGAGCATCTCAATTGATGCTGAAAAAGCATTCAACAAAATTCAGCCTCCTTTTCTGATAAAAATATTTGAAAAGATAGGAATCAAAGGTAACAACCTCAATATGATAAAGGGAATATATGAAAAGCCAGTAGCCAGCATCTAACTCAATGGAGAGAGACTAAAAGCTTTCCTGCTAAGATCAGGTTTAAGAAGAGAATGCTCACTGTCACCACTATTATTCAACAGTGTGCTAGAAGATCTAGATAGAGAAATCAGGCAGGACAAAGAAAAAAAAGGCATCCAAATTGGAAAGGAAGAAGTAATGCAGATGATATGATACTATACTTGGAAGATCCTGAGAAATCTACAGCAAAGTTACTTGAGCTAATAAACAAATTCAGCAAGGTGGGAGGATATGAAATTAATGTGCAAAAATCAGTAACATTTCCATATACAAGCAATGACCCAGATGAGGAGTCAGTTAAGGAAAAAAATCCATTCAAAATAGCAACTAAAAGAATCACATACTTAGGAATGAACTTAACTAGGGATATAAAGGACTTATATATAGAAAACTATATAACATTGCTAAAAGAAATCAAAGGAGATTTAAATAAGTGGAAAGACATTCCCTGCTCATGGACAGGAAGGTTAAATATAGTTAAGATGTCAGTTCTCCCCAAATTGATCTACAGATTCAACACAGTACCAATCAAAATTCCAATAACCTACTTTGAAGATTTGGAAAAGCTAACTACCAAATTCATCTGGAAGAGAAAGAGACCCCTAATAGCTAAAAGCATCCTAAAAAGGAAGAATGAAGTGGGAGGATTAACACTCCCTGACTTTAAAACATATTATAAAGCCATAGTGGTCAAGACAGCATGGTACTGGTGCAAAGACAGAAGCATTGACCAATGGAATCAAATTGAGAGTGTAGAAATAGACCAACAAATCTATGGTCAACTGATTTTTGACAAGGCCCCTAAATCCTCTGAACTGGGACAAAATAGTCTTTTCAATAATTGGGCATAGAAGAACTGGATATCAATAGCCAAGAGAATGAAAGAGGACCCCTGTCTTACAACCTACACAAAAATTAACTCAAAGTGGATCAAACACCTAAATATAAAACTATCACCAAAGCTTCTAGAAGAAAATGTAGGGGAACATCTTCAAGACCTAGCAATAGGAGGTAGCTTCCTAAACTTCACATGCAAAGCACAAGCAACAAAAGAAAAAATGCATAAATGGGAACTCCTCAAAATCAAATGCCTCTGCACCTCAAAAGACTTTGTCAAAAAGGTTAAGAGGCAGCCAACTCAGTGGGAGAAAATATTTGGAAATCACATATCAGACAAAGGTGTGGTTTCCTATATATATAAAGAAATCATACAACTCAGCAACAAAAGAATAAACAACCCTAATATAAAATGGGCTAAAGATATGAATAGGCATTTTTCTGAAGAGCAATTATGGATGGCTCAAAAGCACATGAAGAGATGCTCATTTTCATTGGCTATAAGGGAAATACAGATCAAGACTACAAATAAAGGAAATGCAGATCAAGACTATAATGAGATATCACCTCATACCTATAAGAATAGCTGCTATTAAACAAACAAGAAACTACAAATGCTGGAGAGGATGTAGAGAAACTAGATACTTGTGCACTGCTGGTGGGAATGTATAATGGTGCAGCCACAGTGGAAGACTGTTTGGCAGGTCCTTAAGAAACTAAATATTGAGTTACCCTATGATCCAGCAATAGCACTACTTGGTATATACCCAGAAGAGCTGAAAGCAATGACACAAACAAACACAAACTTTCACACTGATGTTCATAGCAGCATTATTCACAATTGCCAGAAGGTGGAAACAAACCAAATGGTCATCAACAGACAAGTGGATCAACAAAATGTTGTATATATGTACGATGGAATATTACGTGGCAGTAAGATAAAATGACATCCTGAAGCACATATCAAGATGGATGAGCCTTGAGGACATACAGCTGAGCAAAATTAGCCAGACACAAAAGGACAGATACTGTATGATTCCACTTTTATGGCCAGCAAAAAGGTATAATCAGAGGCTTATTATACAGAATATAGGGGACTGAGAGATACACAGAAACTAGAGATGGATGAACCGTTAGCTAACAAGGTTAAACTCCAGTATAAGGAATGAAGGTGATTCACTAGTGGGTCTAGAAGTAATATTACCATATTGAAGATGAGCAAGATTGAAAGGGGTTGTATAGACCTACTTGTCCCACTGATTCACACTAGAAATGTGAATTAGTTCTCCTAAGAATTACTTCAAAGATATGATTCTTGTATAAAGAGTGTTAAAGTCCAGGGTACAGAGGGAAAACTGCTATTGCATGCTATGAGCTATGTTCACAAGGAAACCATCAGCACTACCACAGCAACAGCAGAGGTAAATAATGGGGTGAGGGACAAGAGTTAAGAGGAAGTTTAGAGTTCCTATTTGGTGAGGGTGTGTTTATTGGTTTTCTTTCTCTTGCGAACAATGAAATTATCTAAAATTGAGAATGTTGTGGATTTGGGGCCTTCCACATGATGCCCAGTGAATGCAGGTGGCTGAAGGATGCACTGATGGAGAAGCAGATTGGCGAACGAGGGTGTATACTTATGAATGAAGGCTGTGCTGCTACAAAAAGGAACAATGTAGTGAGGCATGCAACGAAGTGAATGAACATGTGGGACATTTGGTGAGACAAAATATGCCATAAACAAAAGAACAAGAATGGTATGGTCACCTTTAGAAAATGCTTATAAGACAACAGGAACCTGGATTGTAAGCTTTTAGAGCAGACACATTAAGTCCAGAGTGGTGATTATTATATCTGGATTCTGAGAGGCTGTTTTATATATATAACCTGATGTTTAGAGATAAGAACAAAGCCAAACAGGCTGGGGTTAAAGTGATTCAGAACACAGAGGTAGGGAAGACAGCATCCTTATTTTAGAACCACACATACTCTTTAAGACCAAAGGAAGAAAGGTTTATTTGATCTGGAACTGAAATTTTCTGTAGTGCATAATCTAATTCAACCTATCTGTATAGCTCATTTGAACTGAAACACAGGGAGCACAGAATAAGAAAGAGGTCCTTTAATTCTGTATAGATTATTGTAATGCCTGGAAGCATCCTAGAATATATTAAGCAGATAATAAAAAAGTATTGGCAAAGTCCCCTGAGGGAGGGGAGAAAGAATATGGAACCATTAAGCCTTACCATCAGGGAATCCCCTGATACTGTTTCAAACTTTAGGGACACCCAAGTCAATGCCAAGCCCTCGATCATGAGGCTTACTCTTGTGAAGCTTATGTAGGTAGTGAATAAGCTTAGACTACCTATAGGCATGTCTAAGAGTTACTTCTGGAGGACCTCTGTTGTTGCCCAGATGTAGCCTCCGTCTCTCTAAGCCCAACCCTACAGGTGAAATCATTGCCCTCTCCCCTACATGGGACAAGACATCCAGTGGTGAAAGTCTCCCTGGCAATGCGGGAGAGGACTGTCAGGGATGAATCCAGACCTGATACATGGGATCAGCAATTCCATCATGACCAAAAGGGGGAAAAGAAGTGTAATAAATAAGGTATCAGTGGCAGAGAGAGTTCAAATAGAGTCGAGAGGCTACTCTGGAGGTTGCTCTTATGCAAGCTTCAGGTATACCTTGCTACCTTTCATAACCTGCCAACCCCCAACATGGACCATTTCATCCAATCCTGAAGAACACCTAGGTCAATATATAAGATTCCACAATGGTTATATACAGTAGAGTAATTTTTCAGAAACCTACAACCTCCAGATGGGTCCCTGGTCCAGATAAGTCCTGAAACCTAGCCCAGCCTCTCCAGAACATCAGATAGTTCCATCTCCCAACCCCATATTAGTGACAGACCCTTCCAGTATGAAAAATTTAGAATGGCCATAGCCCAAACAACCCCAAAGAGAGGTATGGAAAGATCAAAGGTGATGGTGGAGTTATAAAGAGAAGATAGGATTTAACAAATGAATATGAATGCTGAATCATTAAATTGATATCTCTTTTAGTCTCCAGTATTTTAGAGCAGCTAGAAGTAAAAATCTAAAATTGTGAAATTGTAACCCACATCAAACTCTGAAATATGTTCTACAGCTAATTGTGGTGCTGTGCTTTGAAATTTGTAGCTTTTTTGTATATATGTTACTTTCCACCAAAAAAAGCAGGAAAAAAGTCAATTGTGATGATAAAAAAAAATATTTATGCCCTCTAGTCTCCTATGTTCTGTAGTAGCTACAAGGAAAAATATGAGAGGATCATATGGTAGCCCATTACAAACTCTAGGATCTGTCTTCTAACCACTTGTTTAAGAGTGTTTTGAAAACTATTGCTTTTTTATTTCTTTGCTTTGTATATATGTTATATAATACAATTTTTAAAAAGTTTAAAAATTTTTTTAAAAGGTTACACCCACATTTGGGTATATCATATCACCATAGAAGCAACCTAATTAATAGGTCCCACACTGCAATATTGAATCAAGGAAAGGACATGGGCTTTTCTGAGGTACTTAAAAGTTTCAAACCAACACATACCAAAATGAATGTGCAAGAAAATTCTCGGTGCTGATTTAGTGGGGGGTCTCTAGAATTCCATTTCTTATTTCTCTAGACTAAAACTGAAAAGATCCATTTATTCCAATTCCTCAGAGATAATTCTATTTTCTCCATTAAAGCACTACTTCCCTATTTCTCTCAGAAATATGAAAATCACCCTCTGCCCTTTTAAGGCTTTGAACAAATTAGTTGTGCTTAAGTCTAGATGCAGCACCTCTTCAAGAAACTCCATGCCAAGTGCTAGGGAAATTTTGCTAAAACCTGTGCTTCGTAATATCCCAACAGAGCTCCATTTCCTCAGAATGGGTTAGGAGCTATGTGACCAGGGACCAAACAGAGACAGCTTGAACCCTCCTCAACGGTCATGTTTTGGCTCCAGTTCTGCTTCCGGAGCCCATTTTGGTTGAGCCCAAGCCCACGGGATAAATGCTAGGGCAGGAAAAATGACCTAAGCAGCAGTGCTCTGATCCCAAACCAGTTTATTCTAGGAAAACTAGCTTTCACCAAATTCCTGTCTAAACTTCCTTCCAGGCACCAGTGCTGGTGGCGTGCAGCAAATGATTTATGATCTACTTTGGTTATGATGAAACCTGTGACAGGAATTGCAGGTCTGTAGTAAAGCAAGGCAGAATTAATTTGACTTACACAATTCTGTGCATGTGCAAGTTATTTAGCTTACAAAGTCATCTTTTGTTTCGGGAACACCCAACCCCCAAATTCTTCCTCAGACCATTCCCTACGGTGGAGCTATAACTTAGACCATGTGTTGCTCTGCCTCTTATTAGAATATATTTAATTAGCATGTAGGCTTTGTTTTTCATTCAATTATTACTGTAAGGTTGGAAACACAATTGCCAGGGCAATCTGGATGGGAAGACACACAATTCAGCTTTTATTAAAATCCCAAATTAGCTCAAATGTAACTGTGTTCTTGTTTCCTTCCCATCACTAAGAAGTAAAAAGGATGGCGATTTCTCCCTTTTGTATGTTCTTTCAAAGAGTATTACTGACATCTATAAGTTTCCCTGAATTTACTGGCCTCAATATTTCTACTAACATTAATATCATTCCATTCTCCAAAATCATAAATTTCCCTCTTGGATTCTCACACTAACCAATTCCACCCTCCAAGAAAATAGAAAAAGGAATACAGGAACTATCTATTCCACTCACCAATGCTTTAAATTCTAACTATATCCAAGTCTTAGGTCAAGTTACACTTCCACCATGAAGTCCCATTTAGTCCTCCTAGAATCTTTTCCTCTTCTGCACTTCTAACATTCTAAACCCACAAACCTCGATGAGCATTTTCCCATGTCCCTTGTATTGCAATTTATCATTTTATCTATATTTGCTTGTTCTCCAACTAGAACATAACTTCTTTCCACCATTAATTTCTCTGATAAACATTTACCAAACAATAACTATGTTCTAGGTACTCTAACATGTGTTAGTGTTGCAAAAATATATAAGAAAAAATTGTCTTCAACAAGTTCACAGGCTAGTAAGCAAAGTAGTGGTTTATACACTGCTTTGTCTTGGTATATGAATGCTAAATCTTGAAAATGATATAATAAACTAATATCTAAAATCCTCAAATGGCATGAGATTCAAGTAAGTATTATAAATTTCTCAGTTCTTTATGAGAAACTTTCCTGAAGGAGTCCAAGCAATGCTTCTAAGCCCCCTTCTTAAGATTCTATAGAATCTCTGCCTTAGCGTACTTATTTTGGCAAAGCTATGACTTAAAAAAGAAACTTATTGATTCTTCCCTTGAATAGCTCAGAAAAAGGATTACAATCCACTCTTTTTCCACCTCCTTCATCTAGTTCCAATGTAATCTCCAGCCTCCATGATATTAGTGAGACAGTTAAATGCTGTTCCTAGAAAAATTCATCAATTCCAGCTATCCCTTGAAGGGCTGATCCAATAAAGAATTAAAGAAATATATTCTAAAATATTGCTAGATTCAGATTAATATAGCTGATGTGACCTGTTCAAACTTTTTCTTGATTAAGTAAAAAGGATGAAAACTTATGGGGATAATTGGGTATATACTTGAGATTTCAAAGATTTCAATTTACATGCAAGCAGATTTTAACCCTACTGCTCCAGGTGTCAGGAAGCAGGAAAGACCCCGCTGTAAATGATCATGATCCTTTGTGAGCATGAGAATACAACTTCTGATGTTCGTGGATATTCCATCAATGTTAGTCAGAAATTCATGTGAAATCTTCCCTATTCATCATTGTCAAGATGACAGATTCAATCTAAACTTAGAAAGGTCCATCCCTAATATAAACCCAAATGATTCTGGACAGTAAATGTCTAATGAGTAAAACCCTGAACTAGTCTTGCAGAAAGACATTTATTACCATCCATTCTATTCAGTGTGGTATCAGTTTTTCTCCTTGTATCCCAATTAAAAAGTTATTTTCCCCTCCAAATGGTGGGAAGGTTAAAAATTACCACAACACAAACATCCCCAGCAATGTTACAAAGAAGAATGAACACACGAGAGTACAGGTCATCCCTCCAGGTATTGTTATAAGTAGGTATCTGGACAGTATTTACCCTACTTAACTACTGAAGTATGTTTAATATGCTGGAAACCAATGAGGCCAAAGCATGCTATCATGCCACTCAAGACCATTCCTGTTTAGGTATCGTGCCTCGTCAATATCCCTGCATAGCGCTAGAAACAGTGAAAGTGCAAAAGATACCCTTGAGGTGTGCCTCTCTGTCACTAATGGCCTCAGGCATCATTGTCCTATGGATGTCTATAGAAATTCCAGATTCTATTTTGTATCTGCCAGGATTGGCCCTAATAGACACTGTCTCCATAATTCCATTTCTGTCTCATCTTGACCACTTTGGAGACCCTGCTCACATTACTCATCCTTGCCTGATCCCTCCCAGGGAGACTCATGTCAGTTGCTGAAGACACATTTCAGCTCACAATGATCATGGTGGGTGACCTTGCACAAGAAGAGCTAAATCAGGACTCGACTGAAAAGGCTACAAAATCTCACCATGCATGCAGTGGCCAAATCCAGCCAGAAGTCGGGAATCAGGTTCTAGAACAATTATAGCTCAGTATCTTCCACATGACTGATTCTTATTAAATGTTACATAGCTTTGAGAATCCTAAAATCTCACTACTGTTTAAAGACAGAGGCCATTAGGAAATTAGGAGTTAATGCTAGCTGAAAAAGAGGAAAAGTTTATCAAATAGTTATATAAAGAAACACAGTTATGCCTGAGCTACTCTGCTTAAAGGTCAAATTAACTCATATCCATACCTCTTCTGATTAACAGGGCAAGTAAAGATAATCCCCCACTCTACACTCCCTGCCTGTCTAGCATGAAGGAGAGTTCACCATGGCAAGCAGTGTGTCATTTATTAGGCTTCTTTCAGACAAATCCACTTAAAGTCACCTAATTACAGGACGTGCTGTGTCCAGACACTTCCTCAGAACAGCACAGTAAAGAAAAGCATCAGTAATTGGTTAAAATGTGTCAGGTACACAGTCTTTCAAGTAGAGAAGGCTCTGCAAATGTCATTTCACACACAATAGATTGTTACCAAAAATTCTTGATATAATACCAAGGAAATGCAAAGCCAAGGGGTATCAAAGGAAACACTACATCCTGCTCAATGCATGTATCCCTTCATTGGATCAGTGAGCATTTACAGGACTTAGAATGAGGTTATTGGTGTTGAGATAAAGTCTTAGCCCTCCTGCCATGAGTACAAATAAATAGAAAGAGCGAGAGATAGGGAGAGAACCCAAGTGCTAGGGATAGAAAGGACACTACAATAAATCCTCAACTATTTCTAAATTTGTGCCTCTGATTTTCTCTTTTGCCCCAGGTAATGGTTTGTGTATCCAAGGAATGCTGACTACCCTAGACAAGGCATGTTTGGAAGGAGGCATAACCTACACAAAACAACTCCACAGCCAGCATGAAGAGATAAGATCAGAGAGACACCAGAAGACTCAGGAGCAGTTCACAAGGAGTCAAAAAACAAAAGTAGACAATTAAGTAAAAGGGAAATTGTGCCCTTTTATAAGCCACGTTCTTTTGTACAATCATCTGTTAGTCATGCAATACCAAGGAACAGTTATAAATGGATTTTTCTCACTTCCAGTAATTCACATACACACAAGGATAAAGCACTTTTCATCCCAGGGACCAAAATGTCATGAGAGGCCTTTTAAAGTCATGAAGTCTGACAACAAACTTTCAAGTAATTCCCTTAAAGAATTTATCTGCATGCCATTAGAGTCATTAAATATGTACTAAGGCCTCCTACCTAACAGACAAAGGCTAGGGAAAGAAACATCAATGAGGAAGACAGATTCAGTGACAGCTCACATGAAAAATTCAGTCTCCGGAGACAAGGGGAAGGGGAGGGCAGAGGTAGACAATGAATAACATGCTCCACAGGACCAAGTCTGGTGGTAAAGCCGAAAGTCGAGCACTTCTCTACCTAGTCATGGCTCACCTCTACCCCTGCCCATAGCTGGCTCCATGAGTCATCTTCAGATGAAAAGGGACTCACCATCTCTGAGTCAGGACTCCAGTGAGGTCAGTCAAATTGCAGGCAAGTTCAGGCTAGAAGACTTTTTATTTCTGTTTATTTTTCAATCTAAGCCATTGCACCAATTCTTCGAATGTCTCCAGGTGACTGAGTCACAAACACTTTTATCATCAGTGGTCCTTGACATTAAATAAATTGATTGCACCAGAACAGAAATCAGCTGCATGCTAAGTGATGATGGCTTCCCTGAACTGCAGAGGGCAGGGATGTTTCTATGTCTATCAAAACTTTTAAAGTCAGTATGAGCAGAAGAAAAAATATATATTTTTTAATCCAAAGAGACTTGTCTTCTTTCTCACGAGCATCAACATATAATGACCAACAGCAACATTTCCCGGTAGTACATTCAACTGAACCAAATTAGATTTGTGTTTAAATATAATTATTCTATCTAAAAACTCAAAGCATATCCACATACTTTATCATTCTGCACATCAAGTTATTATTTATATCCTAATTCTGACAATTATAACCTTCTTTACACTGTTTAACATGTCAGGTATTTATTAAGTATCTCCTTTACACTCACCCTGGGGAAGGAAGACTTTTAAAACATAATAACTTTTCTTAAGGATGTTATCATTTATTTGGAGAGAACAAGTAAATATGGGTGAAATAATTTATGGGTAAGCAAGTACATAGGATATGAAACAGTATTAAATCACAAAAAGGGAAATTGAAGATAGAGACAAAGAATAGGATACTAATTCATGGCATCTCATAAGCTTCTAATTGTATGATAGAGTGAAATTAAGAAGGGAACGATCAATAGACTTATAGCTCATCAAAAAAAAATGGAAGGCTTCTCTGAGGGACATGAAACAATTTCAAAAGTCTGTAGTATTTGTGTAACCTGATTCAAAACTAGCTAGAATTGGGGGTCAGGTCTTACAAGTCTTTTGTCCTCTCTCCAGCAGGACCAGCCTGAGGATATGTGAGGTACCAGGCAAATAATCTTATGGAGTCCTTGTCTAAATAAACTATTTGATTTTAAAAGGTATCAAAACATTTGTGAGCCTTTTTGATGCGTAGTAATTACTGATGAAGGTTTGGAATTGTGGATAGAGAAGAGACCCTTTCACATGTGTCTAGTTTCCAGTCAGTGCATGAAAAGATCCTTTGTAGCATCCAGATACTATCTTTTCTTGTTCAGATTAAGGAATTATTCCTTTTGTTTTTTATTGTTAGGTGTGCCTTCTTGGCTGATTTTTATCTCTTGCCACAAGACAAACTTAGAAGCATTGTTATTACAATGCTATGGTTTTTGGAACATAACTGTATTGAAACAATATAGATCTGGCCATGGCAGTGCCATAATACCTTTTATTTAATGCTGCTTTTATCCTTACTCTTTCTGTATACTATACACAAAGACTGACTTTCAACACTCTCTCATGGTTCATGCACTGGGCTTAGTTGATGATGACCACAAATGTGAATCTTACCCAGGAATTGTGACCATAATTCATTGGCTGGCAATGTTGAAGTTACAGTTCAGCATTTTGTTGTATGAACATAGAACAACACATCTTCCAACCACGTTTTCTATTAAACTTCTTATGCCATAAAAATTGTATCCCTAGAATGTGATCTCTTTCGAGTAAACCGTAGCTTGTCTTCCAAATCTCACCACTGGACCCAAGAGTGGAGAAGAAAGAGTGGAGCGAAGAGTGTCACAGGAATGTCAATTAGCATAGCTTAAAACTAACCCAGGAAAGCTTAACATTATCACATGTCCAGAAGCAACTCTGAGGACATCTGTTAGAATAGCCTTTTGGTGTGGGGCAAAAGTAGTCTTCAAAGGTCCTGGAGGAGATAGGTGCAGCCATCCCGAGAAGACTGCCTGATGTTGGCCCAGATCTGGCAGAAGGGATGGTGCCGATGCTCGTCTGCTACCATTCCCACCATCCTCAAGTGCTACAGACTGGAGGCAGCATTGTGGTGGGAACGCTGATGAGTTCTGACACATGGCACATGCACATAAACACACAGCTCAAGCCAAGTGTTGTCAAGTGGCCACTGTTACCCCAGAGCCCTGAACTCATCCTGTGAGTAAGCATCCTCCAAAATTGGCATGTCAGCAACATCAGTAGTCCAATCTCATGAAATTCACTGAAAGAAATTTTGAATGCCCGTGGGAACAATGTTCTTACTAAAACACCCTCCTTAAATTAGGGCTCCGCCTTAGGGCCTCAGAAAAAAATATCATAGGTTCATAGGCTAGAGGGTAGGAGGGTACCCTACAGAGGAGAAATGGGCAACAAGGGCCAGCCACATGGCTCCAGCTCCAGGCTCAGGACAATCTATCCAGATGGCATTGCCAGTCCTGCCCAGTCTAAGCCATCAGAATGGGACTCAAAATACTGAGGTAAGCATTTCCTGAAACTGGGATCTACACATGACCAGGTGTGAGCTCAGAATATAGCTCATCCCACATGTACAAAGAAGGCTGAGAATGTTTTAAGAAAGGCTCTGCAAAATGAACTCCACTTGCCCAAATCTCAGGGCAAAATTAACCTCTACAGCATCTCACATGATTCAGGGTAAGGACTAAATGTATGATGACTTTAATAATTCATAAATTAAATAATTAATAATTATTTGTGAATTAATAAGTATTTGTGAATAATTATTTGTGAATTAATAATTCACAAATAATTCTTGATTTATCTATGAAAGAAAAACAGGAAGTGATCCAAAGAGCAGTAAATATACCCCTTCAACCTCTTCTGCTGTTCCCCAAATAGACTGAAAATTAGTTTTCCTTTTGCATACTCATTTGGAATATAGAAACTGTGGGGAATTAGCAGCTGGAATCTCTTCTTCTCCAGCCCAGTTGGAAACTCCAGTCAGTGCTACATGAAATTCTGTTTTTATTCTGTCAAGTAGGAGCTAATTCTCTTTAAGAAAAATGATAAAAACTCTAAATGCAAAGTAAGCAAATATTTGTTTATAATGAGAAAAGTCACAACAAACCTTTCACTTAATATTATTAGCACTGCTACAGGTTTGTTTCCTAAACATAGGAATTCTGATTAATTTTTGGCACTTTCTGTAATAAAAGAAAAACATATGATACGCATATAGTTATGTGAAGTGTTTTATTAAATATTCCTGCAGAAAGAACTGTTGAATTGACAAGGTGTTGATGAGAACCTAATCCTCCATTTATAATTTTGCATGTCTGATGACTAGCTTCTGGCTTCACACATTTCAAGCTTTGTTTCTCTTCCACTATCCATGTGTTTTTACTCATATCACGATATGACCTTCGGTCCTACTTTTCTTTTTTATCGTGACACTATTTGAATTGGCATAGTGGGAGAGGGGCGAGAGCAGTACTACTAGAAGCCATTCATTTTTTCATTTGGACAGCAAAAATTAACTGGAATGCAGGGAATTCTTGGTAAGCTACATACCTATATCTCATTATGTTCAAACAATGTATTCCCAACACAACTTTCTCTGAGTTTTAAAGGCCCAGGACCACCCAAAGTCACCTGGCATGAGGATCAGTATAATAACAGGGAAGTTGAACTAGAAAGAGATTTGTTCTTAACCCACTGAAGTTAAAATATCCTACTTTTGTCAACTTTACAAAACTATATAACTATGTTCATACATTGCTAGGGATATTCCTAGATCTTGATATTGTAGAATAATGAAAATGGGCAATGAAAAGAGGGTCTCTAAAACTCAAACTTCATTAGCTTCATGGTAAAACCACCTCTGCAACTGAAACAATATACTTTCGGGAATAAGGATAGTGATACAAATTTTTGAGTCTCTACATACATATATTAACATAGAATGCCACAAGTAGCATGGACAAAATTATTTGCAAGAGTGAAATTTCAACCATTTATGATCATTCTTTGAGAGAAATTCCTACCATTTACGATCATTCTTTTTTAATTATGCACTTATTAACTTTAAACGGTAAGAGTAAAAAAAGTGACCCATGGATCTTTCCAACTTGTTTGGTTGAATTTCTCTAAGAAAGTGAGCAGAGATCCAGACGTGGTAGAGACTCAGATCTTTTCAGTAGAATCCTAACTTCAACGTGGCATATCTTTTCAATTATTTCTTTTAGACATTGGAAGTAACCAATCAAGCTCAGTTTCCTGTTATAGAATCCTCATTCTTTCCAGCTCTACACAAATCTGTTTTCCTCCTGAAATGAGCAAAAATTCATCAGAATCCAAGTAAGCCAGCTTCTATTCATTTCCCCAAATCATTCAATGTGGAATTAAAAATTTTTACTTATATAGCTGTTAGCTCAATTATGTTTCTTGAATTACTCCATGATTTCTTATGTTAACAAAGTTACTTATGTTATAATGATCTTACTATTCATCTCTTTGTGCTTCTGCATTATTGATACCAGGTTCTCAATTGCCAAATTTGCTGAGATGGTTTTATAGAGTTAAATCTATCAGGGGAGAATACTTAATTCTAAATCTCCCACTTTGCTTCTCAAAAAAAAAAAAAAAAAAACACCTGGAGGAAGAAGGAAAAAACAATGCGAAAAAAAAAATCATCATATTCCATGGAACAAGTGGCAGACAAAACCCCAGACTCTAAAAGAAGGTAAGCGCCACCAAAAGCAGCTGAGATTTTGCCATGCGGAAAGCATCAAAGAATGCAGCAAAAGAAAATAGACAGTACAGGGGATATAGTTGCAGTTAGCATCAAAAATCACTATCAAATATATGACAGCTGAAGAAAAGTGATGGGCGATCCCACGTAGTACCTGCACACATAAACCCTTAAAAGAGAGGAAACAAACTTAGAATGCCATGCCTGCATCCCACGGTGGTAGTTGGTCAGCAAAAGACACCAGTGAGATGTAGAACTTGTAGTAAAAATCCTCCTGAACACAGTTAGGTTTGGAGACACAGCTGAGAGGCACCATAAGGTTTGGAGACATAACTGAGAGGCACCATGTGTAAAAGAAAGTCTCTCACTAGAGCAACAGAAAAGAAATCCTGTCATCTGAAAATAGAAAGGCTACTCCCTTCTATTCCCTCCCTCTACCATCTCTGTAGAAACTTTCTACTTATTCTAACATGAGTAACAAAACCCAGAAATACATGGAAGCCACATGTGTGTCAAGGAGCATCAAAACCTTCCTATAAAGATGATGGGAACTCATCAGTAAAAAAAAAAAATAGTTACAATGAAATGGAAGAAAATTGTACCATTATTGTACCATCATTTTAAACAATGAATAAATTATAGCTATAAAAAAATCACAAAATGAGGGGTAGCCAGATTATAGGAAGAAATGAAATAGGAATAAACAGGTATGAGGAAAACAAAAAACAGAAGGAGAAAAAATCACTGCAGTTTCAAAGAAAAAAAATGGTATGTGTATAAAGAAGAAGAGATGATGAGGAACACACATTAATATTCATGAAATATGCAATTTAGAAAACAAAATGAGACAAAATAAAGAAAGAATTAAACATTAGAGAGAAAATAATATACAGTAGACAAGAAATGGTGTTCAGACATAGGTATAATTGGAGTTCCAGAAAAAGAGAAAACTAACAGAATGCTACAGAACACATAGTTTTAAATATAAAGAAATTTTCTGGAATAAAGGCAGCATTAATCTATAGATGAAAGAGCATATTGTGCATCAGTGAAAATAACTCAAGGTCAGTCAATGTGAAAACCTAGCCTAGTAAAGATATTATCATACTGTGGAACTTTATAAAGAAAATACTCATTTGGCATCCAGGCAAAAATTCTAAGTCACATACGACTTAAAATTGGGCTGGCATCAGACTTCTCCCCAGCAACATTGAATGCCACATGGCCAGGGAGCAAAATCTAGAAAATACTTGAGAAAAAGTGAAGGGATTTATGTACAGTCAAGAATTTCAGATCCTTGAAAGTGGGATGCACAGATTTTATATTTAGCTTGCAGTACATCAACCACCAAAAGCTGATGAGCAAAACTTTGGCAAAAGGGCTGGCAGTAAAACTGAATATATTTAAGTGCAAAGCTAGGACAAAAACCTAACCATGGGTAAAGGGTTATAAATTCCCTAACAAAGTAGAAACTTTCTAACTTACAAGAAATAAAAGGGAGAGAAAGAGGAAAGTAAAATAAGCTAATTTCTTGCCTTATCTCCATGTGATGACAAATTATTATCAATAAAAGTTTACCAATCAAGAATGGAAGAAAATGCGTATTTCAAAATGCAGAGGTAAATGCTAACATTTAGATCATCCTGTTGACTAGAATGGGGTGATCTAGGAGAGGGAGGATAGCCAAGGAAAAAGAACGTCAGCCCACTGAATCATGGCTCATAGTAGGGAACTAAGTGAAAAAAAGGAGAATAAGGGCATTATATTAAGGTATATTTATAAACAAATATCTATACATATATATGGAACAAAGACATCATCTTAAATGTCACAATAATGATAAGTTTAAAACTACAAGTTTATATCCAAAAGAACTGAAAGCAGGAATGTGAACAGATGTTTGCACACCAACATTTGCAGCAGCATTATTCACAACTTCCAAAAGATGAAAGCAAATCAAGTGTCATCAGCAAAAGAATGGAAAAACAAATTGTGGCATACACATATGATGGAATAGTATTCAGCCATTGAAGGGAATGAAAGTCTGATACATGTGACAATATGTATAAATCCTAAAGACATATTAAGTGAAATAAACCAGACACAAAAGAGCAAAATTAAATGTTTTCATATACAATATCAAATAATTAGAATAAGCAACTTCATAGAGCCAGAAACTAGAATAAGGGTTACCAGGGGGGCTGGAAAGGGTAGGGAACAGGTAATTAATATTTAAGAATTTCTGGTTGGAGTGATGGAAAAATTCTGATAATGGTTGGTGGTGATACAATATTGTGAATGTAATTAATTCCACTGAATTATATACTAGAACGTAGTTAAAAGGTGAAACTTTAGGTTGTATATATGTTACTAGAACAAAATTTTCAAAAGCCATAGGACTGTAAAACACAGTGAACCCTAATCTAAACTATGGACTATAGTTTAAAGTATAATTCTAATAATATGGTTTTGTAAAGGGTAAGATATTAATGCAAATTGTTAATTGTGGGAAAATTGTTGGGAGCGCATATTGGAGCTTTCTATTTTTTGCATGATTTTTCTTTAAACCTACAACTTCTTTAATGAAAAAATTTTCAAAAAAAAAAGCAAAACAGGGGGTGCAAGGGTAGTTCAGTAGTAGAATTCTTACCTGCCATTCAGGACACCGGGGTTCGATTCCCAGCTCATACACTTCCCAAAACAAACAAACAAAAAATTCAACAAATGGTGCTGTAATAATCAGACACTCACACGGAAAAAAGAATAAAATGTGACCCCTGCCATACAGCATACACACAAACAAATTCTATAAAAAAAGAAAGCAAAACACAAAGAAAAAAGACTTTTACATTCTATAAAAATAAGAAGAATTAACAAGAAATATATCTAGCCTATGAATGAATGTTAATACTTAAAAAAAAAGATTTTCAAATTAGACCGTAATTCATAACCCAATTCTGTATTGTATGAAAAGACACACCCAAAACAAAGTTGATTCAGAAATGAAAAAGAAAAGATGAGATAAGGAGTATCACAAAAAATGTAAACAAGAGTCAGGGTCAAGATCTTAATTTCAGACAAAATAATATTCAGGCCAAAAAGCACAGAGATGGACATTTTCTAGGTATAAAAGATATAACCCATGTTCTGCTGCTATAGTTACAGATATGCGCACGCTAAATAAGAAATCAGCAACTTACTAAAACAGATGTCACAGAAGGTACAATAAGAAGTTACTGGTAATGGGAATTTTAATTCACCACACTTAGCCTCTAACACATAAGATATCCATTAACTTAATTAATAAATACAACACCACGTCTCTATATATACACCACAGAGCTATTTTTTCTGGAATTATATCATTTTCATTGAAAAATAAACAAGGAAATTCTGAGAATAGAAGAGCAACAGAGAGAGAGTGCCCTATTGTTAAAAGCCTCCGTAAGTAAACTGACGTGGTTCTGATATATGACCAGACAGGCCAAAAATATTAACTAAAAGGTCTTTCTAGAAATAGGTTCAAAACCATAAATGGATTTTGTAAAGATGAAAGTGGCATCTGAAATCAGCAGAGGAAAAGCACATGTTTTAATATAGAATGTTGGAACAACTAAGTTACCTTGAGAAAAGAATCAGGGGTCTGGGTAAGGAAGGAAAGAAGGAAAAACTGGAAATGCATCAAAGATTTAAAGAGAACCAATGAAATCACTAAAATGCTGGGCAAAGAGTTTAAGCAAATTCCATTATAACCTTAAAGGAAGGGGGCCTTTCTCACCATGACCAAAATCTAGGAGCCAAGAAAGGTTGATACGTGTGATGCTAAAAATAATTTTAAAAAGTAAATCTGCATTTAAAAAAAAAAAAAACAGAAGCAACATGTAAAAAAAAATAAAATGGTAGCCACGACTTAAGCCCCTTGCTCGCTCAGGTCTAGGGCTAGTAAAGGCTTCCCACTATTCCGGGCCTCTGGGTGCTCGGTTCCGCCATTGTTCCCAAAACACTGTCAAATCGCTGTAAATCTCATTACATTTATTTATTTCAAACCTCTGAGTGGAATAGTTTCCTGCTTGGATTCCAACTTACATAGTACGCCACCTTATACATAAGAGTGAATAAAATTAATGGTTAGGGTTCATTTGCATTTATATTTTAAGAAATACTGAAAGGAAACACAAGAAACCCATGTAAGTGCTGACCTTGAAGGGTGACGGGGAAAGAGAAAAGTGTGTAGAATAGAAGAAGGGGCGAAATTATTCACTAAACATCGGCGTGCAATCTTTTCATTTTTAACCATGATAACGCATTAGCTTATTTTAAAATAATTTTTAAAAGTAAACAAAAAGAGGATATATAGGATAATATGGGGTGACAAAATAAATTTATCTTGGTTGCAAGATAAAGGAACGAGACATTCCTGTTTAACAAAAATTCCCCCAAATGTATTAAGTGGTGGGGCAGGGGAACCCAGTAGATGGAGAATAACATGTATGAAATGCTCGCATCTGCTAAGAAGGAAAGAAGGGAGGGAGGGAGTGGATGTCAGGTGCATACAAACTCTGCGCATCGCAAATATCGCTGATGATACACAGCAAACTTGTAACTATAGATTCCTTGGGAAGAAGAATCAGAAGATTGGGGAACAAGGCAGGGAGGCAGAAGTACTTTTTACGATATACTCTTTTGTACCTTTAGATTTAATTTTTTTCCACATGCATGCTATGTTTTCAATTAAAAGAAAGTAGATGATTTTTAAAAATAGGCATAATCCAACTAACATTCTTCTGAAACCAGCCACAAAAGGGGTGGAGGGTTTAATGATGTACATTCTCTGTTCCAGGGCAAACTCATCACCTATCAAGATCTATGAAACTATATCATCATTTTTCCTAGAAAATGATTGGAAGCCATCATTCAATTGGAGCATTTTAGGAAATAAGAAGTTGGTTTTGTTTTTTCATGTGTCATATTCTCCTCCTCACCTCAATTTCTATAGGAAGTTTCAGATGTAATTTTCTAACTGTCCTCTCCCTGTGGCAGTCAATTGTGAATCACTAGGTAATTAGGAATTTGATTAAAATTGTATTATTAATAATTTTACTGAAAACACTAGTTTAGAGAAGGGTAGAATTGAATAGGTAGGATTGTAATAACTGGTCTATGACTACACTCCCCCACATGGATTTATCACCAGGTTTATTTCTAGCTCCTGTACAGCTGGTTTAAAGAAAAATAAAAGCTGGGGAGAGAAACAGCAAGACTGTATCATATGTATTTAGACGTTATTTTTACTGACTTGATTAAATGTTTTTGTCCACTGAGTTCAGCCTAAATCATTGGTTAATAGATCCTTGAAGCTGGTCTGAGACTGTCCCAGTACTGTGTTTACCCTAAAAGCTAACCAAAATGATAGGGTATATCCGCTTAATTACTTTACATTCTCCTGAAGTCTTTTTAGATTAAAAAATTTTACCTGAGTACTGTCTCCCCCAAAATGTACCTTATAAATAAATGAAAAGTTTAAGGCTATATTTGTGGTATGGATTAAACATTAGAACTCGACCTGTCATAATATATGTCAAAGGATACTGTGAAAATGAATGGATGAATGGAGATGGGGCAAAGCATATTTCATTGAGATTTACTGTACATAAAATTCTGAATTTCAGAATTCTGCGTATTTCAACAAGATGGTGCCAATAGTAGTTTGTAGCATACTTTCCAAAACTTATAAGTAGTGCTAGTTTATAGTATTTGATCTGAAAATAGAGTCAATTTTAAGAAGCTTTTGTGAACTATCATTTCTCTAATGTCAGCTTGATTCAATGGATGCTTTTCAAGAGTGCCTATTATAATATTTAAACCAAAACTCATCTTCTGATAGTTTAGCTTCTTTGCCAGAAAACAAAATAGAAATTACAGGGACTATTTGTTTGTTGTTGTTACTTTAAAAATCGTTTATAATGAATGTATGCTTATTTTAGAAAAAGGAGAAAATAGGGATATGCTTTTTAAATCACCAATAATCCTGGCCATTTTTATTTTCCCTTTTTTTTACATCTAAATTTTTCCCTCGTATTGTAGTGATCATAAATAGGCTGAGAATATTTTACATATATAACCTTTGACAAGGCAATTTCACATTTAGCAATTTATTGTATGAAAATAATTATGGATGTGTGCAAAGATTTGTTTACAAGAAGTTAATGCAATATTTTCATAGTGGTGAAAAACTGATAACAACCTACATGTCAAAAATAGGGTATATGTCTTAATTTATTACAATATAGCCCAACAAAGGTATATCCTAATGCTGCAAAAATAATGTTGTAGAAGGCTACTGATTGCCCTGGAAATATGTTCATTTTATACTGTTTACTATAAAAGCAGATTATAGAATACAATATAATCCAAGTCTTGTTATGAACTTCAAAAGAAATTAATTGAGTCTCAACTATTTCTTGTCATTCTATCAGGGATTAGGGACACAACAGTGTATAAGGTAGAGTTTTTGTCTCTCTTTTACTCAAGGACACAGAAAAGTAAACATGCCATTACTGTACTATGATACGATACTGGTTGATGAGGTAATAGTTGATGTCAAGCAGCAAAAAATAAATCAATAAAACCCAATTTGTGGATGAGGGAAAAGGAAAAGGTTCAGAGACTTGGGATGGGAAGTGACACCCAAAGATGCTTCCCTTGAGGAATTAAAAACCATTCCAAAATTCAGTTGCTTAAACCAATCATGATTTGTATTGTGTGGGTTGGAAATCCTAGAAGTTCTACTGTTGGGCCATCCTGGAATCACATGTGGCTGTGCTAAAATCCAACCTCTCCAGTAGGACTAGAAGATCCAAATGGCCTCATTAATGTGCCTGGCAGCTGATGATGGCCATGGCGGGGGGATGCCCCAGTCCTCTACGTGGTTGCTCATCTTTTGGCAAGTTTGACTGGGCTCCTTCACAGCATGGTAGCCGCCGTGTTTCAAAAGGTTGAGAGCAGAGGTTGTAAGCCCTGTGAGTCCTAGCCTCTGGAGCTCACACAATGCTACTTCTGACACATTCTACTGGTCAAGGTAAGTCATAAAGCCAACCAAGATTCAAGGGGGTGAAGATAAAGTTGCCACAGGTGTGGAAATGATCCTTGGATTTCACTGCTTAATGGCTACCTTAATAACTTGACCTATTTCTGAACTTGTATCTCAAGGTTAGAAATCTCTGGGAAATAATGGATATTTTTAACTTGCATTTTTGCTTTCTTATAGTTTTAATTTTTATAAACTTGAATAATCATCCACAATATCATCAACAGTCAAGATTTAAAAAGAAAACCCATGTGTTTGTGTTTTTATTATAAAAATTTGACAAAAATATATTCTAAAATTCTACATCATTATATATAACCATAATTTAGTGCCTAGAAGTAAATTGGTTATACCAAAGGTTATGCAAAACTTCTTTCTGGAAAAGTTCAGCCAATACAAGCAGTTCACACTCATACAAGTAGTGCAGATACCTAGTTACCATTCTTCCTCAGTACTGGAGACTTAATAAAAAAGCTTAGTTAACTTGATAGCCAAAACATGTAATTACATTGTTCTAATACCTATGTCTTTGAACCTCATGAGGTTGAATTTTTTAAATATATTTATTGGCCACTTATATTTCTTCATTGGGAAAATCCCTGCTCATATCCTTGCCCATTTTATTATTATTTTATCTATTAGCCCTATGTCTAGGTAGTCATGGGTTTGTTCTAAGGAATAATTGAGAGAAAATAGTGAACATAGTTTTATAAAATTGCAAAGTACAATTCAAATATAGCATTATGGCTCACTTAGACTTTAACAGTAATTATTATCATTGTTATGCCTATTTCTCATTAATATGCTACTGCTTAAAAATAAAACATAACATTATTTAGTCTCAATTTATTAAAACTACTTGCTATAAACATTTATAATGAAGTAATAAATAAAAAATCACCTTGCCTATGATAAATGACCTTGATTTCAACAGACTTTTGACAATTATTTATCCTATGACCTTGGCTAAGTAGCAGCCATTTTAACAACTTTGATCTTTGATAGAAAAAGTAATCAGAATGCCTTTTCTCATATTTATTCCATAATAGCATTTTTTACCACCCAAATTCAAGGTATTATCTTTATTTGATGAGTCATTTCATTTGTGGAGACGTAAGTATGTGTATGATTTGTCATTTCTTTTTAAAATCTAGAAAATATATTTGTCTTAGCTATATACTTGAATAGAAAGAACTCAAAAAAACAAATTGCCAAGTCATTTGTTGCCTTTGAGAGACATCTCGCTTGGTTGTATGAAGTAAATAGATGACCAGTTTATTGAGAAGGATGGATCTAGAAGGGTACAAAAGAAAAACCATTATTCTTTTTCACCATTGTGCTTCAGATGAGCTGCAACAGATCTTTCCCAGCTACTGCAGAGCCTCTCATCCAATTTCTTAGCTTTCTCTGTCATTTTCAGGATGTTGGGTAGTCTAAAACTCAAAATACTAATCTGTCAAAATATAAATGCACATCCTTAGGGTCTTCCCTTCCACACAGCTCAGGCCTTGGAAACCTGCAGCAGGGAATGATCAAGTTCTTTCTCTCCCTGATTAACACCGCTAGCTGTAGTTATTGACTCCTTGTTCTGGTTATCTCTTGCTGAGTAGCAAATTTTGAAGCTAAAAACAACAATCATTAATTTTTTAAAAAGAATCTTCTGGGCAACAGTGGCTCAGCGGCAGTTCTCGCCTGCAATGACGGAGACCCAGGTTTGATTCCTAGTGCCTGCTCATGTGAAAAATAATACATTCATACATACATACATACATAAAAAAGAATCTGCTACTTTCCTCTCCACGTGACATCAGCTGGGGCAACTCGAAGTCTGGGGTGACTCAAAGGTTTGGGACTGAAATTATCTGAAGACTTTCTCACTCACATGTCTAGAGGGTGATCCTGGCTGTCCACTGGGGCCTTAGTTTGGCTTAGCCTGAACATCTACATGAGCCTTCCATGGGGCTGCTTGGCTTCCCCACAGCACAGAGGCTGGGTTCCAAAAGCAAGTACCCAAACAAAAAGGAAGTGGAAACTGCCAGTTCCTTAAGGCCTAGGCTTGGGAATTGGCATAGAATCACTTCTACCATACTCATGTCAAGCAGCCACAGAGTCCAGATTCAAGGAAGGGAAAAAAGACTCCATCTCCCAATCTGAATGTGACAAAGCATGCTGTCTCTTCTTGAAAATTGTTACAACATGCCATACACTTCCATAGTTGGGACAGGAGAAGAAAATGGTCTTTAAAGGACTTGACTACAATCTTGTCTTGATGCCCTCTGTGTGACAGATACTCAGACATGAGTTCTTTGGTTTATTGGTTCTAAGAGTCTCTCCCATTGGGGATTCTCCCACAGCCTGCCACCCAGGACTAAATGATATCCTTTCCAGCTGGTCCCCTGTGGCATCCCCCCACAGCTTACATGTCCAGAAATATACCTCCACCCTCTCTTTCTGCTGGGGTTGCCTCCCCCAGGCAGGTCATTTCTGGACACGCTTCTGTGGCATCTACTCAGCCATTCTGTGAGTGGCTCTCTTGAAATTTCAGGCAGAGGAAAGGGAAACACGGCACCCTCACAGTTCCTCCCAAAGAAATTCTCACTCTGTCTCAGTGAATCCATGGTATTCTCTTCTACATCTTGGAGGAGGTGATGATTTGTCATTTATCTTTTCAGAATGTGGGGAAATGTGGCATCCATTGTTCTCAGCTTTGGGGCCCCAGTCCACAGAAACTCTAGACTGCAGAAATAGTTTATCACCCTAGTCCACAGGCATCAACAACGAAGACAACAATAACATATTCATCATCATGAGCCTGAAGGACTCATGGGGTAATAATCCCTCCCATGATCAGGTTCATGTGTCAACTTAGCCAAGCAGTGGTTGAGCAAGTGCTGGCCTGTCTGTTGCAATGAGGACATTTCATAGAATTAAATCATGATCATGTCAGCTGCATCCACAGCTGATTCCATTTGTAATCAGCCAAAGGGGTATGTCTTCTGCAATGAGTGATGCTTAATTTAATCACTGAAAGCCTTATAAGGAGGATTCAGCAGAGACAGGCTCTTCCTGTTTCGGCTGGTGAGTCTCTCCTGTGGAGTTCGTCCAGACCCTCCATTGGAATCGTCAGCTTCACAGCCTCCTCTGTGGATTTTGGACTCTTCGTGCCCATGGTCATGTGAGACACTGTTATAAATTTTATATTTGTGAATGTTCTCTATTGATTCTATTTCTCTAGAGAGCCCTAACTAATATAATCACAAAAGACTTTTATTCTTTTTTATGGTCCCTTTAGATGTGCTCCATGGAGTATCCATCTTCCCCTCATCCTGAGTGAAAGCCCAAGCAAACTCATAACTTGTTTTTCTTCAGAAACAAAAGACCCTCAAGCCTGTAACTAATAGATCCAGCACAGATAAATATCAAAACTATTCATAGTGACTCCCCATCCCAACTCAAACATTTTCTATTGAAGGTGGAGAGCAGTGATTAGCATCTTCTTTTTCTTCCCTTTTGCTTTTACCTGACTTTTCTTACTATCTCAGTTTCTGGCTCCTCCCAATGAAAAAGGAGAGAAACACAGCAAATTTCCTACTTGGAAAATATTTTCTTGAGCTGGTGTTGTGCACTCTGAGCCTGGTTGATGTTGAAATCAACTTTTTCTGATAGGTAGAGGTGTCAGATCAATTACAGTAGGCCCAGTTAAGTATTGGTTTCTGAAAAACAACAAATAATTTTTCGTATAACTAAAAATTGCTCATTGCTTACCTGAAATTCAGATTTCACTAGGCACCCTGTATTGTTTGCCAATCTGTTGACCCTACAGTGGTAAAGCCCTTACATGGTTCCTCAGAGGCTCTCCTCATTCTCCGATGCTGCGGCTCTCGTCCCCTTGCTGGCAGCAGTGGCATCTCTATTCCAGCTGTTCTCTTCCTCTTTCCACAGACTTTCCAAGTTTGTTCTGCTGTGCTCTACCCATATCTCCAGGAGGCCCTTCTGGAGAGAAGCTAATTGCCTCCCACCCACAGGGCCACACGCACCCCCGTGCAGTGAGCTCTCCTTACTCTGTTGTCATGGCAGCCAACCAGTTTCTGGCTCTTCTGGAATCTCAGGTGTGGGTCAGACTTCAGTCCACTCATAGTTTCTACCAACGCCACCAGGATACCTATCAAGATCTCTAAACGGCCTCCAGGAAAGCTCATTTTCCTGGCCCTGAGGTGAGGGGCAGGCACCCACCACCTCATATTCTGATACAGTCACTTGAACACATAGCACATCCAGCACACACATCGAACATACCTTCAGTCATGGCTCAGGAAAATAAAAATGACAGAAAACAAAGTTAACTAAAACAATCCATTAAAACACACACCAATGAATAATCAAAACTTTAATCCTTGATTACAAAACTACATTTTACTTTGAGTGGTTATGCACAAATATAGAATGGAAGAATTTACAAGCCAAGTTTTTATTCCAGTTTCTTTAATGAGCTAAATAAAAAAAAAACTCCAAATGTAAATTAGTAGTAAGGTGTCTGATTAAACTGGACCAGTGACAGCATTTAGCTGGCATGCGGATCCACCCTGCCTGCTCAGATGCATTTTCTTGGCAGGGGGCCTTGGGAGAGGCTGGGATGTTGACAGGATGGAATTTGTATACTTCAGAATGTCTGCTCATCTATTCTCTGTGGTCACACTTTTGGAACTGTAGAGAGTGAGGCTGTGAGATATAACTATCTTTATTTCCAGGCTACATGTTTCATAAAAGGCAACTCTATACAGAGGACTAGAAGGCATATTCACAAAACAGAAATCTAATCCAAAAGGGAAAATTCAAATCACCTTTACGTTTTCTTTTTCCTTTTTCATAACAAGGTCCGGAGATGCCTAGCAATAAAAGAAGTGCTTACAAAGATCTTTGTGTTAGTTGCCAAGAGACTAGAATTTCATCCTACTAAAATATCATTTCAAGCACATGGGTTGCCCTAGCAACTTATAAAGCTACAGATAGGAGGACGCTTTCACACTCAGTCTACTCTCCTTCCTGGTGCCCTTATCTGTTCTTTCTGTGGCATCCTCCATCCTTCGAAGTACCCAGACCTCAGGAACCCAGAAACTCTTAGCCTGCCTCAGTGTGCCACACCAAATCAATTAAAACAGACATATTAATGCCTTCAATTTTTAATTGCAGGAATGCCTTGCTGTTCCAATAAGCTAACTCAATTTAGCCAAATGAGCAACCACACCTTCTTGTTTGATTCTTACTGAATACTTTTTGTTCAGTGTAGCATTTTTATTTTCACAACTCCTTCAAGCCTCTGAGATCTCTGAAACTTGAGGCAGTGGATTCACAGGTACTGCTTATATCACCCACCATTCCTGGTCACTACCTCTGTCCACACATTGGCCAAGCATCTCTAGAATCACATCTCAAGGATAACACCTGTGGAGCAGTGTCTGCCCACCATTTCGTTAAAAGGAGAACAATGTTTAGTTTCAGCATGCTTTTTTTTTAAGAAACAAATAGTGGCAGTTAAACAAATCAAGCACTTTTCCTTATACAGGAGAATGGGAATATAGTCTTTGAAAAACAGGCTGGATTATGGGTTAAATGTGGTGTGGGGGCAAGAGTGGGAGATGATTTCACAGCTGCTACAATTCCATGATCAACATTGGCTCTGTGTTTGACCCTGAATATGACATTCCCGTCCATCTGATTTGGGTTCAGTTCACACTTCCTTGAGAAATGATTTTGTTCTGACTTCATCAGAAACAGCCTTGCCTGCTGAACAGATGGGAGAGACAGTAACTGTGATATCCAGGCATATGGTTTTGAGAACAGACAGGAGTCGTCATTCCAAATATTAGTACAATTTCTTTCAGGTTTTCATGAAAGTAACACACATGAATGTCAATAGGCAAAAATAACAGATAACATTTTCAATCATCTCAAAACTGACTTGGCTAAAATCAAAATTATAAATCAGTTGGCTTGTATTCCTGAAGTTGTGCCATCTGCATTGCTAATTTGATGATAGGGTAAAAGAAATTAGGTTGGGCTAACAGAAACCAGATCATTCGTCCGTCCATTCATTCATTAAGCAAATATATATTGAACACCATCTGCAGGATTTGTGGGGTCTGATGGAACAAATGATCTCAGGAAGGGAGACAAATAAACTGGGAATTGCAGCACAGTGTGGTGAGGGCAAAATAAAGATGAGAGGCAATGTTACGGGAATGTATAGGAGGAGCACCCAACCCAGGGCAAGTCAGATGGTCTGCGAAGCCTTCTGAGAAGTGGTATCTAAGTTGAAGCATGAATTAACATGCAGCAATCAGCCAGACAAAAGACAAGAGGGGTGGGAGGTGGTATAAAGGAGAACATTTCATACCTGCCAAAGATATCGATGAGAGAAAGAGACACAAACAACAGACAAAGAAAAGAGAGAGACTATGAATACTATAAATTCTCTGCACTCTTTATTCCATAACAATTCACGGCCATCAGACACACGTTACATTAAAAATTTTGTAGAAGGCTGACGGAACTATTTTTCTTCCATCCATTATCTGGAAAGAAGAGAAGCAAAAGGATATTTAAGTAACTGAATGCTCTGATATACTTAAAATTCTGAATACAGGATTCCAATTGTTAAAAAACTGAAGTATTTAACTCTGAACTGCATGAAATACCCTTATGCCACTTGTAATCATTTACAAGGTATTTCAGGATATGAGCGCTTCTGTTCCTCATTTTGAACAGGCAGATCAGTGTACCAGGATAGACAGGACTTCCTGCGAGGTTAAAGGATGAGGAATTAAGACTTGAAGGCATGGTGCAAAGTGTTCCCAACTGGTATCCTGGGTCCCTGCAAATCAGCGAAGGCAGCTGAGGACTTGTTTCAAGCCAGCCAGTTCTGCATGATAGCTTCGTTGTGAGTTAGGGGACTGGCTAACCAAATCATTTAGATGGCCCCTAGGAGGCAGCATTGGCTAGTTACACGTGGCTGTCAAGACCAGCTCTCCCTCAGTCCAGCTCACCCTCATCACAAATGCACACACACACACACACACAATGATTTACAGAAGAAAGTCTCATAATTAATTACTAAAGCTAATATACTAACTTCAAAATAGACTGCCAGAAATGAACTTCAGATGAAAAAGAATGGAATAAACACTACTGCTTGTTAATAAAAAATTTATTCAGAACTCAGCGATTATCCCATGTAATGGTCTAGACTGAAAGGAATGAATTGGAACACAGCATCTCTGAATTAGATTCCATGAATCTATTAATTCCGTGAGGTACAAGAGCACCGGTTGAGAAACTTAAAATATGAGTTATATGTTTACATACACTTACATACATATCAACATATATAAATGTAAAGTATATATGCTATATGTAAAGAAATATTTAATTTCCAACTGACATAACCAAAAGTTTTATACCCTCAAAAGTGGTTTTTTAACCCTCCAGAACTTTGAAAGTTGTTGCTTTCCAAAAAAAGCCTTCTGAAAACAGTTGAACACACACAAGCAGCCAGACCATTAATTAGATTAAGACTGATTTTAGAATTGCTTTTTGAAAGACATTAAAGGAAAGGTGAAGATAGTAGAAGGCAAGATGTGGGGTAGCCCTGCCACAACTTCACAAATATGCCAAGAATCTGGAGAACACATCTGTGTGCTTATAAATTTCATAGATGTTTTGCAAACTCTTAGCTGACATTCCTCTATGATATCCTATGTGAAAAAGTATGCAGCAGTTTATTATAACTTGGGATCCCTCTGCTTTCAGCCTGAGGCGGTTTTCAGGTTCAGGTGGTATACCTAAAGTACCTACAATCAAAATCTTGTTCTAAACATCTGTGGCTGAGCAAAGAACCTAATTCTTTTTTATGAAATAAGTATTTAATACAAAGCTGATAGCTGAGAAGATGTCTGAAAATGGGTTTCAACTAATATGCTTCTATTGATTAAATGTTTCTATAAAGCATACCTGAGTTACAGAAGAGGGTTCAACTATAGAAAAGGAAATAGTGAAACTAAAACTAAGCACCCTAGAAGCAGATAAAAGTCTCAAGCTCTCCAGATAAGGGCTGTACAATAACACATTCATTCTTTGTTGTATCAAAGGCACAGAAGCACTTCCTGTTTTCCTCCTTCTCTGGGCTGTTTCCTCACTAGTACTTCACTAGGAATAGTAATGGAAAATTCTCCATATGCACTCCTATAAGTACATATATGTGTGTGTATATGTATGTATACATATGTGTATATATGTATTTGTACACTGTTTACAAATAGAAAAGGGACAAAGGCTATTCATGAATCTAGATTTAAGAAAGCCTTCTAAAATTCAGAAGTATTTAGTAAATTAGTAAATTGTTTTATTCTGTTGTAAATATATGATATTCAAATGACGAGTACAAAGAGGAGAGGAGTTGGGGAGTAATGGTATGTGTGGTAGGTTCGCACTATTTAAAATTATACCCTCACTCTCTCCAGAACAGGAGCAGCTCCTTCAGCCTGGGTCTGAGAGTCAGAAGGCATGTGAGGCAGAACCCGAGCTGATCCACCGCTGGGGACTGCATCACATTCTGCACAAACACATATCCAAGTCCCTAACCTCGGATCCTGTGGATGTGAACCCATTTGTTAATAAGACTTTGGAAAATTCTATTATTAGTTGTATAGACTTCTTTGTGAATAGGATCATCAAAGATCCTATTTAAATGAGGTCAAATTGAATCTGGATGGGCCTTAATCTATATGACAGGAGATCTTATAAGAAGTTGAGGTCAGAAGTCAACAGAAAGAGGAGCTGGCCCAGGGGAGAAGGAGATGGCCACATGATTGAGGTTCGCTGTAACACTACACACTCCAGCAGAAAGTAAGCCCTGCCACTACCTTGATGTTGACCTTCTAGCCTCCACACCTGTGAGATAACAAATAAATTCCTGTTGCTTAATCCAACAGTTTGTGGTATCTGATGTAGCAGCCCTGGTAAACTAAGACACCCACACATAATTCAAGCCAAAAATAAACCTCTGTGTTTGTAAGCCATCTAGATTTGGGGCATGTTTGTTACTGTAGCATAACCAAGCAAATGCTGACTGATAGAGCCCTGATCAGAAAACACAATCATGGGGTTTGGTACTAGAAGGAGGTCTGTAAGGAATATAGCCATTATGTATTTTCCCTTAACTTTTATTCTGACCTAAAGAAAAGGATATGGCAACAATAAAAGGAGCTATTTGCAAATCAAGTTAGGCTATGGGGAGTTAGGCTTTTTTAGAAAAATAATTGAAATTGCAATGAGAGATGAATGCATTTTCTCCAATATGGCATATAGAACAAAGAAATCTGTCACTCGATATCTTAAATTCTGGAACAAACAACACAAAGCAAAGGAGCTTGGACTGGCAAGATATTCTGCAGACTAGAGCTGAAGCAGAGCAGCTGCAAAGAATCTGTGGGTTACGAGAGGTCTCCAACAAGAAGAAAACATTAGCATAGAGATTGCATTCACTATAAGAAGAATTATTACCACCATTATTTCATTCATAATAAACACCGTAATACAGGAATACCTTAATTCCTGTAATTTTTTTCTGGTAAAACTAGATACGGCCTTATGGTTTAGTTTCCTGGGCTGCTCAAGCAAATACCATGCAATGGTTTGGCTTAAGCAGTTGGAATCTATTTGCTCACAGTGTTTGAGGCTAAGAGAAAGTCCAAATCAAGGAGTCATCAAAGCAATGCTTTCTTCCCGAAGACTGGCTTCTAGCGATCCTTGATCCCAAGGTTGTCACATGGCAAGGTGCATGGCAGCATCTCCTGGTTTCTCCCTTCTTCTCTGGGTTCTACTGATGTTCAGCTTCTATTCTAGGTGCTCCCTCTGGATTTCTCTCACTCTCTCTCTTTGTCTGAATTTCATTCCATTTATAAAGGACTCCAGTGATAGGAATAAGGCCCATCCTATTGAGGAAAGCTATACCTTAACTGAAATAACTTCTATCAAAAGGTCTTACTTATAGTGGGTTCATACTCACAGGAATGGATCATGCTTAAAAGTATGTTTTTCTGGGGTACATATACCCACATCTTATAAATATTATGACCACCACTTTCAGCCCAGCAGTCAGTACTGAGTTATTTGCCAGCCCTGCTCTAAAGATTAAAGAGACTAGTTGTTGTATTCTTTTCAACAAGCTTCAAAGATAGTAGCTTTGGGAGCCATTAATGAAAATTAACAAATATAGATAATGAATAGTTAGCACATATTTATTATTTTATTGGAGCATTCTATTTCTCCAGAAAAGCAGTATGAGAGCTGGGTCAGGTTTTTGTTGTTGTTTTGGTATTTCTAATCTCAATTTTTACTGATCAGGGACAGTAGAACTAAAGATGCAATGCTGCCCTGAACAAACTCAAGTGAGCAGCTACCACATGCAAAAATAAATTTAGCCTGGCAGGTTAAATTTCTGGATGCTATTTCCCAAACTTCTAAATTCATTTCAGTGGCAACAGATTTTATGTTAAAGCTTTTTTGGATTTGGGGATCTTTCACTTTTATACCCAACCCTTACTTACTCTGTCACCACCACCTGGATACTTCTCCCTAGAGCACCATTTTCCTCAGAGCCCTGACACTTCCTCTGAACTGTGCTGTCAGATGCAGTGTGCAGTCTTCTGTAAAGGAGGCAAATATTCAAGTATTACTGGGCTCCACAAGCACACGTATCTTTGTGGCCAGTGCAGATTCAGTGAGGTCTTTCCTAACCTCTTCTAGTCCTTCACTTAGAATGGTGATGAAGAACACAAACCCTGGAACCACGCTGCTTGAGTTCAAATACCAGCTTTACCACTTACCAGAAATTTAGGCAAGTTCTTAAGCCTCTTTATGTTTCAGTTAACACATTTTATAAAATGGAAGTACTAGAATAGCACCTGTAAATATATTTTGTGAAAATTAAATGAGTTAGGATACATAAACCTCCTAACATAGTGCCTGGTATATAATAAATATAATAGTGTTAACTCTAGCATGCCTTTTCAATCAATTATACCAGAGGCATCTGGTGGGCTGGGAAAGGGTTGCAGCAAAACCTGTAACATGTATCCCTCAGCCAGCAAAAACCCAGGCCAATCACCTGCAGTCACAAGCAACCAGGTGTACCATTAAAGTAATTCTAAATCTCTAAGTGTTGAAACAAAAAAGGGGATCAAGAAGCATAGTATTTTTCTGTTTCCCACAAGAATAGTGTACAGTATTATAGACCCATAATATCTATTCTATTCTATTCCCTTTTACCATAAAGAAAATATCCTGGAAAATAGCCTAGGACTTCTTCATTCTCCCACACCATTACTAGAGACACTGTGCCAATTATCCAACCCTGACCTCAGGAAGTTGAATAATTTCACATTAAACTATTTATGATCCTTCCCTTAGGGTTTGAATTTCTCTGTGGGAATCACACAGCAATTAATCATGGGTCATTTTTTCCAGGCTCTGTATTTTCATATATATCCCCCAAAATTCTTCTGTCTGCCCTTTAAAAGGGCATGCACCTCGTAAGAGCCACTGTGAATTAGTTGGGTCGTTTATGTACTCAACCCTTCCAGGACTAGATACACACCTCGGATGTCACAGATTGAGAGGTGACTTCCTAGGGCCTGTGTGAAGTCCAAGAGCCCTGCCTAATGCCCTGGTCTGGTGGGACTAGCCCATGCCGTCCCCTTAGTAAGAGGAATGTGGCACCAAGTTACACTGCAGAGTCCTGGACCTTGTTGCTTTGATGCTGCTTAACAATTTTCCTTAATGCTACAGTTTTATGAACATATAGGTGGCTTTGCCAGTTTGATGTTATTTAGTTCATTTATCCCTGATATCTTTTAAGAGGATGCAAATGTTAAGCTTTCCCTCTTGGTGGGGGTAGGGGGTCTGTTTTAATTACAAATGTAAATATCACACACGTGTACATATACAGTGTCATCAGGACTTTGCAGTTTTTAATTTTTATCCAGTTTTCTAGTTTGTGAGTTTATACCAGATAGTAATGGAATATTTTCTACTTCTGTATAGTCTAAAAACATGATCAACACTCTCATGTTGTTTAATAATTGTTAGCATTGTTTTGAAAAGTAAAGGGAAAAAGTGGAATAGAAGGAGATGTTTCTAAATTTTGCCGTTGCTGTTGTTATCCATAGTAAAAACATACTAAAGAGTTCCAGGGTTACTTGGTGAATGCAAAGTAAATTCCAGAAGATTAAAATATATATATTATAAAACTAGGGGATTCAAAGCCAGCTCAACCTAAGTCCACTGTAAAGATTTTAGTCCTGCTTAGCGTTCACTTTGTGGCCTCATTCAGGATCTAACTGTCCTCATCTATAATATGAGGGGCTTGGATTAAATGGAATTTAGACTCCATCTAAAATAGGCAAGAATAACATTCTCTTGCTTTTAAGATTTTACATGCCGAAATGCATTAGGAAGTTAATTCCCTCATTGATCAGAAAAGGAAACCAGCAAGGAAAGATTCTTTTATTCTCTTTTTAAGACTGTGTCTACATAATCACACAAAAGTGTATCAGAATCTTTTACGGAATGGAACTTGTATCTTGTGTCTTGTGTTGAAAGTGGAAATGTAACATTTTGGACTTGGCCCATAAACTTCAATATTTTTGGATTATGTGATCAGAGTCAAAATGTTTTGATTACAGCTTATTTTCCTTCTGGCTCTCAGCATGTGCAGTATACATGACCCACACACAGAGTCAGCAAAGGAAAACCTAAACCAACTTCACCAGCACTACTTTTTAACAAAGAAAATTGGTAAACACGTAAAATCAAAATTTCTTCCTAATGCATGTTTTCTCATCTTTTCCTACATAAAGATGGGTTTCTCTTCTTTAAAATGGAGAGGTTAAATTATGAAAGGGCTCAAGTCCTTTCTTCTTTAAATTATCTATTGAATATAAGATTCTATACCCTTAGATAAAATGTGAAAAAAATAATCAAAAGTGCTCTTGCTCTTTCAGAAGCCAATTAAACCAACACGATTAAATGTAAATAACTTATCATCTGGAAAAAAGTCATTCTGTCATAGTTTCTAATAATGACTGACTAGCTGCTTAGCACCAACCCTCCCACTGAAATAAAATTATTTTATAAACAATTGCTGCCAAGGCAGAAATCCCTTGCATTGGACTGGGACTCCCAAAAGACTTCACTCTGAAGTGAAATTATGGATTCATAAGATTCACAGGATCTTCTAGGTGATCCACAGTAACCCAAACGTTGTTTATAAGCTTTTAGCACCTTCAGATCCCTCGCAGAAGCAATGAAAAATCTTCTGCTGGGAAAGCCAATATCACTATAGGTGTCAAATTACCTACATTAGCAAGTTCTCAAATATATATCCAGGTAACAATCAAAGAATTGCCCTTCTACAAACAAACAACAAAAAAAAAAAAAAAAAAAAAAAAAACAGGACTCAGAATCAATAGAAACAAGAGATGAAAGAAATAGTCTCCTGGAATCCAGACATTGGAATCATCAGATGCTTGTTATACTCATGGGTATAAAGGCCAAACTTAAAAATCCCAGCAAAGAATTGGGAACTATATAAGTAACATATTAGAATCGTAAAAGAATGAGTTTGAATAAACAACACAGAAAGGATCAATAGCCAAAATTAAAACTTACTGAATGGATTTAACTTCAGATTGGACACAAGTGAAGAGAAAACTTGTGAACTTTAAAATTTAAAAATTAGTCAAAAGAGACCATCTATAATGAATACCAGAAATACATTTTAAGAAAAGGTAAATCGTAAGAGAATATAGAGACATAGTGAATGCAATGAGATTTATTACAAAATTAATTTGAATACCAGAAGGAGAGGCAATAAGGGAACAATATTTGAAGAAATAATGACTGAGATTGTCCCAAAACTGACAAACTACATTAATCAAGAAGCCCAACAAACTCCATGCCTACACAGTGAGCTCGCAGACAAATAAAAGACAAACGTAAATTTTTAAGGCAGTCTGAGAATGAAAGACATTACTCTCCAAGAGCAAAAATTAGAGAAACAGCTGATTTTTTAACAGCAGCAACAGAAGCTAGAAAATAGCAGGAAATATCAGGAAGGTACTGAAAGAAAACCAATCGCCATTCTAGAATTTCTTATCAAGAGAAAATTTCAATCCAGATGGTGATATAATAAAGATATTTTCAGATAAATAAAATCTGAGATAATTTGCTACTTGCAGGCCAATCTAAAACAAATTCTTAATGGAAGTTCTTAACGGCTTAATTTCTTCTTCAGGCTGAAGGGAAAAAAACAAACCAACAGATGGAACCTCAGAGCTTCATCAAAGATTGAGAACAATGAACATGGTAAACACATTCATAAAATTTAAATGCTTGAAATCATGCAAAGTATGTTCTGTGACACCCCCCACCCCCCAAATAGGATTGTTAGATAACAATGTTAGGAACATATCTAGAAAAATATCCTATTAGGAAATTGAACAATACACTTCTAAATTAACATAGGCCTAAGAACAAATAACAGGTCAGACATTAAGAGCAGCTATACAGGGATATTCCTCTTGAACTTATATGTAAAGATTCCTTTAACAAAATTTTAGCAGGTTGTATCCAGCAATGCATACACACACACACACACACACACACACACACACACACACACATATATACATATTACATATACATATATAAAGGATAATGCATCAATACATTAAGGCCAGCTAAATTTATCTCAGGAATGAAAGGCTGATTTAACATTCAAAAGTTAATCAATATAGGGTGCACAGGTGGTTCGGTGGTAGAATGCTTGCCTTCCATGTGGGAGACCATGGTTCGATACCCAGACCATGCACTAAAAAAAAAATTTAATCAATATAATTAAAAATATTAATATATCAATAAGGGGAAAAAGATGATCAACTCAAGGAATGTAGGAAAAAAAAACCTTTGAGAAGAGTCAATGCACATCCATGACTAAAGACTATCAGAAAATGAATAAAAGGAAATTTATTCAACTTGATGAAAGATTTATTTGCAAAACCTATATCTATCACAAATCTTAAGGATGATATATAAGTGCTTTCCCATGAAGAAATGAAACAAGGCAAAGATACCTTTATGTTACTGGAGGCCCTAGGAAATATGATTAAAAAGATATATAAAGACATACATATTAGAATGGAAGACCAAAACTATCTTTATTCTCAAATGATATGAAAATCTGTGCATAAAACCAAATGAGTCCACAAAAAAGCTATCAGAATTAAGTGAATTTAGCAAGATTGCAGCATACAAAATTAATATACAAAAAAATCAATATGCAACTTCCAATTCTGGAAAGATGCAGTAGGGATATGTTTACTTATTTCTCTTTCTAAGTACATCTAAAACCCCTGAAAATTATACATAAAACAAATAGGAGATGACAACCCTGAAAGATGGAAAGAAGACAGAATGACTAGTGACCTTATGACTCAAGGAATGACATGGTGGTGAGCGCTGGATTTTTTGTCTCATACATCCCAGACTTATAGCTGAAGAAGCCAGCAAACTGGAAATGCTAAAAGGCACAGGTCAAAGTTTGCCCTCTCTATCCAGAGCATCAGAAAGAAGGACAGCTTGGCAAGAGAGAAAATTTTTAGACAATGACTACTCTACTATAGCCAAATACTATAGAAAAAAATCTGTTAAAATCACTTCCACCCACACCAGCTAAGGCTGAGTGGGGAACCCAGACTTCTACTTGCTAGACTACACTGAGGTATTCCAATCTCACCCACCTTTTGCTGAATAAAGAGCTGGAATGCTCATCCCTACCAGACCAAGGCACCATTCCCCCTCTCTGCTGTTGTAGTGTCAGAAGAGACCTTGGGGAGAGTCAGGACTTTTACCACTATCCAGTGGTAATAAGGCCACTACCCTGGTGTTATCAGTAGAAGCCATGGAGTAGTACAAATGAGGCACTCCTAAACCTCTCTGCCAAGATGGTATCATTAGAAACCTAGTGGGGAACCAGAATGTCCATCCCTGCCTAGAAGTAACAAAAAGTCTATCCCCCAACCCTGGTGTCAACTGAAGTCAAATGAGAAGCCTAAATATTTTCCTCCACCTGCCAGTAATAAGTGAATGGCCCTCTCTTCCCCTGCAAAAGTAGCGTCACATAAGCTAGGTAAAACAAAAGGTTTAAATAGGATCTAGAATATCAAAATGTAATATTCAAAATGTCCAGGTTTCATTCAAAAATCACTTATCATAACAAGAATCAGGTAACCTAACTTTGAGTGAGAAAAATAAATAAATAAATACCAACACAAACATGACAGAGATGTCAGAATTATCTGACAAAACTTTTCAAGCAGCCATCATTTAAAACAAACATGTTTGAAACACATGAAAAAATAGAAAGTCTCAGCAAAGAAATAAAATATATAAAAAAGAACCAAACGAAAATTTCTGAAATGAAAAGCACAGTAATTGAAATAAAAAGCTAAGTAAATGACTCAAAAGCAGAATGAAAGGGACACAGGGAAGGATCAGTGAATTTGAAAATATATATTACCCAATCTGAATAAGAGAAAAATAGGCTGTGGGACTGTGGGAGTATAACAAAAGATCTAACATTTGTGTCATCAGAGCCCCAAAAGGAGAGGAGTAAAAAGACATGTCTGAAAGAGTATTTAAAGAAAGAATGGCTAAAATTACCCAAATTTACAAAGGACTGAAACTTAAAGATGCAACAAGCTAAGCAAACTCCAAATAGGATAAATCCAAATAAACCTGAACCAAGATGCATCATAGTCAAACTTCAGAAAATTAAAGACAAAAAAAAAAACTTTTTGAAAGCAACCAGAGATAAATGAATGAAACCTTACAAATAAGGAAAACATAATTTGAACTACAGTATATTTTTCATCAGAAATTATGAAGGCCAGAAGGAATTGGCACAATAAGAATTGTTAACTCAAAATTTTATATCAAATGAACATATCCTTGAGGAATGAAGAGGAAATCAAGACATTCTCTGCTGAAGAATAATTGCTACCATTAGACCTAGTATAAAATAAAGTCTAAAGGAAGCTCTCTAAAAGCAAAATAAATGATAAAAGAAGGTATCTTGGAACATTAAGAAGTAAGAAAGAGCAATAAAAAGAGTAAAAACATGAGTAAATACAATTTTCCTTCTCCTCTGGGGTTTTCTAAATTATGTCTGAGGGTTGAAGAAAAATTTTACAATCCTTGGTGTGGTTCCAAATATATGGAAAGGAAACATTTAAGATAATTATATTTAAAAAGTAGGGATGGTAAAAAGATATAATAGGAGGTAAGGTTTCTAGACTTCATCTGAACTGGTAAAATGTTTACACCAGATGAGTTGATAAATTATGTATATAATAATGTAATACCAAAAGTAACTACAAAAAAACTATAAAGGAGATACAGAAAAAGTACTACACATAAACCATAATGGAAATGTAAAAAAATATATATATATGTTCAAGTAAACCACAAAAAGGCAGTAAAATAAAGGAGAGAAAACACAGAAGAAAAAAAAAGGAAAATGGCAAACAAGCCCTAATATATCAATAAGTCCATAAAACATAAATGGCATTTGTCATTCAGAGAATTTAGATCTTAGGGGCTGGGATATCAACAATGGTTTCAACCTACAACTGTAGGAGCCCAGGCTTTGTCTCAAACACAGTCCAACAAGGGTGGAAGTGGGGCTGGTTGAGAGTCACTGTAACTTTTCCAGCCTGCAGGGAAAAGAGAGAAGAGCAGCTCTTCCCCAAGAAAAGGAGGGAACTGAGGCCCAGTACAGGTGGTAGCTGTTATTTAGAGAACTTAGACCCCAGGAGCTAAGAAAATAGAAATAATTTCAAATAGATTTCCCTACCACCTCTGTCTCAACCATGTGTCTGACAGGGGTGGGGTCATCTGAGGATTAAAGGCACAGTTCCACTTTAGGCCTGGGAGGAGCAGTGGACTGGCAAGTACCATCTGTGGAGCAGGACAGGAAAAGCACAGAATCAGAAGGCTTCACAGGAAAGGCTGGCACCCTGCTGCCATCACCCCCAGGGAACCCTGATTCTGAACTACACCCCCTTTATGAGTCCTGGACCTTTCTTGTCTTGGAAAAAGCTGACTGGGGTAGACACTCTCGGTGGGGGGGGGACCCTAAACCCTAATCCAAGAATTTGTTCCCCAGATAAAAATTTACTAGAGATAATAAAAGGAGTGTTAAAATACATAGAGAGGAAAACAAAACAAAACAAAACACCAGATCAACAATCCCTGAGGAGGAAGAAGGAAGATAATTTTTTCCCTAGGAGTGAAACAATTGCACAAAAATGACAATCTTAAACTTCAATTCATATATGTAGGGCAAGAATCAGAAAAATGAGAGCTGAAAAAATATGATCAGTTAAACAGAAACTATGCTATAGCTCTAGGACACATTGAACAAGGGCAAAGCATAGTTATAGAACAAAGCCAATCAAGAAGAAATACCTAGGCAAGAGAGAGAAAACAATCCCTAGAATAAACTAATCAGGAAAATCAGATGCCTGGACACTAGCAAAAAATAATCAGAACTCACACTAGGAAGCCTGAAGATATGACCCAGTCAAAAGAACAAACTAAAATTCAGACAAGAGGCAGGAGTTGAAACAACTAATTTAGGATGTGCAAACAAATCTTCTACATCAATACAAGGAGTTAAAGGAAAATGTGGCGAAAGAAATGAAGTATATAAAGAAGACATTGGGTGAACATAAATAAGAATTAGGAAACTTGAAAAAATAACAAAACTTATGGGACTAAAAGGCACAATAGAGGAGATGAAAAATACAATGGAAACATACACCAGCAGATTTGAAGAGGCAGAAGAAAGAATTGTGAACTAGAGGACAAGACATCTGAAATCTTATACACAAAAGAACAAATAGGGAAAATATACATTGAGCAGCATCTTAGAAAATTGAATGACAACATGAAATACACAAGTACATGTGATATAGTTATCTGAGAAGGAGAAAAGAAAGGGAAAGTGGCAGAAATAATAATGGAGGAAATAATCACTGAAAATTGCCCAGCTCTTATGAAAGACATCAAATTACAGGTGCAAGAAGCATAACATAGCCCAAACAGGATAGATCCAAATAGATATACTCCAGGACACTTACTAGTCAGGTTGTCAAATGTCAAAGACAGAGAGAATTCCTAAAGCAACAAGAGAAAAGCAATACATCATATACAAGCAAAGTTCAGTTAAGACTAACTTAAGATTTCTCAACAGAAAACGTGGAGATGAGAAGGCAATGGTATTATATATTTAAGATACCGGCAGAGAAAAACTGCCAGTGAAGAATTTTATACCCATCAAAACTGTCCTTCAAAAATGAGGGAGAGCTTAAAATATTTACAGATAGATACTGAGGGAATTTGTGAGCAAGAGACCTGCTCTACATGAAATACTAAAGGGAGTGCTACAGGCCAATAGAAAAATACAGGACACAGAGATTTGGAGGAGAGTGTAGAAATGAAGATTAGCAGTAAAGTGACTAAAAGAGCAAAAAGAGAGAAAAAATAATATACGACATATAAAATCCAAAGAACAAAATGACTGAAGAAAGCACTACCTTCACAGTAATAACATTGAATGTTAATAGACTAACTCCCCCCACCCCCAATCAAAAGACAGACTGGCAGAAAGGATTTAAAAAGAAAGGATCCATCTATATGCTGTCTATAAGAGACTCACTTTAGACCCAAGGACAAAAATACGCTGAGAGTGAAAAATTGGAAAAAGATATCCCATGCAAACAGCAACCAGAAGAGAGCTGGGAGAGCTATACTTATATCAGAAAAATCACACTTTAAATGTAAGACAGTTAAAAGAGAAAAAGGAAGACTCTATGTATTAACAAAAGGGACAATTCATCAAGAAGAAGGTGCACTTCTTGCCCTTTAAATATTTGTACACTGAGCCAGACTGCCCCAAAATACATGAGGCAAATACTGGCAACACTGAAGGGAGAAAAAGACATGCCTACAATAATAGAGTTTTCAAGGCACCACTTTCATCATAAATAAAACAAATCTAGATGGAGGATCAATAAGGAAACAGAGATCTTGAATAATATGATCAATGAATTAGACAACATTTATAGCACATTGCACCCTGAAACAGCAGGATATACATTCTTCTCAAGTTCTCATAGATCATTCTCCAGGATAGACCACATGTTGGGACATAAAGTCAGTCTCAATAAATTTAAAAAGTCAGAAATAACACAAAACATTTTCTCAGATCATAGCAGAATGAAGTTGGAAATCAATAATAGGTGAAGGGTTGGAAAATTCACAAATACATGGAGGCTCAACAACACACTCTTAAACAACCTGTGGGTGAAGGAAGAAATTACAAGATAACTCAGTAAATATCTCAAGGCAAGTGAAGATGAGAATACAACATATCAAAATGTATGGGATGTAGTGAAGGCAGTGCTGAGAGGGAAATTTATTGCTCTAAACACCTATATTTAAAAAGAAGAGGATGGTGCAATGGTGGCTCAGTGGTGGAATTCTTGCCTGCCATGCCAGAGACCTCGGGTTCAATTTCTGGTGCCTGTCTATGCAAAAAAAAAATGAAGAAGAAGAAGAAAGAGTAAAAATCGAGGAATTAACTACACACCTGGTGGAACTAGAAAAAGAGCATCAAACTAACCCCAAAGCAAGCATAAGGAAAGAAATAACAAACATTAGAACAGAAATAAATGAAACTGAAAACATAAAACAATAGAGAGAAACAGGAAATACAGAAGTTGATTCCTTGAGAAAAATCAATAAAATCAATGGGCTCTGGGTGCACAGCTGGTTCAGTGGTTAGAATGCCTGCCTTTCATGCGGGAGAACCAGGTTCGATTCCCGGACCATGCACCACCACCAACACCCCTACCCCCCCCCCCAAAAAAAGAAAAATCAATGGACTCTTAGCTAGACTGACACAGAAAAAAAAAAAGAGAGGGGATGCACAAAAATAAAATCAGAAATGGGAGGGGGACATTACTACTAACCCCACAGAAATAAGAGACAATGAGAGGATGCATGAGAAACTATATACCAACAAATTAGACAACACAGATGAAATGGATGACTTTCTAGAAATACATGAACAACAAACACCAATTCAAGAAGAAAGAGAAGACCTCAACAAACTAATCATAAGTAAAGAGATTGAATCAGTCATCAAGAAGCTCCTAAGGAAGAAAAATCCAGGACCAGATGGCTTCACATCTGAATTCTACCAAGCACTTCAGTAAGAATTAGTACCAATTTTGCCCAAACTCTTCAAAAAAACTGAAGAGGAGGGAAAACTACCTAATTCATTCTATGGAGCCAACAGCACCCTAAGAACAAAGCCAGGCAGAGACACTGCAAGAAAATAAATTATAGAGCAATCTTTTTAATGAACATAGATGCAAATATCCTCAACAAAATACTTGCAAATCGAATTCAGCCCAATAAAAGAATTATTCTTCACATGATAAAAGGAATCTATGAAAAACCCACAGCTAACATCATACTCAATGGTGAAAGACTGAAAGCTTTCCCTCTAAGATCTAGAACAAGAAAAGGATTCCCTCTGTTACCATTGTATTCAACATTGTGTGAAAGTTCTACTAGAGCTACTGGACAAGAGAAAGAAATAAAAGGCATCCAAATGAGAAAGAAAGAAGTAAAACTTTCACTATTTGCAGATGACGTGATTCTAGATGTAGAAAGTCCAAAAAAATTACAACAAAGCCATCAGAACTAAACAAGTTCAGCAAAATGACAGGATAGACACACAAAAATCAGTAGTGTTTCTATATACTAGTAATAAGCAATGTGTGAAGGAAATCAAGAAAAAACTCCCATTTACAATAGCAACCAAAAGAATAAAATATTTGATTAGGAGTAAATGTAACCAAGGACATAAAGGACCTACACACAGAAAGCTATGAAACATTGCTAAAAGAAATCAAGGAAGACCCAACTAAATGGAAGGGCTAACATATTCTTGGATTAGAAGACTAAATGTAGTTAAGATGTTGATTTTACCTAAAATAATTTATAGACTTAATATAAAACCAATCAAAATCCCAACAGCTTACTTTGCAGAAATAGAAAAAACAATAATCAAATGTATTTGAAGGGCAGGGTGCCCCAAATAACCTAAAATATCTTGAGAAAGAAAAATGAAGTTGGAAGTCTCACATTACCTGTCTTTACAGTATATTACAAAGCTACAGTGGTCAAAACAGCATGGCACTAGCATAAAGATAGATATATTGACCAATAGAATCTAATTAAGAGTTCAGAAATGGACCTTCTCATCTACGATTGATTTTTGACAAAGCAGCCAAATCCACTCAACTGGGACAGAACATCCTCGTCAACAAACTGCTTGAAGAACAGGATATCCATATCCAAAAGAATGAAAGAGGACCCCTATCTCATACCTTGTACAAAAATTAACTCAAAATAGATCAGACATATACATTAGAGCAAAGACCATAAACTTTTAGAAGAGAATGTAATGAAGTATCTTAAAGATCTTGTGGAAGTAGGTAGCTTGCTAGCCCTTACACTCAAAGCTCAAGCAATGAAAAAAGAAATAGATAAACTTGGATTTCCTCAAAATTTAATACTTTGTACCAAAGGACTTTATCAGGAAAGGAAAAAGGCAGCCTAATAAATGGGAGAGTAGGAAATTACATATTTGGAAATCACATATCTGATAAGGGTTTAATATTCAGAATATATAAAGAGATCCTACAACTAAAAAAAAAAAAAAAAATGACCCAATTTAGAAATGAGAAAGAGATATGGATAGACACTTTTCCAAAGAGGAAATGAAAATGGCTCAACAACATATGAAAAGATGCTCAATTTCACTAATGTAGAAAAATACAAATCAAAACCACAATGAGACACCACTTCACATCTACTAGAATGGTCATGGCCAGAAAACTACAAGTGCTGGAGAGGATGTGGGAAAACGGGTACAGCTATTCACTGTTGGCAGGAATGTAGAATAATAGCGCAGAAGCTCTGGAAGATAGTTTGGCAGTTCGTCAGGAAGCTAAGTATAGAATTGTTTTATGATCCAGCAATTCCATTACTAGGTATATAGTTGGAAGAACTGAAAGGAGAGACATGAACAGACATTTGCTCCCCAATGTTTACAGTGGCATTATTCATGATTGCCCTAGGTGGAGACAGCCCAAATGTCCTTCAACTGAAGAATGGATAGACAAATTGTGGTCTATACATATTATGGAATATTATGCAGCTGTAAGAAGGAATAAAGTCATGATGCATGCAACAATGTAGATGACTCTTGAGACATTATGCTGAATGAAATAAGCCAGAAACTAAAGGACAAATACTGTATGGTCTCACTAATATGATCTATGATGAACAAACTCCTGGGAGTTAAAATCAAGAACATTGGTTATCAAGAGACAGAAAAGAGCAGAGATTGGACAGTTGATGCTTAAGAAGTACAAAATATTCAATAAGGTGGTTTGCAAAGGTTCAGAAATGGAAAGCACAATACTGTATGATGGTAGCACAAATATTGTAAGTGTAATTAAGAAAGCTGAGTGTGTAAATGATTGAAAGAGGAAGGACTGAGTGGTGTATGTCACAGAAGGAAAGCTAGAGTATAAAAAACGGGATTGTATAACAGTAAAAACTAAAGTGAACAATGTTGGTGGTTAATAGTACAAATATAATGACGTTTTTACAAGAATGAGAACAAATGAATGTTACTATTACAAGGTGTTACAAGGTGTTAGAAATGGAATGGTATATGTAAAAATACAATTAATGCAAACCAAAGTCTATAGTGTAATATTCTTTGATTAATTGTAGCAAAGGCACTATACCTAAGTTAAATAGGAAGTATGGGTAGTTTTTTTCTTCAGAAGAAATGAGAATACTCTCATCTTGACTGTGGCAGCAAAGGCATAACTATGTGATTATATCAAGAACCACTGACTGTACACTTAGGATGGATTGTATGATCTGTGAATAAAACTGTTTAAAAACTTAACCCAAATATATTCAGTCTAGACAACACTCACTTCAAATATGATGTATAAGCAGTTTCAGAGTAAAAGAATGGAAAAATTTATATTATGCAAATATTAACCAAAAGAAAACAGGGGTGGCTATATTAGTATCATATAAAAAATACTTTAGAGCAAATAAAATTACAAGAGACTAAGAAAAACATTATATAATGATAAAAGGGTCAACCCACCAAAGACAAGTGTGGTAGTTAGAACCTGTATATACCTCCAGGAAACATGTTCTTAGATATAAACCATTCCTGTGGGTATAAACCCATTGTAAGTAGAAACTTTTGATGAGGTTACTTCAGTTAAGGTGTGGTCTGTCTCACTCAGGATGGGTCTTAATCCATTACTGGAGTCCTTTATAAGACAATGAAATTCAGCCAGAGAGAAAGAAAGCCACAGAAGCAAGATGCTGAAATCATGGAAATCCAGAAGAGAAGGGAGAGATCAGCAGATGCCACCATGTCCCTTGCCATGTGACAGAAGAACCAAAGATCTCAAGCAGCCAGATTTTAGAAAGAAAGCATCACCTTGATGATGCCTTGATTTGGACATTTTCCCAATCTCAAAACCGTGAGCAAATAAATTCCCATTGTTTAACTAGTTGATTTCATGGTATTTGCTTGGAGCAGCCGAAGAAACTAAAACACATAATATATGCAACAATAGAGCTGCAAAATATGTGAAGTAAAAGGTGATAGAACTGAAAGGAAAAATAGATCAATTCTCAATTATACTTGAAGACTCCAATGTCACTCTCAAAAAATAAAACAACAACCAGAGAAAATTGGAAAGGATATAGAGGAACTCAACATCAACATCAACCAACACAATCCAATTGACATTTATAGAACACTGGGACTCAACAACAGCAGAATACACAATATATTCAAGGGCCCACAGAACATATAATTAGATAGATCATATTCTGGGACCTCGCAAAACCTAAAAAAAGGTAAAAAGAATTGAAATCATACAGAGTGTGCTCTCTTATCACAAATAATCAAACTAGAAACAAATAACAGAAACAAAGCAGGAAAATCTACAAACACAAACTAAACAATGCACTTCTAAATGATTTTGGTTCAGAGAGGAAGTCTCTAAAGAATTAAAAGTACTTTGAACTTAATTCACGTCAGAATTCATGGGGTATAGCTAAAGCAGTTGTTGGGTAGAAATTTATAGCACTAAATGCTTACATTAGAGAAGATGAAAAGTTTCAAATCAATAATCTAAGTTCCCATCTCAAGAACCTAGGGAAAGAGCAAAATAAAACTCAAAATAAGCAGAAGAAAAGAAATAGAGTAGAAATAATAAATATTAAAACAGAAATGAAACAATAGAAAAATAAATGCAGTATAAGACTTCTGTAAAAAGATAAATAAATGGACAAACCTCGGAACAAATACTGTATGATCTCACTGATCTGAAATAAATAGAATAAGCAAACTCATAGAGTTAGAATCTAGAATGTAGGTTACCAGGGAATGGAATGGGGATAGGGAACTGAGCCTTAAGACTTAAAATGAACAGGGTTCCTATTTGGAATGATGGAAATGTTTTGGTAACAAACAGTGGTGCTGGTAGCACAACACTATAACTGTAAGTAACCAGCAATGAAATATATATCTGAATGTGGTTAAAAGGGGAAATAATAGGTTGTATATATGGTAACAATCCATGAAACTACGCAAACAATGAACCCTAACTTAAACCATGTACTGTAGTTAATGTTATAATTACATAAATGTGTTTTCATCAATTGTAACAAATGTTCCACGCCAGTGCAAGATGTTGATAATAGGGTGATATATGAGAATCTGGCATTTTATGCATGATTGTTTGGTAAACCCACAAGTTCTGTAACAAACTTTTTTGTAAGTGGGCACTGATAAAGGAAAAAGGGAGGCGACAGAAATGATCAATATCAGAAATGAAATTGGGGTATCACCACCAACTCTACAGACATCAAAAAACTTAATGGGGGGTGGTACGATGCAACTGTGGCTCAGTGACAGAATTCTCGCCTGCAATGCCAGAGACCCAGGTTCAATTCCTGGTGCCTGCCCATGCCAAAAAAAAAAAAAAAAAAAAAAAGGCAAATAGTAAGGGAATAGTAGGAACAACTTCACACACATAAATTTGACAATTTATATGAAATTGACCAGTTCATTGAAAAACAAATCTACCACAATCTCCAAGACCTGATGGTTTCACTGGAGAATTCTGCCAAACATATAAAGACAAATTACCACCAGTTCTACACAATCTCTTTAAGAAAATACAAGAGGAAAGAACAATTCTCATTTTGTTTAATGAAACTAATATTACCCCATAACAAAATCTGACAAAGAGAGAAAACAAAAAGAAACTATAGATCAATATCCCTCATGAATACAGATGCAAAAATCTTTATCAAAACAACAAACAGAATTCAGCAATATATAAAAGTAATGATACATCATGACCAAGTAGTGTTCATTCCAGGGATGGAAGACTGTCTCAGTAATTGAAAATCAATCCATGAAATCCACTATATTAATAGGCTAAAGTAGAAAAAGTATGTTAATATCAATTAATGCAGAAAACACATTTGATACAATTCAACATCCCTTCTAAATGAAAATAAAGTTTCTGCAAACTAGGAATAGAGAAGAACTTCCTCAATTTGATAAAAAGCATCCACACAAAAACATGCCACTACTTTTATACTTAATAGTGAAAGACTGAATGTTTTCCACCCAGGAGTAACAAGGCAAGCCCATCTGCTCTCATCACTTCTATTCGATTGTTGAAAAATTCTAGCCAGTGCATTAAGGCAATATAAGTTGAAAGAAAAATAAAACTGCTCCTATTTACAAATGATGCGATTATCTATGCGGAGCACCCCAAGGTTGCAGGGTAAAAGAAAAAAAAAATCAGTTTTATTTCTATATACCAGCAATGAACGTGTAAATACCAATATAAAAATATATCATCATTTATAGTCACTCAAAACATTAAATGTTAAGGTATATATTTAGCAAAACATGCCCAGAGCTTGTATTCTAAAAGTTACAAGGCAGTGATGGGCAAAAAACTCAAAGAAGAGCTAAATAAATGAAGAGGTATACCAGGTTCACAATACAGTAAAGACATAAATTCTCCTAAATTGATATACAAGTTTAATGCAATCACTGTCAACAATTTTGGCATTTTTTTCTAAGTATATACCTGATCATTTAAAATTTTATATGGAAAAGCAAAGGATCTAGAATAGCTAAAACAGTGTTGTAAAGGAAAAATAAAATGGGAGAAATCAATCTACTCAATTTTAAGATTTATTATATAGCTACAGTTATTAAGCCCAAGTCGTTTTGGAAGGGGGATAAGATACATAAATCAATGGACCAATAGAACCCAGAAATAGATGAACGCAAAAATGCCTGACTAATTTTAATAAAGGTGCAAAACAATTTAATGTTCATTTCCCACTGCCTGCCCATGAAAAAAACACAAAAAACAAAAACAATTTAATGAAAGAATTATAGCCTTTTCAACAAATGGTGCTAAAGCTATTGGATATCTATTACATATAAATAAGTAAATAAACCTTATACCTTCTACCAAAAAAGAAAAAAACACAGAAACTCAAAATAGATCACTGACTTATATGTAAAATACATAAATCTTTTAGAAAAATATTTACGGGAGAAAAATCTTTGAGACCTATGGCTAGGCAAAGAGTTCTTCAATGTCATACTTTAAGCATGATTCATAAAAGGGAAAATTGATAAATTGCTCTTCATTGAACTAAAAACTTTTGCTCCATGAAGGACCCTGTAGAAATGATGGAAAAACAAGCTACAGAGTGGGAGAAAATATTTGCAAGCCACATAACCAACAAAGGACTGATCTCTAGAAACATGTAGAACTTTGGAAACTCAACAGTATAAGAACAAATAATCCAATTTTAAAAAGGACAAAAGACATGAACAGACATTTCACTGGGGAAGATATATAAAAATATATATATATGGCAAATAAATACATGAAAAGATATTCAACATCACCTGATATTAGGGAAATGCAAATTAATACCACAATGTAATACCACATCACATCTATCAAAATAGCTAAAATAAAAAATAGCAGCAACAACAAATGCTGGTAAGAATGCACAGAAACTGGATTACTCACACATTGCTGGCAGGAATATAAAAATTGTACAGTCATTCTAGAAAACAGTTCAGCAGTTTCTTTAAAAAAAGAAATCTAATCATGCAACTACCATACAACCCAGCAACTGCACTCCAGGGAACTTATCCCAGACAAATGAAAACCTATGTTCATGCAAAACCTGTACACAAATGTGCACAGCATCTTTGTCAATAATAGTCCCAACCTTGAAACAACCTGATGTCCTTCAATGGGCAAACACTTGAACAAATTGTAATACATCCATCCCATGGAATACTACTCAACAATTAAAAGGAACCAACTACTGATAGTACAATATAGATGAATCTCCAGAGATTATGCTAAATAGAAAAGCCAATGCCTAAAGTTTAGATAATGTATAAGTCCATTGACAAAACAGCCTGGAAATGACAAAAATCATACAAATGGAGGACAGAATAGTGGTTTCCAGAGGATAAGGAGGGGATAGGATGAGAGGAAAGTATATGTGGCTATGAAAAGGGCAACACAGGTCACTGTAGAGGAAATGTTCCATACCAATATAAATCTCCTGGTTTTGTATTTGGCATTGTACTAACATGCAAGATATTACCATTGAGGGAACATGGGTACATGGGGATATCTTTGTGCTGTTTCTAAAGATGGGATGTGAATCTACAATATCTTAAAATAAAAGGTTTTAAAAATTCAACTGTATTCATATATTCTAGCAACAAAAAGTCAAAAGTTAAAATTAAAAAATCAATACCATTTATAATAGTATCAAAAATATGAAATATTTATGGATTAAATCAGCAAAATTTGTACAACTGTATACAGGAAACCATAAAACATTGCTGGGAGAAATTATAGACAACCTAAAGAAATGAGGAAATATATTATACCCATGAATCAGATGTCTCAGTATTACAAGATGTCAATTTTCCCAAAATCTGTGTATATTCGATGCACTCCCAACCAAAATCCCAGCAGGCATTTTAGTATTGTTACTATTGTTGTTATAATTCTAAAATATAGTTAAAATGTAAAGGAAGGAGAATAACTAAAAATTTTTAGAAAAATTGTTAAATTAGTTAAGACAGTGTAATATTTGGGGAATAGAGACATATAGATAAATAGAACTCCAGAGTAACACTCCTAGAAAAAGAACCACTCATATGTGATCAATTGACTTTTGAGAAAAGCACCAAGCAATTCAACAGGGAACAGATACTCTTTTCAACAAATCATGCTGGAAAAATTGGATATCAATATGCAAAACCAATTAACTTCAGCCTTTACCTCACACCATATACAAAATTAACTATAAAGAATCATTGACAGATTTAAATACAAGCACTAAAATTATAAGACTTATAAAATGAAACATAGGAGAAACTCATAATGTTCTTGAGTTAGGCAAGGGGTCCTTAAGTAAGACACAAGAAATACAAACCATGAAAGAAAAAACTTAATTTGGAAGTCATCAAAATTAAGTTTCTGTTCTTCAAAGGACACTTTTGAGAAAATGAAAAGGTAAGCCACAAATGAGAAAATATGCACAAAACCTGAGTATGATAAGTGACTTTTTCCAGAATACATAAAGAACTCTTCCAAAATTTATAATTTAAAAAACAATAAAATTTTATTATTAGATAATAAGAGAAATGATACAATTTTTAAATGAACAAAAGATTCAAACAGACATCTCACCAAAGATATATTAATGACAAATAATAAGCATATGAGAGGATGTTCAACATCATTAGTCATAAGGAAAATGCAAATCAAAACCCAGTGAAAGACTAGTGCTACTTCACACTTACTAAGATGGTTAAAGTTAAAAACATGAAAAATAAGAATTGTTTGTGAAGATATGGAACAACTGGAATTCTTGTACATTGCTGGTGGGAATGCAAAATGGTACAGTCATTTTAGACAACAGTTTGATAGTGTAGCATATACTTACACTATAAAGTCCAGCAATTACACTTCCAGGTATTTACCCAACCGAATTGAAAACATAAGTCCTTACAAAGACATATATAAATGTTTATAGCAGCTTTCATCATATTATCCCCAAATTAGAAAGAGCATAAAAGTCTATCGACTAGTGAATTGTGATATATCCATACAATGGAACACCAGTAAGCAATACAAAGGAACAAACTATAGGTGCACACAACAATGTGCATAAATCACAAAAACATTGCACTCAGTGTAAGGAGTTAGACTCAAAAGACTACGTGTTGCTTGAAACTGTTCATATGAAACTTTAGAAAAGGCAAAACTCCAGGGACAGGAAACAGATCAATGGTCCCTAATGCATGGAGTGGAGGAAAGGGATTGCGTCCAAAGTGCATGAGGGAACATTTGCAATGGTAGATATGTTCTACATCATAAGTGTGTTGGTAGTGAATTGTATAAACTTGTCAAAATTCACTGACTAAACCTTAAAATTTCATCAATCTTAGTACAGGTAAATTATACCTCAGTGATGCTGACCAAATCCAAACAAATAAAAATGGAGTGAAGACCACCAGAATCATATAATGCTTATGGCTGTTTGTGAACACAAGGGCCTCTTCAAACATGGAGACACTGAAAAGAAACTCCTACTTCCCACCTATTAAGAGATGCCCTAAATGCTCCAAATAGTCTCATTAAATTAATTTTAATGCAACTTTTTAAGCATATAGATTATGTAATACAAGTTTTATAGTGTAAGAGATCCAGAGAAATCTTAATCTAAATAGTTTTAATTTCTCCCAGAAAAGAATCGATATGCTGAAAACTATACTATCTAATATGACCAAGAGTTTGGAACAAAATTCTCCCAGTCTCACAATAGTGTCTATACTCCTAATAAGCAAAGGTTTTCTAGGCTGTGATCAACCAGTAAATACTTCTTTTAAATTCTAAGCACATGCTTATTTGGGAATGGAATGGATAGAAGAGTTAACATTATGAAAAGCTCCACCGACTCATTTTCAGGACATAAGCAAATGAGCTCTAGAGTGATCCATGAGATCTGTTTCCTTGGAAACCCAGTTCACCCACAGCTTAAGTCCTTTGGGAATAAAGGTTTGCTCAGTCTCAATATTTTCCTAAAGAGAATAAAACATGCAACAATAGAATGAGCTCTTCCATCTGCCAGCTTCAGTTACTTGTCACTTGTTAAGCAAACAAGTACATTGTTTTTTATCCAGCTTCTTAAAGTGTTCAAATAACTAGATCCAATCATATGGATGCCAAAGACAACTATCTAGAACTGTACTCTGTCTCCCTGCCACTGCCTCAATTTTTTTCAAAAAAAAATTGCTATAACTGGAACCTTGACATCAGATGAAGAACCTCTGAAGCTAATGTATAGTTTTAAGTCCACATTTCTGGACAGAACAGTCCTTAGACCTTTGCATCCAGGACTCCTTTGCTCTTTAGACTGCAGTTTGGTCCATTTGCAGCAACAGCATCACCTGGGCCTTGATTTCCAAGCAGATAAAAGTTGACTATAAGCAAGAAGTTTAAGCCATTCATCCCAGAAGCTTATCTAGGTATATCCTGATGCAAGGCTCTATCAGGTGTTGGTACCTGCCCACATGCCCAATACACTCACCATTCCTTTGTTTACTTACCTTGGTCTTCTAATTGTAAGCTCCAAATAATGGTCCTCAATCAATGATTGATGGCCTTAGTGGAAACACTCCCCCTCCATTATCCCTTATTTGGGAGAATGTTGAGCAGTGTCCTGTATTGTCTCCCAAAGATCCTCAGTGGGATAGAGACCCAGTTGTCCATAGCAATAGTCTGCTTGATTATATGCCCTTTACTGGCTTTCTTCCTTTCATATCTCATTTCTCTTCTCTCTTTCTGAAGTTTCTGGGGATTGATTATTTCCCAAACAATGTACTTGCTTTTACATTTGTGTTTTGGGATCCACTTTTGGGGAACTCAACCTAAAAATGGGAATGTATCACCAGTCACTGAAGTCTGTTTGCTGGTTCTGTTGTCAAACCTTGTCATTTCCACAGTTTAACCCTAGCCAAATGTGGTGACTCATTCTATCATGCCTTTTCTGTTTTCCCAGAAAGAAAGATTTGGTAAATGAAATGGAAATTGTCTAAATGGGAAGCTGGAGATGTGGGCAAGATTCAGATCTTCTGGGCCTCAAAAGGCATACTAACATGTTATTTCAAGTGAAATGGGATATCCCTGAGTGTTTATACAAGAAAGGACATGTCTAATATTCTTCAGAATTCTCATTCTAACTTGAACATGGGCAATAGAAAGGAAGATGACAAAGTGGAATCAGGAGACCAATTGAGAGATTATTGCAGAGATAGGGAGTTAGATCAAGGTGATGGCAAAATATATGAAGAGAAGAGGCTGGACTCTGGCCATTTATATTTAAGATATACCTCTGTTTCTATGTTAGACCATCCAAATAAATAGGAAACAATGGGAAAAGAAGGCAAGGGATTTAAGGAAAGGGAAGAGTTAAGAACGATTTCTGAATCAAGGTTTCTAAATCAAGAAATAGGATGAAAAATCTATCCTCTTTTTAAGAGGTGAAAATTTGGTGAGGAACACATTTGGAGTGAAAATTAAGAGTTTGGTTTTGAACATATTTAGTTTGAAATGTATGTGAAATATCTACATAGAGATAACAAAAACAGATGTTAGATATACAAACCTAAAGGATTGCACATGAGAAAAAAAATGAGGGAATTTTAATAACTAGAAAAAATGAACTCCGGTGAGATTGGATGAGCTCCCTAAAGAAAAAAGGAAAGGATGATTCAGTATAAAGACCTAAGGAATGCCAGCATTTGGAGATCAGGTAGAAAAAGAGAAGCAGGGAAAGGAGACTAATCAAGAGTCGCCAGAGACAGAAGAAAACCAAGAAGAGTATGTCACATAGTCAAACATAGAAAATGTTTCCTCAAAGAAGAAGAAATCAGCTGTTTCATGCCAATGAATGGTAAAGTTAAGATAAGAACTGAATACTATTATCTCTAGCACTGTGGAGGAAATTGATAGGGTTACCTTACCTAGTAATGCTCAGGGCCATGCAGGAAAATGTCTCTTTTCCATGCAGGATTATGAATAGTGCCCTCGTTCACTCTCCATATTCATTGGAAACAATATACAACGTCCCCTTTAGCCATTGGTGACTCTGAAAAGAGCAATTTCAGCAGAGTGATAGGGTTGGAAGACATCCTAGGGTGTGGATAGTAGGAGAGGAAGTTGAGTCAGCTTATGCAGAAACACCTTCAAAGAAATTTGTCTTTGAAAGGGAACAGAAAAGTGAGACAGCCAGGGGATGCTCTGGCGTTGAGGTTGTTTAAGGTATACAGGTGAGAATGTTCCTCAGGTGAGCAAAAGATTGATGATGCAGGGGAGAAAGGAGAAAACTGAAGAACCAAAAATTCTTGGAAAGAGATTAAATCTCAGGGAGGAATTGCCCTTAGAGAGAAGAACTCTTTCACCTGATATAGTAGGTACACACGAACCAAGCTTTTTGGTTGTAAATAATGGATAACAATCTTTGTTTTGTTTTTAAATCCTTACTGGTAGTTTTCAACAAGAGTTGATCATTTGATGTTCAGAACCATTGTTTCAGCAAACATATTATAATAACTCCTAGGAATCATGATAGCTTTGATAACGATATCTTAGAACATCATTTCCAAACTGTGATCCAGAGATGCTAGCATTTCTTTAATGTATAAAAGTGTTCAGAGATAATAAGGATCCCATGATAAAATAAGTTTGGGAAACACTACATACTCTACCTCTTTCTCAAATCTATTTATAATGTACTGCAAATTTAAAAAAACTTTAATTTTGCTTAAGCAAGCATTTCCTCAGAATGAGGTTTGGGAATTTATCCCAAAATATATTACCTTATAAGAATCCACCCGTACTCATCTGCCAATTTTCTGAGCATTCATGTAGCCTCGAAATACCCAAACCAACTTGGATTCTGGAAGAGCAAGGCATCACCTAAAAAATTTGCCCACTTATTTTAGAGATCATTAAATTAGAGGTCTGATTTACCCTAGAATTGATTCCTACCGTGTTTCTTCTCAAAGAAATACCCCCTTACTTCTCAATTTTCCTGCTTCACCATTAACAAAATAATACATGCAAAGCTACAGTAACTCAACTTTTAGTAAGTTTTTTTATGCAAATATTTTCAAAGGTTTTAGAAAGTCTAAAAATATTTCATCCATGTTCCCTTTTATCTACATGCATATTTATTCCCTAGGAGAACTCTAGAAGATCAAAAAGCAGTCCCAATTTGAGGGGAAAAAATTGCAATGCTGCAGAAAGAGCCAGAGGCTGTTCCCTTTCAGAGTTTGAAATAAAATAGAATAAAATTAAGCAGATAGAAAGTTTCTTCTTGTAGCATGTTCTGAACAACTTTGAACACTCTTTTGCAGTTTGGACCAGAAATGTGCTTGAACGTGTTAAGGAGAAAAAATTCGTGGTTATTGAGCTAGTGTAAAAGTAGAGTTATGATAGTGTATAAATATGAAAAGTTTCATGCCTCATTTTCAAAAATGTTTTCAAAGAAACTGAAAATAATTTTAGACCATCAAAATTCACATTATATACAATTTCTATCTAGAGTGGAAATAAGATTTGTTAATAGTGAAATGAAATTAGTCCAAAATTTTAGATTATAAAAGAAAATTCGTTGTGAAATATTTCAGGAAACTGAATCCAAACTTTAAATATTACTAGTAGAATAATAGTTTCTAAGCAGCCAGCATTGTTACAGAATAACATATAACCTCCAACTCATATGAAGGCAAACTATCATGACAATCATACTGGACATTAAAATAAAACAGGATCAATACCCTTGAGTAAAATTCACCCTTGGTCAAGAAACTTTGGGGCAAAATTAAAGTCTCAGAGAGTCTTTATTCTAGTTCTCTGTAGTCAAGAGGGTTTTCAGTTCACTTCCATTAATAATTACATAAAGTCAAAATATCTTTAATTAAAAGGTAAAGCTAATCATCTGTAATATTTTTGTAGTACTTTTGATTGAGACTGTCCAAGGACATGCAACTGAACAATTCATATGCCATGTTTATTAAATTGCTGGAAAATGATGCTAACACAGCAGAGAAAGCCTGTCTATTTTCACAAGACAATCAGAGAGGTCAAAGGACTGCACCACAGGTTGTCATAATCGTCACAACCATCATGTTTGTAAACAATCTATGTTCATTATGAAAATTACTTGTTTTAAGTAACAAGTATTATATTGATTCACATCAGTCAAAACATATGGACTGATTATCTACAAACATGATAATAGGATGCAAGAAAAATCAAAACTATGTCCTTGAGATCCAATTGATGAACTTCAACACCAGGTAGCATAAGGCCTTACACATAGTAGGTCCTCAAAATATATTGCTTTGAATGTGAAAAAAAAATGGCAAATAATTTTAAATAACATAAAATTTCATACTAAAATATATGGTATACACCAGTGGTTCTTAAACTGTGATTCCCAGACCAGCAGCATCACTATGATCTGGGAACTTGTTAGAAATGCAAATTCCAGGCCCCACCCCAGACCAACTGATTCTGAAACTATGGGGTGGGCCTAGACATTTCTGTTTTAATAAGCCCTCTAGATGATTCTGATGCATACTAGAGTTTGAGAACCAATGGTATGGACTATGGATACTTGTTGCTATGGAAGATCAAAAGAGATTACTGAAGGCTGAGTGACCAACAAATGCTTCATCAAGGAGACAGCAGTTAGACAATCTATTCTCACAAGACAATTAAGATGATCAATATGGTTAACATATAAACACATGGTGTGTGTTCTTTATGAAATCATTTAAATAGGAAAATGGGGAGGCAGTTGATCTAGATAAAGAAAACACAAGTAAAAGAATCCATTTAGGAGTAAAACAATGGTAACGCAAGGTCAATTTGGTGAGATGGAGAGCAAATGAACATGAAAGTCATGCACGGTCTGTGGCTGAAACCAACTTACAGGAACACCACAATTCCAAGCCTCCCTTAAAGTTAGATTGGAAACTTATGGGGCTTTATGATATGATTCCAGCCAATGTAATACAATTAGCAGGGATATTTACCACACCCAGTCCTGAAAACACATCCCCATATGACCTTATGCTTCCCTTCCTTCCCTGGCAACAGTGGAAGCCACAGACCTGAGGAAGGAGGTCCCTCCCTCTCACTACAGAAGGAGCCTGGATCCCTGCATCACTGCTTGAAGGAATGCTGTCCAGCAGTGCGACTAAGCAGGGGCTGACCAGGAGCAGTTGGAGAAATTAAACTTTATTATGTTCATTTCCTGAGAGTTTAGAGTTGTTTATTACACAGCATAGCCTAACTTACTCTAACCAAAACTCTCCAGAAATAACCAAAAGTTGGCCATGACATGTTCATGACATTGAACAGCAAGATTCAATAAAGCCAAGGAAAAACCAGAAGATTCCACTTTTGGAAGCAGTTGACTAATCAAATGCCCTGAAACCAAGTACTACCTTTTTAATTGGCAATTCTGACTAATTGGCTCTCTTTCCCTCTCCTTTACAGCTAGAATTCAATAGACCTGCAACCTGGGTTCTTCCTATTCAGGCAAGTAACACTTAGGATATTACCTCCTTCTAAAGAGACTTAGCTTTCTCCCTGTTTGATGGAACAGATCATATTCCTTAAGGCCTCTCAGAGCAGATGAGATTTGATAAATGTTTTCACTCTAGCAGTAAATGAGTCAGCATGCCAATTTAGAGTAGGGCTTCACAATTTTCAGAGTTGAATGAAAGTAATTTGGGCCACTATTCCATGATTTTTCTTGATCTTTTTTAAGCAACTGAATCTCCATTCCATGACACAAGATAATAAAATGATTCTCCATCAGGTCTGGGTCAGAAAAACAGAAGCCACTGGAAGGGCCTTGATTAAGAAGAGCTTCAACATAGGAAGTTAGAGGCTTAAACAAACATTGGGAAGGCTGTGGCTCACCTATCAGGAAGGCTGCTGGCTTTCAAAATCTCCTCCTCAGGGAGCAGAGGGCAGCTGCCGTCATTGATTTCAGCAGCCCCAGGCGTGGTTCTCAGGAGGCTGTCTAGAAGCATCTGGAAGCAACTGCGGATGATCTCAGCTGCCTGCAGCACTGAAGTGAGTGACTCTCAGCAAGACCCCAGAAGCCATTCACAAAACCCCACATCTGTCAACTGCCAACACCTACATATCTTCCCACAGTCAGCGCTGGAGCAGAATGGCTTGTCCTTGCCTTATGCCTTCCACACTTCACCAAGGTGATCCTCATTTGCAGAATCTAACTGGAACTCTGCTCATAAGGAATTTGAGACATTTCACTTCCAGATGCTTAGCCCCTGCGGTACAAAGGGAAAGCAGAGAAGAGCAGGGATGATACTGAGTACCCACAGACAATTAACTATGATTGTAATTAGATGCATAAATGAAGAAGATCACAGCGGACACAAGGTAAGCTAAAATCCTTTATAAACAATGATTTGGGACTATATTTGAATCATGGACACATGCTTAAGTGAGCAATGGCTGTAGTAGTTTAAGCAGTTGTCTCCAAATATATTGCTTTCCCAAAGTATGGGTTAAGATTCTATTCTGACAAGAAAACCAATTCTGGTTAACCTGAGGAAACTTTTAGAGCAGGTTGACTCTACTTCTTTGCTATTTGGTCTTTGCTGTACTAATCAGGACATGTCAGAAACTAATTCAAAGTAGTTTAAACATAAAGTAAATCTGTTGGATATTATATCTAGGAAATTAAGTGTGGAACAGCTCTAGATGTGGCTGGAGATCCAGGAATTCAGGAGGAGGTGCTAGGGCATCAAGGCATAAGGGCTTTGTCTCTTTCTCCATCTCTCAGCTTTGTTTTTACTTCTTGGGTTTACATTCCTGAGCAACCTCCTGTGTGCCAGGCTCTTACTGCCCTAGTAAGGAAAAAAAGAACTTTTTCTCTCCAAAACCTCTCCCAAGGAAGGTTTTGAAGGCTCTGTCTAAGTCAAATAGCCACCCATCCATCCCTAAACCCATCACTCTGGTCAGGGGAATGTGTAACTTGATTAATCAGCTTGGATTCTGATAATTGATAGCTCTCCTAACAATACAAGGAATGCAGAAGTTATTTCCCTGAAAAGGACCAGCCAAAGAAGACTAGTAAATCATAATGGGAGATCAATTTACCTCAGTTGGCCTGACCAGTGGTAATGGGCAGAACTGGAGAAGCTAACAGATGTCAGGTTTATGTTTATGATAAAAGATGAGTAAATCATCAAGAAGGGAAGGGGTGGAAGGAAAAAGAAGACTGTAAAGGAAGGGGAAGGAAGAGGAAGGAGAAAGAAGAGAAAAAAGAAGCTCAGATATCATTCCCTTTTCCTATTATATTTCTCCATTTTCTTTTCTTCCTTTCTTCTCTTCCTTTTCCTTTTCACACATGGCCATCCTCCTCGCTCACCTTTCCCCTTTGGGAGCCTAAATAGCGAATGTTCATTAGGAGCTATAATGATCACTCATGTGTAAATAATGGTCCTCTGGGTAGTAGATCAAGAACTCTAGTTTCCAAGAGAAAGAATCATACTTCCCCAGCTTTCACCACTAACCATCCCAGAACAACTGCCCACAGAATGCTGGGCAAGGTTAGGGCTAATAGAGACCAAGCCCTATACATTGAGACACATTCCTGAGACGCTACTATACCCTGAAACACTAAAGCTCAACCAGCCACATATATTTTTGTTGTCACTGCATTCTGGAACTTTCCATAAAAGAAAACTAAGTACAAAGCTATACAGAAAGGTGAGCCTAGTCCCCTCCTACAATTGCCTTTCTACAATATGAAAATTATAACTTACCAAAGGTGGCAGAGATGAAAGTGGGAAGAAAATAGAATGAAAAGTAAGCTTTATTGACTGTTGTGGCCAGGAGGATGACTTAAAAGTGCTACCTAGAAAAAGACATGGCATCCATAACTCTGCCTAAATGGAGATTCATTTTCAGCTCAGACCTTATTTTAACAATAAGAAGAGGCTATGAAAAACTATCTCCATAGTCAAAGCCCAAGTAATACTTACCAGACCAGGGAGCACCAAACAAGCACAGCAAACAAAGAGAGGAATGTGGATTGTACAAATAGAGCAGGAAGTCCTTAGCAGGGAAGGAAGGCCAGTAATAGGAATTCCTTATGGTAGTTTGTGCTAATGGGTCTCTCACAAGCAGGGATCCCTAAGGAACAGATGTACCATGCCCACCCTCCACTCACCCTCCTTTGCCAGCTTGCCATGGGATTCCGAAATTTCATAATGGAGCTAATCAAACTTTAAAACTTAGTACACATACTGGTCATTTCCACACTACCTGGTGAGACTAGACAGGAAGAAAGATTCAAATGAGCCAGCCCCCTGCCCCAAGACAGATTGCTTATTAGAGTCCACTCCATCTCCTGTCATTTACTGTCCTTTGGCCCATAAGGAGTGCTCAATCCATGTGTTCCCTCCAGAGTACAACTATGACTTCCTTCTCTTTATTTCTCCATAACCAACTTGGGAACTAAGATGGCCATACGTTCATTTTCTTCATTCATATTAGCTATTCTTCCTGTATAAGCAGGCTTCTATGTCCCCCTCTCCAAGACTGTCCTTTCTTTCCCCACCAACAAAGCCAATCATATTCCATTTCCCAAAAACTAACCTGTTAATTACTCTAGCTGCTAAAGTAACTATAAATTTATATTATAGCATGGAGAAATAAGCTGGAAGGAAAATTGAAGTTTCCTCCTTATATGTCAAGGGGGCATGAGCAGAATCTGAAATTCCTATAATGCATAACAAATAGCAAATAATACCACTAGCAAAGACAGGGCATTTAAAGTCAATATTCAACTAAAAATAATATAAATAATAAAGACAGGACACTGCAAGTCAGACCAAGTATGGTACAAGCGAAAAAGAAGGCTCAGGAGAACCTAACAATGCAAAAGACAAAAAAAAAAAAAAATGTGGTTTTCTTTATCTGTGCTTTCTACTGGTTTTCTCCAGCTTGTTGATGAAGATGAATTGAAAATTATTTCCAGAACCATGGGTGATATAATTTGTTGTTAATTGCATAAACTTATGACTGAATTAATTGCATAACAATTACAATCTCTATACAAACTTCTTCCCATAGCAAGGATTCAGTACTTTTTCACTTAAGCCTTCTTTATTTTCCCTATAAAATTAAAGTTAAAAATAATACCTTCAGGGTGGCGCAACGGTAGTTCAATGGCAGAGTTCTTGCCTGCCATGCTGGAGACCCAGGTTCAATTTCTGGTACCTGCCCATGCAAAAAATATATATATATATATAGCTTCTAGTGCTGTCACAGAGAAGTATTTAAGTAGAGTGTAACTAAACCACAGATAATTGCCGGTGTGATTTGAGATTTCAGAGTAGACAGACCCAATAAGTCAGACCTTCCCACCATTTACACCTTTCTGTCTTGGATACTCCATGTGAAGGTTTAAGTCTTTGTCCTAACTGAGCTTTGGTCTCTCTTGGCATGTCTATCAAAGGGAAAACCAGGTATATTAGTTTCATAGGGTAGCCATAACAAGGTATCACAAACTGGGTGGATTAAAATAACTGAAATGTATTCTCTCACAGTTCTGGAGGCTAGAAGTCTGAAATCAAAGTGTCAGTAGATCTAGTTCTCTCCAAAGTCTTGGGGAAGAACTCTTTCTTGCCTTTTCTAGCTTCTGGTATTGCTGTCAATCCTTGGCATCCCTTGGCTTATAGCTACAGCCTTCTAATCTCTGCCTCTGTCTTCCCAGGGCCTTCTGCCCTGTGTCTCTGCTTCTAGGTCTCTTCTCCTTTGCTCATAGGGACACCAGTCATAGCGGTTCAGAGCAATGACCGTATTTTCAAATAAGGTCACTATTTGAGGTACTGGGGATTAATATTTAAGGATATATTTTGGGGGAAAAAAATTCAACCCATTGCTTCAGGTTTCATTCATATAGTACACATATGTAATCTGTGATGAACTACATAAACGTGGGGGAAATGGAAAGGTATAGGGACATAGTTATGCATGTTATTAAAGTTAATTTGGTATCAGAGTAAATGAGATTGTTATAGGTGTAGAATTTTAAATTAAAGCTCCATGGTTACCTCACCGAAAATACCATAGAATATACAAACTCATACAAACAAAAGTAGAATACAGTTTACCAGGGTTACAGGGCACAGGCAACGCGGAATTCATGGAAAATCAGTGTAGGGTACTTGTTTGGGATGAGGGGAAGTTCTAGTAATAGATAGTGGTGAAGGCACTGCAACAGTTATGAAGGTAAATAATCTCATTGAATGGTATCCTTGGATGGGGTGGGGAGGGGAAGATGTATGTATATATATGTTCCTACAATTAAAAAAAAGAGAGAGAAAAACTAAAGCTATAATGACAATTAAATGTAATACATAATACTGGATTGGATCTACGAAAGGAAGACAAAACCTCAAAAGGACATTATTTGTACTTCTGGGAAGATGGTACAATAGAATAGGCTGAGTTCACCCCTGCTACATGGAACAATTAGTGAAGACATAAAAAATGACCTGGACAGCAGTTCCAGGGTACAAATGACCAAAAGAGGGTTTTTTATGCTATATAGGGAGGTCCTAGATGAAAAAGCAGAGGAATTGAGACAGAAAGAATGGGGTGATTGTGCCTGGTTCTGACTCCACCAGGGACAAGGGGCCATGCCCAGGAACAGCGCTGGTCCTGAAGGAGTGTAGCACATGAAGAGATGCTCATCTTCATTAGTTATAAGGGAAATACAGATCAAGACTACAATGAGATATCACCTCACACCTGTGAGAATGGCTATTATTAAACAAATAGGAAATTACAAATGTTGGAGAGGACATGAAAAAATTGGAAACTTATTCATTACTGCTGGGAATGTCTATAATGGTATAGCCACTGTGGAAAACAGTTTGGCAGTTCCTTAGAAAACTAAACATCAAATTGCCCTATGACCCAGCAATACCACTACTTGGTATATACCCAACAAAGCTTACAGTAGTGACACAAACAGACATCTGCACACCAATGTTCAGAGTGGCATTATTTACAATTACCAGAAGATGGAAACAATCCAAGTGTCCATCAACAGACAAGTTGATAAACAAAATGTGGTCTATACCTACAGTGGAATATTATGCAGCAGTAAAATGAAATAAGGTCCTGAAGCATATGACAACATGGATGAAACTTGAGGACATAATGATGAGTGAAATAAGCCAGACATAAAACAATATATACTGCATGATTTCATCATTATGACCGTAGTAAAGGTAAAATCAGAGCTTATAATGTAGACTATATGGGAACTAGAGATACACGTAAGTTAATAAAAAGAGTGAATGGTTACCTAATGTGGTTGAATTTAAATGTGAGGGAATGAATAGAAGTGAAGGCAGTTCATTAGTGGGTTTATAAGTAATATTGCCATATTGAAGGTAAAACATGTTTGAAAGGGGTTATATAGGGCCATATATCCCACCAATTAACATTACAAATATAAATAAGTTTTTACATGAACTACTTCAAAGGTATGAATCTTATACAAAGAGTCAATCATAGAGGGATACAGCAGAAAACTACCATTGCATTCTATGGTGTGTATTTAACAGGAAAACATCAACAATACCATAGCAATACCAGGGATAGATAAATGGGGTTGAGAGACAAGAGTTAAGGGGAGTGTTCTAGTTTGCTAGCTGCTGAAATGCAATATACCAGAAATGGAACAGCTTTTAAAAAGGAAGAATTTATTAAGTTGCAAATTTACAGTTCTAAGGCCATGAGAATGTCCAAATTAAAGTAATTCTATAAAAATGTCCAAATTAAGTCACCAAAAAGATGTTACCTTCACTCAAGAAGGCCCAATGAAGTTCAGGGGTACTCTCTCAACTGGAAAGGTACATAATAAGCATGGAGACATCTGCTAGCTTTCTCTCCAGGCTTCTAGTTTCATGAAGCTCCCCCAGCAGCATTTTCCTTCCTCATCTCCAAAGGTCTCTTGGTGCATGGGCTTTGTAGCTCTGGCTCTCTCATGACTCTCTCCAAAATGCTTCCTCTTTTAAAGGATTCCAGTAAAGTAATCAAGACCCACCTGGAATGGGTGGAGTCCCATCTCCATCTAATCAAAGGTTAATCCCCACAACTGGATGAGCCACATCTCCATTGGAGATAATCTAATCAAAACTAAGGTACTGAATAGGAATTAAAAGAAATGGCTGCCCCCACAAGTGGATCAGGATTAAAACATGACTTTTCTAGGATATATAATGCTTTCAAACTGACTCAGGGAGGTTTGGATTTTCTGCTCGGTGAGTGTGTGTTTATCTATTATTTTTCTCTTTGTAGCAATGAAAATTTTCTAAACTTTAGAGTGTTGATGATTTTATAACTAAGTGCAGATAATGTGACATATGAATTGCTTACTTTGGACATTATCCATGATGCCCAATGGATGGACTTGGCTGAAGGATACATTAATGGAGAAGCAGAAAGGTGAACTCTGATGAGTACAAATGATGGAATATTGTGAGGTTACAGAAGGGAATGAAATTGTGAGGCATGCATCAAGGTGAATAAACCTTGGGGACATTATGTGGTGCAAAATAAGCTAGAAACAAAAGAATAAATATCATATGGTCTCTTTTACAGAATACTTGTTAGAAAATTTGGGCCTGGATTGTTAGCTCTTATAGCAGTCACATTTAGTCCAGGGCTATAAATGTTATTACTAGATTTTTGAGATGCTAGGCTCTGCATGTATAACCTTGCATTTCCCTGAAATATTGGGTACTTGTATGACATCTAGGACTCAGACTTGGAGTTCTGCAGTTCAAAAAGCAGCATTGTTACAAATAACAACTGTTAAAGAAACCAAAGAAAAAGAGATCAAGCTTCTATTAGAGATAACAATGAAACCACTGGTCAGGACTAAGGTAAATCAGAAAACAGGATAAAGGATGATATTGTTTGTATTTTAGAACTTCACCTACTGTAATGAGACAAAAGGAAAACAAATTTATTTTGTCCAAAACCTAAGTTTTCTGTAGCACATAATATAACTCAACCTGTCTGGATACATCATTTAATAACAACCTAAACACATGGCTCCCAGAATGAGAATAAGGGCTTGTAATTCTGTATAGCTTAATGTATACCCAGATACATTCCAAAGTATGTTGACAAGATAATTTTAATATATTGGCAAAATCCTTTGAAGACTGGAGAAAAAATATGGAACTATTCAACTTTTCCACTGGGGAAACCCCTGATATGCTCTCAAATATTAGGGACTCACAAGGTAATAGGCCAAGCCCTTAATCTTGAGGCTTGCTGTTATAAAACTTATTTCTGTATCGGAGAATATAAGCCTAATTATAGTTATGCCTAAGAGTTACTTCCATAAAACCTCTTTTGTTGCTCAAGTGTGGCCTCTCTCTCTCTAAGCCCAGCTCTGCAATGAAAACCATTTTCTTCCCCATTATGTGGGACATGACATCCAGGGGTGAAAGTCTCCCTGGCAACATGGGCCATTACTCCCAGGGATGAGCCTGGCCCTGGCATTGTGGGATTGATGATGCCTTCCTGACCAAAAGCGGGAAAAGAAATGTAACAAAACAAAGTATCAGTGACTAAGAAGAGTTTAAATAGAGTGAAAGGGCTATTCTAAAGGAAGCTTCAGCTAGATATTGCTAATTGCCATGGTTTGCCAAACCCCAATCAACACCATTTCTGTTAACCCTAGGGCTCTATCTGAGATTCTACAAAAGTTTCATGCACTGAGATTACTTTCCAGAAACCTACAACCTCCGGATAAGTAGGTCAGATAAGTCATGAAACCCAGAAGGGCCAGCCTATCTAAAACCATCAGGTGGTTCCATCCCCTTATTTCATATTGTTGGCACCCCTTTCCAACATGAAAAATTTAGAATGGCACAGCCCAAATACCCCTAAAGATTTGGAGAAGGATCAAAGGAGAAGGAGGAGTTATAACAGAGAAGACAGGATTTAACAAATAAATTCGACTGCTGAATCATTATATTGATATTTCTTTTAGGCTCCAGCATCTTGGAGCAGCTAAAAGGTAAAATCAGAAATTCAGGAACTGTATCCCATACTAAACTTTGAAATCTGTTCTATAACTATTTGTTATAATGCACTTTGAAATTATTGTTTTTTGTATATATCTTATATTTCACAGTAAAAAAGGTTTTTAAAAAGGGTGTTATTGGTAGATAAGAAAAAATGGAATGTAAGCTTTATATCAATGTTAAATTTCTTGAACTTCATAACTGCACTTAAGGTGATTATATAAATGAATTTTCTTGTTTGTAGGAACTGTACATGGAAGTATTAGGTGTTCAAGGAGTTGCAACCTGCTCTCACACGTTCAGAAAATGGATGATAGATAGATAGATGATAGATAGATAGATAGATGATAAATGGACGGATGGTAGAAAGACAGAGAGAGAGAAAACAAGGAAAGGGAAGGAAAGGAAGAAAGACAAATTCACATTTTTAAAAGAACTTATAGCAGAACAAACTATATTCATATTCAGGAGGTCTAAGGGACTCTGTATTTTAAAAACTTCCTTAGGCGATTCTAATGTGCAACCACACCCGCTATTGAAGCAGGATGCTAGGTTCCTATTCATAATGGGCAGGGCCTAGAGCTGCATGGGGAGCAAGTCATTTGCTTTTAGAAATTTAGGCATCAGTCTGAGAGGTCAGCCTAATCCATATTGGGTAGATAGGTGGTTAATTCATTGTCCAGGTAACTAGTCCAAAATTAGGGAACTGGCAATTTAGATCAGTTGAAGTTTGGTAAACAATTTAGCATGGAATGGTAGGAAAAAAGTCAAATCAGGAAAGGGTGGAAATTGCATCTCACTTTTTGGCTCAGATTCAGACAACCCTAAAGCCTGCCAAGAGAATTTCTCACAGGATCTGCCACACTCTGACTTGTGTATCAGTTATTTATTCACGTGTCTGCTTGTATAAATGTGATCAACAGGAACCTTGTGTTATTTGTTCTTGTATCCTTAACAGCAACTAGCACAATACTTTATTTAGATATTCATACTGTTTGCTAAATGGAATTGCAGGTAATACAAAAAAAAGCAAAATGGTTTAGCTGAATAAACATATGTTAATCTATTGGGTCAAATGGAAAATTCCACTCCAAATGGCTTAACAGCACTACATAGCAATAGAGCAAAATGAAAATTGGACTACTGTTTCTTCATAAAAATTCTCCAGAGTTAACTGAAACTACCTGGTTATTTTTCCCTTCTTCCTTAGCATTCTGTTTTATATCACAAATACCAAGTCCTTATAACTGCCTTAGCTTTGCATTTAAAACTATGAGACAACTCATTCAGTCCTCTTCACAGGCACAAGTAAGCCTTGATGATGTTCTTATGCACACATCACTGGTTTTTGTTTTCTTGCCCTCTTTAAATCAGTTCACAATCCTTAAGGTGCCTTGAATATCAATGGCTGTCCTGAAAAGCTAGTATAGTCCCTGAAAGAGTTAAAGTACCTTCTTTGAAACACAACCACGGAGGAGCAGATGGCACATTTGCTAAGGAGAAGCGTCACTCTCACTTGGGTCTAAATTCCCTCTCTCCACCTGGCATCCCACACAGCTGTGTCAGCTCCATCTGCCCACCTTGAATCCATCAGGTGAATGCTCCATTTCCTTAATTGAGGTTAAGCTAACCTAAGTAATCAAAGCCAGGTATGCAATGTTCTCTGTCATTATTATGCCTGATGTGTATGATAACAACAATGATTCCTGCACAGGGAATGAAAAGATAGATAATGTTAATAGACAGGTCACTTCTTAAGAACTCTTGGACTGACTGCAGATTTCATTTTTTCTCTTTAAAATATAGCTTCCACTCACTCTTGAGAACTTTGAGAGGAAGCACCACCCAAATCCTGCCCAGGAGGGTTCCCGTGCCACTCTCACCCTTGTAAGTCCTGAGGGTATCAGTGTCTGGCTTGCCCAGTGGCAGATCTCGAGGGCTCTGTACCATAGGTGCCCTGGGGTTGGCCAGTGCTGGGCCTCCAGATCCCCGCCACCACCCTATATTCATCCATCAATCCCTCCAATTGCCAAATGCTGATCCAGATACAAGAAAGACGAAGTCCCCAGCCTCAAGGTACTTATATTTCAGTTGGGAGATGGATAATTAAGAGGCATTCAAATAAATAAACAAATATGACAAATCAATTAGTGATAAATCTGAAGAATATAGACTAATAGTGCTGACTGAGGACAGGATGGAGGAGTAGAGACATGGACAGAATCAATAACCAATGCCCAGCTGGGGAGACAGGCTTGGTAGGATAGAATGGGACAACCCAACTCTGGGGGCTGTGGTTCTTTAAGCAAATGCCATTTTGGTACAAGACTTTTCTTCTTTGGTTACCAGACTCTCCCCTTTAGTTGCTGAAGTTATAGTTAGTAAACCACAGACCATAGACAAACAGATGGCTAATCTGGCTAGAGCAAACAATTTCTTTTTTCAATACTTTCAATACCTATGGAACAATAATAAAAGTAGTCCATAAATTAGAACAAAGTGGAAAAAAATCATATAGCCATATTATCCAACCAAAGTGGAAACGAGAAGACAAGGAAGAACAAGGAAAAAGAAATTAACAACAAAATAATTTTTTAAATTGTTTTAGAAATATAAAAGTACTCTTCTAAATGACTCTTGAATTAAAAAAGAAATTAAAACCGAAGTCCATTCTACAAATATTCATTGAGTTTCCACTAAGTGCTTGGTCCTGTACTAGATGCTGGGAATACTCTATAAACAATAAAAAATTTCTGCTTTCACGGAGTTTACATTTTTGTGGAATTTTAGGTTGTTTAGAAATGAAGAAAACATTGCATACCAAAATCAATGGGATGTGGCCAATACTCAGATAAATTTATAGACTTAAAGCTATATTTTATTAAAAAATTAAATATTGAAATCAATGAAAAATTCAACCAGGGTTTCTCTTTTCCTCAAATCTAGATATGGTTCTTTAGAAATCACATATGGCTTTCATGATATAAGATACAAGGTTTACCATGGTGTAAGTCTCCTGCTTTACATCAATTAGCTCATTTTATGGAGCACCTCATGTATGTTGTCACAATCTAATACTGCATCAGCCAAGATGTGAAATTCATCCCTTTCTTTAATTTACATACACACACACAAGACTTACACACATACTCTTTAATTTACATACAAACACACAAAGCTTACACACATACACATACACACAGTTAGGGAATCTTACAAGTTATTAGTAAAAACACAGAGGACTGAAAATTTGACATTCAGTCATATTTTTAATTAATAGCTGATTAGCGAGCACACCACCAGAGAATTTTTAACATGGGCTTCATTTCTCTTACTTCTATGTCTGCATGCTATCTCAGAAGTTGTTCTTCCTTTTCTCCCTTCTATCTCTTCTCCTCACAATACAGGTTTGGTATCCCTCCCAGGAAACTACAAAATATTCTGTCTTTCATGCTAAACAATTCACCTATCTCTAGACTCTACCACAAAACTCAGGTCTGGATTTTGCACATGCAAGGCAAACATATCAAAAGGATGCCCCATTACAGAATCTACCCTTTTAGAAGCAGTTGTAGGGTGGAAAGAAGGTGGCCTAGTGAGGTGTAGAATTCAGTTCTTCATCCAGAGTAACTAGTTAATAGCCAGGAATGGTGCAGAACAGCTGCTGGGTGGACATAAAAGAACAGACACACATCATACACCAGTCTGGAATGGGTGGAACAGCTGAGATACCACACAAAACTGTAAGTCTCCCAAGTCATGGAGGCTGGCACCCTCACCAACAGGCACAGCCAGCTGGTTCCCTGAGGGGAAAGGAAACATATTTTAATAGCAGCAAGGAAGTTAACTCAACCACACTCCAATTGTGAAATTAACAAATTCTGACTATTGAAAATAGGCCCTGAATACAGATAAACTTGGAATAAGCATTAAAGGATCCAGGAGTTTTCACCCCAGCAAGGAGGGGACAGGGCTGATGGAAAATTTAAAGATAGAAGCTTTTTGAGTTGGCTAGTGAAAATACTGGAAAAGGGCTGGACACCAAGAAAAAGGGGCACGTAGAGCCTACAGGCACATAGAATCCCACACCAAACCCATCTCTTGATTGGCAAACCCATGGAGCAGGAGTCAAGTCTGAAAAGGCTTTTTTTTTTAACTTCTTAACAAATCATTAGATAAAGCTATGAGGGCTCTCAGGCTCCAGCACTACCTCAGGCAAGAGCATCATTAAGGCGTATCTGAGAGACAAAGTAAATAGTCAGGTGGACTAGTCCCTAAAGGGTGTGTCTTCCCCAAGAAAAGGGGGGCAGCGCCCACCTCAAGAGGAGGTCTGCCTTCAAGGAATTCAGGACCCAGGGACTACTCCTTGGCTACTACCTCAGCCTGAATCCCAATCACACCCCTGGCAGGGAGAGGCTGCTGAAATTAAAGGCACTGCATCACTTTATGTTGGTGGGAAGCTGCAGGCTGATAAGTACCACATGATGAACAAAGAGGAAAAGCACAAAGTCTAAAGGCTTCATAGGAAAGTCTGACAACCTGCTGGGTCTCACCCTGAAAGAAACTTGATACTGGCTACTCTCTCCTCCTGAGACATGGACCTGTTTGTTCTGGGGAAATATCTGACTGGGGTTGATAATACCTGATGAGACTTTAAAAAAAAAAAAAAAAAAAAAAGCTCCATATAGGCAGAGCAAGAAACAGAAAAACAAGAACTGAAAAAATTCTATTCAGTTAAATAGAACCTACACTAGAGGTCTAGAGTAAGTTGAACTGAATACAAAAGAACAGTGCTCTAGTTTGCTAGTTGTCAGAATGCAATATACCAGAAATGGAATGGCTTTTAAAAAGAGGAATTTAATAAATTGCCAATTTATAGTTATAAGTCTGAGAAACTGTACCAATTAAAGCAAGTCTATAAAAAGTCCAAATTAAGGCACCAACAAGAGGTTAACTTCACTTAAGAAAGGCCAGTGAAGTTCAGGGTTTCTCTCTCAACTGGAAAGGCACATGGCAAACACAACATGGCCATATCTGCTATCTTTCCCTCCAGGCTTCTTGTTTCATGAAGCTTCCCTGGGGACATATTCCTTCTTCAACTCCAAAGGTCTCTGGTGGTGTGGGCTCTCTGTTTTGTGGCTCTTGTCATTCTCAAACTTTCTCCAAATGCTTCCTCTTTTAAAGGATTCCAGCAAACTAATCAAGATCCAAGATGGGTGGAGTTACATCACCTTCAAATCCAAATTTAATACCAACAATTGGGTGTGTCACATCTCTGTGGAAATAAACTAATCAAAAGATTCCAACCTACATTATTGAATATGGATTAAAAGAAATGGCTGCTCGCACAAATGGATAGGATTAAACACTGATTTTCTAGGGTACATAAATTCTTTCAAACTGGCATAAACACATAGAGGACAAAGACCTCCAATGAGAAAACCCTAGGTAAAAGATTGAAAACAACCTCCAGAATAAACTAATAAACTAATTAAGAAAATCAAATGCCTAGACACCAGCAAAAAAAAAGAAAAAAGAATCATACTAGGAAAATCAAAGATATGACCCAGTCAGAGGAACAAACAAACATTTAAAATGAGACATAGGAGCTGAAACAACTAATTCACGATGTTTGAACAGACATGCAAAATCTCATCAAAAATCAAATCAACAAGTTGAGGGAGGATATAAAGAAGACATTGGACAGACATAAAGAACTCAGAAGTGTGAAAAACAAGTCACAGAACTTGGAAATGAAAGTCACAATAGAAGAGTTAAAAAAAAAAACAGTGGAGACATGCAACAATAGATTTGAAGAGGCAGAAGAAAGGAAAAGTGAACTAGACACTGGACATCTGAAATCTAGCACACAAAAGAAAATATATAGAAAAGAATGGAAAAATATGAGCAGTGTTTCAGGGAATTTAACGAAAATATGAAATGCATGTATATATGTGTTGTGGGTATCCAAGAAAGAGAAGAGAAGGGAAAAGGAAGACAAAGACTAATGGAGAAAAGAATCACTGAAAATTTCCCATCTCTTATGAAAGACATACAATTACAGATACAAGAAGTGGAGCCTACTACAAACAGAACAGATTCAAATAGACCTTCTCCAAGACACTAATCAGATTGTCAAATGTCAATGACAAAGAGAAAATTTTGAAAGCAGCAAGAGAAAAACAATCCATCATATACAAGGAAATCTTGATAAGATTATGTGTGGATTTCTCAGTAGAAACCATGGAGGAGAGAAGACAGTGGTTTGATATATTTAAGATCCTAAAAGAGAAAACTGCCAACCAAGAATTCTACATCCAGAAAAATTGTCCTTCAAAAATAAGGGGAGATTAAAATATTTTCAGACAGTCACTTACAGAATTGGTGACTAAGAGATGGCTCTACAAGAATTACTACAGAGAACACTACTGGCAGATAGGTAAAGACAGGAAAGAGAGGTCTAGAGAACAGTGTAGAAGTGAAAACTATCAGTAAAGGTAAAAATTGAAAAAAAAATAGATATGACATATAAAATCCAAAAGACAAAATGATAGAAGAAAGTACTGCCTTTAAAGTAATAACATTAAATGTTAATGGATTAAAATCCCCAATCAAAAGACATAGACTGGCAGAATGGATATAAAAACAGCACCCATCTATAAGCTGTCTATAGAGGACTCCCTTTAGACCCAAGGAAAAAATAGGTTGAAAGTGAAAGGTTGGAAAAGATATTTCATGCATACAACAACCAGCAGGGGTAGCAATACTAATATCTAACAAATGAGAGTTCAAATGTAAAACAATTAAAAGAGACAAAGAACACTATGTATTAATAAAAGGGAAATTTCAACAAAAAGACATAGCAACCATCAATATTTATGCACTGAGCCACAGTGCTCCAAAATACATGAGGCAAACCCTGACAACACTGAAGGGAGAAGAAGACACCTCTACCATAATAGTCAGAAACTTCAATTCCCCACTCTTATCAATGGATAAAACATCAAGGCAGAGGATCAAAAAGGAAACAGAGATTTTGAATAATATGATAAATGGACTAGACTTAACCGATATTTACAGAACATTATAACCCATAACAGCAGGATACACAATTTTCTCAACTGATCAAGGATCATTATTAAGAATGGGTCACAAAGCAAATCTAGATAAATTTAAAAAGATTGAAATTATACAAAAGATTTTATTGGATCAAATGGAATGAGGTTGGAAATCATTAACAGATAGAGTGGACCAGAAAATTCACAAATATATGGAGGCTAAACAACACACACTTAAACAACCAAGGGTCAAGGAAGAAATTACAATATAAGTTAGTAAACACTTCAAGGCAAGTGAAAACATAACATATTAAAATTTATGAGACATAACAAAGGCAATGCTAAGAGGGAAATTTATTGCCTCCAATGCCTATTTTAAAATAAAAGAAAAAGTAAATATGAGAAACTAACTGTTCACCTGGAAAAACTAGAGAACAAATAGCAAATTAACCCCAAAGCAAACAAAAGGAAAAATATAATGAAGATTAGAGCAGAAATAAATGAAATAGAGAATATGAAAATAGAGAAAAATGAATAAAACAGAAAGTTGATTTTTTTGAGGAAAACAATAAAATCAATGGACCCTTTGCTAGGCTGACAAAAAAAAAGAGAGAGAGAGAGGATGCAAATAAATAAAATCAGAAATGGAAGAGGGGACATAGCCACTGACTCCACAAAATAAAGGAGGTAATGAGAGGTTACTATGAGCAATTATATGCTAATAAACTAGACAATGTAGATGAAATGAACAAGCAACACTGACACAAGAAGAAATAGATGATCTCAACAAACCAATCACAAGTAAAGAGACTGAATCAGTCATTAAGACGCTCCCAAAATAGAAAAGTCCAAAACCAAATGGCTTCATGTGTGAATTCTACCAAGCATTCCAGGAAGAATTATTAGCAATCCTGCTCAAACTCTTCAAAAAAATTGAAGAGGAAGGAAAGCTGCCTAACTCACTCTATGAAGCCAGCATCACACTAATACCAAAGCCAGGTAAAAACTGTATAAGAAAAGAATATTACAGACCAATTCCTTTAATTAATATGGATGCAAAAATCCTCAACAAAATACTTGCATATCAAATCCAACAGCACGTTAAAGGGTTATACACCATGACAAAGTGGGATTTATTCCAGGTATCCAAAGTTGGTTCAACACAAGAAAATTAATTAATGGAATATATGAATAAGCCAAAGTGGAAAAACCACATGATCATCTCAATTGATGCAGAAAAAGCATTTGACAAAATTCAACATCCTTTCTTGAGGAAAACATCTCAAAGGACAGGAATAGAAAGGAACTTCCTCAATATGATAAAGGGACTATTTGAAAAATCCACCACTAACAACCTCAATGGGAAAAGACTGAAGCCTTTCCCTCTAAGACCAGGAACAAGACAAGGTTTCCCACTGTCACCATTGTTATTCAACACTGTGTTGGAAGTTCTAGCCAGAGCAATTAGACAAGAAAAAGAAATAAAAGGCATACAAACTGGAAAGGAAGAAGTAAAACTTTCACTGTTTGCAGATGATATGCTATATGCCAAACATACTGAAAAATCCACAGCACAGCTACTAGAGCTAATAAATGAGTACAGCAAAGTGGCAGGGTACAAGATCAACACCCCAAAATCAACAGTATTTATATACTAGAAACAGTTGTATTTGTGCCCAGTAATTTATCTTTCACTTCATATTGGCAGTCAGGTAGGAAAAGAGCATAGTAAACAAAAGAAAGTAAAGGAAATATTGACTGTAAAGAGGGAATATAGAGAAATAGGAAACAAATAAACTTGTTCAAGAAAAGTATAGATTCTTTAAAAAGACCAACGAAAAAGTCAAAACATTCACAAATCTAATCAAGGAGATGAACAAGCAAAAATCATTAAGACTGAGAAAGGGAACTTATCATCCAGATTCAAATAAGAATATATCACATTCAAAGCATATGGCAATAAATATGAAAATCCATATGAAAGAGATACTTCCCTAGGAAACAGCCAATTACAAGAATTGACTCAGAAGAGGTAAGAAACTAGGAGAAATTTAAATAGAGACAGAGGTTTACTCTCAACAAATTAAGGGATGTGTTAGCTGCAATGCTGTGTAGAGAAGCAGCCTATAAGGAAAGGCTAATATCTCACCATAATAGACTAGAAATATGATGCTATTTAATTCCAGATTCCAGATGCAACTCCATATATGGTAACAGTAAATTGCTCTCATACACGATTGCTCTTGCTCAATACATAAATGAATCCCTTGGTTTCATTTCAATGTGATATAGGAAAAATGGTATTTGTTATTTATAACCCCCCACTGGGAGGATATTTTATCTTCTAAACGCAAACCTCATTCTCAGTGTAGCGGAAAAACTTGCAGAAATTTTAAATACTGAGTGGAAGACTGCAAATAGAAAAGGAGTAGCAGGTTTGAATTGGCAGTTCAACCACATTTCTGGGGCACACCCTGAAATGGCATCAGGCTCAGGAGATTTTAAGATTTCCAATTGATTTACGGATTAGTTTTATTCTATTTATTGTTTCAAATCATGAAAAATAATGGATATCTTTCCAAGTAATTTTCAAGATCAGCATTTTCTTGGAATCAAAATAAAAGAATAGTACAAAGACATCTGACATAAGAAAATAGATGATGACTCCTAGACGGTAAGAAATTAAATTCAAAATTATTTTAAAAGAATAAAACAGTCTGACCTAATATATTTTATTCCAGGAATGGAAATAGTTCAACAATAGGAAAGCCATTAATGTTATTTCTAACACAGACCAAAAAAAAAGAAAAATCATATCGTCCTCTCGACAGATGGTAGAAAAGCATTTGATAAAATTCAATATTTGTTCCTTTTTTAAAATTTTTGATATAAAAAAAGAAGAAAATATCCCTAAGTTAATTAAAGATATCAACTTATAGTAAATGTAACATTCAGAAACTTTAGAAACATACCTATTAAATTCAGAACAAAACAAAGATGCTGAGAATCATTACAATAACTCAGCATTGTTCTGGAAGACAAAGCCAATGCTATAAGATATGGAAAAGAAATAGAGATATAAATAACTGAAAGGAAAGGATAAAACTTCCTTTGCAAATGATAAAATTTTTATTTAAAAATCTAAATGTGGCCCATTTCTTTTAGCTGACATAAAAATGAACTCAAAATGATTAAATATCTTAAAATAGTGATATCTTTATAATCTTAGGAAGGAGAAATCTTTGCTAAGTCAGACAGGAAAGTCAAATCCATAAAGGCTATGTAAAATTTTGAAATTTGCATATAGGAAAAACATAATACATAGGCAAAAGTTGCATAGAAAACTAGAAGAAAATATTTTCAACACAAGTGACAAAGGTTAAATGGTCATAATAATTTAGTAGATACAAGATATTTTTTAAGTGGACAATAGACACAGGAAGCAAAACATAGAAGAAATAAATCACTCTTCAATTTTAGAAAATGACTGAAGGATTGGTAATACCTTACATTTTTTAGAAGACTATATATAAAGATACATCTTCATACATTTTGTTGGAAGTGAAAAGGTAAATCTTTAAAGGAAATAAATCATAGTATTTATCAAAATGTTAAAAGTGCATATTCTATGACGTTTGAAACAATTCTTTTCTTCCCAGGAACCTTCCTTGACCTCCAAGGAAAAATCTTCCCAATATTTCATTTGGAATAAAATTCAAACCTAATGAACAGTTTAAAACTAGTACTGTCAACACCTGTATAACCTTCACCTACATTTATTAGTTACTAAATCACATCTCACCAAATATTCAGCTTGGATACACCTTTTTTAAACACATCTTCAGAGGTCCTCTTTACAAATGGGTTCACAACAACAAGACCAGGGGTTGAGACCTGAACATGCCTTTTCTGGGGACATGATTCAATCACCCAAGAAAAGAAAAAAGAAATGCAGAAGAAATAGATAGATTAAAAGAGACTTAAGAGATCTTGTTTGGATCCTGAGTCAAACAAACTGCAAATAATAAAAAACATTGACTGGTTATTCAATGTTACTAAGGAATAACTGCTTTTTGGAGTTGTATTAATGATAATATAGTGATTATATTTAACAAGGAGAATCTTTATCTCTTAAAGATATGTCCTGAAATATTCACATGCAAAAATAATGTTTATTTGGAATTTACTTCAAAACATCCAGGGGAGGGATATGGGGTAATATGGGAAAATAGAATGCAGTTATAAGTCGAAAATTATTGAAAGTAGGAGATGTGTACATATGGAGATCCATTATACTGCTCTCATTTTGTATGTGTTTAAAATGTTCCACAATAAGAGTCAGTAAAGGATAAGACTACCTAAAAGAAGTGAGATTTTTGTTGATCCTAAAGAACAATATGGACAGACCCCCTGTATACATTCTCTATTGTAATCTGTAAGAAAAAGTAACCTTATGTTTTTGTTTATTTTTATAAGTGAGATTGTCTTTCAGCTTTACTTAAACAATTCCAAAGATTGAATTATTCAAAAGTTAGAGCACATTAATAATAGCTTTTTATTTTCTTTAATACTTTTATTGAGAAATACCCACACATACAGCCCAGTAATACTGTATAATCAGTGGCTCACAATATCATCACTAGTTGTATATTCTTCACCATGATCATTCTATTAGGATTACATCACTCCTAAAAACATTTGTATCATTCCAAAAAAAAAGAAATAAAAAGAAAAAAGAACTCACACATCTCATACCCCATACCCCTCCCTCTCATTGACCCACAGTATTTCAACCTACCCAATTTTTACCCTTTATCTCCCCTATTATTTATCATCCTTTTTTTTATCCATCTGTCCATATCCTGAATAAAAGGAGTATCAGACACAAGGTTTCCACAATCACACAGACACATTGTAAAAGCTATATAGTTATACATTCTTCTTCAAGAATCAAGGCTAAGAAAAAGTAATCTTATGTTTTTAACCTATCTCATTGCCCTCTTTCTAAGTCTCTGGATTTTGTGTGATTTCACTTCTTTTATTTTGGTGCATAATTTTTTCCTTATAAGGGAAAATCAGTAGCAACTGGATTGTATATTTCCAATCCTTCTCCGAACTCATCAACAGTTTCAGCATCACGAAATTCATAAAGTATCTTATTCATTTTTAAAAAAATATATTTTCCCCTTAGCTGGTTCTCTTTTCAGGACACATACTCATCACTGATTCAGCATCATCCAAGTTCTTTAGACAGTTATTTTTTTTTTATTAATTAACGGAAAAAAAGAAATTAACCCAACATTTAGAAATCTTACCATTCTACATATGCAATCAGTAATTCTTAACATCATCACATAGATGCATGATCATTGTTTCTTAGTACATTTGCATCGGTTTAGAGGAACTAGCAACACAACAGAAAAAGATATAGAATGTTAATATAGAGAAAAGAAATAAAAGTAATAATAATGGTAAAAAAAAAAAAAAACCTATAGCTCAGATGCAGCTTCATTCAGTGTTTTAACATGATTACTTTACAATTAGGTATTATTGTGCCGTCCATTTTTGAGTTTTTGTATCTAGTCCTGTTGCACAGTCTGTATCCCTTCAGCTCCAATTACCCATTATCTTACCCTGTTTCTAACTCCTGCTGGACTCTGTTACCAATGACATATTCCAAGTTTATTCTCGAATGTCCGTTCACATCAGTGGGACCATACAGTATTTGTCCTTTAGTTGTTGGCTGGACTCACTCAGCATAATGTTCTCTAGGTCCATCCATGTTATTACATGCTTCATAAGTTTATCTTGTCTTAAAGCTGCATAATATTCCATCGTATGTATATACCACAGTTTGTTTAGCCATTCTTCTGTTGATGGACATTTTGGCTGTTTCCATCTCTTTGCAATTGTAAATAACGCTGCTATAAACATTGGTGTGCAAATGTCCGTTTGTGTCTTTGCCCTCAAGTTCTTTGAGTAGATACCTAGCAATGGTATTGCTGGGTCGTATGGCAATTCTATATTCAGCTTTTTGAGGAACCGCCAAACTGCCATATAGACAGTTATTCTTAATAATGTAATCAGCACCTGCAAAATTACCACCCAAAACAAAAGCCAGGACCCTAAACATAGTCTGCAAATCTCTTTTACTCAAATTCCTGCCTCCCCACCACCTACCCTAAATTAACCAGCATCCAAAATTTCACTCCATCATTCTCTTGCTTGCCTTTTTACATAATTTGCTTTTATCTATTTTAGTTGTTTTCAACATTATAAAAAGGATATCGTAAGTCTGAAATGCAGAGGGGCCAGCCTCTCCAGAACATCAGCAAATCCTATCCCACTATCCCATGTTATCAACAGCCCCTTATAACATGAAAAAGTTAGAATAAACATAGCCAAAATACCCCTAAACAGTGAGAGAAAGATCAAAGGTGATAGTGGAGTTATACAGGGAAGGTAGGGTTTAACAAATAAGTATGACTGCTGAATCATTACATTGATATTTCTTTTAGTCTCCAGTATCCTAGAGCAGCTAGAAGTAAAAACCTAAAATTATGGAATTGTAACCCATACCAAACTCTGAAATCTGTTCTACAGCTAATTGTTGCAATGTGCTTTGAAATTTATTGCTTTTTCTTTATTCACAGAAAAGAAAAAAGAAGTCCATTGTAATGATTTAAATATATATATATATAATTCTTCTATTCTCCAGTGTTCTGGAGCAGCTAGAGGAAAAAAGCTGAGATGATGGTATGGTGGCCCATGACAGATTCTGGGATCCGTCCTGTAACTACTTGTTGAAGAGTGCTTTGAAAATTATCGCTTTTTTCTTTCTCTGCTTTGTACATATGTAATACTATACAATTAAAAAAGATATTTTATAAGGATATCATGCTTTAATATTTAGAGACATATTTTTCACTTAACAGTACACCACAAAGAGCCATCCGTATTTTTTGCTGCCCTGTGGTTTCTTTCTTCTGACAGTGAATGATCTTTCATTGTATGATTACTTTCCATGATTCATCCAGGTCTCATTGATGGGCATTTGGGCAACTTCTGGGGCGTCACTGTGATCAGAGATCCTCTGATCAGTCTTGTACATGTCTCCAATTGTATAAGCATAGGAGTTTCTCTCAGGTATATCCTGAAAAATGAAACTGCTGGGTGATTGGGGACAGGAGTGCTTCACCTCACTTTCCTTCTGAAAACCCTTCCCTGTAGGGTATGAGCCTCCCTCTTGTGTCACGAAGGTAAAACTACTGTTTATCTGCTATGGTTTGGTCCTTTGCTCTTCCTACCAGTTCTTGTTTCACCAATCCTGTAGTAACCTAAGAGATTTGTTTTCACATTTAGTGCTTCAGAATAACTGAAGAAAAAGTATTAGGGGAATCATTCTGAGCTTGGAGAGCTCCAGGCATCTTTAATTGGCACAACTTTTACAGTCTAAATGATGGAAATTAAACTAACTGCTAACAATCTACTTTTTTGGATGTTGTAATCAAGAAAAAAGTTATTATCCTCCTCTTCATAAACACAGATATAATGTATTCTGACTTTCTTCTTAAAACATAATATTGAAATAAATCATTCCTAAACTTTTTTTTTATCATGTGTTTATCATTTCCTCTTGCTCTTTCGTTTGAATGGGACAAGATTTTAAAACCAGAAATTCATGGAATTCTACTAACATTTGTGAATCTCTTAAGCTAAGCTCTTCTCATATTTTACAACATGAGCACAGTGACTTGAGGAAATAATAAACCGCTCCCTGAATTGAATGACAAATAAGTAAGGAATGTGAGATTTTTCCCCGTATACAGAATGCCTACAACATTTGCTCACCTTAATTATCACCTCTAGGATCGAGTGCTGGCTGGATGATATGGGGGATTTTTCTTCTTTTCATTTTAATCAAGGAAAGAAAACTTGAGCACTTGAAAATCCGTAATATTAACTGTCTAATTAGAGTGTCTTAAATGCTGTTTTAAATTACGATAATTTTAAATTATCGGAGGTGACAACTATACAAACATAAAATGCTTTAATTAGAAACTTGTTTATGTGAAAAAAAAACTTTTAAACAGGAATCCACTCAAAGCACCAATCTGTCATTCTGCATTAACTTCTAACAGCTATGGAGTCCCACTGGACTGCAGAATTTTAGCAATAAGGCTGCATCCATTATCGTCTCTCTGAAATTTAATGCTCACCTGTTTATGGCCAGGCCTCTGCTCTTTAAAGTAAAAATGAGGGCAACAAACTCAGGTTGAATTCATAGCAATTCCTGATGTTTCTGAATTTGCTTAGTGTATCACTAAGTGCACTCCTTCTGGGCTTTCATAAAAATCATGCCATGTTACTGATGAAATAAATGTTTCCCAAGTAGTTCCATCTTAAAAGGTGATTAAGAAGAAACAAAAATAAAATCTCAAAAGTCTCTCTCAAGTATTTATTACCGTTTTAAAAATACTTTCTTTTGATAATGTGGTGAAAGCTATGGACTCTTTCTCTCAAAATCCATAAAACCAAAAGTCTACATGCAAATTCAGAAGACTTGTATACCTACTGAAGACCACATCTATTTTCCATCCTTGAATCCATTTAGCCAACATCAAAAACTATCTTAAGATTCAGATTCTAATCCTGAGATAAAATATCCATTAATTGACAAGTATTTATGGAGCACCTACCAAGTGCCAAACACGGTGCTAGACAGTGGGTGTACACTATAGAGCCCAGTTAGACCCACTGCGTGTCCTCATGGGAATTATCATCTCAGGGAGGCAACCTGTATTAATTAAATAACCACACCAACAAATGGAGAATAAGAATGTGGAGAGTATTAAAAGGAGAGTACCAAGTACTATGAGAGCCAAAAAAAGTGGGGGATTTCACGTCACTGAGAAGGTCCCAGATGACTTCCCTGAGGTTGTGACATGGAGCTGAAATCTCACTTAATAGGTGGAGGAGGGTGTAAAAGAACATTTGAGACAATAGGAACAGCAAATCCAAAGGCCCTGAGGCAAGGGGAAACTTGGTATGTGAGAAAGGATACCCATACAGACAGAAAGAGAATGAGGCACAAGCTGAAAATGGACCAATCATACAGGTCTTTACAGCCATGTTTTAAGATGTTTTTTCTTTGGGTTAGAAAAATGAGAAATCATTTGAGGTTTTTATGCTGCAAGGTGGGTCACATAATCATACTTGGATTCTGAGAAGTTCATCTTTCATGAAATGTCTACAACAGATTGACAAGGACCATAACTGAGGCTAAGAGATCAGTTTAAAAGTCACTGTAATAGTCTAGTAAGAACAATAACTACACTAGGATGGAGAGGAGTATGGTGAGATTCCAGAGATTTTTAATTGGAACAATCAACAGGACCTTGTGAATGACTGGACTGTTTACCATCTGCCTATATACAGAACAATGCTTGTCAAACAGTAGGTGCTCAACACATATTTGTGGAATGAATGAATAATTGAACATATGAGGTGACAAATAACGGATAAATATAATATATAAATAGGTAAAAGATGTCCATATAAGTTGAAGGGCTGAAAGAATGGGAAGTACAGAAGTTGCTAATGTGGATGTAGTTTACTAAAAACATAATGTCCAAAAGAACAATTTGAGTTGTTTTGACCCTGAAGGAATATAGTAAGGAGTGGTGAAGGGTCTGGTTTGACTTTTATAGTTCTATAAAGTAAAAGCAAGCTAGCAAATTACAGAGAACATAAGGCCTGACAGAACAAGGAGAGATTAACTTTTGCTTAATGTAAACAATCTGGGAATGATTTCCTTAGGACACAGCAAAACAACAATGATTTGGGATGAAAATTTGCTGAATATAAATACAGCTTTAATAATAGGTCCAGTGCACCACTCAGAGTTCTAAAATCTCTTAATTTGACAAATTTTTCTTTCATTTCGAAGACCAGAAAACAAGTTGTCATGTGGAAATAGTCACAACTCTTAGACATTATTCAAAACTAGCAACTTATATGAAAATAAGACTCTCGAGTTTCATGTCTCTGGCTTCTGGAGTCTAATATGGGAAATTTTTAGGAAATCACTGAAGAAAGCGGTCCTTTCTAAACCCAAATCATTCACCTTGATTCCACTGCATGGGCAATAGCATGCGTAAGACAAAACAGGACGAGCTCTGTTTCTGTTTCCCAACCTGATCATATACAAAAATTCCCATGAAATTCTGTTCAGTTAATAAGAATGCAAATGAAATCATACATAAGAGAGATTCCTCCCACTTCTAGATTCTGCTTGTGTTGAATAATTTGAATCTTCATTACCTTTGACTTTTACTCTTGGATAAAAAATTAAATTAATGGCCACATTTGCTGTATATTTTGAAACCTACCTTCCAAATTTTAGAAAGGGGATAGATTATATGGAGGTTTCATTCTCCCAAAGGAACTCTCCATCTGAAGCTGCTGTTTAATGAGAATTATAGATTTGAAGACAGTCCCATCAATAAGGCTAGGGGCACTGAAATGTCTCTGAATCTTTCAGAACAGAAAAAATAGTGGAATAAGGGGTTCAACATTCACTCAATATTTTAACTGAGGGCCTGTTTGTCTTCCATCAAGACAAGAAACACAATATAACTAGTTTTCCCATCGTCATCTATAGCTGAGGATACCTAACATTCTCATGGGTAGGATCTGTTTTTAATTTCCCCCCAATTCTTAAGATTCATGGCATGGATGACCCAGTGACTGTGTGGCTGAGAAGGAATACAGATACTAAAATCTCTGAAAAAAGATGAATGTTTGGCCTCATATTTCTTGACCATATGAGAGAAAGGAAAGACTTTGTCAAATTTCCTATCATCCTCTCTGACTACTAATGGCTTGACTCAAGTAACTGGCTTGGAATTGTACCAAATAAAACTTTGATGCCCACTGACCTACTGGCTGGAGATTCTCTAAGCTAAATTTCTTTGTTATCCATTTCAGCAGTAGCTTGACTTTTAGGCAGGGGGTGAAAACCCATGTAGGCAAACCTTTATGATGACAACTGATAGCTATGGGAATACAGTGTAAACTCTTAGCACCTGTGATGGTTAATTATGTGTCAACTTGACTAGGCTATGATGAACTGTGTCTATTTAAAAAGTAGTATAGATGTTTCTGTGAAGGTATTTTGTAGATGTGATAAACATCTACAATCATTGACTTTAAGTAGATTATCCTCAATAATGTGGGTATGCTTCATCCAACAAGTAAAAGCCTAAGACCAAAAACAGGTTTCCAGGAGAAGAATAAATTCTGTCTCAAGACCGCAGCATAAAAATCCTGCCTGAGTTTCCAAACTACCGTCCTGCCCTACAGATTTTGGACTTGCCAGCCCACATAATCATGTGTGCCAATTCCTTAAAACAAATCTTTTAACATACATATATATCCTATTGGTTCTGTTTTTCTGAAGAACGCTGACAAGTACAGTATTCAAATAGTACTCTTAGCAAACCACTTCTCCCGTTTTTACAAATGACTTAGTCCTCAAAGGTGGTACAGCCCCACCTATTGCAAATCTCATGGAGATGCCTGTCTCCACATACATTATGGATTTAAACAAGGTGGAGAGTAAGGTTATTTTAGCATTCATAAATAAATTCAATTTTTAATTACCCATATTAATTATGGAAGTAAGGGAATGAATAGTTCAAAATAAAGCATACTACAAAAGCAATTTATATTTTGCTTTGTTATTTATTCATTATGTGATTTAAAAAATGAACAAATTAACTTTCTAATTATGATTTGGATTTTCAGTGTGGTCTTGTTTTCTCAACTGGATTGTGTTGAAAGTCGGTTCTAGTGGTGCACTAGAAGCTAGGAAAAATTTCACCTGGAATTTATTATCTTCTATAAAGGACTCATCTATAGATTATTTGGTTGATTTGTTCCACCATATCAAGAAAATCTATACCATACTAACACTTTCTCGAGAGCTATGGTGTAATGTGAGTTGTGTAGATACAGAATCAGATTCTGTACCAGACACAAGAGATTTCAAAATAACAGTACTATTAAAGATAGTCATTCTGACAAAAAGACATAATCCTAATTTCATACCTAATAACATACCTCCAAAATACGTAAAGCAAAAAAAATTTCAAAACTTAAAGGAGAAATAGACAAATCTTCCATTATAGTTGGAGACTTTAACACTAGTAACTGAAAGAACAAACAGACAGAAAATCAGTAAGGATACTGAAGAATTGAACAACCTAAAAAGCAACTTCATTTAATTGGCAATTATGAGGACTACATTCAACAGTAGCAGAATATACAATACTTTCAAATTTCTATGGAACCTTTACCAAAGTTTGAATTCTAGATCTCATTTCTAATATGTAATTGTAGGCACATCATTTTGCCTCCATAAGCTTCAGTATTCTCCATTATGAAATACAGAGAATGATACTTATTTGCAGAAGTTCTGGAGAGATTGAGAAATATACGCCAAAACATAAAATAAAAATAAAAGGCATCATATAGATGTTAGTTGACAATGCAATAAGGATTTTAAAATGTCTAAGTAGAAGTAGCTTAAAGAGCACAACTGGTTGAAAGGGCGCTCTTGAGAATTTGTTTTAATGCTGACATTTGCATAGCACCACAATGTTTAACTTAGAGTATAAGTTAATTGGGAGTGGTTGAGAAATGCAGACTATTGATGGAGATAACAGCATGAATTGGATGTGCTAAAGCATAGCTATTTTACAAAATGCTGATTTTCCAATCCCATTTGCATTCATGAAACATAATATTTGAGAGTCATAATTTTCACCAGTTCACATGTATTTAGCTACCACCATCTGTTGAACCAAGATGGACAGTCCACTAGTCTTTATACTACAGGTTCTTGGATCTTTGATGCTATAAAAGACAAAACTGTCAGGGTTTAAACCCAATTAATACTTTGCTTGCATGGGTCCAGACTCTGTTGAGCCTGGAAAATGAACAGGGGAAAACTATTTTTTGAGATTTTTCTTCATTGTATCATTTAATAAAAAAGGAATTATTATCTAATAGTGTATCTGTGGACTTACCCAATTTTGTACAGGGAAATGTGAGGATAGAATGAGGGGAAAGAGAACTCTGGAAACTATATCATACTAATCAAAATACAAGATATTGTTATTTATACAGCTGAGTTGTTGATGTTTTATCAACATAGTTATTTTATCAGTCCCTCTGTTCAATACATAAACATACAGATGCAGACATTCAAAATGCTATGTGGACCCACCACCACCATCACCACCACCCCACCAAAAAAAAAAAGCTATGTGGAGTGGTAGTACACAAAATAGAAAATGCCCAGAAATGACTACATGGAGTAAAGGCTAAGGGAATAACATAGAAAAGTCCTAGAAATTGATATTGTAGTTGAGTTGCTGAAATTGTTCAACTCATTCAATTTTACTAAAACATAAAAATGAAAAACTGTTTAGCTAAACTGAGCAGCCAAACTTGATACAGGCAAATATAATCTGAGAACCAATGAGGAAGGATAATTGGCAGCAGCAATTAAAGAAGCAGAATGGAATTAAATTGACAGCTCAGTGTTTTCTTGGAATTCCTGGCACCTAATAGACTTAGAATAGTGATGGAGTCCTAGCAGGTCCTCAAGAAATTTTTGTGTATTTCTAATCAAAACCTTGTCAAAGATCATTTACTCTTCCCAGGAAATCAATGTTCTAACAAAGTTAGGAGAGTTTTATCTCTCTCAACAATGTAAATTCATGTTATTCCCTAAAATGGAATGCTAAAACAAATTTCACTTGATCATTTATAAAACATATGATGTAGGCTTTAGGGAGGCTATGAGATGCATTTGACAGATTTTTAGGAGGAGTCAGATGATTTTTCTAAACTTCCACAAGCCTCAATCAAAATAAATCTAATCTCAGTCCTCATCCAAAGAACTATCTTTATGGGAGTATTTTTAAAAAAAGAAATGAAATTATAGTATCTGACTTACAGGATGAAACATAATTATCACACTTAACATCTTTACGGCGCTTTGTAATTTATAAATTGCTTTCTAACAACCTATTACAATTTTTCCACCTTTCACTATGTTTTCAATTCTAGGTTTGCAATACCTACAACATAGCATACCAAGTCAGAGCTGATTATGCCCAAAATGTATATAAAAAACTAAGGCTGAGTGATTAAATGGGCCTGTTCTAAAAATTTTATAACTGAAGCTTCCCTAATGTCAGAGAAAAATGAATCCTCAGAGTCTGGAAATATAGCCCAAAGCAGTCTAGCAAGGTAAAACATACTTTTTAAGTCTCTTGTCTTATCTTTATATTTTTTCCAACTTCTGTATTTGGAACAACTAGAAAAAACATAGAAAAAATCAGGCCATCATTCCTACTACAAAAGCATACTGTTAAAGACATAACTGTATACTTATTAAAACAAAGAAGACCAGATAAGTTAAAACTGACCACAAAGGATAGAGTCTTTCTTAGATGAGCCAATTGCTGACTTATTGTTTCCAGGAGGGCAATTTATCAAGAGTGAGCGTTGATTTGGGGCCTTCCAATAAAAGAGAGAATCTTTGGGGAAAAAAAAAGACAAGTGAAGCTTTTAATACACAAGCTGGCATGCCGAACTGAAATCTAGAAGATTCCTTGGGCCATATCCCAGTTTTCCCCATGAGAAATTGGCTGAGTCCTGGGGTGGCATAGTAGGCTGGAGGGCTGGGCTGGAAGGACAAAGTAAAATCACTAGTAATTTCTGGTGGTTACCAGGCAAAAATCCTACTAGAAGGTGGAACCCACAAAAAACATTTAACAGACTTCATCCTTGAGACCTCTGGAACCAAAGGAAAACTAAGCATAGCTAAAGCTTCAAGACTGCCTAACCCAGACCTGACTGACATGAACATGTTCACCCCATACTCTCCCTAGGGGTGAAATCAACTCAATTTTGACATTTATTCATCTTTTATATACAATGTCCTGCATTAATAAAATTATGAGGCATATGATAAAGTAAGGATTCTGACTGGTTGTCAAGGAAAAAGTGGACACAAAAGGTAGACCCACAGACGGTACACACATCAGAGTTCTAAGAAAAAAGGATTTAAAATAAATATTATAACTATATTAGAGAAAATAAAGAAAAAAATGAATGAAAATGTGGATAGTTTCAACATGCAACTGGAGTATATATAAAAAAGTATACGTTCTAGAAACCGGAAATACAATCTATGAAATTAAAAACTCATTGGACATGTTAACAGCAGATTGAGCACAACAGAATACAGGATTAATGGACCCAAAAACAGGTCAATAAAAAATTCAAATTGAAGCAAAGTCAGCAAAAAAGTGAAAATAATAGAAAAGAGTATAAAATATATACAGGACACAGTGAAATGGTCTGACATAAGTTTAACTGTAGTCACAGAGGAGAGAGAGAAAGAAAATGGAGCTTATTTTATTTTTCCCAACTGCTAAAGCAAATAATATGCGATGGATTGGCTTAACAAAAGGAATTTACTGGCTTATAGTTTCAGAAGCCAGAAATATTTCCTCCCAGGATTGATAATTTCAGGCTGGCCAACAACCTTTGGGATTTTTAATTTTACTGTTACATTGTCATAACATTTACTGATACATTGCAGTACACATGATGATATCTTCTCTTTTCTCCCCTGGGTTCTGTTGACTTCTAACTTCTGGCTGCAACCTGTGGCTTCTCTCTGTGTCCAATTTCCTTTGCTTATAAAGATTTTAGCCATTTGGAATTAAGTCCCAACTTCATTCAGGTTAGGCACACCTCAACTAATAACAGCTTCAAAGGGATTGGGACTTGAACATGCCTTCTGGGGGGACATGATTTAATCCCCAATAGGGTTGAAGCAATATTTGTAAAGACTATGGCTTAAAATTTTCCAAAACTGATGAAAAATATCACAACAGATTCCAGGCATGTCGTGAGCCCTAAGCGAGATAAATACAAAGAAAACCACATCTAAGCACATCATAATATAATTGCAGATAACCAAAAATAAATAGAAAAAATTTAAAGCAGTCAGAAAAAAAGATGCAATATGCTCAAATAATAAGTTCGCAGCTGATTTTTTTTCACCAGAAACAAGAAAACAATGGAATGATGCTTTTAGGATACTCAAAAAAAGTTGCCAACTTGGAATTCTATGTCTAGTAAAATATCCTTCCAAAATGGATATGAAATAAAAACATTTCCAGAGAACAAAAAACTGAGGGAAGTCATATCTAGCAGACTTGGCACTATAATAAATACACAAGGAAATTTTTCAGGCTGAATAAAATGAACCTAGATGGGACACAAAATGGGAAGGCATGGAGAACACCAGAAAGAATAAATATGTGAGTAAACAGAAAAGAATATTACTGTTTTAATTAGCAATATTAATAATATCTTGCAGAGTTTTTAACATAGGTAGAAGTAAAATACATAACAATAATAACACAAAGGATGGAAAGGGGTAAATGTATGTAAACTGTTATTAGATTCCGCAATTTGGAAAGGAAGTGGTACAAGTACTAATAGGGTAGTACTAATAAGGTAGTCAGTCACACATACTTTAATCTTTAAAGCGAGGTCTACAAACCATAGGCCGTGGGTCAAATTCAGCTTGTTTGGGGGAATAAAGTTTTATTGGCACATCCCATACCCTATTCATTTCGGTATGGTCGATGACCGCTTTTGCATTACCACTGCTGGGTTTAGTAGTTTCCACGGAGACCTTATGGCAGCTGAAGCTGAAAATATTCCCTAGATAGCCCTTTACAGAAAAAGTCTGCAAACCCCAGCTCTAAAGTAAAAACTTTAAAAAGAACATCCATAACAAAAGCTAATAGAGAAGATAAAATGAAATTTTAAAATACTTGATTAAATTGAAAAAAACTTAATACCAAAAAGAGCAGAAAATAAAGAATAAAAAAAAAGAACAGAAAGAAAAGATAGCAAATGGTAGAATAGTAGACTTACAGTGAACAAAAGCAATAATGAGTGAAATACTACAATTAAAGACAAAGATTTTCAGACTGGATTAAAAAAATAAGATAAAGTACGCACTTGAAATACAAGAGCAAAGATAGTTTGGAAGGATGGAAAAGGATTTACCATGCACACACAAACCCCCCAAAAAACTAGTTTGGTAACATTATCATCAGATACAACAGACTTACAGAAAAAGAGAATCATTTCAGTATGAAGACAATCCTAAATTCACAACTAATGCCAAACCTCTGAAATATGTAAAGCAAAAAAAAGCCTCAGACTAAAAGGTAAAATTAATAAATCTTCAATCATTGTTGGAGATTTTAATGATCCTTGCTCAGCAATTGAAAAATCAAGCAGACTAAAACTCAGTAAATATACTCAGGACTTGAAAAACCTATAAACCAACTTGACCAACTGACAACTATAGAAGACTATATTCTACAACTGCACAACACACATTTCTTTAGAGTTCCCATGGAATTCTTACCAAAATAAACCATCTGCTAATCCATAAAACAAGTCTCAACAAATTTTAAATTCATACCCCTTTCAATAATCCATTTAAAACAGACTTTTAAATAATCCATGGACCAAAGAGGAAATCACAATGGAAAATTTTTAACATTTTACTGAACCTTGATGAAGATATGGTATGCCAAAACCTGTGGTAACTAAAATACTTATTACTCGGAAATGTATAGCTTTAAATGCACTTATTAGAAGAGAAGAAAGATTGAAAATCAAATATCTAAGCTCCCACATCAAGGAGCTAGAACCGCATATTAAACCCATAGAAGGAAGTAAACATTAGAAATAAAAGAAATCAATGAAATAGAAAATGAATATTATCTTTACTTTTCTACACCGAAGTGGAAACTGAGGTACAGAGAGGTTAAGTCACTTGTTCAAGTCGCATAATCAGCAACAGGCAGAGCCATGCTTTGGAGAGTCAACCTGATACAGAGCTCTCCAAACAGATCCCCAGGAAGACCCACCCAGGTCTGGAGTAGGGCGGGTAGACAGCCATCCTCCGCAGTCCACTGCTGAAGCCAGAAGGTCCTGGAGGTGTTGCCGACGCTCCGCCACACCCAGACTGAGCATCTGCCTCATCTGCTGCTCTGGGCCTGACTACAAATGATTCCCAGCTGCTCCTGAGCTGTGCCTGATCCTTGACAGCCGCTCAGCCCAGATGTCCAGGAGCCCCACCCAGCCTCCGACTGTCATCAAAGTTTCAGCTGCAGTCCTGACCTTATCCATGACCTGTTTCACTCTGACCACGCACACACCCACACCCCAAAAGCCCTGCCGGTGCAATTCCCCATCTCCCACTGTCAGGACCCACCGCGGCCAAAGAAATGTCAGTGAGACAGGCCTGTCTTACTCGGTGACCACAAAATCTACAAGGGAGAGCAAAATAGGGGAAGCCACACAAGGGCTTTCACTGTATACTGAGCTGTTACAAATAAATTACAAATACACTTGGATGGGAAAGTTACTCAAAAGTTGCTCATTGGCTGTTTTTCTGTGCCATACACACACACACACACACACACACACACACACACACACACACAAAGATGGTGATTTGTTGCAAGTTATCCAATCAAGTAATTAAACAGTTGGCTTTCCTATGGAATTTGTTGCACTGCACCATTATTTGGTAATCATAGATATTAATCAACAATAAAGCAGGCTGAATATTTGTAATTTGTCATATTTTCATACTGGAAGACGTTTGTATCAGGAGTACATTCTTGAAGGAGACTTTCTGTTCTACTCCCAAGTCACACTCACAGTAAAGCAAAACTGCAGTTTGTTCTTGACACTGTCTCATGTGATGCATCTGCCCTTTCATCTTTTCTCTCGTCCAGGCATGAGTTATAATATTATCATTAAAATTGAGTATTCTGTTTCAGTTGGGGCCCCTATTATTTTCATGAACCAAAATAAAAGTCTCTCCCAAAAAAGACTGAAAAACAAGAAAATTTAAGCCCTTCTATTGTTCTGAAGATTCCCACTATCTCATCGTACTGTACTTACCCAACTCCTCTCCTCCCAAGACCTTTGGCTTTATTTGGCCAGTCTCCTTTCTGCCCTTCCACATTTTCGCCTCCCTCTAGCCTCTGTAACTTTCTGCACACAGCACCGTTTAGCTGAAGACCTCCTTCCACCTCCTCTTCCCACTCAAATTCAACTGCTTCAGTGACAGCCTTCAAGTCACGGCTTCTGCCTGAGGCTTCCATCTCTGGCGGTGCTGATGTCACAAGGTTTGACGGGAGACTTAGAACACATCCACTCCTGCTCCTATTATTACTAGTACTCCTACTGCTGCTTCTTCTCTGACATTGATCTTTCCCTTTTTTTGGTCCCTGTTTCATCCATAGTGTTTGCCACAGTCAGGGCTTCAACTATATGTGTAATAATTATTCTCTAATTATTGTATACCCATTGACTTCTGGATTAGCATGCATGGAGAATCCATGTCTGTTATTTCCCTTATGGTGCTAGAGAATTTCAAGCACAAAGTAAACGCTGGATCTTTTTGACCTATGATAAGTCCTGAGAACACTGGAATGATGGTACATAATCCAGGCATGCAATTACAGGGACATAGTTTCCTTTATTCATTCAACAAATATTTGAACCCCTATGATGTGTCGATGTGTATCATTTGTTCCCAAGGGTCTTGCATTTTATATAATAGCTGTTTATATATAACCTGTACTCATTACTCCTTAGATATTTGATCTGAGGCCATGGTTAATGAGGTGGGAAGGATAAGAATTAGGAAAGTTATAATCTGACTTGATACACATCGACACATCATAGGGGTTCAAATATTTGTTGAATGAATAAAGGAAACTATGTCCCTGTAATTGCATGCCTGGATTATGTACCATCATTCCAGTGTTCTCAGGACTTATCATAGGTCAAAAAGATCCAGCGTTTACTGATTTATAGGCATGACAACTTTTACTTGATACTGGGAGGTAAGAAAAGTAAAGAAGTAAAAGACATCCAACTCCCTACTTCATGTTCAAGCTTAATATGTAAAATTTGACTTGTGTTCACCAGGTTCTCCTCTATTCCTTATGCTCATGTACTATTAAGTAACTAAAGTTTAGGAATTAATCTGTTACAGCACCATAACCTAATCACTTCTGACTTGCAAATAAGAATAATAATAACTTCATGCATTGTTGGACCATTATTCTTAAAGCAGCAGAGAACCTAGCTAATCTGTCTTTCTTTCTAAGGCCTAGTTCTAGTTTCATTTTTTAACAAATATTTTTATTAAGAAATTTCATGATAAGTATATTTAAACAAAAGTTTTAAAAATTGTAAAGTTAACATGCATATGCCAACCCCTAAATTCTACAGTTAACATTTTGCTATTTTTGTTTTATCACATATATATGCATTTATCCATGCCTCTCTTTCTCCATCAATTTATCTTTTATATTTTATGGATTTCAAAATAAGTTGCAAATTTCATCAAGTCAGATTATAACTTTCCTAATTCTTATCCTTCCCACCTCATTAACCATGGCCTCAGATCAAATATCTAAGGAGTAATGAGTACAGGTTATATATAAACAGCTATTATTGAATGCCTACTACATGTGATATACCTCAGATTCAATTGAATGAGTTTAAGGGCCAGTACAGAAAGATCTCCAATACATTCCAATCAGTGTTCTCAATACCTGAACTTCAAAGCAGGGAAGATGCTGAGCTGTCCACCTGGGGCATCATTTGTTCTTTCACAATTGCTTGCAGAAAGTACAGTCCTCACCTTCAGACCCTGAAACCCAATGAATCAAACATAATGAGTCTGACATACCTTTTATAAAATCCAGAAAAAATCTGTGGTTTGCACACCATTGCCTTCATTAAAGCCATGTCTTAGGTTTTTCTTAGTTGTTGCTATAGACATTTTAACAGATTATTGGACTTTGAATTTACAATAAGTTCTTTTTGTGCTTTTCCTATTTTCTCAGGATTCATTGATAAAATATCCACTTTAATAATAACATGTTCCAAAAATATAATTGGTTGTGAAAAGTCATAGAATCACTTAAAAATTTTAATATACATCACATAGATAATGATTCATACACTATTAACCTCACTATTATATACTTTACATCCTTATCTTCCCCTTAATTCTACTAGGTGTATAAGGCAACTTTATTTATCATCATTGCCATTTTACAGCTGAGAAAACTGAATTTCAGAAAGAACATGCCTCACAGGTAATAAATGGTAGATTTGGGTTTCAAACTCCAGGCTTTTTGTTTCAAATTGCATAATTTTCTCTCAGCATTTGATGTAAGCATAAAATAAAAGTGTTTGGGGCAACAAATAGTTCAGCATCGTGTGAAATGTGTTGTTTTGACACATTAACTCAAAATGTTAAAATATACCTTGCATGCAATATTAATTTTGTACATAAATACATCTGTGTAAGTATATTTATGTATATATGCTATATGTGTGCATCTGTGTGTGTATATGTGTGTGTAAACAGATTGAGAGAGAGAGAAATCACTTAGAAGGCATTTTCCATATACAAGGCTTTGTGCTAATGGCTCTGTAAATATTCTCATTTAACACTCAGAGAACTCCTACAAGTTGAGTCTCAGTACTCCTAACATAGAAAGAAGACTGAAGCTCAAGGCAGTGAGGTAATGTTCCCAATGTCACATTGGTAGTATTCAGAATTGCTGCCTTTCAGCCCAGGATTGTCTGGCTCCAGAGTCTGTTCTCTTAAACAGGTTACTATAATGAATGGAATACTTTAAACCAGAAGCCAAAAGAAAAATGGATATGTATGAAATTCATGTAGTAGATTTATGTACCCATGGCCAAAAAATATCCGTTAAATTCAACTTTAAAAAAATGCGTTGTGCTTATTATTTTTTTTTATTTCATTCATTTATTTAGTCAACAAAAGTTCCTACTACATGCCAGAAATGATGCTGTAAGCTAGGGATGCTATGGTGACTATAACTGACAATTGTCCCTGACCTCAAGGACCTTGAAGACTAGTGGGGAATGGTAGCAATAAAAAATACTAATTATACCTTCCTTCCCTCCAGACCTACTCCAAATACTAACTTTTCCATCTCAGATGTTGGCAACTCTCATTCCAGAGGCTCCAGTCAAAAATTGCCAAGTCATTCTTGACTCATCTCTTTTTCCTAAGCCCTACATCCAATCTTTCAACAAATCTTGCTAGCTCTATCTTCAAATTATACCCAGAATCCAGAAATTTCTTGCTATTTCCACTGCTATTACCCTAGTCCAAGTCACAACTATCGAGCCACCAGATTACTACAACATTCTCTGAATTGGTCTCCTCACTTCTGCCCTTGCCTCTCTACAGCCCATCCTCAACACAGAAGTAAGTGATCCCATTAAAACTATAAATCAAATGATTCCACGCTTCTGCTCAAATTCCATGGCGGCTCCTCATTTGTCTCAGAGTAATAGCCAAAATCAACCCAATTTAAAAATGTACAAAGGATCTGAATAGATATTTCTCCAAAGAAAATATGCAAATGGCCAATAGCACATGAAAATATGCTCATCACCATTTGCCATCAGGGAAATACAAATTTAAACCATGAGATACCACTTCACACATACCTGGATGGCTAGAAACAAAACAGAGCACAAGTGAGGGTGAGGACCCGGAAATATTGGAGCCCTCAATCTCTGCTGGTGAGCATGTAAAATGGTGTAGCTATTTGGAAAAAAATACAGTTTCTCAAAAGATTGCACATAGCATTACCATATGACCCAGCAGTCCCATTTCTAGATGTCTCTATAAGAGAAATAAAAACAAATGTCCACACAAAAACTTGAACATTCATAGCAGCTTCATTTATAATGGCCCCAAAGTGGAAACAACCCCAAATTTCACCAACTTGATTAATAGGTAAATAAAATGTGCTATATCCATTCAGCGGAATATTATCCTGTCATAAAAAGGAATGAAGTACTAAAACATGCCACAGCATCAATAAACTTTTAAAACATCATGCTAAGTGAAAGAAGCCAATCACAGAAGTCCACCATATCGCATGATTCAATTTATATGAAATATCTAGAACAGACAAATCTCTAAAGACAGGACTGGGGAGGTTGGTTGGAAATTGTGCATGACTGCTATACAGTACATTTTTGGATGATGAAAATGTTCTAAAATTGATTGTGATAAAGGTTGCACAACTCTATGAATGTGCTAAAAATCATTGACTGTAAACTTTAAATAGGTTATAATGGTTTGCTAAACATATCTCAATAAAGATATATATATATATATATATCTCAAAGTCAAAGTCTTTAAAATGGCTTCTGAGGCACTACATGATCTGACTTCCCTCACCATTAATTATCCGACTTATATTCTCTATCTCCTGTTCATTCAGCAGTAGCCATGCTGGCCATTTTGCTCTTTATCAGATCCATCAGATTAACTCCAGCCTCAGAACCTTCACACTGACTATGGGAGAAGCTCATTGCCCTCTGGAATGAGCTTCTCCCATATAATGGCATGGTTCACTCTGTCATCTCCTTCAAATCTTGCTCACATGTCAACTTGTCAATGAGACCTGCATTACCACCCCGTTTAAATTGCAGTATCCCTCAAACACAACAAATTCTGCTGCTCTATTTTTTTCCCAGAGCACTTAGCACTTAGCTTGGGTGGTAAAGACCTTGAGTGTACATCCTTATCTGGTTCTCTACTGATTTTGAGCATGCAGAAGAATTAGTATTCCTAGCATTCCCTAGCTCCATCTGCACCCCCTGCCTGATATAAATGGAGTGAAATACAATTAGTTCTGGCCAATGGATTATCAGCAGAATTGACACATGTCACTTCTGGGCCCAAGGTTTACAAAATTTCCCAATGCTCTCAGCAATGGCAGTCATGGACCAGACCTCCGGTTCAAAATGAAGTGCTGAAGATCAGAGCATTGTGGGTGGTAGAACCACCGCATAGAGGAAAGATTCCCTGGAGAGTTATATAGACCCACGGCAGATTTTGAATGAATGGTAAATTTTTGCTTTGTTAAACCACTGAAATTATATACTTGTTTGTTACCATAGCATAACCTAGCCTTTCCTGAGATGTATTACATCTTCTAATAGTGCATCTTCTAATATTATTTCCTTATGTATTATGTTTACCTTTTATTGTCATTATCTTCCCACAAAAATGTAAGGACATGATGGCATGGAGATGTGACTGTTTTGTCACTAATATATCTCTAGTCCTGAAACATTACTTGTCATATAAATCAAATATATAATTTATATAATTAATTAATTTCATTAATTTATTAATTGCATAATTATACATGTGCTATGAATGAAAATACTAAAGAGCTAGGGGCAGGGTGACCCCATCTATTCAGTGGGTTATAAAAGTCTTCTCTGATGAAATAACTTTTCAGCTGAGTACTGAACAATGAATAGTAGTAAACCAGATGATGACGAGGACTAACAAACCAGGAGGCACTATCAATCCGGGTTCTGAGTGGGAAGGAGTTCCTACTTTGTTTAAAAGTCAAGGCCAATATGACTAAGCTTAGGGAAAGAGGGGACGAGAGAAGGAATGGATGCTGCAGGGATGGACAGAGACATGACACAGGGCCTTGTAAATAACATGCCTCAGAGAGGGGCAAGGACCCAAAAGTCAGCCAATAGAAACCAAAGGCCAGAGGTAGGGGAGAAAAGATAAAGCAATGAAAATCAAGTGGATACAGGAAAAGGAAAGTTCAACTGGAATGTAGAAGAAAATTGAGTAAACATTGTCGGGAGGAAATAAATCACCTGAGCCCAAGGAACTAAAAAATATTCTCAGCAACAGTGAGAAAAAAAAAAAGGATTGTGCATGATACTCCAGGAGAAGTATCAGACATTTTTCCAAGGTCCACTATAGCAAATTCAATGGCAGATTGGTAATAATCGATCAAATTAGGAAATATTCAGTGACTTTGCTGGGTTGAATCTGTTACGTACCCAAATAAAGACCACATTATTTTAATCTATTCTTGTGGGGCAAACCTATTGTGGGTGGGACCTTCTGGTTAGGCTATTTCAATTGAGATGTGGCCTAGCCCATTCAAGGTAGGTCTTAATCCTTACTGGATTAAGTGAATTTTATCCTCTTCCTTTGCAAAGAGGATAAAAGAACGCAAAAGTCCAGAGAGCTTTGAGAGAAATGCCCCAGAGATGCAAAGAAGGACCCAAAGAAGCTGAGAGAGAAAGCCACTGAAACCATAAACTAAACCTGGGAGAGAAGGAACAGAAGACTCCACTTACATGATTTCCCATGTGACAGAGGAGGCCTGGATACCAGCAGCCTTTCCTCAGAAACAGTATCCATCCTCTTTGCTGATGCCTTAATTTGGACATTTTCATGGCCTTAGAATTGTAACTGGTAACTTAATAAATCCCCATTGTTAAAAGCCCCAGGGTGGGCCATGGGGGCTCAGCAGGCAGAGTTCTTGCCTACCATGCCGCAGACCTGGGTTCGATTCCTGGTGCCTGCCCATGCAAAAAAAAAAAAAGCTAACCCATTTCCAGTATATTGTGTTCCGGAAGCTTCCACACACTGAAACAGTGACCATCCACTGTGTATCAATATTATTGGTAATTTAAAAGAAATAGTCAAAGATATGCTCATCCCTCAAATAATTTACTCACAACTTACATTTTTTAGGAACCTACCATGGGTCAGGCATCATGCTAAGTACTAAGAATAAACTGTCAGTGAACTGCTGTGGGTTCACCTGGAGTGCCTGGCCTCATGGAGCTTGCAATCACTGCAGAAAGCAATCCTTCATGAAATAGTCACACAAGCTGATGGAAAATTACAACTCTGCCTGGGACTAGAAAAGAATTTCACAGTGTTTCAGAGACCCCAAGGAAGGATTTTACCTCACTGGGGCCAGGAAGAGCATCACAAAAGCCACTGGTAAGAAGCAAGCAAGACCAAAATTAGAAAAAAGATGGGCTCACATGCAGTAGAGTAAATGTGAGATACAAATACTTGTGTCTTAACAGGTTTTCAAAGGATATAACAGCAAGTATTGAAGTTAGTGAAGTATTTACTAAAGACATCACCAAAGAGATGAAAACTGAGCTGGAACTTCAACTGCAGCTAGAGACAAGACAGAGCAATATCATACAGGAGGGTGTTGATGGCTGGGGTCTGGTGCTGGGCAGGGGGAAGTTCTCAGAGGCACACAGAGAAATGAAAACAAAGGGGAAATCAGCATATGTAGGAATCAAAGGGGTTTTGACATAAGACCCCATTGGAAAAGGGGGTTGAATAGAAGAGATAGGGTCAGATCATTGTGAATTTTAAGTCCCTGGGTGGTGAATGGGATCAGAAATATTTTAAGGCTCAGGCAGCAGTGGCCAAACCACTTACATAGGTCATTCCCAAGGAGTTTTACAGAGAATTGTTGAATGAACTAAATCATTCCATCTTCAGCAAATATTTATTGAGCAGCTACTATACACAAGGTGATATAAGGTATATTTTAAAATTTATAAAATACAGTTTTTAATTTTCTGTATCTAATATGTTTAGTATTCATAAATGCAATAAATGTTCATATGGACAAATAATTACATAATGTGAATGTCAGAAACTAAAACTGTAAATTGGGTTTTCAGACAGACAGTCCAAAATATATCAAATTCACTGGGCAATTTAAGTTTTCTACAGTACTTTTATGTGAATAGATGCTTACTTAATAATTCTTCTCTTTAAATTAATTAGGAGATGATTTAGTTGCCTCCATGGATGTTGGACCTTAAGAGGTCCTCTTTGGAAACATTTTCTTAGGTCATTTTGTCTAGATTTGGCTAAAACATTTTATGGCTGAAACTCATTAATTTCCTTAGTATAATTTTATTGGGTTCTTCCCTAATTACTGTCTCTAATAGGCAAATACACTGGAAATTACTCCAATTCTATGAAGTAGGAGCATTACTGCACTTTGATGGAAATAAAAAACTACAAGAAGAAAGAAGAGAGACAGTGACAAGAACATCATAAAAACAAGGGATAAAATAATGTATGATTAAAGTTATACAGTCTTGATATTTTAAAAAATTTAAATGAATTATTATATAAGATCATAAAATATCTGAGCTCCTTCCACTTAGAAGTATCACGAAATTGCTCCACAATCATAAGCAATTCTCTTTCAAGTCTTCCAGAATGCCAAAAATGATTTATGGTTTCTATCAGTAGACTATATGAGAGCAATGTTTTTAAAAATAAATATGTAAAGTAACACTTGTAAATTACGAGACAATTTCAGAAAGAACTACATACTTATCTTTTTTTCCTACAAGCTGATCTATCAAGTCATCCTTAAATATCTACCCTGATGAAAGTTTTATTTTAAAGATTTTGTAGCTATTTGTCTCAAATACAGGATATACTGAATGTCCATAGATACTACACACTTTGAGAGAGTATGAAAATTAATGTCATGCATGAGAAGTTAATAATTCATAAAGGGCACTGAAAAAATTGTTTAGAATTCTGTTTAGAAAAAAGATTCAGAAACACCCATTTTAGCTAAGATGGGACAGCTCCATGCTTCCAGGCTCCTCGCTCTTGCAAGTGAAAAATCCTGAACATCACACAACAAACATAGGTAGAAAGGTAAAAGGTAGAAAGAAGGTGAACTGCCAGGGACCTCAGGAATTAAGAGCCAACAGGGCAAAGAGTGGGCGTCCCAGATTTCCCTACTGCCTCCCATAAAAAAAAAAAAAAAGGAAATCCAAATAAAGCATGTTCCTCGTAGCCACAGGACCAGGAAGAAAAGGCGACATAGCAGCAGTAAACCTTTCTGGCAATACCTGTCCTCCTCTAGCCAAACACCAATGACATACATTCACACACCATACACACACTCTCTCTCACACACAGAGCATTTTAGCAAGGTCTCACAGAGAGCTGACCTTCCACACCCTTCGTTCCACCTCTCCCCATGGAAGCAGGCAGCATGATCCAGCTCCCCCAGTGGGTTATGAGGCCAACCTGAGAGCTAATCCTTCATTTCCTACCCAGCAGAATCAGGTGATGTTTCAATTCCCCTGCCCAGGTAGTGTCAGAGAGGCTGACCTGGGAGAAGATCTTCCATGTGCTGCCTGGCGGCAACAGATGATCCTTTGATTTCTCCCATCAGGGTAGTATCTGTGGAGTTGAACAGCAAGCTGAGCCTCCGTCAGTACCTAGCAGCAACATCCTTACTGAGATAGTGCAAAACAGGGCTATTCCTTGCTCGTCTTCATAGTCCCCATCCCCATATTAGTGGGGCCCAGTGAGAAGCTGAAATTCCACCTAACCCTGGAATCAATAAGGTAAAACGAGGTTAGGCAAGGCAAGGTAGTCAACACTCTACCCTGGGGTCAGCAGGGTCCAGCAAGGAGCTGAGCTTCTACCCTCTTGCAGAGGCAACAGGCAGTTTGAGCTGTTGCTCCATGTTCTTCACGAAGGTGCCAACAGGATTGAAGGGGAATTGAACTTCTACCCACCAGGCCAGCAAGAAGGCAGTGATTATTGCTCCATTTTTGTTGGGATGGTATCAGCAGGGTGCACCATCAAGCTGAACAAACATATCTACACACACTTCACACAGGGGGACTGCCTGCTAAAAAAGGATTATATGGTTTTATAACATAATAACCAAAAAGTCCAAGAAACAATCAGAAATCACTCATATCAAAAACAAGGAAAATTACAACGTGAATAAAAAAAGACAGTCATAAAACCCAACATGGAGATGAATCAGATATTGGACTTAACTGGCAATGATTTTAAGGGAACCATCATAAAAATGGCTCAACAAGCAATTACAAATTATCCTGAAGAAAATTAATATTGAAAATGTGAGTAAATAAATAGTGGTTGTAAAAAGAATCTAATGGAATTGTAGAACTGAAAAATACCATAAATGAAATGAAAAACTTGCTGGATGGGTGTAACAGTAGAGTAGAAATAACAGAGGAAAGAATCAGTGAACTTGAGGACATGAAAATAGAATTTACCAAATCTGAACTACAGAGCAAAATTGACTGGGAAAAAAAAAAAGAACATAGTTGTAGGGTCACGTGGACTATAACAAAAGAGTTATAGTCTGCATCATCATAGTCCCAGAAGGAGAGGGGAGAGAAAGTAAAACTGAAACATGTTTAAAGAAAAATTGGTTGAAATTTTCTCAAAATTTTCAAAAGACATAAACATAGAGTTTGAAGAACCTAAATGAATCCCAAACAGGATAAGCCCAAAGAAATCCATTCCACGACACATCATAATTAAGCTTCTGAAAACTAAAAGCAAAAATCTCAAAAGTAAACTTAAGAGAAAATATTTGCAAATCACACAACTGGCAAAGAATTAGTACATATATACAGACACATACACACACACACACACACACACATATATATATAAAGAGCTCTCAAAATACAATAGGACAAAAAAAGAAAATTCTAAAATGTGCTAGCAGGTAAAAGATATGAACAGACATTTCACCAAAAATGATATACCAATAACAAACACATGAAAAGATGTTCAATATCATTAGTCCTTGGGGAAATGCAAATTGAAACCAAAATGAGATATCACAATACATCAAAATGGAAAATGAAAAATAGTGACAGTACCAAATGTTGGTTAGGTTGTGCAGAAACCAGATCATTCTTAACATTGCTAGTAGAAAAGTAAAATGGCATAGCCATCCTAGAAAGACTTTGGTAGCTTCTTAAAAAGCTAAACATTCAACTGCCATAAACCCTGCAATTATATCCTTAGCCATCTAATTCAGAGAAATGAAAATTCATGCTCATGCAACTGTTCACAAATATTTATATCAATTTTATTAATAATAGCCAAAAACTTGGCTGAGCCCAGAAGTTCTTCAATGAATGAATGGTTAAACAAATTGTGGTATATCCATAACACGGAATACTACAATAAAAAGGAATGAACCACTGATACATGCAACAAAATGGATAAATCTCAAGGAAATTAGGCTGAATGGAAAGAGCCAATTCCAAAAGATTACCAACTGTGTAATTGTAGTTATATAATATTCTTAAAATGAGAATATTATAGATATGAAGAACAGAATAGCCAGGGGTCAGGGATAGAGTGGGGGTAAGGGCAGGAAGTAGCTGTAGCTATAAAGGGGCAACAGCAGGGATCCTTGTAGTAATGGAAATGTTCTGTACCTTAATTGTGTCGATGTCAATATCCTAGTTGTGATATTGTACCATAGTTTTCTAAGATGTTATCATTAGGAAAAACTTAGAATAGTAGATAGCTCCCTGTACCAATTTTTACAACTGCACACAAATCTAATTTGAGATAATTATCTCAAAATAAAAAGTTCCATAAAAAGAGAGACAGTGTGCATTTCAGTTGAGATTGGGATCCATCTGTTTTAAGATATCTCTCCTATAAGCAACAAGATTAAATATCATTGTCTTTTGCATTTCAATTTGAAATTTAAAGGTTTCCTTCCCAAAACAAAACAGTAGGGACAGTTACAGTATTTTTCTGGGGGGTAGGACAAAATATATCTCTTCATCTGAAAAATGACTTGGATATTAAAATTCTGTCACACTATTATTCATTCATTTAAAAATAATCTGCATTTGACTTATTACATTCATTCTGCAGACACTTATCAAACACCTACCACAAGCACTATGAAGATTGCAGGTTGATTCTGTCATGGATCCTTGACTGTCAATAAGCTCATAGTGTTATAGAAGTTAACTTATCTGGGTAAGGTATATGTCTGTATAGATTATGGAAAGAGAGCCCACAAGGAGCCAAATAGACAAAGTCTGATTACCTTTTCTAAATAGTCCCATGACATAAAGTTAGAGGAAAATGTGAAAAAGTAAAAAAAAATTGGAAAGTTGGAGACATCACAATATTTAACCACAGTGCTAAAACAGCAGCTTCTTTATGGCATATATTTACATCTACTTTGCCTTTTTATGCATGTCCTAGATAAGAACAATACGAGTGCATGGCCCATTACCATTCAAATACCAACTGGAGACCTTACAAATTCCATCACTTTGTATAGAGGGAGCATAAACAGAAGAAAAACTTAAACTTTTCTATTTCCACACTGCAGCCATAAAGAGATTGTTTATCCAGCTAAAACCTTTCATGTGAGACACAAAGGCACTATAACCAAACATCCAAGTCCTATGGCAAGGCCTGACTCCTCATAGAAATTTGGTAATGCACTAACAAGTTAACCTAAGCTTAGCTATTCCACTAAACAGAACAACCATAGTACCGTGTGGGAGGATCTTCATATTTACCCTCCTGCGGGGAAGGTTCTTAGTAGTTAGCCAAACTCCCCCCAGGTATCCATCCTGGCTCTATTACTTCTCCCCTTTAGAGTTACTCACCCCACAAGACAGAAATTAGGGATTGATCAATGTGAGTCATAAATGCCCTAACTCCAAAAATTAAGAGAATATTTAACTTGGTATTTTGAATTCTTACTCAATTGGTTGAGTTTAGAAATCGCTGGAAGTTAAAACTAGTGACACCAAATAAAAATTGTACTAGAAAAAACACCATAAACATACAATACTCTTACATGTGCAAAATATATTACACTTATACTCATTTTGACAATATATCCACCTTTCAAACTACAGCTTCCAGTTTCATTGTTCTCTAGTTAAAGTAGGATATAAAAAATAAAGTCACTCGAATGTACTTGATACTACTCCAACAGGAATCCTTTAAAACTATTTGTCACTATCTTTTTGGTAAATCTTGGACAACCTGAGTGTCAAAACTGTTGTGATAGGTACCATTAAAACAAGTATATACAAGATTCTGTGTTTCCTCTGAAGACTCTGTTTCTTTGTTATAGTTGAAATGACCCTTTTCATCCAAAGAGCCAACAGGGCCCGAGTTATTAGGTAAAGAAAACACCCCTGTCACCTCTCAGACACTGCTACTACCAGACATCAGTTGGAATGATTGTCATGCCCAGAGAATCTGGCTCATCAGTTTGAACGACCTCTGGTTATTAGACAACAACCCAGGCAGTACAGTGACAAGTGGCATGTGGGGTACCACAGAAAGGAGCAGCTAAGCCAGGTGAACCAGAGAAAGGCCACAGCTGATTTCACTCTTCTAAGATAAATTTGGTATATCAGCTACTTCAGGGATAAGGTACTTGCTCTCCTCCACTTAAGGGGCAGGAGATAAGGGGCATAGCTTTTCTTGAAACACTATGTGATAAATCAGGTGTGGTGGAAAAAACACACAGTGGAATTTGAGGGGCACATGGTCTTGAGGTGGAGACAGGAAATTCCTAATTAAGGAATTTCAGGTGATCAATAGACTTTCACAAGGTCTTGGGACATAAAAATCAGTGTTGGAAGGGTTTGGGGAAGTCACAAAGCAAAAGGATAAATGAATTCACAGCAAATTATTACCCCAGGCTAGCTGTGATTGAGCCATTTCACTGATAGAGTCAAGTAATTTTTAGTTACCGTGAAAGAATCTAAGATATGCTTGAACTATCCTAACTAGAGAACACGATGATGGGAAGAAGCTGCATTGCCTTAAGACTGATACTTTGCCAGCAGCAAAGAATGAGGATTCCCTAGACCCAGAAAAATGAGGCTGGCTGCAGTAAGCTGCAGAATTTACGTATATGGGCCCCAGAGATCAGTCAGGTCAAACACTCATCTTACAGATGACAACACTCGAGCAGTGAGAGATGACTTGCCTAAGAACAGTTAAAAGAGTGGCAGATGGGCGGGCCACGGTGGCTTAGCAGGCAAGAATGCTTGCCTGCCATGCCAGAGGACCCGGGTTCGATTCCCGGCGCCTGCCCATGTAAAATAAATAAATAAAATAAAAGAGTAGCAGAATCACATCTAGAACACTCATGTCTCCCTAATGCCAAACCCCATGTCCATTTCTTCACAGTTGTTTCATAATCTTTAAAAAGCCTATTACAAAAGTAGTACCTGCAAACCATGATGTATCTACAGAGAAAAGTTAACATTCCGCTTCTACTGTCTACAATCCCATGCCCTTAAGGTAACTGATATTAGCATTTGAGTTTAATTTTTTCAGCCTTATTTTCATACTTGTGCACTCATGCACACACACACAAGAATTTTTTTTATTTATTTTTAATTGAATTATCTGATACATCACTCCAATTAGATAGATAGATGCACACACATACATAACTAGTGATATATCATAAACGCACTTTTAAATCAATATGTGATGGTTAAGTTCATAAGTCAACTAGACCTGGTTATGGTGTCCAGTTCTCTGGTCAAGAAAGCACTGGCCTGATTGTTACTATGAGGATATTTCATGGACTTAAATCATCACGAAGTTAAATTGTATCTGTGGCTAACTGCATCTACAATCAACTGATGAAATTGCCTTCAACAATGAGAAGAGTCTCATCCAATCATTTGAAAGCTTTAAAAGGAGAAGTCAGTTCAAAAGAAGAAAGAATTTCCATCTCTACTTTGCCAGTCATCTTCTCCTGGGGAATTCATTAAAAGTTTTCATTGGAGTTCACCGCTTATAGCCTGCCCTACAGAATTTGAACTTGCTCATACCTACAGTCATGTGAAACAATTCTTACAAAAATCTCATATGTATATATGTATGTGTGTGTATATATCCTGTCAGTTCTGTTTTCCTAGAGAACCCTGACTAATACATTCTCACTCATCCTTTTTCTTGGCTGCGTAATATTCCATCTTATTAATATATCCTACTGATTAACAATTAGATCATTTCTGACTATATACCATTACAATGTGGCAAGGAACATCCTTGTTCATATATACTTATGTGTCTTCAATTTTAAAGCACAGACTCCTTAAATGAGAATTGCTCATTTAATGAATATGTGTATTACCGATTCTTTCATGTTTCTTATTCCAACATATCCTAAAATTCTCAGCTAACCACTGCACATAAAATTCAAGGTTAGGAACATAAAGCTATTTGAAGAAAAACAATGATAAAAAAGCATTTGATTAGATCTTTATAGAAAGACCTTTTGTATTTTGGTAGAAGAGGAAAAATATGAATCATGAGCATTCCATTCCCAACCATGCAGAAGTACAGCCCCCTCACAAGTCCCTTTTTTCCTGCTTTCTATGGGATGTAGCCCAGAGATAACATTGGTATCATCCAAGCTCTTTCCATCACTTATTTATACCTTTTTTTTTACATGGGCAGGAACCAGGAATCCAACCTGGGTCTCTGTTCTTTATAAACTTTTAAGGTTTAAAGAAATGCCAGGGCCAAAGGCCAAACTTGGACTGATAGTGCTAGTTAGTGATTCTTTCAACTAGACAGTAATTCCTGGTTCTAGTAAAAACCACAGGGAAGGTATCTGTTCTTCCACACCCATGGTCAGTTAGCCAGATGAAGCTGTAAACCTCATAATGGAGTACATATGGCCAAGCATTTCACCTCCTCTGGACTCCACTAGTGAACATGGGGGAGAACTGGCAGGAAATGGGCTGTGGTCCATGGAAACAATGGATACATACTGAAATTCTGAGGTTACATTATTGAGGCAACTCTGCTGAAGTCAGCATTCTTGGGAAAGAGGGGCAGGTGGGAAGCATTTCTATTACTGAACAAATAGGCCATGACCTACTTAATGCAGATCTGCAGGAAAATACATGAACCAAGTTGAGGTTGAAAAATGCACACAGCTTGCAAGGGCTTCTGTCATGTCAACACAAGGTGAGATTGGCAGCTCAAGAATAGTGGGTCATCTCTGACAGATTTTTCGTGTGTTCCTTAAGAGAATGAGAATTTAGAGCAAAATTAAATCAATGAATATAATATTCATTCAGAGACCTTTTTCATGTCATTTCAGAACATTCTCCTGGTCATTTCTGAAGTGAGTCTCTCCTGGGCCCCTCCCATCGTTTACAAAGGTAAACAATTTTCAGTGAAGTAGCCAGATCCTAAGCAGGAATTCGTGGGGTATCATCTTAAGAGGAGTCTTCCTGGTCCTCAGTTGCCAGCCCCTCTCTAGGCCAGTAACACTATCAGTCCAATTAAGGCTGTAAAGCTTCCCTTCATTATTTGGGGATAATAGCCATTTCCCATAAAATTTGCATGGACCAGTATTTTTCTTTCAGCACTGCCAAATCTCAAACACATCAAGATTTCCACTGTGAAATGGCTGCATATTTGATATGCTATATTTACATTCTCTAGGAAGTATCACAAATCCTTATTATATTCTTTGATATTAAATTTAGTGTTAGGATCCCTAATTTATCTGCCAGACCAACTCACTAAACGGACATCTCTCTTGAAAATATCTACTCCAGATTCAAGTGCCAAAAATAATAATTCATGCTTGAAGCTCACTGCCAAAACAAAACTGACAATGGCAAGGATGATGGTGATGATGAAGAAACTGCTTTTAGTTTGTTCTTTCTTCATCTTGACTTTCCCTTACACACAAAAATAAAGCAGAAACCAGAAAAACTGTAATTTGGGAAATCTCTCAAAGTTAAGTGTAGGCTTTCTGTATGATTGGAGTAATCTTCTTTTAAATGAAAGAATGAATCAATCAATATGAAGTGACCGTGAAGCTCAACAAACAAGGCAATAAATAATGATGGTCTAATAAATAATGATGGTCTAGGTTAAAGACAGCCCAAGGACATTCCTCCTTACAAGTTCTCATATTTCCAAAGAAGAACATATTTTTAAAAAATCTCCATCTGTGTTAATATCGCAATTTTTTTCTAACCGCTACACACAATTATTCTGGTGGACATTTATATAGAAAAAATATTGCGGCATTCAGGTATGTTTTGAAAGAATCTAATTACATGAATGTTATTCCGAAGTTTTTGGAGGTGTCATTCTCATAATTATTTCCCTTTTAATGATTTTAGGTACCATAATATTGCCAATGACAAAATTACAGAAGATAAGAAACATTTTCCTCCTTTGACATTTTCAAAATACTGAAATACTTGGGCAGATGAAGTTATTAAGAATGATTACAAACTACCGAAAATATATTCTAGATATGTATGCACCTTTTATGTGTGAAAATCCAATCCAAATTAACTTCAGCCTTCTTCAGTGCAATTTACTAAACCTTTACTGCGTGTCTATTATGTGCAAAGCACAATGCAAACTGATGAAAAGCACATTAAAGAATATGACATGGTCCCTGCCCTCGAAGATTTTCCAAATTAACTGCCCTTCTTCCTTTTACATAAATTAAATAGTCTTTCATTTTCAAGCTAGAAAGATATTTGGGTGATGCTTTAAGTATTAACGCTTTCATCAATCACATGATCAGTACTCATGCTCAAGACAACAATAATAACCACTGAACACAAGCCAGATATTTTAGATTAATGTATACCTGTGTGGCAGTTTGTTTAGATTAATCAAAATTATATATTTTAAAATAAATATAGGGTATATATTTAGAAAATATTATAATTCTGCTTAATCTTTTCTCTTGGTTACATCTGAAAAATAGTTTGAAATTTTCTAGAAATGATATCACAAGAAAAGAATTTGGCATAGTTTATTAAAAGTATCACAAAAAGGGGGATGGCAAGAGTAGTTCAGTGGTAGAATTCTCACCTGCCGTGTGGGGGACCTAGTTTCGATTTCCAGCCCATCTACTTCCCAAAAAAAACAAACAAGCAAACAAAGAAAAAACAAACAAAAATTCAACAAATGGTGCTACAATAATGGGATACTCACGTGGAAAAAGAATGAGGGTGGGCCACAGTGACTCAGCAGGCAAGAATGCTTGCCTGCCATGCCAGAGGACCCAGGTTCAATTCCCGGTGCCTGCCCATGAAAAAAAAAAAAAAAAAGAATGAAATGTGATCCCAGGCATATAGCATACAAAAAAAAAGTATCACAAAAAGCCACTAATTATGCACACAGAAATGACAAATATGGTTAAATTGTAGAATAATAAATACCTTTATATTTCTGGGGTTTTTTCTGGAAAGTCACATTGAACAAGATATGTAATATTTTAGGAATACTATATCTGGGATAATCTTTTATAAATTATCATAATTTTTAATATGAGGCCAACTATGAAAAAATTACGAATTTTCATAGGTGAATTAAAGGCATATTTAGAAAGGGTAGTTATAATGAACTCTTTCTATTGGTAGAATTTCCAAGGCTTTTGAATCCTGTGGTCTTATAGACTTGTATCTCTCGATATTTTGTGGAAAAGCTAACTGAAAAATAATATGGTTCAGTAGATTTGAAACTGCTTGAACAACAGTACACAAAGAATATAGATTAGTAGATCAATCTCAAATAAGGGGTGGTTGTTCATATTATTCTAAAGCAATCTGTGCTTGGTTCTACCCTGTTCAAATATAAGGATGGCCTGGATGAGGACATGAACGATCTGCTCATCAGATCCATAAATGGCCAGAGCTGACGCAGACAGCAAGCCTGCTGGCTGGCCAAGTCAGGAGTCTGTTGGTCTCAATAGGGTGGAATGATGTATTGGATTTGCATGAAAATAAGTAGGATAAATGCAAAAGTCTGGCACATAACTTTATGAAAATGCATGAGTAATGAAAAGAGATACAAAATTAGAGAATGCTGTCATAGACTATAATTCCAATATGAAACTAGGTGGACAGGTATGGGTAGGAACTAACTTTCGCTGGGTGTCTTATGCTCCTAGCTAAGCATAAGACAGGCATTGTTATTATTCCCATTTTACAGAGGCACAGAGACACAAAGTAATTTCCCCTATATTCTACAAATTACAAGAGACAGAGCTGGGATCTGAACATACAGAAGTCTTGCAAAGCCCATGCTCTTTCTGATCCATCATCATGTAAACAATGAAATAAACAATACTGAGATAACTAGTGCGATCTTAGGTTACATTAATAGAAAAGTGATGCTAGAACAAAGGAGGTAATAGTCTCTTCCAATAGGCGTTGGACAGACCCCTAAGGAAATCTCATGGAAAAAGTAACATATACACCCAAATTTCATCAACAGAGGAAGAGCAAAGCTATTTGCTTTCATACAATGAAATAGTACTCAGCAATAAAAAGGAACAAACTACCAGCACGTGAACAAACATGGACAAATCTCAAAAAACATCATGTTGAGCAAAAGGAGCCAAACACACATGAGTGCGTACTATTTGCTTTCACTCATCTGAAGTTCAAGGAAAGGCAGAACTTGTCTATGGTGATAGAAATCAGAATTATAGTTACCTCCAAGAAGGTTGTCTGGAAAGGAGAGTGAAGGAATTTTCTGGGGTGATGAAAATGCTAAATATCTTGAATGCAGTGGTGGTCACACAGGTTTATATTATTGTCAAAACTCATTAAACAGTATACTTAAGATCAGTGCATTTTATTATATTTAAGTACAGCGCTTTTTTTTTAAGTAATACATATAAACTGGAGACTGTGGAGAAGCAATAAAGACGTTTCACTGGAAAGCGTGGCCTATGTAAAGCACATGATCTAGAAAATACTTACAAATGTTTATTTTATCAGGGAAAAGTCCGATAGAAGGAAGATGGAATGAGATGTGATGTTCATATTAAAAACAATACCCTTCCATCACAGACAAAGAGCAATAGTCACAAGGACTTCTGGGGATGCACGATTAGGACAAATAAGTATAAATTTTACCTTAAGAAAGCATTTTCTATGATTGGAAAAGCTCAAAATTGAAATTTTCTGCCTATGAAGTAATAAGCTCCTCACTGCTCAAGATTCTAGGTGAAGCGGGACATCAGAATGTTGACAGAGGACATGTACACCTAATGGCAGTTCTCCAATTCTATGCATCTGTATTCTGAAACACACTTTGCGCCTATATGGATAATTCTCACATCCTTTATGTCTTTATATCCTTTATAACTCTCAACCTCACTCTCTCCCAACACCCAGGACACACAAGCACCCTGTGAACAAAAATCCACGTGCCAATGATTCACAGAAGCACCACCCACCCAGCTTCTTCCGCTCCAACCCCCGCAGCATGCAAAGCCTCAGGTGGTGAAGGAGGACAATTGTAAAACGCTTTTACACTCTGGGGAGCACTCCATAGTGTCTGCTGAACCAAAACAATATTCTTGATTCACTCATTTGACAATATTTATTATAGAGAGCTTACTATGGATCCAGCATTGGAGATATATCATAAAGCAAAAAACAGGAATCAATCTGCATCTTTGTGAAGCTTACCTTTTTTTAACTGGACATCAAATTTCTTTATTCAGACTTGCCTCCCAGTGTTTTACTCTGTTCAACACATAGTGGGTGATGATATATACTGTTAACTGCACTTGATGTGACAAACATGTCATGTGAATGTATAGAAGCCCCAGGAGAACACTGGGTTCACTGAGGACTTGGACTTAGTCCAGTAAAATCTCTGTTGGATGTCAGATGGTTGAGGGAATTCTCCTGTTCACCATTGTTCCTACACTGCAGTGATAAACCAATGCACTATGGCTCAATGGTTTATTTTTGCATTTGCAATTAGTCTAAATCTATGCCCCAGAGGGACTTGAAGAGCCTTACTGGAGCTCAACAAAACTGATGTCAATCAAATAAAAGGAATGATGCTGCTGAGCTATATCCAATAAATCACAGAGTCTAGTAGCTGACATTAATTTCGGCACAGGGATAAAATTATTCGCAATGGATACCTTTGAAGTGGGTGAGAAGCATAGGTAGTAAATTCTGAATACAACATCCATCTAGAATTAAAACACAGAAAACAGTCTCTGCAGCAATAGCTTCTGGGGAATTTCCTTTTACCTTACTTAATGAGCCAATATAAAATGCTTTTAGTGTTCCCCAATTCAAGAAGTTAAATTGATTAGACCCACATTTTAGGACCTGCAGAAACACTAGCCTCAAACTTTGCAGACTGCTTCCCGGGAAAATTGTGTATTTGTTCCACATGTATGTTGGATATGTTACACATATAGATGCAGACTTTGAAAGGGAATTATGCATTATCTGTGCATGTAAGAGGATAAGAATCACCAACTCTACTGATAGATCTCTGTCTGTCCACTTCCTCTGTGTATAATAGATCTTTGCCACCTCTAGTCTCTTCTTCCTTTCATCTATGCACATTCTTACCTATGCCTGTAACTATGCCTGCCACATGGAGTCACATTAGATCTTCAACAACAACACAAAAAAACATATTTCCTCAAAGGAAAAATCATTCATTCATCAGGGAGGGGTGGATGGGTATATCTGCGTGCCTCTGTGCACATAAATCCACAGAAATGCATCTGGAAGAGGGTGGAAAGGGTTGTTGGAGGAGGAAGAGGAAAATATGTTGAAATTTCTAACTCCCAAGTTGATTCTAACTAATAAGGGGCTGCACTGACAAAGAGAAGAACGATACTGAAAAGTACATGGCCTCTTGTAGAAAGGAAAATTTGGGGAATGATGGCAGAACAGAAGAAGACACCTTGGAGAACTGTCAGAAAATTCTTATCCACTTACTATTTTGGAAAGCCTATATATGGGTCATTTATTGAACTCAAGCTAAATATTTAAATTAAGGCTCATGGTGAGGGGGAAACAGCAAGGTGATGAGTCTTTGTTTCCTTAGAGTAAGAAGAAGAAACGACTTTATTCACCTTTGGTGACTTTTCCTAAGGCACCCTATGTTATACAAAATGAATCCAAGTAAGTAAAATGGCTGGAGCGACTGTCATCTGACCCCGTGGACGTCCCCTGAGTTGGTGGCATTCTGATAAAATGGCTGCATCAGTGACTGACCAGTTCCAATATTAATAATTAGAGTTTAAAGTAGGTGAAATTTGTAAATAGAAGCTAGGTAACAAAATGTTACTACCTATATCTGGAAAAGGAAGAGACATGATGGAAAAACATGATGATAGTTCAATATCTATAAATAAATACTTGAGAGGGAAGAAACTGTGAATAGAGAGAAAAAGCAGCCAACTGGAACTTTTAACTGTCATTTTCATAGAGAAGGGCCAATAATCACTATCACACTTAACAATGACTTTTCACATTCTGAAAAAGAGCACTGTTTTAATATAATTTGACACATATCTGAATGTTATGTGTATGGCACCATGCTCACTGCCGTTCAGATGTATAAAGAGATTTTAAACATAAAATGTGCCTTCAAGGATTTTACGATATGTCAAAGGAAATGAGACTCACAAACAGATCCTAGCTTTCAAAGAGCACATTGGTTTAAAAGTTCAATTATAAGCTAACTCTTTGAAAAATAGAGGACTCTCTACAGAAACAACAGTAGAATAGAGGAAAGACTGCACCATTTTACATCCAAAAGGCAGAATTCAACTCCAAGTTCTTACATTAACTAGCCATAAGAAGGGAATAATTTTTAACTTCTTAGAACCTCAGTTTCTTCAACTGTAAAATAGGGATAATGATAAACACTGTTAATGCTGGATAGAGAAATGGTCTTAAAAGTTGGCACTAAGCTAAAGCGAGACCCTCAGACTGGGTTTCTAAGAAGGAGTGGGGGTGGGGAGAAAAACCACTATGTATCTAGCACCATGGCTGCTACATAACGGTGCTACACAAACATTTGTTAAATGAATGCATTGATGATAAGGGGATCTTGCCAAGGTTTTCTGAATTGCCATGGATTAATAGTGGCATGAATGCCAGATAACCCTTTGTAATCCAGGAGAGGATTGGAGAAGACCTTCAAGCACAAAGTGTTGGGCATGGATTAATTTCAATGAGATAAACTAAGAACAATAAGTGTGTACATCTGACGCTCCCATATCCAGTTTTTCAGACAGTCAGTTTGCCGTCTCTCGTTAGGCTTGGTGGAAGACTCCTATAGTTCTCAGCAGGGAGAATTTGTACATAGGATTTAGTGGATGAACTAAGAAGTCTGATTCATCCATCACTCTTGCTGAGAACTAGAGCAAATGCCCCCAAATTAGGATGTTTCCTCACAAAGGAAGTGACCATCAGAAGTAATCAATTTGAAGCAAGAGAGAAAAAGTAAGGAAATCTTCCAGATGGCAGATGAGTGCTTCAGCCTACATTCAAGTCCGATCCTTCTTTGGGGGGGTGGGGGGGGGGAGAATGGTTGAAGGAATTTTTAGAGCTTTATCTCCCAGTCAAAAGTCCTAAACCCTGCATGATATGAGCTTGAGGCCCAAGCTGAGGGCTCAAAGCAGCCCCAGGCATGAGACTTGCCCAAAGAGACTCTGACCACAGACTAGAAAGAGTGAAAGGTAAATAGTGAATTTATATTGCAGATCAATTAGAAATGTAAACTGGTAGTCAAAACTGCTGAGTCATATATTTCCCTTGAGTAGAAAGAATAGGAATCATAGAAACAGACTTGAGAATTGTGCTGTTCAACTGACTTCGTGTAACTGCATCTATGTCTCTATAAATATAGAATGTTATTCTTTCCTTTTTATCAGTTGAAATAAAACCTATAGAGTGAAACATGTTTCCACCAGGGAAGGAGACAATGGCAAAAATGGTTACTATATGGAAAGTCTCAAATGGGAGCAGGGCAGGATTCAGGCAGGAAGTCCTGGGATGGGGAAGCACAAGTTCTTTAGTGAGTACCTCTCCATGATGCAAATGGTGCCACCGGAGAGTAAGGCGTCTAAACGCTTCCCCAAGAGGGTGTGGTCCAGGCTTACAATTTGGTACTCTGGTGGGCACTTTTGGGAGAAAAATATGATATTCTTTCAGTTTTATTAGGATGAGATAAGGTTGAGAATGATCAGCTTGGGGAAATATAACAGCCAGTTTAACGGTGCATTTTATATGATTTGTGTCAGGATTCACAGACAAATCATCAGATGACTCCATCGGGAAAAAGAATTTAAAGGCAAGCTTCAGGGTTGTGCGATGGTGGCTCAGTGGCAGAATTCTCACCTGCCATGCTGGACACCTGGGTTCGATTCCCACTGCCTGCTCAGGCAAAAAAAAAAGTAAAAAAAGACAAGCTTCAGGAGATTGTATTTATGTGTGACACTCCAGTGTTATAAATAATCCTCATATTAATATGGTAATTTATGTACATGTATGCTAATTTTGCTTTAAATATTTTTCATTTCATGTCATGAACTAACTCTATGGGGATTTTGTTTCAAAATAATGCAGATTGATGGATTTTTTTTTCTTACAACTCTGTGATAATATGTTAGTTCAGGAGCATCTAAGATCATTGAGTATTGTTGCAAGGATGACAGATTATAACATATTATTTAAAACGGATTTTATTTTAAAATAGTGGTTTTCAGTGGCATTTCAGGTATTATTTGGTAAATTTTGCCCTTTTCCCCACTTAGAAGTACTAAATTTTCCTGAAATTTCTAAAACAGAATTAGCCATAGAACAGAAGAACTTAACTCCAAAATTCCTCCAGCCTTCAGCCTACAGTGATGAGGAAAAGAAGACTGATAGACAGCTGGTTCCCATCATTCTGGACAAGTAAGAAATCAGCCTCCACTTCCAAAGCCTAGACTGAAAGAAATATCCAGAGAGATCTGGCTTAAGAAAAATGAGAACTGCATTGTGAGGTATTTCCAACAGAAAGGTTTCAGAACTTATTCTAAGTTTATTTCTCCTCCTCCCACCCAAGTAGATTAAAACTGCCCTGCAAAAACCATAGCTCTGCAGAAAACAGGTTTTGGTTAGGTTAAAGCTATAATTGAGTAAATCTCTTCCTTGTGGAATTGAGAGCTGACATATGTGTTTGAATGGGAATTTTTTAAATTAATATTCTTCTTTTGCAAAGAAAACTAATAATACAAGTGCTAGAACTAGAACAAAGAGATCGGAAATACAAATTGAATTTTGTTGATGTAATTTCAATTGTATATAGTTCTCTGGAGATTTATTTTTAATCTAGTGGTTTTATTTTAGGTGGGGAGAGATTTTTACTGATTGTTTTGAAGTTAAAAGCTACTTAGTCACAGCCAATATTATATATATGCCTAGGATGCCGACAGATGGACACAAGGTGGACACCAGGCCACCACTTGCCCATATGGTGACTTTGTGCAAATAAGAAAAATGAGTCCTTCCTCAAGAAACTTTACTTCCATCTGCAAGATAATTGTTAAAGCAAATAGATTATTTCAGACATCTGCCAGAAAATTCTCACATTTATTATGTATCAATAATGCAAAGGATGTGAACGGCCCCTCCTTGGAAGTGGTGTCATTATGCATGGCAATCTGTACAATGTAAGCCACAGCTCTGCACATGGGGGAATTAGAACTGAGATATTAGAACATGACATGGCCAGCAACAGAAACCCTGGACCAAGAGTTCAATCACACTAGTGTCTAGAGTTTTCAGTTTGGGTTTTAACTACTTTTTTAATCAGACTCTTAAAGATCTATGCAATACACTGCAGAGAATACATGGCTACTCCAATTGTTGAATATAAACTGGCCTGAAGAAGAATAAAAGTGGAATTACAGATACTATTAAGAATATTATAACACTAAGCCAGCTGGGATATAATGATGTCTTTGGAGGCAGAAAGGTAGTGAACTAGTTAGTGTGCCAGTTTGAAAGGATTATGTGCCCTAGAAAAGCCATGCTTTAATCCTGATCCATCTCGTGAAGGCAACCTTTCTTTCAATCCCTATTCAGCACTGTAGATTGGAAATTTGATTAGATTATCTCCACAGAGATGTGACACACCCAATTGTGGGTATTAACCTTTTATTAGAGGGAAATGTGACTCTACCTATTCCAGGTGGGTCTTGATTAGTTTACTGGATTCCTTTAAAACAGGAAACATTTTTGAAAAAGCTTCAGAACCATGAGAACAATGAGAGCCCACGTAGCCAGAGACCTCTGGAGATGAAGAAGGAAATGCCCCTGAAGGAGCTTCATGAAACAAGAAGCCTGGAGAGAAAGCTAGCAGATGTTGCCCTGTTCTCTATGTGCTTTTTCAGTTGAGAGAAAAACCCTGTACTTCATCAGCCTTCTTGAACCAAGGTATCCCCTAGATGCCTTAATTTGGACATTTATAGACTTGCTTTAATTGAGACATTTTCATGGTCATAGAACTGTAAACTTGCAAGTTAATAAATTCCCCTTCATAAAAGCTGTTCCATTTTTGTTATATTATATTCTGGCAGCTAGCAAACCAGAATAGTTGGCCATAAGAAAATTGGTTTCACCCAATGAACATATGTATTCCAAAAAATCTACAATGGTTTCCATAGCAGTCGAGATAGAAGCTGGAAGCTTCAGAGCTGAGTAAAGCTATGGAAGAAAAGAACATCCACTATTGGCAAGTATTGCTGATGATAATGTGGATGTTTATAATCTGACCCATAAATACATATGAAAAATCATTGACAGAAAGATAGAAACTAATAGGAACAGGGTTTGTGTAAAGTAAAATCACAACTCATAATATCTTATGAAATCATTTAGCTTTTAGAATTAGGCTTAATCTTTTTTATGAAGTTTTTACTGAATGAATGAATAAATGAACAATGACAGTCAACCATTAAGAAGTTGACTTGATACTTTTTTCAAATGTAAAAATAAGTTGGCACAGGATGGGCCACAGTGGCTCAGCAGGCAGACTTCTCACCTGCCATGCCAGAGACCCAGGTTCGATTACCAGTGCCTGCCCGTGTAAAAAAAAAAAAAAACAGTTGGCACAGATTACTGTAGATTTAACCGAATTAAATAACCAGAGCAGCTAGCAATATGATTGTGCAGTAAAAACTTCAGCCTACAATTGACCTGTTGAGAATATGATCACCTTGGTTGGCCATGGCTTAGAAATACTGTGAAACTTGGGAAAGAAACACAAAATCAATTCTGATGAAAAGAAATGATTGTTAGGAATTCACTTTGAAAAATATAAAATATTATACATATATGTATATAAGTACAGAAAATGACTTAAACTAAAAAGCATTTTTGTCTTTCTTGCATAAATGTGGAAAACACTGAATGGTGGCTTGATATTGTCAGGTACAAGGCTGCTTCTAGTTTTCTGCTGCTCATCACTATAAGAAGGTCCTTATCCCCATAGTCCAAAATTGTGGTTCAGCATCAAGATTAATGAAAAGGGAAGGGAGCTAAGAACATTGTGATGTTTTGGAGCTGTATCTACCCTAGAAAAAACGTTCTTAATCTTAATCCAATCCTTTGGTGGAGAAATCATTGCAAGTAGGACCTGTTGATGAGGTTCTTTCAGTTAAGGTGTGGCCCAGCTCAGTCAAGATGGGTTTTAATCCTATCACTGGCTGACACAGAGAAAGGCAGAGGGAACAGCCAGAAGCTGAACATCAATGAACCCAGAAGAAAAGGGAAATACTAGGAAACGTATTGCCATGTGATAAGCTAAGGACCAAGAATTGCCAACATCCTGACGCAGAATGCCACATCCTTGGGGAGGAAGCACCACCTTGATGATTCCTTCATTTGAACTTTCTCCTAACCTTAAAATTGTGAGTAAATAAATTCCAATTTTTTAACCCAACCCATTTCATGGTATTTGCTTGAATAGCCAAAAGAAACTAAAACAGGCAATGTACCAGCTATCTTTTAAGGAATTTCTTCAAAGCTGTCATACAACCCAACATACACCCCAAGTATGACTTCCATGGCCATACCTAGCTGCAAGGGAGGTGATATCTTCATTCTGAATGTCTTTATGTCTGAAATATTGACATTTCTATTAACACAAACGCTGGGAAAACTGAATATTGAGGAGCTACCAATATAGCTAGGACAAAAAGTTGCAATTGAAATTGTTTACCAAGAAAGCTTGTGATAAATGTCTATGAGGAGTCCAATGGTACACCAGGCAGTATTCAGCTAGTCCAGCTAATAAGAGAGCTGGTGGGGAGTCTTTCTCACTGATCAGGAGCATATGTGGTGAGAATAGGGGAACTTACTCTTAGGTCTTTGGGGTCCTGTAAGGCTCGAAGACGTCAAGGCAGTACTTTAATATTGCATCTTAATTGCAAACCTTACAATATACTGTGAGACATAAAAATAATAATAATAATCTGAGCATTTTAGGTCTTACTTTTAAGTTTGGTTTGGGAAAACTAAAACTACATTTAGTCAACATTTGGGACCTTTCCCACTACTAAGGCAAGGTGCTTCTTAGAACTCTATTCAATGCACCCCTGAAATACAATGTTTTTACCCTGGTATTTCAGTCTGCTAAAGCTACCAAAATGTGATACACCAGAAAGTGGGTTGCCTTTTAATATTGGGGATTTATTAAGTTACAATTTACAGTTCTTAGGCCATGAAAATGTCCAAACTAAGGCAAGAGAATACCTTCACTGAAGAAGGCCAATGGTGTCTGGGTTTCCTCTAGTCACATGGGAAGGCACATGGAAATATTTGCTGGCCCTTCTCTCCTGGGTTGGTTTCAAAATAGCCCTCTGCTCCTGTGTGTCCTTCTGGCTTCTTCTGGGATGCTTTCTTTCCAGGCTCTCTCTCTCTCATCATGAGCTCTCTTCAAGGACTCCAGTAAAGTATTAAGCCCACCTTGAATGGGCTGGGTTACACCTCCATGAAAACAACCTAAACAAAAGATTCCACACAATACTGGTCAGCTCCACAAGATTGGAGTAGAAGAACATAGGCTCTTCTGGGGGTACATAACAGATTCAAATCAGCACATCTGGCTATCGATGCCAGGCACTATTCCTGGTCCAAAGTGAGCTCTGGTCACTGTTTTATATTATTCAGAGTTCTTTCCCCTGCCTCATGAGGTTTCAGTGTTTAACTGGATAAGGGAGACTGGACATCCCAGGAGTTTTCCCTCTGTTCAACTCCCTCCTCTCCTTTACTCTGCCCTGTGTACTCCTATACATGTTATTTTTCCCAAACTTCCAGGTCTGCTCCTCAACTCAGGAAGAAAATAAGACTTTGCCTGGGTTCCCTGTCCCTGAAACAAGACACTGAATCTGTCTTCATTTGTGTCCTGTCCCTTAGAGATCACTGTCCTTTGTCACCTGTAGTCCAATGACTTTGATGCCATTGTTTCATATTTTTTTGCCCAGTTTCTTAGTTGACTAGAAGCAGAAAACCACAACAATTTAAATACCAAACACCTGGAGACAATCTGAATGCCCTTCCTTAGGGAAATGGTTAGATCATTTATGGTAAGAAAGATGTGTTGTCTTTATCAGTGGCTTATTTCAAATAGAGCACAGTGTCATTGTAGCCCAGTGAAAGACCACCAGGAACACACCTGTAACTGAGTGGGCTGGGTAATTTCTTGTTGAAACAAGGAATATAGCACACATGGGGACCCAAGGGTCATCTCAATAAGAGGACAGAAGAAAGGACTAAATGAAGGATTTAGGCCCATGATTTCATGGAGGATTCAAAGAAGCTGGCTTTGCTTTGGATTGGATGCTGTCAGGAAGTGGGGATAATTCTGTGTTGGGTAGCTTTATAAATCCTATCTAGGAGTGAAGACTAGAATAAGACTAAAGCTATCATTAGTAAAGAAGCAGCAGTCATTCACATTGTCCATGATTTTGTGATTTTGGAGGTTTAGAGAATGATGTTTTTTTCTGTGTTCAGACATAATTATGGAGTGGTCTTATTTTTGTCTTGATCCATCACAGCCACAGAGTGACCTTGTCTCATGTTGATGTTCCATGAAATTGTTTAAATTAAACAGGAGAACACAAGGCAAGGCATGAGTGTCAAGAAAGTCTTCAGATACCAGAGGCTTTTTTTCTCTTTCTCATCAATAAGGGACCTGCAAACCCACAGATTTCTCTGATGGAAAGATTGCGCTATATAATTAGAGGATCAATGGATTCACCTTCTCTTAAATGCCTCCACAGACTTTGAGACTGAGCCCAGGAGATCTGTTCCCATTTAAGCCTAGATAATCCCAGAATTTCTTGGAAGCTAAAAATAATGGAGTACCAGAATCATCTCTTGTATGAGAATAAAAGAACTGGATAGGAGCGCTCAAGGAGCATTTTGTAATGGGTATGAGATGAATTTGAGGAGGGAGAGTAGATCAGGACTGGGAAGAGCATGTATAAATGGTTCTTTTCTCATGAAGGTCAAAGTTCTGCAGGACCCTCCCTTGTGTGGTATCAGCCTCTCATTCCATAATATTCTTCTGAGCGCCTGATCCCTGCGTAATGAAATCTGTCTGTACAACTTGTTGTCCAGAGTATAGATCAGAGTATGAACCAGTGTACTGGTGGGGTGAAGCTAAAAGAACAAGATGATTAGGAAAGAAACAGATCTGTTCTGCTCCATTTCCTTCTGGGATTCAATGAAGTGGGAGAATGGATCAGAAGGCAATATTAACTCCTTAAATAGAACTCCCAGAGCTTCTTATTGGTGGGTGTTCTAGTTTGCTAGCTGCTGGAATGCAACACAGCAGAGACGGATTGGCTTTTAATAAAAGGGGATTTATTTTGTTAGTTTTTCAGAGGAAAGGCAGCTAACTTTCCACTGAGGTTCTTTCTCACGTGGAAGGCACAGGATGGTCTCTGCTGGTCTTCTCTCCAGGCCCCTGGGTTCCAACAACTTTCCCCAGGGTGACTTCTTTCTGCATCTCCAAAGGCCTGGGCTGAGCTGCAAGAGCTGAGATGAGGAACGCTGAGCTGCTTAGGCTGTGCTACATTGCGTTCTCTCATTTAAGCACCAGCCAATTAAGTCAAACCAGTCACTCATTGCAGCAGACACGCCTCCTAGCAGACTGCAGATGTAATTAGCAACAGATGAGGTTCACGTAAGCCTCTCAGATGAGGCTTATGTCCGCAGCAACAAGACTAGGTATGCTCACCTGGCCAAGTTGACAACTGAATCTAACTAATACAGTGGGCAATGATATAGAATGCAAAACCAGTAAAATCAAACTTCCTCATTGCCCCGGAGGTAAAGACAGCCAGATTTTGGGAGAGCAAAGCCATGAGCAGGTATCATATAAAACAGTGGATTCCCATGTGCTGTCTACTTAACCTAGCCCAAGCCACCATTATCTCCTGGTTCGATTACTGCAATAAGCTCCTAACTGCTCTCCCTGCTTTCACTCTTCTCCCCCCAACTGAGGATTATTCTCCAGAGAAAAGAGTCAGCAAGACCCTTTAAGCGATAAATCAGAATAAAGCTAAATCTCACTCACACATATAGGAGAAAAAATTTCTTACAAATGACTTTCCGAATACACTTAAAAAAATACACAGTCCTTCCCATGGCTGATGTGATTTTGGCCCCTGGCTCTTTCCCTGGCTTCTTTTTCTATCACTCGTCCATTTACTCAGTGTTTCTCAAAAACAAAATGCAAGGAATTGGGGTGGGCTTCAGGAACTTATTCTAGGGTCATCGCCACCATGTAATGTCACAATAATAAACAGAACTGTCTGAAAACCACAGGTAGTGAAGCTAGGTATGGTTTAACATAAATTCTGTTTCTGTGTATGTGTGTGTGCCTGGGGCTGGGGGGATCTCCTTTCTACTGTGTCATGAAGTAAAACACGTGTCTCACTGTGTATCACAATCCAAATACTTTGAAAACCCACCTTCATTCACTCTACTTCAGTAACTGGCCTTCTTGCTCTTCCCAGAACAAACCAAGCTCTATCCCAATGCAGGGCCTTTGCACTTGGCTGCTCCCTTGGCCCTCAGAACTTTCCCCTGTGCCTGAGCAGCTCACTCCCTCTTTTTTGCAGAACTCAAAAGTCAGCTCCTCAAAGAGGATTTCTCCACCTCCCTCATTTCAGACTAACCTTCTGCCACTCTCTATCCTTTGAGACTGCTCTATTTTTCTTTAAAGCATAAATCACCCCTTAATATTATTTTTAAAACATGTTTACCTTTTTCTCCTCCACTAGAACGTAAGCCTCATGTGAGCAGGAGCCACACCTGTCTCCCAAACTTCTAAAACTGTAGGTGCTCAAATATGGTGTTAAAGGAATGAATCTGCATCTATAAAGACAGAGATGCATGGAAATGCATAGTGAAGGAATGAAAGGGTACATTAGCTGTGGGTAGATACATCTGTGGAGAAAAGATGAAAAGGAACTCACTGTGTTTGTGTGTGTGTGTTCATGTGTGTGCATTGTCTACATTTTTCCAATAAGCTTGTATTACTTTTAATTTAGAAAAATTAACTCAGAGTACAACCAAGCAAAGGCTATTGCAAATTTTACCACCTCATCTCTTATTTGCAAAATCCATTTGACAGAACTATTTCAGTAACTGATCCTTCTGTTATTTGTTTGTTTTTAAGTTTATCTTTTCTGAAAACAAGATAAATGTTGTAAAAATGTGCTAAATCCTACCTTGAAAATTTCACTTCACATATTTCAAGCTGATCTCTCATTTTCAACTAAGAACTTAAGAACTAACTTTTCCATTCCACATTTATTCAATGAGCGAGTACTGAGTGACCAGTATGCCCCAGACACTTTCTTCCCTTAAAAAGCAAGGACTATGTCATTATCACAAGAATGTAGCAAGCTCAAATTGGATGATTAGAGTTTGACTTGAAAGCTCTTCTTTTCTGTAGACACATCACCATCTTGTGGAGCTTTAGGATATTTTCAGTGAAGACAATATTCACATTGCATTTGCACAAACACAAACAACATGTGAGTTAACTCTCAGTTGACTGGAAAATTCCAATAAACAAAACTCTCCATTCCCCAACATTCTGGCTTTGGGAGGCTTTACAGTATTCATTTATTCAAGTTCTTAGGAGGGAAAATAACCGGTGTGGATATTTTTCTAACATGTGTTCTAAACATCACATTTGTTTCCAATGGTATTGCCAAAGTACCCCATATACCCTGTACACAAGACTCTTATTGCACTTACATGTACTAATTAATTGAACCTGCAGGCAGGTACCACAAGCAAGGCCCACACCTCTGAACCTCCACAGCCCACCTGAGTGCCGGGCCCTCACAAGATAGTCAGTGCCTTAAAAGAGTGACAGAGGTGGCTCAGTGGTGGAATGCTTGCCTTTTGTGCATGACAGAATTCCCAAGGTACCACATGAGTCAGCAAGAAATTCATTTTATTCATTCGTAACTTATTTCTGTACTATAGCTAAGGGTGCTTTTTGAAATATAAGTTCTCCATTTGGAGAGGACAAAAGCACACTAATTACAATTTCCAAACCAGAATCATTACATTCAGAGACATGGTACAGTTGCTAAGTTCTGCCACAGTTCAGGGAGGTGAGAAATTATTTCCTGCTGGGATGATTAAGAAAGACCTTATATTTCAAATTCCCTTGAGAATGTACTCTAAAAACCACTAGCAAGGGGATTAATAAACCGCATTAAAAAGCCATTACCATGACAGGTACAGTTATCCTTACATAAATGTGCCTAACACATTTATTGAGCCTTTGCCTCAAGTTGTGTCTTTGCCACCTATATTTAGAATTACAGTTAGATTTTAAGATGGTAGCACAATATTACAAATGTAGATAATATCACTGAATTATACACTTGTTAAAATGGAGACTTTTGAAATTTTGAATTGTATATATGTTCTTACAATAAAAAGGTTAAAATATATATATGTACATATACACCATATAAACTGTTTGGGAGAAGTCAGGAGAAGAGAGAAACTTCCCTTCTCAAATTAGAACTAAAAAAAAAAAAAAAAATCATGAAAACAAAGCCCTCACATAGCATTCAGTAAATGTTCAGGAACAGATGAAGCTTTACCTACCCCTGCAGACTTCCCCAGCTTACCTCCTCACATAGGAGTCAAACATCCTTTGTTTCTGTTTCTCCCCTCCTGAATTCATGGTTCTAACTTCTGGTGATTTTTGTGGATGTTTTTTTTCCTCTTACACAGGGAGAATGTATAGGCTCATGGTTTTGAGGCTAGAAGTCTAAAATAAGCAAGGCTTGCTTTATTCTCCAAACGTGTAGCTTTCTGGTGCTGGCTGCCAGCAATCTTCTATCACATGCCAATCTCCTCCTCCTTGTATTGTCTCCTCTTCTGTTTTGCTGACTTTCAGCTTCTGGCTACTCCCTTTGGCTTTCTTTGATTCCTGGCTTCTGGTTTCTTCTCTTTTTTTTTTTAATTTAATTTTTTTTTTTTTTTTTACAAACATCTGTGTCTGCAAATCTGCTGTTTCTAACCATCTAAGTGATATAAAACAATATTTGCGCTTAAGTGTCATATTTCATTGAACGTGTTTTTAAGGTTCTTCCATGCTGCAGCATGTCTCCTAACTTCAATCTTTCTTATTGCAGAATGATATTCAACTGTGTTGCATGTACCACATTTTGTTTATCCATTCATTGGTTGATGGACACTTGAGTTGTTTCCACCTCCTGGCTATTGTGAATAATGCTGCTTTAAGCATTGGGGTACACATACCTATTTGAGACCATGTTTTTTAGTTTTTTGGGGAACGTACCTAGAAGTGGAATTGCCAGGTCATATGGTAATTCTACATTTAGCCTTTTGAAGAACCACTACATTACTTTCCATAGCAGCTGCACTATTTACATTGCCACCAACAATGCACTAGAGTTTCAATTTCTCTGCATCTTCTCCATGCCTTCTTTTCTATTTTGTAATAATCACCATCCTTGTGGATGTGAACTGGTTTCTCATTGTGGCTTTGACTGCATTTCCCTAATTCCTAATGATGGCGAGACTCTTTTATAAACTTATTGCCCATTCTTATATTTTCTATAGAAAAATGTCTATTCAAGCCCTTTGCCTATTTTCTACTTGGGTTATTAGTCTCTTTGTTACTACAATCTAAAAGTTCTTTAGATATTCTGGATATTAAACCCTTATCTTTTATATGGTTTCCAACTATTTTCTCCCATTCTATAGGCTGTCTTTGCACTTTCTTGGTAATTTCCTTCAAGGCACAAAAGGTTTTAATTTTGATGAAATCAAATTTATCTATTGTTTCTTTTTGTTGCTCAAGCTTTTGGTGTCAAATCTAAGAATCTATTGCCAAATCCTAACTTGTTGGCTTGAAACTGTTATGTACCCCAGAAAAGCCACGTACTTTTAATCCACTCTTACAGGGGGCAGACTTCTTGTTTGCTGGGTGGAACCTTTTGATTAGGTGGTTCCCATGGATATGTGACCCCATCCATTAAAGGTGGGCCTTAATCCACATACTGGAGTCCTTTAAGAGAGAGACATTTTGGAGAAAACACAGACACTTGGAGTCAGAAATACCTGGGGAGATGCTAGGCAAGGACCCACCAAAACTGAAGGTCCCACAACCTGGAGAGAGTGGACAGAACCTAAGAGATGAAATCTAGAGTTTCTCTGGAGAAACTAAGAGCACTCATGGATACTTAGAGAAATGCTCTAGAGACACTACAAAAAGACCTACCGGACAGAGAGAAAGCCACTGAAATCATAAGCTGTGGGCAACGAACCTGGAGCAAGGAGCAGCAGACTCCAGCCATGTGCCTTCCCAGCTGACAGAGGTGGTCCAGATACCAGTGGCTACCTCCAGGTATCATCCTGTTGATGTCTTAAATTTGGACATTTTCATAGCTTTAGAACTGTAAATTTATAACATACTAAATCCCCTTTATAAAAGCCAATCCATTTCTGGTTAATTGCCTTTTGGGAGCTTTACCAAACCAAAACACTAAGATATGAAGATGTGCCCCAATGTTATCTTCTAAGAGTTTTATAATTTTAGCTCTTATATTTAGGCCCTGTTCCATCTTGAGTTGATTTCTATATATGATGTAAGGTGGAATCTACATTCATTCTTTTGCATGTGGATATCCAGTTTTCCCAGTATCATTAAAGAGACCATTCTTTTTTCTCTCCATGTACTTAGCACACTTTTTGAAAAGCAATTGACCATAGATGCATGGGTCTATTTCTAGACTTTCAATTCTGATCCATCAGTTTGTTTATCATTGTGCTAGAATCACACTGTTTTGATTTCTGTAGCTTTGTAGCACAATTTAAAATCGGTAAGTGTTAGCCCTTTGATGTTATTCTTGTTTTTCAAAACTGTTAAAGCTCTCTGGGGCCCAGTGAACTTCCATATACATGTGAGGAGTTTTCCATTTCTGCTTTTGCTGCTCACATTTTGAAAAGGATTGCATTGAATTTGTATATTGGTTTGAATAATATTAACATTTTAACAATATTAACTGTTTCCAACCACAAACATGGGCTGTCTTGCCATTATTTAGTCTTTAACTTGTGTCAGTAGTGCTTTACAGTTTTCATTGCTCATGTCTTTTGTATCTTTGGTTAAATTAATTCCCAGATATTTTATTTTTTTAGATGCTATTGTAAATGGAGCTATTTTCTTAATTTCCTCTTTGGACTGTCCATTTCTAGTGTATAGAAAGCCAACTGGCTTTTGTTTATTGATCCTATAACATGTTGTGGACATTTTTTAAAACATATATGAAATAAATACTGTGACAAACATGATTATGTAATTATTTTATGTAATCCTGAAAATATCCTGTTATGTAGGAATTATTTCTCCTGTATTTTCAATGAGGATAAAGGCTCAGAGGTTGAACTCAAGTTCAAATACCTAGTGAGTCTCAATCAGGTTTTAAAATTCAGATCTAGTAACCCTAAATCCATTGCTTTTTGCCCAAACTAAAGGTGCCTCAAAGGTTACTTGGTTTCTGCAACAAGATTTCCCAATAATCCCCTGATCTGCCATTTGTAAGTCTATACCAATTAATTCTGTCGTCTTTGAAAAGTCACTCTAATCCACTATGCTTCAATTTACTCAACTTTAATAAAGAAAAGAAAATTATACCTATCTGGCCTACTTCCCAAGTTGCTTTAAGAACACAATCAGGTACAGCAGCCTAAGCATATTGATTAAGACTATAGACTCTCAAGTCAGGCTTCCTGGATTTAATTCCACATGCAAGACTTTTTAACCATTCAGCTTCAAACAAGTTATTTAATATCTCAACTTCAGTTTCTTCATCTGAAAGGTGAGAATAATAACGTTTCCTACCTTGTAGAATAGCTATAAAGATTAAATGAGATAATATCATCTCATTATATAATTATATAATATAATAATATTATCTATCTCTATCTATATATCTATCAGCACTGGAATAGAATAAGGCTTTATGCAAGTATGGGATTATAACTGCTGATTATTCTAAGCCAATCTGATAGGACAAGGTTGACCATACTGATGGTGGTTTGAAACAGTTCCATACCCCAGTGTTTCAGTTTGTTAATGCTGCTGGAAATACAATATACCAGAAGTGGGTTGGGTGTTTTTTAAAGGGAATTTATTAAGTTACAAGTTTACAGTTCTACATCCATAAGAATGTTTAAGCTAAGACATCCGGGGAAAGAAACCTTGACTCAATAAATGTCAGTGGGTCCAGAACACCTCTATCAGCTGGGAAAGCATGTGGCTGGCATCTGCTGGTCCTTTGGCTTCTGGTTTCAAACAGCTTTCCCAGGGGGCATTTTCTTTCAGCTTCTCCAAACATCTCTATGTTGGCTCTGAAGAAACCGTCTAGCTTCTGTCAGCTCTCTCAGGTCATTGCATCTCCTGGGGCTTCTGCATTTCTAAACATCAGTGTCTGTATTACATGAGTTTTCTCCAAAATGTTTCCCCTTTTAAAAACAAACTTGTCAAGACCCTTGTACAAATCAATAAGACACACCCACAACTGGGTGTGTCATAGTTCCATGGGGATAATCTAATCAAAGGGCACTCCCATAATTAAGTGGGTCAATCTCTATGGAAAAAAATCTAATCAAAGGTTTCCACCCTACAATATTGAATCAGGATTAAAGGACATGGATTTTCTGGGGTGCACAATACTTTCAAACCAGCACACCCAGAAAAGCCATGTTCTTTTAATCCATTCTTGTGGTGCAGACCCATTGTGGATGGGACCTTTTGATTATGTTGCTTCCATGGAGATGTGAACCACCCACCCAACTCAAGGTGCGTCTTAAACCTTTACTAGAGTCCTTTATGAGAAGACACAGAGCATTCAGTGATCAGAGACATTTGGAGCTGGAGAAAGAAAATGCCTCAGGAAAAGCCAAGAGAGAATAAAAATGCCCCAGGAAAAGCCAGAAGAACCCACAGGAGCTGAGAGAGCCATTGTAAAACCAACCCAAGAGAGATGGGCCAGCAGACATCACCGTGTGCCTCCCCATGTGACAGAGGAAACCTGGACACCATCGGCCTTCCTTCAGTGGTGGTATCCTCTTGCTGATGCCATAGTTTGGACATTTTTATGGCTTTAGAACTATACATTTGTAACCTAACAAATGTCCTTTGAAAAAACCAACCCATTTTTGGTATGTTGCATTCTGGCAGCATTAGCAAAATGGAACAGTATCCTAAAATTTAACTTGTTTCATTTATCTTTTAATAAATCATTCTAAACATTTCAAGTGTTTTTGAGTATTGAGACTCAAGTACTTAAGAAGCTGGTATATGTCAGAATTCCTACAGATATAGACACCACACTCACAGTGATGGTGGAGCACCAGAGCCTTGCTCAGGATGGAAGTCTTTATCCCCCCTCCTCCTGAAAGACAAGACAGGCAGTGGTGTTACCAGACCCAAGAGACCTGGAGCGACCCAACAAAGGTACAGCCATGAGGATAGTGGTACCCCACAGCCAATAATGCCCCAACTTCTCATCTCTTTCAGATAACTCCACATGCAAATGGAAACAAAGACAAGGAAGTCCAGTGATACAGTCCACGGAGGGGTCAGGCTGCCTGAAAAGTACAGGGTAGAGGAGGCAGGAGAAAAGATTTGATGCAGCAGATGGAGAATAACCAATGGATAGTCCTAAATGAGGACTAAATATACAATCTATTCAGTAAATATACCAACCACCCTCAGAATAATGGTTAATCCCAACCATATTGACTGAAACAGGAGAAGCTATAATTCAAATCTTGACTTGACTACTTACTACCCAAGTGTCCTTGACAAGTTTACTTATAATTTCTGGTACATTTTCTTCATCTGTAAAACTGGAGTAATGCTAAAAATACCCCTTATTGCTGTTTTGAGAATATTTGAAAGGAATTTAGAGCAGTGAAGGTCACTTAGCACTATATACATTTTACCTAGTATTATTATATTATCTCTTGTCCTAGGGTGGGATTATACATATTTTTGGAGGTCTGTGTCATGTATACTCTATGGGTAATAGGAAAAGGACATGCCCATAATTTTTACATGCCATATTCACAAGCAAAGCACATTGGCCTTAATTATACTATGGTAGCAGATATACTTAATATGTGTAAAAACAACTTTAATGTCAATTCACCATCAAAAATTTATACTAGATAACTGCCGTATTTATTGGGTTTCTTGGACTTCATCCTGAGTTTACTAGATTAAAGAGGAAAGGGCCAGTGTACACAAACATTGTATCTATACATATGCCCCCCTCAGGAAATCCACCAAATACATGAGCACACACATCCCTTGCCATTTTTCCTTTTGGAGCAATGAACATGACATTTCTCAAATGGGCTTTGACTTGCTATTTTCCTCTTCTTCAGACCAAAATTGCTTTATTACAATTTTTGCACATGGTGTTGAAGTTCCTATCAGCAGCCCCAGATGGAATTTGAAGCTGGTAAGCAACAGCAAAGGAGAAAGGTCCCTAGTAGTCAGCCCAATGGCGTCATCATGAGCAGGCCAGACACCAAACAAGTGAAAGTCCAGCAATAGTCCCCTCGTGGTATCCTGGATCCCAAAATATTTGCACATATTAGGCAGGGTGTTGGGAGAAAGGGAAGGTGGTTCTTCTAGGTGGGAGAGATAAAACAAAAGAATAATTAGAGCAAAAAGGAGTATGAAAGACCTCCTCAGACAGACAACACGAGAGGATCAAAGAGTAAGATATTCGTCAACAGAGGCACTAAGTGTACTTCAAAAGTACCAGACTTAAATCACACTAAGGACCTTAGGACATCAAAGCACCAAATTTCATTTTCTCCAACAAGAGAAAATATATTTTCTCAGATATACAAATCAACCCTATCCAAGATAAATCATGCTTACTGCACATACAGCCACAAAACTTTTATCAGCCTATTCACACCACTCTTCCCTCCCAGATGGCTAGCATTTTACCAAAGAGTGCTCATTTTAATTAACCTTCACTTTATAATCCAGAGCCTAATTTAGTTTTAGGTGGTTTTTTTTGTTTTTTTTTGTTTGTTGTCCCTGGCATCAGATAGCTGCTATCCAGCAGTGGCAATGAACTTCGAAGGCTTGAGTTTACTTTGATTTGTATTATAGATATCTCAAACTTACAACACTCTTAAACTTTTTAGAAGTTATATATAATTATCATCCTGTTGAATTCTCACAAATACCATGAAAGAGAACTAGAACAGATTTTGGTTTGTTAAAACTTGCCCGCAAAAAAAAAAAAAATGGAGGCTGAGAAAGTTCTCGCAAAACTCAGAAAAATCATTAGGACTCTTCATGGTACACAAAATGTTAAGAGAACATGAATAAAAAATTTAACCTAAATACTACAAACGTGAAGGAGTTCCTTAGTTCTTCAAGAAGGGTGAAACTGAACACAAGAACGCATTAAAGCACTGAGATTTTCTTATTGGGTAAGACTTATCCTTTCCGTGGAAATAGCCCGTCAATTCAAACCTGCCACAAATTCTTCTAACAATGATGATCCATGTGAACACTTGTTAACAGAATGGTGAGGGACCCTGATGGAGATGTTTTCCTGCCTCACAAATTAGAACAGCAAATTAGAACAGAACCTCGATTAACAAATGCAATTCACTGCTAAGAACAAAACCAGATGATTCTCCAGAGTGTTGTTAAAAGGAGGCCCGTGCTTAATGGAGACTCCTGGGATCCAAAAAGGCTGAAATGGTTTCCCAGCCTTTGCTGCTGAGAAATGAAACGGGAGTGGGTGTGAGGAGATGACTTTCAGGGGCAATTAAGCATTGCAGAAGGCAAGTAACCTGAACAGGAGGAGGACTTCCAGGGTAGGTAGGGAGCTCCCGGACTCAGTCCTTCTACCAAACAACTATTAAACAGGTAGGAACTAACTGAAACAACTATTTTGAAAGCCTAGAGACCAGAGGAGCACAGTACATCTAGCAAAGAGCAGTAGGAAGAGGCTGATAAATTATGGTAAAGAACTGTAAATTGCTCTCTCCATGTGGTAGCCACCAGTGCCCATCCCCCACTGTCACAACAGGCTGCCATGGTGTCGAGTACCTGGCAGCTGCAGCTGACAGCAAGGGACATAAAAATCCTCACCCCAAGAAGAGGGGTGTGCACTGGCAATCACTGGCCACAGCTTTTGATCAGTAAACTTGGATCCCTGGGTCCTGGCTCTAAGGGCAACTATTGTTTGAATCTTCCCTGGACAAAAGCAGTGGCAGCCACTATTTCAACCCTACTCCAGACAAAAAGTAGCACCCATTGTTTCAACTCTTCCCAGACAGAGGTGGAAGTGGTGGAGATTTAAAGATGCAGGGTTTCCGCAGGGCTACAGAGAAAAGTCAGTTTGGCGGTTCCTCAGGAAGCTAAATATAGAATTGCCACATGATCCAGCAATACCATTGCTAGGTATCTACTCAGAGGACATGAGACCAAGGACACAAACAGACATTTGCTCGCCAGTGTTTATAGCAGCATTATTTACAACTGCCAAGAGATGGAAACAGCCAAAATGTCCATCAACAGACAAGTGGCTAAACAAGCTGTGGAATATACATACGATGGAATATTATGCAGCTGTAAGACAGAATAAAGTTATGAAGTATGTAACAACATGGATGAACCTTGAGGACATTATGCTGAGTGAGATTAGTCAGAAACAAAAGGACAAATACTATATGGTCTCACTGATATGAACTAACATAAATGAATGAACTTGAAGAATTTCGGTTAAGAACAGAAAGCATCAGGAGATAGAAATAGGGTAGATATTGGGTAATTGGAACAGAAAGGATACAGATTGTACAATATGACTGATTGTAAAAACTCAGAAATGGGTAGAACAATATTACCTAATTGTAGTACAATAATGTTAGCACACTGAATGAAGCTGAATGTGAGAATGGTAGAGGGAGGAGAACTGGGGGCACAAATGAAATCAGAAGGAAAGATAGACAATAAAGACTGAGATAGTATAATCTAAGAATGCCTAGAGTGTACAATGATAGTGACTAAATGTACAAATTAAAAAACGTTTTTGCTTGAGGAAGAACAAAGGAAAGTCAATATTGCAGGGTGTTGAAAATAGATGGTAATTCATATTTTAAAACTTTAACTTATGTATGAGACTAAAGCAAAAAATGTTTATTGGGTACAAAATTTATAGTTTGACTAGTGCACTTCCTAATATAACTTATGTGGACAGTTAAACTGTACACCATAAGTACATGGAACCTTGAGTAGGGCATGAGATTTTGTAGGTTTGTCCAGAGTGATGCCCCAATAAATCCCAGAGTGATTTGAACAGTGAATAAAAAAGTATTTGCAAAAGAATGGCAAGAAAGGGGAAAAATTAAACGGAAAAAAAAAAAAAGAAATAAAGTCAGCTGGAGGGCTGCATTGGCTGGGCAGGCCAGGAAAGCTCAGCTTTAGAAAACCACAGCAGAGTTTTTTGGCACCCTTTCTGACACCTCGACAGCCGGTCTGTGCCCTCTTCATAGGTCCCAGGTCCTATTTAGGTTATCTCCATGGAAATGTGACTCACCCAGTAATGGGTATTAACCTTGGATTAGGGGGAGCTGTGACTCCACCCATTCCTGGTGGGTCTAGATTAGTTTACTGGAATCCTTTAAAAGAGGAAACATTTTGGAGAAAATGAGAAAGCAAGACAGCTACAAGAATCACAAGAGCCCATGTAGCCAGAGAACTTTGGAGATGAAGAGGGAAATTGTCCCTGGGGGAGCTTCATGAAACAAGAAGCCTGGAAAGAAAGCAAGCAGACATCCCTGTTCACTATATGCCTTTCCAGTTGAGAGAGGAAAAACCCTGAACTTCATCAGCCTTTCTTGAGTGAAAGTAACCTCTTGTTGGTGCCTTAATTTGGACATTTTTTTTATAGACTTGCTTTAACTGGGACATTTTCACTGCCTTAGAGCTGTAAACTTGCAACTTAATAAATTCCCCCTCTTTAAAAGCTGTTCTGTTTCTGGTATGTTGCATTCCGATAGCTAGCAAACTAGAACGCAGGGTAACTTCAAAATAAATGAACAGGCAAAAGCCCAGAGGGTTGAATTTCATTCACCTTGGGCAGAGAGGGTTGAACCTCAAGAAAATCTCTTTCTTTTCACCAGCTGATTACAAAAACAGGAAACAGACATCCTAGGGAGTAAATCCCAGAGTTAGCATTTCAAAATATTGAAATGTACACTGTGCAACAAAGGAGTACAATAGAAACAAAGAAACAGGAAATGATGGCCCATACAAAAAGAAGAGGATAAAAATAAAGGAAAAAAAAAAAACAGAGAAAACAGGAACATACCAAACAAAGCTTTTTAAAAAATGATCTTAAAAACGCTCATGGGGATGAAGGAAAATATGAAGAAAGAACTAAGGGATATTAGGAAAACAATGAATGAACAATAGGAGAATCTAATCAAGGAGACAGAAATTGTTAAAAGGAACCAAACAGAACTACTGGTTTGATGACTGCAATAACTGAAATGAAAAATGCCCAGGAGAGTTTTAAGAGCAGAATGGAGCTGGAAGAAGAAAGAATCAGTGAACTTGAAAACAAGATACTTGAAATGAGTCAGGCTGATGAGCAGAAGGAAAAAAGAAATATTAAACATGAAAATAGTCTAAGACAGCTATGGGGCACCATCAAGCACAGCAACATACATGTTTACAGGAGAAGGAGAAGAAAGAGAGAAAAAGAAAGGAATATTTAAGGAAATTTTGACAAAGAACTTCCCAAACATAGCAAAAGATGTTAAAAGACACATCAAAAAAGCTCAGAGAACACCAAACAGGATAAACATGAAGAAAACTATACCCTTGTCATATATTTATTACATTATTAAATGCAAGCAACAAGGATAGAGTTCTGAAAGCTGCAAGAGAAAAAACAACATGTTATATGCAAAGGAATCCCCAAAAGATTAGGTACCGCTCTCTCACCAAAAGTCATAAAGGCATGAAGGCAATGGGATGAAATACTTAAAATGTGCTGAAGGAAAACAACTGCCAGCCATGAATTTTATATCTAGCGAAACTCTCTTTCAAAAACAACAGAAAGATTAAGACATACTCAGATCAATAAAGCTGAGGGAATCCATCACTACTAGATCTACAAGAATAGTCTCCTCAACAAATGGTGATAGGAAAACTTGTCTTCTATTTGCCAAGAAAAAAAAAAAAGAGGACCTCTACCTCATACCATATACAAAAATCTACTCAAAATGGATCAAAGACCTATATAAAATAGAACTATTTTATATAGAAAATATAAGGAGGAATCTTCAGGACCTTGTGTTCAGCAATGGGTTCTAAGACGTTATGCCCAAAGTACAAGCAATGATAGAAAGAATGGATAAATAGGCCTCACCAAATTAAAAGCTCTTGGTCTTCAAAGGACTTTATCATGAAAGTAAAATGACAACCCACACAATGGGTTGTCACATATCTGACAAAGGATTAATCACATTAATTAACAGCACAGAAATATATTGAATGTGATTAAAGGGGGAAGTGTTGGATTGTATATATGGTAATAGAATGAAATTTTTTAAAATATCCATGGAACCGTATTGCACAGTGAAACCTAGGTTAAACCATGAACTTTAACAGTACAATTATAAAAATCTGCTCTCATCAACTGCAGCAGATGTCCCACACCAATAAAGTGTTAGTGGTGGGGTGGTGTATGGGAGTCCTGTATTTTATACATGATTATTCTGTAAATCTACAACTTCTCTAAAATGGGGGGGGGGGGGGCGCGGAGAAAGAAGGCAGATGGTCTTTTGAATACCTCCTAACCCCCATCTTACAAGATTGGGAGATGGTCTCCTAAATAACCCCACCACTAATTTAGGGCTGATGGTTACTAGGAAGATGGTGAGGCCAGAAAAGGGAGTGCCAAGGGGGGTGTCTTCAGTCCCACCCTTTTTTGTAAAAAGGCAAATACCTTGCTGTGGATGAAGTGGTCACTGTTGAAATGGCTGAAGCTGTCTGGTTGACACTTCTCAAAGGATCACTTACTGGCAAGTCGGGCCACATAATTTATGAGTCCAGCAAAAATGAAAATGCTGGGCCCTGGTCAGGATGGGAAATCAATCTCCCCTTTCCATAAGCCCACGGTCTTGATTTTGAGAAGGGGCCAGCCCCAAGGTGTTGCAACTTTTGTGCCAGAATGTACTTTGTACTTGGATTGGGAGAGGGCAAGTGGCATCTGCTGAGCTGCCCACCAAGGGTACTGCGGTGCTGCCAGCCCCACACAGGGAAATATACTCCCTTATTCATCTCCCAAACATCATGGGGCACATGTCCAAACTAATTCTCCCATGCCTGTGCCCAAGTCATACCCCACACAAACCAGCTGCTATCCAAGCAGAGGACTTTCGCACTTGCAGGACAAATATGCAGATGGGAAGCCAGGCAGGCATGGGGGACCAGGAGAGGGCAGCAAAGAACTTGTTCCAAGGGGGCACCACGGGGGCTGTGAGAAGCAGCTGGACAGGGGCCAAGGCTTTAAGACCCTGGGACATGCTCCACTGTCCCATTAGATTTCGCTTACAAAATACAAATTCAAAGACAAAGTTATTTAAATTTTCAATATGATAGCCAGATAGCATTAAATACAGAAAGCAGGGTCTTCTGAGCACAGGCATTGTAAACTGCTTCGGTTATATATCCCTGAAAACCACATTTCCTGCTGAGGAACCCAACAGCAATGGGCTGCAAGGTGGGTTGCCCACAGTGGGTACCAGGAGGTAGGAAGAAAGAGGTTAAGCTCCAGTCGGATCTCTAACGCCAGGGGATTTCACAAGGGGAAGTTGCCTTGAGGACCCTCAAGAACCAAAGGATGTCAGCCCTGAGAGAATCACCATGTGCATGCCTCCTCCTCAGAGGGAACTGATTCATGGGCAGAGAGCTAAGAAGGAGCCACAAATAACAAAAAATGGGGAGTGATAATGCCGTAACCAATATGAAATTGTTCACATAGTGGATGGGTAGTTACAAACCCCATGTTGAGGACAGACAATTCTCCCCCAGCAGTTATATAATGCGACTCTTTTCCTTCCAGCATCTCAACACCCAGAGGGAATAGGGGTGGTGAGAGAACACCCACCACAAACACCCCCAGTTACCAGGGTCAGAAATCCGAGTCTCTGCTGAGTTTGGGAGGAAAATGGGGGAAAGTCAGGAAGCCCTGAAATAAAAATGTGCTTGAGGTTTTAAAATGAACAGGAAACATTTTAAGAACTGAAATGGCAGGAAAATTAAGGAATCAACCCAAAATATCAATTGAGGGAAGCAGTTTCCAAGCAGGAAAGAAAAGTTCATTGACATGATCTAATATTGGAAAAATAAAGTCGTTTCATGCTTATATCTGACAAGTCAAAACTGCTGAATCAAAATTGTTACTCACAACCTCAGTGATTGCTCAACAAAATGAAACAGAAATTGTGCCCTTACTTTAGACAGTTTTACAAAAGCGGTTTCCCTGCATATAAATCACTGCTTCTCTCCATGAGTCTTCAGGACATGCTCCCACCACGTGACTTCCTTGCCTAAAATAGATGGCCAGTGTCTCATAGGATATGAATACTTAATGTGCAAATGATTTCCAGTTACCAATTTTTGTAGCACCCTTAGAAGTTTCCTAATTATGTGGTTAAATTAATTCTAAGGCAAGCTGTGCCCTCTTTCAGAGTATGATTCAATTAGATATTCTTACTAGGCTCACTGAGAAAGGTAGATTATAGACAAACCAACTTTCAAGTAGATTGGTTCCTGGAAGACTATCTCTCTAAATAACATCAAGGTTATACTTTGGCAAGAGCACACTATTTTCACTGCTTAACCCATCAGTTCAGTCAAATAAACTATGAATCTGCCTAATATATGGTATGTACCTGCTGTCATGACAAATTGACTGGATAAAGAATTGTTTCTGCATCATGTAAACAAAGTTGAAGGTCATCCCTTTTATTTTCAGTCTAGGGAAAATACAAATCCTTCAGCCTCGTCTGAAATTCATTTTTGCCCTTCTCAAAGCCATTTTGTGCTAGAACTTCAACCTGATCAATATTTTGGAAGCATGCAAACCAGGAGTCAGCAAACTATGGACCATGTTTTTGTAAATAAACTTTTATTGAAACACGGTTATGCCCATTTATTACATATTGTTTATGGTTGCTTTTTGGACTACAACAGAAGAGTTTGGGTAATTACAACAGAGACCACCTGATCTTACTCTCTGACCCTTTGCAGGAAAAGTTTGCTGACCCCTACTGTAAACCCATCACTGGCAGCAGGCCAGTCTCAGAGCTTCCATAGCCTATATCACATAGTGTTTTAGTTACTTCTGAACCACTTTTTGTTTCAGCTTCAATTCACAACATCCAATCATCTACCTTAATTGATGGAAGCATCACTATAGAGTAATGAAACTCATAATCATTGTTTTACAATCACACTACACTACATTTCCCAGAGATGTGCACTTGTAGATTCTACTGATTCTGTGATTTTGGAAAACTCACCTACATTCCCTGTTCCTCGGTTCCCAAATAAAGAGATTGGTTGGACTGGATAATATCTAAGGTCACATCTCGTTTCCATATAATAGGACTTTTATGATCCAAAAAAGAAAGTTTCAATTAAAGAAAATGTATTTTTACTGACAGCCACAAGAATTTCTTTGAAACCCCACTATTTTTGTAGTAGGCAATGGGCTGCTTAGACACCTCCATTCCATGCATCCTCCTCCCTAACAGAGCCCTGGTTGATGTCTTCCCTTCCCTCATAACGGCCCTGTGCTTTAAGAGAGTCTGGTCCATAGCACATTACCAGTTAGCAGTTTACAATATAACACAAATTAAGCCAATGTGATGTACCAGGAAGTCAGGAGTAGTGGAGGAGGAAGAAGGCACTTCTAGGAAAAGTTTTCTTAACTTTAAGGAGGAGACAAAGTCTTCTATTTTTAGCCATTGTCATGACTAGATGTGTTGCTAGAACTTCCACTGCCATCTTGCTTTCAGCTTGAGGATGAAGCCAACCCAAAAGAAGGGCAATGCAAGAGAATAACAGTCAAGCAGAGCTTTCTCTGAATTACACCTAAAGCCCATCCTACCTCTGGACTTTCTGTAATTAGAGAAAATACATTTTCCTATTGTTTAGTCTAATTTGTTTCATTGCTGCTAAATATCAACAAAAGCCTCCAGCTAATAAACTGATGGAATATGGAACTGAACTAAAAGCAGCTTTGGTGAGGTTAAGGATTACTAGAATTTGGGATAAACTATTTCCAAAAATAGTAACAACTAGACAGCAACACTCTGCTTCCCTAAAATAAATTTCTCTCCCATTACTACAGGACTACTGCTATCTAGTGGCTACTGAGTGATTAACTTGAACATTTTAGTCAAGAACACTTTGGAAGTATTCTTATAATGCAACAGAAACAAAAATATTTTGAAAAAACAAAGAAAAATTATCAGTAACTATTTTAACATGGCAAACGTATATAACTGATATCCCTTAATAAATGGTAAACCATACATTCTCTTATATTTATTTCCTCAGTACTAAAGAAATACAATCAGGTAGTATTTCTTAGCTCATTTCTTAGAGGGAGAGAAAGGAAAAGACAGATGGTCAAACATGTGACTATGAAACAATGGGGTCTATGAAGTTATTCAAAGTCAAAGCTAAACATCTTAGAACCAAAGAATCACACTGTCTGGGAGGGAATCTGAGGGATTCCTATCCAATCTCTTCTTTAGCTATAAGAGATTGTTCCACTTCCTCTACTTACATATGTCCCATTAAATGGAGCTATTATTCAAAAATAAAAGTATCAAGTATCAGTGAGGATGTAACCTACATTATTGGTGGGAATTTAAAATGGTGCAGCCACTGTGGAAGACAGTTGGGCAGTTCCTTCAGAAGCATAGAATTACCATATGACCTGGCAACCCCACTTCTAGGTATATTCCCAAAAGAATTTAAAGCAGAGACTCAAACAGATATTTCCACACCCATGTTCATGGCAGAACTGTTCACAATAGCCAAAAGTTAAAAGTGTCCATCAATAGACAAATGGAAGAAAAATGTGGTATAAACATGTCCCGGTTTGAAACATGCACCCCAGAAAAGCCTTGTTCTTTAATCCTCATTCAGTATTGCTGTGTGAGATATTTTTGATTATATTGTTTTCATGGTGGTGTTACCCACCCAATTGTGGGTGGGGCCTTTTGATTAGATGGTTTCCATGGAGATGTATCCCCATCCATTCAAGGTGGATCACTTACTGGAATCATTTAAGAGGGAGCCATTTTGGAAAATGCTTCAGAGCTGACACAGGCAGAGATGGTTAGAGATGAAGAAAGAAAATAACCCCAGGGAAGCTGTTTGAAATGAGAAATCAAAGATCCCAGCAGATACCAGCCACATGCCTCCCAGCTGGCAGAGGTATTCCAGACCCATTGGCCTTTCTTGAGTCAAGGTATCTTTACCTGGATGCCTTAATTTGGACATATTTATAGCCTTATAACTGTAAGCTTGCAACAGAATAAATTCCCTTTTTAAAAGCCATTCCATTTCTGTTATATTGCAGTCCAGCAGCTTTCACAAACCAAACAATACATACAATGGAATATTATTCAGCTGTAAAAAAGGAGTGAAGTTCTAATACCTGCTACAATATGAGTGAATCCTGAATATATGTTGAGTGAAACAAGGCAGGCACAAAAGGACAAATAGTATATGATCTTGTACTAAATAATTAGAATTTTCAAATTTATAGAGTCAGAAATTAGAATGTTGTTTACCAAGGACAGGGGTGGGAGTGAGGAATGGGAAATCAATGCTCATTTGGTATAGAGTTTCTCTTTGGGGTAACTGAAAAGTTTTGGAAATGGACGGTGTTGACGGAGCACAACACTGTGACTGTAATTAACACCAATGAATTGTATACATGAAAGTGGTAAAAATGAGAAACTTTATGTTGTAGACATGTTACAAAAAATAGAAAGGTACAAAGCAAAGAGTGAACCCATAATGTAAACTATGAACTTTGGTTAATAACATAATTTTAATAATATTGTTTCAGCAGTTGTAAAAAATGTACCACACTAATGTAAAATGTTAATAGTTGGTAAAACTGTGTGTGTGAGAGGGTGGTATATGGGAACTCCGTACCTTGATTTTTTTCTTTAAACTTGTAACTGCTCTAAAAAATAAATAAAAGAGCTTGTCTTCTCAAAGCAAAACACACCACTGCTGAATACCATAACTTCAGAATGTTCTCTCTTTTTAAATGTCCAACAAATCTTAAGTGAAGACCTGCCCCACTCTCTCAATTATCCCAGTGCAACTAATCCATCATTTTAATTAAAACTGAGCAGAAGCGTAGTTGGGACAAACACAAGGACATTACGTGTACATTTAACCATTCCACTGAATAGATCCAATTCATAGAATATAACCATAAGGCAACTTTATTTTTATCTTCCTCTATTCCTTTAAATTATTCTTTGGACTGCTTATCCCCCTGCCCTAGATAAAAACACAAAGAAGTTTTCACCATGAATTCTCTAGAGAAAAAGTCCAACTGTCACTTTAAGTCACAAAACACTGTTTTGATTTAGTAATAAAAATGATTGGTCCCATATCATACGCAAAACTTAGCTTTGATATAAATAGAAGCATCTCACCTCTTTATCTGTGTCTGCTGCAGATGGAAAGCAGGGCCTCCGGTATGGTAAGCTGCTTCTTTTTTTTCCAGACTTGGCCTCTACTGCCCTCCCACAACCTGCTAATCACTATTTCCTGTACCTCCAGAGTGAGAGTGTGGTGAAAAGAAAGGAGGGGACCAGAGGAGTTCCTACTTACCTAGTACTATCAAGATCTCAAATTGACACTAACGCAGCTCGTGGAGTGCCTATTAACTCTACAAGTGGTCCCCTTAGACTTGAGAGGAGGAAAAAAAAAAAAAGGAGGAAGCACACCCCATGGCTCTCCCATAGATTTTATTTTCACTTGTTCTCCCAAGGAATCAATTTAGCAGCTAGTCTCTATCCATAGCCTCCCCTCAAAATCATCCCCAAATATCTCATCCTTATCCTTTTCTTATACCCTCTAAATGAGAAAGGTCATAAGGAGCTATGATGACTTCTACTGTCTCCTTTGAAAATATTGCTTCTATTCTAGTCTTATCTAAACCCTCCATGCTGACATCCTACCATATAGTCATCAACCACCAGGTGTATTCTGGTTTCAGAAATACTAAAATGTGAAAAAATGATTTGTATTAGAATCAACAGGATTTGGTGCTTGGAATTTTCAGGCAAATTGGCTACAACTCTAGAAATGTTTCTAAACCTTGGTGAGCTTATTACCTCATAAGTGTTCTAGCAGAGTATAATTTTCCAAGCTCCAATTCTCATCAAGCTGATTTAGGAAATGAACTTATCTCTCCAGAGCCATTTCTGAATTAAAATTAATGTTCCAAGTCCCTTTGACCCACACCTAATAACTCATACACACAAAAGAGAGCTCTATGCTATAGAAATATTTCCACACTTGGAATTTAAAATAGCATTACCTCAACATTTCCAACTACAAAAAACTTACCATGAGGGATAAAAAAAAAAAGACTAATTGGATGCTTATCCTGAAACAATATTTTGGCTGATTTAAAAATCACCGAGACTCATTACTTTTACCCTTGTCCTAAAATGTCACAGGAGGTGCCAACACAACAGACAGAAATCCTTGGGGAAAATGGAAAATCACTGATATTATGCAAAGAAAGATTTACAGGTGTAATGAAAAAACATAAATTTAGCAAAGGAAAGATTAAAGCATTGTAGGTCTGAAGTCCAGTTAGCATTAAACTCTGAGCTCAACTATATACAAATGCATTGAAATTCTTGACTCTAGAGCTTCAAGGACATTAAGTTAGCAATAACTGAACAAAACACCAGTTTCACGTCCTAACCAAAGCAGAAAAATACTGATCAACACACCCACCCACCCTGTGAACAGCATTACACAGGCACAGTGCAACAGGAAATTAAGAATCCATATAGTCCTGTCTTATTGGGTAAGAAAGCCAAGCTCATTTTGTGAAACTCCCTGGGTTCAAATTTCCACTCAGCCGCTTATTAGCTCCAAAACCTTTAATGAGATTCTTAATCCTCCTGTCTTTCCATCTATAAAATGGCAATAGAAATAGCACCTAATTAATAGAGAGGCTGTGAAAATTCAAGGGAATAATGTAGCTAAAATACTAAGTACAGTGCTAGGCATAAAGTAACTTTTAAATTAGTATTATTTTTCTATGTATCATAGACATCAGCAGATATCTGGAAGAAATTTAGAACTGAATTACCTGTGGTTTTCACTCAGATGTCACTTGTTCTTGCATAAATGAATACTGCTAGAACAATCTCAAGTTAACAGGTTGCTAACCTACAGCAGCAGTTCTTAAACTTGAGTGTACATCAGAATCACCTGGAGTACTTGTTAAATCACAGATGGCTGAGCCCCACCCCCAGAGTTTCTGATTCAGTAAGTCAGGAATTTGCCATCTCTAACAATTTTCCAGCTGCTGCTGCTATTGCTGCTGCTTCTGGAATCACTTGTAGGTCTTTGCCACCCCAGCCCGCCACTTCCGCCATCTTCCTTTTCAGAGCTTCACTTCTGACATTCCTTCTCACCCCACGGACTAACCATGGGTGCTTCTGTCACTCTGTTCACACGATGGCTGAGAATAACTGCGTAGCCCCAAAGAACTGCCCGTCACAAGCCCAGCCACCTTCAGAATCCACCTTATGTAACCCCTCAGTCCAGGGAAGTGAGACTCCATGTTCCATTAGGGAGGACCCATTCCTACTAGGTCCTGTGCTGGTTGTGCAGTCGCCCTTAGAATGTAGAGGGCCCCCACATGCCTGGGATCCGACTAAGAGAACAAAGCCCCTATTTAACTTCCTTCTACCTGGGTCTCTGGCACCTTACCCCACCTGCAGAATCTCTACTGAAATCAGTCAATGGATTGTCAGAACCTGACTTCTGACATAATTCCTACCAAAGCTACTCCCAGATGCTTTCATTTACAAGGAAGAAATAATGACTTATTACACACAGTCTCACACACACACACACACACACACACGCATGCGCACGTGCACACAAGATGTAATGAATAAAACTTTTTATTAAATGATATGTGATTGGAGATATGACTTTCAGGTAATATTAAGAACTAACTTCCTCACCCCCACAGGACATCCCCTCCCACCCCATGATTTGGGGTCTGACAAATATATATATAGCATTACTTCTCAACTACTCATGCCTCTACAATGTAACTTGTCCTAAAATAAATTCTTTAATACGGTGAAATCAGAGTAACAGCTCATTTCAATATTTTACCAATCCTAACCTCAGACTGAACACAATAAACTTTAAACAATGAAGGAAATATTTCAGTTACTGAACACAAGTGGATTCTCCATGGAAAACATCACTGAAATTGCCAATTTCAATTTCTCTGGCAAGCCTTATAAAAGCTTACCATAACCAATACTGGATGCACTGAGGAACTAGATTTGACACCCCTAATCCTAGAACTGAATTCTACCCCAGGTGTCTCTATATGTCTAACCCAGAACTCTGATTATCTATCTCCCAGTGAGAGTCTTGGAGCTCAGTACATTTGACTCTGCAATCCATATCTTTTGCTCAAATCAAACCTTTTGATGTTGGGCATTGAAATCCACCTCAGTTTGTCCTGAGTTTGCCATCCTCTACTGGATTCCCTGTCTGCTGTGAGCTCTTCCAATGTGATCATCAGTGTTACCCGAGTCTCTCATTAATTACAACTTGGACCCCTCCCTTCAGTAAGAGTTCTTATAATTCCAAAGACAAGGTTGGATCATGACAAACACATGTATAAACCTAAGGCTACACATATTCCTCCAGGTATCAGTTTCATGAAATAATAGCAAGCAGAAATTTCTCCACCCTCCTATCCCATCAGTTTTGGGAGTCTTTGAAATATAGGACACTTGCCAGTACACCAAAGGATTCCATCAACAGGTTTTAAAGCATGAGCAAATATTTAATCAGGATACACACACACACACATTCATACATACACATATATTCTGCAAAACGTCCTTAAGCCCCATGCCATGGAATTTCAGACCTCACATTCATTTTACATAGCAGCCCTGATCTTTTCTTCTGTTGGAAGCTCCCTCCCCAGTCAGATGGTTTGGGGTCACTATCCTGTTCTTCCCCATCCTCCCTCATTTTATTTATGTTTCTGTTTACAAATTGGAGTGGGGTCTTCCAGGGGTAGAGACATCACTCTCCAGTTTCTGCTGTGTCATCAACAGTGTTTTGGGGTGTTTTTGCCCAAGCCCCTCTAAAGAATCGGATTCAACCTTCCGCTCTTACCCCCCACCAGGGACCACACTGTGAAGTGATAACTGCCTTGAATTCTCCTTGATGTTTTATATATTAAATTTATTTGCAGCTTTCCCCAGAAAAGAATTTACTGTCTAAAATTGATTAATCAACAAATAAGAAATAAGTATACTCATTAAAGTTATAATAGTAATCAGTATAAGAACAAAACAAAATCTATTCACAGTTACCTCTAGGGAATTTTATTTGAGGAATGAAAAATGTGAGAATTTTTTTTCATTTTATACCTTTCTGCATGCTCATTTTTTATATGCACATATTAATAATTGTAAGAAACAAGTATACAATGTGTAAACAACATCCTCATCAATAAGAAATTAGCTAAATAAATATATTTATGCAATGGAACATTGTGCAGATACAAAAAGGGAAAAGATAAACCAATATATAGTGATAGAGGAAGAATATTGGAATGCATTAGTTGAAAAAAATCAGTTCTCGAACAAGTACATTCTGATTCAACATAAGTAAAAATTATACAGACCCACACTTGTGTATGCACAGAAATTCCTGGGAAATAAGAAATAGGCTAAGTTATTTGAATTTGAACAAATGGGGAGGGAACTTTCACTTTTCATTTTTTGTTTCTGTATAGTTTGATTTCATACGGTAAGCATATATTATCTTTACAATTTAAAAGCTAAGATCTTTTAAATAAATGTACACATATATGTGTGTGTAAATATTTAGGATCCAGAAACTACAAAGCAATGATCTTAAATAGAAGCTTGAGATAGAAAGAATCTTAAGGGGCCCTAATTCAAGAGAATTAGAGCCTTGATCAGAATCACCTTTCTGGGAAAAGCCAGTGCCAAGTTCAGCACAGGCTTCCTGGGTTAGGAGAAGAATAATGAAAACTTCCCGAGTTCTTCTAACAAATAACCTATAACTATTATAGGTTCCTATTCATGCATCACATAAATTTTGGGGGGTTAGGGGAGCATGGTCTGGGAATCGAACTCAGGTCTCCTGCATAGAAGATGAGCATGAACCACACATGCACCCTCAAATAATTTTTAATACAAAAAATAGGCAGAGAAAAAGTAAATGTTCCTCCATCCATTTTACAGATGAGGAAACCAATGTCCAAGAAGGACAAGAGATCCCACCCAAAGGCAGCTCATCCCTGGTCAACACATGTCCCACTAATGCATTATAAATTAAACCTCCTTAAAAAGCAGAACATTATCCTACTCTCCCCTTTCCTTAAAAAAAAAATTGTTAACGAACCTTGAAGGACAGTTTTCCACACAAGGCACTGGAATTAGAAAAGAGAGTTCTTTATAGGTTGTCAGGCAGGAGGAAGAGAAGGCGGCTTATTAAGCCTTGATTTGCTCACACACTATCTCACTATAACAGCCCTGTGCCACTAACTTTGTCAAAGCCAGCAATGTGTCATCTGGAAGAGTCTTGATTAAACAATAAATAAGGCTAGGCTCCTGTCATACTCAGAACTCACCATGTTACCTTGCAACTAGGCTTCAAAGATAGTCTGCCCTTGGGTCCCACAGCAAACAAAAAGTGGTCCCTGCTGCTTAGCAGAGTCATTTAGGGGCTTATATCTATCAATCAGGCCTTCCTCTGAAGGAAAGAATACTTCAGTTTCTCATTTTCCTGGCAGTCGGGTTAAGGTGGGGGTGCACGACCCTTGGGCAAGGTGCCATGAGCACTGTCTCACGTGAAAGTCGCACAGGGCAGCTGGGCGTCAGGCGCACCATCTGAGATGTCACACTAGTGGCAGCAAGAGGCAGTTTTCATCCCAGGTAAATTTTCTACATATATTTTCCCACTTTTAATAAAGACAACCGGTTGTGTTTTCATATTATCTGTCCTCATGGGGGGATTGCCTAATAACTCTCTCATCCCCATAGTCATTATAATTTTTAAACCAAATGCCAGGCTGACAAACCAGAGAGTATTTAAGGGAATAAGTGGGGAAAAAATGATGAACTGGACCTCCGGCACCTGTGGCCCTGGTACCGTGGGCAGCAGGGACAGGGGAGGAGGCAACAGAGGGCAAGAGAAAGGCAAGACAGGGTAAGCAAGAGGGTCCCTGATTGCCCCGTGTGGGTGGGTGGGCTTGTCTTCCTCAATGCACTGCCATCCGGAAGTTCATGACTCACCTTGCTCTGAGCTTTTCCAAGAAGGCTCCCTCCCCATCTGCAATTTCCACAGCTCTCTAGCAAGCCTGAGACTGTACCACATACCACAGAGTCCATCTGCATCTACTCACAGCCACCAAATTGCAGAGCTGGGAGGCCAGCACCCTTCAAAAGAAATACAAGGGAAGCCACACATATGACTTTAAATTTTCTAATTAGTCGCATTTGAAAAAGAAAGAAACAGGTGAAATTGGTTCTAATAATGTATTCTACTCAACATAATATAGCCAAGATGTTATTGCTTCAACATGTAATTGATATTTTAAAATTTTTTAATGGGATCTTATATGTATTTTTGTCAGCCTATGTCTTCAAAATTCATGTGTAGTTTAAATTTCCAGCACATCTTGATTAAGACTAGCCACCTTTCAAGGGCTTAGCAGTCATACATGGCTAGTGGTGGCCATTTAGGACAGTGCAGATTTAGAGCTCATCCAGGTCAGAGGCTTGCAGACTTTTCCTTAAAAGAGCAGAAGCCTACAAAGCTCCATGCAAGTCTCCAATGTATAAAAGATAAAAAGGAGATGGCTTCTGTCGTGGTGGGGGTCTGAAGACCTCTACATCTGCTCCCCCCCCCCCCCCAGGGCCTCATCTCCCTATCTGACCCACAGACTTCATTCAACACACATCACAGCTCCATGGCACAGTTTGAAAGTCTCCACTCTCATTTAATCCCCTTATATTAAAAATGACAGGGCTGAAGCAATATGCCTGGCTGGGGAGGACGGAAACTGTAGGCATCTTGTCCCTCGGACAACATATTCGTGTCTAGAAAGGGATCAAACCATCAGAAACAGGCAGGTTACAAAAAGGCACCAACAGCCCTCCCCGACCTCCAGCTGGAACCAGCTCCACTGCTATTTCCAGAGGAAAGAGCCCCACTGGTGAGATAGTATCTCAGTTGTTTTTTATTTTTTAACTTTTTGTAGGAAAGGCATAGAGAGGATAGAATAGAGTGGGAAAAAAAAAAAAAACCTGTTAGTGTCCAATCAGGTAAATACTTAATTTTGTAACACTGCAGAAGAGGCCAAAGGAAATATCATTATTAAGCGCTTACTGTTTTTGGTGGGAAGGAGATGTGGTTGAAGGTGATTACTTCTTTCTCCTTCCTTATCACACAGATCCCCTTAAGAGTAAATGGTACAAGCTGATGGGTCAGATTCCAGGGTACTAATTGCCCATATTTATAATAGGGGGACTCAGTGGGCCATAAAAGTCATGCCTGATAAACAGCCATATGTAATGTGCTCTCTTCCATTTCTTGTTCTCTGCCCTCCCCCACTCCCCTCCCACCCCCTTCCCCCCTCACCACTCCACCCCCCACCATGTGTTTGGGACCATTAGCCTCACCAGGCCTCCTTTCCCTGCAGGGCAGCGTCTTGTGCTCTGTGAGTTCTTTCTCACTTTAGGTTGATGGTAATGAGATTGACACTTACTGGGGAAAGGATAACTGAAAGAGCAGACAACCTGGGCCCTGAATCCAAGTCACAAACTATAACCCAGATTAAAGAATAACCTTTATCTAGGAGAGCTGAGATCCACTAATGATAAACTGACTCACCCATTTACTCCTATACGACAGTTATCTACTGCTGTGTAAGAAGTAATAAGTAAATGGATAATCCTTGCCCCCATCAAACTTTACTGATATTTGTGTATTTACCTACTTTATACTGGACTAAGGGTCCAAAAGAGCAGAAGAGAGTCTGTCCTAGCTGGTCTCCCAGGGAAGCCCACTCCTCGGATCAGGGATGGCAGGTCCGCATGCCCCAAGTGGCATTGGAAAGGAGAGACAGATGCCTGTACCGCCTGAGAGTGGGTATTTATACCTCAGGGGGAAGGACCCTGCACCAAGACAAAAAGCAGGGATCAAGCCATCTTTGTGCAAAGTCCCTGCCCTGCGAAGCAGCTGGGGCTGCCTGTGGTTCAAGGTAGGTCAAGCCATTCCACCAGACCTAATGTCTCTTCCCAGCTGCAAAATGGAAGCATTTTGAAACATCTGCTCACAAAGAAAAAGAAGATGGTAATGGCCGCCGAGCGAGTCTGTGACTTTCCCAGAAGAACTTATCAAATGTGCTCCTGTCCCCAAAGTCTGACTGACTGCCAGTGCACAACGCCATTCGTGGCGACTCAGCAATCCCACAACTCCTAATCAACAGGTCATAGTGACCTAAGGAAAGAGATAATCAGCAAAAGTCTAGGAAACAAAAGAATGTTATAAAACTAAAGTTTGTTAAGTACCTACTGTGAGCTGGGCCCATATCTAGGCTCTCCCATTTAGGTGGTTTATAGATTCTTAAAGCATTGTTGGAAACAAAAAGGATTGAGGAACTGTGAGAAGGGCTCACTGCAGTTCAGATGAGACCAGTGTTAGAAGAAAGAAGATAAATACACAGCCTGAAATCAGGCTTAGCTATGAGACAGCAGATCCTCCTGATACAGAGAATTAGAGAACAGCTCTATAATCTCCACTGAGCCCCAGAGGAAACTGCTAGATGGACTGAGAGCATAATTTCAGCTAAGAAGCTAATGACTGAAAATGGCACAAGGAAATGTGCAAGTAGAGGAGCGCTCCGGAAGAGAGACCCATTCTGGTGGTGATAAGTCATTTCCTCTCCATTACCACACCTACTCACATTACTCAAATATCTACTATAGCACCCTCTTATCATGCCAAGCCCATATTTTTTGGAGTTCTCCATTGACTGAAGATATCCTGTCTTTCTTTTCCTTGCATCCAGGAAAATCTGCCCAATAGTTTCCCATTCAGCACGTACATTCATTTCCACCTTGTTTTATTGTTCTTATGCTCTCTTTCATCTCTGAATTACTAGATTTTCATAGTAACATCGAAAATCCAGCTCTGACTCGCTCTGTAGCTTCTTGAGGTATTGTTTCATTCCCTGGCAGGCTCCAAACCCCTTGAGGGTAGGGAAATGAGTTGTGCTTTTCTTAGGTGTTTCCACAGCCCCCGTCATGGTGCAGGACTTGTGGTCCACGGTGTTGATGGAGATAGATAATTAAGGAGGGAAGAAAGAGGTACTCTACAGTATTTTTTTTTTCCTGCAGAACCCAGAATTTAACCTGTAACATTGGATGCAATGCCAATTATCATTATTTTGATTCCTGGAATTAAATTTGGCTCAGTTTTAGGAGCTTTAGATTTACATTCTAGCTTACTCTTTCCACAAATCATTTTTTCTCAATTATTTTGTTGCTGTTGTTGTTTTGTCAGCATGCTGGTTTGAAACTGTCATGTACCCCAGAAAAGCCATGTTCTTTTCATCTTAATCCAATTTTGCAGGGGCAGGTCTAATGTAGGGTGTGACCTTTTGATTAGAGTATTTCCATGGGGGTGTGACCCTGCCCATTCAAGGTGGGTCTTAATTAGTTTACTGGAGTCCTTTAAAATGGGAAACATTTTGGAGAAAGCTCAGACACAGGCATTTGGAGATGTACAGGAAAATGCCAGAAGGACCTGCAGGATCTGCAAGAGCTGTTTGAAACAAGAAGCTGGGAGAAGAGCCCAGCAGACATTGCCATGCACAAACCAGAACCCAGAGTTTTGCCCCACAGAAGCTAAGTGAGGGTCCACAATGCTAACAGAGGAAGCCATTGGAATCAGAAGCACAAAGCAACAAACCAAGAGCAAGGACCTAAGAAGCCAACCACGTGCCTTCCCATGTGACAGAGAAATCCCAGATGCCATTCAGCCTTTCCTTGGAGTCAAGGTATCTTTCCCAGATGGCTTGGTTTGGACATTATTATGGCCTTAGAACTGTAAACTTTTAACTTAATAAATCCCCTTTATAAAAGCCCTTACATTTCTGGTATAATGCATCCTGACAGCTTTAGTAAACCAAAACAGTCAGTATTCTCAGAAACCATTAACATTTTAAGAAGCTTGGAAAATGCAACTAAACAAAAACAATCCTCAGAGGGCACAGACCTATTATGGTCTTTCTTAAATGAGAATAAACCGATTCTGTTTCCATTTTTCATTCTGTTTAGCTGTCAGGTGATAATACCCATTTCCCGAATCACAAAGGACACATGGCCCATTCAACTGAATGCCAGCTTCTTACAACACATTAACCAAATGCCTGTACTGACGTTTGGTAGTTTCTTTCTACAGGATCACATTTTCTTTTGTCTTACATCAGAGTGTTCTACTTTTAAAATGGAAAGGTAACTTCAAGCTTCACTACCTTCTAGGACCAATGTAATATGAGACAGTGCCCTCCCCTCTGAAGCTAGAGGCTCATACCTCCCCAAGGAAATTGCACTGTGTGGGTCTCCCAAAGAACCCAGAACCTGGGATTGCTTTTAGCCACCTCCCTTCACACCCACCAGCCTAGGCAAGTCCCTGCCTTGAAAAAAGCCTCCTTACATTGTTTTCCTTACATGTATTTACATAATTGAAAGTTAAGCTCAAGGGAAGAATTCTAGAGTTACTAATTGTCATGGTTAGGGACAGGTGTCAGCTTGGCCAAGTTGTGGTACCTGTTCATCTGATTGGGCAAGCGCTGGCCTGTCTGTTGCAATGAGGACATTTCATAGGATTAGGTCATGATCACGTCAGCTACATCCACAGCTGATTCCATTTGTAATCAGCCAAAGGGGAGTGTCTTCTGCAATTAGTGATGCTAAATCCAATCATGGTAAGCCTTTTAAGGAGGACTCAGAGGAGACAGGTTGCATTCCTGCTTTGGCTGGTGAGCCTCTCCTGTGGAGTTCATCCAGGCCATCCATTGGAGTCATCGGCTTCGCAGCCTGCCCTGTGGATTTTGGACTCTGCGTTCCTACGGTCACGTGAGACACTTTCATAAATTTTATATTTGCAAGTGTTCCCTGTTGATTCTGTTTCTCTAGAGAACCCTAACTAATACACTAATCATACGCAATGATCACAGAACAAAAATTAAAAAAAAAAAACAATAGTTATAAAAGTAACATCTGTTGCACACCCATGTACCATGGTCCACACCAGATGCTTTATATAAGAATTGAAATTTTTACATTCAAGCAGCTCAGCTTGTTGGGTTTTGAGGGACAGGGATGTGGTTTTATTTTTCTAGTTTCCCACTATACTCTATTGGACTCTCTCCAAACTTTAGGGTGGTAGAGACTCTTACCACGACGTCACTGCTATTCTTTAACTTTTGGGTCACTTTCAGTAATTTAGTCTTGGGCAGGTTTTCAAAGATTCAGTCCTTTTAATTTTAAAATTTTCAACTCAGTTTAGAATCGAAATCTCTCTTCCCTGCAAGCTGGACTTGTGGTCTGAGCAGCAGAGGGTGAAGGGTCCTGGCCTGCTCTGGCCCACTTCCTCCTCAAACCTCCCTGAGTTTTCCCCTGGGGCTTGGGGTAGGGATGAGGAAGAGAGGAGGCGGGTTTGTTCCATAATGGCTCCCTCCTGTGGTCCCCTCCCTGCTGTCACTGTTGCCCTGGGGGTTGCCTCTGTGTGGCAGGTGTCTGATGCCAGCTCTCTCGGGGGGGCACTGCAGTTCTCCAGGAGCTCCTAGGACCTCGCACTGCAGTGCACCAAGCCTGGAAGATCCAATTCAGACTCCACTCCCCCTGCCCTCCCTTAAGCACCTCCCAGGAAAGGGCAGCCCAGTGGGGCGGGGGGAATTCCAGAAGGAGCTTCAAGTACAGCTGTCTTCCGGGAGAAACTGAGCTCCATCACTGCCCTCCCACCCCTGTACCCCTGTCCAGAGTATTGCAAACTACCTGCCTCCGGTGGCTCTATCACCAGTCCTCAGCTCAGAATGGTAGCAGATATTTGCAAACCACATAGCTGATAAAGGACTTGCATCCAGAATACATAAAGAATTCCTGCCACTTGACACTTATAGGACAAATAATCCAATTTAATAATGGACAAAGGAGATAAGTAGACCTTTATCCCCAAAAGATATGCAAATGGTCAATAAACACAAGAAAAGGTGCTCAACATCATTAGCCATTCGGGAAATGCATTGGGCTTTTAGATAGTAAAACTATTTTGTATGCACTGTAATGGTGGATACATGACATTATGCATGTTTTAACCAATAGAACTGTATAACACAAAGAGTGAATCCTAATGTAAACTACAGACTTCAATAATAATGTATCAATATCAGTGCATCGGTTGTAACAAATGTACAAGATTAATGCAAGACGTTAATAATAGGGGAAGATATGTGGGGGGGAGGGATATGGGAACTCTGTACTTTCCGTGCAATTTTTCTGTAAACCTAAAACAGTTCTAAAAATAGAGGGCTTAAAAAAAGCAAAAAAATAAGCAAAGTCAAAAAACATATGACTAACTGGGACAAAATATTTCCATATAGTTTACAGTTATTCCTAAATATTTTTTTAAACTTTTTTTTAAAATCAAGGAAATAAAGAGTAAACCCAATAGGAAATGAGTAAGAATATTAATCAACAGATCTTAGAAAAATAAATATTCAAATAACTCTAGACATGAAAAACTGCCCAGCCTCCATCATACTAAGAGAAAAATAATAAAAGTTGAAGCACAGCAGAGTTCTGCATGCACTACAGCGATGGCTCTCAACCTGTAATTCTTGTCTCCCTGAGGACACTTGGCAATATCTGGAAACATTTTTTGGTTGTCACAACTGCATGAGGCATGTATGACACTGGCATCTAGTGGATATAGGCCAGGAATGCTGCTAAGCTTTCTACAAAGCACAGGAGAACCTCCACAACAAAGAATTATCAAGTCCAAAATGCCAGTCGTGCCAAGATTGGGAAAGCCTGTACTGCAGAGAACTAATGAGGTCCTAGTTGTGAATTATCAGAACCAGCCCTAAGCATGCAGCACTAGTTCACCTGCCCCAAATTCTGTTCTGCAGGGATAACCAGTTATTTACATGGCTTGCCTATAGGGTCGAGTCGTTTGAACACCTACATACCCACATCGTCTCAACAGAGCCTGTGCACAGTTTAGCACTAGAGTGAAAGAAAGAGAAAATAAAAGTTAAGTTCTTAATTTGCTGAATGATAAAGAAAGTTATTTCAAATAAAACCAGGCAATTGTGACAGTCACCATTGCAAATTTCTTGACTTTGCAAGCAGACAGCAATTTCTAAAACATCATACTATGGGATAGGAGACAATATGCGTAAGTAAGCTTTACTTATAAATATGCCAACTGGGAGATTCGTCCCAATAAAATTTAAATACATTTAGAATGTAACATACTGATGAGGTTAAAAACTAAGATTTCCCCATCACTCCACTATAATTTTTTCCTAGGTTCTAGGAACATAATTTGCTTGAGATAACGATCTAGCAGCTTAAAAATGGCTTATTTTCTAAATTTGGGGGATCTGGGGCTGGTGACTTAAAAATCTGTTGAGGCCTATTAACATATTGTAGCATTAAAAGTGACGTTTACCAAAAAAAAAAAAATCAGCACTGATCTAATACAACTTTTGAAGCTGTAAAGGAACGTCACCCATTTCAGGCTGCAACTGCATAGGACCTAATCCCACCCTCACTGGCTCCAAGTCGGCTGAATGAGATCAGGTCACTGAGAAATTGATGTTATCAAGGACTCCACCACCTCTGAATAGTAAAAGAATCTAACTTTAGACTTGAACAGATTTATACTATTTTCTTGCAAGGGGAGGGTAGTAATATTTGGACTTAAAATTCTGGACTGAGATAATAGATTAAACACATGTATCTAATTTTAAACTCCCTCCTATTTCCCAACCAAAACTACAGTAAAATGATTTTTAATGAACTTTTTGGGGGTTGGGATCATTTTAGATTATTGAAAATATAGTAGAGTTCCTGTATACATTTCACTCTGCTTCCCCTAAAGTTAACATCCATTTTTTTAAAACTAAGCAATTGTCTTTGGTACAGGACAACTAACTAACTACAGACTACACTCAGATTTCACCAGCTTTTACATTAATGCCCTTTTTTCTGTTCCAGGATCCAATGTATTCAGTCATCATGTTTCTTTAGTGTCCATGGCTCTGTGATGCTTTCTCAAAAGTAAAAGGATTATTAAAACAAATATAAACCCAAAAGGAATATAGACAAGAGTAGAGGAGATCACTGGCATTTGAATCCTGAGCAGCAGAGGGAAAATAAACAAACTGATTCAGGCTGCAGATTCTTCAAAAAGTTCTGAAATTGGCATTTTGAACAAAAAGCTCTGTCCCTGGAGGTGAAGAGAGGAGTCGGGCAGAAAGAACTATTGTGATACCAAATAAAAAGCAAATCCAGATTTGGTAAGGGGAGACTTTATTACTTTATTCTAAAGGACTACTGTAAGGGGGAAAAGGGCTACTGCAGTAGAGGGAGGGGCTGTTGTGATAGGGAGAAGGCTCTGGTTATAAGTTCCTCAGCTGTCTCAAGAGTTAGGTGAAAAGGATTATTCTTCTGGAGAGAGGAAAGAACCAGGTGTGGGGAAGTGGGATAAAAGGCTGGTGTGATCAGATAATAGAGCTGAGAAGATTTTACACGGAGGCTAGCCTATTAACTCTCATCCAACTACTCCTCAAATGAATTGATCTATTATTTTTCACTTGTGTCCCACGTGCCTGAAAACACAGCTGATATTATTGTGCTTATTTATATATTTGGCTCCCTGCTAAAGGACTTACGGAATTCAATTTAATCTTTACTTCCACGTGGGAAATACATTTAATCTAAGCATAAACTCTGACTTGTACCAGCTAATATGCAATCTTTAGAGAAATGGGTTCATGATTCTTATCTGGGCAAATTATTTCCTTCTCCTGGAATTCTAGCATTGTCGCCTTTATGCTGAACAGTATTGTATACTTCTCTCAAGCATGTACAAGACCCACCCTCTCCATGGTGTTTATTATTTCTCAGTTTTGTTTATCTGCTTATATCTCCTTCTAGCACCCACTCATCTGTAACATGTAATAAATTACTTAACGTAGTATGTCTTGTGTTAGTCTCTAGTTTTTTCATGTGTAGTATTATTTGGTCCTTTTTTAAAGAATAAATCATGTGAATGCAAGGACCAAGCTTCTTGTTCTTCCCATCACTATAAGCCCACACTAGATCTGTTTCACAAAATGTGGGAATTCCCTGTCCCAAAATCATGAAGGGCATGTGCTAAAAAGCATATTACTAGGCCCAATGGATCAATAAAAACCTGAAGGAACAGTGCCTTGGAATCTTCATTTTCATAGTTCTTTCCCAGGCATATTTTAAACAACCAAGTTTGAAAACCAATTGCATTAGGTAACCAATAAACAATGGTTTGCTTGTGCAGTTGACTGAAACTTCAATCTACATTTATAAATATAACATATAAAATAGAATATATTTATATTATATAAAATGCTGACTCACTAAGGAAAAGAGCTCAGGGAACTAAGTAAAGGTCCAAAACTAAAAGTCTTAATATGTGATCTAGAAATATTAACTCTTTTATAGGTCTTTTTCAAAAGCCTTTTATAAAAAGAGCTTCCTGTATATATTTTCTACTTCATCAAACATTTATGGAATCATGGAAGATGTATAAACACTATAAAATAAGAATGTACTAAGAAATGATGATCATACATCTATGTGATGATATTAAGAATTACTGATTGCATATGTAGAATGGAATGATTTCTAAATGTTGTGTTAGTTAATTTTTTTTAATTAATTAAAAAAAGGGGGGGCATCAGACACAAGGTGGTCACAATCACACAGTCACATTGTGAAAGCTCTATCATCACACAATCATCTTCCTGAAGCATGGCCACTGGAACACAGCTCTACATTTTCAGGCACTTCCTCCAGCCTCTCCAGTGAGTTCTGCCAGTCATCGTCTTTGGTGGCACCCAGGGGCCTCCCCTCTCTGGGCCGGCTCAGCAGGTGAACAAAAAAAAAAAAGAATGCAATGTAAATCCTCAGCAGAATGCCCACAGGCACCTGACATGCCCCTGCATGATTTTGGCCAAGTTCATCAACCTTCAAACATTCAAGGAAAATGTTCCCAACGGGATAAGCCATTCTAAAGCTCTCTCATCACTCAAATTGCTCTCATGGATGTCACATCAGCACTGGTTTGTTGAATTGAATGATCATAAGCAGAGTTTTGCTGAATTGAATGATTCAAGGTGTTCTGAATATGCTTGATGGAGACTGACAACCATGTCAAACCAACCATCTATTTCAAATGATTGAAAACCCTGAAACAGTGGCTGAAGCCATATTATTCTCCATCAAGCATATAGTCAGGCAAGATTCCATATGCTTAACCATCTCTAGGCTTAACTACCTCTAACTGCTGAGGAGAACCATCTATCTGTCATGTCAATGCACAGCTACAAGAACTGGCCTTATACAACACCTTAGGGTGGCTTGTGGCCCAGCTCCAAATGGAAACTTTTCAAATGTAATGTGGGAAAACATTCTGAAACTCAGGAGCAGGTTACCACTGAGGATGAGGCTGTAGAGAGTGTAGGAAGCACTGTTCTGGGAAAGGACAGTGATGGGACTGTTCAAAGCATGTAACTGGACTAAATTACTTGACATGCATGATAAAACAAATGGAGAAACTGCAGCTAAACAATAGAGATAAGAATTTAGGGAATTAAGTGAAAAGAGGTATGGCCAACAAACAAGGGTAAGTGGGCAGAGGGTGATGACTTGCAGAGAAAAATAACAAGCTTGTAAAGATTGACCTAGGAATAATGGGCTAGGGCAGATAACATCTCATAGACCCTCCTCATACCACAATTCAGTATTCACCACATCGATCTTAACTTCATGATACAGATCTGAAAAAATAGACAGTTTTATATCATTGTAACATGGCAGGGGTAAAACACTTAGCAAAATAAATTCATCCTCATCACCCACAGAGGTCTGACCATATATTTAGTGATAGTGAATGTTAAAATTTGAGAGGTAATAACCCCTGCCCTGAAAACACTTGAAAGAGCATAATTTTAAAATGACTTTCTACCATTTGTCTGGACAAGATTATAACTCACCCTGGGCAAGTGGTTTAAGTTGACCTGAAATGAGAAGCTACTTGAAACTGATTCAATCTCCCAGCCACCTCATTTCCACTTGAATCAGATGTGTTGGTTGAGAAATATCCATGGCTGTGTTTCAAGTATGTTGAGGCACAAAGTCAAAAGTATTCTTAGATAAGAATATAGTAATAACTCAATTTCTATGTTAGTTAAACCCTACTGTTTTCTAAATTTGTACTCTTTACTTTAATATGTCAAAATATAATAATAAATAGAATAATAGAAGATACAACTTCTTGACCACATACTAAGCCTCACAACAATCCTTCCAGGTGAATATTTAGAGATTTAATCTATTTTGCAGGAGGAAACTGAGGCTCAGAGGGATTAATTACCTTAAGTCACACAGCCTAGCACATGGTAGATCCTATACTGAAACCCAGATCTGGCCTTCAGAACTTACCCTCTTTTCATTTCTCAACTCTGTTTATAGAGAAGTCAAAAACCTTGGAATCATGCATTGTGGTATTAGAGCCATTAAGTTTGAAATAATTTTTCATAATCTTTGCTTATATCTTTAGAACACTTAGGCATCTAAAAGTTGAAAACTTAAAATGTTAAACAAGTCACTATATGTCTGGTGTTATACAGTACCAGAAACTGCAGACATAATAGGCTTAAGATCGGCTAAATTGTTTGTAAGCCAATTAGGTCTGGAAAGTTGAAAAACACCAAGTCACTCTCAAGTGTGTTGCCATACATTGATTTCCTCTTACTTTAGCTTAGTGATCTCTACTTTTGACCATGCACCCCCTTTGGTTTAAAAAAAAAAGGCAAACTCCCCCCCATATGCTGGTTATCTATTATTATACAGCAAAATACCCTAAAACTTAGTGCCTTAAAACATAGGATTATAGCTCACAATTTTGTTTGGTCCTGATTTGGGTAGGGACTAGTTGCTCCATCAACCAGGGTCACTTAGTGGTACTCAACTAATGGCTCAGTCAAACTGGTTGACAGAGTCCAATACACTTTGTTCACATACTTGGTGCCTTGGAGTGAACAGCTGTTAAGTTGGGCTCAGCTGTACCCCAATCTCTCTTCACAAGATTTCAGGGCCTTTCAACACAGTATCTCCAGCAGGGTAATTGCACTTCTTACTTGGTGTATTAGCTAGAGTTTTCTAAAGAAACAGAATCAGCAGGAGATATCAGTAGATAAAAAATTTATACAAGTGTCTCACGTAACCGTGCGAATGTAGAGTCCAAAGATTATAAGGCAGGCTGCAACCTGGTAATTCCAATGAAAGTCTGCAACAAACTCCACAGGAGAGGCTTACCGGCTGACACAGGAAGAGAGACTGTCTTTCTGAATCCACTTTAAAAGGCTTCCAGTAATTAGATTAAGCATCACTCATAGCAGAAGACATTCCCCTTATGCAGTCAACATAATCATGATTTAAGTCCATGAAATGTCCTCAGAGCAACAGACAGGGCAGTGCTTGCCTGACCAGATGACTGGGTATCACTACCTGGCCAAGTTAACATATGAACCTGACCATAACACATGGTGACTCAGCTTACTATGAAAATGGTAAGTAAGATCATAGAGAAAGTCTGTTCAAATTAATCAACACTACTGGAAATAAAATAATAATGATTCATATCCATATGGTACTTAACATGTTACATTAAGTTTTCTCATGTATCTGCTCATTAAATAACCAATGTATTTTAAAAACCATTTTAAAATGAGAAAACCAGGATTTATATATTCTCCCTAAAAGTAAATCACAGAGTATTCCCCAATGTGCTGTTTGTATTGCCATGTTCATCTGGATGTTTTGTAGTTGTACAAACAATACTTCTTCAAGAACCTTGAACAGAGGAAAGAGTGAGCCATTTCTTGTTCGTGAATATGAGTAGGCCCACATGTTATAAACAACCATTTTTGCTTTCCGAATCCCCTGAGAGCAGTGGAGTTTGGAGCAAGAGGGCCTACATTATTATCACTATCTTTCAACAGTTACTGAGCAATTAAAACATTCAAGATGCAGTACAACTGTAGACACTATAAAATTCTTGATTGAGTTAGATGGCAGAAGGAATTATCAAGGATGGTCACCAGATATCTTTTAGAACAGGCTATATAAAGTATTTTTCCAAAATAATTTAGGTGGAACCCTTCATTCTCTCTAATTCTTTATGTGATATTTATTTAAAAAGAGATAGTGTCACTGTCCTTAGAGCTGGAAAGGATTTGATAGTTGATATTTTCCAAACTTCTTGTTTTATGCTAAGGAGGCTAAGGCCTAAATAAGTGAATTGGCTTGCCCAAGGATACATGGCCCAAAGTTACCACATCTCCTGATACCCATTAGTTCCCCCATTAGCCACATCAGTCCCCCAAAGTAAATGGATTACATGACTTTGAAATGATGCTAAAGGTATTTTGATCTATGGGAGAAAGATCAAAGGTGATGGTGGAGTTATACAGAAAAGGTAATGTTTAACAAATGAATATGATTGCTGAATCATTATATTGATATTTCTTTTAGTTTCCAGTATCTTAGAACAGCTAGAAGTTAAAACCTAAAATTGTGGAACTGTAATATAATGTTTAGACTGCATTTCAACATCCCCTTCCCATTGAACTCCTATAAAAATCAACAAAAAATTTGTTGTTGAAAATAGCAGACAATTTCCAGCAATATTCAGTCCTGAATAATTGAATAAAGGGAGCAATAAACTCTGAAATCTGTTCTCCAACTAATTGTTGCAATGTGCTTTGAAATTTATTGTCTTTTTGATATGTGAAATTTTTCACAATAAAGAAAAAAAGTCGACTGTGATGATAAAAAAGCTAGAATGGGCATACCCTAGATATCCCTAAATATTGGGAGAAGTATCAAAGGAGAAGGCAGAATTATAACAGAGAAGTTAGTGTTTAACAAATGATTACGACTACTGAATCATTATATTGATATTTCTTTTTAGTCTTTAGGGTCTTGGAGCACCTAGAAGGAAAAACTTGAAATTTTAGAACTATAACCCATACCAAACTTCAAAATCTGTTCTATAACTACATGTCAAAATGTATTTTAAATTTTATTGCTTTTTTGTATATATGTTATATTTCACAATAAAAAATATTACATTTATAGAAAAACAAATACATATCTACTAAAAATAATGAGAATTGAATATAATAAGCATTAAATGAATATCTGATGAATAAATGAAGAAAAAAGTCCATGGCTTAGGGGGACAAAAGAGATATAAGGCAGAAGTAAAAGACTTGGTAGAAAACATGAGTAAATTTCCCCATCCATCCCCAACTTCCTACCACCACCATGCCTTACTGCAGGCCAGACTGGAGGCAGTTGAGAGAGGTAGCATATGAGTAAAGGGAAAGAGACATATTGGGAACCCAGCATGATGAGCTGGAAAACTGAACCAGAATTAGTGTCCACAGACCTCCAATCAGCATTATCATCAGCTCCCCACCCTTATTCTGGCTCTGCACATGGTCTTCTATTAGGCATACAGTGAGAACTTCCTGACACCTGTAGCCAACAGGAATGACACCTGCCTGCACTTTCAGTTTTTGTTTGGTGGCCATCTGACTTACCCTGTAGGGACAACCCCTTGCAATAAGCAAGTCCACTTGTAGTTTCCAGAGGGGAGGAGAGACACCTGGGAACTTGATGGGGGTGTAAGAAAAGAACGCCCTCATCCCATCTGAATGTGGGAAACACTGAATGGAACCAGCTCATGAGTTTCCTACTGAGTCAAGATACATATGAAGATTTGCAAGATATTAATAATTTTTATGTAATCTGTGGTGGAATAGCTTAGGTGTCTTAAGATTCTACTACTTTTGCAGTGGTCTAGTATGGATTACCAGGGGAAGAATAGTTTAGGGAAGAATTCTTGACAGTTGTTCTCAATAACATCTCAAGATGGTTATGCTATTGATATTCTATACTTAAAAAGTATATGTAGTCTTCCAATCCATGAACACGGTATGCCCTTCCATCTATTTAGGTCTTCTGTGATTTCTTTTAACAGTTTTTTGTAGTTATAGACTAAATGTAGTTTGTAGACTAAATATAGTTAAGATGTCAATTCTACCTAAATTGATTTACAGATTCAATGCAATACCAATCAAAATCCCAACAACTTATTTTTCAGAAATAGAAAAACCAATAAGCAAATTTATCTGGAAGGGCAGGGTGCCCCGAATTGCTAAAAGTATCTTGAGGAAAAAAAACGAAGCTGGAGGTCTCACACTGCTGGACTTTAAGGCATATTATGAAGCCACGGTGGTCAAAACAGCATGGTATTGGCATAAAGATAGATATATCGACCAATGGAATCGAATAGAGTGCTCAGATATAGACCCTCTCATCTATGGGCATTTGATCTTTGATAAGGCAGTCAAGCCAACTCACCTGGGACAGAACAGTCTCTTTAATAAATGGTGCCTAGAGAACTGGATATCCATATGCAAAAGAATGAAAGAGGACCCGTATCTCACACCCTATACAAAAGTTAACTCAAAATGGATCAAAGATCTAAACATTAGGTCTAAGACCATAAAACAGAGGAAAATGTAGGGAGATATCTTATGAATTTTACAATTGGAGGAGGTTTTATGGACCTTAAACCTAAAGCAAGAGCACTGAAGAAAGAAATAAATAAATGGGAGCTCCTCAAAATTAAACACTTTTGTGCATCAAAGAACTTCATCAAGAAAGTAGAAAGACAGCCTACACAATGGGAGACAATATTTGGAAATGACATATCAGATAAAGGTCTAGTATCCAGAATTTATAAAGAGATTGTTCAACTCAACAACAAAAAGACAGCCAACCCAATTACAAAATGGGAAAAAGACTTGAACAGACACCTCTCAGAAGAGGAAATACAAATGGCCAAAAGGCACATGAAGAGATGTTCAGTGTCCCTGGCCATTAGAGAAATGCAAATCAAAACCACAATGAGATATCATCTCACACCCACCAGAATGGCCATTATCAACAAAACAAAAAATGATAAGTGCTGGAGAGGATGCGGAGAAAGAGGCACACTTATCCACTGTTGGTGGGAATGTCAAATGGTACAACCACTGTGGAAGGCAGTTTGGTGGTTCCTCAAAAAGCTGAATATAGAATTGCCATACGACCCAGCAATACCATTGCTAGGTATCTACTCAAAGGACTTAAGGGCAAAGACACAAACGGACATTTGCACACCAATGTTTATAGCAGCATTATTTACAATTGCAAAGAGATGGAAACAGCCAAAATGTCCATCAACAGACGAGTGGCTAAACAAACTGTGGTATATACATACGATGGAATATTATGCAGCATGGATGGACCTAGAGAACATTATGCTGAGTGAGACTACCCAAAAACTAAAGGACAAATACTGTATGGTCCCACTGCTGTGAATCGACATTAGAGAATAAACTTGGAATATGTCATTGGTAACAGGGACCATCAGGAGTTAGAAATAGGGTAAGATAATGGGTAATTGGAGCTGAAGGGATACAGACTGTGCAACAGGACTGAATACAAAAACTCAAAAATGGACAGCACAATACTACCTAATTGTAATGTAATTATGTTAAAACACTGAATGAAGCTGCATCTGAGCTATAGTTTTTTTTGTTGTCGTTTGTTTGTTTTTTGTTTTTTTAATATATTTTTTGTATTTTTTATTTTTATTTTTTCTTTATATTATCATTTTATTTCTTTTTCTGTTGTCTTGCTATTTCTTTTTCTAAATCGATGCAAATGTACTAAGAAATGATGATCATACATCTATGTGATGATATTAAGAATTACTGATTGCATATGTAGAATGGAATGATTTCTAAATGTTGTGTTAGTTAATTTTTTTTAATTAATAAAAAAAATTTTTAAAAAAGCACTTGGAAAATGAGGAGGTCTATGTCTGAGGTGAGGAGAAACTTCAAGATCACTAGTAGCTAGCCTGATAAATATTGATATGTAAATGATGTAGTAAAATAGTGATTGTTACTCTTTTTTTTTGGCACACATTGGTATATCATTCAACTCTTACAAAAACCCTATGGGGATCAGGTATTATCACTACCCCATAAAAAAAATAAAAAAATAAAAAGTATATGAATGAAGCCTCAAACATTTTTAGATTGCATTTCAACATCCCCTTCCCACTGAACTCCTATAAAAATTAACAAAACCTTGTTGTTGAAAATAGCAGACACTTTCCAGCAATATTCAGCCCTGACTAATTGAATAAAGGGAGCAACAAACATAAGTTAAAGATAAATTAAATTACTATGATTGGTGAAGGTAAGAACCAAATGGTCTCCAAGGTTCCTAGTAGTTTAAAATTAACAACTCATGAAACAATCCCATATACTCTATATGTGCAAAGCAAAATGTTGATAAATGTGAGCTTTTGCCCCATTTCCAAATGAAGAAATTGAAGCATAATTGATGAGCTGTTGAGTCAGTGACAGAAAGACTTGAGACATCAAACTCCTGACTTTGGGTGCTGGGGTGAGTGTCACAATCACAGCTACAACGTGGTCATCTATCTAATGGCCCAGATTTAAGGGATGGTGGCAGGGAGGGATGCTGAGCACCCCAGCCCTGAAGTCAGTCTGGCCATTTCAGCAGTAGGAGGGTCAGAATGGAGACGCGAGATGAGGAATGTTCTGACTTGAAGATGTGATTCCATGTGTCTAGCCCTCCTTCTTTGCCTTGTTCCCGCTATTATGACACTCATATTCCCTTTGGTATTTAAGACAATAAATTAAATACCATCTCCCTCCTTTATTCAAAACCCATCCTCAGCAGAATCTGTCAAATAAAATGAATATTCATTTATGAAGTTGTGTCAGTCAGGATTCCCAAGAGAAAGAGAACCAACAGGATAAATGTATATATTAAGAGACTTCCATATTAAGAGATTATTTAAGGAACTACCTTGATTTGGCAAGTCCGAAATCTGTACGGCAGGTCAGCTGGCTGGCAACTCAGATAGGAATTGGCTTTGTCCTCTTGAGGCAGATTTACTTCTTCCCTAGGAAACCTCTTGTTTTTGCTCTTGTTTTGCTTTCAACTGGTGGGTGAGACCCACTTACATCATGGAGGGTACTCTCGTTTACTTAAAGTCACCTGACTTTAAATCACATCTACAAAATAGTCATCACAGATCTAAACTATTGTTTGACTCAATGCCTGGGCACCATAATCTAGTCAAGCTGACACATAAAATTGACCTGGGTCTTCAATGCATGGTCCAAGGGCTAATTCTATCACCATCACTAGAATCAGGTAACCTTTCCCTCATATACCTCTGAGGTCCTGCTTCACCTTCTGTCCCTATTATTTAGCATCACTTGGAGTCAGTTGTATGTGACATAGGTAAGACCCTGTGTAATTCACCACAGCCACTCTCCAAACGGCATGCTTACTTCTGTACTTCGTAGTCGTTTCACTGACAGAATCTTGGCATCCTGAATTAATCTAGCCAGCAGTCTTGTTGGCTGCCACAGGAGATTTATGAAATGAGGTTTGTTTGATCTCAAGCAGGCCAGATCTGCCTGAGGTCAAACAAAGCTCATCTTACAAATCTCCTGTGGAAACCGACAAAAATCACTGGCTAGTCTTCCTTTCTCACACTCCTCCATTTCCTAACAGAGAGCTATGCATAAGGAGCCACAGCAAAATGGGAGCCAAATGATTTATTAATAGATGAGCAAACAACGACCTCTACTAAAGTGATTTTGCTTAAAAGCTTAGGGAATGAGACTTGAGTATGGCAGCTAGGAAGAAATGACTTAATCGTGGGGCTGTAACTTCCTCTTTGCTCAGAGATGCAGAGGAAGTAACCTCTTCTGGACTTCTTGGTTGACATTGTAACTTATTTTCTAGCTGAGAGATAATCAAGGGAGTTCTTATCTCAGGATATTTTAGTAGGATATACCTTGTCTATCTGAATTGCCTATTGTAAATAAAAGTGGAATTTCTGGATTTATGAGATGCTGCTGGCTAGAGAATAGATGTTAGTCAGGCAGTCTTTCTACTTGAACGACTAACCAAGTATAAAAACTAAGCTGTAAATTTAAATGGCTTCCTCTGAGGTGAAATGTACTGTTCAAATTATTAGTGCTCATCTTTTAGTCCAAAACCAGGAAGTGTCCCAAAAGGAACTTCAGGAAGCTGTGCATGACAGGCTCAGGGTCCTCTGAGAGAAAGTTGCTTAAACTTTAATTAGTAGAACTTGTTGTTGGATAGGATCTATAATTAACAGGCATCTGCTTTGACAATTCAGCTCTTTGTGGTACTGCAGAAGCCTAGATGAAGCCTCTAATTCTTGCCTCCTGAATTCAAGATGACAAAATCTACAATTTCAAGAGCACTGAAAGATCAAAAGACCTAGAAACAAAGGATTGATCTGACAGGTAGAGGTATTGTGACTTAAAGACTGCTGCACCCATGTACTCCTTGTAAAAAGAACATGTAGGCAGGGATTGATCAGAATGGTTAGTGTGAAATTGACCTGGTCAGGCTGGGTTATATTTCTTCTACTTGATACTTATTTTGGTTTTTCCTTAGTTTTAGGGTTTTGCCTTTACCTTTGGAAATGGTTCTTATTTGTAAGGCATGACCTTTCTGGGGACTCATTAAAGAGCCCAAGTGAAAGATAATTTAGAAAAAAAAAAAAGCAGTGGAAATGCAAAGGAGGGAAGGAAATAAAATTTGGCATTATTAATTTACAACTGATTGTGATCTTATTGACGTATCCATTATTGAACTGACTTGTATATTAACTATAAATTATTGGGTAAGTTAGAAAAGTTTCTAAACCACCCTCTCCTAAGTTAAAAAAATAAATCAGTAGTACTAGTAGAATCATTCTTAAAATGCAATGTAAAATTTTCTTTTTCAGCTCTCCAAGTTCACCAAAATCTACAAAGGACAGTATTAGATGAGTACTTCTCAGTTGGCAACCGATTAAATATATCTGCAGCATTTGGACTCCTTCAATTACCACCAATTCACTCATAACTCCAAAACATATATTTTAGCCCAAACTACTCTCTTGATATTCAGATATAGGTATAGGTATGGGTATAGGAATGGGTTTAGGTATATAGAGGTGATAGAGATAGAGATAGAGATATATAATATACACAGTCTTACTAGACTTTGCCACCTAGTTTTCACACCTATCCCTCAGAGTAAACCTATGCAGAACAAATTTACCTCCTATCCAAACTATCCAAAACTTACCTCCTGCTCTTTTTCCTATAAAACTTGCTATCATTTTTATTCCATATCTCATATTTTCCTCCCGATTTTCTTTTTTTTTTTTTTTTGCATGGGTAGGCACTGGAAATTGAACCCAAGTTTCTGGCATGGCAGGTAAGAACTCTGCCTGCTGAGCCACCATAGCCTGCCCTCTCCCTGATTTTACTCTTTACATCCAATAACCATCAAGAAATGTCAGATGTCTATTTCCTTCCCTCCTCAGCACTTCCACTACTCTTTATGTGACCTACATTATCTTCTTTGTTGTCTTTCACAGGGGCTCTTTAATGAATTCCCAGGAGGCCAGACCTTAAAAGTAAGAGCCATGTCTAGAGGCTAAGCCCTAAAACTAAGGAAAAAACAAAACAGACTCACACTAACAAAATACTCCACAGGATCAATGTGCTCCATCCTATAAATTAACTTTTTATTGAAACAAGAGTCAACCTTCTTCAGAGAAAAACAATAGAACCCAGAATCTCTACAGCATATGATTCATATCTACTACAAAACTAAGTTAAATTTTACTTTCATAAATTTCTTATATAAATGGTTTAATATCTATTCAAGCTAAACCATGATAAATTAAGGCTACATGTTACAATAACTAAGAAATAACACAAATGGATATAACTAAAAGGCCAGTAGAGTGATTAAAATGAAATTCTAAAAAATATTCAAATAAGGAAAAAAAGAGTACAGGGGCCAAATATAAAACTAATATAAGACAAATTCAAACATGTCAATAATTGTATTAAATGTAAATGCACTTACCATTTGAATTAAAAAGCAGATAATGTCAGATGCATTTAAAAAGCAACATCCACCTATTAGCTATTTACAAAAAGAATGCATTTTAAATACAAAGATACATACAGGTTTGTGACGGTTTGAAAATATTATGTACCCCACAAAAGCCATGTTTTAATCCTGATTCAATCTTGTGAGGGCAGATGATTCTTTTAATCCTAATCCAATACTGTAGGCTGGAAACTTTTGATTAGATTATCTCCACAGAGCTGTGACACACCCAATTGTGGATATGACATTTGACTAGATGGAAATGTGATTCTACCCATTCCAGGTGGGTCTTGATTAGTTTACTGGAATCCTTTAAAAGAGAAAATACTTTGGAGAGAGCCAGAAGCAGCAGAACCGACAGAAACTTCAGAGCCCAGAGCTAACACAGATGCCAACACATGTACAATTATATAGGGTTAGAACTATAAACTTGTATTTTAACAACAAACAAGAACTATAAATTTGTAATTTATTAAACTCCCCTTTTTAAAAGCCATTCCAGTTCTACTGTATTGCATTTCAAAAGCTAACAAACCAGAACAAAGATGACATTTAAAAAATGGAAAAGGCATAAGAAATCCGCTGTGGATCCAGCAACATCAAACAAAGTATACTTCAAGGCAGAAATAAAAAGGGACATTCCACAATCACAAAAGAATCAATTTATCAAGGAAGAAATTATTCCTAAATGTATATGCATCAAATAACAGTAAAATTTAACAAAAAACTAAATTGAGAAATAAGTGATTCCATTCCATTTTACATAGGTGATTCAAAAACTGACTAAAAGCTTAATTCTGTTTTTACTTACTGATAAGGTCAGGCATCTCCTATGAAGTTCTGATACCAAAATTTCTATAGCTCCTTATTAGGCAAGTAAAATATTACAGCATTTAAAATAGAGCCAAGGAGTGACATCATTTAACATGGCAAAATAAACAGCTATGGAAAATCTCTCTGCAGAAATTCAATGAAAAATAAAAGGACAAGTCTGAATTTTTCAGAATTACGGAGGAAGATATAAACTGGAGCAGGACCCTAAAAATTCAAAATTGAAGAGAAAGAAAAAAATATCAGGTAGGAAACTTCCATCCTGGACCAGTCAGTCCTTTCCCCTCCCCTTCACCCAGTCTCACACAGCATAGGAAAGGCCCTGAAACAGCAGCCAGTACTCTTCCCAATCAGGACACAGAATACAAATTCTCTCACAGTGGTAAGACAGTCCACCACCATTTGGAGACCTGAGAGACAGGGAAGGACATTTCAAGGCCCTTGTCAGTGGGGGATAAAGAGTCTGAGAAATATAGACAGAGTCTGTATTTCCATCCCTGGAAGAAACAGCAGCAGGCAGACTAATCTCTGCCTGGGGGTCATCTGAAAATTGGATCGGCCTCTGCCACACATAAAACATTGAACTAGATTTTGGTCAGCAGAGTGAGGGTATAGGATCCCCACAGTTCCAGTCCCACCCAGTCAGATGTAGCTTGGGATATGAGGCATATAGCTTCTGAGGACACTTAGGTTATCAAACATCACTATCTGCAGGGCAACCTGAAAGTGGAAGAGAATTGAAGGGCTTTTTCAGACACTCTCCAGAAAAATATTTCAGACCCATTAGAGCTGGTCTAGACCCCCTGCATTGGAATGCATCTCTGTTTTGGCTGAAAAACACAGATACCTCAACTATTAAAGTAGTGTCCTAAAACAAACTCAGGTCTTGTGAGCCACTGAAAAACAGAGCACTACTAGGACCAAGCAGATTTGTTTTACCTAGAAACAGAGACCTTGCTGTAGTGCCCAGTGTTAAACTCCCATCCCTGAGGCAGACTCCTGTTAGTATCAGGTTGGGTTGGGGGGGCGGGGAGTCTGGGGCAGAGCCAATCTAACAACTGGCCAGCAAGAGAGATGAACAGATAGAGAACAAACTCAATCAATGAGAAAACCCAAGCAAAAGAGAGAAAACAACCTCCAGAATAAACTAATCAAGAAAATCAGAAGCCTAGACACCAGTAGAAAATCATGACTCATACCAGGCAGCATGACAATATGGCCTGACTAAAGGAACAAGCCAATACTGAGAGGCAGGAGTTGAAACAACTAATTAAAGATGTTCAAACAAATCTTCTGAATCAAATCAAAAATCAAATCAATGAGGTGAAGAACATATGGCAAAAGAGATGAAGGATATAGTCACTGGTGACATACAGAAGAACTTTCAAAAGCTTGCAAAAACAAACAGCAGAACTTACAGGAATGAGAGGCACAACAGAAGTGATAAAAACACAATGAGGGCCTACAACAGCAGATATGAAGAGGCAGAAGAAAGGATTAGTGAATTCGAAGACAGGACATCTGAAATCCTACATGTAAAAGAAAAGATAGGGAAAAGAATGGAAAAATATGAGCAGGGTCTCTGGAAATTGAATAACAACATGAAGTGCATGAATATACATGCTATGGGAGTCCCAGAAGGAGACGAGAAGGGAAATGGGCAGAAAGAATAATAGAGGAAATAATCACCGAAAATTTCCCAACTATCATGAAATTACAGGTCCAAGAAGCACAGCATATCCCAAAAAGAATAGAGCCATATAGATCTACTCCAAGACACTTACTAAACAAGTTACAAATATCAAAGACAAACAGAGAATTGTGAAAGCAGCAAGAGAAAAGCAATCCATCATATACAAGGGAAGCTCAGTAAGGCTAAGTGTGGCTCTTTCACCAGAAACCATGGAGGAGAGAAGGCAGTGGTATGATATATTTAGGATACTGAAAGAGAAAAACTGCCAATGAAGAATTCTATATCCAGTAAAACTGTCCTTCAAAAAGAAGGGAGAGTTTAAAATATTTACAGATAAGCAGACATTGGGAAAGTCTGTGAACAAGAGACCTGCTTTACAAGAAATACTAAAGGGAATGCTACAAGCATATTGGAAAAGGTGGGAGAAAAAGGTCTGGAAAAGAGTGTAGAAATGAAGATTACCAGTAAGGATGACTATTAAAGTAAAAAGAGATAGACAAAAAAATAAAAATAAAATACAGAAGATAGAATCCAAAAGACAAAAATGTTTGAAGAAAGTACTACCTTTACAATAATAACATTAAATATTAATGTATTAAACTCCCCAATCAAAAGACATAGACTGGAGGATGAATTTAAAAAACAAACAAACAAAAGAAAAAAGATCCATTTATATGTGTCTCCAAGAGACTCACTTTAGACCTAAAGATAAAACAGGTTGAAAGTTAAAGGTTGGAAAAAGATATTTCCTGCAAACAACAACCAGAAAAGAGTGAAGATAACTATACTATTATCAGACAAATCAGACTTCAAATGTAAAGCAAGTAAAAGAAAAAAAAAAGGACACTAAGTATTAATAAAAGGTACAATTCATCAGGAAGACATAACAATCATAAATATCTATGCATCGAGCCAGAATGCCCCACAATACATGAGACACACACTGAAGGGAGAGGTAGACATCTCTACAATAATAGTTGGATAATTCAATACACAACTCCATCAATGGATAGAACATCTAGAGGATCAATAAGGAAACAGAGATCTTGAATAATATGATAAATGACCTAGACTTAACAGACATTTACAGAACATTATACCCAACAACAGCAGGATACATATTTTTCTCAAGTGTTCATGGATCATTCTAAAGGATAGATCACATATTAGGGCACAAAGCAGGTCTCAACAAATTTTAAAAGATCAAAATTATGAAAAGTACTTTCTCATATCACAACCGAATGAAGTTAGAAATCAATGACAGGCAAAAAGTCAGAAAATTCATAAATACATGGAGGCTAAACAGCATACTCTTAAACAACCAGTAGTTAAGGGAAGAAATTTCAAGAGAAATCAGTAAACATCTCAAGGCAAATGAAAATGAGAACACAACATATCAAAATTTATGGGATGCAGCAAGGGCAGTGCTGAGAGGGAAATTTATTGCCCTCAATGTTTATATTAAAAAAGAAGAACAAAAATCAAGGGATTAACTACTCACCTGGAGTAACTAGAGAAATAATAGCAAACTAGCCCCAAAGCAAACACAAGGAAAGAAATAACAAAGATTAGAGCAGAAATACATGAAATTGAGAATATGAAAACAATAGAGAGAATAAATAAAACAAGAAGCTGGTTCTTTGAGAAAATCAATAAATTAATGAACCCTTGGCAGAGAAAAAAAGATAAAGGCTGCAAATAAATACAATCAGAAATAGGAGGGGGGACATAAATAATGACCCTGCAGAAATAAAGAAGATAATGAGAGGATACTCTGGGCATCTATATGCTAACAAACTAAACAATGTAGACAAAATGGACAACTTCCTAGTAAAGTGTGAATAACCAACACTGACTCAAGAAGAAATGGCATATGAAAAGATGATCAACTTCACTAGGTATTAGGAAAATGCAAATCAAAACCACAAAGAGATACCATCTCACATCTAGAATGGCCACTATCAAAAAAACAGAAAACTATAAATGCTGGAGAAGTGTGGAGAAATAATACACTTATTCACTGTTGCTGGGAATATAGAATGGTGCAGCTACTCTGGAAGGCAGTTTGGAAGTTCCTCGGGAAGCTAACTATATAACTGTCTTATGACCTAGCAATCTCATTACTAAGTATGTATTCAGAAGAACTGAAAGCCAGGACATGGACAGATATTTGCAAACTGATGTTTATAGCAGCATTATTCACACTTGTCAAGAAATGGAAGCAACCCAAATATCCATCAATGGACAGTGGACAAACAAACTGGGTATATACATATGATGGAATATTACGTAGCTGTGAGTCAGAATAAAGTCACGATGCATGCAACAACATGGATGAAAATTGAGGACATTATATTGAGTGAATAAGCAAGAAACAAAAGGAAAAATACTGTAGGTCTCACTAATACGAACTAACATTACTGAGCAAACTTTGAGAGTTAAAGTTGAGTAACACATGTTATTGAAAGCTATAAAGAGGGTAGAATTTGGGCACTTGATGCTGAAGAAGTACAGAATATTTAAGAAGATTGATTGTAAAGATCCAGGAATGGCTAGCACAATGCTATGTGATGGTTGCAAAATATAGTATGCACAACGAACAAAGCTAAAAGTGAGTATGGTTGAAAGAGGAATGCTCAGGGTATGTATGACACCAGAAGGAAAGATACAGGATAAAAACTATGACTGTATAACAGCGAAATTTAGAGTGCACAATGGTGGTGATTAAATACACAAATACAAGAAAGTTTTTACTTGAGGGTTAAAAATGTGATGGTGTTCTAGTTTGCTAGCTGCCAGAATGCAATATACCAGAAACGGAATGGCTTTTAAAAAAGGGGAATTTAATGAGTTGTTAGTTTACAGTTCTAAGGCTGAGAAAATGTCCCAATCAAAGCAAGTCCATAGAAATGTCCAATTTAAGGCATCCAGGGAAAGATACCTTGGTTCAAGAAGGCCGATAAAGTTCGGGGTTTCTCTCTCATCTGGAAAGGCACATGGTGAACACAGTCACAGTTTCTCTCTTGGTTGAAAGGGCACGTGGCAAGCAAGGCATCATCTGCTACTTTCTCTCCTGGCTTCCGGTTTCATGACGCTCCCTGGGAGGCGTTTTCCTTCTTCTTCTCCAAAGGTCGCTGGCTGGTGGGCTCTCTGCTTCGTAGTGTTGCTCTCTCTGAATCTCTCATTCTCCAAAATGTTTCCTCTTTTATAGGACTTCCAAAACTAATCAAGACCCACTCAAATGGGTGGAGACATGTCATCCCCTAATCCAGTTTAACAACCATTCCTAACTAAATCACATCGACCAGGGAGATGATCCAATCACAGTTTCAAACATACAGTATCGAATAGAGATTATTCTACCTTTACGAAATGGGATTTATATTAAAATATGGCTTTTCTTAGGGGGCAGCACGCTTCCTTCCCAACCAGCACAGATGGCAAATGGAAAAAACACAATGCAACCTCGAGTCTATGGTTAGCAGCAACACTGTGGTGTTCTTTTATTAATAGTCACAAAGGCAATATACCAATGTTAAACTCTGAGAATTGAATTTGAGTATATAGGTTATCGGGGAATAAAAAGTGGACAGAGATTGGGCAATCGATGATTAAGGACTAGAGAATGTTTGAATAAAGGCGTAATTTAGGCGTAAAGGTGCCTAAATTGTAAGCTCTTACAACTGTCACATCTATTCCTGTGTTTTAACTGTCATTTCTAAATTTTGAGATGTACTCTTTGTGTATAATCGGGTAGTTCCCTGGAACACTGGGTATCTGTATGAAACCTGAGATCCAGAGATAGAGTCCTGCAGCTCTGAAGGTCAGCAATTACTTCACACAGCAACTGGTATAGAAGGTGGAAAAGAGATCCAACTCCAATTAGAGAAATGAATGAATGGACCTGGTTAGAATCAAGGTAAATCAGAATACAGAGTAAAGGATGATATTGTCTGTATTTTAAAATTTCAGTTTCTGTGTGAGTCTGAAGGAAGAGATGATTATTTGGTATAAAATTTAAAATTTCTGTAGCACACTAATTTAACTTTTCTGCTCAGCTTAATTACATGGAACCTAGAGTAAGGAATGAGATCTTATCATTCTGTACAGGTTAAATAATACCCAGATACATTCCATAATATTGTGGGCAGAAAATTTAAAAAGTATTTCAAAGTCCCCTTGAGGGACTGGGGAAAAATGTGGAACTATTAAACTTCCGCACCTGGGGAATTCCTGATACTCTCTCAAGCATTAGGGAACCCCAATTTAATAAGCCAAGCCCTCAATCTTGAGGCTTGCCTTTATGAAACTTGTTTCTGCAATGGCAGAGTTAGGCCTGCTTGTAATTATGCCTGAATCAACCCCAGAGAGCCTCTTTTGTTGCTCAAATGTGGCCTCTCTCTTTTTTTTTTTTTTTTTTTTAATTTTTTTTTATTAATCAAAAAAAAGAAAAGAAATTAACACAACATTTAGAAATCATTCCATTCTACACATGCACTCAGTAATTCTTAGTATCATCACATAGATGTATGATCATCATTTCTTAGCACATTTGCATCGATTTAGGAAAAGAACCAGCAAAACAACAGAAAAAGATATAGAATGTTAATATAGAGAAGAGAATTAAAATAATAATACTAGGGCGGGCCGCGGTGGCTCAGCGGGCAAAGTGCTTGCCTGCTATGCCGGAGGACCTCGGTTCGATTCCCGGCCCCAGCCCATGTAACAAAAACGGAGAAACAGAATACAATAAAACAAGAAAATGTTTAAAAATGTTTCCCTTTCTTCCTTCCTTCCTTCCTTCTATCCTTCCTTCCTTCTCTCTGTCTTTCCTTTAAAAAAAAAAAATAATAATAATAATAATAATACTAATAAAAAAATATATATATATAAAAAGGAAAAAGAAAAAAACAAAAATAGAAGATACAAACAAACAAACAAAAAACTATATTTCAGGTGCAGCTTCATTCAGTGTTCCAACATAGTTACATTACACTTAGGTATTATTGTCCTGTCCATTTTTGAGTTTTTGTATCTAGTCCTGTTGCACAGTCTGTATCCCTTCAGCTCCAATTACCCATTATCTTACCCTGTTTCTAACTCCTGCTGGTCTCTGTTACCAATGATATATTCCAAGCTGATTCTCCAATGTCGGTTCACATCAGTGGGACCATACAGTATTTGTCCTTTAGTTTTTGGCTAGACTCACTCAGCATAATGTTCTCTAGGTCCATCCATGTTATTACATGCTTCATAAGTTTAGTCTGTCTTAAAGCTGCATAATATTCCATCGTAGGTATACGCCACAGTTTGTTTAGCCACTCGTCTGTTGATGGACATTTTGGCTGTTTCCATCTCTTTGCAATTGTAGATAATGCTGCTATAAACACTGGTGTGCAAATGTCCGTCTGTGTCTTTGCCCTTAAGTCCTTTGAGTAGATACCTAGCAGTGGTATTGCTGGGTCGTAATCCATTCTGCCAGTCTATGTCTTTTGATTGGGAAATTCAGTCCATTACCTTTTAGTGTTATTACTGTTTGGATAATATTTTCCTCTACCATTTTGGCTTTTGTATTATATATATCATATCTGATTTTCCTTCTTTCTACACTTTACTCCATATCTCTCTCTTCTGTCTTTTCGTATCTGACTCTAGTACTCCCTTTAGTATTTTTTGCAGAGCTGGTCTCTTGGTCACAAATTCTCTCAGTGACTTTTTGTCTATAAATGTTTTAATTTCTCCTTCATTTTTGAAGGACAATTTTGCTGGATATAGAAGTCTTGGTTGGCAGTTTTTCTCTTTTAGTAATTTAAATATATCAACCCACTGTCTTCTAGCTTCCATGGTTTCTGCTGAGAAATCTACACATAGTCTTATTGGGTTTCCCTTGTATGTGACAGACTGTTTTTCTCTTGCTGCTTCCAAGATCCTCTCTTTCTCTTTGACATCTGACATTCTAACTAGTAAGTGTCTTGGAGAATGCCTATTTGGGTCTATTCTCTTTGGGGTGCGCTGCACTTCTTGGATCTGTAAATTTAGGTCTTTCATAAGAGTTGGGAAATTTTCAGTGATAATTTCTTCCATTAGTTTTTCTCCTCCTTTTCCCTTCTCTTCTCCTTCTGGGACACCCACAACACGTATATTTGTGCGCTTCATATTGTCATTCAGTTCCCTGATCCCCTGCTCAAGTTTTTCCATTCTTTTCCCTATAGTTTCTGTTTCTTTTTGGAATTCAGATGTTCCATCCTCCAGTTCACTAATTGTAGCTTCTGTCTCTTTAGATCTACCATTGTAGGTATCCATTGTTTTTTCCGTTTTTTCTTCTTTGTCCTTCACTCCCATAAGTTCTGTGATTTGTTTTTTCATATTTTCTATTTCTTCTTTTTGTTCAGCCCATGTCTTCTTCATGTCCTCCCTCAATTTATTGATTTGGTTTTTGAAGAGTTTTTCCATTTCTGTTCGTATATTCAGCATTAGTTGTTTCAGCTCCTGTATCTCATTTGAACTATTGGTTTGTTCCTTTGACTGGGCCATATCTTCAATTTTCTGAGCGTCATCCATTATTTTCTGCTGGTGTCTGGGCATTTGATCAGATTCCCTGGGTGTGGGACCTGGCTGGTTGAAAGGTTTTTCTGTGTAATCTCTGGGCTCTGTTTTTCTTTTCCTGCCCAGTAGGTGACGCCCGTGGCGCTCGTCTGTCTGCGGGTCCCGAGTCTCGCAGTTGGCCCAGGAAACCGAGCGCGTGGAGAGGGGGTCGCTGGCCGCCGCGGCTTGGGGGAGTGCTGGTCCAAATTGCCCAGCTGGCCCGAGACACCAAGCGTGGCGGGAGGGCCCCGCTATCCAACGTTCCCAGTCGGACCAGGAAGCCACGTGTGTGGAAGGGACCCCGGTCACCAGCCGCCCCAGCCGGGAAAACGCGCACCCCTCGGGTATCTCACCGCAGCGGATTCTCCCTGCCCGTTCAGCCGTTCCAGAATGGGGTACGCTGTCTTTTTGGTCTCTGTCGTGGCTCCGGGAGCTGTTTCGTATTGTTTCTGTTTCTTTAGTTGCTTTTCTGGAGGAGGAACTAAGACCCGCGCGTCTTACTAAGCCACCATCTTCTCCGGAAGTGGCCTCTCTCTTTAAGCCAACTCTGCAAATAAACTCACTACTCACCAACCCCCTGTGTGTGACATGACTCCTAAGGATTAGTCTGGCCCTCACATTGTGGGATTGAGAATGCCTTCTTATCCAAAGGGGTAGAACATATGGAACAAGATAAAGTCTCAGTGGCTAAGTTACTCAAGAGGTCATTCTGGAGGTTATTCTTATCCAAGCTTTAACCAGATCATTCCAAACTACCGAAGTATGCCAAGCCCCAACGAACGGTATTCCTAAAAACCCTAGGGAGTGCCCTAGGCTCTATGTAAGTCTCTATAAAAGTTTCACTTAGTAATTTTATGTTTTCAGAAACCTAAGGCCCCCAGATTGATCCTATGCCAATTAGGCCCTGAAACCCAGAGGTACCAGTCTTTCCAAGAACATCAACCAGTTTCATTCCTCTACCCCATAAGGTCAACACCCCTTTCCAGTACAAAGAAGTTAAAATAGTCATTGTCCAAATAGCCCTGAAGATGGAGAGAAAGATCAAATGAGAGGGAGGAGTAAATCCTAATCACTGAGGAGTAAGGGTTTAACAAATAACTGTGACAACTGACTCTTCATATAGATATTTCTTTTTAGTGTCTAGTGTTTTAGAAAAGCCAGAAGGAACACCTGAAGTTGTTGACCTGTAATGCAGTAACTCTGGCCTTTGATAATATTGTATAATTATAATGTTTAAAAAAAGTTATTACCCATGTTTGTGTGAATCTACTACTGCTGGATGTTTTGTTCCATTCCACTGATACATATATATATATATATACACATCACAATACTACACTGTCTTAGCTAACCTACCCTAGTGCAAGTCTTAAAAGTGGGTAGACGGGCGGGCCGCGGTGGCTCAGCGGGCAAAGTGCTTGCCTGCTATGCCGGAGGACCTCGGTTCGATTCCCGGCCCCAGCCCATGTAACAAAAACGGAGAAACAGAATACAATAAAACAAGAAAATGTTTAAAAATGTTTCCCTTTCTTCCTTCCTTCCTTCCTTCTATCCTTCCTTCCTTCTCTTTGTCTTTCCTTTAAAAAAAAAAAAAAAAAAAAAAAAAAAAGTGGGTAGAGTCCAATACTAGTGGTCAATAAAAGGGTGGGGTAAGAAGTATGGGATGTGTGGAGTTTTCTTTTTTCTTCTTATATTTTTCTGGAGTAATGCAAAAGTTCTTAAAATGGTCATGGTGATGAATACACAACTATGTAATGATACTGTAAACCAATGATTGTATACTTTGGATGGATTGTATAGTGTGTGAATATATTTCAATAAAATTACATTTTAAAAAGGAGGATAAACAAATTTCTACTCATCAGCTAAGGAAACAAAATGAATATGAATTTATGTTAAATTTTTCTTTTCATTAAAAATACAGAACAGAAAATATTACATGATACCCTTTTTTTTGGAAATTTGAAAATAGACAAAATTAATATATGGTGTTAGAAATCAGAAGAATGGTTGCCTACAAGGGCTTGGGAGTGGATACAAACTAGAAAGACACACAGAGAAATTCCTGGGTTCTTGGAACTTCTCCACATCTTGACTGGGGCACTGGCTATGTGGATGTGGATATTTGTCAGAAATCTTTGAATTATCCAGCTGAGATCTTTGCATTTTAACTGTATATAAATATTCTTCAATACAATGAAATGAAATAAAGTTTTTAAAAAAATAGAGGGGAAATATCAAAATAGAACCAAGGCAGATAATCTACTCATTGCTTAGGCAGAGGGAGTGTCCTTATCTGTGAAAAGTCTCTATCTCATACAGAAAGACCCTCTGCCCTAGAAAAGCCATTTATTAATCCTGATCATTGATCTCTATTCAGTACTTTGGTCAGAAACTTGATTAGGTTATGCCCCAGAGATATGACTCACCCAATTGTGGGTATTATCAGTTGAGGGAGATGCGACTCTACCCATTCCAGGTAGGACTTGATTACTTTACTGGAATCCTTTAAAAGTGGAAGCATTGGGCGGGCCGCGGTGGCTCAGCGGGCAAAGTGCTTGCCTGCTATGCCGGAGGACCTCGGTTCGATTCCCGGCCCCAGCCCATGTAACAAAAAACGGAGAAACAAAATACAATAAAACAAGAAAATGTTTCCCTTTCTTCCTCCCTTCCTTCCTTCTATCCTTCCTTCCTTCTCTCTGTCTTTCCTTTAAAAAAAAAAAAAAAAAAAAAAAAAAAAAGTGGAAGCATTTTGGAAAGAGCCATGAAGCAGAGAACCCACACAGCCTGAGACCTTTGGAGATGAAGAAGGAATATGCACCCGGGGGGGCTTCATGAAACAAGAAGCCTCAAGGGAAAGCCAGCAGACATCACCATATTCACCACATGCCTTTCCCGTTGAGAGAGAAACCCTGAACATCATCGGCCTTCTTGAACCAAGGTATCTTTCCCTGGATGCCTTAGATTGGACATTTCTATATCCTTTCTTTAATTTGGACATTTTTCATGGCCTTAGAACTGTAAACTAGCAACTTCTTAAAGTCCCCTTTTTTAAAAAAAAGCTATTCTGTTTCTAGTATATTGCATTCCGGCACCTAGCAAACTATGACACCCTCTGAGAGCTTTAACATGAAAAAAAAAAATTGGGTCTAATAAACTTCCTCCTGGATTTTATTTCTTAGAACAAAACTTATTTTGTTTTTCAAGAATTCCTGAATATACAAGAAAATCAACACAATATGAATAAAATCTCTATATACAACTTTCACATCAAACTTCTTTTCCTCCTTTCCCCAGAATCTATCACACAACCACTACTGTTTCATATAAACATATTATATAGTAATTTTAATTTGACATAATGTATCTTTCAACCCCATTTATTTTATATAATTTGTTAAGAACATCAGTATCATCAAACAGAGGCAAATGGCTTATGATAAAATTAATATACCCAGTCTGCATCCCCCCATCCCCATGTTAGTAATTAAGTTCACCAATTATTTTTCTTCATGTGTAATTGCGTTTGGATGTGTGACTGAAGATGGTTAACAATAAGTAAAGAATAAAATTAAAAAGTTGATTCATATGTGCTACTTTTCAGTATCATTAAATTTTCTTAGTTTCTACAAACCTGAAAAGATCATTGTGTAGACAGTGATCTGACAGATGACAGCAAGGCGAGCCCAAGGCAAAACCATCTTCAAACTCACCTTTCTAAGATGTTTTCCCCATTCATGGCACTCTTCCTTTACTTCTCATCCCACAAAGACTCAACTCTTCATGTGATAATAGTGTCAACCAGAGTAGACAAAAGCAATATTCTGACTGGTGGAACAGAGAGCTTCAACTTGCCACTCGGGGTAGAGGATTTGGTGATAGCTATACTTATTGCTCAAAATTCTACATTTATGAAAATGTGCCTACCTCATTCTAAACGTACCCACAGAGAAATGGATTCTAGTTCCCCAGCTTTCATTCAGCTATTTGACTATGACACATCATTTATCCTATCACCTGTAAAAGGCCCTAATTCAACAATGGTTGAGTGAAACTAATATGAGTTAAATGCCTAATCAAGAGGAAAACAGCATAAAATTGTAAAAAATTGCATTACACAGCAAAGGGAATTACTGAAAAATCATGTTACGTTAAAAGTTTAAGGTCATAGTTATATAACTCAGATTTATAACATTCAGCAGAAGCTGAGATGTTTTTCTGTTCCTTCCCTTTATTCAGTTTTGGCATAATAAAAGGAGTATGAACCACAGTCAGCAGACCTGGGCTTAAATTCCATTTCTGGCTAACCAGAGTTGACTTATTATAAAACAAGAGTACTATTTACAGCTTTCTAGAATTGTTCCAAGGATGATACAAGATAATGCGTGTGAAGCGTATAGCCGACGTCTGGGTATACAGTAGATTCTTAATAAATAATAGCTTCCAATACAAAATAAAAATGGATATTTTCATTTATTCTGTTTCAACAATAGATATCAGGTTAAAAAAAAAAGATAGCATCTTAGTCTTTAAAAACCCCTCAGAACCCGGTAATTTCCCAAGACCAAAATTGGCAAGAGATAAATCCTAGAAGAATATTGGAAGGAAGAGAGAAAAGAAAGCATCGATCTGGAAATCTAACACACTTTAAGATAATGGTAACGAGAATATGAAGACCTGAGGGCTGAAGCTGAAGCAGAAATAAAGGGATAAAAAAAAAACCCACATTTGTTTTTGGTTCTAATTTTCCATGAAAAAATATCCTTACTGAAAAATGCAATTTTTTTGTTTTCCTTTTATTGTTGTTGATGCAAACATTGACCATCTCCATAAGGGCATGATACTTTATTCAAATAAAAGAAGGCTCATATTTTGTTCAAAACATAACAATCTTGGATAAACCCCAGGAAAAAAGGTCCAAGCTCTCCCTAAATCAATTCCTTGTTTCCATTGTTCAAGAAGGAATTCTGAATTGGATAAAACTTGGGGGTGCCCTAAGGTGACATTCTCACCTTGTCATGGTAAAAGGCTCATCGGGAAGCAGATGCCTCAGCATACTGAACCTCTAACTGGCAGTTTAGAAGCATAAAGAAGTGTTGAGTGGTGAACATAAAAATTATTCTTCTCAAGTGAGAGGTCACATAATTCTAGCCTGTGCCTCAAAATGCCAAAACTGACTTTAAAAAGAAAGAAATACATCAAACTTGTTATGGTAACACTGTATCCTCCTATCCAAAATAATCACTCAACTAAATTCAGCCACCTTCTAATGAATCAGTTGGACACTCTAATTTTACATGTAGAAAAACATCCTTGGTAACTTACCTTGGAACTTCAAGGAAAGAAATAGAAATCTATAAATTCTTTAGGAAACATATTCCAGGTTCTTATGTCCACATCAATCCCAAAAAAAGTGATGTTGGCTCACTGAAACAGATAGAATTATATGAGTTCCCTAAAAATTATTGTTGCCATAGCTCTCTGGATATTTCAACTGAATGATTTTCAGGCTTAAATTATCCTGGTGATTACCCTAAAGACACATTTCAATTTTCAAAAACACATAGAAGTTTATCCCAGCATCTAGTTTGAATTCATCCTATTGTGATGTTTTCTTCTCTCATTAGGAAAATGAGGAAATGCTGCTTTCTAACAAATTTCACTGGGAAAATCACTTTGTATATGACCCCCGATTTCTAAGGAACTAATCAATCAATTCAATTTACTATCACCAAGAATAGCTAAAGTATTTAACTTAGTCTGACTTCTGACCCTAAAAATAATTCTTTTCTTTTCCAGCATTTCTTAGTCAAGAATTTCCATGATATCTAAAATGGTCTAATTGCCAGCATTCCAGAAAAGACCAGTAATTCAACAAGGCCTAAAACTGCATGACCACAGTTGCATTCTTTATTTTAAGAAATTTCCTTTAAATGTCAATGCCAAAAGACCAAGACAATTTGCAAGGGTAGTTCAGTGGCAGAATTTGCACCTGCTGTGCGGGATACCTGGGTTCGATTCCTGGTTCATGCACTTCCCCCCCCCCCAAAAAAAAACAAACAAGCAAAACAAATAAAAAATAAGCAAACAAACAAAAATTCAACAAATGGTGCCACAATAATGGGATACCCACATGGAAAAATAATGAAATGTGACCCTGCCATAGAGCATACAAAAAAAAAGGCAATGCCTTTGGGAAGGATAATTCTTTTAAATTGTGAATTAAATAAATGGTTTCAAAATTTACCAAAGTTCCTAGCTACCTGGGAACTTTGATAACTTGCAGATTTCCAGGGTCTCCAGATGTTCTGACGAGTAAGGTTTGGGAATCAATATTTTTAACAAACTTTCCAGGTAACACTGAGGAGCTGGTCCATGGACTGTATTTTGAGAAACAAGCCAGAATAGGACTGAAATATGGATCCATTCTTAACAGTTTTGATGGGGAAAAAAGCAGACTGTGCATGAAGCCTCTGGGTTCCTACAGAGAGGAGAGAAAAGGAGCTGGTAATAGTGTACAACAATACAGAATTCAGGGCCTGCAGGAAGAGATAAGATAAATGTCACCTTAAAAAAACAGAGATCATGTCAGACTGGCAGTGGCTTATTCCTGGTGCTGTGATACCGTCCCTCACCCCACACTCTTCTTTTCAAATGTGAAAACCGTGACAGCTGAAGTGTCACATACCTGGTACCAAAATATAAAGCTTAGCAAATACAACTCCAGAATTTATAATGTTTTGGATCCTTAAATTAGAGTTTAGCCCCATAATACATGCTAGACTTCTAAGGGTCCTTATTTATGAAGAAAAATATGAAAAAAACATGGGGACCAAAGTTGTGACCAAGACAGTTTACAAGGTAGATTTGTTTGTGAAGGAGGCTGAATCTGCCTAAGTTATTGTCCTCCAGACATGATAATATTTATAGCACCACTCGTGCTCTGCAACCAATAAAAAGGGCCTAAAAAGGCATCCTGCGCAAAACTTATATTAATGTAAAGGTATTGGTAAAAAGGAAAGTGCAAATGAGTTAAGAAATTCACTGTTATACAAAGTCCAACAATACCTGGAACTCAAATATTTTGTCCCTTCTATAGGTAATTTTATAAATATATGTGCCTTGTACATAGAGAGATACTATATCGCTCTGCAGGTAATTGTAAATGATTGCCAAAGTAAAGCATAAATCCAGGAGAAACTTAGGCCTGTAAGAAGCAAGGTTATAAATCTGAACCTCCTGACACCTAAGGTTGAATTTTCAGCTGATGTATTTCATAGATAATATTACAAAAGAAGACTTTTTTTAACTTTCTTTATTAATTAAGAACTTTAAATTATGACCAAATATACAAAATGAAAGACAAAGAATTCCAAACAGCCAATGCTATTGTGTGCTTTTTCTATAGAAGATGAATGTGCTATAAAACTGAGGTGTCTCTAGAGCTGTAACATTTATCAAGCCCCAACAGTAATATCTATTTGTGTTTCATTTGCAACAGGCAGCATTGAAGGTTCTAATATAAAAATAAAAATAGCAACTATTCATCAGGCACTACTATTTGTCACAAGCTGTGTATCTTAGTTCCCAGATCATGACAAATATCACACAATGAGTTGGCTTAAACAACTGGAATTCAGTGACTCGGATTTCAGAGGCTAGAAAGCTTGCTCCTTCCCAAGGTCGGTAGCATCCTGGCTGGTGGACAATCCTTAGGTTCCTTAGCTTTCCAGGCACATAGAGATGCCCTCTCCTTTCTCTTTCAGGTTCCACCAACTTCCAGATTCTGGCCCCTCCCCATGGCTTTCTCCTAAAGCCTTCAGTAATAAAAATAAGATCTAACCTGATTCAGTTGACCACAGCTTAACCAAATAACCTCTTCCAAAGGTCCTATTTATAAGAGGTTCACACCCACAGGAATGGGATTAAGATTAAGAACTGGGGTATGTAATTCAACCTACCACACAAGGCTAAGAGAGTTATATGCTCTAACCAACTTAAGCCTTACAATATCGCTGGAAGGAAGAAAGTGCCATTCTCTTCTTTTTAAAGAAGAAGACACTGAACCTCTGAAAGATTAAGTAATCTCATAAATCATACAGCTAGTAAGTGATACAGTTAGGTTTCAAACCTGACTTCAAACAGTGCTATATCATCTTTTCACTCTGGTAAAAAGTATCACTGTCTCAACATCCATCTTACTTTGGCTAAACCACTTGTGTCAATACCGACCTCTGGCCTAATTAATAAGCAGCTTTCCAGCCCTAGGACATTAACTCGCCAGAACTCAAGCCAGCATCTGTGGCCACCACCCACAAAACCCACAAACCTCACCGCAAATCCACAGCTGCTCTGAAATGATAAGCCAACCTACCCCAGTGCCCACAGAGCCCACAGAGCCCCCAATACAGTGCCTTTCCCTTTTAGCACAAGTTTGCAAAATCAATTCTTAACTCTTGAGGGAAATCTACTAACCCCCACCCCAGGACCACAATAAAGGCAAGTCCATGGGCCCCTCTTGCTTGGCTTGTGTGCTCCCCATCCACCCTTCATGTGGCATATCCCCCTACCCCTACCCCTACCCCTACCCCTACCCCTACCCCTACCCCTACCCCTACCCCTACCCCTACCCCTACCCCTACCCCTACCCCTACCCCTACCCCTACCCCTACCCCTACCCCTACCCCTACCTCCCTCTATTTTGGCCTCTGTTTCCCTCTTCGTCACACCCAACATCTGACCTCCACCTGGACCCAAATTTAAAATTCCAACTTAAGTAATCTGAAACAACCACACTTCCTTAATATAGAGAAGTCAATAATCATATAAGTTTCTCTAATCACTTATGTGGTTATGGAAGGACAAACAGGAGGGCAAAAAAACAACCACAATAAATAGACTCTTCAACAACTAAAAGCTGCATCTAGATCTAAGAAGAATAAAATTTGAAATGAAGTGCATGCATCTTAAAATGGAGAACTACAGCCATTCTTCCTCATTCACTGAAGGCTGATATTTTGCTAAAGCATTCTATTTATGATCAGCCATCATCCTGGGTGATTTCATGGCCCGTGAGGAAGACCCATATGTTCTTCAACCTCTTAGTCTCTAGTGTCCTCCTCCATAGGATCTTCACCCACCATTCCCATGGTTACATTCACAGCAGCTGACTAAAAGACCACCCAGAGATCCCACATTCTGAGCTCAACTCTTCTTTATGTAGCTGATCCTACTCCAAACCCCAGAGTATTGACCCCCTAGGCTTTCTCCCAATCTGTGAACTTGCTGTTTCCTTCACTCCCCTCCTTACCTGTCTTAGATTACATTGTACATCACTTTGATAATATCTTTTATATTCCCCTAAGCACTCTAGACCTTCTATCTCTTTGTTACATTCATCTGACAAAAGTCCAACCCTGGATGAACAAGAGTCTCCACTTTACCTACTCCTAGACCCAAGCACCTGAATGCTACTGGAAAAATGCTCAACAAGATGGGTCAATTATTCTATAAATTCATGATCACTCAACTTGAAAGCAATCTCAGTTCTTCCCATCAATCCTGTGATGTTGCTCCTTTTATACATATTTTTGAAATTTCTTGGCTCACCTCAAATCTCTAAACTCTCCCTCCTCGAGTGCCCCTTTACTTTTATCATATATCTCATCTCTTATTTACAGAGAAATTACAATCTATTAGACAAGAGCTCACCTTCCAATTGCAAATATACTAACTGATTACATCTTTCCCATATCATTTTTCTCTCCAGTTAAAATATAGAAATGGCCCCTGCTCCCACTTAAGGTTATATTCCCACCTCTATTTGAGTACCAGCATCTCTCACTTTCCCAGGAGCTCCTCATAATAATCTTTTTTCTCTTTTAGATATTCAAACTCTTCCTGACTGGATTTTTTTCCATTAGCTTTTTTTAATACAAAATAAAATACTTTTATTTGTATAGCAAAGACTAAGCAAAAGATGACATAAGGTTAACAGAGTTGATGTCAAGACAAAATGTCTTATTGAGGTTTTAAAGCTACAAATGATCCTTTAAAATGAATCTTAAGCTTGATGTGTTCAGGTGAGTTTCAGTTATGGTTTCTTTCCATTAATCTTCATTATCTCGCTCTCTCTTTTCTTTTTTTTTTGCTCTTTTTCCGGACTAGAAATTGGTAGCTCTTCCTCATAAAGTAGTTCTTCCTTAATACATTTTTTCTTTTATCCTTTTTCATGGAGTCTTTTTACCACTATTATCTCTTCTTCCTCTTCTTTTTCCACTTCTTCTTCAACTTTGATTTTAATCTTGGCATCTTCGATTTTAATCTTGGCTTTCTTTTCAGTAGCTTCCTCATCTTTATCTACCTGTTCTATTTTTCATTTTTTAGAACAGGTTGACAGTGTAGAGTCACCAGAAAGTTCATAAGTCTTCACTTCATTTTATGTTCATACTTGTCTGTTTTTGCTAGTGCCTTTCCATTCCACTAATTTTTCTTATGCCTCTATCTTCTAAGGACCTCAACCTGGTCTCATAATTTGGCTCTGTTCTTAACTCCCCTTGCAGAACTAGAATCCTCACCAAAATCATCAAAATGGATAGCCAAAACAGTTTTGGCTGCCAGCATTCAAGAAATCTGTCCTTTGTGTTTGGGATTTGTCTGCCCTACAAGTGAAACATGATAAATGAGACCATCCAGACTTGAGGGTCCAATAATTTTTAAATACTTCCAATTATCTCCATTACAAAAGAAAACTCATTGAACTATCATCCCCCTCTTCCACCAGCTCTTATCTTTCTATTCCCCTCAAAGCCAAAATCTCAAAATAATGGTTGCTATTTGCTGTCTCCATTTCCTCATTTCCCACTGACTCTTCAATCTACTCCAATCTTCCTTTCGATCTCATTACTCCACAAAACCAGCTCTCATGAAGACCATCAACAATGACATGATCATATTTCCTTGGTCTCCAAGCATCACTAAACATCCTCCTCATTCAAACACTCTTCCTTTGATTATTATGACACATATTTTCTAAGTTTTCCTCCTAACATTCTGACCACTCCTTTTCCATCTTCTCTCCAGTCTCATCCTCTCCTCTCTGATCATAAAATACCAGTTTCTGGAAGCTAGGTACCAGGCCCTCTCTTCTCACTCTATATTCTCTCTCTAGGTGAACTCATCCAAAGACCATCTCCTTAATTATCACCTATATGCAGCTAAATAATTTGCCATTTTATTTCTTCAATCCAAAAAACATTTCCCCTGTATCCCAAACTGTATGTACAATTGTCAACTTGACATCTATACTTTAGAGTCTCAAAAGCAACTCAGACCCAACTTTTTCAAAACAAAACTCATGGTAGGTCCTCAATAATGTTTGGTGAATTAAGGCACACAGATAGCACTGCCAACATGCAGGAGAACTGAGCCCAGAAGAGAGAGAGCAATTTCAAGCATCACTTGTAGAAGCAGATTTATTTGTATAGAAGACAGACTGTACACTACATTCAGAGATATATACAATTACAATTTTAATGAGAATGAACAAAATGAGGATAAAAATTATGGGGGTCTGTGTCAGTTTGAATCTGTAGTGAACCCCAGAAAACCCATGTCCTTTAGTCCTCATTCAATACTACTAGCTGGGAGCATTTTGATTATTCCAGTGGAGATGTAACCCACCCAATTGTGGGTGGTAACTTTTGATCAGAGAGCTTCCATGGAGTTGTGACTTCACCCATTAATCCTTTAAGAGAGGAAACATTTTAGATAAAGTCCCTTTTCCAGAGCCATGAGAAAGCCAGCAGATGCTGCCATGTTCGCCATGTGCCCTTCCAGCTGAGAGAGAAATGCTGAACATCATTGGCCTTCTTGAACCAAGGTATCTTTCCCTGGATGCCTTATATTGCACATGTCTATAGACTTGTTTTAATTGGGACATTTTCTTGGCCTTAGAATTGTAAACTAGCAACTTATTGAATTCCCCCTTATAAAAACATTCCATTTCTGATATATTACATTCCAGCAGCTAGCAGACTAGAACAAGGTTGTTAGAGAAATGCAAACTAAACCACAATGAGATATCAACTCACACCAACTAGGATACTAGTATTTAAATAAATAAATAAAAGGATGTGAATATGTGGAAAATGGGAACCCCTGCACTTTACTTATATGAATGTAAAATGGTGCAGCCACTGTGGAAAGCCATTAAGTTCCTCCGTAAGTTAAACATAGAATTACCATATGACTCAGTAATTCCATTCCTGGATATATACCCAAAAGAATTGAAAACAGGTGTTCATACAGAAACTTGTACACTAATGTTCATAGCAGCACTATTCACAATAGCCAAAAGGTTGAAACAACACAAATGTCCATTAACAAATGAATGGATAAACAAAATGTGGTATATCCATACACTCGAATATTATGCAGCCATAAATAGGAATGAAATACTGATAGAAAATACAATGTAGATGAAACTTGAAAACACTGTGCTAAGTTAAAGAAGCCATATATAAAAGGCCAAATATTGTATGATTCTATTTATATGAAATATACAAAAAAGCAAAAAGCATAGAGACAGAAAGCAGATTAGTGATTGACAGAGGCTAAAGGATGAGGGGGAAATAGGGAAGGACTGCTTAATGGTTGCAGAATTTCCTTTGGGGGTGATGAAAATGTATTGGAACCACATAATGGTGATGCCTGCACAACACCATGAAAGTACCAAATGTTACAAATAACATACAAATGATATGTTATGTGTATTTTGCTACAATACAATTAACTAATTGATTAAAAGTGAAAATAAATAAAGGGTGAGGAAAGGGGAAATGAATAACTAAAAATCAGACTAAACCTAGAGGAAGTAATGATACCCAATTAAAGATGGCACAAATAACATACGGATGTTCATCAGTTGCTTAAGAGATTTAGATTTAGGTAATCCAACTAATGTCAATCAATCAATAATGGCATCCATGAGTTGATTTAGAGCAATCTTCACAATGTGTCTTCTTCTTAAAAATGAATACAGCTTTGAGCCTGCCCACGCCAAAAAAAAATTTTTTAATTAATTAATTAATACAGCTTTCTCCTGCATTCTTGCTTTTCTTTAATATTTGTTGAAGATGGCCAGAAGAGTTCAGGCCAAGAAAGGTAGCCAAGCAAGGTGACATTTCTGCCAGGACTGGGAGTTTGTTTACAGGCAGGGAAACTGATCAAATAAGTGAATATATCTTGAATATTGGGAGCAAGTTTTCTCACTGTCAAAGAAGGGAGTCAAAATATGAAAGAGAGAAGTCTAGAATACCCCTCTGGTATTAAATTGGAATTGAAGATATTTAAATGACCTCATGGTTTTCAATACATATAGAAATATAGAGAAATACATATAGATGTAAATATATATAGTCAATGGATCCATAGTTTTTAAACTTAAGCATGCATCAGAATCACCTGGAAGGCCTGTTAAAATACAGTTAACTGAGCTCAACCCCAGAGTTTCTGATTCAGTAGGTCTGGGGTAGAACTTGAGAATTTGCATTTCTGACATCTTACTAGGTATTTCAGTTTGCTAAAGCTAACTGCAATATACCAGAATGCAATATACTAGAAAAGAGTTGACTTTTACAATGGGGATTTATTCACTGTCAAATTTACAGTTCTAGGGACATGAACATGTCCAAATTAAGGTATCAACAGGATGATACTTTCTCTGAAGAAAGGCAGCTGGCATCTGAGGTTCCTCTGTCAGATAGCAAGGCACATGGCTGGTATCTCTGGTTCTTTACTGCCAGGTTTCATTGCTTTCAGCTTCCTGTTCCAGTGGCCTCCTCTATGAACTACTTTGAGTTATCTCTTAGCTTCTCTGGGGCTTTCCTCTCTAAGCTCTCTGTTTTTTCTGTCCTTCCTCTCATAAAGGACTCCATAAAAGGATGAAAACCTTCCTTGGATGGAGTAGGTCACATATCAATTGAAATAACCTAATCAAAAGGTCCCACCCACAATAGGTCTGTACTCACAGGAGTAGATTAAAAGAAAATGGCCTTTTCTGGGGTATGTAACAGCTTCAAACCAGCACACTAGGTGATGTTGATCCTGCTGGTCTGAGGACCACAGTTTGAAAACCACTAAATGAACATACACAAACATGCACACACCATGCACATGTGTATGTATATGCAGACATAGATTTCCCAGCTCTGTCTACTAACAGAGAAGAAGCAATGACATCCCAATAACAATTAATGCACTTAGGACCCATATCTTGGTTTTTAAAATACCACTCTCCAATAAAAAGGACCAGGGCTTTTTGAAAAAATGACTGGCTCCAGGACTGGGGCAGAGAAAGTGCAAGGTGAACTTGGAACACCCTATTGGGCAAGAAAGTAAAGAAGTGTTCAAAAATGAAGGAGACAAGTCAAAAGGACATAGAAGTCAACTTGATAGAGCTCCCAATGATTCATATCTGGGACAATTTGCACATCAAAATAAATTACGTACTGATTATAATTCATTGAAGGAAATAGGAATCCATAAGCAATATCACTTATATATTAATTATTAAATATAAAATACTTATTAACTTTGCAGTAGAGAAACCTGGAAGACATCATCTTAACCAAATAATAAAAATTAGCATCACAAAAAATGCAACATTGAGTGTCTCCCAAAATGGTACAGAATACAACTTTCTATCTGAAGTGTTTCTGACAAAAACATATAATTTAATTTGTGAAGAAATATAAGATAAACTCAATTTGAGGGACATTTTATGGTATATCTAACCTATACTCTTCAAAAGAGTCAAGGTCATGATAGAAAAGGAAAGAGCAAATTGTTCCAAATGAAAGGAGACAGAAGAGACATCAAAGTTAAATGATACATGTAATCCTGGATTGGATCCTTGACATTCTTGGGACAACTGGTGAAATTTGCATGAAATCTGTGAATTAGATGTAGCAATGTAGCAATGTAATTTTTGTTTTTTATGGCTCTCCTGTGGTTATATAGGAGTGTTCTTGTTTTATGCAATACATCCTAAAGTATTTAGGGAAGACAAGCAGCATGACTATAATTCATCCTTAAATGGTAAAGGGAAAGGATGCTTTTTACTGATAAAGCAAGTATGGTAAAATGGCAACCATTGGGAATCTGAGTGAAGGCTATACCAGAGTTCCCTGCAACCTTTCAGTAAGATAGTGTCCCGGTCTGAATCTGTGGTGGGTCCCAGAGAAGCCATGCGCTTTGATCCTCATTCAATATTGCTGGGTGGGAGCATTTTGATTGTTTCCATGAAGATGTGACCCACCCAATTGTGGGTGGTAACTTTTGATTAGATGATTTCCATGGAGGTGTGTCTCCACCCACTGAAGGTGGAGTTGCTTGCTGGAATCCTTTAAAAAAGGAAACATTTTGGAGAGAGTCTCTTTTGGTAGAGCCACGTGAAAGCTAGCAGACGCTGCCATGTTCATCATGTGCCCTTCCAGCTGAGAGAGAAACGTTCAACGTCGTTGGCCTTCTTGAACCAAGGTATCTTTCCCCGGATGCCTTAAATTGGACATGTCTATAGACTCGTTTTAATTGGGACATTTTCTCGGCCTTAGAACTGTTAACTAGCAACTTATTAAATTCCCCTTTTTAAAAGTCATTCCATTTCTGGTATATTGGATTCTGGCAGCTAGCAATCTAGAACAGTTAGAAATTATTTCAAAATTTTTTAAAAAATTAATATAGCTTGTGAGGTTGATATGAATAGAAATGTCAGTCTCCAGTTTGGTCCACATTAGACTGTCGTGTTCTTGAACAGATTGAGCAGAAAGCCACTTTAAGAAACAGAATAGGGTTGGTGTGTGACCTTGACATTTCATAAGAGGTGAGAGTTTTCATCAGAATCCTGATGCAAACTTAATTTTTTTTTTAATCATGAACTGATCTCTTCATACTTAGACTTATTTTCAGGTAGAACAATCATGGTATTATTATCAGTAACATTTAAATGCTTACCCTTTCCAACGGTGAATCATAAATTGAAAGAAATTTTCCTTTCACACATTTTTCTCTTATTAACACTTTCATTTTGTAGCAGAGCATGAAACATGTTGCATACAGATGGAGACGTCATTTTCACTGTAGGGAGAGAAAGCACCTAATCTTCTCTCATTTCTGGCAATGTTATCATTTGGATTTTTTCTTTCCCTTTGAGGAGAAATAAATATGTTTCTGAAGAACAACCAAAAAATGTACATGATGCCAACTCCAGTATATCTTGATGATTTGCTAGAGTTTTCTCCTAATCATGTAGACAAATTTGTTCATTCTGCTTGCCAACATACAGGTTTATTATGGCTTGTAAAATCATAACTTTCCTCAAAAAAATTTTATAGCCTTACCCAACCATACATCTTTATGCACCTAGCCACAAATCAAACCACTGTCTAGGGAGTCACTGCATAAACAGAAATATTAACAAGCTAGGTCATGGATGCAATTGACTTTAATTTCTTTGATCTACCTTTTAGATCCTACCTTCTTTTCCTATGTAAATCACATTTCTTTAAATTTCACATTGTAGCATATACTGAGGAATAGACTATATCAATATATATATCAGATGCAATTTACTGGTATAGCATCTCAGTGGGAATAGTCTTTTTTTCCCCCCATTATTAATTATAGTTGTTGTTTTTATTTTTAACCTAGTACCATGTAATGCTTTCATGGCATTTTATACAGCTGAAGCTTCTCTATCCTCCAAACATTCCCCTCCTATCTCCCCCAGTATAAGCAAATTATTTGGCCAATTTTTCATAAAGAAATATGGGGGTCATGTACATTTTAATCCCCTCTCTCCACTCCCATTTCATAAATGGCTAATTCCCATTGATTCTGCCTCCACAACAGCTCTCCCACCAAACCCCTCTTTGTCATACCCATTGCCCAGACATTTATCATCTTATTTCTGTAATAGTCATGTGTCTCATCTCTCTTCCCACAATCTGCCCCAACCTTCACACTGGTGTCAGATTTATAATTTTCAAATGATCACATTAGTGCCTTACTTAAGCCTCTTAAGGACTCCCTTTTCCTACAAACTATGAACTTCTTACCTGATCTAATCTGGTTTCCATATCCCTCTCCAATCCTGGTTCTCACTATATGTATATATATATATATATATAAACCTTGGAGCCCTATATCCTAGACTTCTGCAATAATGGACTTCAGTCTCTTCCTGAATATGTTCTATGCCTTTGCACATGTAAGTCTCTCTGCAATGACACCTTTACCCCTCATTGCTAACCCCAGTCCAGTTACACCGCTTTGTTATTGGGACATCTATTCTACTTCATTACACTTAGAAGGTAGCAGTGTCTTATCACCACTTTTGAATTTCAAATACCCTTAACGGTACCTGGCAAATATTATTCACTCAACACATCTATGTTAAACTAATAAATTCTGGATCTCAAAGTTCAAACTGGATATTTTCTAAGTGATGCCCATGCTAGTGGGGAATATGGACACTGACCATGCTCAGGGCACTAGAGAGGCCCAGCCAAGGTAAGAACAAGACACTGCAGCCAGAAGTCAGCATGGTCAGGAATAATAGTTAAAACATTTCAAATCAGGGACAGAAACCCAGACATAATAGTCAAAGACTTTAACAAAAAAAAAACCAAATGAGAAAGCAGGCAGAAGGAGAAAGTAAGGTACATACAAAAAATAAAAGCCAAAGAATTGTACCAACCTGGGATGATGGACAGGAACAACAAGAATTTGCACTAGCAAGACACAGACTAAGCATGGGACAGAGGTAGGAACTATGTGAAGCCAAGAACCAGAAAACCAATGAAAGAAATTGTCAAGAGTTAACCAGGAGAATAGGGAGCCCAAGGACAAAGCTTCCTTTGGGGATGTAAACTCAAAGCAGTCAATCCTGGCCAAGGGTTGACCAAAAACACTTCTCAATGTGGCCAGGAAGCTAAATTATGTTTCAATATGAGCATCTTCATCCTTGGAAACTCTCCATCCTTTGAAGGTGTGATTTACTTAAGCATGAGGTTATTCAGTGCCAAATCTGGTGAATGAAATGGGTGGCCAAGTTCACAGATATTCCTCTGGGTCTAAAATAAGGTGTGATTATAAATTAATAGGATTTGGCTCTAGCTCTAAAGAGAATTCCAAAAGAAAAGTACCCATAACCATTCAAACATCTTAAGATTTAGAATAACATCACTGGAATAAATGAACAGCCTCCCAAGGTGATTTTTTCCAAGGAGAAAGATTGTATTTGGATCCACATTTCAGTGAGTTTGCTTAAAAATCAGTTGCATTCCTGATAGGAGTTTTGCCCAGCATATACAGTACCAAACATTAGCTCTATTGATGTTGGGCAAAAAGAAACTTTCTGTGGTCATATTATTTGGGAATTGATGAGTTAAATAAAGTCTCTTTCCTGTAATCCTTCTCCTAGCCGTTTATATACTGATACATACTGTAATTCTTTCCATAGTGCTACTCACACTTAATTGACGATTTGGCGCTTTTCACAGAACATCTCATAGGACTTGGTTCCACAGAACAATCTTTGGTGAAAAGCTTTGATGGAATACGGATGAATCATGATCAAAGTCTAAGTTTTAGGTAAGTTATTTTCCAAAATATAAGTCCAAATTTGAGAGAAAACTTTATAAAGATTATTTAACACATTTTTGTGTGCTTCATCTCCTCACCTAAAAAAATGGGATAATAGTAATATCTACTTCATAGAATTACTGATAATTAATCGAGCTAATCCATGCTAAGCACAGTGCCTGGCACCCAGTAAATATTCCATAAGTGTTTATCTACTTTCATTTTTAGTGATACTATAGGTAGCAGAAAACTGGCACTTGCAGGTTGCAGTAGAAATTCAAGACTCAGTGAGGGTCCAAAAAAGATCAAAAGAAGGATGTACATACATGCAAGAGAGAAAATCATGATGGGAACATATCAGGAAAATCAACAGGGAAAAGCAAAGGCAGTCACCCCTGCTGCATGCCTAGACTTAAAAAAAACTTTGCCACAGAGGGGTCAGAAAGCTAAATTATCTTCAAAATGAGCATTCTCACCCTTGGAAACTTCTTATTCAGATCAAATTCTTGGGTACCGGTCATACAGTTCATGACTTCTGACTTTTCTCAACAGAGCTTGTTGAGTATAAAGGTATATAGTCTGTAGTCTTCTATAAAGTCTGAATTGAGAGGAATGAGGAAACATCTACACAATCAACCACAGAACTCCAGGGTTTTACAACTGTGAATTAAATGCCTGCTCAGGATTTGAATCATTCCTTAAATCTTAACCTACAAGCATCCTTTGGCATGTTCCAGTGTGAAGAGGAACTGAACTCTGCATTTGAAAAGAATGGGACTAATTGGGGAAGAGAGGAAAAGAGTGGAAGCATCGGTAATTTTCCACCCAGAACGAAAGCTCCTTGCAGGATCCAGAGCAGCCAGCAGACCATAGGTAGGCACTGGTTGTGTTAGGGCTAGAACAATGGAAAGGATGTAAGGGAACTTGAAGTGGCTAGGAGACTGTGGGCGTAAATGGGCTGGGATATCTGTCAACTTGTTGATATCCAGGGTTGATTCAGTTGACTTGACTGGGTGGAGTCTTCTTCCTTCATCCATCTTCGTGCATGTCCTTACCAAGACCAAAACTAATGTTCTAATGTAGAACATCATTCTCTGGATATAGGAATAGGAATCCCCTGCTAGAACTTCAAAAAAGCCCACAGGCTAATTTGTTGGAATCTATAGAAAACTCTAACATTTTGCTTTTATATATGCTGACTCCGTGTTTTGTATTCCTTAGCTCACGTAATAACAGAGCACTATTATTACCTCCATGTTATAGAGAAGGAAACAAGATGAGAGAGATTAGGCAAACCTATTCAGTATCAAACAGAAAAATAGCAGAGCCAAATATGTTCAAAGTTCTAAAGTCCATAGTTCATTCCATTATTGTACAAACACACTGCCTCTCTAATTTTGCTTGGGATTGTCATTTGCTAAGAAACATTCGCTAAGTACCTACTATCACAGTGTAGTATACAAAGAAACTTTGCCTTACAGAGAAGAGTAAGTTAAAAATCTAGTTGAGGAGATAATCCATACACTCATAAGATTGCCACAATTCAAACCAATAATTCTTAAAGACTAGATCCATACCTATTGCCACAATAATGCTGCCTAAAAAAAAAAAAAACACCCAAAGCACAGTGGCTTAAAACAGCATTTATACAGATCACAACTGTGCTGGGCAGTGATTTAGACTGGTCCCAGCTGGGTTAACTATGATGCCTTTTGCCAGCTCCAGTTCAGTTATCCTAGGAAGGCCTCAGCTGGGGTAACAGCCCGGCCCCCTCTTCATATTTTATCCTCCAGTAATTTTCATGGTGAGGGCAGAGGAACATGACAGGAAGTGAAAACATCCATGTGCTTTTTCAAGCCTCTGCTAATATCTCATTGGCTAAAGCCAGTCACATGACTGAACTCAGAAGGAATGTGCAGAAATGGACTCCAGCTCTTTAGTGTAAGGAACTGCAAGTCAAATGGCCAAGGTCATGGCTGCAAGGAGGATCATGATTAGGGACCCGCAGTGCAATCAATCTATCAAAGAGCCAATGATTACTTCTGGGTCAAGATGGCGGCTTAACAACGTGCACGTTTTAGTTCGTCCTCCAGAACAACTACTAAATAACCAGAAACAGTACAGAACAGCTCCTGGGGCCACGTCAGTGACCAGACACACAGCATACCCCAGTCTGGACCAGCTGGACTGGCTGTGAGCACCCCCCCGAACCATGAGTTCCCAAAGTTGCGGTGGCCAGCGCCCCTCCCCCACAGGCCGCTTCCCAGAGGGGAAAGGAAAGGACTTTACCAGCAGCAGGGACTGGGCACAATCAAACACCAATTGTGGAACTAATTAACAAATTCTGACTACTAAAAATAGGCCCCCAGCTTAGGTGAACCTGATCAAAGCGGAGGTTGCTCATTTTTGCCCCAGTGCCAAGGGGGCAGGACTGACAGAAAAAGGGAGAAAAAAAAAAAAGAAGGAAACAGAGGTTTTTGTGGCTGTGTATCTACAAAGGCTTGACTGCCTCTGGATACAGCAGCAGGCCTTTTCAGGCTGCAACTGCCCCAGGCATAGGCAGAAGTGAGCTCTTTTGGGGGCTTATCTGGAGCCTGTGCCTTCCCCAGGGGAGGGGTGAAGCCCCACTCAGGTGGAATCCCTCCATCAAGGAATTCAGACACCAGGGCTTGGTAATTTGAAGCCATTAAAATCAGCCTACAACCTCTCCTCTGTCTCCACCACGCCCCCAGCAGGGAGAGTCTGCCAAAGTTAAAGGTACTGCATCATCTTATGCTGGTGGGACCTGCAGTCAGACAAGCGCCACACACAGGGCAGGATAAGAAAAACAGAGTCCAGAGACTTCACAGGAAAGTCTTTCAACCTGTTGGGTCTCACCCTCAGGGAAAACCGACACGGGTGACTCTTTCCTCCTGATAGGAGGCCAGTTTGGTCTGGGAAAATCTGGCTGGGGTCTATAATATCTAAGTAGACACTCCTAAGTGTGTGTGGGGTGGGAGAAGGCACCACACAAGCAGTGCAAAACACAAGAAAACAAGAACTGAAAAATTCCCCTCTGTTAAACAAAACTTAAGCTAGAGGTCCAGATAAAGCTGAACGGAATGTCAAAGAACAGATAGACAACAAATTCATCCAGCAAGAAAACCTTAGGTAAAAGAAGCGAAAGCAATCTCCAGAATAAACTAATTAAGGTAATTAAATGCCTAAACGCCAGCAAAAAATAACAAATCACACTAGGAAAATTGAAGATATGACCCAGTCAAAGGAACAAACCCAAAATTCAAATGACATACAGGAGCTGAAATAATTAATTCAGAATGTATGAACAGACATGGAAAACCTCATCAAAAACCAAATCAATAAATTGAGGGAGGATATAAAGAAGGCAAGGAAAGAACAAAAAGAAGAAACTGAAAGTCTGAAAAAACAAATCACAGAACTTATGGGAATGAAAGACACAGTAGAAGAGATGAAAAAAACAATGGAAACCTACAATGGTAGATTTCAAGAGACAGAACATAGGATTTCAAAACTGGAGGACAGAACATCTGAAATCCAAAAAGAAACAGAAACTATAGGGAAAAAATGGAAAAATATGAGCAGGGACTCAGGGAATTGAAAGACAATATGAAGCGCACGAATATACATGTTGTGGGTGTCCCAGAAGGAGAAGAGAAGGGAAAAGGAGGAGAAAAACTAATGGAGGAAATTATCACTGAAAATTTCCCAACTCTTATGAAAGACTTAAAATTACAGATCCAAGAAGTGCAGCGTACCCCAAAGAGAATAGATCCAAATAGGCGTTCTCCAAGACACTTACTAGTTAGAATGTCAGAGGTCAAAGATAAAGAGAGGATCTTGAAAGCAGCAAGAGAAAAGCAATCCATCACATACAAGGGAAGCCCAATAACACTATGTGCAGATCTCTCAGCAGAAACCATGGAGGCAAGAAGACAATGGGATAAATTATTTAAATTATTAAAAGAGAAAAACTGCCAACCAAGAATTCTATATCCAGCAAAATTGTCCTTCAAAAATGAGGGAGAAATTAAAACATTTTCAGACAAAAAATCATTGAGAGAATTTGTGACCAAGAGACCAGCTCTGCAAGAAATACTAAAGGGAACACTAGAGACAGATATGAAGACAGAAGAGAGAGGTGTGGAGAAGAGTGTAGAAAGGAAGACTATGAGTAAAGGTAAAAAGAAGGAAAATTAGATATGACATGTAAAACCCAGAAGGCAAAATAGTAGAAGAAAGTACTACCCATGCAGTAATAACACTGAATGTTAATGGATTAAACTCTCCAATCAAAAGACATAGTCTGGCAGAATGGATTAAAAAACAGGACCCATCTATATGCTGTCTCTACTCAAAGGACATGAGGCCAAGGACACAAATGGACATTTATACACCAATGTTTATAGCAGCATTATTAACAATTACCAAGAGATGGAAACAGCCAAAATGTCCATCAACAGGCAGGTGACTAAACAAACTGTGACATTTATATAAGATGGAATATTACGCAGCTGTAAGACAGAATAAAGTTATGAAATATGTAACAACATGCATGGACCTTAAGGACATTATGCTGAGTGTGATTAGCCAGAAACAAAAGGACAAATACTGTATGGTCTCACTGATATGAACTGACATTAGTGAACAAACTTGGAATATTTTGTTGGTGACAGAGACCATCAGGAGATAGAAATAGGGTGAGATATTGGGTAATTGGAGCTGAAGGGATACAGATTGTGCAACAGGACTGAATATAAAAACTCAGAAATGGACAGCACCTAACTGTAATGTAATTATGTTAAAACAGTGAATGAAGCTGCATGTGAGAATGAAGAGGGAGGAGGGCTGGGGACATAAATGAAATCAGAAAGAAAGACAGATGGTAAAGATCGAGATGGTATAATCTAGGAATGCCTAGAGTGTATAATAATAGTGAAATGTACAATGTACAAATTTTAAAAATGTTTTTGCATGAGGAAGAACAAAGGAATGTCATTATTGCAGGGTGCTGAAAATAGATGATAATTAATACTTTAAAATGTCACCTTATGTGTGAGACTAAAGCAAAAAATGTTTATTCATTACAAAATTTATATTTTGACTACAGCATTTCCTAATATAACTCATGTAGATAGTTTGATTGAATGTCATAAGTACTTGGAATCTCAGGTAGGACATGAGATTTTGTTGGTTTGGCCAGAGTGATGCCCCGATGAATCCCAGAGTGATTTGATCAGTGACTGGAAAAGTATTTGCAAGCCCCCTTCAGGGAATGGTGAGAGTGGGGAGAAATTCAACTTCCCCAAGTTGAATTCTTGATATTCTCACAAGCAGTGTGGACAACCAAAGCTATAGGCTGAGCCCCCAGTCTTGGGGTTTGTTCATATGAAACTTAACCCCACAAAGGATAGGTCAAGTCTACTTAAAATTTAGGACTAAGAGTCACCCCCAAGAGAGCCTCTTTTGTTGCTCAGATGTGTCCTCTCTCTCCAGCCAACATGACGAGCAGTCTCACCACCCTCCCCCTCTCTGCGTGGGACATGACTCCCAGGGATGTGGACCTTCCTGACAACGTGGAACAGAGATCCTGGAATGAGCTGAGACTCAGCATCAAGGGACTGAGAAAAACCCTAGAATGAGCTGAGAATTAACATCAAGGGATTGAGAGAACCTTCTTGACCAAAGGGGGAAGAGTGGAATGAGACTAAGTGTCAATGGCTGAGAGATTCTAAACAGAGTCGAGAGGTTATCCTGGAGGTTATTCTTATGCATTAAGTAGATATCACCTTATTGTTCAAGATGTAGCAGAGAGGCTGGAGGGAACTGCCTGAAAATGTAGAGCTGTGTTCCAGTAGCCATGTTTCTTGATGATGATTGAACAATGATATAGCTTTCACAATGAGACTCTGTGAATGTGAAAACCTTGTGTCTGATGCTCCTTTTAGCTACTGTATCAACAGAAGAGTAGAACATATGGAATAAAAATAAATAATAGGGGGAACAAATGTTAAAATAAATTTAGTTTGAAATGCTGGTGGTAAACGGAAGCGAGGGGTAAGGGATATGGTATGTATAGTCTTTTTTTTCTCTGTTGTCGTTTTGTTTCTTTTTCTTTTGTCTTTTTATTTCTTTTTCTAAATCGATGCAAATGTTCTAAGAAATGATGAATATGCAACTATGTGATGATATTAAGAATTACTGATTGTATATGTAGAATGGAATGATATCTTAATGTTTTATTTTTTTTTAATTAATAAAAAAGTTTTAAAAAAAAAACCTAAAAAAAAAGAGCCAATGATTGCTGCAAAAGAACGTTCTGAGCATTTGTGGTGTGCAGGGCACTATCCTAAACAACTCACATATTCTTTTAAATAATTCTCAAACCTATTAAATGAGGTAGAGATTACTATCCCCATTTTATAGATGAGGAAACAAAGACTTAGATGAATTACATAGTCCATGTTAATAGATGGTAGCGCCTAATTGAAACACTGGCTTATGTAATTCCAATGCTTTTTCCCCCATCAATTTGACCTTCAAAGAAAATAATTTAAACTGAAGGTAAAAAATTGAAAACAATGAAATATTTTATAAATCTCAATCACAAGCTCTATGTTTTTTTATTTGTTTTGTTTGCTGAAGGTGGGGTCACATTTCATTATTTTTCCATGTGAGTATCCTGTTATTGCAGCAACATTAGTTGAATTTTTGTTTGTTTGTTTATTTTGCTTGTTTGTTTTTTGGGAAGTGTATGGACCAGGAATCGAACCCAGGTCTCCCAAATGGCAGGCAAGAATTCTACCACCGAACGACCCTTACACCCCCTCTACGTTTTTAAAAAAGATGTTTCACTACCATTGTTTAATATATTTGATCAGTAGATCGATCCATTGAATATTTGTATCAGATATAAATGCATCATCTTATTTGCAAAATTCTCCATGACGATTCATGTAAACCATGGTAAACCTAGCAAAAATAGGGGATTTCTTTTGGCCTGAGAAGTGAGGGAATATTTCAAGTCTTATGCACTTGGCAAACAATAAAAGCACCCAAGAAAAAATGTGCTACCTGTTATGGTTTTTATATGTACAAATTCAAGGTATTACAATTTGTCTTTTAAAATGAAATTAGTTTCTCAAATAGTCAGAATACCAATACACTGAATTTAGGAAACCTTAAGTGGAACAGTCACAAGCCATGCCATTTGCCAGCACAGTCCATTACATTTTGATCATTGCTGTGGTGCATTTATTATTAAGGGTACAACATAATGGAAAACTGCAGGAATATCTGGCCTCTAAAACAGATGCAGTGGCAGGATTCAGCAGAAGCTGTGATCGAGACAATTCTCACACTAAGAAATTGTAACTCACCTTTAGCAATAGTATATACTTCCATTTCCTTTCTATTCTTTCTGTTCTTTATAGGTCCCAATTGTTCTTTACAGTTCCTGCTGTCTCTAACCCCAGAGGAACAAAGGGGTTATATAACTTAGGTTGGTGCTACATACCCCTCCAATCTACGAAGCAGCAAGGCTGGGTGGGAAGAGAGGAGACTCCTGAGAGTCATTAGTTAATTGGCTTCGTAGGAGAGCTAACACTAGGAAGGTGGTAAAAGAACTTTCCAAAAGAGGAGTCTGGCATTCGTTCTCCCGTTGGACATCTGCTTAGGCTACAGACTGTTTGATATGCTCTGCATTTTCCTGAGCAGGAATAGAGACCTGGAGACAGATGTCAGGATGGACAAGGCTGCTGTGGGGCAGCTAGCCTTCCCATGGTATAGCCGGACAAGGACAACTAGTGCCCCATGGGCTAAGTGGACACCTCAGATGGTAACCAACTTCAGCAATCTAACGCCCCACTCAAGAGGATGGGTCATCAGGAGAAGAGACCCCACTGAAAGGGGGGATGGGTTAAAGAGACCGCCAGCCTCGGGAGCAGAAAACGCGGATTATGCCCAGAGAGGGACAAGCCACAGCGGGATATCACAAAATCTCACTGAATCCTCCAAAGAATTCACACATGTGCCCCGAAGGAGGCAGCATTTGGACACCTGCCACCAAGAGAACACTGAGCAGCAACGTCCAACTCAGGGTTACAATCCTATGCCCAGTGACATAATATGTGTTTTCCCTGAGTCCCTCCTGCTGTGTCCAACCCAGGTGGAGCTAGAGACACAGGAGAGGGAGAGGTGAGAGAGCATGCGAGAAAAGACTATGCTCTCTCCCCAGTTCAAGCCTTCAGAACCCAGCCTGGCCTACATTAGGATGAAGCAGAAGATGAGCAGTTAAACTAGACTGGACTGGACCTGTTAATGATGGAAAGTGACTGGACAACTATGGGATAAACCTCAGAGTCACAAAGGGATGGAAAAGGATGTGTCAAAGGACTATCGTTGAAGGTAATGCCTGGAGAAAAATAAAGCAACATCATCAATGTTCCCTACCTAACTCAGATGCTTCAATAATCCAGCTATCCTTATCTGGTCTCAATGTCTTTCCTCTGAAAATTGGAGCCCTTTCAGTTCTAATATTCTCTATAATCTACATGACCGTATTTTTCATGTGACAACTGGAAATTCTAATTCTAAGAATCTACCTTTGGCCCCTTGGCCCTGCTATTAAATTAGCTACATTCTATCTTCAGTTTCAGGTCCAGCATTAGTAAACAAACCCACCAAAATTAACATTCAAAGCCATCAGAAACAAGTAACAAGCATTCCCCAATGTTGACATCCTCATAGATCCCTCGTGGGGGAAGACACCAGTCCAGGTGGCAAAGCATGATTAGCTTTGGTCCTCTTTTAGAATAAAATTAAATTTCTTAGCTTCTCTTTCTATCTCATCAACCCAATATATGCAGTCAGGCTTCTGATAGTATTTAAAAGCTGCAGCTGAATTTTACAGTGTTCTGCTGCAGCAGCTAATAATGCTTCCTGCGTTGAGTTTTCTTTTGGGGGTGTTTTCAGCTTTCACAGAAGGCAACAATAAACCATTGGTCTCCAACAAATAAAAAACAATTCACTTAATCATTTCACTTATGACTACCTCTGCCTTGGATAAACAATGACAGCAGAAACTGTTCTAATGGGATCCTTTCACTGGTGGGATGTACAGCATTTTTGTAGAAGTCTAGCTAATTCACCAACGAATTGCACACATACATTCATATTTGTGATGCAAAGAATTCTCATGTGAAATTATTTGATTAAGTAAACCATTCCTAGTTAATTTTCTTTTCTAACAATTCGATTCCTAATGCATTATGCCGACAAAAATTTAAGCTCAGCTGATTCTTTTAGTGCTTTTATTATTGGTTGAGTTAAGAAATACCACCACCTGTAGAAAGTGGTTGTGCTGGAATCAAAACTTCCCCCAAGGCTCTGGGGTGGATGAAACAGAAGATCCTGGAAGGATGAGCCTGAACTATATTTGCTTTCCCCAAACTAAAGTCTAAAGAATGGTAAAGAATAATGGCAGTTTGCAAAGAAGTCCTTATAGCAGATCAGCCTTTCAGCAAAATTGCCTTTTGGCCCAGAAATTCTCCACTAGGAACATCCCAAATGTATTGAAAGCTGGGACTCAAATACATATTGCACATCAATGTTCATAGTAGCACTATTCACAGTCGCCAAAGGATGGAGATAACCTACATGCATATCAACAGATTAATGGATAAACAAAATGGTGTATAGTTATACTGTGGAATATTATTCAGCCATGGAAAGGAACAAAGTTCTGATACATGCAAAAACATGACTAAACCTTAAACACATCATGTTGATTGAAATAAGCCAATTACCAAAGAACAAATGTTGTATGATGTCACTTATGTAAAAAACTAGAATAAGCTAATTCATAGACTCTAGAATACAGGTTATCAGGGGTTGGGGTGGATAGAGAATGGGGAGATAATGCATAATTAGTACAGAATTTCTATTTGGGATGATGGAAGAGATCTGGAAATGGATGGTGGTGATTGTAGCATAACATCATAAATGTAATGAACACTACTGAATTATGCATCTGAATATGGTCAAAAGGGGACATTTTAGATGATATATATGGTACTAGAATAAATTTTTAATTAACTTTTATAAAATTGTATTGTTAGAAAGACCACAGGATATGAAGAATCATTAGCTAAATTTTTAGCCATCTACCAGTGGTGACATATGTAGCACTATTAGTCTGTAGATAGGTTTGAAAAAAAAAAAGAATTTAAATTCGTGGTGGAGTACTGAGATGCTTCAAGGTTCCCCTTCCCACCCCAGCCCTGGAAGCTTCTCAGAGCTCCAGAAAAGAATTAAAAGACTGCAGTAACAGGGCAAGTGGAATTAAGATAAAGTCTACTTAACAGGGTAACAGGGTATCTTCTGTAGTCCTGGTTGATCCCTCGCCAACATCTCAGGAGCTCAGTGTGGAGCCAGTCTGCTCTGCCAGTGCAATTCCCTGGTCCTGGTTCCAGAGAAAGCAGAGTAACCTTCGGACACACACTAGGAGCATGTATGACCGGTACAACCTGTCCAGGAGTGTCCTAAGGGATTTGCTGCATCAGAACTTGCCCGCTATATAAAAGGAAGTTCATAGAACATTCAGAATGTGTTAATGGAGGAATTCCTAGGCACATGCCAAAAGCAAGAAGCATGCCCAACGATGAGGGAGACCCCTACATTTCAGTCTGTAACTTTTCTCCAAATTAATTATATGAATAAGCCCTGAAGGAAAGTATTTGCACAAGTCAATCTGGACATGCTGGAAAAGGTGTTTTCTTTTTTTTCTTCATCTTTTTTTTTTTATTATTATTATTATTTTTTAGTTAGGTCCTAGCAATCAAAGAAAGCTTTGTCATAACACTAGCTGGATACAAACTTAAGGAACAGGTGCCTCAGAGTCTAAATTCTAGGAATAACACATTAACACATCAAAATGTCCAGGTTTCAATAAGAGATTACAAAATATGCAAAGAAATAGGAAGCCGTAGCCCAGGCAAAGGAGATTAACCATCAATGAGGAGGACCAGACTTGCGACATACTAAGGACTTTTGTAAAAATTATCTTAAATATGCTCAAAGAGCTAAAGGAAAACATGAGGGAAAAAAGAAGTAAAGGAAATCAGAAAAACAATAGATGAATATGAACAGACTTTAAATAGACAGATGAAAATTATGAAAAGGAATCAAAGAAAGTTAAAGACAGGTATAGGAACATACTTTGTGGATACTATTGAAGTTAATTTGGTAGCAAAGCAAATGTGAATATTATAGACTTAGGGTGTAAAATTTAAGTTCCATGGTAACTACAAAGAAGTTATTGGAGAATATGCACGCTCACAGAGACATAAATCAGAATACAGATTGCCAGGGATGGGAGACACAGGAAAAAGAGGGTTAATGCGTAATAGATGTAGGGTTTCTATTTGAGGAGATGGGAAAATTTTAGTAATGTAAGGTGCTGAGGGTACCAAAATATTGTGAGTGTGATTAATCCTATTGTATTGTATGCTTGGTAGTGGTTGCGATAGGAAATTTTATGTTGTATATATGTTCACACATTTGAAAAATAGAGGACAAAACAAAGAGAGAGAGAAAGAGAAAGAAAGAAATAGGGAGGGAGAGAGGAGGGGAGAGACAGGGAGGGAAGGAAGGAAGAAAAAAGAAGAACAACTATAGAGATAATGACAAATAAATGCAATACTGGATAGGATCCAGCAAAGGAGCAGAAAAGGCTCAAAGGGAAATTATTGGGACACATGAAAAAATTAGAATATAGACTCTAAGCTTTATGCAATTAGCAATTGTTAAATTGCCTAAATTTGATAACTGCACTTAAAATGGTTACATAAGCAAATATTCTTTGTTTAAAGAAATGTACATGGCAATATTAAGTGTTCAAGGGCCATGATGTATACAACCTCCACTCACGTGTTCAGAAAACAGACTGATAGATACACAGAGGATCAATAGATAGACAGATAAATGATAGATGGTAGAATGATATGGCAAATGTGGCCAAATGTTATAAAATTAGTGATTCTAGGTATCTGGGGGAAAGAAAGAATGTTATATTTCTCTGTACGGTATATGTATTCTTTTTGTAACTGTCTTATAAGTTTGAAAGTATTTCAAAGTAAAAAGAACTGAAGACTGTGGCCTTGGAGAAATAGGAGTGAGTGCTCTCTTAGGTCAACCCCCACCCAAGGCAGGAATCAGGGCCCCATAGGGGTTGTGCAATGGAGGAATCCAAAGAACACTGTAATAAATTTGGCCATTGTTTTTTATTCAGATATAGGCAGACTCTGTGTTGTACAGGGTAAAACACTCCAGTTTAGAGAATGATCTAAAGTTCTTGAAAACTCCAATCTAAATTATATTTTTTATGTTAGCGGACCCTGGTTTTCTACCATTCTTCCATTTAAGCAAGTGATAATAGACAGAACTTCAGTACTTTTACATTGAATGAAAAACTCACCCTATCCCTGGACGCTGGGCCCCAAAACGTTTTTTCAATAGTAACTTTGAAAGAGAAGCTCTCCTTCCCACCTCCTGGGAGCTGCTGAGAGCTGGGCTCATGAATGTTTTTCCAAAGCCATCTCAGGAAAGAATTCTCTTACCCATCAAAGGTCAACTTAATCTAGAGATCTATAAGGCTTAGTGAGTTTCAAACATATTCCAAACATGTAGCAATGATAGATAAAATACAAAAAGAAAATAAAATGACATAGGCAAGGTACTCCCAATACTGAAGAAGGGTTCAGGCACAGAGATGGAGGGATAAAAAATACTCCAACCCATAAGTTCTATTTGACTTTTACTGTTATCAGCTTGAAAGATATAATTTCATCCAAGGATATCAGAGGATGTCAGCTCAATGTCTTCTGAATGTCTCTTTTAGGGTCTCCTTAGGTCACTCTCAAAAGACACCCTAGGAAGTGGGCGGGCCACAGTGGCTCAGCGGCAAGAATGCTTGCCCGCCATGCCAGAGGACCCGGGTTCGTTTCCCGGTGACTGCCCATGTAAAAAAAAAAAAAAAAAAAGACACCCTAGGAAGTATGAGCACATCATTTAGACTATATCAAGGTGCTACTTTCCAAATACCATAGATGAGACTATATGGTGAGAAAAGCAGAAAGAAAGGATATTTGTGTCCACAGAGTGATCCAAGGGGCTACTGCCCCCTTAAAAATTAAAGTAAAACTGAGCAAGGCAACAACACCAGGAATCCTAAAAATCAATACAGATGTCAAACATTTACAAACTTACCACGTTACTCTAGCACTATGCTGCTACACCATGAGGGTCCCAGGCACCACTCCCACAGCCACCCTTTTGTTCTGAATGCACGGACAGCCACATCAAGTGGCCCTCTACATACAGCATTGGGTGGGGTGATTCTTGCCTGCCTGCAATGATGATGGCTGGGTCTGTCCCAAACGCAGTGGTCCAGTCAGCCTCTCTACCTTCCCAAATTAAAATTATTCCATGCTACAACCATCCATCTTGACCAAAACAGGTGCTCTCTAAGTGTGATTTAAAACAAATTTTCCAAAGCTTTTCATTGATTTTTCAAAGTGAAACACAAAGAATAAGCAATAAACCCATCGTTCATCACGGATGAAGCATCTAGTGAGTGTCACATCTAATCTGGGTGAAAGTCACACTCTGTATGTCTGCTACGAATGCCGAGAAAGTGGACTCCAGTTGTAGAGCTGGAGGGCCATCCTCATTACATGGATGAGACACCCACATTCTAGAGGATTAAAGAGGCTCAGGCAATGAATGTGTCACAGAGCTAGAACTGAAACTTTGATTTATGCTCCACTTACCCCTCAATCCCTGCCACTATTTCAAGTTGGCTCCATCTATTCTCGGGTTAGGAAAACCACTCACTAGTGGAGGTATTGCTCAGTCTTTTCAGCAATCCACCTGCCCTGCAACAATTCAGGAGCCACATTATAGGATCCTCCTCTCCTTCCATCTCCCATGGTCAGACTTCCTTCAGACTATAGATTGACCAGACCGTAGAAGAGTCACTGCTGAGAGATTCAAATTAGGGTCACAGTTGAGCTCAGTTCTCACATCTCATCTGGCTTCACTGAGTTTTCACAACTTTGTGATTTAGCAATAGCTTCATCCATTTTTTTCTTCTTTATACCTCAAGCAACACTTCTCCAAAACTGACCCTATTTGGCCTCATCTACCTGATTTTCCTGGTGTAATATTTGTGGTTGTTATCCCACCCAGATCACCTTGACCTATTCCAGCTGCTGTGGGTATTGGCAGCTAATGGCTCAAAGTTCCTCTCTTCTCTGAATAAGTGCCCACCAGTAGGAGCCATCTCACCAGGAGGCAGAAGGGTGAAGAAGAGGCAGTCAAAGTCACTAGATTGACTGATTCAGTGAAGTCCTAGGGCCTCTCCATTCACTCAAGGAGGGACAACTGTGATGTGTGACTTAGTTTATGTTCTCAGTTCTCCGTGCCCGCATGGACAATGCAAAGACTAGACTTTCCTTGAGACCACAGTCTCACTTGGTTCCTTCCTCTTCCTTCCCTGCCTTCCTCACTCTCTTTTTTTCCCCCTGAAAGGTGCTTCTTCATTCAATCACGTGCTTCCAAATCCCTGTCTCAGGCTTTGCTTCAACTAAAACAGCCACCCTTGCATGCCAGCTCTGGCCACCCATGGAAGATGCCAACTACCAACAATGTCAACAACTCATATAGTAACTTTGGAGAGATTTAGGTTGAAAAACAAATTCTGGGATTTACTAACTACAAAAACTTGTTTTAAGCTTTGTAAGCTTCAACATCTTCCTCTCTAAAATGGGATACCACACAACAGCAGAGAACTGTTCCAGGAATGAAAATGTATAATGTTGGTAGAACTTCCTAAAAGTTGAAACATTCCCTCTGATACATTGACATTAATAATAATGTTGGCTAATATTTCTTAGGCATTTACTATGCTCCAAGCTCTGTGCTAAGTGTGTTATATACATTATTTTATTTAAACCTCACATCAACCCCTTGAGGTATGTCGTTTCCAAAGGCTGCCATAACAAATTACCACAAATTAGTTGGCTTAAAACAACAGAAATTGCATTCATTCAGTTTTGGAGGTTAGAAGTCCAAAATAAAGGTGTCAGTGGGGGCATGCTCCCTATATGTCCCTCTTCTAAGGGCTCACTCTAATCCAGTATGGCTTCATCTTAACTTGATTACATCTACAAGGACCCTATTTCCACATGACACCACATTCACAGGCGCCAGAGGTTAAGACATCACCATATCCTTTGGGGAATACAACTCAACCCATTACAAATTAGGTCCAGCTATTTCCCCATTACAAATGAATAGATTAAGATTGCCTAATTTACCAAAGTCACACTTCATAACTGGTAGAGCTCAGAGTTGAACCCTGACAACCTGTCTCCAAAAAACAGTGCTGTACTTTGTCTCCGAAAGCATTATATCTACTTTCCTGTAGACCCATCTTCCTTCTCATGGCCATTCTATTCCCTCAGCTCCTGCTTCCCTTACAATGCTCACTGACTTGTAACACTGCACAATTACAGGGTCCCGTGCTTTTGGTTCTCAATCTCCCAACAACCTTAACAGTCCAGTGCCCTGTTCTGCATTAGCTGACTTTGATGATCTGTGATCACAATTATTATATGATTGAAGGCAATCATTTTATGTATAATGTTATAATCATCAAAATTTTGAGTGTGCTGTCTTGGCATCCATCTCACTTTGGCTAAACCACTTGCCTCAACACTGACCGTTGGCCTAGTTAATAAGCAACTTTCCAACCCTGGGGCATAAACTCCTTCAGAGCCCAAATCCGTATCTTTGGCCACCACCTACACCACTACACACTTCACCCAAAACCCACAGCTGGTCCCAAATGATAAGCTAAGCCATACCCACTGCCCACAGATCCCCATTCCTTTTCACTTTTCATATATGTTTGCTTTAAATCAGTCAATCCTTGACTCCTATAATTAACCTAACTTCTACCCTTGAACCATAATTAAGGCACAAGCCTAGATGTCCCTCTCCCTTGCCTGTGTGCTCCCTCCATATGGGTTGAGTTCCACTCCCGCTCCTCCCAACCAATCTGGCTTTCCTTTGACCCTTCATGGTGTCCCTCTCTCTCTCTCGGACCTGTGAGTGACAAGCTACCTTTTCTCATACATTATGGCTTCAGTTTCCCATGGTGTCACACATGTCTACAGGCACACGACCCTGAATGCAGCCAATCTCACCCCTCATGTTGCAATGACTTCCACTCGGACCCAAATTTAAAATTCATCTTAACTAATTCAATACTATAGTGAGTTCAGATAACCTTAGTCTTTTCAACTTGTCCATTGATGGTACCTCCTGAGAAGGACACAAAGTGGTGATTTCAATAAAAAAAAAAATATTTGTGAGCAAGAATTTTATCCCCAATATCTCACAAATTTTGCCACATTAATATCTGTCTCCTTCTGTCCATAAAGCATGCAGAGCTGAACCTTTCTCAGAGGGATCACACACATGACCACTGGGGGATTAATGTCCATTAATAAAGGCTAGACAGCTACTATCCAGTCATCTCTGCCACCACAAACATTGTGTATTCAACTTTTTAAAAGCGAAAAACATATTCCTGTTCCTAAAAAGCACCAGGATCAGCTGTGACTTCTTCCTTATTATTAGGAAAAGAAAGAGAGAGAGAGAGAGAGATGGAAAATAAAAGATTATATAATATCCTCTCTTTTCTAATATGTCTCATTTTATTGTTGTTCACTTGCACTATTTTCTAGGTTATGCTTAAGCAGCAAAGCTTCCTTTTTTGCAGTCGCTTGCAGACTTTCGCATAGGTAGAGGACAGAAAGGTTAAGAAAAAGTTCCTCTGAAACAAATGAGCCTTTCCATGGAACTTTCCATTAGGCACACAGCTTGAAGAATCTAATCGTATGGATCCAAATGAGGGTCACACTTGACCTCAGCTCTCTTTCGTGTCATTAGATAGTGGGAGCTCGGTCTGGCTCTCCATTTCTGAATATCAATTAGAGCAGAAATGTCTATAAGACATGCTTACATGGATTATGCATAATGGAATGGGCCTTTAAATCTGTTTCTTTTTCTTCCCTTTTGTATATTCCCACAAGGAGCAGAGCAAGTTTCCTTAATAATCAGAAAATATGCTTAGCAATTCAGAAAAGCATTTCAGGATCATATTTCAGATATCATGGCTAAGAACACAGTAAATAAGCTAGAAAACAAGAGTTACAAAGTGAAACAAAAGAAATCAAAGTTAATCACCTGAGATCATTAACTTGAAAAAAAGGCAGGCTTAAAAAACAGTATGTATAGTGCCATCTCATTTGGTTAAAAAAAAGTGTATATATATATATATATATATATATATATATATATATATATATATGCATTTTTTAAATGTATGAAAAGATCAATGATAAAATACTAACAGTGGTTATCTCTGAGTGGTAGGAGCATTCTAACTTTGCTTCTCTGTAAGTTTTAAACTTCAACAATGCATATATACTGATCTTTAATTTTGAAAAAAAAAAAGCCCATTCTAATAAAAGAAAGAAAGAAGGAAGGTAGAGTGGAAGGAAGGAAGGCTGGTAGAACTTTTAAAAAAATGTATTGTTAACCACCTTGGATGAGGCCATGGACAAATTTAACAAAAAAAATAATGAAAAAAATCATAGCTGATGGCAGGAACACTAAGATGCCAGCAACACAGTATATAAGGGTCTCTCTCTATATCCCTTGTTCATTCCATTTGCTGGAACATGACTATTTCTGACCCTCTGCTGTGTTCCTCCAAATGCTGGGAAAGTGCCCCCTCATCTGCTGCTCCCACGCCCTCTACTTCCATCAATCAAGCTCTATCCATTCTCAGTCCGACTGCCCAGGGCCCTGTGCTCTGTGTGACATCTTTTTATTTATTCGTTCATCAATCATTCATTGAGCACTACTCTGGGTCAGACAATGGGCTGGAAAGTTAAAGATAAATAAGACACAGTCCTTGTCCAAACAAAGTTCACAGTCTAATGGAGCAAAAATAAAAGAAATGGAAAGTTACATTGGAGTATAGGAAGAGCCTCCGTATGGAGAGGCATGCAGGTGTGGGGGGAAGGGTGCACCCAGAGAACATGCAGTAGAGCCACGTTATGCAGACTCGGAAGAGAACAGGGTTAGAGAAGGAGGTGAATTTTAAAGGGCATGTAAGTACTGGTCCAACAAAAAAGAAAAAAAAGGGGGAGGGAATTTGCAAACAAGGGAAGAAGCAACAATCTGCAGACCCAGAAATGCAAGAGACCCACTGTAAATTGGAAGAAACCTTGGGGTGCAAATGGGACAAGGTATGCCTTCCTGCTGAAGTTAGAGGCGGGGCCAATGCATGAAGGATTAGAGACACCAAGATAAGAGCTCTAAACTCCATTCTTCAAGCCAAGAGGAAACATGAAGAACTTTAGGCAAGAGAGCTCACATGATCAGAGTCACCATTTTAAAAGCTTTCCCTTTTAAAAGCGCAGTGCCAGGGATGATTTGTAGCAAGAACTTAAGCAGATAGGAGATCTGGCAAGTTTGAAGAAAGTTTAATAGGTAATAGGAAGGGTAGGATAATCTGGGAGAAGATGCATACAGCAGAGAGGGTGAGAAAGGTAAGCTCTGGAGCTCATCCTGGTTGTGAATTCTAGCTCTGACATTTACTTTTCTTTCTCTTTTTTTTTCACATGGGCAGACACTCGAACCCAGGCCTCCAGCATTGCAAGCAAGAACTCTGCCACTGAGCCATCATGGCCCACCCTGACATTTACTTTTGGTGTAAAATTTCTTAACTTATTTGTGCTTCCACTTTCCCACCTACAATTGTTCTCACCTACAAAGTGAGAACAATTACAGGACTAACCTCATTGAGTTGTGGTGAAGATTAAATGAGCTAATGTGTCAAGTGCTTAGAAACTGGCATGTATTTTGTATTCAATAGCTGTTATTGTTATTATTCACAAATTTACATAGCCGCATGAATCCATACAGCTTTGTGATTATATGTAGGGAGTGGAAGAAAGGGAACAATTCTAATTCAATTCCAAATTTTTGACCTGGGACTTGCCTTTGCTCCCAGTGCCTGGTTAACTTGATGCTGTCTTTTCATAGACATGACTTTGTCTAGGAAGTCCCCCTGACTGTCCAAGTCTGGGTATGCCATGCTCCCATATAGTCTCATGGTTCCATGCACTCTCCATCCAGGCACTGACCCTGTGACACTGCACTGGCACCTTTCCTGTCTGAATCCTCCACTGGACCATGAGCTCCATGAGGACAGGGACCAAGTCCAAATGGTTCCTCACCGCGCTCCCAGTACCTGGCATAGTGCAGGTGTGTGATATAATTATGATGAGTGTATGAATAAGTGAAGAGTTTAATGACTTATTAATTAATCCAGATGAAGGAGGGTTTAGGGAAGAAGAGGGGAAAATCAGGTTTGGATGTACCCAGATTCTGGTGCCTGCAGGATATTCAACTGGGGAACTATAAAGACAATTGGACATGGGTGTATGGAGCTCAAGAGAGAATGACTGGGCTGAAAATGGACATTCAATTATTAGCAGCCCCTACATGGTAACAGAGAGTAAAGAAAGTAGGAATAAAGAGCAAAAATATTAGAAGAATTGAGTGAGTGAATAGCTATGGATCGATCTAATGTCTTTGCACCCTCATGTGTTGCCCCAATATTTTAAAAAACCAATAGGAAATCTCATATGAATGATGGTCCTTTTCAAAAAGCTGTTTTAAGGTTAAAATATATGGGTGGATGGAAATACTAGTAGTCAATGAGAGGGAGGGGTATGTGTGAGTTTTTTATTTTCTCTTTTCATTTCCTTTTCTGGAGTGATACAAATGTTCTAAAAGTTGATCATGGTGATGAATATACAACTATGCGATGATATTGTGAGCCATTGATTGTACACAATGTATGGAATGTTTGTATGTTAAGAATGCTTGTTTGTATGTTGTTTTTCCTATGAAAATATTTTTTAAAAAAACTTTTTTGTAGATGGAACTCTCTTAATTCTGTCTTGGAGACAGAATTAAGGTATGACCCTTAGCTAGTAATCCTATTAAGTTAATCCTAATACTAGAAGCCTTATAGTAAAGTCCACGGAAAGAAAGACCATGGGGAACAGGCAGAAGATGAAAGTTAATGGAACCCAGAAGAGAAAGAAGAAGAGGCCGCCATGTGCACTGCCATGTAATGGAAAGGCCAAGGACCAAGGGTCACGGGCAGCCAGCCCCTGGGCACCACAGTCTTTGGGGAGGAAGTATCACCTTGCTCATGCCTTGATTTTGGATTTATCCTAGCCTCAAAACCGTGCAACAGTAAATTTCCATTGTATGCTATTTGTTTTAGTAGCTAGGAAACTAAAATGCACATATTATCACATTTAATTCTCACAATACTGCGAGGCAAATCTTATTATCCCCATTTCACAGATGCAGAAACCAAGGCACTGAGATACAGTTCAGTGTGGCTTCACTCAGAAAACATAATGGTAGCTCTACAGATACATTAGAAAACCAAATTGTCTAGTTGCTAAAGTCATCAGTCCAGAGAATGAGGAGACTCTCCAAGTCTATGTGTTCCACATGGTTGATGTCCAAGGCCTGAGGATTTTAACCACTGAGCACAAAGCCCCAGCCTCCCTCAACAGAAATGCCTCCTTTTGACTTTGTTTGCTGGCAGTATTTCCCTGGCACCCATTTCTGGCAGGTGATTGAACACATTAAGTCAGCCCAAAGGAATAAGTCAAACTCTATTAGTCACTCTTAAAAATGCTAAGTCTATTTATTTATTATAAGTTATTCATAAACATCAAGAGTAGACTCTATAATTTAATACCACCTGCAATGATTCCTGAAAGTGACAATATTTTACCTCTATGATCTGATTAATTGACCTGCTCAAACAGAGCTCCAAATCAAGCATAACTTCCCTTTGACAGAAATCTATTCATCTTCATCTCAAAACCAGCCATCTTGACTCATCAGAGGAGAACAAAACATCTGCATCTAAGGGAATCAATTAAAATCATCTGACACAGTATATACATTCTTCTAAAGAAATCCTTTAATTTCCTAATATTTACTGTTTTAAAGATTACATATAAAGAGATACATATCTTTGATGCCAATTACATAAAGTTCAAAAACAACAAATGTAATATACAGTGTCAAAGGTTAGGACAGGGGTTATCCTTATTGGTAGAGGCAGGGGAGACATAATACCTGAGAGAGGGTGCGGCTGGGGGATTGAAAATGTTCTGGTTACTGGTTTCATGAATGTAATCACTTTGTGAATATCCAACATATACACATTTTTAATTATATATTACACTTCAATTAAAAGTTTATAAAAAAAAAGTGTTTCATACATGGGCAATAATGATCCCCAGCCAGAAGTTTAAACAAAGATGATACTATCTCAATTCTTCCGTGTCCTAGATGTGTTTCAATGGGAAACTCATGCTAAATGAGCCTCAATTTGCTCATCTGTAAAATAAGAATAATACCTACTTCATAGATGGACTGAATGCAACTATATATATATATAGATATAGATATATGTATATAAATGTTTCGAATTGTAATATATATAGATATAGACACAGATATACAACCTATCAGCTCATAACTAGCTATACAATTATCATGTAATTATGATGATGATGATGACTGTTGTCTGTTCTAGTTTGCTGGCTGCCAGAATGTAATACACCAGAAATGGAACGACTTTTTAAAAGGGAATTTAAAAGTTGTTAGTTTACAGTTCTAAGACTATGAAAATGTCCAAATTAAAGCAAGGATACAGAAATGTCCAATTTAAGGCATCCAAGGAAAGATACTTCGGTTCAAGAAGGCTGATGACATTCAGGGTTTCTCTCTCAACAGAAAAGGCACATGACTGGATATGGCAACATCTGCTACTTCCTCTCCAGGCTTTTTGTTTCATGAAGCTCCCTCAGGAGTGTTTTCCTTCTTCATCTCCAAAGGTCTCTGGCTGTGTGAGCTCTTGTGGTTCTTATGGCTCTGTTGTGGCTTTTTCGTGGCTCTCTCCAAAGCATTTCCTCTTTTAAAGGATTGCAGTAAACTAATCAAGACCCACCTGGAATGGGTGGAGTCACATCTTCCTCTACTGAAAGGTTAATACCCACAATTGGGTGAGTCACATCTCCATGGAGAAAACCTAATCAAGTTTCCAACCTATAGTACTGAACAGGGATTAAAAGATCCACAAGACGGATCAGGATTTAAACATGGCTTTTCTAGAGTACATAATCCTTTCAAACCAGCACATTGTCCAAACCTTATTCCAACAATGATGCACACTACTTTTAGTGATAGAGACTGAGTAGAGTTGAAGAGTTAACATTTTCATTTTCCTTAAACATTCCTATTTGGGTTTGCCCATGTAATCATAAAATGGTTATGCTAACCAGAAACCATGATTTTGGCATTGCATAGGAGTCTCAAAATTCTATTGTCTATGAAATTTTCATGCAGGGTTAGCCTGTTACAGCCCCTTGCACAGGTCTCTTCCAGAACTTTACCTTAAGCTTTGACCTAAAATTCAGATATTAGCTAATTCTTTGGTTGACGATATAAAAGAATACTGTTAAATGCAATTATTAGGAAAGGAGAGAATCCAGTGGATCATTCTCAGCCATTAACAGCTTTTCATAAATCACTAAATTTTCCAGTCACTCATCAGGGAAGCAAGATCCTGGATGAAGGGAAAAAAAAAAAGGTGGGGGGACATTAAAGCTCTAGAAGATCTACATCATTGTATATTGGCTGTATGGGGCAGATATGTAGTCCTTTCAGTTCTTAGGTCACCATTTGCAAGGAGCCATATACCCAGACCTGACAGCTCAAGCAGTGAACTCCTGGAATTTTTTCCTGGAAGAAGACGGTACGTAGAATTTGTTAGTTCTCTCCCAAGCTGTCTCTGTGAGAAGCTCCCAGATGACGCTAATGCAGCCAGTCCAGGACCCACATTTTATAAAATACTGGTCTCCTTTAAAGGTATATAGCTATGCCTGGCACGAATGGATCTGGAAGATATTGAATTGACGTGGCTGAGACGTAATCTTGGGGACACTGGTAGGTTCTGAGTTTCCATTTTGAGGAAACAGTAAATAGCTTTTCATTAGTTCCCAGGTGTGTTCTGCGGGGCCTGAGAGAAAGACTCAAAATAGCTCAGAAGAACATAAGCCCGTAATGGTAAGTATCATTTGCAAGAAGAAATTGCATTCACATGGACAATAAATACTTATGTAGCATGATCAGCCACCAACCCTTCATGTAAATCTACATCATTGATCAAAATGAGCCTCTGTGAGAACCAAAGCTGAAAAAAAAAGCATTATATAAATTCAATATTTAATACCCCAAACTAGTTAGATGCATCCATCTCATAGAATGGAAGCATCAATGCTCAAATTCCATTGACCTAAATCCTCTACATTAAACCAATAGGAAGATACCAATGGCTTAAACTCTTTCTAACTGGACACTGCCAACATGTGCTGTTAAGACTCCACTTTGCTTGTATTTCCACAGACAACCACCTTTAGTATGTTATTCAGCCACTCATGCACTGAATTCCAGGAACTGACACATTTCCCACCATACCTAACATGCCACATTCCCATGTGGCAAAATCTAGTTGATTTCTGCAAATATGCTGACAAATCTCATAAATAATGAGCTACTCATTCACTGGGAAGTGTTGTGTGTGTGTGTGTGTACATTTTACTTAAAAGCAATTCCATGATCTCTCATTACTCTGCTTAAAGTTTTTCAACCTAAAAGGAACTATAAAAGTCACCTAGCCCAGTTATTTATGAAACTGGATTGCAACCCATGAGTGAAACCAATTTAATGAGTTTCAGCCATCAGTTTTCTCTAAATGGAATGGAATGGATTATAAAATAATACATCAAACATAGCAAGAACAATTCTTTTTAATGAAGTTTAATGAAGTTATGATTATGTATCTATTCACACATGTGACTATGTATACTGGGTTATGATGCATAATCTGTTTCTACTGTGGGGAAAAATTACATTTGATTCTAACAAGTTTAATTTTAACAAGAATTTATATATTAAATTCCCTAATAAATTTAACTCATTTAATTTTAACAAATAAATGACCTATCTCATGATAAGTACCAAAACGGCAAAGATTTTTGTCTGTTTTGTTCACTGCTTTAACTCTACCACTTAAAAATAGTGCCTGGCACATAGTAGATGCTCAATAAATGTTTGCTGTTGGAAATTCCCATTATATAGATGAGAAAAGTGAGGCAGAGAGAGGCCACTTGTCCAAGGTCAAACAGGTAAGGAGTGGCAAAGTCCAGATGTCATAAAATGACAGCTGAAACTGGAATGCACTCTCCTGACTCCAGGCGTGACATCCTTCCTACTGTACTGCTTTGTGTTATTACAGGATTCATTAATACACAGATTAAGGGCTCACAAGTTAGGGCACCCAGGTGTGGGATCAAAGAAGTTCAAAGAGCTAGAGCTCTTTTGCTGAAGAGCTTTGCTAAGGTTCCTGAGGGGCCAAGATCACAGGTGAAGAGGAGAGCAGCAAGGAGTGGGAGAGGCATGTCCCTGTGTTTCTAAGTGTTGACTCCCTAGGGAGGATCCCAAGGGCACCCAAACAATGTGTTAGAAGCCAAAAGCAACAACCAAATGTAGATGCTGGCACCAAAAATTCAACTGTCCCTGATTAGCCTAACCAAAAGAAACTGAAACTGGATGGCCAAGCAACTAGATTCAAGTTTCAGGTAAGTGAGTTCATATTGAGATGAACACAGAAATAAAGGAAATGTAGGAAGATACTCAAGAGCAGAGGGCCTGAGAAAGAATCAGACTAGTAGCCTCCAATTCTCTTTATTTTTCGCCACTATCAGGAAAGTAATTTAAGTACATCCTTCTAACCCACATACACATAATATATGTTTTTAATGAGGTAAAATTCATATAAAATCAAGTGTTACAGCTCATGACTATAGCAAAGTTGATATTTGTAATAGCTTTTTACTTGATATTTTGAGAACGTACACAGTTTTAATAGTTAATCAAATGGGATTTTAGATAGTGTTTGATATTTAGAATTCAAGAAACTCTGATATCTGTGTTTATAGATTTTTTTCCTTCCTTGCTTTACTTTTAAATTGGTTTATGAAACATGTACAAACAGGCTTTCCGAAGATTACTTAGATTTTTTTTAATATACCTATGGATAAGCTAAGATATCCATTTTAGGTGGTTAAGATTTCCACATGTTAATTGCAAAAATATTTGTATCTTCATATTTTCCTGAAACCGAAAATATTTAGTAACATAGGTCATTACTATAGCAATGCAGATATTTGTAAGAACTTTCTACTTGATACTTTGAGAACATTCACAATTTGAATGTTCAAATGGTATCTAAATTAGTGTTTAATACTTAGGATTTAAAAACTTTGCTATCTGAATTTGTAATTTTTTTCCTTTTCCCTTAATTTTAAATTGGTTTATGAAACTTACTGTACAAACACAGGCTTTACAATGATTATATAGGTAATTTATTTAAATATGCCTATGGTTAAGCTAACTAAGATATCCATTTTTGGTAGTTTTAAGTGTATTGTTTGTTTTCTGAAATAAATATAAAATTAAATTTAAAAATTTTCAAAGCCAACTTCCCGGGCAAAGATGACAGCTTAACAAGGTGCACATTTTAGTTGGTCCTCCAGAAAAACTACTAAATAATCAGAAACAGTACAGAACAGCTCCTGGGCCACGTGAGTGACCAGACACACAGTGTACCCCAGTCTGAACCAGCTGGACCGGCTGCGAGCCCCCCCAGAACCATGAGTTCCCCAAACGTGGCAGCCTGTGCCCCTCCCCCACAGGCTGCTTCCCAGAGGGGAAAGGAAAGGGACTTTACCAGGAGCAGGGACTGAGCCCAACTAAATGCCAATTGTGGAATTAATTAAACAAATATAAATAAATATACTACTAAAATATGCCCCCAGCTCAGGTGAACCTGGTCAAAGCAGAGGTCACTGATTTTTGCCCCGGAGCCAAGGAGGCAGGGCTGACGGAAAAAGAACAAAAAAGGAAACAGAGGTTTTTGTGGCTGTGTTCCTACAAAGGTTTGACTGCCTCTGGATTCAGCAGCAGGACTTCTCAGGCTGCAACTGCCCCAGGCATAGGCAGAAACAAGCTCGTTTGAGGGCTTGTCTGGAGCCTGTGCCTTCCCCAGGGGAGGGGTGAAGCCCAACTCAGGTGGAATCCCTCCCTCAAGGAACTCAGACACCAGGGCTTGGTAATTTGAAGCCATTAAAACCAGCCTACAACCTCTCCTCTGTCTCCACCACACCCCCAGCAGGGAGAATCTGCCAAAGTTAAAGGTACTGCATCATCTTATGCTGGTGGGACCCACAGGCAGACAAGCACCACATACTGGGGAGGATATGAAAAACAGAGTCCAGAGACATCACAGGAAAGTCTTTCAACCTGCTGGGTCTCACCCTCAGGGAAAACTGACACAGGTGACTCTTTCCTCCTGATAGGAGGCCAGTTTGGTCTGTGAAAATCCAGCTGGGGTCTATAATACCTATGTAGACCCTCCTAAGTGTGAGGGGGAAAAGACACCATACAAGCAGGGCAAGAAACAAGAAAACAAGAACTGAAAAATTTCCCTCTGTTAAACAAAACTTAAGCTAGAGGTCCAGATAAAGCTGAACTGAATGTCAAAGAACAGATAGACAACAAATTCATCCAGCAAGAAAACCCTAGGTAAAAGAAGTGAAAGCAATCTCCAGAATAAACTAATTAAAGTAATTAAATGCCTAAACGCCAGCAAAAAATAACAAATCACACTAGGAAAATTGAAGATATGGCCCAGTCAAAGGAACAAACCAACAATTCAAATGAGCTACAGGAGCAATTAATTCAGAATATACGAACAGACATGGAAAACCTCACCAAAAACCAAATCAATGAATTGAGGGAGGATATAAAGAAGGAAAGGAATGAACAAAAAGAAGAAATCAAAAGTCTGAAAAAACAAATCACAGAATTTATGGGAATGAAAGGCACAATAGAGGAGATGAACAAAACAATGGAAACCTACAATGGTAGATTTTGAGAGACAGAACATAGGATTAGTGAACTGGAGGGCAGAACATCTGAAATCCAACAAGAAACAGAATGTATAGGGAAAAAAATGGAAAAATATGAGCAGGGACTCAGGGAATTGAAGGACAATATGAAGGGCACAAATATACGTGTTGTGGGTGTCCCAGAAGGAGAAGAGAAGGGAAAAGGAGGAGAAAAACTAATGGAGGAAATTATCACTGAAAATTTCCCAACTCTTATGAAAGACTTAAAATTACAGATCCAAGAAGTGCAGCATACCCCAAAGAGAATAGATCCAAATAGAAGTTCTCCAAGACATTTCCTAACCAATATGTCAGAAGTCAAAGAGAAAGAGAGAATCTTGAAAGCAGCAAGAGAAAAGCAATCCATCATATACAAGGGAAGCCCAATAAGACTATGTGTAGATTTCTCAGCAGAAACCATGGAGGCGAGAAGACAGTGGGATGATAGATTTAAATTATTAAAAGAGAAAAACTGCCAACCAAGAATTCTATATCCAGCAAAATTATCCCTCAAAAATGAGGGAGAAATTAAAACATTTTCAGACAAAAAATCATTGAGAGAATTTGTGACCAAGAGACCAGCTCTGAAAGAAATACTAAAGGGAGCACTAGAGACAGATACAAAAATACAGAAGAGGGCGGGCCACAGTGGCTCAGCAGGTAAGAATGCTTGCCTGCCATGCCTGAGGACCTGGGTTCGATTCCTGGTGCCTGCCCATGTAAAAAAATATATAAATAAATAAAATAAAATAAAAAATACAGAAGAGAGAGGTGTGGAGAAGAGTGTAGAAAGGAAGACTATGAGTAAAGGTAAAAAGAAGGAAAATTAGATATGCCATATAAAATCCAGAAGGCAAAATATTAGAAGAAAGTACTACCTGTGCAGTAATAACACTAAATGTTAATGGATTAAACTCCCCAATCAAAAGACATAGACTGGCAGAATGGATTAAAAACAGGACCCATCTATATGCTGTCTCTACTCAAAGGACATGAGGGCAAGGACACAAATGGACATTTGCTCACCAATGTTTATAGCAGCATTATTTACAATTACCAAGAGATGGAAACAGCCAAAATGTCCATCAACAGACAGGTGGCTAAACAAACTGTGGCATATACATACGATGGAATATTATGCAGCTGTAAGACAGAATAAAGTTATGATGTATGTAACAACATGGATGGACCTTGAAGACATAATGCTGAGTAAGATTTGCCAAAAACAAAAGGACAAATACTGTATGGTCTCACTGATATGAACTGACATTAGTGAACAAACTTGGAATATTTTGTTGGTGACAGAGACCATCAGGAGATAGAAATAGGGTAAGATTTTGGTTAATTGGAGCTGAAGGGATACAGGTTGTGAAACAGGACTGAATATAAAAACTCAGAAATGGACAGCACAATACTACCCAACTGTAATATAATTATGTTAAAACACTGAATGAAGCTGAATGTGAGAATGATAGAAGGAGGAGGGCTGGAGGCATAAATGAAATCACAAAGAAAAATAGATGATAAAGATCAAGATGGTATAATCTAGGAATGTCTAGATATATAATGATAGTGACTAAATGTACAAATTTAAAAAATGTTTTTGCATGAGGAAAAACAAAGGAATATCATTATTGCAGGGTGCTGAAAATTGATGGTAATTAATATTTTAAAATTTCAACTTATGTGTGAGACTAAAGCAAAAAACGTTTATTTGGTACAAAATTTATATGTTGACTAGGGCATGTCCTAATATAAGTTATGTAGATAGTTGGTTGAACTACATAAGTACATGGAACCTTGACTAGGACAAGAGATTTTGTTGGTTTGTCCAAAGTGATGCCCCAATCAATCCCAGAGTGATTTGATCAGTGAGTGGAAAAGTATTTGCAAAGTTTCCTTTGGGGAATGGTGAGAATGGGGGAAAATTCAAACCCCCCAGTTGAATTCTTGATATTCTCACAAGCAGTATGGACAACCCAGGCTATAGGCTGAGCCCCAGTCTTGGGGTTTGTTCATATGAAACTTAACCCCACAAAGCAGAGGCCAAGCCTACTTAAAATTAGACCTAAGAGTCACCCCCAAGAGAGTCTCTTTTGTTGCTCAGATGTGGCCTCTCTCTCCAGCCAACACAACAAGCAAACTCACCATCCTCCCCCTGTCTATGTGGGACATGACTCTCAGGGGTGTGGACCTTCTTGGCAATGTGGGACAGAAATTCTAGAATGAGCAGAGACTCAACATGAAGGGATTGAGAAAAACCCTAGAATGAGCTGAGACTCAGCATCAAGGGATTGAGAAAACCTTCTCGACCAAAAGGGGGAAGAGTGAAAGGAGACAAAGTGTCAATGGCTGAGAGATTGCAAACAGAGTCGAGAGGCTATCCTGGAGGCTATTCTTATGCATTAAGTAGATATCACTTTGTTATTCAAGATGTAATGGAGCAGCTGGAGGGAACTGCCTGAAAATGTAGATCTGTGTTCCAGTAGCCATGTTTCTTGATGATGACTGTATAATGATATAGCTTTCACACTATGACTGTGTGATTGTGAAAACTTTGTGTCTGATGCTCCTTTTATCTACCTTGTCAAAAGATGAGCAAACATATGGAATAAAATTAAATAATAAGGGGAACAAATGTTAAAATAAATTTAGTTTGAAATGCTAGTGATCAATGAAAGGGAAGGGTAAGGGGATGGTATGTATAATTTTTTTTTCTGTTTTCATTTTATTTCTTTTTATGTTATCTTTTATTTCTTTTTCTGAATTGATGCAAATGTTCTAAGAAACGATCATGATGATGAAAACGCAACTATGTGATGATATTGTGAATTACTGATTATATATGTAGAACAGAATGATTATATATTAAGAATGTTTGTGTTTCTTTGTTGTCATATTTTTTAATTTAAAATTAATTTAAAATTTTAAAAAAATTAAAAAAATAAAAATTTTCAAAACCAAGTATTAATATTCTTTTCCCACACACCAATCAATCATCACACATTTGGAATATACTCACTTTCCCATCAGGAAACTACTAATGAGTTGATTGAAGCAGTCTAAATTTTGTTTGTTTGTTTGTTTGTTTGTTTGTTTGCTGCATGGCAGAGGTCATATTTCATTCTTTTTCCATTTAAGTATCCTGTTATTGCAGCAATATTTGTTGAATTTTTGTTGGCTTGTTTGCAGAGGTGTTTGGGCCAGAATCGAACCTGAGTCTCCTGTCATGACAGGCATGAATTCTACACTGAACCACCCTTGCACCCCTCTTGAAGCAGTCTACTTTTAAATATTGTGCCAGCTTCTTTTTAATTTTAGACATCTTTGAATTAAAGTGGCCTTACTCACGGCAGTAATTGAAGTTTAAATTTTTTCTGATCCAGATTATTTTCATGCAAAATCAGTAAAATGAATAATGCCCAAAATGCTGTACTGAGTCTCACAACACAAGTTTATTTTATGTGGTTTCCCAAAATAAAGGGAGATTAACAAACTCTCCCTTTCACAAATCAAACGAATAAATAATTAGCTGCAGGCATAAACAGACAATGCAAAAGGAGAAATAGAAATAGTCACTCAAATCACGAAAAGAATAGCCAAACCAATCTTAAAAAGGAAGGACAAAATTGGAGGACTAACACTTTCTGATTCCAAAACTTACTACAAAGTTATACAAATCAAGATACTGTGGTACTGGTATAAGGATAGATTTATCAATAGAATGACTCTGAGAGTTCAGAAATAAGCCCCAACATTTATGGTCAAAATTTTTTCAGCAAGGGTGCCAAGATAACTCAATGGGGAAAGAAGAGTTTTTCAACAAGTGAACCATTTTCAACAAGTGGTGCTGGGATAAGTGAATATTCACATGCCAAAGAATGAAATCAGATCCCTAATTCACACCTTATATAAAAATTAACCCAAAAGGAATCAATGATCTAAAAATAAGAGATAAAATTCTTAGAAATCATGACAAAAAGTTCAAGATCACTAATAATCAAGAAATAATGAGAAACCACTTTTCATCTCTCAATTTATGAACATTAAAAGAATTCCTTAAGACTAGTACAGGCTGGGTTTGGAGGGAAAATAGCTTGATGCATTTTTGATGGTTAAATAAATTGGTACTTTCTCGAAAGCAGCTTGACATATGAATCAATATTCAGAATAGACAAACACTTGGAATCAGTAATTACACTCAAAGGAAATTATTCAAAAAAAAAAATAAGAATAGTAAGTGGGGGCGGGCCGCGGTGGCTCAGCGGGCAAAGTGCTTGCCTGCTATGCCGGAGGACCTCGGTTCGATTCCCGGCCCCAGCCCATGTAACAAAAACGGAGAAACAGAATACAATAAAACAAGAAAATGTTTAAAAATGTTTCCCTTTCTTCCTTCCTTCCTTCCTTCTATCCTTCCTTCCTTCTCTCTGTCTTTCCTTTAAAAAAAAAAAAAAAAAAAAAAAAAAGAATAGTAAGTGGTATATGCAATGATGCCCATTAAGCATTGTTAACAACAGCAGAAAACTGGAAGCAACACTAATGTCCGTCAATTAAGACATACCACACAATAGAAGGTAGATATTAAAACTGTTGATGAATATATTTTATTGATATGGAAAGATGTTGGCAATTTATTATTAAGGTAGAAAATTAGGCCACAAAATAGTATATTCAGTGCAATTCCATTTTTGTAAAGTCAAGTACTACTTCAAAATGTTCACAATGACTATATCTGGGTGTTGCAATGAGAGGTGACTTCATTATTTTCTTTTACACATCTGAGTTTATCTCACACTTGTAATTTTAAAAAGACAGTATTTGAAAATAAGACACCTTTCCCTTAACAAATAACTATGCATATGTCTTACTAATTCTCATGTGATAAGTCTCACTTGCAAAAATAACACATGCTTGCAAATATCTCCCTTCTCCCACAATTCTACGCCTCCCTATTGCTGAGCTCAAAATTTCTTTAAGAGAAAACAAGACCTTAGAGCTAGATATGACAATAAAATTACATTTTCCTGGGAGAAACAGCACATAACTCAAGCATCAAGGACATATATTTTCTTATTACTATCCAGCAATCTTAACACTCTCTCATCATTCCTCTATCCCCACCAAAGCAGTAAACTTTGCTCAGTAAGTGTCAGTTGAATGAATTAACAAGCTTAACCATATATCTATAATCAGACAATTTTCTAAAAGTTGATTTTGGCAGGAAGATGTGAGAAGAGCCCAGGAATATAGTATGCCTAATGCAAAGAAGAGAAGATAATACAGAAAAAGGAAAATAACACCCAAAAGGAAGATTGCAGGCAATAAAATTGAACTTTGCCTCTGTCCCCTCTTTGTCATAACCTGAACCTGCCTTTCTACTTCCTCCAACATGCTGTAGTTTGATTTTCCTCTTATAAATATTTCTAAGTACATCATGACCTCCAAACAGCTTCCGTTTGAAGACTGAGACCAACAATTACAGGCTAATGTAATAATTTTAGATTGGCTGGCTGACGTTGATGAGCCTGGATGCATCATTAGACAGCTTCTTTTGATTACTCTAGTCTGTAGCATAAGGTTCTGATCATTAGATAATTGAGATTGATGACCCTGAGTTATTGGAAAATCCCCCAAAGACTCCCAAATCCTTTTATGCAAAAGAAACAATAACAGCCAACATCCTTAGCTAACTGGTGGTGATCCTTTGTAATATGAAACATAAATCTGGGAAATCCCTACATGTTCACTCTTAGAACCCTCTGGAGAAAGAGCCTATCTGACCCAGAGAAGAGAAGTATTTATTCTTCCCAACAAGTCCCCCAGGGACAAGTATCTGTCAATACTAGCCCATCCCACACAGCGCAAAAATCAATAGCCCTGCTTACTATCTGCTTCAAGAGAGTGCTGAGAACATTAAAACAGCCCATAAAAGATTAGGGATCAACTGTTTTATCACTTGTCAGCTGCTTGAGTTACATTTCATAACAATTTTGGTCACACTTCCAACAGCAACAAAAAAGGCCCCTAGACTCACCACAATATGCAGGCATCCAAGGGATCAGTAGCTTGTAAAACCCCAAAGTGGGAAAAGAAATGCCCATCACCTGGTTCAATAGCTCCCCTTCCCTTCCAGGTCTTAGACTAAATCACACACTCTCATAAACTACCCATGCACATGCACTACCCAAGCAAAAAAGGAGATTGACATTCCAGGGAATCAGTCAAGTGTATATTTAGTTTCACTTCTGAAATGTTCAGTTAAATGTGGCTATAAATTTATAAAACAAAAGTGGAAAAAAAAAAGGGTTGAGTATAGTGAATGTTCCCAGTTAAGTTCTGTGTTTCCAAGGTTCAGCTATTTTGAAAGGAGGATGGGGAGAACTGCTTACCATCCTAATTCAAATGAGGATATCTTATATTTCGATTGTGTTCCATAGTGGTATTCCTGAACTGCTGTTTATGTCAGCTCAATTATGTTCAAAGATTTGCCTGCATTATTTATATTTCTTTTATTATAGAAGTTGTAGGTTTACAGAAAAATAATGCATAAAATACAGAGATCCCATATATCATATTATTAACACATTGCATTAGTGAGGTACATTTGTGCAATTGATGAAAGAACACTTTTATAACAGTACTATTAACTATAGTCCACGGCTTACACTAGGGCTTACTGTGTTGAACAATTCTATGGATTTTTAAATTTTTTTATACCAGTAACACATATATACAACCTAAAATTTTCCCTTTTAACCAAATTCAAAAACATATTGCACTGTGGTTAATTATGTTCACAACAGTGTGCTACCATCACTATCACCCATTACCAAAACTCTTCCATCATCTCAAACAGAAATTCTGTATAAAATAAGTATTAATTCCCCATCCTCTACCTATAAGCCAGCCCCTGATAAGCTAAATTCTAGTTTCTGACTCTATAAACCTGATTATTCTAATTCTTTCATATCAGCAGGAGCATACAATATTTATCCTTTTGAGTCTGGCTTATTTTACTTACTATGATGTTTTCGAGGTTCATCCATGTTGTCACATACATCAGAACTTTGTTCCTTTCATGGCTGAATACTAGTATGTTGTATGGAAATACCCCACTTTGTTTATCCATTCATCTGTTAATGGACATTTGAGTTACTTCCATCTTTTGGCAATTGTGAATAAGACCACTATGAACATCAGTGTGCAAATATCTGTCAGAATCTCTGCTGTCAATTCTTTGGGGTATATTGCTAGAAGTAGAATTGCCAGGTCATATGGTAATTCCATACTTAACTTTCTGAGGAACTGCCAAAGCATCTTCCACAGCAGCTGCACCATTTTACATTTCCACCAGCAATGAATGAGTGAAATGAGTGTTCTTATTTCTCCACATCCTTTCCAACCCTTGTAATTTTCTATTATTTTTAATAGTAGCTATTCTAGTGGGCATTAAATAGTATCGCATTGTGGTTTTGATTTGCATTTCCCTAATGGCTGATGATGTAGAGCTTTCTTTCATGTGCTTTTTTGGTCATTTGTATATCCTCTTTGGAGATATATTTATTCAAAGTTTTTCCCATTTTTAAAATGGGTTTCTTGCATTTTCATTGTTACGGTGTAGGGTTTCTTAATATATTTTAGATAATAAATCAGTGGATATGTGGTTCCCAAATATTTTCTCCCAATGCATAGACTGTCTTTCTACTTTCATAATAAAGTTCTTTGATACACAAAAGGTTTAAATATTCTTTCTATTGGTTTTTTTTTTTAATTCTCTATTTCATTTATCTCTGTGTTAATCTTTGTCATTTCTCAGTTCGGGTTTAGTTTGCTCTTCTTTTTTATAGATTCCCCCAGTTTTAAGGTTAGGCCTCTGATTTGAGATGTTTCTTCCTTTTTAATGTAAGCATTTAGAGCTATAATTTTCCTTGTCACTATTGCATTTGCAATATCCCATAAGTTGGTATGTTGTATTTTCATTTTTATTAACCTCAAGATATTTCCTAATTTCCCTTATAATTTCTTCTTTGACCCATTGGTTGTTTAAGAGTGTTATTTTCACACATTTGCAATTTTTCCACACTTCCGTTATTGATTTCCAGCTTCATTCCATTGTGGTCAGAAAAGATACATTATATCATGGTATATGTTGAGACTTGCTTAGTTTCTACTTAAAGTCCATTTTATCTAATTTTAGTATAGCTATCCCAGATCTCTTTTGGTTACTACTTCCATAGTGTATTTTTTCCATCCTTTTACTTTATCTTGCTTATGTCTTTAAATTCACAGCACATTCCTGTCAACAGCATATAGTTGGATCACGCTGTTTTATCCATTCTGTCCATCTGTGCCTTTTAACTAAAGAGCTTAGTTCATTTACACTTAAAGCTACTATTGATATTGCAGGATTTTCTTCTGTCATTTTGCCATTTTTCAATTTTTATCTTTGCAAGTTTTATACCTTTTGACCTTTAATTCTTCCATGAATGCCTATTTTCATATTCATTTGAGCTTTTTGTTTTGTACCATAATGAGTCCCTTCTCATTTTTTTTTTCTGGATATTTTTCTTCATATCTTTTTTTTTTTTTTTTTTTTGGTTATCATGGAGGTAAAATTTAACATCCTAAATATGTAACAATCATTTTTTGTTTGATACTAACAACTTCCATAGCCTAAAATATACTATCCCTATACCACCCTGTCCCATCTTTTTTATACTTGATACAAATTATACCTTTATACATTGTCTGTCCAAAACCACAGATGCATCATAACGTTTTATGAATTTGCATTTTAGCACCTGTAAGAGGTAAGAAGTGAATTTACATGCCAAAAAAAAAAAAAAACAATACAATAGCATTGGCCTTTATAATTACCTAAATGATTACATTACTGGAAGTCCTTATTTCTTTATGCCACTTTGATCCTGCCCAATTGTCCTTTCCTATTCATCTGAAGAGCTCCATGTAGCATGGCTTGTCTAGTGGTAATGAACTCCCTCAGCTTTTGTTTATCTGCGAATGTCTTAATCTCTCCCTCTTTTTATTATTTTTTTTTTTTTTGAGGGGGGTACATGGTCTGGGAATCAAACCTGGGTGTCCTGCATGGAAGGCAAGCATTCTACCACTGAACCACCCATGTACCCTTCTCCCTCATTTTTTGAAAGAAAGTTTTGTCAGATATAGAATTCTTGGTATGCAATTGTTTTCTGTCAGCACTTTAAATATTTCGGCCTGACTTCCTGCCTCCATGGTTTCTAATGAGAAATCATCACTTAATCTAATTGGGATTCCCTTGCAACATGTTGCTTTTCTCTTGCAGCTTTCAGAATTCTCTCCTTGTCCTTTGCATTTGAAAGTGTAATCAATATATAACACTGAATATTTTCTTACACAGCTTTTGCTGTCTCAAGCTGCTTTTGTGCGGAGGTGGGTGGGGAGTGAATGGGAAAGGAGTTAACAGGTGGGTCCTTCTCAGCCAGTACAAGGTAAAGGGCCCACAAAAGCAGTGCAGCCAGCTCCACACTGCCCGGGGGATGGCGTAAGGGAGGGACTAACAAGGGTGCCAGGAGCGTCTCCTATGACTCTTTGAAGCTGCATTTTCTTGGCTTAGCACTTAACCAGTAAAAGCAGCTCTTTCACTGTTTCCCAGTAGTTTTGAGGAAGGGTACTGTCTTTAAATCTGCTTGGCCACTTTTGCCCAAAGTGGGCTGGAGCAATGGCTCTCCTCATAGCAGGGTGCCCCAGTGACCTGAAATAGCTAATCAAAAGCAGTGATCAACAATGGAACCAGGAACCACACACCCCTGGATCCTGGAGAACTAGGTCTTTAATTCTTCCACCTCCTCCCCCACACCCCCAACCCTGCCCCCAGCACCAACAAGCTGCATCAGGTGCCAGGACTAAGTACCTCATTGCTGCCTACTGCGAGGGTCAGGGATGGGCAACAGTAGCAGCTGGATAGAGAGGGCAAGGCACTGGTATTTACTACTATTTACCTGTCTCTTTCTCATGCTGCACAATGTTCTAGTAGATTCCAGTGTTTCAAAATAGTTACTTCAGACAATTCCTGCCTGCTTAATAGTTGTTCTGGTAGAGGGACTGATTCCTGGAATTTCCTACTCTGCCATCTTCCCACAATTTAGACCTGCCTGCATTATATTTTGTCTTCTGTATTCTTTCTTTCCAAATTCTTCATGCCACCAACTCTGTTTTTTGAAGCCATATGGGATAATGGTTGTGGAATTTTAACAGAATCACCACTTACCTGCTCCAAGTGGGGGAGGAAAGCATTTAATTGTTTCATGGGAAACACCTGGTACCCATATTTCTCTAGTAGGTCTATTTTCAGCTCTAACTCGGATCAAAATATGACTCTGTCAACAGTAGTGACATACTCTTCCTCTCATCACTAAAGTAAAGGATAGAGCATGGAAAACACAAGGGCAAATAACTAAACACTTAATAGCAATTGGAGTAGAGGGTGAGAAAGCTCCAGGAACAAACAGCTGTTATCCCATTCTTGGGATAATAATGATCAAAAACTGATGGTTTTCAGAGCCTGCTGGAGGTAACAAGTTTCTTTCAGGATACTGTAGATAAGGTTTTTAATTAAAATATTATATTGTCTCTTCTTAAAAACAAAAACTGTATTTTCTGATAGAAGTAAATTAAAATCTGAATACACTAGTATGGAAGGAAAAAAAACTATAAGAAATACTTCACAGAATAACAATTTATGCAATGAAAGAGCAGATGTTTAAAATAAAGCCCTTCTCTTTACATTCACTCATCATTTTCTTATTGAGGAAACATTGGGAGTTTCTATCCCAAAACTTCTACATCATTTTGTATTTGTTGCCTACAAATATTTTACATTAACTGTATAGAAAACTTACACAGCTTTCATTCCAAGTTATGAATTCAATCATCATGAACTAAATTTTTTGTATGCTCTATGGCAGGGGTCACATTTCATTCTTTTTTATTGCAGCACCATTTGTTGAATTTTTTGTTTGTTTGGGAAGTGCATGGGCCAAGAATCGAACCCAAGTCTCCCGCATGGCAGGTGAACTACCACTGAACTACCCTTGCACCCCTATTATAAACTAATATATTCTTATCTTCACTAATTTCTGAATTAAAGGACACTTGCAGGTAGCAGATAGGGGAGTATCTGGACATGGCAGACCCAAATGACTATGTAAGTAGCATTCCAGCACATAGAAGGGAAGTACCCAGCTACATAAAGAATGTGACTCTATGTCAACAACTTCTTAGAATGTTAGCATAACAGGTTTTTACTCGTCTGGAAATGCTCTTTCCATTTAACTCAGTACTTCAATGACAAAGATGTGAATCCGAGTCTTCTTTCTAAGCAAAGCCTAGGAAAGAAGACCCATTTTTAAAAAGCTTTATCTATCCACATAAACAAACAAGGTTTCAAGTGGAATTGCGCTCCCATTTGGACTTGCTTACTATATGACTCAGTTCAAAAAACTGGTTTACTTTCTGAGATATAAAACAGTCTGAGATGTAACCAAACAATCAAAGCTTTTCAATGAAGTAGACTTTATTTTTTCTTCTTTTTTTTTAAATGCTTCCAGAACTTCATAGTTATTAATATTCAAATACTGACACAATTTCTCAATTAAATACTTATTATCTGGTATTTCAGATGATCCATGTTACCGCTGCCTAGATGTAAAGAGAGAACACATTGGTGTTTCACCAGCTCTTTGTGACTCCTTTGCTAAGATATCAGATTCACACTTCTTTCTGCAGGTATCAGCAACTGTTGAGTAGATCCAAGGCTTTCGTCCAACAAGCTTATGTGAAATACTATTATTTGCTAGGCACCGGGGGCAAAAAAGCGAGAAAAACAAAGCCCCTGCCCTCCAAAAATTCCTGGGGAAACTTCCAAACACAGGAATTATGCTATGAAAACATAAGTCCCATGTTAGAGATATGAACAAAGACCACGCCCACATGGGGCAGTTGGTGGTCTGCAGTGGCCATTCCAATATGGTTTACCCATTATATTTCATAGGTAATATCTGGTGGCCCATGATCTATTTCTGTGCCATTGTTCAGTGTTCTACAAGAATGTATCTGCTTTATCTAGGAACAGATTTACTGCCAGAGAAGATCTTGTGAATATTCCATTCACACAGTTCCACTATTACAATTTATTAGGCTGAAGGATCACTGCTCTTCATCTGTAGGTGTCTCCTCTGTTGATCCAATCCTGGTGAAATCAGTCTTTGTCTCTGCAGGGTGACGAGGCAATAGATTTATATGGGTGGTAGAGAATAAAAAGAAGTGATTCCAGATAGTATACTGATGAAATGTGATAAAGAAACAAGGAGTGTGGGCAAGAACTCTTTCCGAAATTTATTAATGATGTGTCCAAAACTACCATCTGTGCAATTATATCTCAATTTATGCATTACATCCCATCTCAAGAATTGGACTGTGAATCAACATTCAAGTCATATTCTATTTTAAATGTACCCTAGGGAAATTTAAAGGAATAATTTAGTAAATTTCTTTGTAAAGCAGAGACACATTTTATGCCATGAATAATCTCTTCCTTATTTTATGTCTTTTAAGTTAGAGTTTCGTCGTGTTGGCTTAACAAAAACTAACTGCACCTTATATTTTATGTTAAAAAAAAAAGTAAGTATTGTGGAAATGACATTCCATTGGCAGAATTTATATTTATATGCATTCTAGTCACTGGGTTTATGTGATCGGTTGTTCCCATTTTTGGATAACTTGCCCTGGGTAGAGAAATATCCCAGGAAATACATAGAATAGAGAGGAACAAAATCTGCTCCAGAAAATTCCAGTTAAAAAACAAAAGATAGGGAGTATCATTGAAGTCACTGCTTCTCAAGTTTTTTATCTTCTTTCTTTTTTTTTCATGGGCAGGCACCAGGAACCGAACCTTGGTCTCCTGCATGGCCTGTGAGAACTCTGCCTGCTGAGCCACCAAAGCCCACCCTGCTTCTCAAATTTTAATGCACTTATGAACCTCCTGGAGATTTTGTTAAAATGCAGATTCGGATCAGTAGAACCTGGATAGAGCCTGAGGTTCTACATTTCTAACAAGGTCCCAAGTGATCCCCCCAATGCTGCTGGCCCATGGAGCACATTTTAAATAGCCAGAATCTAAGCTAAGCTGCTGCAATGGATCATTAAAAGTTTATATTATACTGCGCAGTTCATCAGCAATGTGAACATCCAGGCAGAAATGTTTGCAGTCTCCAAACAAAATCAAGAAGGGAGGGGTACCAGGGTAGCTCAGTGGTAGAATTCTCGCCTGCCATGCAGGAGACCTGGGTTCAATTTCTAGCCTATGCACTTCCCAAACAAACAAACGAACAAACAAAAAATTCAACAAATGGTGCTGCCATAACAGGATACTCACATGGAAAAAGAATGAAATGTGACCCCATCATACAGCATACAAAAAAAAAAATCAAGAAGGGAAAAAGACCAAGAGGAAAAGAGGACTCACTGAGACAGTATTTCAGGTTTCCTTGCGTTTCTATCCCCATCCTCATGGTTGACATGGTGCTCTGTTTGAAGCAAGGAGTCAGCTACCACAGCATTTTAGCAGGGTCTCCATATTTCAAAACAGCCATAAAAAGGCAGGGCATGCCCAGGAAAGGCAAAAGTTTTAGCTTTGATCTCATGCAATATCATTCCACTGAGCCACCCTATGTGCGCTCTTTAAACAAAATTACTGCAAAGCCTTTTATTCAGGCTCTCTCCCTCTCCTGAGATGTCTCTAGAACAACAGTAAGTTCCTGGATATGTAAAATTATTCCTTTGAACTCAGGCTAAGGGAGTACATAAGCCCCAGAACTCCTCAGAGCTCTAAGCACTGTATCAACCTTGAAACTAACTATGAAACTATAGCATATATTCTCAGAAACACAGATTTACCGAAAAATTGTGTATTTGTTACTGCCTAATGTGTTAAAAGTCAGGCTCAAATAAAGGCACATAAACAACTTCCCTTTACTGTGCCTCCAGATAATTTCTACACATTGAAATTTTGGTTTTCTCAGTATCGAAAGAGAAATTCATAATAAGATGTACATCATATTGTCATTATAAGGCTTTCATTTCCACACTAGAAAATTCCCTAAACTATAAATTAGCCATAACATTCATCAGGTCTTAATTTTCTGTTCAATAGAAATAAACTGACAGAAGTATACTCAAAATCAAAATACTTCCACTTAGAAACTACAGACAGCTCCTCTCCAAATGAGTTTTAAAAAAAAAATCAAGCTTGAAGTAGAAAAAAAATCAGTATATCAGAACTGTGGTTTCAAAGATATATTAAGCAAAAGTAAGGACATGAGATCAAAAATTTTTGCAAAATGGCACAGCAACCAATTAATTCTACATTAATTTCCTCTTAAAATATCCTTTAGAATGATGCATGTTTTGTTTCAAAGGAAGAGGGGTGATGCAATAAATTTATATTGCAAAGTATTGTTTCCATGTTCATAAAACCACTATAAATATATATATTTGCTTAAGATAGATATTAGTATTATATATGAAGATTTTTGTAAATATTAAAGATATGCAGTGAAAGATAAAGGAACAAAATCTTGCTACATTTTTTATTAACATGGTCTTCTACTGTAAAACAGAACCTGTGATTCAAAAGATATGACACCTCTGCCCTCTGGTGGAGAGTTGTGACTAGTATTTCAGGCCTTGCTATTCAGGTTCCTGAAACACATATTTGCCTGCAGCTAGAGGGACACCTCTATTGAGCTAGCAGAATAGTACGATTCCACCGTGACTCAATCTTGTGTCCGCTGCTAGCAAAAAATCACATCTGGGTATGTCTTGTAGGATAGTCAGGTAGGCTCTGCAGTGGGGCAGAGTCAGCAAGGAGAGCCCCTGGGGAAGAGCTCATCCTATGGGAAGCCATCAAGCCCATACATCTGGCTAAATGACAATGTACTGTCATCCAAGGAGAGGAATGATTTTGAGGACTGCAAGTATCCCTCTAGACCAGTCAACTCTGGGCTTATGTTAGGGTCTTAGGAAGGTGCAGCTGGCTGTGAAAACTAAAAGATCTGTTCTCAGGGTTATGTAGGGAACAGAAGGCAGCACTGTCATGGAATCAAGAGGATGTGACACACGGCACAGCATGCCACTGCACATCAAGGGCGCTCAGGCATCAGTGGTTTCAGGAGCAGAGGTACTTTTGCACAGGGCAATAGCTTCAGGGCCCTAGGGTTGGCACAGCCCATTGAGGGGCACCTGCAGAGATTTTATCAAGAGCAGCTCTGCCAAAAGCAGCCCCAGGTCCAAAACCAGCAAGGTGCCTTCACAGGGCTCCACATCACCAAAGGCCTTGGCTGAAAATGTCAAGCTATGTTGTGAAAGATTAGGAAAATGAGAAGGCCTAGCAGGGAGGAATTACTGTATTCACTGACAATATGAAATGCTCTCTGAAGACTCCTAGAAGAAACTGGCAATTGGAGATACTGAAGTTTAGGTAAGGAAAGAGCTAGCAAAGTGCTATTTATAGTGCTATCATTTTAAGCTCAAGCTGATGTGGCCTGATAAAGAGAGTTACATATTTGAGGCCCTTTAGACAGTATTTCGAAACTCAGTCTTCTTCAGTCATAGCATGACTCACCAATATTTAGCATAAATATTCTTGATAATAAAAATAGCAATAGTTCTAATGAAAGAACTTAGAATAAACTTAGATCAATAACAAAGGAGTTGGACTGTGGGAAGATGGTGGAGTAAGAAGCTCCAAGATTAAGTCTATTCATCAGAACAGGCAAGAACTGTCTGAGAAAGCTATTTCAAAACTCTGGAGTCCAGTAGAACACAGTACACCTTCCAGGGAAGAGCAGGAGGAAGACGCTGGTAAAGTACGGTGAAGACTAATAAATTGCCCTCTCTGTGTGGCAGTTGCTTGTACCCATTCCCCACTCTCATGGTAGGTCATCATGGTACAGGCCCTGGCTAGTTCACTGGTCACAGAAAGGGACATCAAAATCCTCTAAGCCAAGATCAGGGATAGGCATGGGCAATTGCTAATCATCGTTTTTTCATTTGTTGTTTTTTTCTTTTCTTTCTTTCTCTTTTCTTTTTCTTTCTAATCGTGGTTTTTGATAAACAATTTCGGATTGCTTGGGGCCCAGCTCTGAGGACAGTCACTGTTCCAAACAACCCCAGACAAAAGTGGGTAAGGAAGCCACTGAGGAGACTTAAAGATCTTCTGGATTCCTCAGAGCTGCGGGGAACAAGTTCAAGGGCTGCATTTGCTGGGCAGATCAAGAAAGTGCAGTTTTAGGGAGCCTTAGTAAATGTTCCTGGGCCCCTTCCTGTCCTCTCCCCAGGGCAGTATGGAGTCAGTCTACACCCTAATGACTCCCTGGTATTGTTCTGGCTGGGAAAGACTAACTTGGGAAACTCCTCTATGGCATGCCCCACCTCCCAGAATTGGCCATCCAGGAGAAAACAGCCTGGGACAAAGAAAGCAGTGTCAAAAACTGCTACGGGGGATGGCCTGGGGCAAGTGATTACCTGCTTTAAATACTCAGAAGAGGGAGAAGGTCTGTCTCCTGGAAAATAGAGGGTGTATTCTAATTCATGTGAAAAAGGGAACTCCAAAACAACTAACAAGCACAGACCCAGGATAAGACCCAGACCCAGAAGAAAGTATACTTCGCATTTGCCTTGGGCAAACTTTTCTGATAGGACAGCTGACACTCAAGAAAATATGTCATAACACCAGAGAAACAAGCATCTCAGGGAATCAATGCGAGAACTAACATTTTAAAATATTAAAGTGTACAGTGTGCAACAAGAGTACAAGACAAACAAAGAAACAGGAAATGATGGTTTATTCAAAGAAAGAGAACAAAAATCCCAGAAAATACCAATGAAGGAGACAGGACCATAGACATACCTAACAAAGATTTTTTTTAATGGTAAAAATACTCATGGGGATAAAGAAAAACACAGAGAAAGAACTAAAGGATATCAGGAAAACAATGAATGAGCAGTATGAGAATCTTACCAAAGAGGCAGATATTTTAAAAAAGAATCAAACAGTACTACTGGAGTTGAAGACCATAATAACTAAAAAACTCCCAGGAGGGCTTCAACAGCAGACTAGAGCTGGCAGCAGAAAGAATCAACAAACTTAAAGACAAAGCATTGAAAAAAGCCACAGGGAGGACCACAAAGAAAAAAAGAATCAGTAAAAAGTGAAAATAGCCTGTATTTATCAAAATATGCATTCTATGAGTCCCAACAGAAGAAGGAAATGAGAAAGAGACCAAAGAAATAATGACAGAAAACTTCCCAAATGTAGCAAAAGATGTGTCTATGTACATCAAAGAAGCCTAGAAAACACTAAGCAGGATAAACATGAATAAAAATATAACCCACCACACTGAACTCTTATGTTGAATTCAAAGGACAAGGAGTGTGTAGGTTTGAATCTGTGGTGGACCCCAGAAAAGCCATGTCCTTTAATCCTCATTCAATATTGCTGGCTTGGAACATTTTGATTGTTTCAGTGGAGATGTGACCCATCCAATTGTGGGTGGTAACTTTTGATCAGATAGCTTCCATGGAGTTGTGGATTTAGTCTTTAAAAGAGGAAACATTTTGGAGGGAGTCCCTTTTGTAGAGCCACAAGAAAGCCAGCAGATGCCACCATGTTCGCCATGTGCCCTTCCAGTTGAGAGAGAAACACTGAACATCACAGGCCTTCTTGAACCAGGGCATCTTTGCCTGGATCCCTTAACTTGGACATTTCTATAGACTTGTTTTAATTGGGACATTTTCTCAGCCTTAGAACTATAAACCTATCACTTATTAAATTCCCCTTTTTAAAAGCCATTCCGTTTCTGGTATATTGCATTCTAGCAGCTAGCGAACTAGAACAAGGAGAGAGTTCTGAAAGCTGTATGAGAAAAGCAACGTAAATGTTGAAGGGGTCCCAATCAGATTGAGTGCCAGTTTCTCATCAGAAATCATGGAGGGAAGAAGGCCTTCGGTGGAAATTCTTAAACTACTGAAAGAAAACAGATGCCAGCCAAGAATTTTATATCCAGCAAGACCCTCTTTCAAAACTGAAGGAGAGACTAAGACATTCTCAGATAAACAAAAGCTGAAGGAATTCATCATCACTAGATCTACTATACAAACAATGCTGAAGGGAGTTCTTCAGACAAAAAGGAAAAGGACACTAGACAATGCATCAAGTGGCATAAATAAATAAAGATCTCCAGAAGAGGTAAACTTAGGGGTAATTACAAATACCCATATTATTGTATTGTATTTTTTGGTATAAAACTCTACTTCCTATTTCCTATAGGTTCTAAAATACAAATGCATAAAAAAGAAATGATAAATCTATGGTTATGGACATATAATGTACAAAGACACAAATGATAACAAGTACAAAAAATAGGGAATGGAGAGGTATAGGAAAAGTATGTCTGTATGCTATTCAAGTCAAAGTGGTATAAATCTAAATCTGATTATTATGCATTTAGGATGATAAATTCTAACTCAATGGTTAATATATATATGAAAGTATATGAAAAGTTCATCCAGAGAGAAAACAGAAGGCATTCAATATGGTACATCAAAAAAATAAATAAAACAAATGTAAAAGCAGGCATTAAAGGAAAAATGGAGGGACAAAAAAGGACTAAGACTTACAAAGACTAAATAACAAAATGGCAGAAGAAAATCCTGCTTTCTCAGTGGTGACTTTAAATGTAAATGTTAGATTAAACATTCCAGTCAAAAGAGATAGGCAAAACGGATTGAAAAAAAAGTAGGGTGTAACAATATGCGGTCTTCAAGAAACTAACCTTAAATTCAAAGACAGAAGTAGGTTGAATGTGAAAGGATGGAAGAACACGTACTATGCAACCAGTAACCAAATAAAAGCTGAGGAAACTGCATTAATATCAGATACAAAAGACTTTAAGTCAAAAACATGTAGGAGGAACAAAGATGGCTGCTCATTAAATTCCATTAAAGGGGTCAATTCAACAATAATATGTAATAATTATAAATATATATTCACTTAACAGCAGAGCCCCAAAATATATGAAGCAAAAACTGACAGATTTGAAGGGAGAAATTGATGACTCTACATTAACAGTAAGAGAATTAAATATACCACATTCAAAAATGGATAGAACATCTAGACAGAATATCAATAAGGAAATATAAGACCTGAATGATACTCTAAACCAACTAAGCCAACAAACAGATTCACCCAAAATTTCACCCAACAATGGAATATACTTTCTTATAAATGCACATGGATCATTCTTCAGGATAGACTATATAGTGAATCACCAAGCAAATCTCAATAAACTAAAAAATACTGAAATCATACAACATATATTCTCTGACCACAATGGAATGAAGTTAGAAATCAATAACAGAGGGAGAAATGGAAAATTCACAAATATATGGTTAAACAACCAATGTTCCTGGTTAGACAGGAAATCAAAAGAGAAATTAGAAGATATCTTGAGGTGAATGAAAATAAAAATACAACATACCAACACTTATGGTATGCAGCAAAGTCAGTGTTGCCAGGGAAAATTATAGCTCTAAATGCTTACATTAAAAAAGAAAGAAAGACCTCAAATCAGAGGCTTAACCTCAAAACTAGATGTTGTACAATAAGAAGAGCAAACTAAGCCCAAACTGAGCAGAAGGAAAGAAATACAGACTAGAGCAGGGATGAATGAAATACAGAATTAAAAAAAATAGAATCAATAAAACCAAAAGTTTTTCTTTGAAAAGATCGATAATCTTGACAAATCTATAGCTAAACTGTAGATTCAAATTCTTAGAAACAGACAAACTACCTACTCTGACTCAAAAAAGAAACAGAAGACCTCAAGAAACCAATTACAAAAGATTGAGTCAGTAGTCAGAAGCCTCCCAACAAAGAAAAACCCAAGACCAGACTGCATCACAATGGAATTTTACCAAACATTCCAAAAAAGAATTAACACCAATCTGTGCAAACTCTTCCAAAAAACTGAAGTGGTGGGAACATTCCCTAATTCATCGTATGAGGCCCACATCACCTACATATCAAAGCTAGATAAAGATGCCACAAGAAAAGAAAATTATAGACCAATACATCTTATGAATATAGAGACAAAAATCCTCAACAAAATATTAGCAAACCAAACAGTACATTAAAAGGATCATATACCATGATTAAGTGGGATTTATCCATAGTATAAAAAGATGACTCAACATAAGTTAATGTAATATGCCACATTAACAGAATGAAGGAAATGAAAAATATATGATCACATCAATCAGAAAAGGCATTTGACAAAATCCAGCACACCTTCTCGATAAAAACACTTAGAAAACTAGGAATAGAAGGAAATCTCTTCAACATGATAAAGGGCATATAGGAAAAACCTACAGCTAACACTCTATTCAATGATGAAAGATTGAACGCTTTCCCTCTAAAACCTGGAACAAGACAAGGATGGCCACTGTCACCAGTGTTAATCCAAATTGTACTAGAAGTTTTTGCCAGAGGAATTACTTTTAAAAATAATAAAATAAAAGGCATCCAAATTGAAAAGGAAGAAGTAGAACTTTCCCTGTTTACAGATGACACGATCATGACATGATTCAAAATACTGAAAAATCCACAACAAAGCTCCTAGAGCTAATAAATGAATTCAGCAAATTGGTGAGGAACAAGATCAACATCCAAACATGAGAAATGTTTCTATGCACAAACAATGAACAATCAGGAGAAAAAATCAAGGAAAAAAATTCCATTCACAATAGCAACTAAAAAATCAAGTATCTAGGAATAAATCTAAGCAAGGATGCAAAGGACTTATATATAGAAAACTATATAACATTACTAAAAGAAATCAAAGAAGATCTAAGTAAATGGAAGGACACCACATGTTCATGGATTAGGAGACTAAAGATTGTTAAGATGCCAGTCTACCCAAAGCTATTTACAGATTCAACACAATGTCAATCAAAATTCTAATAATTTTTTCCATTTCTACAAAGGGTATTTGGAAGTGCAAAGTGTTCTGAGTAGCCAAAGCCATATTAAAAAGGAAAAATGAAGTTGAAGGACTCATATTTTCCGATATTAAAACTTATTACAAAGCTATAGTGGTCAAAACAGCTTAGAGATAGATAAATAGACCAATGAATTGAGTTGAGAACTCAGAAATAGACCCTCACAACTATAGCCAATTGATTTAAAAAAAAAAAACTTATAAGCATTTTTATTGCTTTAGCGAAAATAAAGCAACGTAAACTTCTATTATTGTTGTTTATAATCTATTAAATTTATTCACAAGAAGAAAGACACTAGAGAAAAATATATAAATATAAGGTTACAAACCCATGATATGGAAAGAACATGGCATTTGAACTCCAAAATCTCAGGTTCAGTTCTAATCTTAACATATCTAGCAGTGTCCTCTTGGGCAAGTGTCTAATTCTCCCTAAGTCTATTTCTTCCATTATATAATTGGCCAATAGATCTCTAACATGGATGCCAAGTCCACCCAACTGGGAAAGAATCATCTTTCTCAACAGACGGTGCTGAGAGAACTGGATGTCCATATGCAAAAGAATGAAGGAGGACCCCTATCTCATACCATATACAAAAAATACTTCAAAATGGATCAAAGACATAAATGTAAGAACCAGGGCTATAAAACTCCTAGAAAAACACATAGGGAAGCATCTTCAGATCTTGTATTACACAATGGTTTCTTAGACTTTACACCCAAAGCACAAGCAACCAAAGAAAAAACAGATAAACAGAACCTCAACAAAATTCAGAACTTTTGTTCGTCAAAAGACTTTATCATGAAAGTGAAAAGACCTACTGAATGGGAAAAAAATATTTGAAAACCACATATTTGATAAGGGTTTAATCTTCAGAATATATAAAGAAATCCAACAACTCAACAATGAAAAGACAAACAACCCAAAAGAACTGAATAGACATTTTTCCAAAGAGGATACACAAATGATCAAAAAGCATATGAAAAGATGTTCAACACTGTTAGCTATTAGGAAAAAGCAGACCAAAACCATAAGATAGCATTTCACACCCATTAGAAGGGCTCCTATCGAAAAAATAGAAATCCTACAATGTTGGAGGCAATAAGGAGAAATAGGAACACTCATTTTTTGCTGGTGGGAATGTAAAATGGTGTAGCCACTGTAGAAGACAGTTGGGCAGTTCCTCAGAAAGTTAAATATAGAATTACCAGCAATTCCACTTTTAGGTATATACCCTGAAGAAATGAAAGCAGGACCCCAAACAGATATTTACACACTAATGCTCACTGCAGCATTATTCACGATTGCCAAAAGATGGAAGTAAACCAAGTACCCATCAACTGATGAATGGATAAACAAAATGTGGTATATACATACAGTGGAATATTATTCAGCTGTAAAAAGGAATAAAGTTCTGATACACATGACTTTGTACATAGATGAACCTTGAAGACATCATATTGACTAAAATAAGCCAGACACACAAGGACAAATACTATATTTTCTTACCGATATGAAATAATTAGAATAAGCAAACTCACTGAGTCTGAATTCTGAATGTAGGTTACCAAGGGGCAGGGTGGAAACAAGGTATGCAGAGTTTGGGCTTAAAATGTACCAAGTTCCTATTTGGAACAATGGAAGTGTTTTGGTAATGGATGGTGGTAATAGTAGTACAGCATTATAAACAGCCCTGAAATATATATCTGAATGCGGTTAAAAGGGTAAATGTTAGAATATGTATATGGTGATAGAATAAATAAAAAAAACTAAATCCATGGAACTGCACTACACAGTAAACCCTAAGTTAATTCATGGACTATAGTCAATTGTACAACTATAAAATGCGCTTTCACCAATTGTAACATATGTACCACACCAATGCGAGGTATTAATAATAGGATAATGTATGGGAATCCTCTATTGTTGTTCCTGCAGGATGTTGAATCCTGCATGATTGTTCTATAAACTGACAACTTCTCTAATGAAAAAAAAAAAAGAATGAAGGAAACCCATATCTGGGAGAAACTAAACAGCTCAGTTAAGAATGGAACAACCCAGGCTTCATAGAGAATACATATCAGAGGATCTTCATTGTGTAAATCTTGAAGACACAAGGAACCTGTCAGCTTCCTTATTGTATTTAATTATTCTCACTCCTGAAATTCATGTTTGTGACTATATTTTAATAGGACTTTTCATTCAGGTATCTGATCTCTCCCTTCTCTAAACTCATTGTCATTCATGTGAAACTTGTCCCATAAGTTTTCGCCTGTGAATTATCCCATGCCCACTTTTAAAACATCATTTCCTCCACCAAGCATGGAGCATAGTAAGTGACCAATAATTTATCTTACTTTATTTATTGTGGGAATGTATATAAAATAGGAAATTTGCTATTTAACTGTTGTTGTTTTTTTTTTTTGTATGCTGCATGACAGGGTCACATTTCATTCTTTTTCCATGTGAGTTTCCCATTATTGCAGCACTATTTGTTGAATTTTTGTTGCTGTTGGTTGTTTGTTTTTGTTGGTTTCTTTGTGTGTTCGTTTGGGAAGTACATGGGTCAGGAATCAAACCCAGATCTCCACATGGCAGGCAAGAATTCTACCACTACCCTGGCACCCCCGTGATTGTTTTTAAGTATATTATTCAGTGGCACTAATTACATTTACAATGTTGTGCTACCATCACTACCATTCATTATGAAAACTTTTTCACCACCCCAAACAAAAACTCTGTACCCATTAAGCAAAAATTCCCTATTCCCCCTCCTCCTAGCCCCTGGTAACCTCTAATCTACTTTCCGTCTCTATGAATTGGCTTAAATGGAATCACACAACATCTGCCTTTTTGTGTCTGGCTTATTTCATTCAGCATGACATTTTCAAGATTCATTCATGTTGCTGCACGTATCAGAACATCATTCTTTATTCCATTGCATGGAAAAAGCACACATCGTTCATCCATTTGTTTGTTGATGGACACTGGATTGTTTCCACCTTTTGGCTATTGTAGATAACACTACTATGAACATTGGTGTACAAATATCTGTTTACATCCCTGCCTTCAATTTTTTGAGGATTTATACTTATAAGTAGGATTCCAGGTCATATGGTATTCTACCTGTAATTTTTTTAGAAACCACCTGACTTTAATCATTTTTACATAAGCATATTTTTATGAGTGAAATATTTTCCAAAATACAGAAGGCAAACCATTTTAAAACCCCACATGGAAGCTTCACTTTCACTTTTCCTGTTCTTTACACCTATTCATCTGGAATTCACGGTTCATCAGGTATACTCCAAGAATGAGATCCATCAAAATCATAAGATGGCCAAATTTCTCATCCATGGTTCCTGCATTATCCAAGTTTTCTAAAATGAGCATTATGTCTTTTAATAACAAAATGAAAGAACAAAATTATTTAAAATTTCTCCCATCTTCCGCCAAACCATTTCTTCTTACTTTTTTATCCTCTACTAATAATAAGGCCACACAGAAGGAAAAACCTAAAATTATGGAACTGCTTACCAAACTCTGAAATCTGCTCTATAAGTAATTGTTGTGGTGTGCTTTGAAATGTATTGCTTTTTTGTATATATGTTATTTTTCACAATTAATAATAATAGTAAGGCCACTGTTCCTCCAGTCACCCAATGTCAAAAACTCATGTTCTTCTGCGTTGTCCCTCTGCCCAGTGCTCACCTTCCATTTGTGAGCAGTCTCCAGATTCGATTTTCATTTTTTTTAAGAGCAATAGCCTCAGAGCCTTTGCAGATATTTTCTTTCCTTTCCTTCTGCAAGGATCTTTTTTGATCTTTGGCTTAACATCTTTTTTGGACTCACATCTGGAGAGCTAGAGACTTCTATTTCACTTCTAACTGTTCACAGTTACATCCTAAATTATTGAAAGGATAACCTCAATTTCTTTAAAAATCATTTATTTATCTAACTATGTAGATTTGCTTTGTTTCATTTTGTTTTGATTGAAGCAAATCACTCCAATGAAAACCATCATTGTTTCCCCCACTGCCTTAAATAAAGAATCTAAATGTTTTGGCCTGGCAATCAACGTTCTCCCTGGGCTGGTGTGCATTTAGCCACCACTCTGCTCCCCTCCTCATCATCCTCTATGAACCTCTCTACTTCAATCAAGTGGATCTGTTCTTTGTCCTTGAGCCAAACTATTTGCTCTTCCATCATCCTATTCACGCTGTCTACCTTTTCCACACTACACTGTTTTCTCTACCTCTTCTCACCAAGCCGAATCCTCCTCTTCCTCCAGGCCTAAGTTAAGGCTTCCCTCTTCAGTGACGCTCTGTGTGAACCCCAACTTCTTAGTGATTTCTTCTCTGAAACTAGAGCATTTATAGTCCTTGTTACACATCTGACATGCTTCATCAACGTGACCATATGCCCCAGTCTGCATGGGACAATCATGGTTTACATGGGCATTCCTGGTGAACCACTTAACGGCACCCCTTTTCACTCTCAAAAATGCCCCAGCTAGATGACAAAATGTGATACTCCATTGTTCTGTTTGCTAGCGACCTGAATGCAATATACCAGAAATGGAACAGCTTTTAATAAGTTGCAAGCTTACAGTTCTAAGACTGTGAAAATGTCCTAATTAAAGCAAAGCTATAGAAATGCCCACTCTAAGACATCAGAGAAAGATACCTTGGTTCAAGAAGGCCAATGACATTCAGGGTTTCTCTCTCAACGGGAAAGGCACATAGGTGAACATGGTGATGTCTGCTAGCTTTGTCTCTAGGTTATTCTTTCATGAAGCTCCCCCAGGGGCATTTTCTTTCTTCATCTCCAAAGGTCTCTGGCTTTGTGGGCTCTGAGGTTCTCTTGCTCTCTTGAGGCTTTCTACAAAGGGGCTCTCTCAAAAATGTTTCCTTTTAAAGGATTCCAGTAAACTAATCAAGATCACGTGGAATGGGTGGAGTAGCAGCTCCCACTAATATCCACAATTGGGAGTCACATCTCCATGGAGATAATCTAGTCAAGTCTCCAACCTATAGTACAGAACAGGGATTAAAAGAAATGGCTGTCTTCACAAGATGGATCAGGATTAAAACATGGCTTTTCTAGGGTATATAACCCTTTCAGACCAGCATACCCACCTATGCAATCTATCTTTGTCTGTATCTCCCCTCCCCTGCTGGGCTGTGAACCACTCAGAATTGGGAATGTTGTCACACACCTGTGTCCCCCTTTGCACACACTGTTCTCTCCTTGGCCTGTGACAGCAGCAAGGCCAAGCAACACCTGAAAACTGCATGGTCTCATGACCTCTAACAGTGGGCAGGCCAAGAATGCACATTTTGCTTATAAGCAATCTGCCCAACAGATGATTCTACAGGGAATTACTTAGCCCACCTCCCATCCCCACAAATTTTGGCCAAAGTATACCCGTGAGCTCCTTAGCATGGACACTTTCATTCTCCAACTCATTCCAGCCAGACCAGAGGGGCAGGGAGAGCTTCATCACGCCTTACAGAGCACAGAATTGTACTTCTGGACATGGGATATCCTTACTAGTAACATCAGCAATATCATTACATTGTCACCAGTGCCACTCATTTCCTCTTTTAACACAGCCATTGCTTCCTTCATTCACAAAGCAATTAAATGAATGAACATCTGCTGTGTGTATGCTGGACATGATGCCAAGTACCACAGACTCAAAAAGTAAGCAGACAGCCTTCCCTCTACGAACTTAGGATTTCGTGGCAGAGAGATAGGCCCAAACAACCAGAACTCTTCGTGAGAGGCACTATGGGGAGATGTGCGATGTGCTACAGGGAGGCAGAGGAGGGAGAATCTAATTCCAGTGGGTCTGCTAGGATGAGTTGGGGAAAGTTTCACAGAAGGGAAATGTAAATCGAATCACCAAATAGAGAATTAGGAAGAAAAAGTTCTCCTGACAGAATGTAAGAAAAAGTTCTGGAAACATCAACTAATGAAGTGTGTAAGGAAGATGCTTCGCATGGGGCTGGAGTGGGGGCTAGGGAAAAAGGGTACTTTAATAGGCAAAGGGAAAACAGTAATTTTTTTATTAAATAGGGAATTGGTGTGACTAGATTTATGTTTCATAAAGCTAGCCCTTGTAGAGAGTTCCAAAATTCATATAAAGGGCTGCATTCCTGTAGAATGGGTGAAGAAGGAAGATGTGTTTGCATAATGAGTGCACTGTTTTTATACTCACAGCATGTGTTTAAATGGGTGGTGGATGGAGGGGGTGGTTAATGAAGATTATGAAAAGACAAAAGCCCTCCCCACCAAATAATTGTTCATTTTACTCATTTGGCACATTTATGTGTCTCATTGCTAGGTCGATTTTAGGGAAAAGAAGCTGTGGTGAGGGGGCAACTAAAAGAAGGCAAGAGATACTTCTAGCTTGGGCTACTGGACAGAGAATGATATACCATTAACGAAGACGGTGACTGCAGGAGACACAGACGTGGGAAGGGGTGCTAAGGAACTTGGTTTGAGACATGCAAAATCAGATGTGCCAGAAAGAGATGGAAAAATCCAATAGATTGCAGAAGTATCAGTGTTAGAGATGGGGAGTGCGGGGAAACGTCCTGAAGATAGTTTTCAGGATACAGGTAGTAATCTGAACTGTGGGAAGGGAATGGAACCATTCCTAGGAAAAGATGGATACTGAAATGAAGTGGATTAAAGGATTGTGGAAGACGTGCAACTGAAGCAGCGGGTATAGAGTACCAGCCACGCATCAACTTTGGTCAATGGTGACTTCTGCTTGGAGCCCCAGGAAAGATCCTAGGGCCACATTCAGAGTGCCTGGGCGGGCTCACAAGGTTGTCAGTGGGGGAGGAGGAGGAGGCAGGAAGCGGTGCTTCATGCAGCATACCTGTCTTTGCTGACTGAGGAAAATGAGGCGGGAAAGGTAACCATGCAAAAGAACAGCAAGAAAGCACCTCAGAAAAATGTTCCAAAATGTCAAATGCTTTGGGGAGAGCATACAGACTTAGGGGCTGAAAGAGGGATGATGGATTTGGAATTTGGACACTTGTGATCTAATGAGTGCTGTCTCAGTGCTATAGTGGGAGCAGAACAGAGGAGGGTGGGGGAGTAAACCGGAGATGTTAGAATTATCTCAATGAGGAGAAATTCCCAGCGTTCTTCCTCACACCCCACAGTGTCTGACCAAAGATAGTACCACAGAAGTTCTCCATCTTGAGCCACCATCGCAGTGCATCTATTCTTTTTATCATTCTCTCCCCCACACACCGACAAGCCCTCCCCACCTCACCCTAGCCCCTAAAAGTTAACGATGCTCTGACAACATGTGGAAAGAAACTGGGACTTGTCAAATTTTTAAGGCTAGGCCAAAAGGACACACACGCACAAAACACTCCACCAGGATTCTTACATTAAAAGAAATAAGAAAGAAAAAAAAAAAGGAATTAAAGCAAGGTGAAAGGGCAGGGCCCACTCCCGGGACGGCGCTTTGAAAGGACGATGGGAGGGGAAAACCTTCTAGGTTCAAACCGAAAAGGTGAAAAGCAATACGTCTGAAAACATCGCTAGCAATCCTAAATTTCAAATTAGAGCTGTCTTTGATTGCAAATGTTTAAACTTATATTAAAGGAAAAACGGCCATCAAGGGGATTGCTTCTGGAGCCAGACTCAGCATGAAGTAATGGGATGTTCCCTCATTAGAATGAAAGAGGGACGAAGCTCTGATTGAAACGTTAACGATTCAGCTCAGGGGACTGAACGTTGGCCATTTTTTACGCTGCACTGACCCCTGGAGGTTCTCCCTTTTTTTAAGAGCGTGCTATGCATTTTGCCCAGGGGGAAACTCACCAAATAAAGGAAATTAAAAAGGCTGTTTTGCTTTCTTCAAACGAAAAGGAATGTGGGAAAGAAAAAAAAAAAGGGAAAGGGAGGAAAGCGCCACCTCACTGCCAGGAGCTATCATTTGAAACTGGGGCAACAGAAACGAACTTGGCGTATCTCTCACGCCCCGGGGTCCTCCGTCAAACTCGCTGCAATATGAGATTACAAACAAACGCTCGCCTTTTAAACACGCACCTTGGATTTCCCGCCCCACGTGGCCGCGACCAACACGTCCAGTCCCTTCCCGAGATCGCGAGGGCGCGCCCGAAGTTGCAGCCGCCAGGACTGCGGCTCCCGCTCGCCGCCCCGCGGCATATTTCCCACCCCGAGGGGCCGCGCCCGTCCCCCCGTGCGCGCCGCCTCGCTAAGCTGAAACGCCGACGCGGCCGCGGCCTTAATCATCGCCGCCGGGTGGAGGGGAGAGCGTGGCGCGTCGAGTTCTCACAAGAATCTTGTGATTCACCAGAACTGGAAAGTTCGATTTTTTAACTCACAGGCCACCCGGAGAAAGGAAGGAAATCAGGCACAGGCAACATGAGCTGAGCTGGGATTCAGAGTCTGACTTGGGGTGGGGGGAGCCAGCGCGTAGGGTGGCAGGAAGGAATTAAGCCCTCCTTAAAGCAGACATTCCAAGTGCAACAGTTTCCAGAGGCACATGTGTTCTAAAATTCAAATGGTTCTCAGTTACGGTCAGGGAATCTACATAGTGTCACAAAGAGGGAAGAAGCGAAATTTTGAAGGCTATTGCTGTAAAGCAATAGCTTGGCCGCTTTCTAAACACCATGTAAAGGCTTTATCCTTGACCTGCCCCAGGTCCACCCAACAGGCCCAGCCCTGCCCAGACAGCATCTCTGGTTTTAAAGTGGCTTCTTTTGCATCTGGCTGCTATGGAAAGTTCACTGGAGTCGATGGGGGAAGTAGCATGCTGTCCAGACTCCTCTTTCCCACACGGTCTTCAAGAGCTGGGATGAGATTCCGAATGGATTTTCCTCTGGGTAGTCATGTCTGGTCTACCAGACAGCTACCCTATGAGGCTGAATTTATTGAAAAGTGGTAAGCCTGAGAAATATAGTCACAGTTAAAGTTCCTTATCCCTATGATTCTGGAAAAAGAATTTTAAGCATGTAAATATATGGATGCAATTTTTCTTTTAAAAATGAATGCTTAAAAAAGGGAGTGAGTTATTTCTAATCTAGACATTTGACTTGACACCAAAAGTAAAAACATGGAATGTAATTAAATAGCTCATGTCCTGTGGCTAAACCAGTTTCCTGTTTCATGAAAATGACACTCGGGTCTTACATACTAGACAGTACATGTTTTGGTTTGTTAATGCTCACAGAATGTAATATACCAGAAATGGGTTGGCTTTTATAAAGGAAATTTATTAAGTAATGAGTTTACAGAACTAAGGCCGTAAAATGTCCAAACTAAGGCATCCAAAGAGAGATACTTTGACTCAAGAAAGGGTCAGTGACATTCGGGGTTTCTCTGTCAGCTGGAAAAGCACATGGTGACGTCTGCCGGCTCTCTCTCTCCCAGCTTCTCTTTCGAACAGTTTCTCTGGGGGAGCATTTCTTTCTGCATCTCCAAACTTCTCAGTATGTGTCATCTCTGAAGCTTTTTCCAAAAATGGTACCCTCTTAAAGGACTCTAGTAAGTGACCCACCTTGAATAGGTGGAGACACATCTTCCTGGAAACCGCCTAATCAAAAAGTCCCACCCACAACTGAATGGGCTACATCTACATGGAAACAACTTAATCAAAAAGATCCCACCCAGCAACACTGAATCAGGGTTAAAGAACATGGTTTTCATGGGGTGCACAACAGTTTCAAACTGGCGCACTATCCATCTGGAATTTCATTTTACTGTTGATAATCTGGTAATTGGTTGGTCAGTGATCTGATTTGATAGGCAGTTTAGCTGAAATAACTGGATTGACAGTTTGCACAGATGAGGACTTCACTAATACACTACCTTTTGCCCATTAAGATTTCATGCCATTTACTCAGACTCAAACAGCATTAGAATTATTCACAAAATTTTGCAATTTCCTACTGTAGTTATCACCCAGAAACTATGCCAAGAACCTATGCAAAAGAAATCTGAAAATATATGAGCATTTTTCATGCGTACCTAACTCACTGGTGATAACCGTCAATCTGAGGACCTCCCATTTCCTTACTAAGGAACCCTGACCCAGTTAGTCCTGGCGCATATAGGACTACCTACGCCTTAAAACAGAGCCTTTTACCTAGACTTTTTTGAGTGTCAAAAAAATCATAGCCAGTGCCTGCCATAAAAGTTTAAGGCTTTGTGCTTTCATCTATAACTTCTGAAAAACAGGGAGAGAATACAAATCTTTCCAAATTACATTTTTACTTTCCTTTTCAGTTTTGTTTGCTAGTTAAGCCCCATTTGTCCAAGGGAATGAGGCATTTCTTGTTCTCCTCCTGGGGTTGGAAGACAAGAAAGTGTACACAAAGCAGCAAAGTAGAGAGGGAGAAGCAAATGCTGCCAGTCTAACTCGTGTCCCCACCTCAGTCCAAGGTAAGATGCACCTGCTCCTTTAACTTAATGTTTTGACCTGGAAATTGTAGAAAGTTCTATTGAAAGAAGCCCAAGGACAATGCTATTGTTCTTCTAAAGCCTTAGGAAAAGTAAAAATTGTATTGAGAATGCCTTTTGTTCCCCTCAAAATGTTGACTCGATGCAAAATGATTATGACATTGTGAAAACCCTGGTAGAGTTTTAAAGATTGCCATTCATATTATTAAAGGTGATTACTGATTGTTATTCAATTTAGAAGCAATTATTCATTATCCCTACCGACAAACAAAAGGGTTTAATTAAAGAGAGGTACGGGAGTTGTTTGCATGCACAATTGTAAGGAATGAAACTATCTACTAAATAGAGATGGAGGGCGCTGATTCTGAAGGATGCCTAAATTGACCTGCATAGACATTCATGTAATTGCAAAAACTGAAAAGAAATTTATATAACTTTCAAAGACCTTCCCCATGTAAATTTCAGTAAAATTATAAATTATATCACGATCCTGAAAATCACTGGATTCTATGGGTGCAGATAGGATGGTGGGGAATCCTTGTGCATAATAAGGTGAGAAAAGAGAGTCAGGAGAGTGTAGCACTTGGATGCCTAAACCAGACCACCTGGATTTGAATCCTGGCTCTGCTGCTTACTGCCTTTTGTGACCAAGGTTACTGAACCTTTGTATGCCTCAGTTTCCTCGTCTGTAAATATTACCTCCTTCATAGTGTCCTTGTGAAGTTTAAATGAGGACGTATGTGTGGAGCACTTAGAAAAACATCTGTAACATTGTAAGGGCTATGTGGTGCTGTTCACATGTATGTTGAAAACAGAAACAAAAGTTGGAGTGCTTTTTATTTATAGGAAATGTATTCTTTGATGAACAACCAGAAAACCCTTTACATTAGCCATTAGATTCTAAATTATTTTTTGGCAGTACAAATCCTTTAAGGATCTGATGGAAGTTGTGGCCCCAGGCCCCAGGAAAGTGTCCTATATATAACACAATAAGTGTTAGCATAAATTTCATTATGTTCATGGAACTCATGGAGTCTAGGGGCTAGATCAGTAGTCCTGTATTAAATTGAAATCATGTTAACTAAATGAAAATATGCTGGCAAAAAAAGCACTTAATAAGCAAATGCAATGTTTAAGATGTGCTCGCAGGTATTCAGGATAATGGAACTGGAGGCAACGGGGACCACTGCTTCACAGGATTGCAAGAAAGAGGAACACTTGTTCCTTTACATATTGATGTGTTGAAGAAAAACAGTTGCTATTGTGAAATTTGCTTTGTTTCAAAATACTTTATCTTTTAAAATTCCTAAAATATTAAAATGAGGGATTATATGAGAGTGTCCAACGACCCAGCGATAAACCCAAAGCTTTTGATGTCCAAAAGAATTTGGTTCTGAGATAAGGGCAAGTACATACAAGCCTGTGCATATGAGCATTAATGATGTAAATGTAGATATCTATGTTGGGGGAACTCTGTGGCTTTCCTTTGTCACAAGCACTGTCATATTCAGCCAGAAAGCAGAAATTGTATCTCCCTCTAGGGTATTTACACTATCACCGTACAAAACTGCCGACTTGGGGGTGGAGGTGGGGGGCAGCGCTTTCTCTTCAAGCATACAGGACATGAGCATTAACACAAAATTTTCATTCAAACACATAGCCCAGTTCTATATGCCAGCCCTGGACCTGCATGAATAGTGGGATTGGTTGCTTTTTCTTCCTGAGAACAGGTTCTGTGATGAAACTAATGAGAGAAAAGAGAGGAGAGAAGAAGGAATAGCAGCCCCACATTGGAAATGTTTCACTTTGATGTAGCCTGGACAATGATTACATGGCTTTGGAAAAGAATCTGGACAAAATGTCTGAAAGAGTGTGGTAAATTTGAAGAGAACCTCAGATGAGTTATTTTAGAAACTGAGCTCTGACTTTTTAATGCCTGCTTCCTTGTGCACATTTCATTTTAAGTATTTCATAGACATTGATGAATGAGCTTGCAATGCTCATCTTAAATTTTCTTGAATAAAAACAATTCAGAAACTAGCTTGCATACATTTTTAATATTTTTAGAAAGAGTGGAGCATTCAGGAAAGATATTAAATTGATGACTTGTTCCTAAGAGTACAGAAAGTTTCCCATTTACTCTGCCTGGGTCATTACCCCAACTTGGCCCATCTGAACCTGAGCTATCTTGACTGCAGTGAAAAACGAAGGTAATGAGGCTGCATCTCCAACCAAAGGCTAGAAAAAGTGAAGCATTAAAGAACCATAGCAGGTCATTTAAGCAAAGATGCAAAAACACTGAAGAAACAACGTTTTCTAAGCTATCTAAATGTGGCTTCTTCACCATGGGATGAATCCCGCTCTTGGTTTTTAAAGTTTGACTCAAGCTTTTTCTTTCCATTTGTCTTTATCATTCCATATTTTTTTTAAAAGAAAACTATATCCCAACTCATATTTTATCACCTTCCTCATTCTTTTTGTTTTCCATTTCCAGGTTTCCTATTCCCCTCAAACTCTCCATACCTTCCATTTGTTAGATCACCCTATTTTTTCTGTTCTGGGATCTTTATGGGAATATCACCAAAAGAGTTGTTTCCTCTCTAGGATTGTGGTCACTCCTCATGTTGTTCTTTCTGTGAATGCTCCTCACCTGATCCCATACGGAGAATGGAGAAGGGAAGATGGTGCCATGTTTGGACCCTGGCACCAGGCTTAATGGGCCTGAGCCTGGTAGTGGTGTTGGGGAAGGTCCTCAAAACCTGAGTTTCCTTATCTGCAAAATGGGAATAATCGTTTCACTCTCATACGGTTAAAGGGCATCTAAAATGAGATTGTGTTTATGTCTAGTACTATTATGCTTATATCACAGCCATCCTCTGGAAGTTCCCTATTTAATAAAAATTGATAAACCTTTTTCACAGAGGCAAAAATGGGTCATAATAGGAAATAAAAAAAGTCATGTTACTGGTATGTGTTTGCCCCATGTCTTTTCCCTCTGTGTTAGCAGAAAGACATGGCAGGAAAGTCCCATCACCACAAGAGAGCATCTCCCTCTCCCAAGGCAGCACCTTAATGTGATTACACAGGTGAACTGGTGTCCATGCCCTGAGTCCCCTTTTCCCTTCATATTTGTATCTTCATGCAGAGATCTAAAAGTAAGTGTATCTTTTTAAAGCATATCACTGGGTCACACCAATAGTTACTTACTCTGCTTAGTAATCCAACCTGCCAAGTTTCCATTATTTAGCTTCACCATAGAGGATGAAATCAGCCTTTTGAATTTGTTTCTTCAGGAATTAACCAAAAATTTTCCCCCAAACTGTCCAAAAAAAAAAAAAAAAAAAAAAAAAAAAACAGAGATACCAGTCTTAGATCATAGGAGGAAAGAGATTAAAACTGAAATATATGCACTAGAGAAAATACTATCATAAGTTCAACATTTGGTCACCATTGACCAAGATCTGTCTGGAAAATCTGCTTCGTGAAGGTCACACTGATAAATGAGAATGGCAACACACCATTTTCTAGTGAAAAAAAAAAAAAAAAACAGCTGACTCTATCCTGGGAGTCAGTGGTATGACAGATGTTGAAACCAGAAAGCCCTGCTATCCATATTGGATTTAATAATAGGATAGCCAAAGAAATTCTGATCACTAAGGATGAAAGGAGCTAAGACAAGAAAGCTATCACTCAGAAATACTTGATGGGGACGGGTGAAAATGAACACCAAGATTAAGATATGATTTCATATGAATATTATTAAGCTAATGCTATATTGTTTTCCTTTCCTCTTCAGACCCACAAAGATTTTCATTACCAAGCAAACAGCATTCTTATCTCATCTTGGGTTAAACCTGAGGACCAAGATGATGTTCAAGTCATTCTCCAACACAACTTGTAAAGGGCCACTTACAAATTAGCACCAAGCGTTTTTGGTGATGTCTGCTTACCATCCACTTATCCAAGAACACATTATCCAAAAATGCTCATCCAAGAATCGATTTCCTATATGCCAAGAATGGTGGGGAATAAAAAAATATATTGCTTCTTTACTACAGTCTTTTAATGAAGGTGAGAACTGACAGGAAATCATTAGGAATAAGATTGTATAACATAACATCTTCAAATGATTATGATCAATGCCAGATTATAGGATACAGAGGATGCATGTCATCAACAGTGGAGGTGAGAAAAGATCAAAGTTGACTAAAGTTAGGGTGGCACAACGAAGGAAGAGCCTTTAAACAATTGGTTTCAGTGAAACCAAAGAAAAGGGGACAAGGGTTAGAGCATAAGCCAATGTGAAAAGGCAAGACTATGAGAAGAACAGCCTGCCTGGGTGTGCTGGTTACTTCCTGGGTGCTCTACTCCTTCATCCTCTACCCTGCTCTGTACCCCTATGACAGGGGTTACTACCTGGGTGGTCTGCTCCTTCTTTCTCTACCCTGCTCTGTATCCCAAGAGTCGGGCCCCTATGACACCTTCCTCTTCCTCTCTGACTTCTTGTTGCATATAGCTAGTGGAAGGCACCATTGCTGACTTCAGGGATGGCAGGAGGAACTAGAAAGAGGTCAGCATGTTGACTCCCCTCACTCTGTTCCTACCTCACTGCGCTTCCAAAGCAGTTATACCCTTCTTTGGCTACAGTTGTTGTTGGGTGGCCCCTTTGCCATGACTGTAGCCCTCGAAGTTCCCAACCTTGCCCCTTCTGGCCTAGGCATGGTAATGGCTTCTTGGTGTGGTTGGCCTCTGGGTGTTCCACCATTACTTCATTCTGAAACTGCCCATACCTCTGCAAATAGTCCCTTATTGAATTCTTGCAGTCAATCCCTTTGAGTGTGATTCAGTTTTCTTCCAGGCTCTGACTGCTATACTGGGATATGTGCAACATTCAGAGAGTGTTTTTGTATTTTCATTATTGTATCCCACACAATCCTAAGCATAATATTAAGTTGATGGAATGCAGCAAAATACAGAATGATTAAAAGCAGAGCAGTTGCCTCATATGTGAACTTGATTTACAGCATTGAATTTGGAATTTCACGATGCACAAAATATAAGGCTACTCTGTTGTTTGATCCTCTCAATAATAAACAAATCCTTTAAGATGTGCTAAGGTTATAAAGATTTGATATTAAACAGAAGAGTAGCATCTTTCAACAGATGAATGGGTAAACAAACTTCTACGTAGCAAGAGAAGTTTGCAATAGAAGAATGAACTTTTGATGCATGTATGATTCTTAAATGCATTATGCTAAGTGAAAGAAACCAGACTCATAAGATTGCATAGCGTGTCCTAATTTCTAGCTGCTGGAATGCGATATACCAAAAACAGAATGGCTTTTAAAAATGGTAATTTAATAAGTTGCAAGTTGATAGTTCTAAAGCTGTGAAATTGTCCAAATTAAAGCAAGTCTATAAAAATGTCCAAATTAAGGCACCAATAAGAGGTTGCCTTCACTCAAGAAAGGCCAATGAAGCTCAGGGTTTCTCTCTCAACTAAGAAAGGCACATGGCGAACATGGTGACGTCTTCTACCTTCCTCTCCAGGCCTCTTGCTTCATGAAGCTCCCCCAGGGGCATTCTCCTTCATCTCTAAATGTCACTGACTGGTGGACTCTGATTCTTGTGTCTCTGCTGCTCTTATCATTCTGAAGCTTTCTCCAAAATGCAAAAGGATTCCAGTAAAGTAATCAAGACCCACCTGGAATGGGTAGAGTCACATCTCCCTCTAATGAAAGGTTAATACCCAAAATTGGGTGAGTCACATCTCCATGGAGATAACCTACTCAAGTTTCCAACCTATAGTGCTGAATAGAAATTAGAAGAAATGGCTACCTTTAAAAAATGCGATTAGGATTAAAACATGGATTTTCTAGGGTACATAAATCCTTTCAAACTGGCACAGAATGGGATTCAATTTATATGATTTTTCTGGAAAAGGCAAAAGTATAGGATCAGAGAACAGATCAGTGGGTGCCAAGAGTTAAAGATAGGAAAGGGGTTGACGACAAAGGAAGATAGGATGGAGTTTTAGAGGACAGTGGAACTGTTCTATATCCATTGTAGTGCATCTGTAACTCTGTGTTTGCCAGCACTCAAAGAACTGTCCATCAAAAAGTTAACTTGACTGTCTATAAATTTAAACATATGGGTATGAAAATTGAATTATGTGGAACTCTTCAGGCAAGCAGGAGCAAGTTCGTATTCTTTACCTGCCCACCTGCTGTTCCTCTCTGCAGAGTCACAGTTATCTGAAACGCAAATCCCCAAACACCTCTATATAGATTTTTTAAAAATCTCTTTCCTTACACCAAGGTTTCAGTACTATTGAACCACTGACATTTGGTGCTTGGTAATTATTTATTATAGGGGCTATCCCGTGTATTCTAAGATTTCTAAGAGCATCCCTGGCTTCTATCCACTAGATGTCAGTAGCAGCCCCCTCTCCCCCAGAGACAATCAAAAATGTGTCAGTATTACTGAATGCTCCCTGGTTGCGGGGGCAAATTGTCTCCATTTGAGAATCACTCTTTCAGACGTTTTAGAATTAGTTTCATAGATGCCAGACCATGCATGTTTTACTTCATAGGAAGTATAGAGTTTTCTAGGGTAATTTTGATATGTGTATTTTTCACCTTATGCTCTGAATTTGGATCCTCAGAAACCCTGGATATGGTGTCTCAGTGGAAGAAACAAAATATGCCAAGATTTATTTTCCTGTCCTACATCCTCACTGAGCTGGTTCATCCCTTTTACTATAAGAGTTTTAAGATTAGAATCAAGAAAGTTTTAATATGATAGAAATAAAAGGATGGATTAAAAGGTCTAAGGGCTTTTAAAGAAAGGAAAAACCTATGATTTTGTAATTGCTGCAACAATTAAGTATTGTTGCTAACGTTTAATGGCGATCATTGCTTTTTCTTTCCAGGAGGTAAGGCGTTTGCAAGATAACTCAGTCTGTGGCCTTGTTGTTTATTCTTAAACCATTTATTTGCTCCAGTTTAGAAAAAAAAGGAATACAATTATGTCTTAATTATCTTATATAATTTGTGAAGAAATAGCAACAGAGCAATTCTCTTGCTTACTTTATATGATGACTTCAAGGTAGTAAGAGTAAAGTTGCAAAATAAAGCTTTAGTGGAATGACACTAAATGCTAATCTTTAGATATGAGCATTCTAAAATTCCTAAATATTAACTAGATTATCAAAAACAAAAACATTGCAGAGAGGAGAGGCAAGATGGTAGCATAGGGAAGAATGGGGTTTAGTTCATCGTCTAGGGGAACTTGTCAATAGCCAGGGACTGTCTGGAACAACTGTTTGGGGGACTTCCATGACCAGGCACACATTATTCACTAGCCTGGAATGGGTGAAAGGGCCCAGATTCCAGCACAGAAATGTAAGTAAATTCTTCCATGCTGTGAGTCTCCCCACTAGTGGTAACAGAAACCGTCTCTACTAGGAGTAAGGGAAGGAGAGCTCAACCAAGCTCCAACTGCTAATTTGATTAACAAATTTGAACTGCTGAATACAAGCTTTGAGTACAGATAACATTACAAGGCAAACACAAAAGAAACCAGGAGCAGCAAGGAGGTGGTGCTGAAGAAAAAAGAGCAGAGGCTTTTGGAGTTGGCTGAGCTTAGGAAAAGGGCTATGCCCCAAGAAAAGTGGCCCACAGAGCTGGGTACCAACTCTGACTCACAATTGGTGAACCAGGAGGATTGGGCACCAGCTCTGAAAAGGATTTTTTTTTCCTTTTCTTTTCTTTTCTGTTTTTTTTTTGGGGGGGGGGTGGATCCTTAAGAAAGCAACAGGCATTCTGAGTTTTCAGCATTGCCCCAGGAAAGGGAAGAATTAAGGATTGATAGAGACAAAGAAACTAATCAGGTGAACGAGATAATTCCCTACAGGGCATATCTTCCCCAAGAAAAGGGAGGCAGAGCCCAGCACAAATAGAGACTCTCACTCAGAGAATTTCGACCCCTGGGGCTGGATATCATCAGCAATTTCAACCTACCAAAAGTAGAGACCAGCCCTATCTCAAACATGTTCCCAGCAGGGGGCAAAGGGGAGCTGCTGGACAGACCTGTAACTTTTCCAGCAGAGAACAGAAGGCTGAAGATTGGCTGCCCCCTCAGAAAAAGAGGGGCTGGGGCAAGGCCCAGCACAGGCTGTGAATGTTATTTAGATAATTCAGACCCCAGGAGCTGGAAGACAGAAACAGTTTAAGCCTGTTTTCAGCCCCAGCCTCTGCCTCAACCATGCCCCTGGCAGGGAGAGGGATCTGCTGAGAATTAAAGGTTCACTACCAATTTCCACCACTGGGGAGCAGCAAAAGTGTCTTTAAAAAATAAGGGAGATAGTACAGCAACTGTTAAAAGCACTGAAAAAGTTATCAGACTTCAATTAGAGATATGAATGAAGATGATCTTGTTAGGACTAAGGCAACTCAGAATAAAGGGTAAGGGGTGATACTGAATAAATATTAAAACTTCAACTTCTGTGTGAGACCAAACAAAGATATGTGTATTTGATGAAAAATTTATATTTTTGGTAGCACAATATCTAATTTAACTTGTATAGTCAGCTTATTCAAATACCATAATTACATAGAATCTTGAATAGGGAGTGAGAGTTTGTTAGTTTGTATAGGTTAGTGTGATGCCCTGATATACCCCAGAGTAATGTGGACAGAAGACAAAAAAGTATTTGCAAAGCCCCCTTAAAGAACTGAAAAAAAGGTGGAAATATGAAACTTCCCCACCTGGGGAAGATATGAAATTCCTGCAAGCATTGGGGACTGCTAAGTTGATGGGACAGGCATTTGATCTTGGGGCTTGGCCTCATGAAACTTATTCCTGCAAAGAGAAATTTAAGCCTACTTATGATTATGCTTAATAGAACCTCTTTTTTTGCAGTGTGGCTTCTCTCTCTAAGCCAGCTCTGAGGTGAACTCACTGCCCTCCACCCTATGTGGAACATGACTCCCAGGAGTTTAATCTCCCTGGCAATGTGGGACATGACTCCTAGAGATGAGCCTGGCTCTAGCATCATGGGATTTAGAAAGACTTCTTGACCAAAAGGGGAAGAGAAATGAAACAGGCTGAGGGATTTCAGAGTTCATTCTAGAGGCTATTCTTATGCAGTGTATAGATATCACTTTTCAGGTTTTGATGTATTGCATCACTAGAGGGAAATACCTGGTACTGTTGAACTGTAATCCAGTAGCCTTGATTGTTGTTGTTTTATTTTGCATGCTATATGGTGGGTGTCACATTTCATTCTTTGTCCATATGACTGTCCTGTTAGTTCAGCACCATTTGTTGATTTTTTGTGTGTGGGGGAGGGGGAAGTACATGGGTCAAGAATCGAACCCGGGTCTCCCATATGATAGGCAAGAATTTTGTCACTGAACTGCCCTTGCACCCCAATTCTTGAAAATGGTTGTACAACTACATAGTTTTTAAGGGATGGCTAAGTGATTTTGAAAACCTTGCAACTGACACTCTCTTTATCCAGTGTATGGAAAGATAAGTAAGAAAATAAAGACAAAAAATAAATAAATAATAGGGTGAGTGGGAGATATTGGATGTTTTGTGTGTTCATTTTTACTTTTATTTTTGTTCTTATTTTTACTGTTTTTGGAGCATTGAAAATGTTTAAAAATTTATTGTGATGATGAATGCACAGCTATATGATACTGTGAACTACTGATTGTACACTGTGGATGATTATATTATGTGTGAATAAGTAATATATAAGTAACATTGCACTAAAAAAGAAAAAAGGGAGAATTTAAAATATTTACAGATAAACAGAACTTGAGAGAGTTCATGAACAACAAACCTGCACTACAAGAAATATTAAAGGGAGCACGACACACAGCTAGGAAAAGATAGGAGAGAGAGGTTTGCAGAAGAGTATAAAAATGAAGATGAGCAGTAAGGGTAACTAAAAGGGTAAAAAGAGAGAAAAAGAAATGATATGGCATATTAAATCAAAAAAACAAAATGGATGAAGAAAGTACCAGCTTTACAGTAATAACATTAAATTTTAATGGACTAAACTCCCCCAATCAAAAGACATAGGCTGGCAGAATGGATTTAAAAAAAACAGTATTCATCTCTATACTGTCTACAAAAGACTCACTTTAGACCTAAGAACAGAAATAGGTTGAAATGAAAGGTTGGAAAAAGATTTTTCACAGAAACAACAACCAAAAAAGAGCAGAGATAGCTATACCCTGGGTACCCTCCCAAACATTGTAGACTCCCAAGAAAAGAGGCCAGGCCCTGGATTTTGAGGCTTGCTCTTTTAAAAATTATTTCCATAGGGGATGAGCCAAGACTCATAATAAGACCTAAGGGTTGCCTGCAGGAAGCCTCTTTGCTGCTCAGAGGTATCTCTAAGCCCAACTCTGCAGGAAAATCTGCTCCCACAAGATTGTATTAAAAGAATATAGGCTTCTCTGGGGTACATAACATTCAAACCAGCACAGGCAGAAAATGAAAGAGTATTTACAAAGCCCCTTAGGGACTGGGGGAAAATATAGAAATATTAAACTTCCCAATCTGGGGAATTCCCGATATTCTCTCAAGCATTAGGGACTCCCAATTTAATAAGCCAAACACTTGATCTTGTTCTTTAGACTTATGAAACTTATTTCCACAGTGCAAAGCTAAGCCTGTTTATAATTAGGCCTCAGTCATCCCCAGAGAACCTCTTTTGTTGCTCAGATGTGGAGTCTCTCTCTAAGCCAGCTCTGCAAATAAATTCACTACTTCCCCACCCCTCCCAACCCCCACGTGGGACATTACTCCCAGGGGTTTAAGTTTCCTGGGCAACATAGGACATAACTCCCAGGGATGATCCTGGCCCTGGCATCATGGGATTGAGAAAGCCTTCTTAACCTAAAGGGATAAAAAGAAATGGAACAAAATGAAGTCTCAGTGACTATGAGATTTCAAATAGACTCAAGAGGTCATTCTGGAGCTTATTCTTATGCAAGCTTTAGGTTATTCTTATGCAAACTTCAGCCAGATATTGCAAATAACCACAGTATGCCAAGCCCAAACCAACAGTATTCCTGAAAACCCTAGGGAATGCTCTAGTTTCTAGCTAACTCTCTATTATAAACATTTTACTTAGTATATTTTTTCAGAAACTTAAGCCTCCAGATTGTTCCTATGCCAGATAAGCCCTGATTCCTAGAGGAACCAGTCTCTCCAAGAACATCAACCAGGTTCATTCTTCTATCCCATAAGGTCAACACCCCTTTCCAGCTCAGAGAAGTTAAAATGGTCATTTTCCAGATACCCCTGATGACTGAGAAAAAGATCAAATGAGAGGGAGGAGGTGTAACTGAAAAATTAGGATTTAGCAAATGATTATGACTACTGAATCATTATATGGATATTTCTTTTTAATTTCTAGTGTTTGGAATAGCCAGAAGGAAATACCTGAAATTGTTGAATTGTAATCCAATGGCCTTGATATTTGATAATGATTGTATAACAATGTAGCTTTTATCTTGTGACCATGTGATTGTAAAAACCTTGTGACTGGACTACCTTTATCCAGTGGGTAGATGAGCAATAAAATAAAGATAAAAAATAATAATAATGAGGACTTCCGGAGAAGATGGCGGCTTAGTAAGACGCGCGGGTCTTAGTTCCTCCTCCAGAAAAGCAACTAAAGAAACAGAAACAATAAAAAACAGCTCCTGGAGCCATGACAGAGACCAAAAAGACAGCGTACCCCATTCTGGAACGGCTGAACGGGCAGGGAGAATCCGCTGCGGTGAGATACCTGAGGGGCGCGCGTTTTCCCGGGCCGGGGCGGCTGGCGACTGGGGTCCCCTCCACGCACGTGGCTCCCCGGTCTGACTGGGAACGTTGGATAGCGGGGCCCTCCCGCCACGCTTGGCGTCTCGGGCCAGCTGGGCAATTTGGACCGGCACTCCCCCAAGCCGCGGCGGCCGGTGACCCCCCCCTCCACGCGCGGTTTCCCAGGCCGACTGCGAGATTCGGATTGGCAATTTAAAGGAGCCACAGCATCTTTTACTGGTGGGCCCCGCAGACAGACAAGCGCCACGAGCGCCACCTACTGGGCAGGAAAAGAAAAACAGAGCCCAGAGATTTCACAGAAAAACCTTTCAACCAACCGGGTCCCACACCCAGGGAAATCTGATCAAATGCCCAGACACCAGCAGAAAATAATGGATGATGCTCGGAAAATTGAAGATATGGCCCAGTCAAAGGAACAAACCAATAGTTCAAATAAGATACAGGAGCTGAGACAACTAATGCTGAATATACGAACAGAAATGGAAAAACTCTTCAAAAACCAAATCAATAAATTGAGGGAGGACATGAAGAAGACATGGGCTGAACAAAAAGAAGAAATAGAAAATCTGAAAAAACAAACCACAGAACTTATGGGAGTGAAGGACAAAGAAGAAAAAATGGAAAAAACAATGGATACCTACAATGGTAGATCTAAAGAGACAGAAGCTACAATTAGTGAACTGGAGGATGGAACATCTGAATTCCAAAAAGAAACAGAAACTATAGGGAAAAGAATGGAAAAACTTGAGCAGGGGATCAGGGAACTGAATGACAATATGAAGCGCACAAACATACGTGTTGTGGGTGTCCCAGAAGGAGAAGAGAAGGGAAAAGGAGGAGAAAAACTAATGGAAGAAATTATCACTGAAAATTTCCCAACTCTTATGAAAGACCTAAATTTACAGATCCAAGAAGTGCAGCGCACCCCAAAGAGAATAGACCCAAATAGGCGTTCTCCAAGACACTTACTAGTTAGAATGTCAGAGGTCAAAGAGAAAGAGAGGATCTTGAAAGCAGCAAGAGAAAAACAATCTGTCACATACAAGGGAAACCCAATAAGACTATGTGTAGATTTCTCAGCAGAAACCATGGAAGCTAGAAGACAGTGGGATGATATATTTAAATTACTAAAAGAGAAAAACTGCCAACCAAGACTCCTATATCCAGCAAAATTGTCCTTCGAAAATGAAGGAGAGATTAAAATATTTATAGACAAAAAGTCACTGAGAGAATTTGTGACCAAGAGACCAGCTCTGCAAGAAATACTAAAGGGAGCACTAGAGTCAGATACGAAAAGACAGAAGAGAGAGGTATGGAGTAAAGTGTAGAAAGAAGGAAAATCAGATATGATATATATAATACAAAAGCCAAAATGGTAGAGGAAAATATTATCCAAACAGTAATAACACTAAAAGTTAATGGACTGAATTTCCGAATCAAAAGACATAAAATGGCAGAATGGATTACGACCCAGCAATACCACTGCTAGGTATCTACTCAAAGGACTTAAGGGCAAAGACACAGACGGACATTTGCACACCAGTGTTTATAGCAGCATTATCTACAATTGCAAAGAGATGGAAACAGCCAAAATGTCCATCAACAGACGAGTGGCTAAACAAACTGTGGCGTATACCTACGATGGAATATTATGCAGCTTTAAAACAGACTAAACTTATGAAGCATGTAATAACATGGATGGACCTAGAGAATATTATGCTTAGTGAGTCCAGCCAAAAACTAAAGGACAAATACTGTATGGTCCCACTGATGTGAACCGACATTCGAGAATCAGCTTGGAATATATCATTGGTAACAGAGACCAGCAGGAGTTAGAAACAGGGTAAGATAATGGGTAATTGGAGCTGAAGGGATACAGACTGTGCAACAGGACTAGATACAAAAACTCAAAAATGGACAGCATAATAATACCTAAGTGTAATGTAACTATGTTGGAACACTGAATGAAGCTGCACCTGAAATATAGTTTTTTGTTTGTTTGTTTGTATCTTTTGTTTTTGTTTTTTCTTTTTCCTTTTTATATATATATATTTTTTATTAGTATTATTATTTTAATTCTCTTCTCTATATTAACATTCTATATCTTTTTCTGCTGTTTTGCTAGTTCTTTTCCTAAATCGATGCAAATGTACTAAGAAATGATGATCATACACCTATGTGATGATACTAAGAATTACTGAGTGCATTTGTAGAATGGAATGATTTCTAAATGTTGTGTTAATTTCTTTTCTTTTTTTTGATTAATAAAAAAAAATTAAAAAAAAAAAGTATTTGCAAAATTCCCTTGGGGGAATAGCAAGAAAGGGGAAAATTCAACTTCCCCATGTGGAGAATTCCTGAGATTCTCACAAGCAGTGGGGACAACCAAAGTCACAGGCTGAGCCCTCAGTCTTGGGGTTTGTTCATATGAACCTATCCCCACAAAGGATAGGTCAAGTCTACTTAAAATTTAGGCCTAAGAGTCACCCCCAAGAGAGCCTCTTTCGTTGCTCAGATGTGGCCCCTCTCTCCAGCTAACACAACGAGCAGTCTCACCACCCTACCCCTCTCTACGTGGGACATGATTCCCAGGGGTGTGGACCTTCCTGGCAACGTGGGACAGAGATCTTGGAATGAACGGAGACTCAACATCAAGGGATTGAGAAAAAACCCTAGAATGAGCTGAGACTTAGCATCAAGGGATTCAGAAAACCTTCTCAACCAAAAGGGGGAAGAGGGAAATGAGACAAAGTGTCAATGGCTGAGAGATTCCAAACAGAGTCGAAAGGTTATCCTGGAGGTTACTCTTATGCATCAAGTAGATATCTTGTTATTCAAGATGTTATGGAGCGGCTGGAGGGAACTGCCTGAAAATGTAGAGCTGTGTTCCAGTAGCCATGTTTCTTGAGGATGATTAAATAATGATACAGTTGTCACAATGTGACTGTGTGATTGTGAAAACCTTGTGTCTGATGCTCCTTTTATCTACCTTGTCAACAAAGGAGAACATATGAAATAAAAATAAGTAATGGGGGAACAAATGCTAAAATAAATTCAGTTAAATGCTGGTGATCAGTGACAGCGAGGGATAAGGGGTATGGTATGTATAACTTTTTTTTCTCTGTTATCATTTTATTTCTTTTTCTGTTATCTTTTTATTTCTTTTTCTAAATCGATGCAAATGTTCTAAGAAATTATGAATATGCAACTAAGTGATGATATTGTGAATTACTGATTATGTATGTTGTTTTATTTTGTTTCTTTATTTTTTTAATTAATAAATAAATTTTTAAAAATTTTAAAAAATTAAAAATAATAATAATAATAATAATAATGGGAGGGATAATGAATTTGGGATTTAGGGGGGTTTATTTTTCATCTTTCTTACTTTTTTGAAGTATTGAAAATGTTTTAAAATGTGGTGATGAATGTACAACTACATGATACTGTGAGCCACTGATTGTATACTTTGGATTACATGGTGTGTGAATATGTCTTAATAAAATTACATTAAAAATCAACAGTGGTACAAAACCACATTTGACCATAATAATATGCACTATATCTGTTTTTCACAAAGACAGAATTTAGCAAGACGCTAACTTGTTCAAGTATAAATTACTAATTATACTAAAACTGTAATTTGATTCATCATGTTTTCAAAGAGTTGATTCATATTACAATATTTGTGTGCTAAATGTGAATGCCTTTCAGTTGAAGTCATGATGTTTTTAAAATCTTACTAAAGTTTCAACAACTTAAAGATTTTCTAGAAGTAAATTTTTACTAAAAGGTTGCACTTTTGAGAAAGAAAAATAAAAAGAACTTTGCAGAAGGCCTTGGTAATAACCCAGTTAGGATTGGCTCCCAAAATACTTATCATTAAGATGATGAACTCATTGCCAAATCCACTCTTCTTAAAAGTCACTGTTTATGTCCTAAAGAAACTTCCAACCTGGTTAAGATAAGAAACATTTGAGGAGTAGGAACGGGTAATGTTAGTCATGTACAATGTGTGGGGCAGAGTCAGGCTGCCAAGAACAGGGCAGACTGTAGGAAGGGATGCGTTTGATGAGTCTTTAGGTAAGAAATGTGATGCTCTTGAGCTTAAAGGAAGCACAGGATTTGGATTAATTGTGAGAAAAAGAAACTAATTCTACAAAGAAAGCAGTAAAAATGCAAGCACAAAGGTCGGAAAATCATGGCACAATAGAACAGTAAGCAGTTTGGGATGGAAGACTGAAGCAGGTATTGTGGTGGACTCGCCCATATCACTTCCATGATTAATATAAACCATTTGGGGTAATTTCAACCTTCTTTCCCAGTGACTGGTGTAGGAATGGGCATGTTAGCTAATTCTAGCCAATGATGTACACAGGAAAGTATTCATGAGCTTCTAAGAAGCAGGCCTAGGAAGAAAAAGTCTGTCTTCTTCCTCTGGTCATTGTCACATGTCAGCTGGAACTACCACAGCCACCTTGTTAACGAGCCGAGGATGAAGCTAGCACATGGAGGGGAGGCCAAAACTAGAGAAGCAATGCTGGAGCCCTGATGGTCTGCACTGGGCATCGTTCTAAGCTAGGATTGTCTTTTATATAAATTTGTGTTGAGATTTCCTTATTATTTATGCCGTTTGAGACTAACGTTCTTTTACTTGCAGCTAACTCTATGGTAGGCAGAATGCCTCCCGCAAATGTCCATGCCCCAAGTGCTAGAAAGTAGAAATATGTTAAGATCATATGGCCAAAGGAACTTTGCAGATATAATTAAGACTACAGACCACGAAATAGTAATTTTTCTGAGTGGACCCAATTCAATCATACGAGCTCTAAAAAGCCTCTGCTTCCTCTTTCTGGATTCAGAGACGTGAGGCAGAACAGAGATCAGAAAGACCTGAGACATAAGAAGGACTGGCACTACTATTGCTGGCTTTAAAGACGAAGGGGTCAGGAGCCAGGAAATGAAGGAGCCCCTAAGAAGTTGGGAAATATCTGCAACTGACAGTCAGCAAGAAAAAGGGAACCTCAGTCCTACAACTGCATGGAACCAAATTCTGCCAACAACCTGAATGCACCTGGAAGCAGATTCTCTCACAGAGCCTCCAGATAAGATCACAGGCCTGTCAACACTGAGATTTCTATCCAGTGAGAATCTAAATTGAGAACCAGCTCAGCCACTCGGTGCCTGGACTTCTGACCCATGGAAACTAAGAGTAAATGGGTAAGTCACTAAATTTGCAGTAATTTGTTGTAACAAATTACAACAGTAATTGAAAACTAAGGCACAATGCCTTAACTGATGAAGGGTTTTAGTTGGGGAGTTTCCACAGGTAATACATGTAGCTCGAGGGCCATAAATGTCAGTTGAGGAATTCCAACCTGGTCCAAAAGGAGAGCCACTGTAAATATGACCCAGATCATCAGATAATATAAGCGGTATATGAGAAAGATCTGGTAGCAGTATACAAAATGGAATAGAGCCAGGACAAACTACAGGCAGGGGGAGTAGATAGAAATAAATGTGGTAATACAGGAAGGGATTAACAAAAGCATGAATAGACACATGAAACCATGACAATGACCTGGCTTCCAGCAATTAATTGCATATTAGTGTTGAAAATGAAGACTAAAGTTTGGGGGTATACCCATTACAAATAGCTTAAAAATAAAAGGATATGCATTCATATATTGTTTATTTACTGAACAGCTCAGGGGGAGATATTATCAGGGTTGATCCGAGAACTTCATGATGCCATCAAGTACCTGGGGTCGTTCTGGCTTTCTAATCTACCATCCTTGCAGTGTTAGCTTTTCATCCTCAAGTTCGTCTCTTGAGGGTCACATGATGGCTCCTGAAGACCCAGCCATCAGGTCTTAATTAGGGGCACCCAGTAACCCTGCCACCTACAAGAGGGCTAAATAAAGAAATGGAAAAGATAAGAGGTTTCATTTTTTTACTTGAGGGTATGAGTAAAGTTTAGTTTCATATATTTGAATTAACAAGCAAGTACTCAGTGGACTTCTTTGTGAGAGCATGAATTCCTTCACTGTCACATTTATTTCTTCCCTGAATATCTTCTGAGATATCCATGTCTATATCTGGTAGAAATCTCCTGGAGTGAATCCAAAGATCTCCTTTCCTTAATCATCCTTATGATGCCATTATCTCTCTACTGAATTTTACAGACATGGCAGTACAATATGGAATATCACTAAAAGACAGAAAAATAAAGCTTCAGAAGAAGAAAGATTGTGACTACTCTCTGAATGAATTTAAAGTTCCAGGAAATTTGAGTGTGTTTTTAACTCAATGAGTAATGTGTTTTTCCCCCAATGTTAAGTGTTTTCATTCTTAGGTGACTAATCACCCCCTTCTCAGAGCAGCTTCTGATAAACCAAGATCTGGTTGGTACCAAAAGGCCCCAATAGTTTTAAAAAATAACAATCATAGCTGGAAGAGTGGATTTTCTCACTTATAACAGTATACTAAAGTGATCCTGCATTTTGAGGGAGAGAGGAGGGAAAGAGAAAGGTTTTAAAAGGAAGCATTCATTGCCATCATAAATAGCTCATTCTACCATGTTGCTATCCCCTGAAGTTCCTAAATGTTTCTGTTTTCATACAACTAGCTATTGTTGGGTCTTGGTTTAAGTACAAATCACGCTGTGTTCAACAAGGCAGCCTGACAGCTTGCCATCAACCTCCCCAATACATACCAACTCCCTGCTTTGCTTCTCAGTCCAGGGAGCATCTGTCCAGACAGCCACACTTTATGATAACTCTCCCCAACTCCCCGCCCCCCCACCCCCCCACCCCAAAAGAAAAGAGCAGATCCTTGTTCCCAGAAAACCCACCAGGATTTTTTTATAGGATAGGAAGAGTTGCTACCATTTATGAAATACTTACCTTATGCCAGGCATCCTAGGCATTTCATAAGCATTATCTGATTAAATCTAAATCAAGCCGCAGACGATTTGCATTTGTATGTGCAAGTCCAAACCAGCACAAGCCTTCATGGGTGGAGTGACAATCAGCTCAGCAATGGTTCATGACCTTTTTAGATACCTTAGTGGTTCATTCCCTTTTTTTTTTTTTTTTTTTTTTTTTTTTTATAATTTTTTTTTTTTTTTAAAGGAAAGACAGAGAGAAGGAAGGAAGGATAGAAGGAAGGAAGGAAGGAAGAAAGGGAAACATCTTTAAACATTCTCCTGTTTTATTGTATTTTGTTTTTCCGTTTTTTGTTACATGGGCTGGGGCCGGGAATCGAACCGAGGTCCTCCGGCATAGCAGGCAAGCACTTTGCCCGCTGAGCCACCGCGGCCCGCCCCGGTTCATTCCCTTTTGATACATACTTTCTATTGAGAATTTTATAGAAAATATGGATACTACCCCAGGAGAAGGGTGCATAGTCACAAAACTTTGTATAAAGCAGGCAGAGGCTGGCAGGCTCTTTGACCATAGGAGTACATGGACCCCAGATAAGGAGTAGACTGGAGCCATAATCTCAAAACTCTTTTAACAAGCCCTTTCAAAAACAAAGCATATGTCCCAAATTTATGGATATATATTTACAATATATAAACTACTCTACTATTACATGTAAAATAAAACACTCAGAAATTAAAATCACAAAAGAATGCAATGAAGAATAAATATTAAAAGGTCAAATATTTTCCTACCCCCAATTAATGATCTTATCTACCCTGAGATGCCAACACCCCACTTTGAAAACGCTAGCCCCAGGGCCTACGGTCCAGCTGCATCTTGCCGCCAGACTTCTAACTGCATCAAGCTCATAAAGTAAAAAGCTGAAAGCACTACAGTGGAAGGAACATGCCAACGCACAGATAAATTTAATTCCCAACATTATATGATTCAGAAGCTGCACCAGTTGCCACCTATTATGTAAGATAAATAATCCTGTAGTGATTTTTCAGCTTGAGTTCACTGCCAAACCTTTGGCTAGTCACACGTGAAAGGACCACGTTTCCTATAAAGGATCACTTTGCCTTATATAAGCTTTAGGACCACAGTCCTACTTTACTTGACAAACTAAACTCTATTGCTCACTATCACAAAAGAAAAGCAGCTTGAGACCTAAGTGGGGAATAGGATTATCTGGAAGGCTGCATGGGGTTCTAGAAGATATCAGATTCCTCTCTCTGCACCTCACGAGCTTGGATAAGTCATTTAACATGTCTGATTCTTAGGTTCTTCAACTCTAAAATGGGGATAATAATATGTATATGTTACATGCTGGTACGTGGTTTAAAATTCAAACAATATTCATCGATGGAGGAGAAATTGTTCTGTAAATTATAAAATGCTATATAAATGAAAGGAAATAAAAACTTTTGTTCTTACATCTTAAAAATAAAAGCTAAATAATTGAAAAAGCAACTTGTATTATGTAAAATTTGTGGCCGAATAGGAAAAATCAGCATGCAACTTAAATTTGAAAATCCACCCCAGACCCTTTAGGACCCACAGAATGATTTCCCCTCATTCCAATTCCCCATAAAATCCTGTTGTAACTGGTGTTCCCCACCCCACTGTGAACCTTGTCAGGGCAACTGAAGGATGCTTTGAAAGGGGTCACTTATGCGTCCCAGAAATAAAGGTGCGAAGGGAGAGGGAGTGACGACAGTCTGGGTGAGGCTTAGCATGGCCTCCAACCGATTGTGCAGGGACCCCTTTCAGTCACTTTTGTTTACTAGGCATGCCAGCAAAATGATTGAGCATTGTCTCATAAGTGAACGAAAGTAGCGTCAATATATAAGTCTGAAAGCTTTGGCGCCCTACCTTCCAGTCTGAAGCCCCTTATGTCCAGGAAACACAGGCCAGAGCCAATCCTCATGAATTAAGTCATTGAAGATGACTTACGCAAGCATTTTTAAGCTTCAAAATTTATTGCTGTACATTTGTTTCATAGCATCTACTATGGAAATACTAATAGTGCAAATATTTATTTTGGACTTGGTAGCATTTGAGAGATCACAAAGCTTTTTTTTTTTTTTTATATCATTTGCAACCATTTATGAAGGTCTATATTATTCAACTTAAAATCCAAACGAGTAATCTTATATTCAGAGATTACATATGCTTTCTAGCTCTCTCTAGGACAACAACAAAAAAACACCCTGAAAACCACCAGGGCATTCCCTTCCTTTATAATACATACATTTTGCAACACTTTTCCAACTGCATGACTCTTTTTGTTCATTCATTAATTCATTCAACAAATATTTACTGACAAGCTAGTGTGTGCCAAGCACTATGCTAGGCATTGAGGATCTGAGGATGAAAAGATGCAATCTCTGCTTTCACGGTGCTTACAGTCTAACAGTAGAAACAGACATGCAAAAAAATTTTACAATACAATACAGTAAAGTGCTTCGATGGAGGTATTTACAAAGTGCAGTGGGAACTTAGAAGAGGGAAAAAGAACATCTGCCAGGAGAAATCAGAAACAACTGCACAGGAGTTAGCCATTGAGCTGAGACTTGACCAATGATCAGGAATTTGCCATGTAGACAGGCAGGCAAAGCTTGTTTCAGGCAAAGAGAACAGCATATGCAAAGACATAGAGGCCCAAGGGGCACTTTAAAGGAGCAATAATGTTATTTTTCTTGATCCATAGGTGCAATAAAGATAGCAGCAGGATGAAGCTAGACAAATGGGCAGGCATTAGGTCATGAACAATATTTTGATCAGACTTCCATGTACTCAACATTTACTGAACGCCTCCTATGCCAGGCACTGGGTTAAGTGCTGGGGCTCTAACAGGGAACAAGGTGGACACATCCTTGCTCTCACAGAGCTTACATTCTAATGGAGACAGACCAAAAGTCAACACATAAATAAAATACAGATTTGGAAAATTGCTATGAAGGAAATATATAAGGTGCTATGAGAGAAAATTAAGTATTGGGGAATTATGGTCATCAGCAAATACCTCTTGGAAGTGCCGTAAAACTGACACTGCAGGGATTAGCAATAATGTGCCCTGATGGGAGCATTCACTCTATGCCAGACACCCGGTATCTTGTTTAAGCCTCACAACAACTCCATGAGGTAGTCGTACTCCTAGTTCACTAAGGAGGAACAGGCTCAAAGAGGTTTCATAACTTGACAAGTTACACAAATGGCAAAACCAGGATTCAAACCCAGATTCTCCAAATTTCAAAGTGCTTGCTCTTAAAACTTATTCTAAACAGCATATAAAGATGGGTGAGAAATTTGGGGCAAGGAAATGAGGTTACATCTGCCTGTTTTGAGGACCACTCTAATGGCTACATGGGGGAAAACAAAGGAAGGATGGAGAGAAGAGGTAAAGGAAAAGGGGACAGTAGACAAGTAGCAGAAGGGACCAAATTAGGAAGACACTAAAAGTTCAGAGAGGAAAGGGGGTTCGCATGAGGGTAGAGGTTGTGGAGTTGGAGGAGAGTTATACATTTGAAAAGTGCAATTAATAATCCTAACAGAAGTGATGGGATGTTGGAAAAATAAGGGATTGGGCAGCATCTGGGATGACTACTGAGCTTCTGGTTGGGCAATGAATGAATTGGTAATTTGTTTTTACCAGTTAGGAAATGCAAGATGGTGGTAGATTTGTAGGGATAAGATGATGAATTTAATTTGGGACATGCTGTCCTGGGGGTATATTGGGAAGAGCCTGGACTTGAGGCATGGTCCCCAGTTGGACACCATGGAATGGCTTTTACATCTTGTTCTCCACCTGAGCAAAGTATATAAGAAAAAAATATAAGTTTTGATGTGTGTACATTGTGTTTTTGCTTTTATCAAAGCTGTCAATATAAGCACACATATACTGGATGGATTGTTTTGTAAAATGAATATACAATAAGGAAGATGAAGTTACTCCAGCCTGATTACAAATGAATAGTCTAGACTTGGGGGAGGATGAGAAAAGCCTTTGGAGATCCATTCTAATGTGTCATACCAGTTTTTAAAAATAAATCAGTATTAGTCCCCTACCCCCACCCCAATTGGGACAGTCTGATGGCCCAAAGCAGCCACCCTCTGTCTGTAAGGCTCCCAGAGTCTGAAATTGCCCATGCTCATCCTCCAGCAGGTCTGATCCGAGGAAATTGATAGCCTAAGGCCCAAGGAGCAAAGTTTGATGTAAGTCAGGAATCGCAAGAAGGAGCTATTTATATAGTTTGGGATAAAGATCCATGCAGCAGCCCAGACTGAGCCAGTCATATTGCTTTAACTATTTCCCCATTCTTTCCCTTTTTTGGAACCAAAAGGGTATTGGAGTTAGGAATAATAAATGTGCAGGGACACTGTTGTAGACTTGGCCACACCCCTGACCATTTTTTTTTTTTTTTTTAACACGGGCAGGCACCGGGAATCGAACCCGGGCACTCGGGCACCGCAGGTAAGTGTTCTTGCCTGCTGAGCCACCGTGGCCTGCCCCCTGACCACCTTTTTTTGAGTCTAATTTAAAAATAACTAGGAGTTCAGGGGAACACAAAAACCCTTCTAATAGACTTTATTTTTGCTCTGTTTCTCAAAATTTGCTTAGAACTATGCCCTCCCTTCCCTGCATCAGATCATTTAAGTATGTTTTGATTTTTAAAAACCACTTAACAATATTATACAGTTTTAGTGATTAAATTTCAAGGAATTTAAGTGGAAATTAAAGTTATGCTTATGAGTTTCAACAGAAAAAAAAAGTTAATACTTTGGAGTCCAGGTACTAATTAGCAAAGTATTGCAATCTGATTTACCAAGCAACTCTGGCCAGAGACTGACTCTCTCATGGCAAAGGGTCTGGCTTGCACCTGTTAATTTCATAGGCTAGTGAACATTACAAAGTGCAAAGGTTCTAGAAAAAAGCAACAAATGCCAACTTGTAGCAGCATCTGAATGTTCTGGTGTACCTGACACATGTTCAAGGGAAGAAAAAGGTCTATTTTTGTAGAACTTTCAAAAGTTTTAGTCACAGGCAAGGGGAAAAAATTACACATGCTAGATGACAGCTTAGAAATTCGAGTGAAAGCAGCACAAGTCTCCTGATATTTGGAGGAATACTGCCAAAGTATAAACTATTTTCTACCACCTCCATTTCAAACCTAAGACCCAGGTAAATGTTTAATGTAAATCAGAAAGTCTAAAGAGGGGATATTTATTGTATGTGCTCTTTAACAGAAAAAATTTCAATCAGTCTGTGAATATAATCATTTATTTGTCTTTACAGTGATGATGGAAGAATGTACAGGTGTCCTCTTTCAATAGAAGTATAAAAATCTGTTTATATACAGTGAAGTTCACAATAATCTTTAATTGGGAAATTTATTTGGTACTCCTGATTCATTCATATTAAAACTGTAGGGGAAACAAATATTTCATGTAAGTGCTACATTTCCAGTAGATTGCACCTGGCAACAAAAGCTCGGCTTCATTTTAAGGGTCCTGCTTGATATTAAAAAAGACTACTTTTAAGTCCTAGGACTCAAAATAAACATTTTTTTTTTAATAATAGATATATACATCAAAAATACATCTAAAAAGGCATTGGTTAGTGCTATTAAAAAGCTATATTTATGTGCTCGGATTCATTTTTTTCTTACAGGCAAAACCCAGTGGAAACATTTTTGTTCAATTTCTAGGAATTTGCTCTTGGGGAAAGTCAGTCGAAAGTTACCTGTAAGGGGGAAAAAAAAAAAACTTAAGTAATTCAGTGATTTCTCAGGTGAGAGGTCTGCAAAACTTGAAAAGTAATTAGAGGCTAAATTTCACTTAGAATCATATGTTTTAAAGCCTTGACTGGCACTCTCTTCAGCAAAGCATTTAATTAACATTATCTGGTCAAAAGCAAAGTACCCAGCATGTCCCCTCACTGTTTCAAGTACTTTATTCTGATGACAGCTTTTAATATCCCATTAGTTTTCAAAGAGACCAATATTTTCTATTTACAATTAACTAAATTGAGCATAAAAAGAGAGAGCAAAGTGAAAGAATTTTTTTTAAATAACCAACATTTAGATTCATACAGCCAAGTCCAAACATATTTTGAGAAAATGAGGAAAATTTCTATTCATAATGATTTGTTTTACTTCACAATGATTTATTTTACTTCAGAGCATTTATTCATGTATAATAGATATGCACTGAAGTCTTATTATTGTTTAACCTGGGTGAAATAGTACTGTGCAATTGCAAATTGAATTATTACATATTTGATACTTTATCTCATTCATAGCTGAATATTTTAACACCTTTGTCTCTTGTAATTATCCTCTTCTTGTAATCACTCCTAAAATTTTGTCTAATAACTGTGTTTTTCTCTAGGATTTCAAATTTAGGTAACAAAGAAGATCTCAGTTTGTTTTTAAAAGTTTACCTTGATAATAAGTAGAATTAGAAGAAGGGGTGGCATGAAAAGGTAGACAGGCATGTTAGAAGATCGGGTTCCAACTCTTACCAGCCATGTGAATCTGGCCATGTCTCATCCTTCTCCAAGCTAAGTCACCCGAATTATTCCACAGGTTATTATGACCACCTAAGTCATGTGGCAGTGCTCTGGTTTATTAAACACTTTAGGTGCATATGGGGCTAAACTGAGTGAGTTAGGTAAATGTAATTTTGATAACTGAGAAGTACTTCTAAATCTCTCACAACCTATAAATCTAATGGCCTAGTAATAATAATGCCATTCTCAACTTCAGTGTATAACATTTATAATATGAGTCTTCCCTTCTCAATATGTCAAAATAATGGTTACTTTTTAAGAATCTATAAAAACTCTAATAACTCAGCATTAATTAGTCTGTTACCACCATAATTCACATTTGTTTAAGTCAATGAGCAAGGGCCAGCTTTTAAATGAGAAAAGTGCTTAGTCCCTAAAACACAGGCCTTCTTATATTAATCAGGGTGCCTTGACATCAATTTGCAAAGTCAGCATCTAGTAAAGCCTCAATTAGATGTTCCTTGATTATCCTAAATTGTCTGCAGGAGAAAAGTCTGAGGGCAAAAAACAACAAAAACAAAAACATAAAAAACTAAAAAGCTCTGAGTGAACATGAGGGCTTTTGGAAAGTCAGTTCTGATGGCTCCTCGGCTCAAATATCTATCTTCCTCACTGTGCTCAACCGAGCGCATGACTGAAGCTTTTACACAGAAGGATAAGTTCTGACAAGCATTGAAAGACTTTACACTACACATATTAGGTACGCTTATCAAAGCCCATAAAACACTCCTTGGCAGAGTGGAAAACAAAATCCAAAGTGACAAAGCAACCTCTTCTCGTCCTCAATAGCACTGAACTGTGTTCACACAATTCTGGGTGGTCAAGGAACTGGGATGGAATTATCCTGCTGTCACTGACTACATGTAAATGTAAAACATTATATTTGTTACCTGATTTCGGTATCACTGGGGCATGAGCCACTCCCTGAATTAAGAAAATGGTGCTCGTGGAAAGGAGTGATTATGTTAACAATTAAACTCCTGTACTCCTTTCCCCAATCTGTGCCTCTGGCAGCCTTCTCACCTCAGCAAACAAAATTCACATCCATCCAGTGGGCTGAATAAAAACCCAGGAGTCATCTCACCATGCCATCCTCACCTCTAATCTGTCACCTGGACTCTATCTCCAAATGTAATCTCATCTACCCTCTCCCCTTCTTTCTTCACATCCACTACCAGTACCCTAGCACTGGACTACCACAACAGCCTCCTCACAGCTCTCCCTGCTCCCGAGCTTTTCCTTCTGCAATCTTTTTGTTTTTTTCCATGCAGCAGCCATAGGGATCTTCTAAAATAAGCAGATCTGATCATGATATTCACCCTTGAGTGGATCCCCACTGGTTTTAATGATAGGGCTCAAAAGCCTTAACAGCAGTCTGCAGATCCTGTATGATTAAGCGCATCTCCCACACATCCCCAATAACTACATCCCAGCCACATTCATCTTTTCTTTGTTCCTGAAAGAAACCAAGCTACTCCTTGCTGTCTCTTCTGATAGGAACACTTTTTTACCAAAACCTCCCCTGGCTTACTCCTACTCATCTTTTGGGGTTCAGTGTAAATCTCACTCCCTAAAAAGAGGCTTCTGTTGACCCTTCAAACCACATTAGGTCCCCAGCTATCAGCTCTCACAGCATCTTTACCTTTCCTTTACAGCACTCACTACAGCTGGTAATCACACAGTGATGTGTTTGTTTAACGTGACTATAAGTTTTGTCTGAACAGGGACTGTACAGATGTGCTCGCCACTGTATCCCCAGAACCTAACCCTGAATGCTAGAACGACCATCTAGACAAGGCACAAACGCCAGACTATGTGACGGGAGGAAAAGGATGCAAGAGAACTACAGGGTTAGTGCTCTGTAACTCACTCTCCTCATTCTCTCTGGCTCTTTCTCTCCCTCCCCCTTCTTCTCAGTTTTGGCTTTAAAGAAAACAAATAAATAATCATATTTTGGACAGCAGAAAATAAGACAATGCCTGCTGAAAGAAAGCAGGGTAGAAGCTGGGAAGCAAGATGCCACAAAAATCTCTGGAAATTTCAGTGTAATAATTTACAGAGAATCTACAATGGAACACAGCCCATGAACCTTGAATGTGGGTTTAGGATAGGATCAAAATGTGTATTTTTTTTTAAGGTAAACTATTATACTTCTAAACGTCCTTGGTGTTCTCCCTGCATCAAGTCTGTGCTAGGGAGAACCTAGAAAAAGGGAAGATTTTGCTTAATTGGGGGCCATAATTTAAAAGTAGGCCCAACATATCCCAGAAAGCTGGTGCAGAGAAGAACCCCATGGGAAAGGTTTGGGCAAAGGTTTGGGCAAAGGTTTGCCCAAAAGGACAGTCTGAACCACAAAGATTCTTCCCTGCCTGGCAGAATCCTTTTCTTCTTCTTGTGTTCTTCTCCAATAATACCATGGAGGGTATGCTGATTTGGAGCTATGCACCCCGGTAAAATATGTTCTTAAATCTAATCCATTCTGGTGGGTGTGAACCCTTGTAAATAGGAACTTTTGATAACATTACTTCAGATATGGTGTGGCCCAGGATGGGCCTTAATCCTATTATTGAAAGCCTTATAGGATGACAGAGACAAAAGCCATAGGGGGCAGCCAGAAGCTGAGAGTTAAAGGAACCCAGAAAAGAAGAGAAAAGCCAGGAGAGGCCACCATATGCACTGTCATGTGACAGAGGAGCCTAGGACTAAGGATCACCAACAGCCAGTCATCAGGATGAACGCCAGTCATCAAGAAGGAAGCATCGCCCTGATGACGCCTTGATTTGGACTTCTCCTAGCCTCAAAACTGTGAGCTAATAAATTCCCACTGTTTAAGCCAACCCACTACATTTTGTTTGCTTTAGCAAATTAAAATAGAGGGTTTCCACTTGGTGTTAACTGAGGAAGCTGTATCCCTTGCAAGTGACTACAAGGGTATGAATGTCCTCAGATAAAGAGAAAAAAGGAGAGGGCTTCAGCAAGCAACAACATAGGTAACCTATGCAGGGACAAGTCTGATTACTACAGAGAAGAAGTCTTGTTACCCCCTGCTAAGGAAGGCTGCAAAGAGAAAATAACAAAATAAAAGACCTTAAGTTCTGAGCCTCTTTCTCATTCTGGTTTTGTTACCTGATCAAATTCTTATGCTTCATCTCCACTGTCCATTTCAACATCCATCGCTTCTGTATCAGCAGCTCGTGACAAGATGTCTGCCATCAGCGCTTCTTCCAATTTCTTACGTACTTGTTGTACTCGCTCTTCCTGTTTCCTTTTTAAAAACAGAATAAAAAATACTAAACATATGGCACATCATGAATGAAAAAATTAAGCCTCTACTAAAGTTTTATCTTTCCTTCAGAAATAATTAAGTTCCTGAGATACACATCCTTCTCCTTAGACTTTCTGAAGGTTATGTCTGCCCCCTCATAAAACCAAACCACAGGAGATGAGCCTTGCCAAATAGGAAACACAAGAAAGGCAGTAATCCCTCATTTTGAAGAGAATTCTGGTAGAAATAGATTTACCTCAGTGACCTTTTCTCAACTTCAAGAATTTCAAATATATGAAGATTTGAAGTTATTCCTATAAAGGATAAGCAGAAATAACTTGGAAGCAGGGATAGAAGAAGGAGATGATATGGAAAATGAAGAAGGAAAAGAGAACTTTAGCAGTGAAGAACTGAAAAATATGGAGGAAGCAGAGGCACAATTAACTGAGATTTAGTTTTACTTTCTATGGCTATTGTAGGGGAAAACCAATCAAAGTTCTCTCCTGGCTTCCCAGGCCTGCTGGCAACACATCAGCATGAAGGAGCCACAACCATGTGATTCTGTATGCTGAGGACAGGGACTGAATAGCACTTCTTCAGCTGAGATGAGCCAAGGAGCTTAAGCACATTCTATCCAAAGTCTACAATCCCAAGTATCACTGTTTCTCTGTGTCTTGAAGATTGCAACAGGACCTCAAAAGTGAGAGTTAATAATTCCAAGTAATTAAAAAAGGGTATGGGGACTTCCAGGAAGATGGCCAAATAGAATAGCTAGAGATCAGCCCTGATCCACAGAAAAGTTAGAGAAGGGACAGGAGGGCGACTGAAGTGGCAATTCAGGAGTGCAGCTGACCTGGGAGAGCCTTCTGCACCACAAAGGGCAGCCATAGTTACAGAGGCCAAGAAACTGAGAGGCAGAAAGTTGGAGCCTAGCATGAAGGCGCAGAGCCCACAGGAGTGCACAGACAGGAGCCAGGGACTAGGAAGTAAGCCAGGCTGTGTTCCTTGGGTGCGCTATCATCATCAGTGCAGCCCCATGACCACTGACTCACCCCACACCCCATACCCCCAAAACCCGTCACCCGCTTCCATTATCTGTGCTCCAGGTGCCCCCACCCCACCAGCCCCCAGTGCACTTACCTGCCCCACACCCCCACCCAAAGTACAACCCAACCCACCTCTCCTGCACCCCTCCTGAGCACTACCATGCCTTCCCTGTTCCCTTCAGGCTGTTTCTAGCGCATAAAGGCTGCAGGCACTAACCTCCATACCCAGGCTACCCCTGCCTCCCTGCCCACAGTGTCGCACAGCCTCACCCCACAACCCCTGAGCTCTGTGCATCAATTTATGGCACTCCCAGGCCCACACATGGGAACTGCACTTTACAGCAGTCCTAGAACCACACATACACACGGCCCTCAGCCACACTTCCCAGCACTGAGAAAGTGCTGAACTACGCAGACGGGTCACAATTGCCCCCAATCCATGAAAGCATAACACCGACCTGCTGCCATAGCTGTACACATGTGCACAAAGGGTCCTATGCCTTAGACCAGCACATACCAGGGTTATGCCCCGCAGAATATATGTAGTTGTGTGGTGGATGTAGCACCTGGCCGCTGGGTGCCCACATTCACAAGCATCAGCTTAAAATCCTCAACCTGTGCGTATACCTGCCCTGAAACAAATCACGGCACTGAGTGCTCCTCTCCATACCCTGCTCCCTGCTATACAACCATACCACAAACACAAGGCCTTAGACTACTGAAAGAAATCAACTCCCAAAGTAAATTAATCAAGATATTTATATGCCACAAAGACAGAAGATCACTAAGCATATCACAGTGCAGATAGATATAGCCCCGCCTAATGACCAAATTAAAACACCAGAGGAGACACAGACGTTGGAACAACTAATCAAAGATGTTCATACAACTCTACTTAACAAAATAAGTGGGATAGCAGATGACATAAAGGAGATCAAGAAGAGAGTAGAAGAGCATAAAGAGGAGTTTAAAAGAATAAACAGAAAAATAGCAGATATCACAGAGAACAAAGACTCTGTTGACCAAATAAAAAACATACTAGAGGCACACAACACCAGATTTGAAGAAACAGAAGAAAGAATAAGTGATAAAGGGAACAGGATAACTGACTTTGAAGACTGAAAACAGCAAATGGGCAAAAAAGATGGAAAAATTTTAATTGGATCTCAGGGAAATGATAGACAAAACAAAGCACACAAAAATAAGAATCATCGTGTCCCAGAAGGAGAAGAGAGGAGTAAAGGGCTAGGAAGAGTAGTTGAGGATATAAGGGGGGAAAATTTCCCAACCCTTATAAAGGACATAATTTATAAGTCAAAGAAGCTTAATGAACTTCAAACAGAATAAGTCCAAATAGGCCTTCCCCAAGACACATACTAATTAGTCTGTCAAATGTTGAAGAGAAGCAGAAAATCCTGAAAGCGGCAGAGAAAAACAATCTATTACATACAAGCGAAACCAAATGAGACTGGGCTCAGGCTACACAACTAGCTCCATGGAGGCGAAAAGGCAGTGGTATGATATATTCAAGATCCTGAAAGAGAAGGACTTCCAGCCAAGTTGTCCTTCAAAACTGAGGGGAGATTAAAGTTTTCACAGACAAAGAAGTCATGAAACAATCTGTCAACAAGAGACAGGCCCTACAAGAAATACAAAAAGGAGTTCTGCCAGCTGAAAGAAAAAGACAGGAGAGGGAGGCTGAAGGAGGGCACAGAATTAAAAAGTACCTTCAGGTACTTTAAAGAATAAACAGTTATTTAAAGAATACAAAGAGAAAGAGGGAAAAGAATATATAAATTGACAAACAAATAAAAAAGATGGTAGAATCAAGAAACATATTTTCAGTAATAACTTTGAATGTTAATGGACTAAAATTACCAATTAAAAGATACAGATTGGCAGAATGGATCAAGGAACATAATCCACCTGTATGCTGCTTATAAGAGACTCATCTTAGACACAAAGATACAAATAGACTGAAAGTGAACGGATGGAAAAAGATTCTCCACACAAGTTGTAACCAAAAGAAAGCAGGAATAGCTATACTAATATCAGACAAAACAGACTTTAAATGTAAAGACATCATAAGAGACAAAGAAGGACACTATATACTAAGTAAGGGTCAATTCACCACAAAGATATAACAATCATAAATATTTATGCTCCCAATCAAGGAGCTCCAAAGTACATGAAACAGACACTGGCAAAGTAGATTCCAAATCTACTTTGAAGATTTGGAAAAGCTAACTATCAAATTCATCTGGAAGGGAAAGAGACCCCAAATAGCTAAAAACATCCTGAAACGAAGAATGAAATGGGAAGATTAACACTCCCTGACTTTAAACCCATTATAAAGCCACAGTGGTCAAAATAGCATGGTACTAGCACAAAGACAGAAACATTGACCAATGGAATTAAATCAAGAGTGCAGAAATAGACAATCAAATCTACGGTCAACTAATTTTTGACAAGGCCCCCAAATCCTCTGAACTGGGACAAAATATTCTTTTCAATAATCAGGCATGGAAGAACTGGATATCATTAGCCAAAATAATGAAAGAGGACCCCTAACTTACACCCTATATGAAAATTAACTCAAAATGGATCAAACACCTAAATATAACAACTAGCACCATGAAGCTTCTAGAAGAAAATGTAGGGAAACATCTTCAAGACCTAGTAATAGGAGGTAGCTTCCTAAACTTTATACCCAAAGCATAAGCAACAAAAGAAAAAATAGATAAATGGAAACTCCTCAAAGTCAAATGCTTCTGCACCTCAAAAGACTTTGTCAAAAAGGTACAGAGGCAGCCAACTCAATGGTAAAAAATATTTTGAAATCACATATCGGACAACGGTTTGATTTTCTGTATGTACAAAGAAATCATACAACTCAACAAAAAAGAACAAATAACCCAATTATAAAATGGGCTAAAGATATGAATAGGCATTTTTCTGAAGAGCAAATACAGATGGCTCAAAAGCACACGAAGAGATATAGCTCATTTTCATTGGCTATTAGGGAAATGCAGATCAAGACTACAATGAGATACCACCTCACACTTATAAGAATGGCTGCTATTAAACAAACAGGAAACTATAAATGTTGGAGAGGATGTGGAGAAACCAGGACACTTATGCACTGCTGGTTGGAACATATAATGGTGCAGCATTTGGAAGACTGTTTGGCGGTTCCTTTGGAAACTAAATATTGAGTTGCCCTATGACCCAGCAATAGTACTACTTGTTATATACCCAGAAAGGCTGAGGGAAAGGACACAAACAGACATTTGCACACTGATGTTCAGAGCAACATTATTCACAGTGGCCCAAAGATGGAAACAAACCAAATGCCCATCAACAGATGAGTGGATCAACAAAATATGGTATATACATTTGATGGAATATTATGTAGCAGTAAGACAAAATGACATCCTGAAGCACATGATAAGATGGATGAGCCTTGAGGACATAATGCTGAGTGAAATTAGCCAGACACAAAAGGATAGATACTGTATGATTTCATTTTTATGACCAGCATAAAGGTATAATTAGAGGCTTATAAAACATAATATAGGGGACTTAGAGATACACGGAAGCTAGAGATGGGTGAACCATTAGCTAATGAGGTTGAACTCTAATGTAAGGGAATAGACAGGAGTGAAGCTGGTTCTCTAGTGGGTCTATAAGTAATATTACCATATTGAAGATGAACAAGATTGAAAGGGGTTGTATAGACCTTCGTGTCCCAGTGATTAATACTAGAAATATGAATTAGTTCTCACAAGGATTACTTCAAAGATGTGATTCTTGTACAAAGAGTGTTGAAGTCCAGGGTACAGAGGGAAAACTGCTATTGCATGCTATAAACTATGTTCAAAGGGAAACCATCAGCACTACCACAGCAACAGCAGAGGTAAATAATGGGGGGGGGGGGGGAGGACAAGAGTTAAGAGGAGGTTTAGATTCCCTATTAGGCAATGGTGTGTTTATTGGTTTTCTTCCTCTTGGGAACAATGAAATTATCTAAAATTGAGAATGTTGATGGACTGTGGACTTTGGGCCCTATACATGATGCTCGATGAATGCAGGTGGCAAAAGGATGCATTCCTTCATGACTGAGAAGTAAACAGGCGAACTAGGGTATATACTTATGAATGAAGGTTGTGCTGCTACAAAAAGAAATAAAGTCTTGAGGCATGCAGCAATGTAAATGAACATGTGGGACATTTGGTGAGACAAAATAAGCCAGAAACAAAAGAACAAGAATGGTATGTCACTTTTAGAAATTGCTTATAAGAAAACAGGGGCCTAGATTGCAAGCTTTTAGAGCAGACACATTAAGTCTGGAGTGATGATTAATATTTCTGCATTTTGAGAGGCTTTTTTATATATATAACCTGATATTTAGGGATAAGAACAAAGCCAAACAGTTTGGGGTTAAAGTAATTCAGAACATAGGGGTAAGGAAAACAGTGTCTATATTTTAGAACCACACATACTCTTTGGACCAATGGAAGAAACACTTATTTCTGGAACTGAAATTTTCCATAGGGCATAATCTAACTCAACCTATCTGTATAGCTCATTTGATCAATTGAACCACAGGGAGCCCAGAACAAGAAAGAGGCCCTTTAATCCTGTACAGATTATTTTAATGCCTGGGCACATCCTAGAGTATATTAAGTAGATAATAAAAAAGTATTGGCAAAGTCCCCTGAGGGGTGGGAGAAAGAATATAGAACTATTAACTTTTACTATCAGCGAATTCCCTGATATTGTGTCAAACTTTAGGGATACTCAAATCAATAGACCTCAATCATGAGGCTTACTCTTGTGAAGCTTATATAGGTAAGCTTATGTAGGTAAGTCTAAGTAGAGAAGCTTAGACTACCTATAAGCATGCCTAAGAGTTATTCTGGAGGACCTCTTTTGTTGCTCAGATGTGGCCTCACTCTCTCTAAGCCCAACTCTGCAAGTGAAATCATTGCTCTCCCCACTACGTGGGACATGACATCCAGGGGTGAAAGTCTCCCTGGCAACATGGGAGATGACTCCCAGGGATGAATCCAGCCCTGGCACCATGGGATCAACAATTCCATCCTGACCAAAAGGGGGAAGAGAAGTGTAACTAATAAAGTATCGGTGGCAGAGAGAGTTCAAATAGAGTTGAGAGGCTACTCTGGAGGTCACTTTTATGAAAGCTTCAGTTAGACCTTGCTATCCATCATTACCTGCCAGCCCCCAACGAGGACCATTCTAGCCAATCCTAAAGAACACCCAGGGCAATATATAAGATTCCACAAGGGTTCCATGCACTAGAAACTCTGCAGAAACCTACAACCTCCAGATGGGTCCCTGGTTCAAATAAGTCCTGAAACCTAGCCCAGCCTTTCCAGAACATCAGATAGTTCCATTTCCCTACCCCATATTAGTGGCAGACCCCTCCAATATGAGAAATTTAGAATTACCATAGCCCAAACACCCCTAAAAAGAGGGATGAAAAGATTAAAGGTGATGGTGGAGTCATGCAGAGAAAATAGGATTTAACAAATCAGTATGAATTCTGAATCATTAAATTGATATCTCTTTAAGTCTCCAGTATTTTAGAGCAGGTAGAAGTAAAAACCTAAAATTGTGAAATTGTAACCCATGTCAAACTCTGAAATATGCTCTACAACTGTATTTGAAATTTATAGTTTTTCATACATATTGCATTTTTCACAAAAAAAAAGAACGGAAAAAAGTCGATTGTGTTGATAAAAAATATTTAAGCCTTCCAGTCTCCTATATTCTGGAGCAGCTAGAAGGAAAAATCTGAGAGGATCATATGGCAGCCCAGGACAAATTCTGGGATCTATACTGTAACTACCTGTTGAAGAGTGCTTTGAAAACTATTGCTTTTTTATTTCTTTGCTTTGTATATATGTTATGCTATACAATAAAAAAAAAGTTAAAAAAAAAAAAAGGATATGAACTGTTAGATGGAGAATAAGGCAGAGGAAAAAAAAAGGTATGCACTTGATCTTTAAAAAGCAGAACAAATTTGAGAGTAGCTCCCTGACAAGGCAAGAAAGGGATTTCTAAAAAGTTCTAGCAAGCTATGTATGATAAAAAGGAATTAACCTCCAGAACGAAGTAGAGAGGCAGAGATTGAAGAGAAGGGAGAAGATTGGAAAACAAAAGTCCTAGAGAAAACAAGAAAGGATAAGCAGCAAAGGTATAGGAGAGAGGAACGTCTGTTCCTCCAAGCGTCTGCTGGATGCTTGATTGCCTGAGACCAGACGGTGATTAGGAAAAAAAGAAAAAAAAGAAGCTGGTTAGGATGTAGAGTGGGAGATAGAGCAGCCCAATACCAAGAGACACAACAAGGGATTCTGAGGGTCTCTATCAAGAATTGAGTAAGACAGACTGCAGTGCAGCCTCATCACTGGGACAACAGGAAGGTACAGGAGCAATTGTTATGGACATCTCCATTAAGATTCCTTAAGGATCCACTCTAAGGGGGCTCAAGTAAATTTGGCTTTACTACATTCTACCCCACATACCTCTTTATCTAATAAGACCATGTCCAAGGCAATGAACTTAATAACTTTAGCAATCATTGTAATTAAATTCTGAAAACATTTCTGAGAGTTAAGAGATAAAAACTTTCACTTTTTAAATGAATTTTCAAAACCAAGGAGGTTGTCATTAAGTCAGCCTGAGCTCTAATAGCCTATGTGATATCAAAAGAAACGAGTTCAACAGATTTTCAAGTAATGGAGCAGGGTCAAGAAGAAAACATTTGTTTATTTCTTAAAAGCTAGTTCTACCTCTGGCTCAGTGACTCAAAGCTTATAACAAATACCGTATCACTCTCAGTAGCAGTCTTTCACACTTAACAGTTAGAATCTGCACAGCTGTCCTAGAGTAATCCCATTAACTCTCAGAAATGGAGGGGAAATGGAGGGATGGAGGTATTGGTTGTAAACTCTAACATTCACCATTGATTTTGTTTTATTTTGAGCATTACCTCCCACATTTACGAACCCTGAAAGTAAAGTATTTGATCATTGCGGTAGGAAGAATTCTAGGATAGTTTCTGAGTTTCTCACCACCTGATACAGACTCCTTGTATAATTTCTTCCCTTTAAGTGCAGGCAGAACCTGTGAATATGATGATTAGGCTATTAATCAACTAACCTTGAGTTCATTAAAAGAGACTTACCCTGGTGGGCCTGACCTAATAAGGAGAGCCCTTTATAAAAAGATGGCACCAGAAATAAACAAGGAAGCCCCTGCCCCTCCCAAAACCAAAACCAAAGCAAAGGCTTTGAAAGCCAAGAAGGCAGTACTGAAAGGTATACACAACCACACAAAAAAGATCATCTGCACATCACCTCGGGGGTCCTAAGACGTTGTGTTTTAGAAGACGGCCCAAACATCTTAGGAATATTGGCTACATGTTAGAATAAGAGTAACATTTGCATCTGCAATAATTCATGTTGAACTGTTACTAATGCAACAAGAAATGTTGTCTAATAATTTGTTATGATAATGAAATTAAATGAACAATCTATTCAACAAGCTTGCCCTAAAAGGAAATCATCCAGATTTGGCTTTGAGATAGCTTCCTCTCCTATCAAAAAATCTGGTGTTGAATGCATCAACATTCCCATGCTATCACTCAAGAGACTGTGCTGGTCTGAATCTGTGGTGGACCCCAGAAAAGCCATGCCCTTTGATCCTCATTCAATATTGCTGGGTGGGAGCATTTTGATTATTTCTATGAAGATGTGACCCACCCAATTGCAGGTGGTAACTTTTGATTAGATGATTTTGATGGAGGTGTGTCTCCACCCACTGAAGGTGGAGTTGCTTGCTGGAATCCTTTAAAAGAGGAAACATTTTGGAGAAGGTCCGTTTTTGGTAGAGCCATGAGAAAGCCAGCAGATGCTGCCATGTTCGCCATGTGCCCTTCCAGCTGAGAGAGAAACGTTGAACGTCATCGGCCTTCTTGAACCAAGGTATCTTTCCCCGGATGCCTTAAATTGGACATGTCTATAGACTCGTTTTAATTGGGACATTTTCTCGGCCTTAGAACTGTAAACTAGCAACTTATTAAATTCCCCTCGTCAAAAGCCATTCCGTTTCTGGTATATAGCATTCCAGCAGCTAGCAAACTAGTACAGAGACCCACTGTCAGCACCCAAAATGACCTGATGGAATCCCTGATGATTAAGTGGGTACTCATTCCATAATGGAGAATGTATCCCCCTGGTAGTTTTCTTCTTCAAGGGTCAGAGCAATCCAGAGACTAAGTTGACTCCTCTATTTTATATTTTATCTTAAAAAATTAAACTGATCATACATTCCATGCAAATTAAGGCATATGAATATAACTTTTTATCACTGCCTATCTTTGCAAAAGGAACTACTTTAAAACCCACAAAGGGTTTTCCAGTTATAAACCTAACTAGACCCATGCATTTAAAAGTATTTTCATGCCAATTCCTATGCATTTAGAAAAAAAAACAAATAAAAATATAAAACATTTTTAAATGGTATGATACAAAAGGACAAAAATTATATGACTGCCACTTATATGAGATAAATATATAAATTTATAGTCAGAAACAAGAATACAGGTTACCAGGGGCCTAGTGGGGGTGGAGACTGGGGAGTAAATGCTTAATTGGTACGTTTCTGTTTGTGATGATGGAAAAGTATTGGTAATTGTGGCAGTTAGATTCAGTTGTCAACTTGGCCAGGTGAAGGCACCTAATTTTGTTGTTGTGGACATGAGCCAATGGTATGTGACCCTCATCTGTTGCTAATTATATCTGCAGTTGGCTAGGAGGCATACCTGCTGCAATGAATGACGTTTGACTTAATTGTCTGGTGCTTAAATGAGAGAGTGCAACGTAGCACAGCCAAGCTGCTCAGCATTCCTCATCTCAGCACTCGCAGCTCAACCCAGGCCTTGGGAGATGCAGAAAGGAATCACCCCAGGGAAAGTTGTTGGAACCCAGAGGCCTGGAGAGAAGGCCAGCAGAGATTACCCTGAGCCTTCCCACGTAAGAAAGAACCTCAGATGAAAGTTAGCTGCCTTTCCTCTGAAGAACTAACAAAATAAATCCCCTTTTATTAAAAGCCAATCCGTTTCTGGTGTGTTGCATTCCGGCAGCTCGCAAACTAGAACAGTATTGGCTGGTGGTGATGGTAGCACAACATTGTGAATGGAATTAACAGCTCTGTGTTATATATTTGAAAGTGGTTAAAACAGGAAATTTTAGGTTATATATATGTTACCGGGATAAAAATTTAAAAAAAATTAAACAAGTACAACACAAAGCATAAATCCTAATGTAAACTAGGGACTAGTGTTAATGGTATAATTATAATAATATTATTTCATCAATTGTAACAAAGGTATTACACTAACAACAGGGAAAACTGTGTGTGACAGGGTTGGTATATGGGAATTGTACTTTCCACATGATTTTTTTGAAAACCATAACTGCTTTAAAATTTTTTAATATTAAAATATTATGATTCAAAAGTGCCATCTGCTGGTTTTGTCTAGGAAAATACTCTAGTAAAGCTTTTCTGATTTATACTGAGAGGACAGAAATAGTTAAGTATACAAACTTAATTTTTGGAGACAATTACTATATACATTATAAAGTAATGATACTGAAGTTCATAAATCCCATATAAGAATTTCTTACTAGTCTTAGTATCTGGAATAGTTGTGCTTCTTCTAAGCAATGGCTTGCTTATACTTTCTGGATACTATATATTTTAATGGATGTCTATTAATCATTAATACTAAAAGGAAAATATCTGAATTCAATGTTTTCCTTTTATTATTTGGTACTAAAAATGTAATTGTGGTACAGCCTTTGAAACAATGAAAGTTGTTAAGAGATGCAGCTGTGTCCTCTCCTCTCTTTCTCTGTTTGGAGTCACTTGAAATCTTTACTTAGAACAAGGTAATTGAGAGATAAAAAATTTCTAAATTTAGTTTAAGTTAAGTAAACATAATCAAGAAAAATAAATTGAACTTCAAAAACAACTGAGCTTAAAGCAGCATGGCTATGATCTACCTTAAAGAGAGATTGGTTTGCAGACAAACCAATGCAGAAAATAATCACATTTAATTCATGACTGAATTAAATGGCTCTTTAGAGCAGAAAGTCAGAACCCCAAATTGCAAAAAGGCACTGCAAAATGATGCATAGAAAGTACAGCTGATCTGGTACTTGTCCTTTGAACATGATCATGATGCTAGCTCTTATCCATAGCACTTCAGCCTTTTTAATCAAGCATGTATTGTTATAAAGGTCCTAGATCACTTTTCATTAGTTCCACAAAAACTCTTTAAAAAAATGTATAATTCTCTGGTTAATTCCTCACCAAACCTAATAGGCAGTATAACATTTACCCAAATGTTAAAAAAAGCTTTTGAAGGTATGCTAAACTGCCTTACCTAATGTCTTCATCTGTGACAATGAAAGCTTTGCAGAGGGGTTGAGATGTATTAAGCCAAACAGCGGGGTTCTTTTCCACAGCAGCGGAGACCTGCCCTGTGATTGGTGCAGAGCTTGTGTGCAAAGCACTGGCAACAGCAGATAAAAGAGTCTCATCATTGCTACCTGGACCAACTCCTGCAATTAGAAATAGGCACTAGTTAAAGGAAAATTACTAGCTGTGCTAAGCAAACTACAGTAACTAAAACAATAGATATTTTTATATTCATTTGAGATCCTATAATTAAAACAGACACAATCAAAGCAGCAAAGAATAACATCACATCCACTTAATAATTATTCATGCAAAGAATTAACATTAAAGAAATAGTAACAAAATAGTTGAGCTTTTTAAAAAGATTTTAAGCATAACTTTAAAATACATATTCTAAGATCCTAAACTTTTAAAAAGTTGGTTACATTTCCTCAAGCAAGGCCAATTATTTTAATATTCTAAGTCCCTTCTAAAGTCATTCTATTATACACAAGTATCCATTTTAATGCATCACAGGGGCCTGGAATAGTTTCTCTGTGTAGCTTTGAACATTAATTTCCAACAATATTTGCATATTTATCTCTTTGTTTCTAGATTTCAAAGGAAAAGCTGATGCAAGCATGTTGCTGCCGCTTTAACAGCTTTTTCAAATACCTAACAAACATCCAAATTAATGGAATTAATTCCTGCACACCTTGACTACCTGTGATACACAGGCCCGTAGAATAGTTTAACTTAGTCAAGGCATTAATTTCCAAGAATATATAGGGATGAGACAATATTCTAACCATAAATTATAGCGAGGATTTTTGAACAATCTATAATACATCAACATTCAGAAGCCAAAATTCTAATATACTTGAAAAGTTATGCTTCTCTAGAATTCAAAGTCAACACATGACAGGCACCAGCAACAGAGTTCACCCCAGATCACACCTGCTGCTGCTACTGAATGAAGGTGCATTTTGTTCCCTCTTTACTTACAACAGCAGTTTGTTAAGGCAAAGGAAGAAACAGAGTGTTAGCTACTCTTTTGATAACAGGATGAGAGAAAAACTATTTTGCTTTTTGCTGCTCAATTGCATTTGTTACTAAAAGGAGCACCTAGGTTAGCTTATGTCACAAACCTAAATAAAAGGCAAGTTTTCACAGAAAAAATCTTAGGTAATATAATGGACTGAAGCATCCCTGCAACATACAAGATTTTCATGTACATTTTCCCTGGGTTTACTAAAACAGAAGAAGTATGTCATCCAGTAAGGCATAAACCCCCCTAGAGGAAAGACCTTGTCTTAATCATTTCTGAATCCACAGCATCTAAGACAGCACCTGGCACACAGTAGGTTCTTAATATATATCTGTTCAACTGAACTTAAGATAATACCTTGAAGACCTTTAGGTAGTTCCATGGTTTTTATAATTTGTTCTGTTACGTCTGACGCACTAAGTCCTTGTAGCCTCTTCTCCCAGAAAAGCTGTAAGGCAAAACATCACTGTTAATGGATACATTCTTGACAAGAAAGTAGCGCATCGCTGCTGTTGAATAATGAAATTTAAATCATTTTAATAGTTTCCTAATTTCCCCATTTTTTCCTATCAAAGAGTGGAATAATTATCCAAACACGAATTATTACAAGCCATAATTCTTTTAGATGACATTACTCAAAAAAATGTTTTGTGATGTGACCTATTTACTTGTTATAGTATTACAGATTGTCATAACGCTATATACTACATATAAGTTCTATAAGGTATCTTCCAAAGAACGTAATTTCTAATTTTTCAAAGATTCATATAGCATATATTATAATATTGTTATTTATTAGGTAAAAAAAAAGCAAAGTATATTATGTAACACTTGCTTTACCCAATATATTACAGAAAGAGCTAGTCCACATGTAATTTTTCAAAGACACTGAAGTTTAGCCCTTCAGCACATTTTCCATTTTTTTATGGAAACCTTCCCTGCTTTTTAAACTAGAGGTTGCATTCATAACTGACTTTGTCCCTGGTGCACCACCATCAGCAGTGGCTGCAGCTCACTGTCCCAGGCAGCGGTGAGTGCCCTAGAAGGCTCTTCATGCTCTGTGGGACTCCTGAGGGCCACAGTTGCTTATTCAAACGTTATATGGTCCAAAACAGCGATACTTTTTAATTTTCTATGCTTCTACTTTTTTCTCTCTCTTCTTACTTAACTATTCTCACTAATGTCATTCACCCATTCCACATATATTTACTGAGTCCACTATGTGCTGTGCTTGTACCATGGATGCAGCAGTAGAAAAAACAGACATTGTCCTTGTCCTCAAGCCTCATCTCTTTTCTGTTCTGCTTCATATTTACTGCAGGCCAGAAAAACAGATAAAGGAATTCCTTAGAACTCTGTACATCTGTCTTTAACGCTGAATAACAGGGCCTGTCACCAAGTGTGAACCAAAAAAAATTTGTGTGAATGACTGATAATAAGAATAACTGGACTCAGCACGAGGATCTGAGGGACACACAAACCCAAGTTTAAATCCCAGCTCCAATGCCCAATAGACACTGTGACCTCAGGAAAGTTCGAAAATCTCCTCAGAAACTTCAATGCTGACTTCTGTAAAATGCAGCAGCATTGTAGAAGACTATTATGGATATTAAATAAAGCAATATGTATATGTAAAGCACCTTGTCATATGTTAGGTTGCATTTGCTTTTAGCAAATTTTAGCCTCTGTGAGGGCTTTGGGGGGCTTATATTCTGACTTCTGGGTATATGTGAAGTATCAGGTAATTGACCATTCAGCTAAATAAGAAGATAAATGACTAATATAATCCCAGTTATGGCAAATAGTAATGTGTTAGATTTATAATAACCTCAGTGCTAGCACCAAGAGTCAGCTGCACCACAATGCTTCTTCACTCTCCTCTGAAGACCTTTGGTTTATGGCAACATCTTTTTATACCTCACTACAGATTACATCATCAGTGGAATATGTGGATTTAAACTTCATTTGAGCAGATCAACAAGAGGAGGACAGAAATAAATGTGATAAATGTCCAAAGAAACCCTGCCTGCTTCCTATCTCTTCTTTGTGGAATATTATCATCTAGGTTTTAAATATCACAATGACAGAAAAAACTAAGGAAAAAAGACACTAGTTAAATTCCTAATGAAAAACTACCCATTAGAATCAGTATCAGATTACTAAGTACTTTTATAATAAAATCTGCAAAAATTTGCAATTTACAAAAAATAAATCTATACTGCCTAAAAACAAAAGCATAAGAATTATGTGCGGACATGACTGCTAGCATCTTACATTTAAAAATTCCAATTTCAGATATCAAGAGGTAATTTTTTTAGATTCTATCATTTTTACTTCTTAATTTATGAATTCATATTAATAAGAAAAAAAAGATACTAAAAATTAGAGAGGGAAATTCTCTAAAATAAATCTTGATGAATCTAGTTCTGGTACCACTACATGTGTACTGATAGCCTTCAACCACAGCTGAAGTCAGGATGTGACACTCACTGATAACCTCATGATAGGACAGGATATAAGGAACCAATATTAGAGGAAGATTTTGCATAGAGAAGGTGGGAAAAGGAAAGGGTAGAGAAGAAAAGGAGGCTAGTTTGACTGGTGAAGTTTACCAGTGCCTTTCTCTCCATCCTTTCCATGACTCAGAGGGAATAATCTCACCTAATTTCAGTGAGAGCTGAAATACTCTTCAGGAAATAAATTACACTGGATATGTTAGTAACTCACCTCCATCTTCTCAAATTCCTCTCTGTTTTGTTTTGTTGTTGTTGTTTGGGATAGGGAGGGGGGACATTTCTTTGCATTTTAAAATATTGTTTAAATTTACACACAGCAGGCATCATGCTAAGTGTAAGATGCCAGTCTTTTACATGCTACATGATTCCATTTACATGATGGTTTGCGAGAAAAGGCAAAACTGTAGGGATAGTTGCCAGAAGTTAGGGGTGGAGGGAGGGTCTGACTTCAGAATCAGCATGAGGGAATTCTTTGAGGTATATGTAGCTGTACTCCCTATTTTTTAATAAACACAAATTTATCAAGCTGATATAATTACCATTTTCTTTTTCTTTCCTAGCCAACACCTCAATTAACTAATCAATATACATTATTTCCATTACCTCCAGTTCCCTTTCCATCCAATTTACCCTAAATTTACTCTAAAGTCAGTCAGTTCCTCTTACCAAATTCAATGACCTTCTCTCATTATATTGGCCATTTTATAGTATTCAATCCTACTGGAATTCTATCACTTCCACTATGATGATTTTATAACTAGCTTCCTAGTCCCTATATCTAACCTCCCTTTTGGATCTTTCCTAAGGGTTTATCTCAAGAATTTTACTCTTCTTCCTTCTGATCATTAAATGTAGATGTTTCTCAAAATTTCTGTACTTCAGTTGCCATGAGACAGGGCCTTTCCCTAAATCATCTCACTTTAATCTACAGAAATTAAAGAGCAGTGTGCTCTTTATGGTCTCCAGGAACCATAGACAAAGGCATCTATCCCAGGAGACAACCAACAATTGAGATTATATCATTGCAGCTCTTTGGTTTCTTTACCACATTTCAGCTACTGAAATCTGACCATAAGTTATATTGCAAAAAGGACAAGATTAGTCTGAGTGTATGGATGTGAGTGTGAAGGTGAGTGTAGTGTGTGTGTGAGGGGTGGGAGGAGGGAGGAAGGAGATAAAAGAGATAGGGAGGAGAGGGGAAGGGCAAGAAGAGGAGAGGAAAGACAGGCAGAATAAGAGGTCTTATTCTACCTAAATTTAAAAATGTCCTGATCTATACTTACTTAGAAACTCTCTGAGTTTTTACTAGTTAATTAATTAGGGTCACCCGGAGTTCTACTGTACTACTTTCCCAAACAATAGAAGTGTGAAGACAATAATATTCAAAAAATGAGTTTCCCTAAATTTGTAAGAAGCCCCTTTCTAAGATTGGTATATAGCCTATCTACTCTACTTTCATAAACACTACTCCTTTCATAAACCCTAACCTACCCACCGAAAATCTAGTTTAGACTACCAAATACAGTGATTTTCTCACTCTAATCTTGCAGTCTAGTGTGAAGCCAAATAATCAAGGAATGTAACATTTATAGGAGTCAGTGATTCGATATTTGGAGAAACTCCCAAAATGTGCTGTCACTATTGATTATTACATCCCCTCTAATTCACTAACCAGGCTCTCCAGGTGCCTCTTGTATATTGTTCTTTGTCACCCTCTCGTATATTAAAAAATTCAATATCTCCCATGTGTGAATCACTTTATAGTGCCAGGGGTCTGTGCAGATGCCCTACTCAGTAAACAACTTGATGGAGAAGCACAAGATGGGTTTAAACAACATCTAAAACTACCAAAGTGCCTAAAATATCAATGATAAGAGCAATACATCTTTAGATAAACCATCCTACTAGTAACTACAGTTCATCACTATTTCCTTCCTCATTCTCTCAGCAAGTATGTCTATGACATGACTGAAGCACAACTGCATGTACTTTAACTATGTTAGAGTCCCAGAGGCCAGATACAATGGTGTGTTACAAAAGTTGTTTCTTCAGTGAGATGATCAGACCAGTAAATTAAAAGTAAAACTAACCCACAATACAACTGTAGGATTTTCTTAATTGCTGTGGATTTAATTGGACTTTGGGGGTTTGTTCAATTTGCCTTATGAAGAATATCCAGAGGACGAAGCAGGAATCACAAACAACCCCTCACAACAACACACACACTCTGTCCTGATATGCGGGGAGCTGACGCTAACAATGTTTATTATTATTATCCTCCATCACCCTGAGTTTAGTTATATGTAGTCTGAAGGAATTTTCACTCTTCTGGGGAAGTTAAAACAGGATTGCTTACAAGGAAGAAAGTAACTAGAGGATCAATCCAAATTCAACAAATACCCTTTCTGTGTCCATAATATGCAAATTAATATGCTAAACATCCAGGATAATTAACAATCACTGCAGTTTACTTAGGTTTAAAACAAGCAAACCTCTACAAGGCAGATTGTGATAACTTCAATAATGGAGATACAAAGCTAACTGCAGTGTAGACCATGGTGGCTCAGCAGGCAGAGTTCTTGCCTGCCATGCCAGAGACCCAGGTTCGATTCCTGATACCTGCCAGGCAAAAAAAAAAACAAATATAACTGCAACTAGGGATAATCTGGGATAGCTTTTCAGAAGAGGTAGCTCTTGAAAATGTGTAAGAATCCTACAGGACTATAGAGGAAAAAAAGACTATTCCAAGTCAAGGAAATAGCTTCAACAAAGAAAAGGAAGTAAAACGGAAAATCCAGGCCAGTATTTCTAAATTGTTTATATGTAAACGAATAATGTGGCTTATTTTAAATGTATATTCCAAGGCCTCAACCCCATAGATTTTGTTCAGTAGGCCTGGGGTGAGGAAGCTAGTTTTATTTTAATTTTTCACTAACACCTTAGGTGATTCTCAAGAAGGTCCCAGAACCTCACTTTGAGAAACAAGGGTTGGGGTTGTGTTGTAGAGGGTCGTGCACACAGAGCTGGTGTAAGGTGATCACCAAGGTCTCCAAGTTTTATTCCTGTTTATACTGGAAGATAAATATATTAGTTTATCCTTTCCCTTACTGGAGAAAGATATTTGCATTCCTATTTTTCACTGTTCTATGCTGAAGTTTACTTAAAAGTATACAAAACTGTTTAGATGTAAATAGAAGGAGTGTTTACCCAAAGTTTTGTTTTACTCGGTGAGATTAAGCCCAACCATAATCTCTTGGTAAACAGGAAGAGGAGGAGGAAGAAGAGGTAGAAGAAGAAAAAGAAAAGGAGGAAGAGGAGGAGGAGGAGGAAAAGGAAGAAGGAGAGGAAAAGGACAGCTCCTGCTTCTTACTCATTAAGCCCTTTCCATAGGTCTGGCACTAGGATAAGTGCTTTAGTTACCAATATTTGGTTAATCTTTCTTACATTATCTTGGAGAAGATATTATTTGTTCCACTTACCAAAAAAGAAACAGAAGCTTGGAGAGGTTAAGTAATTTAGGAAATATTGCACAGTGCAATTGGAATTAAAACTCAGGTCAGTGTGATTAACATGTAAATGTTTGTCTCTGATATTACAGCAGATAGTAAAGGCCTCAAACCCTTCTATGCATTAAATCAAGAACTGATGGCAGAAGTGTGCACAGGTTTCTCGCCCGCCATACGGGAGACCTGGGTTGGATTTCCAACCCATGTACCATGACCACTACCCTAAAAAAACATGAACAAAATTCCCTATGATATACATATCACATATATACCTCTATGTGTGTATGCATGTATGTATAGATATAGATATACATATATATGGGGAGAGACATAAAAAAAGACTGATGGCAGATTAATAAATGCTAAGAAAATGATTGTTACTAGAAATTCATTTAACTACTAAGCTATATTGTGTAAGTCATCAAGTGTGGAAAATTTATCCTGATAAATTTTCTGATAAATAAAATTTATCAGAAATCCTGATAAATAAAATTTATCCTGATACCTCTTGTGAAAGATGAACAGACCCATCTCTCTCTAAGCCAATTCGGCAGGTGAACTCACTGCCCTTCCTCCTACGCGCGACATGAATCTCAGGGTGTAAGTCTCCCTGGCAACAAAGGACATGACTCCTGAGGATGAGAGGGACCCAGCATCATGGCATTGAGAAAGCCTTCTTGACCAGAAGGGGGAAGAGAGATGAGACAAAATAAAGTTTCGGTGGCTGAAAGGTTTCAGAGTCAAGGGGTTTATCCAGAGGTTATTCTTATGCATTATATAGCTATTCCTTTTCAGTTTCCGATTTACTGGAATGGCTAGAGGGAAGTACCTAAAACTGCTGAACTGTATTCCAGTACCCTTGATTCTTGAAGACAATTATATAACTATCCAGCTTTTATAACGTGACCATGTGATTGTGAAAATCTTGTCTGATATTCCCTTTACCAGGATATGGACAGATGAGTTAAAAAAAAAAATAATAAGGGCAAAAAGTAAATAATAGGAGGGGATAAAGGGTTAAAAAAAATTAGATAAGTTTATATTACTAGTGGTAATGGGGGGTGTGTAAGGGGTATGGGATATATGGGTTTTTTTCTTTTGTCTTTTTATTTCTTTTTCTGGAGTGATGCAGATGTTCTAAAAATGATCATGATGATGAATGCACAGTTATGTGAAGATATTGTGAGCCATTGATTGTATCCTTTGGATGGATTGTATGGTATGTGAAGATATCTCAATTTAAAAAAAAAAGAGATGAAGAGGCAGGCTTTTAATATATTCAGACTGAAACTGATACAGAAATATTCTGTTGTTCTGTTTCGTTGACATAGAGTTTTGGGGATAGAGATCAGACTGCTAATATTCACCTTTCAGTAATGGAGGTAGCTCACAAGATAAAACCAAAGAATTAGTGCAATTCTATTCTCCATAAATTAACTTTCTTTGACCCCAGTTGTGTATCAAGCTGCAAATTTTTATTTAATGGATGCCAATTAGAGACTGAGATCCCTACTCCAAGAAAACTCTTCCAGAAAGTTACACTAATAGAGTGGTAACAGGCATTTTGTAACACAGGAGAGGGAATGATTTACTAAGCATATATACCTGAAGGCTTATGAAATTTTTTCTATAAGAATACTGTTTTAAATTATACTAATATCTACATCACCTGAACAAACTGAAAAGAAAAATGTCTACATTAAATGACCAGCATTATTTTCATCCACCATTTTATTCAATTAGAAAAGCATGGATGTGTCTATGCAGTGTTTAAAAAAAAAAATCACTAGACAAAGAAAAATTGACCTTCCATGTATACACATGGCCTCAAATTGAGAGTCAACTCCAAAGGTAGGAACACCTAATTTCTGAAGAGTAGAATGTAGGGAATTGGGTTTCAGAGTCAGACCAACCTGTGTTCAAATTCGTCATTGTCACTTACTAGCTTTGTAAACTTCAAACATTAACTTAATCACTCTAAACATCAGTTTCCTAAACCATGGAATAGAACAATTAAAAACAATCTTACAGGGAAATGATAACTAAAAGAGGAGGTTTTAGTTGCTCTTGAATATGCTTAGTATATGGTAACTATCATTTTATTACTGTGTTTTACCCATGACTTATAGCACAATGCTTATCATACAATAGCACTTAAGTCATGGGTAATTTTATTAAATTTAATAAATATAAATAAAGCAAAAAATAATCAACCCTAAAAGGTGAGTATAAACAAATGAAGCCCCTAAGCAGATGCAGATTAACCTGCCCTTCCCTCCCAGTTTTTCAGCTGGGAAAGTTTTCTTGCTACTACAAATATCTTTAAAATCTTCTTCTTACCCTTCTCATCCAAGCCAGATTGCCTCTCACCTGGGCTCAAAGCAAGTCGGAAGTACGCTGGATAGCAGGACCCACTATATAATATACAGGGCCCAATACAAAATGAAAATGTGAAGCCCCTTCTTAAAAAACTATTAAGAATTTCAAATGGCAACAGTAAAGCATTAAATCAGGCATGAGGCCCTTCTAAGTGCAGGACCCTTTGTACCAGGTCACAGAGCCAAGAAGCTCGCCTTGGTGGTAAGTATGGTCAAGTGATGGAAAGAAGAGGAGTAGAGAAAGGAGATCCCTGGGCTGTGTAGTAGTACTCAGTGTGATACAATCCCATCCTGTCAATTTGTTAAACTAAAGGAGGAGCTTTTAGTGATCTGAATCTATGCATTACAAAGAAATTTTCCCTTAACTCCTTATTGAAATAGCCATCAGTCAAGGATTTTTCACCCCAGCTGTTCCTCATTTGGGGGAACAGTGAAAAGGATCACTGCCATGGCTCACCACAGTTAAGCAATAGGGGTGGGAAAGAGGGAAGCCCAGTCAAAGAGGAAACCATGATGGTGAAGAATGTTCTGAAGCCTAGGGAAGGAGCAGAATCTTGTTTTATTTAAAGCCCAGTGGATAACAAGGAAAGCTTTTAATTAAGATTTACAGAAACCGTAATTTTCTTGTTATTTGTATTCCATCTAGTTCTATATTATGGTAATTTAAGCCCTTCAAACCCCTCTAAAGAGCACTGATCTTGTCTCAAGAATAGAAAGTAGGAGAAATCAGGGAACACAGACTACATTTCTATTCTGCAATGGACCAGAATAAGGGGGGAAGAAAAAAAACACCCTAACCACAGCAACTATCCAGAGCAGAGTTTCTCAATATTGGCATTATTGACATGCTAGATAATTCTGTGTGGTGAAGGATAATCCTGTACGCTGTCCCATATTTAACAGCATCCCTGACTATATCCACCAGATGCCAGTAGCACTACCTGAGTTGTAACAACCAAAGACATTGCCACATGTCCCCAGGGGTGGGAGTGGGAGCAGTGACAGGGCAAAATCACCTCTGTTTGAGAACTACTGGTTCTCAAGATCAAGAGGAGGCAGGAGAAATTAGATAAGGAAGTTTACAAAGAGAGGGTACAGATACAGCAAAAAACAGAAAGATCTCTCCATGGCTTATGCCATCAATGCAACCAGCTACTGTCACCTTAACTTTCATGAGTCTCTATCCCAACTCTTCATTCCTGAACTTTATAAGAACTGCTTGGAACTAGGATGCCTCTTTTTTTCACTGCTAGAAAACTGGGTGGGGTTGGGGGGATAGGAGGCAGGGATCCAGTCATACTGGTAAGTAAGAAAAAGCCAAAGTGGTATTTCTTAACTTAGAAGTTGAAAGTCAATGCATTTCCTGATAGAAACATGATTATAAATGGTAGTTATTTTTAATAATTCCTATACATGTTAGATTAAATGATCTTTTATGGGCTGATCTGGCATGCTAGTATCATTTATAACACTGTTTCTATTGGAACATGTAGAATTTCAAACTACTGAACATGGCATTTTATATCACAACTTGAAGTTAGTATCAACTTTAGAAGGAGCTCTCTGTTCTTTACTGCAGGAACAGGGATCATATATGTGTGCAATTCTGTCACTGACCACTAAGAAATATAGCAAAAAACAGAACCAGGCAGTTTGATCTGGAACATAAATTCTAAAGACATAGCTTAATATTTAGGGCCTGGTAAATTATAAATTAAAAGCCCAGGAAAAAAAGCATCTCAACAAACTGAGTGACACAAAAACTCAGAGTGTATTTTATCTCTCATATATTGTCTTAAAATGCATCTTCCTTATCTTTTGAAATTATAATCTCCAGTAAAACAAAAATAAGCCAATCATATAGAAACGCAATGAAATTCTGATTATGAAAACTAAGTTCACCTAACACTCATATATCCACACTCCTATTTCTAAATGTTCATTTTGAATACCATAAGCAGGCTATTAGCTGCTAAGCCAACAAGCACGCACATGGTCAACTCTACATCTAGAAAAAACTGGAGCTCTCACTTAAGAGTTCCTGAGATTCTTCAAAAACCCTGCCAACTCACATTTCCTCTGAACCATCTTCCTCTTCCTTTACTTTGTCTCCTTTCTTAAAGAAATACTAATCCTGCTGCCTTTCCAAAACTGCCCCTACAACTTGCTCTTGATTCCATCTTTTCCTGCCTCCTCTTGATCTTACCCCATCAATTTGCCCAGCTTCTCACATTTTCCATTTTCCTCCCTTCTTTTCTTTGGCCTTCTTTCTCTAAAGCAACAAACACTAAAACGCTGGTAACCTAAACAAAGTCCTTATCCACACTGCTCCTCCCTCAAACCATCTATCTTCCTCCTTCTACTAGAAGAGAGGCTCTGTCTTATTTCCTCATCTTCCTTCATTCTTTTCTGAGTAGCTTGGGCTCTGTCCTTACCATTACATTAACGCTAATCTGGCCATATCACCGTACATTCCTAATCACCGAATCCAATTCCTGATTCAAACCTCCTTTTCCCTACTTCACCACTGCCAGTGCACTCATGGACAGTCTGCCTGTTATGACAGTTTTCTGTATGTGTCTGTATTCTCTACTACTATTAAACGACAAATTAAAACTTCTAACAATAACTGTCAAAGAAATAAGACTATGAGCATTTTTTTCTAATGAAAAACATATTTTAAAGCATAGGATAGATACGTGATGTGCCTTTTTTAAGTACATGAGGACAAGTGTAATATTTTGAAAGTAGAACAAAAAGTTGCCTTAAAATCACACTATTTTAGGTGGTGCTACGTGGCTCAGTGGCAGAATTCTAGCCTGCCATGCCAGTCGAGACCCGGGTTTGATTCCTGGTGCCAGCCCATGTAAAGAAAAAAAAAAACTCACACTATTTTAAGAGTTTTAATCTCCACTTTTTAAATAACAGCATGATGCTAGATACATTATTGGACTCAAATGTTTGTGGAATGAATTGTGGTTGACTATGTAGAAGACATAAAGAAAAATACAAAGAGCACTAGTTTGAGAGCTAAATGCTTTAGTTCTGACCCAAACATTAAGTAGATGTGCTGTCTTAGGCAAGTCATTAGAAGTATTTTCACTAGCAACAGAACTATCTCAAAAAGTTATCAAAACACTCATAAAACATGCAAAAGTTCTTTAAAAATATAAAATTTTCTTGAATTTCTCTGAATAATATTTTCTAATGTTAGGATTTCATAAACTTAATAAATATCATATTCACTTTTATTAGGTTTTACCAAATCTAATCATCAAACAAAGGATCTTGTCACATATTTGTAGACTAAAGCAAAGCCCAGAATATGTGCACTTTATATTCACTAATTCATGAAAAGCTAAATATGCAAGACACTGGGTTAAGGCTATATAGATGAACAATGTTTCCTGCTCAGAAAAAACTCACTGCTAGTTTATAAACTGCTCTCTTTCAAATCAACCCCATATAACTATCTGAATTGCCTAGTCATGTTCATCAAAACAAGGTAATTTTAATGCCATGGTCTACAAACACCTAAGTCAAATATAAGTTACTCTTTTCTTTAGTTAGAGCAGCCTAGGAAGAAGGGGCTTGATAATGACAAGAAAAATATTAGTAAATCAAGGAAAATTTTAATTCATGTAGCTATGAAAACTGCAATGTGGTCTCTTATTAAGGCATAAGACAACAGTTTCAACAGAGGAGGATGGAGAATGAAACAAAAGGCAAAAATTAGGGTTGACAAAGACTGAAGGGGCAATAACCATCTGTGCCTGTTCAAATACTCTCTAACTTAAACAGAGTGGCATGTGATACGTCTCAAAGACCTCAAAAGGTAAGTTTATCCTAAGATGACCAAGGAATAAGAGTGCTCATTCAATGTGCCTAAGAAGTTTTTCATGTGCTACTTCAACAGAAAACATTATAATGATAATTTTCTTTTTAGTACATAAGCCCATATGGAGTCTTAGGCATGCTCCTTCAGTACTGTTCACTTAATTTTGTGTTTGTTTTCCTCATTAGATTGAGAGTTTTACAAGGAAAAGAACTGTGCCTAACCTTTACTGGCAAAGAATATAGTCAGCAATATAGCTGTTGAATAAATCAATGAACGATTTCAAAACTCACTCAACTGCAGAAACCTTGATCCCTAATAGATAGAGAATATTGTTGGTTGTATATAACGAGAGATGCCCTTCAAGAAAACTTTATTCAAACTAATTTCAATAGTGTCAATTAATTCTGCATTTTTATAGTGGGACATTAATAAATGCTATATCCTTTATAATACTGATGAATCAAAAAAGAGAAATACACATGTACTATTTAAAATATGAGATTAAGCAGCCACTAGAACTAAAGTCAGGTTATAAACTTCTAAATTTCCAAAGGTATGAATTTAAATGGAAAACCCAGACCACAAAGCAAAATAGAAACACTAGAAAATGACCACAAAATATTTAAAAGTTTATAAACACAATGATAGAATTAAGATCAAACATTATCTGTGATTTCAATGACTGTAACGGTAAATCACCTATAAATGAATGAAAAAAAGATCCTCAGATAAGTTGAAAAATAAAACTCAATTCTCAGTTTTGTACAGGAAACATATCTAAATACAAAGGAACTCAGAAAGCTGATATAAAAATAAAGAGCAAAGAAATAGCAAACAAATAACATCATAAGGAAAGCAAAGGCCTCAATATCCCTATAAAAGGATTACTTCAAGGCAAAAAGTGTCAAAAAGATAAAGCATAATTTCTTATAGTTAACTTCCAAAAAATAAATATTATCTCATCAATAAATCTGATGACAAAACTGGAGTTTGAATTTCCAAGAGGAAAAGTGCATGAGTAGACCGAGTTCAAAACTTGTTAAGAAAGCTCTCCCAATACCTCATTCCATCTTCCATCTAGGTAGTACTAATAACAGAAAAAAGAGGCCATACAACAGGTACTACAAACATTAAAAATACTATAAGAAAATATAATGAGCTTTTTCTCACCAAATTTGAAAATTATAAAATGCATAATTTCATAGGAAAACACAAATTATCAAAATTGGTATAAGAAATAGAAAATCTGAATATTCATCCTTGTATCTATTCAGTACAATTCCTTGAATCTGTTATTAAAATCTGTAATTAAAAACTTTACGGGCGGGCCACGGTGGCTCAGCAGGCAGAGTGCTCGCCTGTCATGCCAGAGGAGCCGGGTTCGATTCCCGGTGTCTGCCCATGTAAAAAAAAAAAACTTTACTGTAAGAAAAACTGAGGCTGAGATGACTTTACCATTAATTCTTACAAAATTTTTTTTAAATACCAATCTTACAAAAACTCTTCCAGAGAATATAAAAAGAGGGATCACCATACAAGGCCAGCAAAACCTTGACACTAAAACTTGATATGAAAATTACAAGAAAAGAAAAACACAGGTCAATCTCTCTCATGAATATAAATGCAAAAATATACAGATGAAATAATAGCAAATCTAAGTCGTGATAAACAAAAATGATGATACAGCATGACCAAGTTGGGCTTGATCCAGAAATTCAAAGTTTATTTAACATTAAAAAAATCAAGCAGTGAAATTCACCACCTAAATCAATCACTGTAATTTACTATATTAACAGAGCAAAGAATAAATATCATTTGATCATCTCAATAGAGAACTGATAAAATTCAATACCTATTCATGAGAAATTCTTAGTAAACTAGTAATAGAAGTGAACTTCCTTAATCTGACAAAGCATATGTATAAAACAACTATAACAAACATCATATTTGATGGAGAAACAATACTAATGTTCTCTGGTGTCACAAATGAGACAGGGATATCTCTTATCACCACTTATATTCAAGACTGGATAAGAAGTTCTAGCCAGTGAAATAAGATGAAGAAAAATATCAGTGATTTAAAAGATTGGCAAGGAAGAAACAAAACTCTGATTTGCAGATGACATTTTTAAATCACAGATAATTTAATAATTGAGTTTAGGAAGATCACTAAATACATAGACAACATGCAAAACCAATTTATTTCTACATATTAGTCAATAATTAGAACATAATTTTTTAAATGATACCATTTATATTAGCATCAAAAAATATCTGCTTTTTTGGGGCGGGCCATGGTGGCTCAGCAGGCAAGAATGCTTGCCTGCCATGCCAGAGGACCGGGGTTCAATTCCCAGTGCCTGCCCTTGTAAAAAAAAAAAATATATATATATATATATATATATATATACATATATATCTGCTTTTTTGTATATCTTATATTTCACATTAAAAAGAACATTTAAAAAAAAACAGCAAATATCTAGGAATTGATCTAAAGATGTGTAAGATTACCAGATTGAGAACTACAAAAGCTTAATGGAAGGATATACAAGACTCGTGGATGGTAAGATCAAATATTGTGAGAATATCTATTATCCCCAAATTGATCCATAGTGTTAAATCCTAACACCTTTTGGAGGAAATAGGCAAGCTGAATCTAAAATTTATGTGGAAATGTGAACAGCTACAAATAACCAAGACAATCTTGAGCCAAGAATAACAAAGCTGGAAAACTCATACTATGAGATATCAAAACTATAAAACTATAGTAATTAAGACAGTTATGGTATTGGGAATGAAAAGACAGAGGTCAATGGAGCAAAACAGAGAATGCAGAAAGAGATTCACATATACAAACAGAAAAAAGGAACAGAACGTAGAGTCCAGAAACTCACTCTCACATATGCAAATATTTCATTTATGACAAAGGTGACAATGCAGAGCAAAGGAAAAAGGATGGCTTTTTCAATAAATGATGCTGGGTTAACTGGATCTCCATATGGGGAAAAGATAAATCCACCTCACATCAAATACAAAAGTCCATTCTAGATGGACTATAGAACTAAATGCAAAAGTAAAACAAAGCTTTAAGAGGATAACACAGGAATATGTTGATAACCTTGGCGTAAGCAAAACTTTCTTAAACAGGTCACAGAAATATAAGGAAAAGATTGATAAAATGCGTTATTTTTTGTAAACTTTATTGAAGCACTACATACCTAAAAGTGCAAAAAATCTAAGTATGCAGTTCATCAAAGTTTCACAAAGTAAACACACTCATGTAATCACCATCCAGATCAAGAAATAAAATACTACCAACACTCTAAAAGCCCCTGCTCCCTGTACCATTGCAGTCTCCATCCACCTCTTATCTCTATTAAAATTATGAACTTTTATTTATCAAAAAAACACTGCAAAGAGAGAAAAATGATAAGCCACTAAGTGGGAGAAGATATTTGCAATATATATATATGACAAAGGACTCAGATCCCAAATACAAATAAAGAACTCCCACAAGTCAATAAGAAAAAGCCTAGCAACCTAACAGAACCATGCACAAAACTTGAATAAGCATATTCATAAAAGAAAGAACTAAATGTCATAAATATATGAACACATATTCAATATCATTAATAATGAAGTTAAAACCATGAGACAGTCCAGAAAAAACTAATACCAAACAAATAAAAAGACCCAGAATACACATGGAAAACTAAGAACAGAAGTTGCATCCATGAAATAAGAACAGTATAATTTTATATACAAAGACAAAGAAAGAACTGCTGGAAATTAAAAATACAATCATCAAAAAAAGATTTCAAAGAAGGACAGGAGGTTAAAAAATCAAGAAATATTCTGGAAAGTAAAACAATATCAAGACAAAAAATACTAAAAGTAGAAATAGAAAAATTGGAGGAAAATTCTACCCTACAGAAGTTCCTCAAAGAGGGACTAGAAAATTGAGAGATTAAGCGAAGTGTTTCAGGAGAGGAAAGAATTATCAAAGAAATAGCACAACAAAAGTTCCCAAACCAAAGGACAGGAGTCCCTATATCACCTGAGTGCCTACACAATGAATGAAAAAAAGACCTGTAAAGCATATATTAGTGAATTTTTAAATAGATAAAAGGAAGACACTAAATACTTTCAGAGAGAATAAAAAAGCCCATATTTAAGAACAGAGATTTGGCATAGCACTAGAGTTTCCATCAGCAACCATAAAGCTAGAGCACAATGAAGATTACATTCAAAATTAGAGGGAAAACAAATTTCAATTCCATGCCCCAAATTGATGGTGTTTAGGTGAAATAAAGTTTCCCTAATGTGCAAGTTCTCAAAAATGTTACCTCCCATTATATATTACAAGAAAGCTACCAGAGGATGTGCTGCAAATTGAGGGAGTACTAACGAGGAAGACAGACATCCAGAAAACAAACTCCAACACAGAACAGCAAGGAAAACCCCAGTGCTATAGCTGCTAAGAATTAATCAAAGAATTAACCCATACTGGAATGGGAGCAGAGATGACTCCAGGAAATACATAAAATTCAGCAAAAGGAAAATATTACTGATAAGCATGTGGCAGAAATGTTGATTAATTAATTATAATTATAAAGAAAGAACCAAGCAAACCAAGAATAAAATTATTAGGATTTAAAAACAACAAAGAATTATGAAAGAAAGGAGTGGTGATGATAGGGCATCACTTGCCCCATCCATAAATATTTTCAGTCATAATAATGTAAACTCTGACTACTTAACCTATTTAATCAAAGCTGTGATACAATTATGTTGGGAGCATGACAGCATAGAAAAAGAACTAGGTTCTCATCTACCATTGTGAGAAGTCAAGAAATGTCTAAGCTAGCAAATAAAAGAAATGGAATATTAAGTATATCATTTAGATATATGGAGGTAATTACAAAGGGAAATGGCTTGAGTGAGAATAAATGCTTCTAAGAATGGAACTAAAAGAGTTGGGGTAGGAGACTCCTGTTTTGAAAACAAGCTTTTAAATAGCATTATTTGATTCTTTTTCATTTACATCCCTAAGTTATTATTACTTTTTTTTTTTGCATGGGCAGGCACCAGGAATAGAACCTGGGTCTCCAGCACAGCAGGCGAGAACTCTACCTGCTGAGCCACTGTGGCCCACCCCCTAAGTTATTTTGATAAATACAAAAATTTCAAAGAAATTTCATGGATCTCCCCATATGATAATTGCTACAATTTTAAGTGGATTGCAAAAATACATGATGATCAGAAGTCATGAATGAATAATTATAGATTCAGTAACTTTTTTTAATTCACACATAATAATCTTTCAGCTACAACCCTTTCCTCCATCTAGTCTGCTAAGTCTTTATCTCCAAACTGGTTTTCTCTCCTGGGCTCCAATCCACCTAAATATCCCATGATTACTTTAAGAATATAAATTTCTAATACTCAAATTCATGTTTTATTATTTAGAAAAAATGCATTGAACTATCACTTATTACTTCCATATTCCTGTCAAAGATATCATTCTCCCAGTCACCTAAATTCTGAGACTCTTCTCTCAGGCACAGTTATCAGTCAATAAATTTTGTCAGTTATTTTATGACCAGTATAAAATAAGCTTATTATTTATACCATAACTTCTTAAAAGATCTTCCTCAGTGGTCTCCTAACCTTATCAGTCCTCATATTACATATAATAGCCAGATTAAGAGCTCTGTCTAGAATAGTCTCCCCAAGTTATTGTACTTATCCAACACGATACATTATATATGCATTTGTCTGTCTCTTCTTGTGTCCCATTATAAGATAAGTTCCATGACAGCAGGGACTTTGTTTGGGTCATTGCAGTATCCCTACTGCTTAGACCAGTGCCTGGCACAGACTGAAGACTCAATAAATAATTTTTGAATGAAAGAATAAATCCACCAACTCAACAAATACATATTAAACATCGATTGTATGGAGATACTGTAGATAATGCAATGATGCACTATAATAAGGTTGTGATCAGAAAAGGAAAAAGAAGAAACACTAAGGAGGGTCTATAAGCCCAGACTTGAAGAATCAGAGATTTGCTGAACTGATGAAGTGACATCCAGGTTCAGACTTGAGGGATGAGTAGAAAATAGCCAACTGAAGGTGAGAAAGGGAATGCCATGAATAAATAATTGGGGTGTGCAAGGAAGGCAGTTAAGAGAATGAATGCTGCATTCAAAAAGCTAAAAACATTCCATGTGACTTGAATGTAAAACAAGAGAAAAAAGTGAGGGCAGAGAGGTATGCAAAAGCCAACTCCTGAAGGGTTTTATAAGTCATGTCAAGGTGTTTTGACTTCACCCTGAAAACTAAAAGGAAGCATTAAAGGGTTTTCAGCAGAATAACACTATCAGATCTTCATGTCAGATATAGCTTCTTTCTGCAGAATGAAGCATGCATTGAAGGGAAGACCAGAAGCAAGGAGACAAGATGAAATGATAGATAACGGGTGTAGGGATAGAGCAGGTGAACATTTAAGAGGTAGAGCCAATGAGTCTTGTTGACAGATTAGATGTTTGGGGTGAGAGATGGGAAGAGTCAAGAATGATGCTCAGGTTTCTGGCTTAGGGAGCCAAGTGGGCAGTGGTACCATCACTGAAATAAGAAGAAAGGGCAGGTTTGTCAAGGAGATGATGGAGTTAGTAAGATGAATTTGAGGTGCTGGAGAGACTTCCAAGAGAAGAATTTTAGTAGATGGTTAGATACAAATAACTGAAGCTCAGGATAAAGATACAGTTTGGGGAATCATTAACATACATATGTTAACTGAAAGCTCAAGAATAAATTAAATCACCCATCACATGCTTACATACAGAGAAAAAGATAAAGTACTTCTTGGGGGAAACCCAACATTTTAATAACAGAGAAAGGAACCTGAGAAGGGCACTGAGAAAATACAAGGAAGGAGAAAAAACAAGAAATTTCAGTGCCATAGAATAAAGGAGAGTGTTCAGATGTCATAGTGCCTAATGCTAAAGCAGGTCAAGTAATTTAAGGACTGATATTTGTCCTTCCAGAAATCTTGATGAAAATGGTTTCAGTGGTATAGTGGGAAAAAAGCTCCATTTCAGAGAGATTAAAAAAATGAGTAGGAAGTAAAGTAGTCAACACACACAATTCCAAGATGTTTGACTGTAAAGAAAAAAAAGTGAACGCTAAAAGAGGATACAGGTAAAATGAATAATTTTTTTTAAGATGGGAAGGATTTGAACATATTAAAATGCTATTGATAGCAAGAAGGTTCAAAGAGAGAGGTTGAACATAAAAGGTAACTGACTTAGTGCACTGATGTCTCTGAGAAGACAGAAGGCAATGGACAGGGGAGTATAAGTGTTGGGATTACTGTAAGGCCACAAGGAGATAAATTCAGTTCTGAGGGGTAATAAAAAAAAGCTATTCCCTTGTTCAAAATCCTCTAAATATTTCTTGTGTGCAAAATTAAACAAAATAATCTTTTTTGCAGCTACTGAATTACAAAAAATATATACGGAAAATACTCAATACTATCAAAGGCATGCTGAAATTGGGATATACCTTTTTGATAGACTTTTAATTTGGTACAACTCTTTGGAAATCAATTTGGCAATACCAAAAAATCATAAATCATAAGTATCAAAAAATCATAAATATTAACACTAATTATATTTCTGAGACTCCAAGCCAAGGAAGCAGTGTAAAATATAAGATAGTCACTGGAGTACTAACTATAACAGTGAAAAAAATAGAAATAACCTACATTTTCAACAATATGGAAATGATTAATTACGTGTTTAACCAATTGGAACAATTTGCAGCTCATTAGAAGTTAACTGCAAAAAACATGGATAAAATTATATGTTAGATGAAACTTTTAAAGACTATATATCATCATGTTTTCAAAGACACATTAAAAATTTTAAGAGAAAATTTTTAAAAAGGTTAAAAGAAAAATTCTGTTGTGGTTCCATTAGGAAAAAGAAATTATGAGAATTTTTCCTCTTATTACTGTCTATTACAATTTTTTTCATAAATAAAGTAAATAACATTTTTAAAAGTTTAAAGATTGACATTTAAGGAAACCCTTGATGATATGAGCCATCCTCAGCTCCTATTTTTTTCCACAAAAACCCTAATCTCCAATCAGCTTGTCTCCTCATTCCTTCCCTTTTCCCAAACAACAGCTCTACTAACACTACTCTCCCTAATTTGGAACATCCTCTCCCTCCCAATTACTTTTCTAAATTCCACTCAATCTTCAATGTCCAACATGTTTCATATCTTTCCCAAAGATCCCATACCTCCTAGCCATAACATGTTGTCTGTATTATTTATTCGATACTTTTTACATGCCATTTTACCAACATCACCTAGAATATTTAAGTAGTATAAGACAACATACCATCTATAAAATCAAACAAAACAGAAATCTCAAGGCTATCTTACATTTCCTTTTGTTCCTCTGCCCAGGCAACTAACTTTTCTCTTTAGAGAAAAGGAATATAATATCCTCTATGGGTCTCTGTGCTTCATCTTATCAATTTCTCAATCATGAAAACATTATAATGAGGCTTAACTAGAAATAACTATCAGAGGTCTTCTAGAAGGAAGTAAATGTTACTAGAACACCTAGACTGGTTGAATAATAATTTTCTAGGTTATAATAGCTAAATACTGAGATATTTTAAAAATTTTTCATAGATAATGTCTTTAAAGTATACACTTAAAAAATTTTATCTATAATCTAGAAAGTTTCTCCCAATATATCTTCAAACATTTATTCTAAAAAAAAAGACTGACTTCTGGAAGGGAGTGAAGGAAAACTTCATATCCTCTCAAAGAATTAGCAAAAAATATAGGATCCAATGGAAGATTCAAATCTACTTCGCTAGCTTTAGTGGGCTTTAAAACATTATTTTAAAACTTTAAAAACCTCTTTCCCCCCCAAAAGTGAATATTCCATAAGAAATGTAAACAATACCCAAAGACTATCAAAAACACCTAAAGCCTATCAGCACCCTTTAACCTAATAATTAAAAGAATGAGGTAATAGCTCAAAGAAGATATTCCTTTGCTTTGAGTAGAAAAACTAGTAAAGCAACTAAGAGACCAAAAAGAAGTATCAAAGATGACAGTATCAAAGAACTGAGAAAGAAACAGAAACATAAGTTCTTCAAATATTGAAAGAAGTAACCTAAGAAAGACACCCTTACAGCAAAATCACAATTCAATTGAACTAAAAAGAATCTTGAGATGCGATTTATGAATCTGGCTGATAAAGGACATTTCGGTGATCTTACTGTTTGGGGCTAACAGTCTGATAATTGGAAGAGTTCCCCCTATCTCATTCCAGGTTTGGTTTCTAATCTAATGAAAAGACAAGAATTCTTCAAATATGCTAGCAGTTTTTATAAAAATAGCTGGCTAATTATCCTATCATCCCCACATTTTACAAATTCCATCTCTATTGTTTTGATTACTGGTAGAAATCTGCTGAATTCTGTTTAAGGCACTTGAATCAATACATTAGAAAGTCTTAGTTTATATATTTTAGAGAATTTAAATTAGAAATGACATATAATGACCTAGACATGGGATGTTTCTTACACAAGATAGAAATATTAATTTATCACTTTTCTTCTAAATTAATCACTTTGAATTTATTCAGAGTAAAGCCTAGATTAAGATTCAGAAATCTAATCCTGATTCTACTTCTCAAAATTCAACCACTCTAAAAGGAATACCATTAGTTTGAAAATCTCTAAAAGAATAAAAACCAAATAAAAACCACTATATCTAAATAGAAACCTCATTGTCTAAATCATTTACTCTATAATCACAACCATTTCTCCAAACGGATATTTGGCAATTAATATTACTAACCTGGTACGCTGAATCTAAGCAAAAAGCAGCAAAACCAGAAGAGCCATTTTAACCTGTGTTTTTTGCCAACTAGCAATCATCTGCCACATGTACATCAGAATACAACTGAAGCCATCTTTCCTTTATTAAAATACCTGAATCTAAACAGAGCAGTCTGATGTAGGATCATGATTTTAAAAACATTGATACAAAATTCAATGTCTACTATTTCCCTATATTTGCCCGGCCTACATTTTGAAATCCTATTGGTTAGAGAGTAGTCAATAATTACCTTAATTCTTATGTTAAAGACAAAGGGGGGAAGACAGATCATGTTTTAATATAATCAAAGCATCCAAAAATTGTCAGGTGACATGAAGATAAACTAAAAAACAGCCCAAGACTTAGAGAAGTAATCTTGTAAATAATTTTAATACATCCTATCTATGTAAACTAAAAGGAAGCTTAAACTCCCAAAAGATCTGGGCTAAACTGACATAAATTTTTTGGGAAGGAATGAGCAGGTGGGACTTAGGGTTTTTTTTTAAAATATTATATTAACTTGACTCTCATAAACCATAATAAAAAAAGGAAAACTTAAAAGTATTCTTTAACATACCAAAGAATAAGGGATAACTAGTCTGGTTACTTAAACTTTAAAACCTAGGTTACCAATATCTCAACAACCAGGTAAACACCCAGAAAATATAATTACTAGTTTTTAAAAATCTGTAATTGAACTTACGGGTAGAAAATAATTAAATTTCTGTTCAAATAAGCAGAATTTGCTACTCAGTCTTTAACCAAAACATTTGGGTTTATAGACTGTATTGAGACTTATTTGGTAAAGAAAAGATGAGGATAAAATTTGTAAATACTATCTGCTCTCAATAAGACAACTTAAATTTTCAATATGGAATGGTTATTACAGATTACATTCTACCTTTATCTTTCGGTGTTTTTAAAGCACTGTCTTACCCAATTAGATACTTTCAAAAATATCAGTAAAAATCTTTAGTGAGGGAATGATTTTTTAATTACCAAAAAGCCAAAGGACAAGATGTTCAAGACTTTAGACAGTATGTGAAAAAGAATACAACCAGGGGAAGGCTTTTATCAAGGTAGGCAAAGTTCAAAAGGGCAGAATTCCTTCCCTGTTGTAATGAACATACTAAAACTACCGGCAGTTTGGTGACTATCGCTGGGTACAGTAGTAAAACAGACGATAAAAGCCTCATACAGAAAGCTGAATGGCCCAAAGAAAACCTAAATGGTGACAAGAGCCTAAAGGCACATGCAGGTACGCATCTTTTATATTGGATGTGATACACTTACATGGCCCCTGTTGAATCTCTGGGGGACCAACAGTAAAGCAAGTTTAGAACTTCAAATCTTGAGACATCTATAGCAAGATGCTGATCCAATGTGGCTCCAAATATCTTCTGTTTTCCTGGCTCACCTGAAGAGGAAAAAACACTACAGAGGATGTGGGAACTGAATTTCTTTTATGTAGTTTCTTCTAGAGCAACTGTCTGAAAGTTTTGGCCCAATCCTTTATGAAGTCTGGAGATGAGACACTTGAGGGACTAGTGAAAAACAACATTCAAATGGAACAGTGGAGTGAGATAGAGCAAAAGATAATCGCTGTAGGTAAATCAGTGTTCTAATCCTTATGTGGGAGGAGGCAGAGAAAGGAGAGGGAAAAAAAATGCACAGATGTTTCTCCCTTCAGTCCCTCACCCCCAATACTACTAAAGTACCTAAACTTTTTGAACACAGGGAGTGAATAAGCAAGATTATGTGGAAGGTTTAAGCATTTTGTCAAGTCTCCCTCCCCAGGCTAGGCAGCATTATTAACCAGCAGGGAGGCCTTCAGGTGATACTTTTTTTTTTCTAAGAAAAGATTCAAGTGGAATACAGCTTAAAGCAATAAAGAGAAAAATAAATTCAATTTGTACAAAAATGGAAGTGACAAGACAATATACCATATTGACAAAGTTTATTTCCTTTCATCAAAAGGGGAGGGACAGATTTTATGAAATACGAAATCAGAACAAAAAAGCAGTTTCCAAATAATAGAAAATATTTTTAAACTAAACAACACAAACTACATTCTTCATCCCTCTATGAAATACTTCCCCTGTGAAGATAATCTTTAAAAAATGAAGATTAGCAGAACCATGTCTGATATACCTTACCACATAAAAATCATAAAAAAATGTAGTCCGTAATATTAATTGATTCATTTTTAATTTACTTCTTAAATATTTTTAAATTATTATCCTACATTCATGTGATAGCCTGGAACAAAACACAATTTTCTTTCCAAATATTTCCATTTTAACCAGAATTTACTCAAATATGTCTTGTAAAAATACCAGAATTTTCTGAGAAATAAAATTGGAGAACGAATTAGATCCTTACCTGGCGTGGTTGTTCATTCATTCGTTGTGGGTCTGATTTCACTTTATTATTAGGATGATTTGTGACTTTGGTTACTGGCTGTTTGAAAATTGATGCTGTTTGTCTAATTGGCAATGTTGTATTCAAGTCTGGTTTACCCTGTAGATACAAGTGTGTGTTCATTAATGAATATTATTAACAGCTTATTTTCATTAATTCAAAACCCATCACTTTGATCCAGATTATTCTAATCATTCCAGCCTATTTCAGCATTTTAAACTCTACCATGTATTTCTAAGCATTTTATTATGTAATACATATAAGAAGTTTTCTCATAATAAATGAAAATGTACTTTTAAATGTAAGAAAATATTCTCTATATAAAAATACACAATCGGTCTGATTATCAAGGGACTAAAGACCAGTAAATGCACAAATATGCTTAAGGTTGGGTTATGTAAAAGGAGAGCTTTAAGGACAACAATCAGAATAGCAGTCATTTCTACATTCTGATAATGGAGGAAAATATTGGCATGCATGGGCATTAAAATACAAACAATCTGATCAGCTATTAGGAGGCCAGACTAAAAGAAAATTACATAAATTTGCCTTCACTTTTTATATAAAAATAATTATAAATGGAATTTCTAATTCCAGCAAACAGAACTTGATTTAGAAAAATCTGATAAAGAAGTATTCCTTATTTTTAAAACATATCACATTTAATATTTTTAGAGAAGAGACTTAAAACTGAAGCTTCTGAGAGGCAAGCATCTATTTTTAATCACTCAGTAACTAAATATGTGTTCTACTGATGTCAAAAAATGGTATAATTGTTACTAAATTCATTTGCAATGTTCTAACAACAAAAATGAAAGGAGAGGGACAAACCCAACATAATCATTGTGTTCTGATTCTGGCAAAAAAAAAAAAAAAGTCTTATATATCTAGAAAAAATAGACATCTGATACATATTTGATACGGAAATATAATTGACAAATTTACAGGAAATTCTATGGACTTTGATCTTTACAACTATCTTCAGACTGAAATTGTAATACTAAATTTCATACTCAACAGTGGTTCTCAAAGCTCTATGTCCATCTGAATTAACTAGAAGGCACCTTAAAACACAGATTTTGGGGCCTCTCAGATTATTCAAGTCTGAGGTGGGACCTCAGAATTTGCATATCTATTGTCTGAGGTTTTACCGATGCTGCTGGTCCTGAAACCACACCTGGAGAACCAGTGTTCTAAAACAAAGATTACAAATAGGTGTCAGGTGGACAAAGTCTAACCTGAAGATACATTTTATTTAGTTTTTGGTGTTTGTAAAAAATTAAGCTAACATTTGAACATCTGAAAACTTCATATAAAAATCCAGAATATCAGCTTCCTTTTAAAAGTGAAAGATCGGTTTGACAACCACAGCCTATGAGGGATGAGGCCCACTAGAGGGATCAAGGGTTCTCTATTTGCAACATTCCTCAACATTCACATTTGCATTACCTGTCTGGGCCCTGAAGGCACTGAGTTTGTGATCTCTGCTTAAACAATATTATCATGCCTAGAAAGGTAAGCATCACAATAAATTAATCTGACAATTATTGCAATTACAGTATTTGAACCCACTATTAATTCCCCCCACCCACTCCTCTCTCTGTACGTCTTGGGCATGCTTGTCATTCCTTTATCTCACTCAACTTTCACCCAATGTATGTGTTTACCTTTAAGAAAGAAATTTATCACAGATGACTCTAATATTATTTTCTCAGTAATCTTTCTTATTTTTACATATTTTTAAATAAATAATTTAGTTCAAAAGTTCTCAAACTTAGCCAACAGAAAGACTGCAAAACAGCCACCTAGGGAAGCCTAAGAATGTGTATTTTTAAAAGTTCTCCTGGAATTTTTGTGGAAAATCAGGCTTGGATCGCTGATTTATGACATCTAGAGCACTATCTGAAGCCACCCAACCTATACAAAATCAATATTTGATCCTACAGAATATGAATGCTTATGGGGAATTAATTACCCTTTCCTGGCACTAATTAGATATAAACAGCATGTATCACTATAACAATACCTTGCTTGGCTTTTAGTGTTTTGTTCTTTAATAAAGAGCAACAGATTCTGCTAGTATTAGAAACAAAGATGGCATGAGTAGACATAGAAGTATATTGCAACCATTTGTATATGAAACATATTACTACTGCCTATAAAAATTCTCATTATTACAAAGGATGACTGGAAGCAGTAGGGACTATTTTAAACCAATAATCCTGAATCCATGAAGACTGGAAGGGAGCACGAAACATGTAAACTATTGATACCGCAATGGGAAGATTCATTATTTTTTCATCAGTTTATGTTCTGGTGTAATAAATAAAAATTAGGAGAAAAACTGGTTATTCAAAATATATAAACCTCCTACATCTGTTACAAAATGGTTCACTCCCTGATGGCATGGGATAGCTGAGACACTATTTCAGTGTGCTGCATTACAATTTGCTCTCCTTTTTATTTTGATTTCTTGTTATTTTTTACCTGGTTTGAAAGCTTAGAAGACAGAAATTTTTTTTACTAATTTTGTGTTCCAAAACAGTATAATGTATTACAAAGCAGTAGCACACTTTGAGTAACCTACAAAGCTGGACAAACTGGTTTTCCCAGAAACTATCATGAAACAATAAATTTTACTACTACCAAATAGTCACTATTAATACATGCCCAGGTGTGTATCTGAGTTTTTCTAAACCAATTTGCCACAAACTTAGGAGTTAAAAAGAAAACACTTTTGTAAAGAACAAGATTAAAGGTATCCGTATATTTAAAATCTTCCCTTTCAATATAATAGGAAGCAGTTCTTTATATTACAAAATTAAACTGAAAAACACATTCTAAGATTAAAACTAAGTTTCCTTTGATAAATCTCAGCTTCAGAATTTTATTTTTTCAAATAAAAAATTTAATTACATTTATAACAACTTTCAAGGGTCTATTCTGTCCTAGGTACTGGGAAGAATCCAAACATAAATTTTAATTTTAAAAAATTTGTTCTTCATATCCTTCCATCAAGTATCTAAAGTTGCTCTCCGTATAATCACAAAGAACAAATATGCAACAAATTTTTCTTTTTCAGTGACCTTCTATATAAGCAAGAACATTCAAATGACAATTCAGTGAGGGTGATTCTGAAGGAGACTAGCTTACTGTGGTCTAATTTTTGTGCAGTCTTTCAGAAATCTAACTTGATTAAGGGGAAGGAGACTTTTAACTAAAATGGTGGATGAAGATCATATATCAAAACCATTTTTGCATTTCCACCCCCTTTGAAAATGTATGTTCTCTGCCTACATTTTTTTAAAGCAGATAGAAAATTTATTGAGGACACATGTAAGACATGCGGGCACCCTTACAAAGACAGAAGTGAGGAAGGTAAGAGGCCTTACCTACATTTTAAAGTTGACTTCAAGAATATTTCATATTTTATTTACTGTAAATAGATGCAAAGGTTGCACTTACCAGGTGCTTTAAATACTGACACTTTAAAATAAAATTGTTACACCACTTTAAGGTGTATCTAACAGAATCTAATTATACCCACCATCAACCATTTAAGCATGAACAAACTCTTCAATGGTTATGTTTTATTTCACTCCCTCTTTTCTTTGAACTATAAATTTCAGTCCCACGGGTATTTCCTTTTTTAAACTTGAAAATCTTTTAATTAACCACATACATGGCGAGTTTTTTTTTAATTGTTACCATAAAACTGTGATAAAAAAAATTCTTGATTTATTGTATTAGTATATAACTGACCAAAAATGGTAAATTACAATTTTTAATAATCATTCAAAGACAAAATTTATTGGATATACATCTTAATGAAATGAACTTTTCTATTAAAATAAAAATGCTTTCATGTCCTTGAATGAATACTACTAATCGTTAGAATGGTCAAGGTTTAGTATCACTTCTATTTCTATTCATTTTAAAGATGTAGTACTGAGAAACTTTGTTCACATAAACAATTAGATTCTTGAGTTTTATTCTATGCCACTCAATTCTTCAAATTCCTTTTGAGTTACATGTCAAAATATCACACAGTGAATCACCAAAAAATTAAACAATCAGCTGATATCACTAAGTCCTCTGCAATCTTTGCTGAAAGAAAAAATTATACTTCCATTAAGATTTGACAATTGCCAAGTCATTCATTTTCTCAAAACCTATATTTTGAATTGTCCTTTTATTGGGATCAAACATTTTGCACCACGGAAATATTGTGGATAAGTGAAAAATGTGCTTTTCTTTTATAAAATAGGAGGATGACATGAAAGGGGAATGCAAAAAATGAGTCTGTATTTCCATCACAGGTACAATCTGAGATCAATTCAAGGGCAGGTTATATACCCCAGTTAAGAATATCAAAACAGATTTCCTTTAATACCATCCATGTATTATTCTCTTCACACAGAATAGCTTAAACACCAGTAACTAAAGACTATATATTTTCTTTTTCTTTTTTTTTTTTTTAACAAAACATGAGCATATTTACTTCTCAAGCTTGGAGGGGTAAGTATATATTTTCAATACTTTTCTCAGCCTGGCTTTGGAATGAGGCTTATGAAAAATGGTTCAAAATTATACATGTTTTATAACAAGACCTAGAGGTTCATTCTAACCTTGAATTTTATGAAAAGTTTACATTTTTAAAAAATCAAACTGTTTGTTTTAATGTAAAAATGTTTTTCTGCCCACCCAAAATGTTTAAATAAAATTGACATCTTCAACTTATCATACAAGTACCATTTTTTACTGTAGTTTTGCATATACCACATATCCTAAAGAGACTCCAATTTAAGAAGCAAAGAGTTTACTGTTTAAAGTCAGTTTCCTCATCTGTAAAAAGGGCTAATGATTATTTCCTGAGATTCTTATAAAAGTCAAATGAGATAATGCACTTATGCTGCTACTGCTGCCATACTTTCATTTAGTCAGTCACTGAACAAATACTGTGTGTCTACTATCTGTAGGCACTGACTGGATACTGGGCAAAATTATGAATGATACACCAAAATTTTTGCCTTCAGAGCAAGATTAACAAAGTACTTTTATTACAGTCATGATGGTACATAACTTTGAATAAACAGCAGTTTTTAACTAACATGTTATTGAATATGCTACTGAAATTTGGAAACCTACTCTATTAAGCATACCCCATAGGAAAGCCATCCCTGTTTTTACAAGGTGAGCCTGAGTGGTATATATTTTGAATTGTCCTTTTATTGGGATCAAACATTTTGCACCACGGAAATATTGTGGATAAGTGAAAAATGTGCTTTTCTTTTATAAAATAGGAGGATGACATGAAAGGGGAATGCAAAAAATGAGTCTGTATTTCCATCACAGGTACAATCTGAGATCAATTCAAGGGCAGGTTATATACCCCAGTTAAGAATATCAAAACAGATTTCCTTTAATACCATCCATGTATTATTCTCTTCACACAGAATAGCTTAAACACCAGTAACTAAAGACTATATATTTTCAAACAAAAATTATATTCAAAAAGTAATTTCAGACTTGTTACAGAACATGTATAGAAGTTTTCACGAAATCAAAGGACAACAGTTCAAAGTTCCTCATTAACCTTCAGTGTTTTCTTTAATTGAGATGTGTGCTGGTTTGAAAGGATTTGTGTACCCTAGAAAAGGCATGTCTTAGTCCTAATCCAATCATGTGGGAGCATTCACTTCTCTTAACCCTATTCAGCACTGTATATTGGAAACTTAATTAAACTATCTCCATGGAGATGTGACTTGCCCAATTGTGGGTATTAACTTTTGGAAGAGAGGGAGATGTGCCTCCACCCATTCCAAGTGGGTTTTAAGAGAAAATATTTTGGAGAAAGCTTCAGAATGAAGAGAGAACTACAGAGTCCACCAGCCAGAGACCTTTGGAGATGAAGAATACCTCCGGGGAGCTTCATGAAGCAAGAGGCCTAGTCAGTAGACTTCACCATGTTTGCCACTTGACTTTTCAGTTGAGAGAGAACCCTTGAACTTCATTGGCCTTTCTTGAGTTGAAGGTAGCCTCTTCTTGGTGCCTTAATTTGGACATTTTTATAGACTTGCTCTAATTGGGCCAAGAAATGTCTCGGCCTTAGAACTGTAAACTAGCAACTTATTAAATTCCCCTTTCTAAAGGCCATTCTAGTTCTGGTACATCGTATTCTGGCAGCTAGTAAAATAGAACAAGATGTAATTCACACATCACAAATTCACTGTTTTCAAGTATAGAATTCAGTGATTTTTAGTATACTCACAAGGTTGTGGAACCTCCATACTTTTTTTACAAAAAGAATATAACTAGGATCAATGATTCTTGTACTGAAAATTCACTTAGTCTAATGTAAGGAAGAAGATATTCCCCCCTCCTTTTTTTTTTAAAGATCAATGGCATCGTATTAAAAACTTAATAGAATGAGTGGACAAAAATGTGAGCGTAGTTCTATGCCTGTAGTTAATTGAAGAGTTGGAAAAGGACTGTAATAATCACTGAAAACAACCTTTGAAGTGAGTTCTGCTTGAAAAATAAATGTCCTAGAACTTTAGTTATTAAAGGACATAAGGTAAAAAATGAGAATGAATTTCAACCAGATACCCAGAGCACCTCTACTCAAAATATTGTATGTAATCAATTATCTCCTTTACAACTATATTGGCACTAGCTATGTATATACATGTCCTCATGAAAATAGTCACAAAAATCACTTTCAATAGGGCTTAATTTTCTCACTGAATTAGAGTCTACAAAGTTAGTGAACTCTTCTGGACCTATGAAACTCAGACCTCAATCATCAACAGAAATCTGGGCATCCAAAATAAATCTTGCCAAAGCCATAACATAGACAACTATGTCCCCAAATCTATCTTTATTATTAGCACTATAGCCAGGCTCAGGCCCTTGTTCTATTAAATCTGGATACATTTGGAGTACTAACTTATATGATTTAAACCTAATTTATCATACTGAACAGATTTTCAAAAGCAAGCCTACTAGCTAACATGATTGAAAGTTCATCTGTTCACTCTTTAGAGCTTCCCAGGTATCTTTATCCAATCAGTATCTAAAAACATGGCTCAAATTTCCCAACAAAATGGAATAGTACTGTAAGATCACTTATTATTTCCATTTATTAGCTAAAGATATCTTTTAATTGCTGAAGATACATAAATAGCCTTTATTTAAGGATATTTCTGTGTATAACAAAAAACTAGAAATTCTGTGGACAAAAGACTAATTAACAGTTCTAGTGTCCTTCCCTACATCTTACCCTTTCTTCTTTTATTCATTCATTAAATAAGAACTGTCCATGCCACCATCATCTCTGCCTAACAAGTACAGTAGCTTCCTGAGCCGGACTTCTACTTCTGTACCTTTAGAAATACATTCTCCACATAGCAGTGAAAGTAGTATTAGCCTACACAGAAAGCCCTCAATTGGCATTCCATGCCACTCCTTAGGTGTCTTGCAAAACCCTGTGATCAAGCTTGTCTTCTTCTCTGACATCACTTAGTACTTTTTCCTACTCACCATGGCCTTCTTTGTGCCATGAGATGCTAAGTGTTTTCCTGCCTTAGGAATTAACACTGATCATTCCCTCTACATGGAATGCTCTTCCTCTGGTCCTTCTACAGTGATTTCTTCTTTTCAGTCAGATTTTAGCCTAACCTCTCCTGGTCACACAACCTAAACAGCCACTCAGTCACTTACTTCACTCTAATGCATATCATTTGATATTTAAGTTGTGTATTAGTCTGTCTTCCCACTAGATTAGAAAACTCCATGAACACAGAAACTTCCTCTAACATATTCTCAAAATCTAGAATGCCTGAGCATATAGAAAGTGCTCAAAAAATGCTGTGGGGGCCTGGCCCTGATCAAGACGGCAGAGACAGACACTTCAGGGCTCCATTCACCCACAGAACCTTTAAACAACCAGCAAGAACAGGTAGAAACACCTTTCTCAAGGTTCCAGAAAACAGTTAAAGGGCTGCATTAACAGGGTGAAGTCCAAATAAAGAAAAGGCTACCTAAAAACAGCAGGATTCTTGGCACCCTGGCTGACCTCCCCCCCATTCCTCACCAGACCAGCACAGAGCTAGCCTGCACAAGTGTGGATCCCTCCTCTAGGTTCCAGAGGGGGCAGAGTAATCTTCATGCACATACTGGAAGCTTGTATGTCTGGGCCAATCTGTCTGGTGGTGGCCTGACGGAATATCCCAGAACTTCCCCTGAATGTAGAAGGCAGCTCACAGAGCTCTCCTACAGAAGGCTGTGGGAAAGCACTCAAGTGGAGGTCTGAGGCAAGGGACTGCTGACTCTAGAATTCATAGTGCAGAGCCTGACACCATAAGGAAACTGTTTCCTAAGGAAGAGGGACATTCATAAGAACTATGCATGCAGGAACCATGTGAACAGGAGCCACATGTGCATGCCCAAGACAAGATCCATGTGCAGAAAGGACAAGAGAACCCTAAACTTTGGCCTGCAGCTATTCTTTAAACTTACTGGACGGATAAACTCTAGATCAGGTTGCAAAGACTGAGAAAGCTATTTTCTTTTTTTTCCTTTTTTTTGCTTGGTTGGGTCCTGACATTCAAAGAAAGCTGTGTCATAAAACTAGCTGGATACAAGCTTAAGGAACAGATGTCTCAGAGTATAAATTCCAGCTATGACACATTAAAATATCAAAATATCCAAGATTCAACAAAAGATTATAAAATATAAAAAGAAATAGGTGGGCAGGCCACGGTGGCTCAGCAGGCAGAATCCTCACCTGCCATGCCAGAGACCCAGATTCAATTTCCGCCCATGGGAAAAAAAAAAAAAAAGAAACCACGGTCCAGGTAAAGAAGACAATAAAGCATGAGAAAGTGTCAACCAGGAGAACCAGCCATGGGACATAATAGACAAACAATTTTTTAAAACATCTCAATGTACTCAAAAAGCTAAAGGAAAATATGGAAAAAGGTCTAAAGGAACTGAAGCAAACAACAGAGGAACACATAGAGAATAGCAACAGAAAGATGCAAATTATGGAAAGGAGACAAACAGAGCTGAAGGTCATAGTTAACAGAAATTAAAAATTCCCTAGAGGGGTTCAACAGCAGATTGGAGCTAGTAGAAGACAGAATTAAAGAATGTGAAGAAAACTGAAATTATCCAGTCTGAGGAGCAGAAAGAAGAATGAAGGTATTGGAACAGAGCCTGAGGACCCTGTGGGACACCATCAAGCCCACAAATATATGCATTGTGGGAATCCCCAGGAAAATAAAGAAAGGAATGGAGAGAATATTCAAGGAAGCAATGGCTGGAAACATCCCAAATTTAACAAAAGACATAAATATATACATCTAAGACATGCAACAAAGGCCAAACAGGATAAACCCAAATAGACCCATGCCACAGCAAATTATAATCAAACTGTCAAATGCCAAAAGAAGACAGAGTTCTGAAAGCGGCACGAAAGGAGCAATGTGTTACATACAAGGGAGCCTCAGTAAGAGGCCAGTAAGTGCCAATTTCTCATCAGAAGCAAGATGTAAGAAAGTAATGGAATAACATATTTAAAGTGCTGAAAGCAAAAACTTTCCAAGAAAGAATTCTATATCCAGCAAGTTTCTGTCAAAAATAAGGGAGGGATTAAGACTTTCCCAGATAAACAAAAGGTGAGACAATTCATCAATAGACTGGCCGTAGAAGAGATTCTAAAGGGAGTTCTTTAGGTTGAAAGGAAAGAACAATAGACAACAGACTGAAGTTATATGAAGAAACAAAGAGTCTCTGGTGAAGGTAACAACATGGGTAAATATAAGTGTTAGTCCTACTGTATTTTTGGTTTGTAGTTCCACTTTTAATTTCTCACAGGATCTAAACAGCAAATGCATAAATGTAATACCAAATTGGTGGTTTTGTACTCCTAATGTGTAAACATGTAATTTGTGACAAGAACTACATAAAGGTGGGGCAACACAAGGGTATAGGAACATAGTTTATATATACTGTTGAGGTTAATTTGGTAGCAAAGCAAATGAGATTGTTATAGATTTAAGACATTAAATTTAAGCCTCACTGTAGTTAATATCAGAAAATATGCACGTTTACAGTGACAAAAATTAGAATACAGTTTCCCAGAAGCAGGGGACAAGGGGAATGGGCAGTTAATGCATCATTGGTGTAGTTTCCTTTTGAGCAAATGGGCTAGGTCTAGTAATGGAAGGTGGTAAGGGTATTGCAGTATTGTGAACATGATTAATCCCATTGGATTGTATGCTTGGGAGTGGTTGAGATGGAAGAGTTTATGTTGCATATATGTTCCCACAGTTAAAAAAAGAAAGAACAAAAAAGACAATGACAATTAAATGCAATACATGCTCTTGAATGAGATCTAACAAGAAATCAGAAAATGCTCATAGAGACATTATTGGGCATATGAAAAAATTGGAATATGGAAGATAAGCGTTCTATCAATGCTAAATTCCTTGAACTTGATACTGTGTTTAAGGTGGTTACACAGTGAAAAATCCTGTGGAAATATACATGGCAGTAATAAGTGTTCAAAGAACATGATGTACACAACCTACACTCAAGGGCAGAAAATACATTGATAGTTGGTTGGACAGATGGAGATGCAGGGTGATAACAGCAAATGTAGAAAAATGTCAAAATTGGCAGATCTGGGTATCTGGGGGGAGGGGAGATGTTGGAGTTCTCTGTATGAGGTTTGTATTATCTTTGTAATGTCCTTACATTTTAAAGTATTTCAAATTAAAAAGTTATTAAAAATTCTGTAGAATAAATGATGGATAAAATACTTATTGCATCTAAGGTCCTGTGCTATGTATTCCCTACTCATGAGTAGTTTCATTTGCAGCGTTAAACCAGTTACAAGTGGAAAATAAGTGGAAACATAATTCAAAATAATCTATGACCTCCACCTTAAAATTATTAAGAATGGAGTCATCTGTATGATTTGCCTCAAGATTATCAAAGAAAAATAGTCCCTAGACTTGTTGAATCCATTTTAACAACATTCATATTATGCTTATACATAACTTATGCATAACTAGAATCTTCCTCTGAGCTGTAGAACCAACCCTACATAGGTCTACAATTGGTATTTTTTGCAAAATTCATGTCAACCATAGTGTTATCTCACAAAATGATGTGGCAAACAATATATAACTCAGCAGACAGCTGAAATGAGACAAACACCTAAAAATAAACTATATGTTCAGGGGCAGGAAGCATGTCATGTTGCTCATGGAGAAATAAGGTTCAAGGAAAATGTTCTTTGATTATGAATCAAACCCAGATCATCTCAATGAAACTTATTTGTAACTTTTTACCTATATAGCTAAAAAAGAAAATCATCTAAAATTTAGCATAGTGGTTCTAAACCATGGGACTGCAGACCTCTTTGAGAAATACAAGATAAAACTTTGTATGTAATTTCAAAGGTTCATACAACCCTGGCAGCACACTGGCCCCGAGAGTGCAAAGTGGACCTAGATCTTTTACACTTGCTTTTGAAGAGAGTGGTATAGAGAAGACTGATAAAGAGATTAACCATGTACTTAGGGCAAAGTAGAAAGTAATTTGAATTAACAGGGATGTGAATAAGCAAGATATAAGGTTATCCCTTGGCTGGGTTGCACAGGTTTCATTGGTAATAATATTAACTTGGTGATAAATACAGCTAATCAACTTTGGATACTAATAAGCCCTTTCACATTTCTCCTGTCTGGGATTAGGTTCCATGGTTCATCATTATTATTACACATTATTATTACATGGTTCATCATTATTATTACACAGAAATCAAACCTGTGTTTTCTCCACTTGTGCTACAGACACTATTCTCTTTAACCTTTTTAGACTCTAAAATGGAAGAATGATTAGCCAAATCAACATCCCTTTCATCTGTTTTCTAGTGATTCTCTCTCCTACCCAGAAAAATTTATTGAAAGAGCTGTACACACTGACTGATCTTATCATCCATTAACTTTTCAACTCAACATAACCTGGCTTCTGTTTGCACTAAAATTATTATCAAAATTATTAACCTCCAAGTTGCCAAACTCAATGAATGTTTCTGTCATCCTCCACTCAAGCATTCAGCAGCAATCAATATACCTAACTGCTCTCCTTTTTGAAACATTCTCCTCTCCCATGTCTATCCTACCTTACTAACTACTCCCCCAGTCTACTTGCTAATTCCTACACTCTAACTGAACTACTTGAAAATATTCCATAAATATTTAGAATATATCAAGTCTAGATTCACAAATGTGAACAGACTGCCTTTCAGGTTTTGAGGCATAGCCCTAGAACTACATTGTTCAATATGGTAGCTACCAGGCAATGTAGCTATTTTAAATTAGTTAAAGTAAACTAAAATTCCATTTATTCAGTCATTTCAATTACTTAATAGTCACATGGCCAGTAGCTAAAATATTTCCATCACTGCAAAAAATTCTATTGGATAGTGTTGCTCTGTAACTTCTCCCTTTAAGAAAGCTCTCAGATAATCTTGCAACTTTAAATATCAAGTCTATGTTGATGATTTCCAAATATATTTGATGGATTGTCTTCAGTAACCTATTTGCTATCCAGTTCTGCTTTGTCAGCTGAAAAAATTGGGGGGGGGGGGTAATAGCTGAAAATGATTATGGTAGTGGCAAGAAAAATCAACCAGGCACAATGTAATCAAGATGGAATGGATTTTCAGGGATATGCTAAGAGTTTGAGATCAGCAAGAATACATATTGCAATAATAGATGTTAATCAAAAACAATCCCCCTTCAATCCCAGCTATCCAGTTCCAAAATCTGAAAACGAAAAAAAAAGCTTTGCAAAGATCTTCAAAAGATATCTTTTCAATCACACCTGAAGATATTATTAATCACTAGTAAACTCACCTTTGATATGAAAGAAATATATTAAATTAAGTTCACAGCTTATATTCAATCAATATAAACTACAATTTAGTTTATATTGTTTCAAAGTTTATTTTGTTAATTACCTCTCTAATTCTTTCAAGGGTAAATTTTTTTAAAAAATTATGCATTTCAACCAGGTTTATAGTAAATTGATCAATAAAGCTTTCACCATTCTGTACTGTTTCAAAAGATAAAATAACAGTCATTACTTAATTAGCCACAAATAAGTTTTCTGCTTTACAGAGATATTGAATGTTGGTATCACTCCAAAAAACAGCTTATTTTAACAAATGCAAAACTCCATTTCATGCCAGCTTAATGAAAACAAAATTAGCTGCAAAAATAAGACCACACCCCCAGAATTCATAGGAAACTTCATATAATAAGGAAAATGAAAGGCATTCCCAAAATAATGTATGGTATATTAATTTATTTATTCAGAAAACATTTATTACCACTATAAAATTCTAGAATGAGGTAGATATTGAATTAAATAAACATGAAACAAATATTAAGTAACTACCACATGCTAAACTTTGGACTAGAGATAAAAAGACAAAAAAGACATGGTCCCTGCCCTCAAGGAGCGCACAATCTAACTGAAGCAGACAAACAATAACAAATACAATGGCAAAGCACCAGGGAAGCATTATGGAAGGGACTGGTTCTGCCTGGAATATGCAGAGCAGGCTTCACAGAGATGGAGACAATGGAGCTGAGCTGTGGCTGAGTAGGAATTCGCCAGATGGAGGGGAGGGGGGTAAGCACATTCCAAGCAGAGGAAACAGCACATGAGCAAGCAGAGTCTTGAAAGTACATGCCATGGTGCCAGATGATGAGTGGTCCAGCGCAGCTAGAGCATAAAGGTGCACACAAACTAAAGAGATGAATTAGATTTTTGTTTTTGAATGAATCAAAAATGTCAGGAAGTAAATCTTCATATTACGCTAAATGTAGCTAAACTGTGATTCTAGTTATAATAGGGTAATTTGAGAGTATTTCATTAATTTCATAAATATGTGAGCCCCTTCTATAGGTGCCCAGCAAAGTGGTTAGAATAACTACATTTTTAATTCAGAAATAAAAGCTTAAGTTTCTCTATACATTTAAGAAGCAAAATAAACCTAGAATTAAGGGTTCCTTAAGCTAAAATCACAGAGTTTCACCTATACATAGACAAGATCCCAACTTCTGCTAACTTGCTCCCTCTGTTCCTACCCCATTCCATATCCTTCCGAACACCTTTGTCCTACCAACACAAACAAACCCCACAGTTAAGCAATACAGAGGTGCTTTCAGCTTTCCCATTCTGCCTCTCTAAACAAGGTACTCGTCAAAGCCCCTATGGAAACCAATGCAAAGTATTATGACATTAGGAAACAATGCATTCTGACTTCCGTACCAATTTTTGGAAATTAAACTACTATAAAAGAAACTAGTAAGCAGAATTTTGAATAAAGACAGCTATGAAGCAGAGCCCCCATACATGCATGAGGAGCAAGAAAGCTTGGGTCAAAAAGCTTCCTCAACTGGCCACCAAGCAATACTGTTCACCATGTAGCCCGAGGTTTAGGAAGATGGGAGATTAGGGAAGGGGTAATAAGGAAAGCATATAAAATGCTTTTACATAACTTCCTATTTACTCCTCACAATAACGCTGAGGAAAAGATTTTATTATCTTAGTTGTACAAATGAAAAACCTGATGCCCCCAGAGGTAGAAACTTACCCAAGACTGCATTACCTAATATGTGGCAGAGCTTTTACATAAAATCAAGTCTGTTTGGGTCCAAAGCCCTTTATACCACCTTATTGCTTCTGGGTCCCTACAATGAATACTGCATTTCCAAGGTACAGACAGGTATACCTGTCATATCCCAAGAAAAAAAAGCCCCTACTTCTTCCTCTACTACTCTTATGCAGTTGGTATCATACAGTTGTGGTGGCAACATACCTATACATATATCCTGGAATTTAGAGGGAAAAAAAATTGAGAAAAAAAGGGTGTGCAGGATCTGTTGCCATTGAGGGAAAAGAGGTCTTTGTAAAGACATTTGAGTACTTTAGTACAATTAAAATTAACATCGTAACTGAAAATGTACTGTTTAAATTCCTATACAATAAACCATAAACTAAGCAGCTCAATAAAAGTAGAGCCAATAGAAACTCCAATCATGGTATCAGAATAAGAATATTATTCTTAGGAGTCATTATCCTCAAATTATCAAAAGTTCAAGATTAAAAACTACCCTTTTTCAAATCCTGAATCTGAAAATAGGCAATTATGAACTATGTGGTAAGGATATTTGCCACATTAAGATTCTGCCATCTTTTTGGGCAATAGTGGCTATTTTTTTTAAAAAATAACATGGACAATTAACAGCAAAAGAGAAATCTTTTGTAAACATCCCAAAGGACCAAAAATGTATGTATGTGGCAAGAGAGATACTGAAATGTTTTCAACTGTGCATAATTTACTTATGCTCTGTCTATAAGTACTGCCAACCTGAAAATAAATCAGGTTTATAAGTCAAAATGTTTTGCAGAAAAATAAAAAACTGTAAAAGTCAGGAAACCAAAATTCCAGTGACAATATAAAATAATTATATAGTTATAAGTCAGGATGCTTTTTGTGAGCTTTTGAAATAGTATACATATGCTATAAGAAAATTAACGAACCTTATTTTGATTGAGAGGATCATTCCGTAGTCTCTGTTTGTTCTTCTGTAATTTACTAGGCATCATCTTTCCAGTTCTGAAGTCAAAACTGCTGAGATCAACAGTATTTCCCAGGTACCTTGCCAACTGAGGTTTGCTTCTGAACTTCTTACCACTTGGACTAGAAAGAAAAATAAAGTTAATTGTACAAAAGACAATGTTTACCCTACATCTCTAAATACATCTTTTTCAGGCCTTCCTTTCTGCCCCCAATTGCTACCACATTACCATTTTAAATATGTTTATTGTTTTAAAGAAATTTTAAAGTCTGTAAATTACTCATAAGAGGGGAAAGTGTGTCATCTAATATAATGCTCCACTAAATACATCACTGGAGCACAGAACAGATGTGACTAGAGATTATCCCACTTGTCACTCACTCTGCAACCACTGACAGAATCCTAACACAAACTGCATACACAGCACAACACGCACTCTACACTTCTTCAATTTTACAAACTCTTTTTTCAAATTGCTGCAGAAATACTGTATTTTCTGCACACAATACAGCACAAATCAAAGAGAACCACCGAACTCTTCTGAAGCCAACAACCTTATTAGAAACACATTATACATACACAAACACTTGTTATCCATATAATCTCTGGTTACCAATTAGGGCTCAAAAACACTTATCAGAGAAAAAAAATTCTTGAATTCTGGCAATATTAAATGTTCCTCTAAACATAATTAGTGAAACGAGAAAACTAAGACAAACATTTGTGAATGGGTTTGTACAGTGTGATATGAATTTTGTTAGTCTAGCTCCTAACTTAGACAAGCGTATCAAGAATAATTCACTTATTAAAGTAATACTATCAAAGCTGGAAAACTATTAAAGGACCATAATTATTTAAAAAGCTACACAAAACTCGTCTTTACTAAAAAAATTTTTCTATGTAATAACCCAGATGAAAAATTTTATAAGAATGTTCCCCTAAGTCTTAACTAGTAAATGTCCTTAGCTAAGTGTGCAAATAAACTTAAAGTCAGCATAGTATGTCATCCAAGGAGAACTGTTAGAATTCTAGATACTTCTCAATCAAAGAAGTCAATGTGTCATATCTAGAACTTAACCTTACAACTGACCATCATAAAAGAAAAATAATTCAATAGGAAGACAAGAAGAAACAGCAAGGAAACTAAGCAATGAAATATTGCCCTGGAAAAGCTAAGAGAAATTCTCCTTGGGTCAAACCCAAACCTATTCTTTGTCACAAACTGTATGGTATTCTGCCACAGAGACTTCAAGAAAAACAAAGATCATTATGAATATTCTTTTTCTACAATCACGACTTAAGTATTTCTCAAACACAATTCAAGATATAGAATTTAGCCTAGAGATGAAGATAACAACCAGAACAGAACAAAGGAGAAAAACAGCATACCAGGGGGAAGAGTATAGGTTAAGCAAACTTCAACTCCAATTCTAACCCAGATTTCCAAATATGCTCAGTACCAGTTAATAAAATAGTATGTAACCTTTAGTACCGTACAAAGCTTAAATCATCTCTGCCCAGACACACTTCCATTCCCAAACCTAATCATCCATATTCACCATCCTTGTCATTGTTATCACTGTCCACCTAGTACCTAATCACCCACACTAGAAGGCCACACCAAAATCCTTCAGTGCCCCCATTCCTCAGGCATACATCCAGTGCTAAGTTGAAAACTTTCTGAGTTTCCTCAAAGAAAATTTCCTTAAAGAAATATCAAAAACTTTCGATCTGCTATATATATATCCATATACACAGACACGGATATATTCCAGACTCTTTCCTACCAGCCTTGGTATACCATATTCTAAATTCAATATCCCATATTCTAAATTCAATCAGCCACCAAAATAAGTCTCATATCTTTGACTTTTCTGGCCCTATATTTTCAGATGGAAGGATAAACATGAGCAATATCCTACTTGTCAAAAGACTAACAATACCTCAAAGCCCCGCTAAAATGCCACCTCCTCCAAGAACCTTTCTGTGATTAACTGTACAATTCTACTTTATTCCAATTCCTATCCATTCCATCATGAGCCAAACAACCTGTAACTATAGTGCCACTTTTAAAGACTCTCATCTGTACAATACAGAGAAAGGTGGGCACTTTAACATGTACATTTAAGTTTTGCTGGGATTTTGATTTTGGTGTTTAAGGGTGACTATGGGGTATTGGACATAGAGCTTTCAAACACCCAAAATTTATTTATATAAGCTAGTGCTGCACAAAACTTTACAAAAGCGATAAACTTCATCAGGTGATTAGTAAAGAATATTGTTTTCATTTGCAAACACAGTGAAATGGTAAATCATGCTTATTTAAAAGCTATACCACATGGAATTTTAAAAATTAAACTGGAAAATATTTTCACAGTAAATATATTTCACTACATATGTAATTAAGTATTACTAAAAAGCCAAATCAATTTAAATCTGATAAAGATTACTCTGCTATTAAATCATTTACATAATTATAATTAATTTTAATTAAGCTAGAATAGCCACATGGTCCTTATTACTGGATATCCAAGTTACTGCTAAACTATTTGACAAGCCAAAAAATGGAAAAAAAAAAAAAAAAACCTCTCTCCACAAAATAGAATGACTTAGGCGGGCCATGGTGGCTCAGCAGGCACAGTTCTCGCCTGCCATGCTGGAGACCCAGGTTCAATTCCCGGTACCTGCCCATGCAAAAAATAAATAGAATGACTTGTCAATCAGATATCCTTCTAATAAGATCTCATAAATGCAATAAAAAGCTGAGCTCAAGAACAGTTCTTTTTAGACAGACTAATTTTGCAGAAGATGAAGATATTAAGGCATCAACTTGTAACAAAAAGATAAGCACTACCATTTTTAACATATAGCTTACAGACCAGCCACTTTTGAAATGACTAATTTTATACAAAATATCCCCACAAGTAATTCCTTCTATAAAGGTTGAAATGCCAGTTATCTACTACAACTGAAAACGTAGTAGAGCCTCACTATAACATTCCTCCACAGAACAAAATTTATTAGAGGTAAATTTTTTTATACAGCTCTCCCCCAAATCAAGGAAATTCAATTAAGTACCTAAGAATTTAATTAAAAGAATATACTCATGAAATGTGATTACATAATATGTATTCTAGAGTTGCAGTTTCACATGGATTAAAATATGTCCTATGTTTATCAATTTTAAAAATCAAACAGAAGGTTCTCACGGTAAGAAGGCTTTAGAAAATAAAAAAAAAGTATTTGCAAAGTATTGGAGAAAAAATGTGGAACTATTAAACTTTCCCACTTGGGAAATTCCTGATATTCTCACAAGTATTAGGGCAATTATAGCAATTTAATAAGCCAAGCCTTCAATCTTACCATTATGAAACTTATTTTTGTAATGGTGACGCTAAGCTTACTTATAATTAGACCTAAAAGTCACCCCCAGAGACCTTCTTTTGTTGCTCAGATGCGGCCTCTCTCTCGCTAAGCCAAAGTTCTGCAAATAAGCTCACTACCCTCCCCACTACATGGGACATGATTCCCAGGGGTGTAAGTCTCCCAGGCAACGTGAGACATGACTCTCAAGAATGAGCCTGGTCCTGGTATCACTGGATTGAGAATATCTTCTTGACCAAAAGGGAGAAAAGAAATGAAATAAAATAAAGTTTCTGTGGCTAAGAAATTTCAAAGAGAGTCAAGAGGTCATTCTGGAGGTTACTCTTATATAAGCTCCAGCCAGATAGTGCAAATAATCACAGTATGCCAAGCCCCAACCAACAGTACTCCTGAAAACGCTAAAGAATACCCTGGACTCTATTCGAAGACTATAAAAGTTTTAGTAGTAAGTTAATTTTTTCAGAAACTTAAGGCCTCCAAATTGTTCCTGTGTTGGTTTGAAAGGAAGTATGCCCCCTAAGAAAAGCCATGTTTTAATGTAAATCTCATTTCATAAAGGTAGAATAATCTCTATTCAGTACTGTATGTTTGAAACTGTAATGACATCATCTCTCTGGTTGATGTGATTTAGTCAAGAATGGTTGTTAAACTGGATTAGGGGATGACATGTCTCCACCCATTTGGGTGGGTCTTGAGTGGTTTATTGGAGTCCTATAAAAGAGGAAATATTTTGGAGAATGAGAGACTCAGAGAGAGCAGAGAATGCTGCAGCACCACAAAGCAGAGAGTTCAACCAGCCAGTGACCTTTGGAGATGAAGAAGGAAAATGCCTCCGGGGAGCTTCATGAAACCAGAAGCCAGGAGAGAAAGCTAGCAGATGACGCCTTATTCGCCATGTGCCCTTCCAGCCGAGAGAGAAGCCCTGACTGTGTTGGCCATGTGCCTTCTCACTTGAGAGGGAAACCCTGAACTTTATCGGCCTTCTTGAACCAAGGTATTTTACCCTGGATGCCTTTGATTGGACACTTCTATAGACTTGTTTTAATTGGGACATTTTCTCAGCCTTAGAACTGTAAACTAGCAACTCATTAAATTCCCCCTTTTAAAAGCCATTCCGTTTCTGGTATATTGCATTCTGGCAGCTAGTAAACTAGAACAGTTCCTATACCAGGAAAGCCCTGAATCCCAGAGGTACCGGTCTCTCCAAGAAGATCAGTCGGTTCATTCCTCTACCCCATAAGGCTGACACCTCTTCCCAGCTCAAAGAAGTTAAAATGGTTATTGCCCAGATATCCCTGAAGACTGAGAGAAAGATCAAATGAGAGGGAAAAGGTATAACTGAGAAATTAGGATTTAGCAAATGATTTGCCTACTGAATCATTATATGGATGTTTCTTTTTAGCTTCTACTGTATTGGAAGAGCCTGAAAGAAATACGTGAAAGTGATGAATTATATTCCAGCAGCTTTGATCTTTGATAATAATTGTATAACTACATAGTTTTTAACATGTGACAGTGTGATTTAACAAACCTTGGGACATACATTTCCTTTATCCAGTGTATGGATAGATGAGTAATAAAATAAAGACATGCATGAAAAAAAATAATAACAATGAGCTGGGAATATGGGGGGAAAATGTCCCTGAGTAAACTATGAACAGACATAGTACTACTTCAATAATCTTTCATCGAATGTAACTGCTGTAAAAAAAATAGCAGAAATACAAAAATACAGTGTCTTATTGACCAATACAAGTATGGGTGGTGGGGTAGTGTACAGGAATCCTGTATTTTATGCATCATTGTTTTATAAACCCAAAATTTCTCTAATAAATAAATAAATAAAAATAAGAATAAATGAAAGCCCTGACACTAGGCTGAACTAAATTGGCAATGAAAGAAAAAAGGGAGAAGTTAGGTTTTAACTATTAGCATACCCAAAAGAAATGTGAAATATCAATTGGTATCAAGCAAGCTCTTATACATACTAAATCACTAACCCCTTCTATGAAGCATCTATATTAATCTTGTTACAAATACTTAACACACACTGTTTCGTTTTCATAGAACAGTGGGGTAGCAAGCGTTTTTCTTCTCCATAACTGCTTTAAGGAAAACATAATGCTTTAAGAAAAGTCTACCTAGCTGTTCCAGGGGATTTTAAGACCAAGGACCTTTCTCTGCTTAAGATGAAGGCAAGCGTATAAAAGGACAAAGCCCAAGATACTGGTTAAACAGGAATTCTGCTTCTTAGAAACTATCTGCATCGTGGCAAACTAACCCTAGAAGTGGCAAACCAAGGAAGCAAATGCTACATGAACAAAACGAAAGCACATCACTAAAGTTCTGGTCTTACCCAGTGTGACTAAGTTATCATTCGGCCATCATAAGATGACTGCTGTCAGTCCCAGTCTCAGAAACACCAGAACCTAACATGATTAAGCTTTTATTGTAAAGCATTACATCATAACTTTGGGAAATTCTTTTATTTATTTATTTTTTGAATTCTAGTAAACTAGTGACAATTATTAGTCATTTCAGTTTTCTCTGACCAAAGTGATTACTTCAAATCCCAGAAATGAAATGTTAATATTTCACTTTAAATGTAAAAAAAAAAAAAATCCCTACCAACTGGCCCCAAGATGTATTCAACTTATGATTACACCTTTAACTTCATATACCCACTATTCAGATACCCTGGAGTAAAAATGACTAGGAGTGATTAAATGAAAACCCAAAAATATGACCTGTTATTTTTTCCTGTTCTTGTAGGATATTTCACCCCCTGAACTGTCTTCGTCTGCTTTCATTTCTATTGAACAATTTAAAGCAAATCTTAAACCTAACTCCATCTTAAAGGTTTTTAAGTATAGATTCAATATTTAAAAGAAGGAAATTTGAAAACAGTATTCAAGATTAATTCAATTACATTAAATTAGTAGTATTCTTTGTGTTACTCTACAAAGGCTTGTTGTTTTCATGTGAAACTGGACTCTGAAACCACCCCTCTATTACATTAGAACATATTTTTTTCATGTTACTTTGGTAACATGGATAATCATGATGTTTTGTCAAATCATTATGAGGAGACCAGAGATTTAAACAATCACAAATATATCTTTAAACCAATTTCTAACTGGATGAACTGAGGGGGTGAAGTAGTCAGAGTGGAATCAGAGTGAACTAGCCTGTGAGTGACGAGGGAATCATATCACAGATCACAGATGGCTGGTGTGGTGGCTTGAAGTTATGCACCCCAGAAAAACATGTTCTTAACCTTAAAACACCTTGTAAAGAAGACCTTTTGATGAGGGCACTTCAGTTAAGGCACAGCCCAAGTGAATCAGGTTAGGTCATAATCCTATTACTGAAGGCCTTATAGGGGAGGCCACAGAGGGACAAGCCTGAAGTTGCAAGTCAAGAGAACCAAGAAACCGATGATGTGCACTGCCATGTGACAGAAGAGCCAAGGACTAAGAATCGTGGACAGCCAGCCCCAGAACTTTAGTCTTCAGGGAAAAAGCATTGCTAAGGCCTTAACTGTGTTGGTCTTCTCCTAGCCTCAAAATAACGAGCCAATAAATTTCTGAGGTTTAAGCCACCCCATTGCATGGTATTTGTTTTAGCAGCCAAGAAACTAAAACAGCTAGCTATATGGCTAAACAGCATATTCAGAGGTTAATCATTGCCCTAAAAAATCAGGAAGTACTTTGAAAAATCCCCATTCTAAAAATTCTATAAGGTACAGCATTGAAAATGTTTGAGAATAAAAGATCAACTATGCATTTTTTACCTCTTTAAATATTAAAGCTTATGTTACTGATTTCAACAAGAATCAAATTAGAAAAAAAGAAGATTTTCCCTAACTTTAAAAAAAAAATCCAGAAATGAAACTTTTCTACAACTAAAAATCTGAAATTAGTATTATCTTTCTGTATTTAGGTACAAAGCAGGTAATCAGAAAAATAGCAAACCAATTAAATTAAAGAATACAAACCATTGCTTCAAAACTATGACAGACAAACACACACACCAAAGTCAGCCCTTCCTTTTTAAACTCCTCCTTTATTCCAATCTTTAAATGTAGACTTTTCCTAAAATGGACCATCCTGGGCCCTCTTCTTTGATTTGTCTACCCCCCTACAGACACACACACACACACACACACACACACACACACACACACAGATTTTATCTACTCTTATCTTACTTAAATCTCTCATCAATTACTAAATCCAGTTCCTTCATTATCACCCTTGAAACCATCCTTTTTTTTTTTTTTTTTCCTCCCATTTCCATTGCTCATATCTAGCCTTTAGCTCCTCCGGTCTAAACCACCATGATAGGCCAAAGGATTTTCTACTGTCTACTGTCTGCATTTTAAACTACCCAGATTAGTTTTCCTAAAACATCACAGTGACCATAGCTTATGCTTTAAAAGGCCATCAACTAACCTCAGCCAGGACCATTCCAGCCCATCCTAAAGAACACCTAGGGCAATATATAAGATTCCACAAGGGTTCCATGCACAAGAGTAACTTTTCAGAAACCTACAACCTCCAGATCAGTCCCTGGTCCAGATAAGTCCTGAACCCTAGAGGGCCCAGCCTCTCCAGAATATCAGGTAGTTCCATCTCCCTACCCCATATTATTAACAGACCCTTCCAACATGAAAAATTCAGAATGGCCATAGCCTAAACACCCCTAAAAAGAGGGATGTAAAGATCAAAGGCGATGGTGGAGTTATACAGTGAAGACAGGAGTCAACAAATGAATATGAATGCTGAATCATTAAACTGATAACACTTTCAGCCTCTAGTATCTTAGAGGAGCTAGAAGTAAAAACCTAAAATTATGGAATTATAACCCATGTCAAACTCTGAAATATGTTTCACAACTAATTGTGGGTCTGTTTTGAAATTTATTGCTTTTTTGTATGTTATTTTTCACAAAAAAAGAAGAAAAAAAGTTGGTTGTGATGATAAATATTTAAGCCTTCCAGCCTCCTATATTCTGGAGCAGCTAGAAGGAAAAATAGGAGAGGATCATATTGTTGTAGCCCATGACAAACTCTGGGATCTGTCCTGTAACTACTTGTTGAAGAGTGCTTTGAAAACTATTGCTTTTTTATTTCTCTGCTTTATATATATATTACACTATACAATTAAAAAGTTAAAAAAAAAAAAAAACTACCATCAACTGATTTCACTCCCTACCCCATAAGCAAAAGAAAGTAAGACATCTTTAGCCCTGTATTTGAGATCATTTTTCATCTGGCCTCCTTAACCTTTTAACCCCACAGCCCCACTCCTCTTACCTAGTAACTTTATTCCAAGCATACTGGCTTACACACTCAATTGTGAATATGTTGGGTGGTTTCCCTGTTCCATCCTTTGCAAGAACCATGTCTTTTACCTGCCCCTTCCTTCAATCTCCAACCATCCAAAAATAGCAATATACCTCACAGCCTACCTTTCCCATAAAGCCTTCACAAAACACAGTAATAGGATTGTTTTTGTCCTCTGAATACATATGGCAATTGCTGCCTTTATTAGAAAATATTCATGATCTGCCTGTTGGCATCTCTTCTATTCTTGTTTTAAAACACTGAGCTCTGTTACAGTTTTTAAGCATCCATAGGTTTAAATCTTATCTTCACAAATAACATTAAGCTCATTAATATCATCTTCACTTCTACCCACAGCACTTGATTGCACAAAGTAAGTTCTCAACCATTTGCTGCTTTGATCTAAAAGGAAATAAATTATGTAAATGATAGGTCAAAGACAATCTGAAATTACAAACACTCCTAAGACTAAATATTCCTAACAATCAAATAAGAAAAACTTTGGGTAGTTTTAAAATCCAAGCAAAGGTCTGTGTTTCTTTCTGTAATTTTTTTTTAATTAATAAAAAAATTAAAAAAAAAAAATCCAAGTAAAGATTAGATGGAAAACTTTCTAATGGATGGGGCAGTGTGATTCCTGAACCCAATGAACACGCCTACTACCATCAAAAACAGGATCAACCAAACATTGTATCCCCTGAAATGCAATATATAAGCACCTATGAAGTATTTCTACCATAAAACCAAACCTGCATTTGATCAAGCTCAGACTGTAAACAGTTTACAGGTAATGCAGGAGCTAGAAAAACATGGTAAACAATACTATGGGGATGTAATCCGCAAAATCCAGAATGTAAAATTTCTGCAGGACAGACAGCAAATAAATTTGTGGTGGGGTAGATTAAAAGAGTTAAGAACTGAATTATATATCTAAAAGTGGTTAGTAGGGGGAAATGTTAGGCCATATATATGGTACTACAATAAAAATTTAAGGAAAAGAAATTCACGGAACTGCACAACACATCCAAAGTTAAATTGTGGACAATAAGTTAACAGTAAAATTATAAAAATGTGCTTTCATCAATTGTAACAAATGTACCACAGCAAGGCAACATATTAATAATAATAGAGTGGTGCATGAGACTCCTGTATTTTATGCATGATTATACTATAAAACCACAATTTCTTTAATAAAAAAGAAAGATTTAAGAGGCATATGAGCCAATATGTGTTGCAGTAAGTAGATCTAGTTTGTATATCATTTGGACAATCAAGCATAAAAAGTCAAAATTCCTACAAAATTTAAATACTGACTAGATTTTTGATGATGTTACAGAATTATCAGTTGTTACAGAATTACAGATTATATAGAACTATTAGGATTGTGGTAGCATTTTAAAAATGGCATTACATTTTAGAAATACAGACAGGTATTTATGAATGAAATTATATGATGCAAAAGACGCTTTACAATAATGCAAGCTGCTTCAGGAGTAGTGAGTGCGGATATAGATGAAACAGGATTGATCATGTGTTGGTATTTTTAATACTATTCTATTTTCATATGTGTTTGAAAATCTCTATAATAAAACATTTAAAATGTAAGCAATTAAAGTATGCAAATTGAACATTTCCCCTAAGAACAGGAAAGCAGTTTTAAAGAAATATTAAGGGTGCGGGCAACTATATGCATGAAAGAATTTCTTTGGCAGTGAGAGTGTGGAGAATTACTTAAAAAGCATAAATAAGAAAAATATTTTATTTACAATTTAGCTACAGTTAAAATGAGCCAGCATTCCTCCTTTTCCCTAGACATTAATGTGTAAGAACTCACCACACAATTAAAAATGTTATGAAAGTCTCATGAGTATAATCCAAATTCTGTACCAATAATTTTCATTTCATAAAGTATGATTTATGTAACAAAAACTACATACTACATTACTGATAGCAACTTCTGTTATCTCTGTACATGCTCTGTTGAGAAAAAAGTTAAAAGCCAGGGTGAACCATTAAGAAGTGAAAAATTCAATGAATTTAGAATTCAACCTAATCTCATCACACTGCCTTAAGGCACCCACTTTCTGAGAAAGAAAAAAGGAATAACATTGGTTATTTAGGTTGAAATGGGGACTGGACACTGCTATGCAAGTGTCAGAAATTAAATATGTCTAGGAATCATTTCAAAATATAATGAGAGTGTGGGACAGGTAATAGGTGAAACAAGACTGGGCAAGAGTTGATAACTGTTTAATGAGCACATAGGGATTCATTATGCTTTTCTATCGTATATGTCAGAACTTTTCCATAATAAAATGTTTAAATGCATTGTGGTGGTTTGGAGCTGTTATGTATCCCAGAAAAAGGATTATCTAGCATATTATCTAGAAAAATATCTAGATATTTTTAGGTATCTAGAAAAAAATGATTCGTATTATCTAGCATATTATCTAGAAAAATGATTCATATATATCAGGGACTGGACTGTGCTAGATAATGAAGATTCACAATTAATCACACTCAACCCCTGACCTTGATAAGGTTCAGAATGTGGTGGGCAAAAAAGAACTTGCTGGTTATGTATTAAAGCAAATGTGGTAAGAGTTAAAAAAGTTATGCTCTCAGGTACTACAACAGTGGCTCAGTGGCAGAATTCTTGCCTAGCCATGCCAGAGACCAGGGTTTTATTTCCAATGCGTGCCCATGCCAAAGAGACCTCCAGGAGCGCCTTTTAAAAAAAGATCCATATATCACTGTATACATGCTAAATATTTATGGATATATCCAGTATAAAGAGCACAAGAAAAAGAATACAAAAATGTATCAATTTTTAAAACATCATTTGAAACCATATATAACCAACCATACACCTAAGTAAGCCTTCCCTGATTATTTCAGAAACTATAAAATTTCATGATACCTCACATGGATAGACCACAAGGGACCATAATTGTACCATCTCAACTGTATTTTGAAATTTCTACAGAAAAGATGGAAAATTTGCCAAAATGTTACCAGTTGTAACCTTTGGGCAGGTAGTATAGGATTCTGAGTAACTTTTTCCCATTATTTTGTACAGTTCAGTACTTTTCAAATTTTCTACAATGAATATTACTTTTAAAAAAAAGCACTCTTTTCTTTTAAAAACGTCCTTTTTTCTCATGTTTGTAAATCACTCATAACTTTCTGATGAAAGCTGTAAGTGCTCAGTTTTAAAATCTAATTTTAAACTGTATTTACTGTTTATATTCTCACAAAGCTTTATATACATCAAGTTCCCAAACATGAGTCTGAATTTGTATTTTAATTGGAAAGACAGGGCAAAATCACAGGTGCCACAGATATTTTTCAAAATTTCATTCTATTACATACTTTTATTCTTTCCTTAGGAAGTTTTTAGAAGTTCAAGTGAAATTTCATTTTATAATTTCCCTGATCATTTCTTAGTAGAGGTGGCTAAAAGCTATGAAACAGCTGCAAAGGGTTTTAAAATTACAAGCTAAATGGTAAATTCATGAATAGAAGTTGATGATTTATTTCTAATTCATCATGGAAGTCGTTTAAACAAGTGTTAAAAAGTTACAGATATCGGGTGGGCCACGGTGGCTCAGCAGGCAAGAATGCTTGCCTGGTGGGCCACGGTGGCTCAGCAGGCAAGAATGCTTGCCTGCCATGCCGGAGAACCCAGGTTCAATTCCCGGTGCCTACCCATGTAAAAAAAATAAAATAAAACAAAAAAGTTATAGATATCTATCAGTCCCACCATAAACCTTAAAAATCCCACCTCCTTCCCAATCCTCTGCTTCTCTTCCATTAATTCAAACTAAATTTTGAAAAAAAATATTAAATTATGACTTTATAGCTCAAAAATGAAATTTTTAAAAGCAATTATCTATCAAGTCTGTTGGGAGACTTTTTTACAATGCACCCATACCAGTTCCTTTTAGCAGGTATGGGTGTTCTGGCAGGTGAGACTTTGCATGTCAGATTCTAAAAATCAGATATTGAACAGTTGGCAATGTGGCATCAAACAAAAATTTCTCTAGAGCATCACCAAAAGATATGATGTTACAGCTGAGAAAGAATCATCTGAACACAGTTTCCACCACACCCATATGTCTTTCATTTCTGATCCAGGCTTTAACACGCAATATTAAGAAAAAAGACCAAGTGCAAGTCAAACTTTCTATTATACAATAAGCATTTAATAAATAGTGGAACTTCTTTTTGTTTTCCTCAAACTAAAGAGACAAATTTAGTGAAAAAAAATGGTCTTTAGTATACATTTAACAGTACCTCAACTCTAAAAGAAGCACATGAGCGCCTTTTGTAAGTACCATATAAAACAATCTCATGAGTTATATTCAGTCTACAAGTTACAACTTGATCTCTTCTGATTTAAGTGAAAGCTATCAAAATGAAGACATATAACTTGCTCCTTAGGGAATGTGTTGCCTTTCTGAATATCTGAGAAATAAGAGGGTCGATCCTAGGTTGAACATATCAAAAAAATAAAGCACATTTCTGAACAAAGCAATCACTTGCACTTTCCAGAACAATACTGTTTTAACTATATTAATTTACCACAATTGTTCCATTTTTTTCCTCCAATATTACAAAAAGTGGGAAAGTCAACTTTTTGTACAATGGCTTTATTACCAAATAGGATTTAAAATCTTCCTGTTGACAGTCTCAGAGTACAAGTATAGTACCTACATCACTTTAGTGGCACACCAAGCTCAATAAACTAGGTTAAGCATGAGGTGTTCAAGAATGCAAGGGTTCCTATGCAAGGCAACAGGACATCACGGTTAGGACTTCTGGGGTCAGATCACCTGCATCAGGATTCAAACTCTACAGTTATGAGTAGTACAACCTTGAATACACTATTTAATTTCTCTGTGCTAGTCTCCCCTTCTGTAAAATTGGGATAACCATTTCTATGCCTCACAGGGTTATAAGAATTCAATGAGCTAATAATACATGTAAAGTATTTAGTAAAATATTAATAGCTGCCAAAATTATGAGAAGGGTGACACAAAGACAAAATAAGGCATAAAAGATCTTATACGACAGTCTATTGAAATTCAAGTACCGAGTTTTAACTTTGTGCCTGGCACTATGCTATGCACAACGAGCACCTATTTGCCATTTTCACTCTATCTCTAATATTCAAAGTCCCAGAAAAAGGCTTTCTATCCTTCTACAATTTACTCACTTTAATGACGAAAATTAGAAACTTGAGAAGGTTTAGATTAAATACCTCAATCAAATTAATCACAACATACACCAAAAGTAATATAAACAAAGCAAATGCCTTAAGAAGGCATTTAAGGCATGTTTTACGGTACTTTAAGTTTCATATCAATTGGTAAACACTTTTTTTCTTTTCTTTCTTTCCTTTTTTTTTCCCCCACATGGGCAGGCACTGGGAATTGAACCCAGGTCTCCAGCATGGTCAGTGAGAATTCTGCCACTGAACCACCATGACCCATCCTAATTGGTAAAACACTTTTTAGCATCTTTGCGCTTAGCATTGTGCCTAGGAGGAAGGAAGACAGCTAGCTATGTGAGAAAGCCACAAGTTCTGTGGAAAAGAAGATGGACAGTAACACAGGAAATGCCACGCTTAACAACACAGGAATAAGTGGAAAGAAAACAGTACAGGAGAAGCTAGTTCACTGAAAGTCAAAGATGACGTGAACATAAATATATAAGAATTTTGGTTAATGGATCACTTCCCTGGTCCACTCACAGTTTTCATTGTTAGGTTATGTTAGGCTACATGGGTAGATCTAATTAAAAACAAAAGGTAATAAAGGGGATTAGGGGTAGCCCTGATTAAACTTTGCCATCCTCAGATTCAGAATTCATGCCCTCAAAACATCATACCAGCCTTCAGTAACAAATGGAATATGCCAATACATTTTGTAACCTACTATATGTTCAGCCCATACAAATGGAGTTATTTAACATATTGTTTTCCTTAGTCCTAAACCTACCAAAAGCTTCAAGAGCTCTATGTATTCGAGCTCTAGGTATTCATTGTAATGTTCTGAAATTGAATCCTTACAATACTATGGGATATAGGTACAATCATCCCCATTTTACAAACAGGAAAACAACAGCACAGGGAAGTTTAAGTGACATGCTTCAGGTTGCACCACTAGTAAAGGTAGAGCCGGAGACCAACTCCAGAACTCCTAAGAGCTGTGCTGGGCTGCATTCCCTAGAAACTCCAGAGAGACAGTGACTTTATCAATATCACTCATGATTTTATAGCCCTCAATTATATTTCCTGAGTCCTCTTCTTTCCAGATGAAGCAGAAATCCTTTTAGTCTCTCTTTATGCACCTGCTACCTATGATTATTTCCATTGTTCTCTAGTTCTACTGTCTCTTTTTTTTTTTTTTCAGAGAAGTGATCAAACTACATACACTTCAGGTACAAATCCACCATACTTTTATTACGAGTTAAAATATTTACTGTTATGTTTCTAATATCCAACCAAATGCTAATAGATGGCAGCAGCTATAATAGTTTACATTATATATTATATATTATTACAGGTCTTTAACTCAGGTTATAAACAAGAGTCTAGAATCCAACACATTTAGACTTGATGAAAAAAGCAAGAGATAGCTACTAAAGGTTCCTATGCAGAGGAAAATATTTCAAGAATACCAATTTGCAAACCAGAGATAAGAAGAGTCAACCAGACCAGTTAGGAAATTATTGTGCAAATAATGGGTTCAAATGATGGTCACAAACTTTTTAAAAGACTCTACCAATGGATCCAATACTTCTCCACATCCTTTTATAAAACACACTTTGAATAATAACATACGAACTGCCACAATACTATCAGTAATCCTGACAGAAGGCATAATTATACTGCTTAACTGGCAACTGGAGACACGCCTTCCTTTGAGAATCTGACAGTTAAAGAAAGCAGCCTAAAAACATTCTACCAAAATTTGAGGCTTACTCCATGAGCTTAATTCAGTCCAATTAATAAGTGTCAGCCACACCTTACTTACCAGACACAGATTTGTTAAAATTAATCTCCCCAGGGGCAGGCTAATTCAGGGGTTAAAGTTATTAGAATCTGTGCAAATAAATAGGTGCAGGTGTTCGCATTACCAAAGGAAGAGTTAAATCTTAACCCATCTATTAAAAGATAGGGTGGGTGTTTTCTTTAAGACTGAGAGGGTATATAGGGACACTAATATGTAAAGCAGTTATGCCATGGGTTGAAAAATACTTCATTTTTAAAAGTCCTCCTTTACAATGTGTAGGTGACTTCTATTCTTTAATGCTAAAAGCTAATGACACAAGTCAATATAACTACTGTACCACAGACAGTATCATGTCATGCCACATGCATCCTACTGCCTCAGAATGTACTTAGAAGGAAATCAAGACTGGGTGTTACAATGCTGCACAATTCTCAATAATCTGTAGGCAGTTAACAAGCAATAGGCAACACTCCTTTAGCCCTGAATCAAATACAAACCTCTTCAAGTGTATCCTTTCCATTCTGCATAAACAGGTTAAAAAAAAAAAATCATGCTGCAGTCTCACATAAAGACTTTAATTTTAGAGAATAATCACTATACTGGTTTGTCATACACTTTAAAATGAATGTATTTGGAACGTTTGTTTTGATCATATCAGTTTTTCTACCATAAAATATATGAGTTTGTATTAAGAGGCTAACATTGGAAAATTTACAACACATGCAAAACAAATCACATGACCACATGTCAGAATAAGCACTACAGTAATCTGCCTTTTCAAAATAACTTCTCCAGCTACTCCAAGGAAAACAACAAAAAAGCTCTGCAATAACCAAAGGTTAGTTTGAACAAATACATCATCCCAAAACCAAAACAAACCATATCCCAGGGGAACTGTCACAGGGTGTGAAATTCAGAGTTTAAGATGCTCTACTGAGAATAGACTAGTCGTGTATTCCTCAAGGACCTCAATTGCAAAGATACAGGCTATTCGTGTCAAATATAATTGCCTGGAAGACATCAGCACATAGTTCACAGCAGGCTGTGCATACTGCATACTTAGAAAGAAAACAGAAGGAGGTGTTAAGCAAAGAATACGAAAAATAATTACAAATAGCACTAAATGAAAGAAGTAAATTTGAGAGGAGTGACCAATTTAAGCACTGATTTTCTTAGTATTATTATTTAGGTAAATTAAATATTTAACGATGAGGAAGTACAAAACGTTATCAGTATCGTATGTTTAAAATAAATTTTCCATCTTACCATTTGAAATTACAAGAAAAGTGTTCTCAGATCAAGTGAAACAAATTCTAATGCAATATCACTTTCATTTTATTTTTTTTAGTTGCTGAGGCTGAACAAATTTACTGAAACTACTCATCCATATATGTGAGCAACCACAGGGGACATGTTCATAACTGCACATTACATCAGCAGTGATCACATCCCTGAGTGTGTGCATGTATGTGTGTGTATACATGCACAAACACACACGTGTGTATATATATATATATATATATATATATATGTATTTATGTGTGCGTGAATTTAAATCTATTTATAAAGAGAGTTCTCAATTAGTACATATTGTATTGCATGTGTAGACACATTTTCCCAGGGGTAATATACCGACCTATTTGATAATGGAAGAAAAGAAATCCTTCTTAACATTATTCTAAAGGCTTCTCCCTGAAGGCTGACAACTGGCTTCAAAATGCAAATGCATTCCCTGGAAAAATGCTTCAATTAGCCCATAAACATGACCCTCCACAGCCAATGAATATAATATGTTAATATTCTCATTCATAAATGGGATGATTTCTAAGAAAATTTACTAAATTTGTTTACAAGATAATTCCACTGATATCAACAGACACTTTCCTGAGCTTACTGGGTCACCCAAACTAGGATCTCAAGATCACATTAAGGTGAAAAATCTTGAATTATTTATATCAAGGTTTCTCAACCTCACCACTAGTGATTTTGAGCCAGATAACTCTTTGTTTTGGAGGTTGTTCTGTGTTAATTATAGCCTATTTAGCAGCATTCTTGGTCTCTACTCACAACACGCCAAAGTAGCATTATTCTCTTCCAGAGAACGACAATCAAAAACGTCTCACGAAATTGACACATATTCTCTGAGGGGTTCTAGCTGAGAACCACCAATTTAGACTAAAAGGAGGCTGTAAATGAATTGGGGGAGTGGGGAACCATCCTCAAGTATGCAGTTACATAACTCAGAAAAAGGTAAGAGAGATGGTGACTGGGAGTTAAAGGCAGAAAAATGTCCTAAAAATACAGACGTGTAAAACTTTTCCTCAGAATACCAAGAGATGAACAGAACAATTCCTAATGCTCTACACTGACAAACACATCCTCTTTTACTCTACAGGCTTCTTGCACTAGTCAGGGGAATAAAAGAAATAAGAAATTGCTTTCACAGAAATCTATTTCCAGATGACAACGAAAATGAATGTTTTCACTTATGCACTTTTTTTTTTTTTTTTTTTGTCTAGGAGCCTAACAACTTTCTATTTCAAAGAATATGTTCAAAGGAGAATGGGTCTTCAACACTAAGGTAGTTCCAAAAAACTTCGGGCATTTCAAATGACTACTTTATATGAGACGTTACTGAATCCCCCAAAGTAATGAAACTTTGTTACTGCAGACAGTTAATTCTTCTACACATGTATGATTGAACACTCTTGTGATGCTGAATGTGGCACAGGCTGGGATAGGGGCCAACAGTGACTGGGTTTTATAGTTTTCCTGAATTGCACCTTCTTTTAACCCTTCAGCGGACTAACCATTCCTGCCAGATTAACCCTTTCTTCATTAACCGTTTTCCCCTTACATCCTCAACACAAGACGCCCTCCTCTGGGCATTCACCTGTCAGACAGCTTGCCTCTCGTTGCACTGGGTCAACCCTCACCTTTCACCACTAGGCCGGCAGTCCTTACCATACCCCCAGGGCCCCCGCTCTCAGCGAGGCATCTCCAGCCCAGACCAACTCTTGACCCCTGACCCCCGCCTGACCCCGCCGACCCCTCCCCACCCAGGGCGGTACCTGAAGTAGTAGACATCGCTCTTGCCGGCACTGAGCCCAGATTTTCGGATCACTTCCTCCTTCTTCCATCCGGGGGGGAGGGCAGGGCAGTCCATCCTCTTCCCGCTCTCCGTGGCCCGGGATCCCCTGGGCCCCGGCCCCGCGCTCCCTGACGGGAAAGGGACCGGCTCCCGCCGGGGGGCGCCGCCGCCACAGCTGCCGCTGCCGCAGCCGCCGCCGCCGTCGTCGCCGCCAAGGCCGCTGCCGCCACTCGGGGGACGGCCGCGGCCCCGGCCCCGGCCCCGGCCCCGTCCCCGGCCACGGCCCCGGCCACGGCCACGGCCACAGACGCCGCCGCCCCGGCCCGCCTGCTTCCACCGCCCCCGGCCACGGCCGCCGCCCCGAGCGCCTTCCCTGCGCACGCCGCTCACCGGGGACGGGGCGAGCGCGCTGCCCTGGCCCCCCTGCTCTATGGCGGAGTCGCCGCCAGCGCCGCTGCCGCCCGCCGCGCTCTCCCCCTCCTCCTGCTCCGGGCAGCAGCGGCCTCCCCCCGGGTGCGCGCGCATCCAGCCCCCTCCCCAGCCGGCGCTGCGCTTCTTCCGTAACTGAGCCCTTGGAATCCCGGAGACCCGCCCCGCCCGCAGCGCGGCGCGCGGGGGACGCGCGCAAGCATCATAGAGCGGGCGCGCACAGAGCGGCCCTCCCGCCCGGGGCGTGGCCCCGGCCACCGCCTCTTAAGTCCTCCAAGCGTTTTGACAGCCATCTTGTCTCCGCCTCCTGGGGGACACGCCCCGCCCCCTCCGCTTCGCCCCCCCGCCGCGCCCTTCCGGTCCCCACCCAAGCGGGGCGCGCGGAGCCAGGAAGACCCGTCTGACCCCAGGTTTCTTGTGGATAAACGTCAGAGTGACTGCGGTTATTTTGTCTCAAATAGGGTTAACCGACCCTATTATGTGCTTTTACCTCCGTTTGGTCTCAATTGCCTCATGCAATTATGCACAACAAATAAAATGCGTACAATTTTATATTCATTAATTTGACTGTTCATTTAATGGGTTTATAGATAATCCCTTTCCTACCTGTCTACACTAAAGTTTGCCAGTGTGAGAGCTGAGACTGAAAGAATGAGGCAAAGTGACCCTTTAGATGCGAATCACCATCCTTCAGGGCCTGACTTCCTGGTCCTAAAACACTGGATTGACAGGTCCTCCTGGAATTTCTAAACCTGTAGGAAGGAAACCGATAGTTTGGAATATTCCCTTCACATGGGAGTTTTATCTCTAGATTATACACAGAATGTCAGAATGCCTAATTCCATCTGGAATGTGCCGGATTTTTTTTAGGACGGATTCTTAATCTGGGCTACTCTAACATAAAACTGAATGGCCTTTGACTTGGTAAATACTCCCTGATGTTGAAAGACCAATTTAACCCACTGGCACAAGCCTTTGGGGATCTGTGTGGAATTTCTTTGGGTGTGCCAACCCATAACTCAGGTGTGATTTTGAAGATAATGACAAAGTGATTAAGGAAACACGTAAAATTTTAAAGTACATTTTCTGTATGTTAACTCTTATAGAAATGTGCTATGGAAATTCAAGATGTTACACCATGAAATGTTTGGAAGACTGCAAAAAGCAAAGCACATTTTATCAGATTGATGATAAACTACCTCGGGGTTCTGTACACAAAGGACTCAAAAGTTTAGGACTAAATTTAATGTATAGAAGAACTTGATTGATCTAAAGTAATGGAAAATCAAAATGTATTTGATTTGCCTTTGCAATAAATATAGATAGACCCTGACTCACGCACACAAACTTGCCTGTCTCTTAGACCTCTCAGGACTTGATTTAAAATACACTATGTTATAGTTTCCCACAGGAAATCCATCTAGAAATGTGTGTCCAGCAAATATTTGGAAATTCAAGACTGTCAGGAGAGAGGCTAGTACTGGAGATATACATTGAGAAGTCATGTAGTGAAAGTATCAGGTGAAGAAACCCTTCAAGTAAAGATCTCCAAGGAAGGACATGTGTGGTGAGAAAATAATAAAAGAGGACCAAGAACTGAAACTTAAGGAACACCTATATTTAAGCCTCCATGAAGGAATAAAGATCAAAGTTTAGATGCCAAACCCTCTGTGAGAAAAAGGACTCTGATTTTCACAACTGATTAAAACTAAAAGGTAAAAATAAGTATCTCAGTGAAAATGTTAGTTGAAACAATAGATGGGAAAATCTTAACTTTCAGACCGTATCTAGCAAGTCTATAGAGCAAATAATATGATGGATGTGAACTCATGTTTAAAAGAATAAATCGCTATGAATTTAAAGTAATTACAGTGACTTCTACCAGATTCCATTTGCTAAATCCCAGTAGATATAGTTTAATATTCTCTCTCTTAAGAAAAAATCCCATTTAGGCATTTCAAAAGCTTTTTTCTTTTTTGGTTATACTTGGATTTCTCTGCTGTAATATCAAAAAGCAAAGTGCAAAACAAAAAACATAGGACTTATTTATTCTAATAAAAGAAGAAAACAATCTAATTAAGGAAAGCAGATTAAATTCGCATATGGAGGGGCGGGGCTGCAGATGTAGGAGGAAGATGGCGGCAGGAGGCAAGCATTTTCAAAAAAAAATAATTTCAGATTCATGGATAAAATTTTAAAACAATAACAGGAACTTCTGAGCTTAGATTGTCCCAAATATTCAACAGAGTTTGCAAATAGCAATGACAAAGATGATGAAGTGTTAAATTGCCAATCCATGGTGCTGTTCCCAGAATACGGAAAATCAGATACTGAGATAGCTGCGCAGGATTTTTGTCAGTTAGTAGCCCAGCCACAAAACAGATCCACAGATTTCGATGTAGATATTTTAACAGTTTACTTAGTTCACGTGGTTTCCCTGAACCCGATTTAGTATTGAAATTTGTCCTGCGGACAGCACAGTAGGCTTTCTTCCCTGGCATATCAGATTGACTGAGATTGTCTCTTTGCCTTTCCACCTAAACATCAGTGATGAGGACTTTACTGTGCAGCCTACCAATAGCATGTGGGAAAGCAGTGATCCCTGGATGCGTGATTTGATTTCAGGGTTTTGGGGAAAATGACCCAAATGATTCTGAGGTTTACAAAGCACATATGAAACCCTGTACCCACCCGGCTCATGATCCTCATAATTTATTAACACAAAAAGTGTCTTACTTGAGAGTGAGAGAGAGTGTATGTGTATGTGTATAGAAATAAGCTCATGAGTGGGGGTGGTTATTGGAGAAGAAAATCCATAGATCCGCAGCTTTGAGCAAATGGAGTTGAAATGTAGAGGCTTCAGCCCCAACTACTTCCCTGTTTTTGTGGAAAGAAGGGGGATGATTAGAGCTATTTGTTGTAGTTTGGAAGGGAGGGTAGTAACTTTTGTTCAATCTTTTCTAGTTGTCAAACTTTTATTTTTAAGGAATATATCGACACTGTTAAATGCAACCATTCTGAGTCTAGGAGTCTCCAAAGGGGTGGAGTTCTGCGTTTGCTCACGTTAAAAGTTTGCTCACTTCCAACAGAGGGAATGCCTGTAACTTCATATGTCCTGTCCATTTTCATCTTCTACGTCATTATAGTCCATGTGTCTTGAGAATGCTTCTGTGATGTTTATACTCTGGGTTGATAAGATCATTTAAAAAAAAAAAACCTTATGACATTGAAATGCATGACTTAAATATTGAATTTGGCTGTCCAAAAGAGGGGTGGGAGAGCTGTAATCTTAAAAGTGGAAAAGTGCAAAATTCTTAAAATGAGAAAGTTTTATTTCTTTTGTCTTTTTTTTGCTTGGGACAATGTGCTAGATAATATCCAAAGTTGGTTGAAAATATGATTGCATTAACTTTTTATTTGAGAGAAAAAGAAATAAGTATTTGGGGTAAAGTACCAGTGAGTTCTTTCCCTCAAAAGTAACCTGTTCCACTTTGGAATTGCACACCAGGGGCAGGTTAATACCTAAGAATTTTACCCAGTAAATCCTGGTGGTAACTTGCATAAAAGATCTTAAATAGGGCTGAAGTTGTGTAGGGAGTACAATATTACCAAAGCCTACAAAAATAATTTAATTTTACATGTTCTCTTTTATACAGAGGACAAAATAGTTTCTTTTTTCTTTTAGTTTCTTTTATTTTTAAAATCAATAAATAATTTTTTGATAATTATTTAGTATTTCTTCCCACCTGATCATCGGACAGAGACCATTCTTTATATCTGATAGAATGTTTTGAGAAAGACCTCATCAATAAGCACACAATGGTTATCCAGATTTTACATTTGTAAAGGAGTCATTTAAATTTGAGGTCTCAAATATTTGCAAAATAGCAAAGAAGACTGGATTTGGAAAGCATGGTCTGGAATTGCTTGTCAAATTCCGAAACTATGCAGAATAAATGTGTTTCAACTTTGGATTATAAAACCCCATTGATGATTTTTAAAATACACCAAAAACAAAAATGATTAAACTAAATTTTAAAGATTCTCACGTAAACTAGATTGAGACCCTAAAAGTATTGAGAACAGACTATAAATACCTAAGAGACAGTCCCTAATGTTTTCCTTAAAATATTTGCCAAATAATGAACCTTTTATAATTCCAGGATATGTATTTTATATCTCTGCTTGGAGAAGCGTAGCAACATTGTTTTCTCAACAGTGAAGTTGTGACCAAATTTCTGGATTTTATCTCTCTGACAACGGAAAAAAATCTTGCTGACTTCATCTTCTGGAAAAAGTGAAAGATGACAACCCGAGAGGATTATATATGAAATCTGGCCCATTAAACAAACAATAGAGATTTAATGACCTATGATCTCTGCCTCCCAGGTGTAAAAGCAGGTGCTGAAACACCAACTGTCATGCATGGGAGACTATACATTATTCAAAATATGTTCCCCTTATTGTTTACCAGGCAAAGCTTATGTTAAACCATTAAAGAAAAAATCGTTTTCAAAAAAATAGGTATTTTTTTCTAGGTGCCTGCCCATGCAAAAAAGAAAAAAAGGTATTAATTTGGGAACAATTCAGGGGAATGAAACTTAAAATAACTGTTAGGATGTAATGGCTGGTTTGGAGACCTGTATATTTTATTGACAAATGTAACCTGCACTTGAATCTTTGAATGTGATAAAGTACTCAATTAAAGAAGAATTTAAAAATTGGAAAACCTTACGTTTTGCCATGACTATCTTTGTATCAACTAATAAAGGGACATCAGTTTCCGTCCTATGATAGAGTCAAAACAGCATAGCCAGAATTTATCGAGACATTAAATGGGGGCACAGCCAAAAGCATTTTCCAGCTCTAATTAACAGATTTTGTGATTCACTGAGTTGGCTCTACTGCTGTTCACCTAATTCCCAACTAAAATGAAATGCTGCTGGCACTGCACGTCGGGAGCCCATGTGACATTTTCAAGTATCTGCAGTACAAATAAAGTTTTTTTTTATTATTATTACTCGCCTCTTGGAATGACTACAGAGAAATTTTACATGGCATAGCTCAAACTAAGAAAAGAAGAGTTAATTATACAAAAGGCAAGAAAAAACAAGAGAGGTAAATTTTGAACTAAGGGAAGTCGTTAAAGAAGATAGCGTCTGGTATTTTAAAAACCTTCTGTGAGCTGTTACGTTAGCCACAAATAAATGTTTATGACTAAGTGATGAAGAGATGTTTATTTGATTTAACCACCACCACCACCCAAATTTAAAAAACCACAATGCTACCAGTGGAGAGAAAATTATCTTTAGATTTCAGAGCCCTAAAATACCACTCAACAACCTTAATTCTGGCTGCAAAACACCAGCATACAGGTCCATTAGAAATGAGGGCTTACTCTAACTATCATTGACAAGAGAAGGAAAGAAGGGAACAGAGAAAACCAGAAAATACCTTGCCTTTCCTCACTCTACCCAAGCCTGCTATTCCTTTCCTCTCTCCCTTTAGAATCATGACTCTGAAAGAAAATTACCAAAGTGATGGACAGTTTCCCATCGTCTCACACAAGTCTCACAGGTGCCAGAGTTATATAGACCCAAGTCTCTGGAATCTAAGCTTAGAGCTTTGTCTGCTTAGCTGTTTACAAACTGCCCTACTTTCTCTGGTTCTTCACCCTTGTACTTGCTGTTACCTCAGGTTGGGAAAAGCTCCTCTCTTTACACCCAGACCCCAGCACATTTCATTGGCTAATCCCTTCTTAGCTCTTAAATCTCACTTTAGATATCACTTCCTTCAAAGAGCCTTTCTGGACATCAACCATGCCCAACCTCAACACTTTCCTTGGACTGTGTGGCCTGTGCCACAATACCGTTAGGTATTTCCCCCTTCCATTCATTATACTTTATTGTAGTTACTTGTCTTTTTTTCCCTTGCCAGCCTATTAGCTGATCTTCATTTTTGCAATTGCATATCAATGCCTATTCCTATACCTGACACAAAGAAAGGGTTCATTAGATATCTTTTGAACAAATAAATTAAAACAGGTTTTAAAACAGTTTTTCCCTTCTATTCCCTTATGGAAGGAAAAGCATTCCAAGTGCCCACCTCTCATTTTGGGAACTCTCATTTTCCCCCCTTGCCTGACACAGTGAAAGCTCCAGCTCCAGAGAGTAAGGTCCAATAAATTATCTTTGAACTTGATCAATCCATAGCAACTGTCCTCTTCTCTGCATAGTGTAATGGGTAAGGGGAAAGAGAAGTTAGATCAATGTTTCTACAGAGACACAGATGTACTCAATTTGCCAATTCTCTACCACAGCATTTAAACTTGAAAATTTTCATTTCAATAATATGATTCTTATTTTTTTAAGTTCTAACATAAGCATATAATGGACTGCCTGCATAAACCATTTAATTTTGATGCCCAGGTTTTACCTAGTTGGTAACAAGCAGTGTTCCTTTGAGTAACACTGACTAACGATAAAGGAACAGATGCCAACTCAAAGATCTGAATGATGAGATTGTATATATGAAGACCAAATCACATCATGGCACATCAAATGAAAGTTTTTGAATCAGAGGAAAGGGGTGGGGTGGATTGAGTTACCTGAAGAACAAGGGCCAAAATCCTAAATATCTGACTCATGGCAACTTGTGCCATATTCACTTTGGGATCAGTTATTTGGTTTGGGGAGGTAGAGTAGATCATTCTAATAGAAAATTAATGCTAAATAGACAATTATTCATATGATAATTTTACTTATATTTAACTTAAAAATTTGTTATTTTTATAATTACAAAACAGCCACAAGCATGAGAATTCTAAAATTAGTTTTATTTTTACATGTTTGGTTTATCATCAGAAATATTATTTGTCAACACTCAATGATTTTTCTTCCATAAAAAGAATATTTACCTTTCTCAAGTTTGAGAAACAGTGATATATAATCCATGCTTTCACAAATACTTCTTAGGCAATGAGATTTCTAAGAAATTAATGTCTGTCTCTGTTGTCCCTGTACTTCTTGAAATTCTTTCCTTCCTTGGTTTATAAGACATCATGCTCTTCTGATCCTCCTACTATCTCTCTCTATTAATTTCCAGGGTCTTTGGTATTCCTTCCTTCTTAGATAGTCAGATGATGGCATTTCCTTGAGGTTCCATCTTTACATGCCTTGCCTTCTCACTCTATGTGCTCTTCTTTGGTAGTGTGATTCACACTCATTAGTTCTTGTTGAGTTCCTATGGGGGCCCAAAGACTAGAACCTGTCTATCCCATCTGAGTAGTGAATCTAATTAAGAAACAAGACAAAGAATAAGAGAGAGTCAAAATAACTCCTTTATCATGAACAAAGGAGTACAGAGGGCATAACATAATGTGAAAGCTCAATGGTCTTGCTATGGAACCCCAGAATTAAATAGACTAACGTACTCAACAGGACTGTACTGTACAAGTCTTTCTCCCTCCACTCCCGGGGCCAGGCCTTTATTCTTAAGCTTTATAACATAGCCAATTAAGAACATGTGGGATCCCCACTATGTAGAGCTTGACTCTCAGGTGTGTAAATCTCCCTGGCAACATTGGACAGAATTCCCAGGACAGAAACACTGGACAAATCCCAGATTTGCCAGGACCCAGCATCATGGGATTGAGAAAGCCTTCTTGACCAAAAGGGGGAGGAGAGAAATGAGAAAAAGTTTCAGTGGCTGAGAGATTTCAAACAGAGTTGAGAGGTTATCCTGGAGGTTATTGTTATACATTATATAGATAACCCCTTTTAGTTTATGGTATAGTGGAGTGGCTACAGGGAAGTACCTGAAACTGTTGAGCTGTGTTTCAGTAGCCTTGATTCTTGAAGATGATTGTATAAAGATATGAATTTTACAGTGTGACTGTGGGATTGTGAGAACCTTGTGTCTGATTCTCGTTTTATCCAGGGTATAGACAGATGAGATTAAAAAATATGGATAAAAAATAAATAATAGGGGGCATAAGGGTTAAAATAAACTGTGTAAATGGAAATATTAGTGGTCACTGAGAGGGTAAGGGGTATAGGATGTATGAATTTTTTCTTTTCTCTTTTTATTTCTTTTTCTGGAGTAATGCAAATATTCTAAAAAATTATCATGGTGATGAATACACAACTATATGATGATATTGTGAGCCATTTTGTACACCATGTATGGACTGTATGTGTGTAAAGATGTGTCAATAAAAATATTTTTTAAATGATAATAACCAGATGATAAGATCTGAATGGCTTAATAAGACAGAAAAGCAAGATACTGCCATTATATTTCAGTAAAGTGAAGCAAGTTTTGACATTGCAGTGCGATATATATTGTAGGGGTGGAAGGAGCACAAAGAAAGTCAATTTGATGTGATCTGAAAGAAATATAGTTTTATTCATGTCTAATTTTTGCCTAAGTTTGATTTATCATGAAACAGTTGAGATAAGGGAATGATCTATGAATGTGCTTTGAAATGTCAGCCTCTTGTGAGCACCGTGAGAATGTGCGACTTTCTTTGCTGAGAAATAGCATTTTAGGGCTTAAGCTGTTTAATCATTCAAGATGCACCTGAATTTGGGGAGGTAAAGGTGAAACATTTTGCATGTGCCCTACTGAGATAACTGGATTGGAAAAATAATGCAGATTAAAATCAGGATGTCGGGCCACGGTGGCTCAGCAGGCAAGAATGCTTGCCTGCCATGCCAGAGGACCCGGTTCGATTCCCGGTGCCTGCCCATGTTAAAAAAAAAAAAAATCAGGATGTCAAATTTTGATATTCCCTTCTTTCATTGGTACTTTGGTTTTGGTCCTGTCTCCCTAAACTAGAAGGCAGATCATGCCACATGTCATTTTCATGTGGCACAGAAACAAAGCACCTTGCCCAGGCTGCTTTGTCTTTTCTTCCTAAAACTAACACTATAATATCATTATTAGACTTCTCAGTACCAATGGCCTGTTCTAACTCACTTCTGAGATGATTTCTCTATCATGTTGACCAGGCCATCTCATTCTTATGTCCTTACAGTGCCTTCTCACTGTACCTATTAGCTAATGTCCTTCAACCAATTACGTTTTATATCCTTTACCAGGCTGGCCTAATCACCTTTACTCCTATCCTATTTCTTCCATTTTTTATGTAACATAGCTTTTTCTCACAGGAGTCTTCAGTGTTTTTCCCCAAATCATCTTCTGGGTACATAAATGCCCTACTTCCTGTGTTTTGCCATTTCTTCATTCCTTCAAACATTCTTAAAAGCTTTCCTGCTCCAGAAAGCTTTTTCTCATGAACTAGAGAAGTAGAAAATTTCCTTTGAATTAACCAAGTCTAAAATATGCTTATCTCTAATGACGCCCCAAACCCTATTTCAAAGACAATAAGGTTTTTTTTTTTTCTTTTTAAAAAAGTATCTGTCCACAAGAATTATCTTTGCAGGCAATAAAATATTTTAATTTGGGGAGAACCAGAGAACTGGGGACCCCAGACAGAGCAGACAGTACCAGAGCAAGCCCAGAAGGAGAATGTGAAACTCTGCAGTACCCCGGATCAAAAGACCACCAGCCCTCTACCCATCCAAACGTCAACAGCATGTTGATATTACCTTCAGGAAAAGGCCTGGAGGATTCCTCTTTACAAACATAATTAAGTCCCTAAGAAAGACTTCCAGATACTGATTTATAGGAGTCTTCAGGTGCAAAGGTCAGTACACCACCAGATAGATGTCCCTGGGGCAGGGCTCATCAGTAGACAGGCCCTGCCCATGGACACGGAGCTTCCAAATAAGTTTCTCGTGCTTAACTCTTGCACATGGATAGCCTGTGATGTCCAGACATTTGAGGAAAGCATATAACATGGAAAAGCAGATCAAAAAACAAAGATAAAGCTACATTTGGAAGAATCAAAGACAAGAAAGGAACTGAAGAAGTTTTTTAAAATGTGTTGCTGTACTCAAAGAGCAATTACTATATTCAAATGTTCAAGAAAAACAAGATGATATTCAAATATAGAAGTGTTGGAAAATTAAGTTATGAAAACTCTCCTAGAAAATGATTTTTTAAAAAAAAGGTAATCAAACAAGATGTTCCAACACCTGACAGTTCCAGAAACAAACAGGAAAAGTGCAAATTATCAAAGTAATAATTCAAGACATTTCCCAGAGTATGAGTCTCCAGACTGAAAGGACTAATGAGACCCCAGGAAAATAAAGAACAACACAAACGAACCCCTAGATACAGCATTATGAGATTTCAGAATATTATAGATGAAAGAAAGTTACTAAAAGCTTCCAGAATGAAGAAAATTCACATCCAAAGACTGGCAGTAAGAATACCAGTGAACTTCTCAACCACAACATTGAAAGCTACAAGGCAAAGAAACAATGCCTTTAAAAAATATTTTATACTTTATCCAAACTAGAATTCTATAGGAGTCAATAAACATTTTCAGAACTGCTAAGCAGTTCTCAAAATGTATATCCCAAGCACTCTTTCCCAAGCTGCTGAAGAGTGTTTTCACCAGAATAAGGAAGTAAAAGGAGATTGAGGAAGACAAGAAATCCAGGTAAAATGGACTCCAAAACAGGAGAGACGCAAGAGAATCCACAGGGTGATAGAGTAAGGAGCTCATAAGGTAAGTTGTGTGCCTGAAAACAAGGGTCCAGGTTGGAAGAAGAGGACAGAGGACACAGGAGGCATATCTGAAAAAAGGTCATCTGATGCTGAAACTGATGCCTATGCAGAAAGTTTTATTTAAAAGCATTTGGATTCCCCATGCCTGTCCGTGCAAAAAAAAAAAAAAAGCATTTGGAGGGTGTGGGAAAAAAAAAATCAGTGATAATTACATAGAACCCTGAAAAAAAAAATTAAACGAGGTAATCATTAACTTTAGGAAAAGCAAGTTGTGCAAGAAGGGAAATATAATCATGGTCATACTGTGATATTATGTAATAAGTAATAATATTTTATTGATTTAACAAAAAATTATATGGTGGAACAAGAGAATGGGTGAAGCAAGTTGTACAAAAGAGTGAAATCCTTCTCTAACTATAAAAGGAGTTAACAGGTAATGTTCAAAATCAATAAATTAAGACATTTCATTATGTGCTTATCATTACTAAATAAGGAGTTTACTCCAGATCTAGAATCCCTTACCTGAGCAATTGAGACTGGTATGTTTGGGGATTCAGAATATTTTTGATTTTCAAAAACCAATGTAGGGCATCAACTATATATCAGTACCCTATATAGCACATTGATATTTATAACCACAAAATGTGTGAATATCACCACCAAGCTAGAAAAATAATTAGCCTCATATCAAGTCAGGTTGGGTTTGCAGCCAAGTGAGTAACAATAGAACTTTGATGTTCAGAGAGTTTTGGATTTCAGAATTGCAGGCAATGGAAAGTGAATTGTTACTCGAGGAAGCAGCTGGAAAAAAATACAGTGGGATTGAAGAAGAGAATGAGATGGTACAGAGGACTGCATAGTTTCTTTATATACGCCTTAGTAGCATTTAACTTTTTGAATCAAATACATGTATTTCTTTGGTAAAAAATATATTAATTAAAACATTTTTAATGTGCCTTTCTTTTTGCTACTTTCACTCTCAACCTAACCTTATTCAGGATAATTACCACTTTTTCATGAGTGCCTCTGAGATGCCTGCCTGTCTGCTGGGCACTTCAAATGCATAATAGCTAATTGTCATAACGCCAAGCAAAGTAGATATTCTCTCCAGTTTACAGATAAGGAAACCAAGGCATTGAGAGTTTAAATTTGCTATCAAAATTTACTGCTAATAAAAACAAAACAACAACAACAACAAAAAACGGTGCCTGCCCAGGCAAAAAAAAAAAAAATTACTGCTAAATAACACAGCTGGAATCTGTGCCCAGGTCCATGTGATTTTAAAACATGGACTCTTTCAGTTATGCTCTATTATGAAATACACCCTTGCTGTTAGCCACCACAACTTGTAGAATACTGTAATGAACTGATTCTGAAAAATAAATAGCGTTTGAGGATGCATAAGGGAAAAAAAACAAATTAGATGCTGTTTTAGAGAGAAATGGAGAATTAGTAGGTACATAAAATTATGTAAAAAGAAATTTATACCTATTTTAGCAAATATCATCTGCAAACTTTCCGTCTGTGATATGCAAATCACAATCTATCACAAAGGTAGAACACTGTGATTAGTGAAGCCACAAATAAGAAAAATGATAAATGTTACAGTTTTTGAGATGGACAGAAGATTTTAAAATTCTCATATAGACAAGAGATGGTTTTATTGGCCATTGTGTTAATTTTGGAGAAAAGGTAAAACAAACTTAAAACTGTTCTATGGGAAGTAATGTAGGGGGTCCCAAAATGCATAATTTTTTTTAAAATTCAATTTTGTGGTTTTCTGTTCACTTTTTATTTTAAAACAATGTCAAACTTCTAGAAAAGTTGCAATAAAATCTTTTTTCTCACCACTCAAAAGTAATTTGCTGATAGGCTCTCTTATTTCCCCAAATACTTTCATTGCGCAATTCTTACAAACAGGGGTTTTTTACTCCATAGCTACAATGCAACCATCAAAATGAAGAAATTTATTACTACCATCTAATTGTCAAATCCCATTAATGGTATGGCAAAAAATTCTAAAATTTTAAAAGCTATAATAATAAAACATAATAATAATAAATCAAATTTAAATTCATTGGAGGCCATTTTCAGTTGCTGCATTATTTTTTGCAAAGTCCAGGAAATAAGCCATGTGCATTAGTTTTCTATTGCTGTATAACACCTGACCACAATTTTAAGCAGCTTAAACCAGCACACACGTATCATCATGTAGTTTCTGTGGCTCAGAGGTCTGTCCTCTGCTCATATCTGTATTCAGGGTATTGACTGCAGCTAGGATCTCATCTCAGGCTCAGGATCCTCTTTTAAGATTATGTGGATGTTAGTATAATTCATTCCCTAGCAGCTATAGAATTTGTGGCAGCTTGTTTCTTTAAGACCAGAAGCAAAGCCTCTGACTTCTGTGTCTGACTTCTGTCTCTGACTTCTGTCTCTGCTGTCTAGACTCTTTTTTAAAGAAGTCACCTGATTAAGTCAGACCCACCTAGGATAATCTCCCTTTTGATTGGCTTAAAGTCAACCAACCAGGGACCTTAATTCCAGCAGCAAAGTCCCCTCACCTCCTCATAACAATGTCACATAACATGGGATTGATATCCCTTCTCTTTGCTATATTCTATTGGTTAAAGTCAATTTAAAGGCTTCATCCACGCTCAAATGAAGGGGACTATCCAAAGGTATAAGTCATTGAGGAGGATCTTAGAATTGTATTTGAAAGCTTTTCTGCCATCTGAATTAATATTCTTCAACCTCTTATATTGCTTCACTGGTTACTGAATTTGTCACTCTGTTCTGACTCACCTTTTTTCTCACCTCAATTTTAATTTAGGTTTTTGCTTGCCTGATCAAGTAAAATTGTACAAGTAAGAACACTTGTAACAACACGTGAGCACCATTGTGAAATGTCAGGCTGGGCTTGGGTACATCTTCTTTCTGTGTGCTTAGTATCAAGTAAAAATTGTGCAATAACCATTGAATGCACAGCACATTGAGTTGTGATACTTTCACAGCAGATAAATTTAACAGGGTACTTCTTCCCTGACTTCTATATGAAGAATGGGATCAAGGCATTGGATATTATTAGTGATTCAAATTAGTTGCAGACCATTAGATGCTACCATTTTTTTCAAACTTCTGGATCAGTTTAATTGGAGAGTAAACTCAGTTTTGAATGGGCAGTGATTTTTTTTAAATACCAGTTGAAACAGCTTATTTGTATGAATCTGGAGTTTCTGAAGACTCTGCAATCCAAACAAGATATAGAAATGGATGTTGAAGCTAATATGAGCAGCAATTATCCACCAAGCCTATATGGCAAAATGTAGTCATTGTACTCTAGTCACATTTTCCTCATAAGAACTGAAAATGTAAACATGAAATAAATACATGGTCATAAGATTCTGCTTTCATCTTTGGTGGGGGCGGGGGTTGAGGTGGGTGTCATGAATGAGATTTTGCATGATTAAAGGGGTCTGTTGCTTTTAAAAAGTTTGAAAGCCTCAAAAAGATTTTGAAAATAATTGCTGCAGGAAAGCTGGACCAACAGCTAGTAAATGAATCTGGAAAATTCAGGAGGCTCATCAAGTCATAGTTAAATTCAATTCTTCCTTTGATGGGACCTATGGAGCTGTTATGTAACTTTTTTATTTGTATAAATCTTCCCAGTCTGATAACAGGACTACTGACATCAACTCTTCCAGCTAAGGAAGTGCCATATCCAATTAAGAACCTGTTCATACTCCCCTACAATGATATACAATAACTCATCCTATGGGGCTAAACCATATATCTAAATAAGTAAGTCTTCTTTACCATCAAGATCTGTCTATATACATTTTATCAGACAAGGCCGGGCCTTGCATCTCGCAGCACAGGTTTAGTTAACTATACGCTGCCAAAGGGCCATGATACTATTTTGCAAACATAGTAGATTCCTTGGTATATGGTTCCTAAGTGACCAATATTTCTCTCCTATAATGGGGCCAGAAGAGGACCTAAATCTAAACATCCTAAAGTGTTCAGTTTCTCAATGTGTGTGTTTTTTCCTTCTCCCAAGTGTACTGTGGTATAATTGAATTACACCAAACCACACACATTTAAAGAGTACAGTTTGATCAGTTACAGCTTATATGAACACCACAAACAAGATAATGGACATTTTCATCAGCCTCAAAAGTTTTCTTCTGCCCCCTTATAATCCTTCCCTCCCTCCACCTGTTCCAGAGAACCACTGCTTTCTGTTATTATAGATTAGCTAAAAATTGCTGGATTTTTATATAAATGGGATCATATGCTATATGCTCATTTTTTTGTCTGACTTCTTTCACTCAGCTAATTATTTTTAAATTAGTTCATGTTGTGGAAGATATCAATTGTTTATTCCTTTTTACTGCTGAGTAGTAGTCCGTTATATGGGCATACCACAATTTTTAATCTATTCACCTACTGAAGAACATTTGAATTGACTCCAATTTTTTATAGTTAATAAACCAACTATGAATATTCACATTCAAGTCTTAATATGGGAATATATTTTCATATATATCTCTTGGGTAAATACCTAGGCATGGTTTATAGTTGGTATATATTTGACTTTTTAAGAAACTGCCATATTGCTTTATAAGCTTACTGCATCACTTTGCATCCCCACCAGAACTGTATGAAGATTCAACTTGCTCTATATCTTAATCTACATTTGGTATAGTCAATTTTTAAAAAAACTTTTCCAGTGGGTGTATAATGGTATCTCATTGTGGTTTTAAGCTACATTTCCCTGATGACTAATGATATTAAGCATGTTTTCATGTGCTTATTGGCCATTTGTGTATCTTTTATTGTAGAGTGACTGCACAAATAGTTTTCACATTTTCTCACTGAGTTTTCAAATGTGTTTTTAAAGAATATGTCTAGGAAAGACTTGGCATTCAAAAAATCCATTTCCTTACATTGAAAGTTTTGGCCAAAAAAGGATAAGTCAGCCATTTGATCTCAAACAAATTCAAGGGGACTGCTACTTTGCTCTCCATAAAACAAGAATCTATTCCAGGCTGCTTGATCATTACCTATTATGTTGGATACACTCTACTTCTATTCTTATAGCCTTCCTGCCAGGACATGTGCTATCTGTTAAAGCATTCAGTTACAATCAGATGCCCTCTTTATTTCACATATCTTGCCATAGGTATTATTGCAGACGTGGGCATCAGAACTGATGTAGGATTGCTGAAAACCTCTATGGCATCAATGAGAAATGGGATGATGTGTTCCTGTGTTTTTTTTTTGTTTGTTTGTTTGTTTTTTTTGTCTTAGGAAGAACATTTCAACTTAAATGGAAATGTTTTCTCTACATGTATCATTAAACAAAATTAGGTAATACTGGTAGAAAGCTAGAAAAAACATTTATATTTTCACCCTTAGAATCAGTATTATTTATTTCAAACAAGAGAGATTAATTAAAAGAAAACAATTCATCTCTCTCTGCTCACTACCATCCTTAAGGTAAATATTTTAGACTCTATATCAACTGATATCTCCTTACTATTAATCTTAAACAGCTGTGCTGTATGCATAATTGGAAATCAATATTCTTTGAAGACAAAATGCAGATAAAAAGATGGGATCACATCTAAAACAATAATAGTTTTCTTTTCTCCAACTGTTGTGGGAATGGGATCATGGAAGCTTGAAACCCGTGCTCTTTAATTTCATAGTAATGAAGAGGACTTTTGCTCCACTTTACCAAGGGCACTGTATTTACTGTCTCTCCTTCCCCCCATCTCCATCCTTTCTTTGCTTCATTCGTAAGCAAGAACAGGTATTTATTTATTAAGTGAAACAAGGCGAGCCTGACAATCATAAGACCAGATGAGGCCCAGGGCACCAGAGCCCAGCCTTTTCAGTCCTTCCTGGCCCACCTCCCTGCAGGCACTGCAGGCTCCCTGGGCTTCCAGGTTCTCCTCAGTAAACTGACTGATGTGGAAAGCCTCCCGCAGGCCCTGACAGGCCTCTGTTCTCTCTGAACCAGCTTTTTACGCTGGTTCAGAGCGTAAGAAAAGTCAGGTTGGCACTTCACCTAGAGCTGTTTGTCTTCACTTCGCGGCTGGGAAGGCCATGAATGAGGTGGGGAAAAGGAATAACCATTTTTCCTCCCAAACTAGTTTTACTACTATTAAAGTTAAGAATCAAGACACCTTCTGCTTCCTTGGGTATATTTCTGAATTAGTAGAATCTCTGGGGACTTTGAGCATTGGACTTTGAGAGTCAAAAAAAGAAAAGAAAAGAAAAAAAGCTGTGATTAATTTGTTGCTTGATAAAATATGGTTCCATTTTATTCCTTTCCTGGATGCATTGCTGAGTTTAGAGGACATAGGCATGCTATGGTTCACAAAGAGCTTTGTTTAATGCCCCACCCAGTCCCCATATGCCTTCAAGACCAGATTCCCTTGTCTCCCCTACAGTACTTAAGTATTGAGAGACCTTGTAAAAAGGCAAGGTGTTACACCCACATTTGCTGAGACTTGAAAAAAAAAAAAAAAGCGTAAGTAAAAGAAACAGTAAATTTTAAGATAGATAGGGCTGAGTCAAAAGCATTAAATAGATTTACAGTCTAATAACATGATGCTAACATGTGAACCTACCTCAGCAATTTTTTCTGAATAGTTGATAAAGGTGACTCAGGAGAAGGGTGACTATTGGAGCAAGTATTAAATGCTGGCAAATCTGTCTTGTTTGGAAAGCAGATACCTTCTAGAATTTTTATTTACAGAGTAACTAACACACACATACACAGATTTTTATTAGAGAAGTTGTAGGCTGACCGAAGAATCATGCATAAAATAGAGAGTTTCCATATACCACCCTATTACTAACAGCTTGCATTAATGTGGTAAATTTGTTACAATTCATGAAAGAACATTTTTGCAATAGCACTATTAATTATAGTCTATCATTTGCAGTAGGGTTCACTGTTTGTGTTGTACAGTCCTATGTTGTTGTTTTTGAATATTTTTGTTGTAGTAACATATACAACCTAAAATTTCCCTTATTTATCACTTTCACATATATATATGTGCCATCACCATCATACATCAACCAAATTTTACAAGCAATCTGAATAGAAACACTGTACAACTTAAGCATTAACTCCTCATTTCCTATCCCATCCCTTCAAACACATATTTTTATGGCTTGTGTTTTTCTCCCAGCACTGTATTTCCTTTGCCATCATAACCTTAATTAACAATAGCGGTTTTTCAGACCACAGTAGTTCTTAGGAATATAACCCCCATAATTGATGAAAGATTATCATATTGCTTTCATATTTGGTAAAAAAAAAATGAAATGAAAAAAGAAGATATTAAAATGACATGATTGAAAATCATGGCCTTTCAAATTCTATTAATTATTTCTTGAAATTTGCCTCAGATATCTAAAAACTGATCAACAACAACCTAAAATTGACTTACCCTTTTCATGTTTTAAGTTCCATGATTAGTGAGCCAGCTGGAGGTACAAACTTAGAAAAGGCCAATAATTTTCAGTTATATTATAAATTTAGTACCTACAAAAATATGTATATAAGGGGTGCAAGTTCAGTGGTAGAATTCTTGCCAGCCATGCGGGAAACCTGGCCCTGTTTGATTCCTGGCCCATGCACTTCTCCATCTCCCCACAAAAGAAAAGAATTCAACAAATGGTGCTGCAATAATGGGATAGTCACATGAAGAAAGAATAAAATGTGACCCCCACCATACAGCATACAAAAAATATGTGTGTGTGTGTGTGTGTGTGTGTGTGTACAACCCTAAGTCTAGCCATTCAAACCTTCACTGAGGGCAGTGGAATAACTCTGTATGTAAGATATGGAAACATGCTGCCCGAAATTTTGGAAGCCTTCTCAGCTCTATCTGTAATTGTTCTATTTACATTTACCAAAAATATTTATAGTTTGCTGTCTTTTCTATGATTGGACCAGTTACACTTACTTATGTAATACGTTTGAATAAAAAGTTTGACTTAAAAAGGATACAGAGTATAGACTTATAATAGAACAGTTAAAAAAAAATCTTAGATTTGTGAGCCCCAAGCCTTGTCCTCCTTCTTACCTTCTTAAATTTCATCAGTGAGATTCCACTAAAGTGGATCAGAATAGATTCAACCCAAGCAGCAGGAGGGTATTCTTCCAATATCCAACACTATAGATGAATTATTTGTTGCCTATTTCAACTAAACATTATGCCACTAGCCTCTTCGATAATTCCAAGTCTAAATTTTCTGATCAACATCGAATGGGCTCTAGGCAGGACCATTCTACTATGAACTTGTGCCAATTTGAAGCTGTTATTTACCCAGAAAAGCCATGTTATTTTAATTCAAATGCAATCTTTGTGGGGGGCAGACCCATTTTTGGAGTAAGAACTTTTTGATAAGTTTGCTTCCATGGTGATGTGGCACACCCAACTGTGGGTGTGACCTTTTGATTAAGTTACTTCCATGGAGTTGTGGCTCTGCCCATTCAAGGTGGGTCCTAATCAGTTTACTGGAGTCCTTAAAAGAGCTTACAGAGAAAGAAAGATCTTAGAGCTGACAGACACAGATGTTTGGAGATGCTGGGAGAGCTGACATGGAGAGCAAAAAAATGAAATCAGAATACAGATATTTAGAGATGTTAAGGGATGAAATCCAGAGTTTGCCCCAGAGAAGCTAAGTGAGGACCCATGGACACTTAGAGCCATTTGAAACTAGAGGCCAGGAGAGAAGGGCAGCAGATGTTACCATGTGCCTTCCCATGTGACAGAGAAGCCCTGGATGCCAGCTGCCTTCCTCTGAGAAGGTATCCTCTTGTTACTGCCTTAATTTGGACATTTTCATGGCCTTAGAACCTTAAACTTGTAACTTAATAAATCACCTTTATAAAAGCCAATCCACTTCTGGTATATTGCTTTCTGGCAGCTTTAGCAAACTGAAACACTTATTACAGTATGGTAGCATCTTGTGATGAAATCAGATGAAAAATGATAAGATTATTAGCTTCTGTTGGCTATTCATTGCCCTTGAACTGAAGGCAAATCTATATAAGCATAATATAGACTTTAGTGGTGGATGCTTATGCAAAACCTGTAACTCAGTGCACAACAATGATTTCCTGACACATATTTCAAATAATGTCAAATACAACTCTAAGCACCCATAATCCTTGGGTATTTTCTTTAAGTTGTCTAGCACTTTCTTAACTTGTATATTTATTTATACTCAGCCCAGTTAATGCTTTAAAAATATTGGCATTGGCTCTTGTGGTTGTTCTATTCACAATATGAAATCATGATGAGGGGAGGATAAATTTGAGTAACTTGAGCAGTAGATGCTGTCAAGGAAGACAGTTTGCTGGGGTTAAAAAAAACACAACAATTTAGGAACCAGGAAATTGATTCTGCCAAGCAGTTCAGTAGCCACAAACAAGTTACTTATTCTTTCTGGTTATCCATTTCCTTATCTGTAAAATGACCCAATTGGGCCAGATAATCTTGACGGTCCCTTCCATACACTGGATATTTGAATATCTGCTGATTCTTAATACTCTGACTTTCTTATAAAGCTCTTCCACATGTGTACTTTATCATTTTATCCTCACGAGAATCCCTGAAGTAGCCAATGTAGGTCTTTAAAGGATAAATAACAGGTTGGTTATCATTTTAGATGTGATAATGAAGATTGAAAGAGATTAGATGGTTTGGCAAAGATTAACTACTGTTAAATGGCAGAACCGAGACATGAACTGAGGCCTTCTGACCCCACCCAATTCCTATGTAAACCATGGAAGGACATGCAGAAGGAAGTATACTTGAATGGAATCATTGATTATATGCACAAATTACTTCTATAAATGATACTTCCTTTAGTTAATCAAACCACACTAAACTCAAGTTAAAGGTAAATAAGAGAAATATAAGTAATAGAAATAACTAGTGCTCTATGGTGACATGCATATGGGGGAAATTATAAGGGATTCAAAGATAACAGCAGAGCTATGGGTTGGTAGATTTGAGGTCACAGTGAGGAGCAAAGTTGTGATTCAGTTATGGCCCCTCCTTCCCAGAAAAGTAGAGATAAGCTATAAGGGCAGCTGGGGAACAAAGCTATGAGGAAAGATGGGGAGTTGGGAAACACTCATTACTTAGCTAGGTGAAAATTATCACAAAAGCTCATAGACTAGAAACATATGAAAGTAATTAACATGAAAAACATATAAATGCACCATGTTGGAAGGAGTGACGATTACGAAAGGATATAAACTTGATGCTAAGATTGCAGTAAAAAATGTTTGTAGCTGCAGAATTATATGCCAAAAGAGTGATAGGGTTTAGGAAATACAATATGAAATGTTAAGGAATGAATGTCCCAGTGTATGGAACTGACTACTAAGTAGTTCAGAAAAAAAAAAAGTATGTATGTACAAAATGTTAAAAATTGATGAAACAGGGTAAAAGTTATATAAGCATTCTTTTTAGCATTTTCATAACTTTTCTATATGTCTGAAATTATTTAAAAATTAAAAGTTAAAAGGAGTAAGCCAAGCTTCAACTGACTTTGTGAAGTGAAATGCTTCAGGATTCTGTACCCCACCAGAAACTTTGAACAACTAATAAGAACTGGCAGAAACATCTTTCTCAAAGCTTGAGAAAATACTTAAAACACTGCAGTAAGAGGGTAAATACCAAATCAAGAAAAAAGGCTACTTAAAGCAGTAGGATCTCATGGCACCCTGGCTGGCCCCTCCTTTCCCCTCACCAGCTCAGCAGGGAGCCAGTGCATGGTCTCAGTGTGCATCTCTGATCCCAGGTCTTCTGTAGGGAGCACAGCAATCCTTGTGCTGGGAACATGAATATCTGGCTCAATCTTGCTGGTGATGACCTGAAAGACTTGTCATCCCAGATCTTGCCCCGAGTATAGAAGGCAGTTCACCAAGCTCTCCTACAGATGCTGTGGGAGAGCAGTCAAGTCATGTTGTCTGGGGCAAAAGATTGCTAGCTGTGAGACATAAGAGGATTATTTCCTAAGGAAGTGGGGACATTAAGGACTTTGTCAATGGGGAAATTCTTAGGGCCACATGTGCATGCTCAGGCCAAGATTCATGTGCAGGATGGATCAGGGAGGCCCCTATGCTTTGGCTTGGAGCTGTTCTCTAAACTTAGTGTATGAATAAGCTCTGAAGAAAAGCACTTGTACAAATCAATATGCAAAGACTGGGTAAAGTGTTTTCATTTTTTCTTATTTTGTTAGCTCCTGGCATTCAAAGAAAGCTCTGTCATAACACTAGCTAGATACAAGCTTAAGGAACAGACACCTCAAAGTCTAAATTATAGCAATAATACCTTAAATTTTAACAGTCCAGTTCTCAACAAAAGAGTATGAAATATGGAAAGAAATAGGAAACCATGGCTCAGGCAAAACAGATTAATGCACTAGAAACTATCAATGAGGAGGACCAGACTTGGGACATTCCAGACAGACTTCTAAAAAAATAGTCCAAAGAGCTAAAGGGAAAAATGGATAAAGAACAAAAGGAAATCAGGAAAACTATAGACAAACACAAAGAGACTATCAATAAAAAGATGGAAATTATGGAAAGGGACCAAACAGCTGAACACCACAGTAATACAAATTAAAAATTCCTTAGAGGAAAAGATCAAAGATGATGGTAGAGACAGAGAAAGTAGGATGGAAGTAGACAGATGAGTATGATTGCTGAATCATTATACGGGTATTTCTTTTAGTCTCCAGTATCTTAGAGCAGATAGAAGTAAAATTGTAACCCATACCAAACTCTGAAATCTGTTCTACAACTAATTGTCGTGTTTGCTTTGAAATTTATTGCTTTTTTGTATGTATGTTATTTTTCACAAAAAAGAAAAAAAAAGTCAATTGTGATGATAAATACACAGTTATATTATGATATTTTTAACCATTGATTGTATACTTTGATTACACATGGTATGTGAAAATATAATACATATCAATAAAAAATGAATGTTAAAAAAAATTCCTCAGAGGGATTCAACTGCAAATTGGAGCTGGCAAAAGAAAGAATCAGAGAACTTGAAGATAAGGCCATTGAAATCATTCAATCTGAGGAGTGGAAAGGAAAAAAATGAAGAAAAATGAACAGACTCTGAGGAACACCATCAAGCACACAGTATACAAATGTGGTGATTCAGAAGGAAAAACAAGAGAAAAGGGGGCAGAGAGAATATTAAAAAATAATGGCTGAAAACTTCCCAAATTTGACAGAGATGTGTATGCATCCAAGATGTTCAACAACCCTCCAAACAGTATAAACCCAAACAGACCCATGTCTCAGAATATTATAATCAAACTGTCAAATGCCAAAATAAAAGAGAATTCTGAAGGTCTCAAGAGAGAAGCAGCATGTTACATATAAGGGAGCCTCAATAAGATTAAATGCTGATTTCTTATTGGAAATCATGGAGGCAAGAAGGCAACACAATGACATATTTAAGAGTGCTAAAAGCAAAAACTTGCTAAACAAGAATTCTATATCCAGAAAAACTGTCTGTCAAAAATGAAGGGAAGATTAATACATTCCCAGAAAAAGGAAGGTGAGGGAGTTTGTCACCACTAGACTGGCTGGCCCTACAAGAGATGCAAAAGAGAGTTCTGATTGTTGAAAGGAAAGGACAATACAATAGATCAAAGCCACATTAAGAGCTAAAGATCTCCAGTGAGGGTAACAACATGGGTAAATGTAAATACTAGTACTATTGTATTTTTGGTTTGTAATGTTATTTTTTACTTTCTTCAGGATCTAAAAGGCAAATGCAGAAAATGTAATGATATATCAGTGGCTTTGTACTCATGAGGTACAAACTTGTACTTTGTGACAAGAACTACATAAAGGTGGGGGGACGGAGGGTATAGGGAACGTAGTTTGTGTATATTATTGAAGTTTAGTTGGCACCAAAGCAAACAAGAGTGGTATAGATTTAGAATGTTAAATTTAAGCCCCATGGCAGCTACAAAGAAAATATCAGAGAATATGCAAGCTCATAGAAACAGAAATTAGACAATAGGTTGCCAGGGGCTAGGGGCAGGGGGAATGGGGGATTAATGAACAATGGATGCAGGGTTTCCAACTGAGAGTGAGGAAAGTTTTTGTAATGGAATGTTCTGAGAGAAGTGCAATATTGCAATATTGTGATGTGATTAATCCCACTGAAATGTACTGAATAGTATGCTTGGATGCTTCGGAATGGTTTTGAGATGGGAAAATTTATATTGAAAGGAAAGAAGAGAAAGAGAGAGAGAAAGAAAAAGAGCGAGAGAGTGAGAGACCGAGCGAGAGAGAGAGAAAGAAAGAGTCTCAAGCCCAGTGACAGAACTGTGGAGATGCAGGGGGATGTGGCATCCTGGGGCAGCACCTTCAAATCTCATCTTATTTGAAGTTGCCCTTAACCACATTTCGCCCTTGATTTGCCAGCCAGCCAATTTCTGCACAAGCCAGAATAGATTCTTTCTGCTTCTTGTTACCACCAGCACAATTATTCTTGATTGGGTTTGGGGGGGTGGGGTTGAGGAGTAAATCCTGTGTCTTAAGAGTATGGAAGATCAATAGAGGTTACAGAGGGAAGGTTATTAGTAATGTTTCTGTACCCAGTACTTGGCCCCATTCTTGCGGCTTATATGCTGAGCTCCTGCCTAAACCATGTTTCTGTGAAGCTCAGCTGAGCTCATGGATGGGACAGTGCTTAGTAATGACAATGAAATAATGCAAGCGAAAGCATTCCTGAATTGTGACAATTAGGCTATGATATATAGTCATTATATTTAAGCTAGAAGTAAGTTAAGATCAGAATTGAAAAAAAATCAAATCAGTAGTTTTGTCTTTTTATAACACAAACACATAATAGAGAGTTTAGCTTTCCTAATTATGATAGATATAATTATCTACTGCATTTTTTTTTCTCTTCCAGTGACTCAGGAAGGATGGCTATTTTGTGAATTCAGGTATATCTCTTAAATTGCACACCAAAGCCTCTTGAAGACCCATTGATTGTTAGTGAAAGTTCTTTCTTCCCCTCTTACTTGGTCAATTTCAAGGCAAGTCTCCTTTCCACTGCTGAAACTATCTTGTTGAAATGCAGAGGCGGATCAGATAAACTTGCCTTCCACAATAATGCAAAGGGTAGACAATGAATTCAAAGACTACTATGTGGAATTCTAAGTGTACCCAACTTGGTGCTCTAGACTTCCAATGTACAGATCTTTCCCCCACCAAACCTCGGAATTATAGGTGCCAACACACTTCACCACTTTCTGCAAGACACAGGGGAGGTGTGGCTGTGGTTGAAGCCAGATGCTGGCTTAGCTACAGAATGCAGTGTAATGAGAAGCCTCCAAATATGGGTGTTCACTGGTGTTAAAGGGAAAACAAAAAATAGCATTCTCACAAGGAACATATCAGTGACAGAACATTTACAAATACCAGATCTTAAGAAATGCTGTTGGGAAGGACGCTTTATGAAACAGAAAAGCATTGAAGAAGCCTTTCTTTCTGAGGCAGGAATATCTATAAACCTGGGAATTAGTTTGTTATTTATTTATTTACATTTATTAGAGAAGTGGGTTTATAGAGCAATCATGCATAATATACACAATTCCCATATGTTACCCTATTATTAACATCTGACACTGATGTGGTCCTATTTATTTATTCTTAAACAGAAAAAAAAAAACCAAATGTATTTGCTGTTTTATTAAGTTTCAGCTAAAATAGTAGTAGTAGTATTTTTCCCTGAGGGTGCCCCCAAAGTTTAAAAATAGAGTCTTCATTTTCATTTGTCATGCCCTAACATGTGCTCTACATTTAAATACAGGCAATTACTGAATATGTCTTTGATGCAGTAAGACAGGTTCTACCTAATTCTCTTCTTTGAATCCACAGGCTTCAGTGAAAAAGAGAAAACCCAAAACCTGTTTATTTGAGCAGTGATCAGGTTAGTCATTGACTATAGGCGTACCCTGCTGCTGACAATTCTTAAATAGTTGTGAAAGCTATATTGGAAGCCATCAGGGAGGCACATATAAGAAGCTTCAAAATATTCCTTAATAAAGACTGAAAAATGAGTGCTGTCAGCTCCATGCCTGCTGCAATGTGCTGGAGTAAAGGCCCAAGAGTGAACCCCCCGGTTACCTTTTGCTGTAGATAGATTTCCAGCCCATGCATTTATCTATTTCTTATCACCTTTCTACCATGTGTGAGAACCAAGTGTACTTGATGGGATTAAATCGACAGTCTGAAAGATGAGGACAGTCAGACCCAGCTCAATTGAATTATTGGTACAACTAACATAATGAGGAAGAAATAACTTAGTATTTCCTGAGCATTTACTCAATAGCAGGTCAGTGTTTCTCCACCCTTAAAGTGCATGTGACTCATGCAGGGGAACTTTTTTACAAAGCCTATTCTGACTCGGCAGACCTTAAGCAAGGCCTGAGATTCTGCATTTTTAACAAGCTCTCCATGGCTGACAGCTGCTGGTCCCCAGTCCACATTTTTGTGTAGCAAGGGCCTACATCCTTAATACTTAATTTAAATTACAATAAATTATTATTTAAATGTATAATAAATTTGGTAGATACAGTATCACATTTTAAAAGACATTGAAGGAGAGGTTAAATAACTACTAAATGAAGAAATCAGAAATTTGTCTAATATCAAAGTTCACTCTTTCCATACCTTAATACAACCCCATAGGAGGAGCAGATGTTTCTTTTCTTCCTTTTTTTCTGTTTTTTCCCTTATTACCTTCCCGTCCTTTCCCTTCCCTACCCTTCCCTTCCCGTTCCCTTCCCTTTCCTCTTTTCATCTCTTCTCTCCTTCTCCTCCCTTCTCCTCTCCTCTCTTTTCTTCCTTTTTCTTTTGTTTTCTCTTTAAAATTTGAGACCAGTATGTCTTCAATATGCCTGATCGTCTGCAGTGTTTGTATAAAATTCATATCCCCAGGCCACACTCCAATCTATTAAATTAGAATTTCTAGATGAGGCATCCAGGAGAATGTGTTTTTAACTGGTACTTAGGCGATCCTTATGACCAGAAAAGTTTAGAAAACAACAATCATCTAGGTCAAACTTTAGTTTTGAAAACTCAAGTAAGGAGCATTGGTGTTCAAAAGATTTATCAGAGAGCTTTGAGAGAACGTCCTCTGCTCGGGCAAAGAATATCTCAGAACCTTTTTAATGTACTTCAATTTCACTGAGAAGGGCTGCTGGTCACAAAGAGTGAACTTCGGTTTCATGAGGTAAGGGATAAGTTTTAACCTGTATCTTATAACAGTGTGCTAAAGTATGGTATCTAATTATGTCACTTTTAATTGTAAGGCGAAAGCAACAACAGCCACAAACTTTTTTTCTCCTCCTTATCAAGTAAATGATCTTTGTCTGCCAGTCTAATTATAGAGCATCTGCATCACTAGAATAAAAGCTCAATGGATAATACCCATATCCAAAGTACATAATTAAATTGTTGACTAGGAACTCTCAATGAGATCAGAGTGAAGGTAATTATTTATCTCTGCTTTGAAAGTGTAACCTTCAGTCAAGGAGACTACCTATACATTTTTCACTATAGGTTGGTAAATAGAGAGCCAAGGAAGCAAACTTTTAAAAGTAAGCATTAATAGCAACACACTTCTTTTAGATATATTTTCTGGCTTTTTCAAAATGCATTTAGTGAACTGCAGTAGTATATAATATTATAAGACATTCTAAGATTGTGATATAGTTGAGTGAGTATACTTACAGATATACATTTTATTGATTAATACATTTTGTTACTAATGGAACTTAATAATTTGATTAATAACCAGAAATCCTTAGATTCTCTTAAATATTTATTTTAAAGAAAATATAATTATATGTAATTTTCAAAGAGAATATTACATTTCCTCCTAAAATTAACAAGTTATTTTGAATATGTTAAAAGGCCTATGATACCCAAATCAACAGGCCAAGCCCTTGATCTTGAGGCTTGCTCTTGTGAAGCTTATGTATATAGTAGAGAAGTTTAGCCTACCTATGGGTATGCCTAAGAGTCACCTCTGGAGGACCTGTTTTGTGCTCAGATGTGGCCTTTCACTCTCTAAGCCCAACTCTGCAAGTGAAACCAATGCCCTCTGTCCCACATGAAACATGAGATCTGGGGTTGAAAGTCTCCTTGGCAGTGTGAGAGATGACCCCCAGGGATGAGGCTGGCCCTGGTACCATGGTATCACAATGCTGTCCTGACCAAAAGGGGGGAAAACTGTAACAAATAAGGTTTCAGTGGCTGACAGAGTTCAAATAGAGTTGAGAGGCTACACTGGAGGTCACTCTTATGCATGTTTCAGTTAGACATTGCTACCTATCATAACTTGCCAACCCCCAACCAAAACCATCCCTTCCAATCCTAAGGAACACCTAGATTCTACAAAAGTTCCATGCACTAGGGTAACTTTCCAGAAACTTACATCCTCCAGATGGGTCTCTGGACCAGATAAGTCCTGAAATGGAGAGGGTCTAACCCTTCCAGAACATCAACTAGTTCCATTCCCCTATCCCATATTATCAACAGCCCGTTCCAACATGAAAAAGTTAGAATGGGCATAGCCCAAATACCCCTAAAGAGTGGGAGAAAGGTCAAAGGTGATGGTGAAGTTATACAGAGAAGTTAGGGTTTAACAAATGAGTATGAGTGCTGAATCATTATACTGATATTTCTTTTAGCCTATAGTACCTTAGAGCAGCTAGAAATAAAAACCTAAAATTGTGGAATTGTAACCCATACCAAATGCTGAAATCTGTTCTACAACTAATTGTTGTGATGTTCTTTGAAATTTATTGCTTTTTTGTGTATATGCTGTTTTTCACAAAAGAAAGAAAAAAAAAGGAGAAGGAGGAGTGTAACAGAGAAGACAGGGTTTAACAAATGAGGGTGACTGCTGAATCATTTTATTGATATTTCATTTGTTCTCCTGTGTCTTGGAGGAGCTAGAAGAAAAAATGAAAAATCATGGAACTGTCACCTGTACCAAACTTTAAAATCTGTTCTATAGCTACATGCTAAAACATACTTGGAAATTTATTGCTTTTTTGTACATAGGTTATATTTCACAATAAAAAAAGTAAAAGGTTTTTTTTTTTTTTTCTTACATGGGCAGGCACCGGGAATCAAACCCAGGTCCTCGGGCATGGCAGGCAAGCATTCTTACCTACTGAGTCACCGTGGCCCGCCCAGTAAAAGGCTTTTATACAGAAACCTCACTATGACATAGTTCACTAAAAGAAGAACATGTTACATGGCAAATAAACCAATAAAAATATACAGATTTTTGGATATGGAGCAATCTGAATTTGAAGCCAAGTTTGGGTCAGTTGCTTAACTTTCTGAGCCTCCATTTCCTCACCTGTAAAGCAGTAACAATTCCTTCCTTGCTAGGTTTATGTATTACACTAAAACTAGATTAATGGGCCAAGACAACGTCAAATATAAAACACATGCATTGTGGGAATCCCAGAGGGAGAAGAGAAAGAGAAAAGGGCAGAAAGACTATTTGAAGAAATAATGGCCAAAATCTAGCCAAAAATGACACAAAGACATGACTCTGCATCCAAGAAACCCAATGAATTCCAAACAGGTTAAACCCAAATAGATCTACTCCAATATATACTACAATAAAAATGTTGAAAGCCAAAAATAGTGACATCTGAAAACAGCAAAAGGGAAGCGATTCATCATCGACACAGGATTATCAATCAATACATTTGTGTTAGTTTCTCATCAGAAACCATGGAGGTGGGACATCATATTTAAAGTAATGAAAAAAAAATGCCATTCAAGAATTCATTATCTAGCATAACTATCTTCAAAAATGAAGAAGAAAAAACAAACCAAAAAAAAAAAAAACAAAAAAAATGAAGAAGAGTTTAAAACATTCCCAGATAAGCAAAAGCTGAGGGCGTTTGTAACCATGAGACCCACCCAATAAGAAATGCTAAAAGGAGTTCTTCAGGTTGAAAGGAAAGGACAGTATAGCAGCTTCGAGTCATATTAGAAAACAAAGATCTCCAGCTAACCACATTGGTACATATAAATGTCAGTACTATTGTGTTTGGGGCATCTAATTCTACTTTTTTTTAATTACTAGATTTAGGATACAATTGCATAAGAAATAATCATTTATGTTATGGGCAGGCAAATTGTAAAGAGATAATCTGTGACAAAAGCAACATAAAGAGAGGGAACAGAGGGGTTTAGAAGCGGAGACTGTGTATGCTATTGAAGTTAAGTTGGTATTTCAACTTAGTTATAGACTTAGGATATTAAATATAAATTCCATGGTAATCACAAAAAACATATTTTTGTGCACAGAGTATGTGATTAATGAATAATACTTCTTATAAAACAGGTTATAATTACTGAACTCCAAGAGGACCTCCTTTAAATCACTCATAAAGTAATCTCAAAGAAGAAGTCCCCCAATACCTGTTTAGCAAAGCTCGTACATATTTACTTCCTCTTTGGCTTACAGTGCAGTTGCATGATATCTATATTTGACTTGTTCAAATTCAACTATGTGCACTTGACCAGAAAGAAAAGAATGGGAAGAGGAAACAAAAACCCCACCAATTTAAAAACATCTAGGCATTTTGGCCCAATACTCCACTCTAGCATAAGCAGAAATGAGAATTGTGAGTCTTTCCCTCAGTTGATATTGCTACTAATGGGCCTCAAAGTATGAGCATCTCACTATTCATAGTATAATTCTAGTATTTTGAGATAAGTAAGTAATGTTGTGCATAATGCCTCTAACATAGAAGCCCACAACTGTATTTTATGTGCTGTTCAATAGTACTCTAGCCAATGCTGGAGGAAAAACTGGCTCTATTGAACTCTTGAGAAATATTATGTTTCTCTCTGAAGTAACAACTTCCTGAGAAATTTTCCAGTACAATTTTCTTATCTTTTTATTTTGAAATAATTTTAGACTTGCAGAAGTTGTAAAAACATTGCAAAATTAGTTCAGAAAGTTCTTTTGTATGCGTTATCCAGTTTCCCTAATATTAACTTATATATATAATATACATGATACATATATTCAACATACATAATATAATTATCAAAACCAGGAGATTAACATTGGTACAAAACTATTAACTAAATTATAGACTTCATACAATTTCACCAGTTTTTCCCCTGCTGGCCTTTTTCTATCCCAAGAGCTGATGCAGGATCCATCTTTCATTCGTTTATTACATCTCCTCAGTCCCCTCCAACCTGTGACAGCTCCTCAGTCTTTGTCTTTTATGTCCTTGAGCTGTGTCTCCTTAAAGTAAAAAAAAAATAACTCTACAATATACTTTTTTGTTTTTCTACAACGTACTTTTAAAAATGTCTTAAACACAGCAAGCAGACTCACCACCCTCCCCTTGTCTACGTGGGACATGACTACCAGAGGTGTGGATCTTCCTGGCAGCGTGGGACAGAAATCCCAGAATGAGCTGAGATTCAGCATCAAGGGATTGAGAAAAACTCTAGGATGAGCTGAGACCCAGCATCAAGGGATTGAGAAAACCTTCTCAACCAAAAGGGGGAAGAGTGAAATGAGACAAAGTGTCAATGGCTGAGAGATTCCAAACAGAGTCGAGAGGTTATCCTGGAGGTTATTCTTATGCATTAAGTAGATATCACCTTGTTATCCAAGATGTAATGGAGAGGCTGGAGGGAACTGCCTGAAAATGTAGAGCTGTGTTCCAGTAGCCATGTTTCTTGAGGATGATTGTATAATGATACAGCTTTCACAATGTGACAGTGTGATTGTGAAAGCCTTGTGTCTGATGCTCCTTTTATCTACCTTGTCAACAGATGAGAGGAACATATGGAATAAAAATAAATAATAGGGGGAACAAATGTTAAAATAGATTTAGTTTGAAATGCTAGTGATCAATGAAAGGGATCAGTAAGGGGTATGGCCTGTAAAAATTTTTTTTTTCTGTTTGTTATATTTTTCTGTTGTCTTTTTATTTCTTTTTCTGAATTGATGCTAATGTTCTGGGAAATGATTATGATGATGAATATGCAACTATGTGATGATATTGTGAATTGCTGAGTGTATGTGTTGGGAATGTTTGTTTCTTGTAATTTTTTTTAATTAATAAAAAATTTTAAAAATAAATAAAAAAAAGAAAAGAAAAGAAAGGAGACCAAAAAAAAAATCTTAAAATAAAAATGTCTTAAGTAGGTATTGATTTCTCAGATAATTCTGTGTAAAACCGAAATCAGCGGATTATTTATTAACTTGTCATTACATAAGTGAATGTAGCAGATGGCATTATTCAGATGAATTTAACTGCCTGAGTGATAACAAAAAGAACAAATATTCTTGTTCTTGGCTGGTTACTATCTTATAGCAGGAGCCATTTCAGAACCTGGCTGAAAATCTATTGGTAGCATTCCATTTCTAATGCCACAGTTCTAACTTTTAAGTATTGATTACCACTGATTTCTTAAGTCTTTCTGGGTTTTATTAAAAAAAATTAAGGGGGGGGCCTTGGTGGCTCAGCAGGCAGAGTTCTCGCCTGCCATGCCAGAGATCTGGGTTCGATTCGTGATGCCTGCTCATGCAAAAAGAAAAAAAAAAAAAGCCAAAGTTGATAGACATGTAAGAATCATCTTACTTAAAAATCTAAAAATACTTATTTAAGGCATGAAGGTTTTAACAATCAGTGTGATCTGTTTAGAGGCAGTATGTACAAACATGTTGTGGTTGTTAGATTCAGTTGTCAACCTGGCCAGGTTAAGGTACGTAATTCTGCTGCTGTGGACATGAGCCAATGGTATGTGAACCACATCTGTTGCTGATTACATCTGTATTTGGCTAGGAAGTGTGCCTCCTATAATGAATGATATTTGATTTAATTGGCTGGTGCTTAAATGAGAGTGCTCAATGTAGCATGGCCCAAGCAGCTCAGCATACCTCATCTCAGCACTCACAGCTCAGTCCAGGCCTTTGGAGATGCAGAAAGAAATCACCCCACAGAAAGTTGTTGGAACCCAGAGGCCTGAGGAGAAGGCCAGCAGAGATCACCCTGTGCCTGCCTTCCCAGGTAAGAAGGAACCTCAGTTGAAAGTTAGCTGCCTTTCCTCTGAAGAACTAATAAAATAAATCCCCTTTTATTAAAAGCCAATCTGTCTGGTGTGTTGCATTCCAGCAGCTAGCAAACTAGAACACATATCTTTCAACTATAAACATTAAATGAGCATTAACTGCACTGATAGGATCTTTTAAGACTTTTGAGGTATGGTGGCAGAAATAGAAATGAAAAGTTGAGACCTAGGAGGTTTAAAAATTTTTAAACATAATTCAAAGGATAATAGTCACCAACTGATGTGGATGTTAACTAACATAAAAAAAGTACAAATTTTCATTCTGCTTTTGAATATCAGCAGCAACATATGAGTATTTCTAGTGGAATATTTTGTTTTTGTTCTTTTGTTTACTGTGGTTTCTTTAGATTTTGTTTTCAATTATTATTATTTTTTTTTAATCTTTATTTTGGATTAAAAATACAGGTTTACAGAAAAGTTGCAAACATGATAGAGTTCTCATATACTCCTCATCCAGTTTCTCTTATTGCTAACATTTTACAATACCACAGTACATTTGACAAAACTAAAAACCCAATGTTGGCACATTTCTTTTTTTTTTAATTTCAAAGTATGGTTTTATTAATGCAGTTTAGGAACAGTGCCATTCATATGCCACCATAATCACAGGAAAATTCATTAGCCAGTGTGTGGCAGAGAGGGAGGGTTGTTTCATTTATGTCATACTGCAAATACCAACTTATGTTTTGCATTTATAAACAACACTGAATAACAGTTTTTTCTTCTGAATTTTTCTTTAAGGCAGATCTTTTTAGCATTGTGTTACTAACATGGTGCAGTGTACTTTTGGCAAATTCAACTGTTTTAGTTTCCTAGTGACAATAACACATATGATCAGGAACTGGCACAGTCCCTCTACCTGACCACCATTTTAAAAACACATATTGTTTATACATATATATATATATACACTACTATATAAAAAAACACATTTTAACAAACTTCACAGCTCATTAAAGCTTCAGTTTACAGTCATCATATGAAAGATTTCTAATATGAACTGTTCATTTAGAAAGAATTCCACACTGGGATTCCAGTGTTTTATATCAGAAATGCAGAATCCTTCTTCAGTGCAATGTCAGACATTTTACCTCTGTTCAGTCATGTTTTTCTTTCAATAGTTTCCTAATTTTACTAATGGATCACTATTTTTGTATGTTTCACTTATTTCCTTTAGTATGTTCTCAGGTAAGGCAGTTTGAGATCTGATAAATAATCACGTGGGCAAAGATGATAAATGAGGTATTCTGCCTCATTTACATATTTAGCAGGTCAACATAATGAAAAGAAATTGCAAGATCGGAACCCTCTACAGAATTATAGTTATAATTCCAGTACCAAAATGTTTTGGGTGGATAACCTTCGATTAAATGGTATTCTGGTACAAAGGGACGGTATCTCTGGAATCCCCTTCTTCTACATTTATAGTTTTCATGCATCTCCCCAGTGCTAAGTCTTCGATGGAGGAACTATGTATACATTTGTCCATTTTAAACGCATCAGCAAATCTCTTCAAGTCTTCCTTGCTCAATACATAATTTATTCCTCCACTGGTGTAGCCCTGCTTTGCATAGGGCTTAAATCTTCTCCCAAAGTGGGGTTTACAGGGTCATATTTTGAAAGACGCCATCTCAAATTGTCTATGTATCATTATCTGCTTTCATAAACCAATAAGCACCTTCTAAATAATGGTCATAAACATACTGAAAAGCTTTTTTTTTCCAGTAGAGTTGGTCTCTGCCTTTGTTATTTTTTTTTTTTAATTTTTGTATGCTGTATGGCGATTTTTCCCTGTGAGTATCCCATTATTGAAGTACCGTTTGTTGAATTTTTTTGTTTGTTTTTGTTTTGCTTGTTTGTTTGTTTTTGGGGACGTGAATGGATTGGGAATCGAACCTGGGTCTCCCGCATGGCGGGTGAGAATTCTACTACCGAACTACCCTTGCATCCCTTGCCTTCTTTGGTTTTTAATCCCACAGCAGAGAAGTCCTTATTTTCTTTCGAACTCATAAATGAAACTTTATTGGCTTGGCCACCGTGGTTCAGCAGGCAGAGTTCTCGCCTGCCACGCGGGAGACGTGGGTTCGATTCCCAGTGCCTGCCCATGCATAAGAAAAAAAAAAAAGAAAGAAACTTCATTACAACGTTGGGCCCTTGTAAGCGTTGACATATTTGGCCTTTTTTCTTCAAATTTTGAGGTCCTGTCACAATCCAGCAAAGAATTTTAACTTTCTGATTGAGTTTTTCCGCGATGTCTGTGTCCTCACCTTTTTGTTGCCTGACATCTGTATTGAAGCCCATCTGTCCTTCTAGAGGATTCTGTCCATTATCATTTGAATGTCTAGCATGAGGATCATTATGAAGAATATTAGGCTGGTTATCACTTTGTTCTTCCAATAAAGTACTAAAATAGCTGCTGAGAATATATTTTTTTTTAAATCCGATTGTTGATCCACAGAGGAAGATTAAAAAATTCAGCCAAAATTTAGAGGCTATTTCGCGAAAGTTTTTCTGACATCAGTGGCGGCTCCCTCTCACCCCTCCTGGGGGGCGGAGAGGGGGACGACACAGGGCGGCGCGGTGGTCGCAGAAATGACTCAGGGCGGCGAGCCCGGGCTGCCTGGTGCCGCCCACATCATTCCCGGGCAGCCACAGCTGCCGGGCGGGCCCTGAGAGCCCTCTGGTACACTTCTAAAAACTAAACTTGAGATTTATTGGGATTTCACCAGTTTTTTCATAGATACTCCTCTTTCTGTTCGGGAATCCAATCTAGGGTGCCACATTGCATTTAGTTGCATTGTCTCCTTAGTCTCTCCTTCAATCTGTGACAGCTCCTCAGTCTTTTTTTGTCTTTCATGACCTTGACATTCTTCATAAGTATTGGTTACTTATTTTTAGATCACCTCTCAGTCTGAGTTTCTTTGAGGTTACTTATGATTAGAATGAGGCTAGGCATTTTTGGTAAGAAAGCCGCAGAAGTGATGCTTCTGAGGGCATTGGATCAGGGTATATGACGTTCACATGGTCACTTGGGTAATTTAGCTCTGCCAGGCTTCTCCAATGGAAATTTGCAAGTCACTATGTCCAGTTCACCTGCAAGGAGGTGGGGGTGGGGAGACTAAGCTCCACCTCCTGGAAGGGGGCAAATCTACATATTTTATTTGGTATTCTTCTGTAAGGAATATTTTTCTGTAGAAGACTTTACAAATATGATATTATTAAGTTATCCAACTCTTTCGCCGATATTGAAATAATGCCATTCATTCATTCTACAATTATTTTTGGCAGATACTAACAATGTACGAGGCACACAAGGTTCCCTGCCCTAATAAAATTCACATTCTGCTAGGAGAGAGAGTAAAAACAAGTAAACAATGCATAGACAAGATCATTACAGCATGGGATAAGTGTTATAAATGATACTTGATGTGACAGGACAGTGTGGCATACTGGGGCCATCAGAGAGGGTGGTTTGGGAAGGTCAGTCTGAGGTGCTGACACTTCATTGAGAACTGGAACAAGTCAATTCTGCAAAAATTCTTCCAAAGTATACAATGGTCTGGAGGCAGAAAATTGTCCCGCAGAACAGAAAGGGGGTTGGTATGGCCTAAGTGTAGGGAACAACGTTAAAAGTGCCATGAAAAGAAACAGAGGAGAGAGGCAAAGCCTGCCCTAGCAGGACCTTGAAAACCATGGCAAGGAAGGAGCTTTGTTTGAATTTCAGTTTAAAGGCAGTAGGAAGCCTTTAAAGGATTCTTAGCAGGACAATGAAATCATATATTGCGTTACTAAAAGATCACTCTGGCTGTTCTGGGGCACGCAGATGGTAATGGGGCACAAACAGCAGCATCAGGGAAAAGTTAGGAAGACATTGCAATAGGCTGAGGCATAGATAGATGCGTGTGGCTCCGGCCTGGACTCAGAGAATGTCAGCACAAATGCAGAGAAGGGGTGGGACTGAAGAATGTTAGAGGTGGAACTGACATGTCTTGATATCGCAGTGTGTTTACATACATTGTTATTGTGTTTTAATTAAGAAAGATAACAGCCTTACAGAATTTTAGGAGGATGGAGTTATCCAAGGGAGGGGTAGAATCAAACTCCCAAAGATGTGTATACAAGGATGTTCATTGCATCATTATTTGTAGCAGAAAAAGATCAGAAACTCATATCCATTGATGTGAAATTGGTAAAATGGCGCATCCATTGAAAAGAATGCAGTAGGTATTTGTTTGCTGAAAAGAAATGGTATTCAGAAGTACTAGTAAAAAAGCATGGTGCACTAAAGTATGCAGAGTGTGATCCCACGCCTGTGAAATAGAAATTATTTTCTTTATGTCTACCCTTATTTTAATCATGTAAGAAAAAGTCTGAGGAATTATATATGTTTCTGTTAAACTTCGGTGTGAAGAGAGGATTATGGGCGAGTTTCACTTTATACTTTATACTTTTATTGCCTTATTAGAATTTCTTAATGGATGAGAATAAATTTTTTAAGTAGAGACACAAGCAGTGCTTTTAGGATTAATCGATTATTTCAATGAAGTCATTGAATTAACTTGAAAATATAAACACCATCAATATAAATATTATTTTCCTGTATGGAGAAGGTATATTAATCTCAAACAAGAAAAATGGAGAAGATTATTGATTAAATTGGAATTATTAACTTTTCCAAGATGATAACACCATCTTGATTCATTTCCTTCAAATTAACATTAAAAACAAATGAATGTACAAAGGTTTTTCTATGTTATTTATTTAGGCAATGCATCTCACAATAGTTTCAGTGATTTGGTAAAGAAATAGATACACAAATTTTTTTGTGAAATACACCTTCTTTGCAAGTTGTGCTTTATGAAAACTGTGGTTCTTTCAGGGCTCTGAGAATATGGATTATTATGTATTATTTCCATTTCTTCTTTATTCCTTTCTATGTTTTCCAAATTTTCCAAAATATTCATGAATTACTTTTGTAGTCAGAAGAGGCTTTTTTAAAACAAAAAGTTATATCATGTTTAAGTGTCTGTAAGTTTAACACAGTGTACCTGATCTGTGTCAATCAGTTTGCACTTTTTACATGGCATCAAGTAGTTCTTTTTCGGTGAATGATTGAAGCTTGAGGACTTTATTTATAAACTGGGGCCAACCGACTTGTGGTATTGTGATCACACTGATCCCCACCTTCCTACAACCAAAATGAGGAGGCAAGTTCCATTGAGCACAAGCTGAGGAGTAACAGTTAAAAGGTCATTAACAAAATGACTATGCAGACTTTTCACCTGCCTTCTATAAAACTAAAAGGAAGTTCAAAGCCAGGAGAAGCTGACTGTTAGAGAAACTCCAGCCTCTTACACCTCCGCTTAGCCCCACCCACACGGTATGCAGCACATACTTTCAGGTTACACAGAGAAAGCTTGAAACTGCAGCTATGGCGTGGATGTGGTGTGGAGAGAGAGAGATAGAGAAAGAGATTGTCACACCACATATCATATATGTGTTAGCTTTCGACTACCAGAAGCCTTTCTGTGTTTTCTGGTTTTAGCTTCTTAGCCTTGTAAGTTATGTTTGACTCATTACCCTTTTGCCCTAGGGGTAACTTATGAGCTCCATAAAAATGCTGACATTTTTCTTAAATCTCTTTTCTAACAAATGTATTCTATTTGCTTTATAGACTTAGAATGTAAATTCCCACAGTGAAAAGCAGTTACATAATTCTTGTCTCCTCTTTCTTTCTCTGAAGATGTCTTTTCTGTAATTAAAAACATGTATCTAAAGACCAATTCTTCATTACAACTAGAGAACCTAAGTTAAGAAAGGGCAGTTGGGAATAGGGTGATGTAACCATTTCTGCCTATGGACTAGGGTGTCCCAACCTCGGCCCTATTGACATTTGGGGCAGGATAATTCTTTTTTGTGAGGAGCCATCCTGTGCACTGTAGGCTGTCCAACATCCCTGACCCCTACCCACAAGAGCCCAGCAGCACAGAGCTCTAGTCTTAAGTTGTAACAACCAAACTGTCTCCAGACATTGCCAAATATTTCTTGGGGAACAAATCGTCCCCATCCAGTGCACTGAGCCAAAGACCTTACAAAACCAAGCCCTGAATACCTCTGACAATTAAAATTGTTCCCTGAGCCTGTCATCAACCCCTCTCTACCTAACTACCCACCAATGTAAAACACTGGCACTCACAATGAAGAATGGCTAGAGTTCTGCCTCTGAATAATTATTGGCCAGTGTGGCCACGAGGAGATAAACAGGCACCGGTACCTGTTTCCCACCTTTCACTGACACACATGCTTACGCTTATCAACTTTAATGTACATAAGTTCATAAGGTGTTGACTTCTGAAGCTCTAAAGTGCCCTCAGTTTCTTTAATCACTGACCATGTTCTGCAGCCCAGTGTTCCCCCATGAATATTGCCTGTATGTTATGAGCTAATTTTATTTAATGAAATGTTTATTCTGCTTTGCAATTATTTTTCTCATTTGGCACTTACTTATATAATTATGAACCAAGCTCAAAATATTTATTTCCTGAAACTATCCTAGATTAGAGCCTATTAATTACAACCAGGAGGAGGGTTTATAGATTTTTAAAAATACCTCCGCTGCCCCCAGGAAAAAACTTAAAGCAAATATTAGCTAATATAAATTTTATTTTTATGCCTCCTAACATATTTGAGCGATGTTTTTTTCCCCACTCCAAGTTGTCTAGTATTTGAAGCACCAAGGAAAATGTGACAGAGAGTTAGTTTCCATTGTGGGAAGAACACAATTAATGAATTCTTCCTTATGGAAAACTCTGAAAAGCACATCTGCCCATTTACTACATTCGTGAAGCTTGGGCAAGGACCTCAGTCTCTCCTAGTCTGTTTCATCTTTGGTAAAATGGGTATGATGATACCTACTGTGGTAGTTAAGTTCAGATGTCAACTTGGCCAGGTGAAGGCACCTAGTTCTGTTGCTGTAAACATGAGCCACTGGTACATGAACCTCATCTGTTGCTTATTACATCTGCGGTCGGCTAGGAGGTGTGCCTGCTGCAATGAATGATGTTTGATTTAATTGGCTGGTGCTTAAATGAGAGAGCTCAACATAGCACAGCCCAAGCAGCTCAGCACACCTCATCTCAGCACTCACAGCTCAGCCCAGGCCTTTGGAAATGCAGAAAGAAATCACCCCAGGGAAAGTTGTTGGAACTCAGAGGCCTGGGGAGAAGGCCAGCAGAGATCACCCTGTGCCTTCCCAGGTAAGAAAGAACCTCAGTTGGAAGTTAGCTGCCTTTCCTCTGAAGAACTAACAAAATAAATGCCCTTTTTTAAAAGCCAATCTGTCTCTGGTGTGTTGCATTTCAGCAGCTAGCAAACTAGAACACCTACCTTCTAAGGGGATTTTACTGAATGAGGTAATCTGTTTCAAGTCTTTAGCCCTGTACTTGTCATGCAAGTGTTTAATAAATGCCTTTTCTATGCATATTCACTTCCCTGCTCCTAGGGCCAGCTAAAAAATTTGCAAGGCCTAGTGTAAAATGAAACTGCAGGGTCCCTTGTGAAAAACTTATTAAAAATCGTAAAATGGCAACACCTGATATGAAGAACAGGGTCCTTATAATCATGTGGCCCAATGTACCAGCACAGGTTGCACACTCATAAAGCTAGCCCTGCTTGTTCCCCAAGGTTTTTCAAGGTTTCCCTCATCTATCTTTCCTCTAAACTAAATGGCACACTTCAAATTTGACAACTGACAGGGAAATAAATGTAACTAAGTAAAGAGAGCTTGATTACACGTGTTGCTTTTCAATGCTGGTTGACTTAAATTCAGGCTGTTGTGTTAGTGAATGCAGGGCCCTTCTGAAGCGGCTGTTTTATCTGCTGTTCTATTTTGGAGGTTTGCTTCATTCCCAATCTGGAAGTATTTAAAAAGAAAGAAAGAAAAAAACACTTTAGTTGACTACAAGTAATTGGACTTTTGATTGGTGGCCTAAGAGGCACTTTATGGTTAAAGAGGCACTTGATTCAAAAGCTCTTTCTCTAGACTTATCAAACAGCATCCTCAAAGAAAGCAGCATAGCTCTAAACCAGTGTCTTAGGTCCTAGATTAAAGACTTTTAGGAAACTGGTCCAGATGTCTAAGAATAAATCACCCAAAGAGGAAGACTTGGCCTCCAAACCACTGAGCTCAGTTCTGTCTGTTATTTCTTACCTTTTATGGATACATCAATACGTACTTGAGAGTTTCTCAAAGTTTTCACATCCTATAGGATAAGAAGTAGAATCACGTAAAAACCAAAATATATGTGCACTAAATATATAGAAAGACAAGGGCAGAGAGGGAATTTCCCAATTTCCTCTGTAGGAGGAAATACACACGCCCTCCCTAACAGAAGGCAAAGAGACCACTTATGAGCATGTACCTATGTGTGGGGCAAGTGTTTCATATACATTGCAATATTAAATGTTTTCTTTCATTCATTATTTTTTCATTAATCTCCAGGCCTTTCTTTTTTAACTAGAGAAAGTAAGGATCATTTATGTAACCTGCCCAGAGTCACACAACTAGCAGCTGGGAGGGTCTGGATTGGAGTTTTTATCTGACACCAAAGCTCTTGTATCAAAATTTTATTCAGTTTTGATGATTAAAAGTTCACAGACTCAATTCTGCAAGCGAAATCATTGCCCTCCCCCTTCATGGGACATGACATCCAGGAATGAAAGTCTCCGCTGGTGGCGTGCGAGATGACCCCCAGGGATGAGCCTGGCCCTGGCACTATGGCATCAACAATGCCAACCTGACCAAAACGGGAAAAGAAGTGTAACAAATAAGGCATCAGTGGCTGACAGAGTTCAAATAGAGTTGAGAAGCTACTCTGGAGTTCACTTTTACGTATGCTTCAGTTAGACATTGCTGCCTATCTTAACTTGCCAAACCCCAACTAAAACCATTCCAGTCAATCCTAAAGAACACATAGGGCATCACATAAGATTCTACAAAGGTAACATGCACTAGGGTAACTTTTCCAGAAACCTACAACCTCCAGATGGGTCTCTGGATCAGACAAGTTCTCAAATGCAGAGGGGCCAACCTCTCCAAAACATCAACTAGTTCCAAATTATCAGCAGTTCCTTTTAATGTGAAAAAGTTAGAATGGACATAGTCCAAATACCCCTAAGGAGTGGGAGAAAGATCTAAGTTGATGATGGACTTACACAGAGGTCAGGTTTAACAAATGTGTGAATGCTGAATCATTATACTATTTCTTTTAGTCTTCAGTATCTTAGAGTACCTAGAAACAAAAATCTAAAAACTATGGAACTGTAACCCATACCAAACTCTATCTGTTCTACAACTAATTGTTGAGATGTACATTGAAATGTATTGCTTTTTTGTATATATGTTATTTTACACACACACACACACACACACACACACAAACAGAAAAAAGAGAGAAGGAAGAGTATAACAGAAAAGATAGGATTTAACAAATGAGTATGACTACTGCAACATTATATTGATATTTCTTTTGGTCTCCAGTGTCTTGGAAGAACTGTAACTCATAACAAACTCTAAAATCTGTCCTATAGCGACTTGTTAAAACAATTTTAAATGTATTACTTTTTTGTATATATATATATATATTTCACAATAAAAAAAGTCAAACAAATATTCAGGGGCTCAATTTGTCATGGTCTCTTTAATACAAACAAAACGCGACAAACTTTAACAACCTTGTTAATCCTATTAGTCCACATGGCTACTCCGCTGGTACTGTAATTTACACGCTTTCCCCCACCGCCAGAACCAGGAGTTGTTCAATATCTGAAGGTTAGCAACTTTTTAACAGTTGATCCGGAGAACCAGCTGGTCTCAGAGCACAGATAAAAACTTTAAATTCGTGGTTTTGGCCTAACTCCTAAGACCCTTAGGAGTTAATTAAAAATACGTAGTTTGTAGTTTCAATCCCTGGCGGCCGGGCTCGCTCCAGTCGGCGGGAGAGAAGTCCAGCACGTGGGTACGGACAATTCGCAGACCGGCAGGTCACTCCGGGTAACCGGCCGGTCGGCCGTGATTGCGCAGGCGCCACTTCCGGGTCGTTTGGGGGTGGTCGGCGCGGTTTCCCAGGAGACCGGGCGGAAGCGGCCGGAAGCTGCTGTGCGGTTGGCGGCAGCGGGGATGGAGAGAATGGGGGTGGAGCCCGAGGAGGAAGGAGGCCGAGACGAGGAGGAGGACGCGGCCCTGAGCATGGACGCCGGGGCGACAGGCAGTCCCCTGGGAGCGCCGGGGCCTCAGGAGCCTAGCGGCCCGCCTCGGTGTAAATAGGAGGGGCGGGAGGGCCGGGGAGGGGGTAGGAGGGCGGGCGCTGGGTGAGGTGGCTGGTGGGGCGCGGCCGCCCCGCCTTGCTCAGCTCCTTTGGTCTTCTCGTCGTCACCAAGCGGTGCCCAGACCAAGTCGGGGTGATGGGGCTGCCTTTCGCTGCCTAGGGTTTCGCTGCTATAATCCCCGAGAAGGATGGCTTCGCCCAGTATGAGCCGGGTGGGGCGCACAACTTGTTAACCGGGGTTATATATACTTTACTCCCCACTCCTGTGGGGATAAAACAAGCCCTCACTCAGCCATCCAAACTAAAACTGAAGATTTCCGGATGGTTCTTGGTTGGAGAAATTAAGATCTTTGCGGCGTTTGGGTCTCCGCCTTAGGGAGGCAAGGGATGGGATGACCCGGGGTTGAGACAGAGGAGGAGGTACCTCCGGGTACAACTCCAGGGCTTGGAGGGAAAAAAAACTGAACTCCCTTCCTTTGTCTTGTTTTTAAATTTTGTATTTTGGAATAATTTTAGATTTACAGGAAAGTCGCAGTGATAGATTCCCCTAATGTTAATATCATATATCGCCATGGTACATTTATTTATTTAATAAACCGCAGACTTTATTTAGAGTTCACCAGTTTTTCCATTAATGTTCTGTTTCTGTTCCAGGATCCAAACCAGAACACCGCACTGTATTTAGTCTCCCTTGTTTTAGCTGGTATAAAGAACAGTAATCAACTTTCTCTTTTCCCCTGACTCCTCCCAATGACCAGCTACTTTATAAAATCTACGGATTATTTATTCATTCTTTCAATTTAGCGGATATTATTTGTAGTCTACTATATGCCAGGCACTGTTCTAGACACTGGGGGTTCAGCACTGTGCCAGATAAGTTCTGTCATATGGGAGCTAAAAATGACACCCACTGAAACCCATAGATTCTATGGTGTGCCATTTGGTGTTTCAGATCTTTTTTTAAATTAAAGACATGCCCCTTAAAATAATTTTTAAGTCAGTTGAAACCTTTGTTTCTCTTTCAATTTACTTTAAACAAATTTCCAAATATGGTGTTAGCTTTTGCATTATTCTTTAGGATCAAGAATTTTTTTCATCAAATTTACTACTGTCCTGAGAAAAATGCAGGGCAAAAAAAAAAAGAAAAAGCCAAGTGACCAAGTCTGAAGATCCTACTGAAGATGATGTTTGTAATTTTTAGGTGCTCTGACACATAATAAATCTGAGAAAAAAAGTTTTAAAACTATTATACCTTCTCTTATTTGTCACTTGCCATGCTTTATGGACCTGTCAATTGCTCAGCAATGATAAGCTCTGAATTTTTTTTTGTTTTTTTTTGCATATTGTATAGCAGTACATCATCAAGTGGTGTCAACAGGAAGTTCGTCATCCAGAGTCATAGTACACGTGGATTTGGATTGCTTTTATGCCCAAGTAGAAATGATCTCAAATCCAGAACTAAAGGGCAAGCCTTTAGGTAATTCTGGATGTCGATATTTTCATTATATAATGATAGGATATATGTTGATATGTATGTTTATTTTAATCTGATTTATTAACTGCATTAATAAAAATTTTGGAAGCAGTTCTTAAAGTTTATTTTTAAAAGTAATCTTTTCTTCATTATTAGGTATAAACTGTATGAGCCGTATTTAATAAATGGTGAATTTGAGACACGTTGTGTAGCCAAATGAACGAAAAGCCCAGAATAAATTTTTAGTGATCTGTTCTGTTGAGTGGCTTAGGTCTCTATGCAGATTTCTTTTTCCCAATTAGTTTGAAATTTTACAAACCTCATATCTCAAAAACAACCTCTGATTACTTTTTTGATGGAAATTTTTATTTTCCCCTTTTTGAAATTAACTTGTCAATTGTAAATTCTGACAAAATAGTTGGATTTTGAACAGAACCCTAAGTATCAATTCATTTAGCAGAAGCGTTCATGAAAGTAAGCATCTTTTAAAATAAAAGGCAAAGAAAATTATACATTGTTTGCTTATTGAAATGGGGCATTGAACATTTTTATTCATAGCTTAAACTGAGAAGCAGAGATTTTCTTTAATGCATGAGGAACGATCTTTTAGTGGAAGTGTAGAGAATTTTGGTTCACTTGCTGCTGCTACCTTTTTGTTCCTAGTTTGGTTTTGATAAATTCCAATCCAGCCCAGCCTAGTTGATTGCTAAAGAACAATTGGGTGCCTAGTTTCTGGTATGCCAAGGTAAATTTAGGATCATTAAACCAGTTAGGATTAAGATACCTATGCTTTATCCTAAAGCCGTTTTTAAGTAGTGGCATTGTATCTCAAGGTACTCTATAGATAATGCAAATTATTTTAGCAATTTTACAGTACCAATAACAAATTTTTTGTAGATTGTAGGTGATCAGACTTTCATCATTTTTGATTGGGAGGAGGCTCATAATGTCTCCTCATGATCTAATCTTTTCTGCAAATTATGAAGAACAAATTCAGTGATTAGGACATTTGTAAGGGGATGATCCCTAACGATCACTATAGGTTGACATTTGTAACAGAACGTTCCTTTATATCCACTGGCAAGTTACTCAGAAGAATAGCAATCAGTCTGTTCTCATTTTTTTTTTTTTTTGGTAAAATGAGTCCTACAGTTCTATAAGGCAATAAAGATTAATCTGAATTTATGTTGTCAGGAAGAATCTTTGATTTGTCTGTTAGTACTGAGGACTCAATAGGGATTTATGGTAATTTTTCGTTAAATTTAAAAAATATACACAGATTGCCTTTTGGATATAATTGGTCCATCTTCTAATATAATTCTTATATTTGGTACTTTATTGTTTAAAAACTTTCCCAAGTAGGTGAAACAACCAAAGATTAAAAATGGAGTACAGAAAGTAATATAATATGTTGGTGTCTAATAATCCGTAAGTAGCAGATAACTTGAAAACCTCTGTTCCTGCTTTATAGGACATTGATGAATTGGGGCTATATATTTTTTTTTAACTGAGATAGGATATTTTATTCTTGTCAAAAGATTGCATTACAATTTATGTAATTATAATGTGAAATGCAGTACATTGTATTTTAAGATGTTTCTTCAATCCTGCTCAGTTTTTTCATAAAACAGGTTGTTTTTATAGGAGTTCAGCAGAAATATTTGGTGGTTACCTGCAACTATGAAGCCAGGAAACTTGGAATTAAGAAGCTTATGAGTGTCAGAGATGCAAAAGAAAAGTGTCCACAGCTGGTATTAGTTAATGGAGAAGATTTGACCCGTTACAGAGAGATGTCATATAAGGTTACAGGTACAAATTATAGGCAGTATAACTTAGCATTAATTTTTACACAGAATGTATATTCATGACATGAATCTTTTAATAAATGTAAAATGCCACAATTCAGTTCCTAGTTAGTGATAACTTCTTGAGTCTGGTCCCAGTTTTGGGGAAAAAATATGTGAGGGTGACTTTATATGTTGTTAGAAATACTGACAAGAAAATGTATAGTTGGAAGTATTTTGAACTCTGTTCTAACTGGTATTTATATAAATATCATTAAAAAAAATGGAAAATGAAATTTAAAAGAAAATGGGAGATGTATTATAAAGAAAGCCAATTACAATTGAATTTTGAAGTCCAAGTTTAATGAATTTTGAAGAAATTTGCTTTTCTCTTATACATTAATGATAGTAGGAGAGGCTTCTGTAATGTTTGATTACCTAAAAACTGATTTGTTAAACTGTTAATAAAAATAATGGATATATTAATTTTTTCCTGAAAGAAAGCCGAGAAAAATGGACAAAGGATATGCACTGTCAACTTACAATAAGCGCAAACCCAAAGGTCCAGTAATTATATGGAATTATTATGTGGGGAAAAAAAAAGTTCAAATTCATTCCTAGCTAAGGGATGTGAGAAAGATTTTATATTTTTTGTATTTATCATATTTGTAAAAAAGTAAAGGATGTGAGAAAAAAGTAGAAACATGAAGGATTTATAAGCTTTTTAAAAAGCAGTCTAGAAGTGCTTATTAAATTTAAAGATAAGCATCTTCTTCAACCCAGAAATCCCACTGCTGGAAATTTATCAAATAGAAATAAAATCATAAGTATATAAGGACATATGTGCAAAGATGTTTGTTTTAGCATGGTTCGTAATTGGCAAAAATATGGAATGAAAGCAAATGCTTGTCATTAGGAAATTGGCTAAATAAACTAAGACTTTATGTAGTGGAATATTATGCAGCCATTAAAAAAGAAAGGTTTGAAGCTATACTGTTTGATTCAGAGATATGCCTTGTGGCTGAGTGAGTTAAAGGTAATATGTAAAATCCTGTGTGTCATATTTTCCTTTATTTGTAAAATGATGCCTCTTATTCTATATATGAATAAGAATAAAAACATAAGAGGATGTATACCACCTTTTTATTTTTCCTTTTTATCGCTGGTTAACTTATGGAAGGGAAGAGACAGTGCTGAAATGGGAGGAAAAGGGAAGCCAAACAGATAATAAAAGACTATTCTTCCCAAATAATCACATATGCATTTATGCAAAATATTATTTATCTGGATATTAAAGAGTTAATTTTTAATGTACAGAGAAGTGATTATGTAATACATGAAGTTCTTCATCTTGCCTTTGTACTTGATGGTCTTTCATATCATTTGTAGAACTCTTCTTTTAAATTCCTGGATGTTATCCCTCTGTATTGTTGTTCCGTATTTACTTAACCAGTCCATTAGTCATGTGATAGTAGTTCCAATTTATGCCTCTTGTCCTTACATAATTATTTTTTTTATTTATTTTTTATTATCAAACCAAAACAAAATGTAACATGAACATTCTTAACTTACAAACATCCTGTGCATGGTGTACAATCAGTGGCTCACAATATCATCACATAGTGGTATATTCATCACCATAATAATTTTTTAGAACATTTGCATCACTCCAGAAAAAGAAATAAAAAGAAAAAACTCACACATGCCGTACCCCTTATCCCTCCCTTTCATTGACCACTAGTATTTCCATCTACTCGGTATATTTTAAACTTTGTTCCCCCTATTTTTTTTCTATACCCCTTAACATTCCCTTTCATTGTTCACTAGTATTTCAGTCTACTCAATTTATTTTAATATTTATTCCCCATTATTTATTTATTTTCAGTTCATATTTTTTTACTCATCTGTCAATATAGGTAAAGGGAGCATCAGACACAAGGTTTTCACAATCACATAGTCACATTGCGAAAGCTCTGTCGTTATACTTTCATCTTCAAAAAACATGGCCATGGGAAACAGCTCTACAGTTTCAGGCACTTCCCTCTAACCTCTCTAGTACACCTTAAACTAAAAAGGGAATATCTGTAAAATGCATAAAAATAACCTCCAGGATAACCTCTTGACTCTGTTTGAAATCTCTCGGCCATTGACACTTTATTTTGTCTCATTTCTCTCTTCCCTGTTTTGGTTGAGAAGGTTCTCAATCCCTTGATTCTGAGTCCCAGCTCATTCTAGGATTTCTATCCCATGTTGCCAGGGAGGTTTGTACCCCTGGGAGTCATGTCCCACGTGGAGAGGGGGAGGGCGGTGTGTTTGCTTGCCGTGTTTGCTGAGAGAGAGAGATAGGCCACGTCTGAGCAACAAAAGAGGTTCTCTGGGGATGACTCTTAGGCCTACTTTTAAGTAGATTTAGTCTATCCTTTGAGGGAATACGTTTCATATGAACAAACCCCAAGATTGAGGGCTCGGCCTGTTGATTTGGTTATCCTCACTGCTTGTGAAAATATCAGAAATTCTGTAAATGGGGAAGTTGAATTTTCCCCTTCTCACCGTTCCCCCAACAGGACTTTGCAAATACTTTTTCACTGTTCAAATCAATCGTCTATCTTTCCTTCTGGTTTCATTTGTACCCCCAGCTGTCCTCCCTCTATCATTCTCACATTCAGCTTCATTGAGTGTACTAACATTATTGTGCTATCCATTTCTGAATTTTTACAATCAGTCCTGTTGCACAATCTGTATGCCTTCCACTCCAATGACCTAAAATCTACCCTATTTTTATCTCCTGATGGCCTCTGTTCTTAACTGAAATTCTCCAAGTTCATTCATGAATGTTAGTTCATATCAGTGAGACCATGCAGTATTTGTTTTTATTTCTGGCTAATCTCACTCAGCATAATATCCTCAAGGTCCATCCGTTTGTTGTTACATTCTTCATAACTTTATTCTTACAACTGCATAATATTCCATCATATGTATATACCACAGCTTGTTTAGCTACTCCTCTGTTGATGGACATTTGGGCTGTTTCCATCTCTTGGCAACTGTAAATAATGCTGGTGTAAACATTGGTGTGCAACTGTCCGTTTGCGTTTTTGCCCTCATGTCCTCTGAATAGATACCTAGGAATGGTATTGCTGAATCATATGGCAATTCTATACTTAGCTTCCTGAGGAACTGCCAAACTACCTTCCACAGCAGTGGTACCATTTTACATTCCCACAAAGTGTGCCTCTTTCTCCACATCCTCTCCAGCATTTGTCATTTTCTGTTTTATTGATAATGACCATTATCATTGGGTATGAGATGATATATCATTGTGGTTTGTATTTGCATTTCCCTAATAACCAGGGAAATTGATCATCTTTTCATGTGCCTTTTAGCCATTTGTATTTCCTCTTCTGAGACATGTCTGTTCATGTGTTTGCCCATTTTGTAATTGGTTTATTTGTCTTTGCTGTTGAGTTGAACAATCTCTTTATATATTCTGGATACTAGACCCTTATCTGATAGATTGTTTCCAAATATTGTCTCCCATTGTATAGGGTGTCTTTTTACTTTCTTGACAAAGTTCTTTGATGCACAAAAGTGTTTAGTTTTGAGGAGTTCCTATTTATCTATTTCTTTCTTCAGTACTCCTGCTTTGGGTGTAAGATCTAGGAAACCCTTACATAATTATTGTAATTCTTTAACTCAACATTGTCTTATTTTGGATGATAAATTGTATCATCTCCTTGCATAATGATGGGCTGTTAAATCTGTTACTAATTTTAAACATATATCCTGTGGTGAATATTTTCATAAAGAAATTTGGCATACTTTTATAGATATATCCATAAGTTAATTTCTTAGAGATCACTTGCTAGATCAGTGGTGATTTGGATTTAAAATTTTGATGATCGATATATGTTGCATTTGAAGTTATACTACAGTACTTGCTAGCATTAAAAGTAATTTGCTTTTCTGCTTAGTATGTAAAACCTTGTCTTCTGTTTTTCTTATGTAGTATTGTTTTGATAAATTAGCATGTATGAGCTTGTTAGATACTCTCAGACTGTAAAGATTTTGCCTGATAGGTGAAAAATAGTAAATCATTGTTTGACTTATATCTCTATGTGAGGTTGAAGATGTTTCCATATATTTTTGGTCATTTTGTATTTATGTAAATTTTTTTCCTATTCATTTGGGCCTATTTTTCATTTGTATTGTTCATATTTATCAAATTGGTTTGTGTCATTTTTTTTTGGTAGTTAAAATTAGCTCTTTGAAGGCCAGGAGTTGGAAGTATTTTTCCACTTTATCTCTTGCCTTATTAAATCTTTTTATGGTGTCAGATTTATCAGTCTTTCCTTTTTTGATTTCTGGGTCACTGTAACTTTTCACAGTGAAAATATGCTGGAAATTCTGTGAGTAATTCTGGTTTTTTATATTGGTTCTTAATTTATAAAATTATCTTGAAAGAATTAGTATACCAGTGTAATATCCAGATGTATTTTAAGCATGGTTTGTGCATTGATAAAAAGTTATGGTAATTTTGATTGTGGTGTTTTTATGAATTGAAATAGAAACATAGACTATATAGACTACTGTATGATTATCTGGCTTGTTCATCATCTATAACCTTATTGTATATTTCATATTTCATTTTACAATACATATTTTTATGTCTAGATTATATTTTTTGTAATTACTCCTCTCTGTGGGCCTTCCATAGTTATATTTAATAAATGCATCTTGTTTATGAAGTTTACAGCAAACACATAAAAGTTAAGTTTAGGAATAGGATAGTTCAGTAATTTGTCCCTGTTACATAGTAATAGAACCAATGTAATCAGTCAGTACTTAATGATATACTGGCTTTATGTGTGATGCTGTAATTAACTTGCTTTTGGGCCTAGTACTTAAAATGTTGTCCTGTGTTTTCCTTATGTTGTATTCTTTTTTTTTTATTAATTAAAAAAAATTAACAAAACATTTAGAAATCATTCCATTCTACATGTACAATCAGTAATTCTTAATATCGTCACATAGTTGCATATTCATCATTTCTTAGTACATTTGCATCGATTTAGAAAAAGAAATAAAAAGACAACAGAATAAGAATTAAAATGATAATAGAGAGAAAAAAACCTATACCTCACATGCAGCTTCATTCAATGTTTTAACATAATTGCATTACAATTAGGTAGTATTGTGGTGTCCATTTCTGAGTTTTTATATCCAGTCCTGTTGCACAGTCTGTATCCCTTCAGCTCCAATTACCCCTTCTCTTTTTTTTTTTTTAATTAACAGAAAAAAAGAAATTAACCCAACATTTAGAAATCATACCATTCTACATATGCAATCAGTAATTCTTAACATCATCACATAGATGCATGATCATCGTTTCTTAGTACATTTGCATCGGTTTAGAAGAACTAGCAACACAACCGAAAAAGATATAGAATGTTAATATAGAGAAAAAAATAAAAGTAATAATAGTAAAAACAAAACAAAACAAAACAAAAACCTATAGCTCAGATGCAGCTACATTCAGTGTTTTAACATGATTACTTTACAATTAGGTATTATTGTGCTGTCCATTTTTGAGTTTTTGTATCTAGTCCTGTTACACAGTCTGTATCCCTTCAGCTCCAATTGCCCATTATCTTACCCTGTTTCTACCTCCTGCTGGACTCTGTTACCAATGACATATTCCAAATTTATTCTCGAATGTCCGTTCACATCAGTGGGACCATACAGTATTTGTCCTTTAGTTTTTGGCTAGACTCACTCAGCATAATGTTCTCTAGGTCCATCCATGTTATTACATGCTTCATAAGTTTGTCCTGTCTTAAAGCTGCATAATATTCCATCGTATGTATATACCACAGTTTCTTTAGCCACTCTTCCGTTGATGGAGATTTTGGCTGTTTCCATCTCTTTGCAATTGTAAATAACGCTGCTATAAACATTGGTGTGCAAATGTCCATTTGTGTCTTTGCCCTTAAGTCCTTTGAGTAGATTCCCAGCAATGGTATTGCTGGGTCGTATGGCAATTCTATATTCAGCTTTTTGAGGAACCGCCAAACTGCCTTCCACAGTGGTTGCACCGTTTGACATTCCCACCAACAGTGGATAAGTGTGCCTCTTTCTCTGCATCCTCTCCAGCTGTTGTATTCTTTTGATAAACTGCTTTATTTTCTACATGTTGCTCTTGAATATCAGATACATACTTTTGAAAATAATTTAGAAATTGATGAGGGAAATATAAAAGAATCCTTATATGTTATCGCACACATTATCAGTCTCTCCTCAGAGGAGAGAATGGTATTCTCTAGGTAGCTATAAGATCACAAGTGGTGTCACAAAATCACATTATCTTTCTTAATGACTATTCTCTGATATTATAAATGTTGGCATCAGTAAAACAAAGCATTTTTTGTATTTGTGTAAGAAAGTAATCTATGTGGAATGGATAATCCTTTTATTTTTGAACCTTCCAATTATAGGACCTTAAGAATCTATGCATTTTTCCTATGCTGAAACTAATCATTTCTTTGCTATAATTCAGGGGTTAATCAATAGGAAGTGATTCAGGGGAAAGAGAAAAATTGCTCCCAGTGATTTCAAAGTTGTTATTAATCTTCATCCTAATATATAAAATTGGTAGTGCTTTCAGTTTTATTTCAGATTTTAGTTCAATTTAGAAATCATTGACTCAGGGACTAGATATTGTGCTTGGATGCCGAGCATTCAACTATATGTAAGTCGTGGTCCATCTCTGCCTCATGACTCTTAAGGAATATGCTTGGAGATAATCAAAAAACTGTATTGTAGGTTAAATGACTTTTCTGTTTGGCTCAATAAAATTTGGATTTTTAAAATTTTGCCTTTTTAAACTCTTGTGGAAAAATCAACTATATTTGTACTTATTTTGACTTTTTGAAGCAGACTATATTTTGTGACACTGCTTCAGGATCATAATTAACACCAAGCATCAATTGTATAATGTACCTCAGATATAGAAATGATAGGTGTAGAAGATTGAGCCAAATAAATTGCTTTAACTGCCTTGGGAATTTAATTTTTGGACTTTTTTTGGGGGGGGGGGATTGTTACCTCTACTCAAAATATGGTAAAGAAAAACATCCCAGTTAACTGAAGGTTTTATTATCTTGTGAAACTTTGGATTTATGTGAATCCTTTAACAAGATATCTGATGTATTTTTTGTTATTCTTCATTTTATTTTATTATAGTAACATATATAACAGATATAAAAAAAACCTTTTTTTCATTTTAACCATTTTTAAGTGTACAATTCAGAGGTATTACATTCACCATGATGCACTAACTTTACCACTATCCATTACTGAATTTTTCATAACTTCAACCTCAAACAGAAATTTTGTGCTCATTAAACAATAACTCCCCATTCCTTCCTACCCCCAGCCTTTGATAACCTCTAAGTCACTTTCTGTTTCTATGAATTTGCTTATTCTAGATATTTTTGTATAAGTAGAATCGTATAATATTTGTCCTTTTGTGTCTGGCTTATTTCACTTAGTGAAATGTTTTCAGGTCTCATCCTTTTGTGTCATGTTTTAGAACTTCATTCCTTTTTTTTTTTTTAACATGGGCAGGTACCAGGAATAAAACCTGGTCTGGCCTGGCAGGCGAGAATTCCGCCTGCTGAGCCACCTTTGCACCGGCCTTCATTCCTTTTTATGGCTGAATAATATTCCATTCTATGGATTTAATACCCCATTTTGTTTATCTATTCATCTGTTAATGGACACTTGGGTTTCCTCCACTTTTGGCTATTGTGAATGATGTTGCTGTAAACATTGGTGTACAAGTATCTATTTGAGTTCCTGTTTTCTCTCTTTGGGAAAAAAGTGGAATTACCGAGTCATATGGTAATTTTATGGTTGATTTTTTTGAGAAACTACCAAACTGTCACAGTGGCTACACCATTTTACATTCCCACTGACAGCGTATGAGGGTTTCAATTTCTCCACATCCTCACCACCACTTGCCAGTTTCCATTTTAAAGAATAGCCCTGGGTTCAGTTTCCAGAGCCTGCCCATACAAAAAGAAAAGTATAGACCTGATGTATTTTTTTAAGCCCAGAATAGTTAAGTCTATTCCAGTTCTATTTTGGTTACGTTTGTGTCTCCAATATTATTTCAATTTAGAGTTATTGGAAGAATTTAGCCCAGTTGTTGAGAGACTTGGATTTGATGAAAATTTTGTGGATCTAAGTGAAATGGTTAAGAAGAGACTACAACAGCTTCAAAGTGATGAACATTCTCTAGTCACTGTGTCAGGTCACGTATATAATAATCAGTGTGAGTGAGCTCTTTCTATTTTCTATTTAGTAACTAAAAGTACATACATATTTTATTGTTCAGTGATTTGGCTGTATTATTCTGAAAGTTTTGTGACTTGATGGTATAGCTATATTTAGTAATATGTCTGGGATAACTAAAACTAAGTATTGCTTTTCCTTATTAAATTTGCAGATAATTAGATTTTTATTATACTATTATCTATAGTACACAATTTACATTAGGGTTCACCATTTATGGGTTTTTTAAAAAAATTTTCATTCTGGTAACATATATACCACCTAAAGTTTCCCATTTTAACCACTTTCAAATTCACAATTTAGTAGTGTTAATTACATTCACAATGTTGTGCTACCTTACCACCATCTATTACCCAAACTTTTTCCGTCAACCCAAACAGAAACTCCATTAATAACTGGTACATTCCTTACCTGGCCCATAGTAACCTGTATTCTAGTTTTTGGCTATATATTTGCATATTCTAATTAAGAAAATGAGATTTTGATGATATGTAGCTCAATGCTCTGTGCAGTTTTCATTGCTGGTACAGTCCACCTGTTACTATTTTTAAGCACCAAAGCTCTTTAAGTTACTGGCTGTAAAAAAAAAATGGCTGTTTGCTCTAGGGAATAAATTTCAATCCTACTCTTACTCCTCCTAAAACTGTCTGTAAGCAAAATTCTGAAGTAGGCTAAATTTGCCTGTTACCCCTCTTTAATTTGTTCTCTTCTACTCCCCTGAGGCCTTAAGATCCTCATGTTATTTTTTTCCAAGTTGTCCTTTGGAATCTCGGCCAGGCCTACCTCCCCTGTTGCTGTGTCTTCCCTAAGCTCCTATTTAATCAATTCAAAAAGTTTTGCCAACATTAAGCAAGAAAGCAAGTGTTCATCTTCACATATTAAGGTGTAAATGACTGATGGTGTTTCCTGGGATAATTGTATTTAAAAATAGAATGCAATAAGCCCCAATGAATATCTGGACTTTTAGACATCTTGTGACTCTGCTGGTTACTCCCATGTCATACCCCTTAGAAGATAAGCTACTCTGCTTTTTTGTAAGATTTGCCCTGATCCTATTGCTTTTAGGGCTCAGCATATGTTTCCTCTTTTGCCCCTTCTTTGAGAGCTGGTGATCAATCTCTACCTCTTTGGGTTAAAGAAGAAAAGGTATAGAGTTGCACTTCTCTTGTAGATGAAGACATGAAGCTTTTCATGTGCTTTTTGTAACTATGCTTTTTCGTCCCTTACAAATTTGTTTTCAAGTAAACTCAGATTTTATTGCTTAAAATAGATTACAGAGGGCTAGGTTTTATATCCTAAAAAGAAAATGTCCAATTGTTTATGAATTCCTCCTCCCTGCGAGATTTTATCTGAAGTTTTTTCAAACCTGGAGAAGTTGAGGAAATAGAAGTATGAATACCCATTATGCACTTCCTGTAGATCTACAAGTTTTTATCACTGCCACATTTGCTTTCTGTCACTACCTATTGATTGAATGATGAGCATTTGAAAGTATATTGCGGACATCAAAATACTTCATCCTCAAGTACTTCTATCTAACATGAGTCTCATGATATGGTTAGTCTTACAATTCTAGTAGCATTGGCACACCTAAGAACATTTGTTCTTATATAGTTTCCCTACTCCCATTCTACTTCTTATAAAAGATCTCTTAAATACTTAGTGTTTTCAGTAGTATATATGGCTAGTACATAAAGTTTAGATTTAGGTCTTTTAAGGTATAATGGTTTCTTATTATATAACAATATTTTTATGTTTACTTGCGGGTAAATATAAGTAAAAATTTTACTATTGATATTAGGAATTTTTTTAGAAGAGCACTTTTCATAATCTGCTAATCATTAAGTACTTCCATTATGCATTTACTATCAGTAGGCCCTTATAATTCACTTTTATTTGTTTACAGTGTTTCTGTGAAGGAGATTAGTCAAGTGGTTAGTAGTATGGTGGTGGTAGTGCAGTGAATATAGGCTTTTGTGAAAAGAAAAATAAAGAGAAAATAAAATGTTTTATTGTGACATTTAATGACATTCACTATTTTTATAGCTATAAACCTACATGATATTTTGCACATCAGACTACTTATTGGATCTCAGATTGCGGCAGAGATGCGGGAAGCCATATATAATCAGCTGGGTCTTACTGGCTGTGCTGGAGTGGCTTCTAACAAACTATTGGCAAAATTAGTTTCTGGCATCTTTAAACCAAACCAACAAACAGTTTTATTACCTGAAAGTTGTCAACATCTCATTCATAGTTTGAACCACATAAAGGAAATGCCTGGTAAGACATATATTTGGAAAAAAAAAAAAAATATATATATATATGTATGTTGTTTTTATTGTATTTCTTTAATTTAAAAAATTATAGATGCGATTATAATTAATTCTTAGAGTGTATGTTTGGCTCTTCAAGAAAATAAAAGTATTATGGAGTGACTCTGTGTTAGGAAATAAGTGGAAGTATTTTTGTAGTTTTATCTACTTTCTTATAGTTACAATATGATTATAAAAATTATAACCTGGAAACAAGGTATTTTATTCATTTCCAGTTCCTGGCTCATATTTTTACACTGTTCATTGAATTCAGAGAAGGAAATTGTTTGTTTAATTTTTCTGTTTTGGAATTATATGAAATATTTGTGCAAAAAGGGATCTTCCAAATCTTCTTAAGTCAAGTTGTTCATTTTAAAGGTAAGGAAACTGATTAATGACCAGTTCAGGTCATGGGAAGTGTATCTTTGAAGAACATCAGTAACACATATGTTAAAGTTCATTTCTATGGCGTTGCTGGGGAATATGTTGTTATAATAATAGAATTCTTTGAAAATGAATTTCTAATAATGTTATAATAATAGAATTCTATGGAATTGAATTTCTAAGACAACTGAAACTTAACTTTTAGTTGTCATAACTTTGAATTTTTAACTTAAGTTTCAGTGGTTCCAAAATGTATCATATACTGCCTTGCATTCTTTAATATAACTATAACTTGAAGTCTTGGGATGACTATGGGTCTGTGTTCAGAATAACAGTTACTATGTCAGGTTGTAATGAATTGAAGACTTTATGCTGATAAACATTCTTACTGGCTTTTCTTTTTTTAATTATTGTATCTGCTTTTTACAGGCTTTATTTTCTCTTATGCCAAATTGCCAGCTCTCTTTTATTTCAGCTGTGAAACTATCTACCACTCCACATTAATAATTCACCTCTACACACTCATCTCCTTTGATTTACTGCTTTTATTGTCAAGGAAATCAGATAACTATAGAATTAATTTTTAAAGAGAGTGAGAGTGAGAGGCAGTCATAAAGGGCAGTAAATTGTCTATTTTCCCATGACTAAAGTATGTTTGCGTTTTAGTACAAGCAATTTGTGATAGCAGTTCTGTTACTTTTTGTTGTTGTTTTGTTTCTTAGTTTTATTCTGGATGGTTTTATTCTGGATATATTGGAAGTAAAATATGACTTGTGGATAAATGTGTATTGGAATTAAGTTAGCTAAGAAATACAAGCCATTTAATTTTAATTGCTTTAATGACAGCCTTTCTTTACATGAATAATAGCCTTGATTGCTGAATACTTTCACAGTGTTATGGAAACAGATAGTAAAATATTCATTTTATCAAGGCAGGATTTGTTGGCTGTCTGCATATTCATAATATTATACTACATGTTAAGACAGCTTCAAAGCGGTTCGTTCGTATAACTGAGGAGCCCTGAATAGAAGAAGAATGTATCATTTGTAATAAAGTCTGTTCTTAGAAAATATTAATTATAGAATTTAAATATGAAGTTGAAGTATATATATTTTAATTAGCCTTATTTTAAGGAGAAAGGTTATGCTAATGCTGTATACACTTCTTTCTGTTTAGGTATTGGCTATAAAACAGCCAAACGCCTTGAAGCACTGGGTATCAGTAGTGTTCATGATCTCCAAACCTTTCCTTCCAAAATATTAGAAAAGGAATTAGGAATTTCAGTTGCTCAGCGTATCCAGAAGCTCAGTTTGGGGGAGGATAACACTCCTGTGATACCCTCAGGACCACCTCAGGTACATGATAATGATATATATTTTTGTTTGTTTGTTTTTTCATGATAATGATATTTATTTTAGTTAAGTACCGGTTGTCACGTTATTTGAGATGAAGATTTCTAGTTTAAGTACCCAGTTCTTACTGCTTATTACGCTAGTACATAATCCCTTTAGTATGAGGAGTTTGATTTATTATATTTAATTAATAAATAGTCTTAAAATTGAATCTAGGCATTAATATTTAAAGTTTCAAAATAGCTACTTTGAACACAATGAATTAATAGCCTATATTCCTTATGAAGCAAACTACTTTACCTTTTAAAAAATCTTGTTTTCAGAGTAGTCCAGTGATTTGGGAAATGGGAAAGGTACAATCACCCAGTTGACATTGATTTCTTCCTGTGTTACAAGCACTTTACTAAGTGCTTAGTAAAATTTAATCTTCACAACAAACCTTGACTTCCAGTGCACTTTCTAGTGGAGTACAGTAACTTGCAGATAAAGAGTTAATATGAAAGTGAACTAAATGGCTCAAACTAAGCACCGAGACTTAAGTTAGTAAAAAATGTGTCAAATATTTGCTTGACATAGACACTGGTAACTTGGGTTTATGATAATCCTTATTTGTGCTTCTTTGGTAGTCCTTTAGTGAAGAAGATTCATTTAAAAAGTGTTCATCAGAAGTTGAAGCTAAAAAAAAGATCGAAGAGCTACTTGTTAGTCTTTTGAACAGGTGAGTTTCCATTTTGCCAACTCTTCCCATATATCCAATCTACATATATTGTACAGAAAGAATACTCGATGTTCTATCTTGTACTTTTCAGTTTAGCTAGAGATTAAACAATGTAAATATAGATCATTTATCACTGGATTTCTCAAACACTATTGCAAAGGTAGAATAGAATTCTTAACTAAATTTAATCAGTTTTCTTCTTTTGGTCTTAAGCTGCTGACAGTTATCTAAATGGGTTTTATGGATATTTCTAGAATTCCTAAACCTATAATAGTCCTTAAGCAAGAAGGGAATTTTCCTCATGGCAGTTACAAAGTCTTTGCACTGAATCTAATAGTAATTTGCTTTTCAATAAGAAGAAAAAGGCAGAAAGTAATAATTCTGTCACAGAACTAAAACTCTTTACAGGAACAGGTATATAAATTTGTGATAGTTAAGATAGAACATTATTAAGAGCAATGATGAGGAAAGAAGCAGAAGAATTCGTGTTATCTCCTTTGTCTCAGACAATGTGAAAGAAAATAGGGTTAGGACAAATGAAAGAATAGCTAAATGAGGCTATGTGAGCAGTGTGAGTGATTCCAGGTGTGTGCAGGGTTACTGATCTCTAAGTCCATTAAAGAGTGTCAACTGAAATTATGAATATGTGACTAGCATAGCATAGGCTGAATAAGAAATTTAGTTTCTTATGCTTCTTTGCCACAGTTTGTATTTCTGCATACTTCATAGGAAAGCATTATCTGTTTTCTTTACATTCCTTTGATTCTTTTTTTGTTAATAAATTTCTGTAATGGGCTCTCAGGGGGCCTAACAGTTTAGGGTGTGTATATATTTTTTTGATCTTAAGTTTTCATTTTTTTTTTTTTTTTTGCATGGGCAGGCACCGGGAATTGAACCCGGGTCTCTGGCATGGCAGGCGAGAACTCTGTCTGCTGAGCCACCATGGCCCATCTAGGGTGTGCATACTTTTAAAATGATACTAGCAGGCTAACCATGACTAGAGGAAATAGTTTTGGGATGATGCTAAGTCTCAGACAACTGATGAAGGGAAGTTTCTTACAACTTTGCTGTCATATTTGATAGCCATGCAACTTATCGTTTGCTACTTGCAACTGGGTCTGGTTAATTTGACCCAGCTCCAGTGATATATAACTCAGGCTGATCTTGTGTGTTAGTGAAACTGGGTCATTCTATTCTGCTTCAGCTAAATATGAGACTACTCTGAAATTCCTAACCATTGGAAACAGTTCTGCACATGGAGAAAACCACAAGAAATTTAAGTTTTGTGCTTTCCCTATTTGAAGGATTAATTCAGAAATTAGACTAGGTATGCTAAACCTGTGAGATACCAGGTATTTACTAAGTGTTGATCCATATCCCTGCTTGCTGCTTCCCCTTTGCCCCCAACCACGGGCTCTTACTTTAGTGAGTGAGATATATCATCATCTAAGTGATCGGCAAAAATATAACTATATGTGTGTGTATATATATGATTTATTTAAATAAGGTATTTTTCCTTCTGGAGTAAATGAGGATTTATAGGTATGTAAGAGGTGTGAAATCAGATAATTTTTAATCCTTCAAGCTTTAGACTATAACTTTTTTTTAGTATGTCTTAATTAGTTATATGAATTAAATCACATTTTGGGGATTGTATAATTACTTAGTTGAACATGTTTTACTGGAACATATTTAAACGTATTTAAACTGGTATCATGTTTACAGGAACCATTTATGGCATTTTATTATTCTAATAAAACAGCAATCAAAAGTTTTGTGATAAAGTAATAAATAGAAAAAAATCATTTACTATAAAAATCTAATTTTTCCAGTATAGAATCTTCGATTTGAGTATGCTTAACAGTGTACATAAAAAGTATTACTTTGCATTTTATGTTTGTGATTTGGTTTTATATACATTGTCATACATGTAAGAAGAAAAATGTTGTCCTTTAATGACATTTATCTTCTCCAGTAATTAGATTTTTTACTTTTTAATTGCATTTTCCATATCTTTGAAACTTTTGTTATTAACACAAAAACCTAACACCATTTAGATGGAACTCTTTTTAAGATGAATGAACATTTGCTACCTTCCTAAATATAGTATATAATTGAACTTTCAAGTTATTATTCTAATATACCATTATATGGTGATATTACTGGATCTCTTGGATTGTTTGGGCAATGCTCCTTACCTTGACAGTAGTAATCTTACTTTGTAAAAATTTTTCTTTTTGTAATCTCATTTTGTAAGAAATTCTCTCCTGTCATGTTTCTCTTATTTGTTTCTGACAGTGAATGCTTCTCAGTTTCTTAAATTTTCTCTTGATTTTAATATAGTGCTTTTAGTTATGCTTTGGACTGGGATTATAAAATAACTGTTGTAATTCTTTCTTATTTCTGGTCTGATGGCACGCATTTCTGAGTAAAGCCTGAGATTTTTCCATTTAAAATTTCATCGCTTTAGTGCATAGACTTTGTATAATTTATTTGAGCTATTTAGGGGCTCTTACTGTTTACTACTCAGTTATTTACTATATTGTTATAGTTACCAAATCTGGTAACTTTAGATAAATGAGGTGCTACACCATTTAAAAAATATTTAGGTAATACTTCTTATAATTCCTTGTTTCTGTTTTTTCTTTATTTTTAGAGTATGTCAAGATGGAAGGAAGCCACATACTTTAAGATTAATAATCCGTAGGTATTCATCTGAGAAGCACTGTAGTCGTGAGAGCCGTCAGTGCCCTATTCCATCCCATGTAATTCAGAAGTTAGGGTCAGGTATGGACTAATTTTCTAAGGATTTAATTGGCAGGTTGAACTCTTAATAAAAGAACTTTGAGTTAAAAATATATGCACCAAGGATGGAAAGCCTTCATAGGGAGTTAGCAAGCAATTAAGTACTTTTATTCTACCAGGAATTTTCACTTCAGACTTTCTTTTCTTTCGTTCCCTTCCATCTTCCCCTTCCTTTCCTTATCTTTCCTTTCATAAAAGTAAAGACTCAGTTAAAAGTGTTTCCCAGATTCAAAGAGAGCAAAAATATGATCAGTAATTATGCAGCAGAAGATAAGTTTTTGTGGGCATTTAGATTATTTTCATTTTTTGGCTGTTACTTAAAATGTTCCTATGAACACCTGCATGCAGGTAATTTGATGAATATATGTTTTAATTTTTCTCAGGTAGATTACGTGGAATGGATTTGCTGGGTCATTTAGTAAGGTGAACTTTTTAAGAAACTGCCAGACTTTTTTCCAAAGTGAGTGTGAAATTTTACTTTCTCACCAACAATGCATGAGGATTCCAGTTTTTCCATATCCTCAACAACTCTTGGTATTGTCTGTCTTTTTGAATATTCATTCTAGTGAGTGGGTGTATAGTGATATTTCATAGTGTTTTTTTTCTTTTATGGATATGCTTTTGGTGCCTATCAAAAAATTTTTTGCCTAAGTATTTTCTTCTATTTTATTTTAGAAGTTTTATAATTTTAGGTTTTACATTTAGGTCTATTTTGAGTTAATTTTTATATATGGTATAAGGTAAAGGTCTTGGGTCATTCTGTTGCATTAGGGTATATAATTATTCTAACAGTATTTGTTGAAAAGATTGCTTTCTTCCCATTGCATTGCCATGTTGCCATGGCACCTTTGTTGAAAATCAGTTTACTGTAATATAAAGGTTTATTTCTTGACATACTTGTTCCATTAGTCTATGTATTATCCTTATTACAATTCCATCCAGTCTTAATTACTGTACCTGTGTTATAAGATTTGAAATTAGATGGGGTAAGTTCTTCAACTTTGTTCTTTCTTCTGAAATTGTTTTGGCTATTCTAGGTCTTTTACATTCCATTATAAACTTTAGGGTCAGCTGGTAAGTTTCTCCAAAAAAAAGTTTTCTGAAATTTCAAAAAGGATTGAGTTGATTCTGAAGATCTGTTTAGGAAGAATTGCTTTCTTACACATTATCAAGTCATCCTACATACCTCTCTTTTTCTTTTTATCTTTAATTTCTCTCAGGAGTGTTTTGTAGTTTTCAGTGCACAGGGCTTGAACTTCTTTTTGTTTATGTTATTTCTATAAGTGTTTTATTCTTTTTGATATTCTTTTTGAAAAGTTGTGAATGAAAACTTTTCTTAATTTAATTTATAGATTATTTTTAGTATGTAGAAATACAATTGATTTTTGGGTATGAATTCTTTATCCTGATTCCTAAACTCTTTGTTCTTATGTTAGATTCCTTAAGTTTTTTTTTTTTTTTTTGGCATGGGCAGGCTCTAGGAACCCAGGTCTCTGGCATGGCAGGTGAGAATTCTGCCACTGAGCCACCATTGCCCACCCTAGATTCCTTAAGATTTTATAAAGAGAGAATATTAGCATTTGTGACTAAAGAGAATTTTACTTATTACTTTTAAATTTATGCATCTTTAATTTCTTTTTCCTCTCTTACTGCACTGGCTATACTTCCAGTATAAAGCTGAATAGAAGTGGTGAGAGTGGCTATCCTTGGATTGTTCCCAATTTTAGAAAAAAAGCATTTCATCTTTCAGTATTATGTTGATTGTAGGATTTTTGTAGCTGCCCTTCACCAGATAGTTAACGTTCCTTTTTTATTCCTAGTTTGTTGAGTGTTTTTACTATGAAAGGGAATAGGTTTTGTCATGTGTTTTTTTTTTTTTTTTTGTGCGTGTGTGTATTTATTGAAATGATCATGTGCCTTTTGCTGATGTTAAACTAATCTTAATTTCTGGGAGAAAGCCCACTTGATCATGTATATCTTCTTTTAAGTGATGCTGAATTTCTTTTGCTAATGTTTTATTAAGAATTTTCACATCTTTGCTGATGAGGGATATTCATCTGCATTGATGAAATGCATTCATCTGCATTTGCAATGTCTTTATCTAGCTTTGGTATCATCATAAAATTGGTTTCATAGGATGAGTTCGAAAATGTTCCCTTTCCTTATATTTTCTGAAAGAATTTGTATAGGGTTAGTGTTATTTCATATTAAATAGTTGATAGAATTCACCAGTGAGGCCAAATGGTCCTGGGCCTTTGCTTGTGGGAAGATTTTTAAATAATCATTTGATTTCTTTTTCTGTTCTAATTCTATGCAGATTTTCTATTTCTTTTGCATTAGTTTTGTTAATTTGTGACTTTCTAGGAATTTGTGCATTTCATCCAAGTTGCCAATTTGTTGGCTTGAAATTATTAATATTCCTTATAATCCTTTTCCTTTTTGTGGGATCTGTAGTGATGGCCCCTCTTTTATTCCTGAATTTGGTAATCTGTGTATTTTCTCTTTCTTTTCTTGGTCATTCTAATAAAGGTTTATGAGTTTTGTTGGTCTTTTCCAAGATCTAACTTTTGGTTTCATTAATTTCTCTATTATATTTATCTTTTCCATTTCATTGATTTTTTTTCTCTGATCCTTATTTTTCTCTTTCTATTTGTTTTAAGTTTAATTTGCCTCCCCCCCCACCCTCTAGTTTCTTAAGATGGAAACTTAGATTATTTATTTTAGATTTAGCCTCTCCTAATAATTTAAGTTTAATTTATACATTTCCCTTTAAGCAGTACTTTACCTGCATCTGTAAGTTTTTATATTGTATTTCATTTTTCATTAAGGTCAAAATAATTAAAAATTTTTTTTCATTCCTTCTTTGGCTTCTAAAGTTATTTCAGAATTTGCTATTCAATTTCCAAATATTTCAGGGTTCCCCAAATTTCTTTCTGCTGTTGATTTCTAATTGAATTCCACTTTGATTAGAGAACATATTTTGAATGACTTAAATCCTTTTAAATTTATTGAGACATTGTATGGCCTAGCATATATGGTTTTTGGAAAATGTTCTAAGTGAACTTGAAAAGAAGAGTGGAATACTGCCAAACTAAAATTTATGGAATATTCCATCCAACAGCAGCATTTTTGAATGATAGTTTGGCTGCATATATAATTCTTGTTTGACAGTATTTTATACTTTGAATATGTCATTTCACTGCCTTCTGATTTCCATTGTTTCTGATGAGGAGTCGGCTGTTAATTCTGTTAATCATCTCATTCTACTTAGGAGACCATAACTATGTAGTAATTTGAGCAAGGGAAGTTTTAAATAAAGAATTATTATACTATGATAGGGCAATGGCTTTAAAGGTATAAAGAGAGCTCTCAAGGGCATGCTGGGGCTGAGAAAAAGTACCCAAGGAAAGACACATTTGGAAAAATCTCCTTTTTGCCTTTTCTAAAGAGAAAGTGTGGTTGCAGAACACTGGATGGTAAAGAAAACCTTTGAGTTACCTGCCCTGGAGCTTGCCCACAATTGTTGAGCAAAGAGAAAACCACCCTCTGATCTATAAGCCAGCTGAGTCCAGTGGGTGGGCATGCAGAGGGAGTCATGTGTTGGGAGCTCGCTTGCTGGCAAGGTAGTGCATGAGCTGGGGTATATGGTATTCATGTTTGAAGGATTCTGAAAACAACTCTCCTGTATGCAAGCAAGCTGAGACTGGTGCGTGGTTGTGCAGAAGGAATCTTATTCTGCTGCCATTGCAAGGCTAGAAGGCATAGAGTCTGCACATGAAGGGCTAGGGGAAACAACCGTCTAGGCTGTGGTGTGTCACGGCATTAGGGTGGTTGTGTAGAGGGAATCAGAATGCTGTTTCTGGCTCTAGCCCGGAGCATCCAGTGTTTGAGTTGGTAGGGCCATGGTAAAGTAGTCACTAGGCCAGGGCTGGGATCATGAGGCTGCCAATGAACTGTGTATGCCAGACTGCATTGTGTAGATGTCCCCACACATATGTACTGCAAACAGACTCTGAAACAGGTGCAGGGAAAAGTTAATAGCAATATATTGGAACCAGGAAGAGAAGCCCCCCTTACTCCTGCAGTGCTTCTGCAGGGCTCTCTACTGACAAATCTTAACATTATCTTCACTGTAAAAAATTTTAAAGAGTTTAGCCCATCATCACAGAGCTGGTACTAATGGGTGAAATTGGAGCTGAGAGGAATAAATTGTTAGCAGGCAGTTGTATGGTTGTTCTCCTATATATGATGAGTCATTAGTCTATTTCTCTTTTAGCAGTATGATTAAAGTGTCTGAAGTGTGCAATTTCTTTGTGTTTATCCACATTCTTTATCCTTCCTTGAGTTTCTTGATTCTGTAGATTTAATGTTGTTGTTGTTTTTTTAAATAAAATTTGACAGTTTTTTGGCTATTACTGCTTCAGATAAACTTTCCTCTCTTTCTGGGACTCCTGTTGCACATATGTTAGTAGGTGTGATGTTTTCCCATAGGTCCATGAAGTTTTGTTCATTTTTCTTCAATCTTTTTTTTCTTTGTTTTTCGGATTGTATAATTTCTGTTAATAAAATAACTTCAAGTTCACTGATTTTTTCTCTGTTATCTCAAAATTGCTGTTGCCCATCTAGTGATTTTTAGTGTTCATTTTGATTACTGTACTTTAAACTCTAGAACTTCCATTTGTTTTATGTGATTAGTTCTATTTCTTTATTAAAATTCCCTTTTGTGTGGATAGGGGATAGGTAGTTAATGCTTGAATTGTATATTTTCTATTTGGGATGATGGAAAAGTTTTGGTAATAGATGGTGGTGGTGGTAGCACAACATTGCGAATGTAATTAACAGTACTGATTTCTATATGTAAATACGGTTAAATGGGGAAATTTTAGGTTTCATGTATGTTACTAGAATAAAAATTTTAAAAATCAATAACATATGACTGTACAACACAGTGAACCCTAACATGAAACCATAGACTACAGTTAACATTACAATTATAAAAATGTTCTTTTATTAGTTGTAACATATGTGCCACACAAGGTGTTAATAATTGGGTGGTATTTGGGAGCTCTGTATTTTTTTCCTGTAAACCTACAACTTCTCTGATAAAAAGAAAGAGTCCCCTTTTTATCATATTTTACTTCTTTCAACATGGTTTTCTTTAAATCTTTGAAAATAATCTATAATAGTGACCATTAAAGTCTTTGTCTGCTGAATCCAGCATCTGTGCCCACTCAAAATGAGTTTCTGTAGAGTGCTTTTCCACCCATGAATATGGATTACACTTTCCTCTTTCTTTGCATACAGTGTTATATTTCGTTGAGAAGTTTAGATAACATATTAATACAATTCTAGATTTGGGTTTTTTTCTGTTTTACTTTTTTGTAGTTTGTCTAGACTTAATCTGTCCTACCTATAATGTGTAGCTACTGATTCTTCTGCCCAGTTTTAAAAAATTCTCATTTTTATTTTTCATTTTGTCTTCTTAAGACTGTGTCTGCATAGCTTAGTGATTGGCCAATGACTGAGCAAAGGATTTGCTCAAATACTTAGAATCTGGAAGGCTTTTACCTTCTGTTGATGGATCTGTGCATGGGTTGCAAAGCACTTTAAAAGTTCAAGCCATTTTTTAAACATTTTTTATTAATTAAAAAAAAAATTACAAGAAAGAAACACAAACATTTCCAACACATACACTCAGCAATTCACAATATCATCATGTAGTTGGATATTCATCATGATCATTTCCCAGAACATTTGCATCAATTCAGAAAAAATAAAAAGACAACAGAAAAATAAAAACAGAAAAAAAAATTTACATACCATACCCCTTACCCCTCCCTTTCATTGATGACTAGCATTTCAAATTAAATTTATTTTAACATTTGTTCCCCCTATTATTTATTTTTATTCCATATCTTCTACTCATCTGTTGACAAGGTAGACAAAAGGAGCATCAGACACAAGGTTTTCACAATCACACTGTCACATTGTGAAAGCTGTATCATTATACAGTCATCATCAAGAAACATGGCTACTGGAACACAGCTCTACATTTTCAGGCAGTTCCCGCCAGCCTCTCCATTGCATCTTTGTTAACAAGGTGATAGCTACTTAATACGTAAGAATAATCTCCAGGATAACCTCTCGACTCTGTTTGGAATCTCTCAGCCATTGACACTTTGTCTCATTTCACTCTTCCCCCTTTTGGTTGAGAAGGTTTTCTCAATCCCTTGATGCTGGGTCTCAGCTCATTCTAGAGTTTTTCTCAATCCCTTGATGCTCTATCTCAGCTCATTCTGGGATTTCTGTCCCACGTTGCCAGGAAGATACACATCCCTGGGAGTCATGTCCCACGTAGACAGGGGGAGGGTGGTGAGTTTGCTTGCTGTGTTGGCTGGAGAGAGAGGCCACATCTGAGCAACAAAAGAGGTTCTCTTGGGGGTGACTCTTAGGCCTAATTTTAAGAAGGCTTGACCTATCCCCTGTGGGTTTAAGTTTCATATGAACAGACCCCAAGACTGGGGGCTCAGCCTATAGCTTTGGTTGCCCACTCTGCTTGTGAGAATATCAAGAATTCAACTTGGGATAGGGAGAAGATGGCGGCTTAGTAAGACACGCGGATCTTAGTTTCTTCTCCAGGACAGCTACTAGGGGAGTAGAAACGATACAGAACAGCTCCCAAAGCCACAACAGAGAAAAAAAAGACAGCATACCCCATCCTGGAACAGCTGGCTGGCTGAGAGAAGCCGCTCGGGTGAGATCACTGAGGCGTGCGGGCTTCACCGGGCGGGGCGGCAAGCGGCCGCAGTCACTCCCTTCCCCCTTCCCGGGCCAGCTGGGAGAATTGGAAAGGCGGTCCCCTGAAACAGCGGCGGCTGGCGCCCACACCACGCGCGGCCCCCCGGACCAACTGAGAGAATTGGATCGGAAACCCCCAGGCCGCGGAGAATGGTGACGGGTGGGGGAGGCCCCTTCCAAACCCGTGACTCCCCGGGAACGTGCACTCTCCCGGGTGGGCCGCTGCCGCTGACGCCCTCCCGCCATGCTTGTCGCCCCGGGCCGACTAGGAAATTCGGACGGGCGCTTTCCCGGGCTGTGGCGGCCAGCAACCCTCCCCGCGTTCAGACCCCGGGCCGGCTCGCACTCTTCCAAGCCGCTTCGGCTAGCGAACCTCCTGGACGGCGAGAGTTTTCCAAAGTTAAAGGTCCCACAGCACCTTTTACTGGTGGGACCTGCAGACAAACGTGTGCCACGAGCGCCACCTACTGGGCAGGATAAGAAAAACAGAACCCAGAGATTTCACAGAAAAATCTTACAAACTTTTGGATCCAAACCCAGGGAAATCTGTCTAAATGCGCAGACGCCAACAGAAGATAACGGATCACGCTCAAATAATTGAAAACATGGCCCAGTCAAAGGAACAAACCAATAGTTCAAATGAGATACAGGAGCTGAGACAACTAATGCTGAATATACGAACAGAAATGGAAAACCTCTTCAAAAACGAAATCGATAAATTGAGGGAGGACATGAAGAAGACATGGGCTGAACATAAGGAAGAAATAGAAAAACTGAAAAAACAAATCACAGAACTTATGGAAGTGAAGGACAAAGTAGAAAAGATAGAAAAAAACAATGGATACCTACAATGATAAATTCAAAGAGACAGAAGATAGAATTAGTGATTTGGAGGATGGAACATCTGAATTCCAAAAACAAACAGAAACTATCGGGAAAAGAATGGAAAAATTTGAACAGGGTATCAGGGAACTCAAGGACAATATGAAGCGCACAAATATACGTGTTGTGGGTGTCCCAGAAGGAGAAGAGAAGGGAAAAGGAGGAGAAAAACTAATGGAAGAAATTTTCACTGAAAATTTCCCAACTCTTATGAAAGACCTAAAATTACAGATCCAAGAAGTGCAGTGCACCCCAAAGAGATTAGACCCAAATAGGCGTTCTCCAAGACACTTACTAGTTAGAATGTCAGAGGTCAAAGAGAAAGAGAGGATCTTGAAAGCAGCAAGAGAAAAACAATCCATCACATACAAGGGAAACCCAATAAGACTATGTGTAGATTTCTCAGCAGAAACCATGGAGGCTAGAAGACAGTGGGATGATATATTTCAATTACTAAAAGAGAAAAACTGCCAACCAAGACTCCTATATCCAGCAAAATTGTCCTTCAAAAATGAGGGAGAAATTAAATCATTCTTAGACAAAAAGTCACTGAGAGAATTTGTGACCAAGTGACCAGCTCTGCAAGAAATACTAAAGGGAGCACTAGAGTCAGAACTGAAAAGACAGAAGAGAGAGGTATGGAGAAGAGTGTAGAAAGAAGGAAAGTCAGATATGATATATATAATACAAAAGGCAAAATGGTAGAGGAAAGTATTATCCAAACAGTAATAACACTAAATGTTAATGGACTGAATTCCCCAATCAAAAGACATAGAATGGCAGAATGGATTAAAAAACAGGATCCTTCTATATGCTGTCTACAGGAAACATATCTTAGACCCAAAGATAAACATAGGTTGAAAGGGAAAGGTTGGGAAAAGATATTTCATGCAAATAACAACCAGAAAATAGCAGGAGTGGCTATACTAATATCCAACAAGTTAGACTTCAAATGTAAAACAGTTAAAAGAGACAAAGAAGGACACTATATACTATTAAAAGGAACAATTAAACAAGAAGACATAACAATCATAAATATTTATGCACCGAACCAGAATGCCCCAAAATACGTGAGGAATACACTGCAAACACTGAAAAGGGAAATAGATACAAATACCATAATAGTTGGAGACTTCAATTCCCCACTCTCATCAATGGACAGAACATCTAGACAGAGGATAAATAAAGAAAAAGAGAATCTGAATATTACTATAAAGGAGCTAGACTTAACAGACATTTATAGGACATTAAATCCCACAACAGCAGGATACACCTTTTTCTCAAGTGCTCATGGATCATTCTCAAAGATAGACCATATGCTGGGTCACAAAGCAAGTCTTAACAAAATTAAAAAGATTGAAATCACGCACAACACTTTCTCGGATCATAAAGGAATGAAGTTGGAAATCAATAATAGGCGGAATGCCAGAAAATTCACAAATACGTGGAGGCTCAACAACACACTCTTAAACAACGAGTGGGTCAAAGAAGAAATTGCAAGAGAAATTAGTAAATACCTCGAGGCAAATGAAAATGAAAACACAACATATCAAAACTTACGGGATGCAGCAAAGGCAGTGCTAAGAGGGAAATTTGTTGCCCTAAATGCCTATATCAGAAAAGAAGAAAAGGCAAAAATGCAGGAATTAACTGTTCACTTGGAAGATCTGGAGAAAGAACAGCAAACTAACCCCAAAGCAAGCAAAAGGAAAGAAATAACAAAGATTAGAGCAGAAATAAATGAAATTGAAAACATGAAAACAATAGAGAAAATCAATAAGACCAGAAGTTGGTTCTATGAGAAAATCAATAAGATTGATGGGCCCTTAGCAAGATTGACAAAAAGAAGAAGAGAGAGGATGCAAATAAATAAGATCAGAAATGGAAGAGGAGACATAACTACTGACCTCACAGAAATAAAGGAGGTAATAACAGGATACTATGAACAACTTTACGCTAATAAATACAACAATTTAGATGAAATGGACGGGTTCCTGGAAAGACATGAACAACCAACTTTGACTCAAGAAGACATAGATGACCTCAACAAACCAATCACAAGTAAAGAAATTGAATTAGTCATTCAAAAGCTTCCTAAAAAGAAAAGTCTAGGACCAGATGGCTTCACATGTGAATTCTACCAAACGTTCCAGAAAGAATTAGTACCAATTCTCCTCAAACTCTTCAAAAAAATTGAACTGGAGGGAAAACTACCTAATTCATTCTATGAAGCCAACATCACCCTCATACCAAAACCAGGCAAAGATATTACAAAAAAAGAAAACTACAGGCCAATCTCTCTAATGAATATAGATGCAAAATCCTCAATAAAATTCTAGCAAATCGTATCCAACAACACATTAAAAGAATTATACATCATGACCAAGTAGGATTCATCCCAGGTATGCAAGGATGGTTCAACATAAGAAAATCAATTAATGTAATACACCATATCATCAAATCAAAGCAGAAAAATCACATGATCATCTCAATTGATGCAGAGAAGGCATTTGACAAGATTCAACATCCTTTCCTGTTGAAAACACTTCAAAAGATAGGAATACAAGGGAACTTCCTTAAAATGCTAGAGGGAATATATGAAAAACCCACAGCTAATATCATCCTCAATGGGGAAAAATTGAAAACTTTCCCCCTAAGATCAGGAACAAGACAAGGATGTCCATTATCACCACTATTATTCAACATTGTGTTGGAGGTTCTAGCCAGAGCAATTAGACAAGAAAAAGAAATACAAGGCATCAAAATTGGAAAGGAAGAAGTAAAACTATCACTGTTTGCAGATGATATGATACTATACGTCGAAAAACCGGAAAAATCCACAACAAAACTCCTAGAGCTAATAAATGAGTACAGCAAAGTAGCAGGTTACAAGATCAACATTCAAAAATCTGTAGCATTTCTATACACTAGTAATGAACAAGCTGAGGGGGAAATCAAGAAACGAATCCCATTTACAATTGCAACTAAAAGAATAAAATACCTAGGAATAAATTTAACTAAAGAGACAAAAAACCTATATAAAGAAAACTACAAAAAAAACTGTTAAAAGAAATCACAGAAGACCTAAATAGATGGAAGGGCATACCATGTTCATGGATTGGAAGACTAAATATAGTTAAGATGTCAGTCCTACCTAAATTGATTTACAGATTCAATGCAATACCAATCAAAATCCCAACAACTTATTTTTCAGAAATAGAAAAACCAATAAGAAAATTTATCTGGAAGGGCACGGTGCCCCAAATTGCTAAAAACATCTTGAGGGAAAAAAACGAAGCTGGAGGTCTCGCGCTGCCTGACTTTAAGGCATATTATGAAGCCACAGTGGTCAAAACAGCATGGTATTGGCATAAAGATAGATATATCGACCAATGGAATGGAATAGAGTGCTCAGATATAGACCCTCTCATCTATGGACATTTGATCTTTGATAAGGCAGTCAAGCCAACTCACCTGGGACAGAACAGTCTCTTCAATAACTGGTGCCTAGAGAACTGGATATCCATATGCAAAAGAATGAAAGAAGACCCATCTCTCACACCCTATACAAAAGTTAACTCAAAATGGATCAAAGATCTAAACATTAGGTCTAAGACCATAAAACAGTTAGAGGAAAATGTAGGGAGATATCTTATGGATCTTACAATTGGAGGCGGTTTTATGGACCTTAAACCTAAAGCAAGAACACTGAAGAAGGAAATAAATAAATGGGAGCTCCTCAAAATTAAACACTTCTGTGCATCAAAGAACTTCATCAAGAAAGTAGAAAGACAGCCTACACAATGGGAGACAATATTTGGAAATGATATATCAGATAAAGGTCTAGTATCCAGAATTTATAAAGAGATTGTTCAACTCAACAGCAAAAAGACAGCCAACCCAATTACAAAATGGGAAAAAGACTTGAACAGACACCTCTCAGAAGAGGAAATACAAATGGCCAAAAGGCACATGAAGAGATGCTGAATGTCCCTGGCCATTAGAGAAATGCAAATCAAAACCACAATGAGATATCATCTCACACCCACCAGAATGGCCATTACCAGCAAAACAGAAAATGACAAGTGCTGGAGAGGATGCGGAGAAAGAGGCACACTTATCCACTGTTGGTGGGAATGTCAAAGGGTGCAACCACTGTGGAAGGCAGTTCGGTGGTTCCTCCAAAAGCTGAATATAGAATTGCCATATGACCCAGCAATACCATTGCTAGGTATCTATTCAGAGGACTTAAGGGCAAAGACACAAACGGACATTTGCACACCAATGTTTATAGCAGCATTATTTACAATTGCAAAGAGATGGAAACAGCCAAAATCTCCATCAACAGAAGAGTGGCTAAACAAACTGTGGTATATACATACGATGGAATATTATGCAGCTTTAAGACAAGATAAACTTATGAACCATGTAATAACATGGATGGACCTAGAGAATATTATGCTGAGTGAATCCAGCCAAAAACTAAAGGACAAATACTGTATGGTCCCACTGATGTGAACAGACATTCGAGAATAAATTTGGAATATGTCATTGGTAACAGAGTCCAGCAGGAGGTAGAAACAGGGTAAGATAATGGCCAATTGGAGTTGAAGGGATACAGACGGTGTAACAGGATTAGATACAAAAACAAAAAATGGACAGCACAATAATACCTAATTGTAAAGTAATCATGTTAAAACACTGAATGAAGCTGCATCTGAGCTATAGGTTTTTGTTTTGTTTTGTTTTGTTTTGATTTTACTATTATTACTTTTATTTTTTTCTCTATATTAACATTCTATATCTTTTTCGGTTATGTTGCTAGTTCTTCTAAACCGATACAAATGTACTAAGAAATGATGATCATGCATCTATGTGATGATGTTAAGAATTACTGATTTCATTTGTAGAATGGTATGATTTCTAAATGTTGGGTTAATTTCTTTTTTTCCGTTAATTAAAAAAAAAAAAAAAAAAGAGAAGGGGTAATTGGAGCTGAAGGGATACAGACTGTACAACGGGACTGGATATAAAAACTCCGAAATGGACAGCACAATACTACCCAATTGTAAAGCAATTATGTTAAAACACTGAATGAAGCTGCATGTGAGGTATAGGTTTTTTTTTTTCTTTCTATTATTGTTTTAATTCTTATTTTGTTGTCTTTTTATTTCTTTTTCTAAATCGATGCAAATGTACTAAGAAATGATGAATATGCAACTATGTGATGTTATTAAGAATTACTGATTGTACATGTAGAATGGAATGATTTCTAATTGTTTTGTTAATTCTTTTTTTAATTAATAAAAAAAAAAAAAGAATTCAACTTGGGGAAGTTGAGTTTTCCCCCATTCTCACTTTGCAAATACTTTTCCACTCGCTGATCAAATCATTCTGGGATTCATTAAGGCATCACCTGGACAAACCAACAAAATTTCATGTTCTATACCAAGTTCCATGTACTTAAGGTGTTCAACCAACTATCTACATAAGTTATATTAGGAGATGCACTAGTCAAAGTATAATTTGTACCAAATAAACATTTTTTGCTTTAGTCTCACATATAAGTTGAAATTTTAAAATATTAATTACCATCTGTTTTCAGCCACTGCAGTAATGACATTCTTTTGTTCTTCCTCATGCAAAAACATTTTTTAAATTTGTTCATTTAGTCACTATCATTATACACTCTAGGCATTCCTAGATTATACCATCTCAATCTTTATCATCTATCTTACTTTGTGATTTCATTTATTTCCCAGCCCTCCTCCCTCTATCATTCTCATATGCAGCTTCATTCAGTGTTTTAACATAATTGTATTACTGTTAGGTAATATTGTGCTGTCCATTTCTGAGTTTTTATATTGTCTGTATTCCTTCTATCCCTTCAGCTCCAATGACCCAATATCTTACACTGTTTCTGTCTCCTGATGGTCTCTGTTACCAATGAAATATTCCAAGTTTATTCACTAATGTCAGTTCATATCAGTGAGGCCATACAGTATTTGTCCTTTCGTTTCTGGCTATTCACACTCAGCGTAATGTCCTTAAGGTCCATTCATGTTGTTACATATTTTATAACTTTATTCTGTCTTACAGCTGCATAATATTCCATCTTATGTAAATGCCACAGTTTGTTTAGCCAACCGTCTGTTGATGGACATTTTGGTTGCTTCCATCTCTTGGTAATTGTAAATAAAGCTGCTATAAACATTGGTGTGTGAATGTCCATTTGTGTCCTTGCCCTCAGGTCCTTTGAGTAGAGACAGCATATAGATGGGTCCTGTTTTTTTTTTTTTTTTTTTTTTTTAAGGAAAGACAGAGAGAAGGAAGGAAGGATAGAAGGAAGGGAAACATCTTTTAAACATTTTCTTGTATTCTGTTTCTCCGTTTTTGTTACATGGGCTGGGGCCGGGAATCGAACCGAGGTCCTCCGGCATAGCAGGCAAGCACTTTGCCCGCTGAGCCACCGCGGCCCGCCCCTGGGTCCTGTTTTTTAATCCATTCTGCCAGACTATGTCTTTTGATTGGAGAGTTTAATCCATTAACATTCATTGTTATTACTGCATGGGTAGTACTTTCTTCTACTATTTTGCCTTCTGGATTTTATAAGTCATATCTAATTTTCCTTCTTTTTACCTTTACTCATAGTCTTCCTTTCTACACTCTTCTCCACACCTCTCTCTTCTGTCTTTTCATAACTGTCTCTAGTGCTCCCTTTAGTATTTCTTGCAGAGCTGGTCTCTTGGTCACAAATTCTCTCAGTGATTTTTTGTCTGCAAATGTTTTAATTTCTCCCTCATTTTTGAAGGACAGTTTTGCTGGATATAGAATTCTTGGTTGGCAGTTTTTCTCTTTTAATAATTTAAATCTATCATCCCACTGTCGTCTCGCCTCCATGGTTTCTGCTGAGAGATCTGTGCATATTCATGTTGGGCTTTCCTTGTATATGATGGATTACTTTTCTCTTCCTGCTTCCAAGATTCTCTCTTTCTCTTTAACCTCTGACATTCTGATTAGTAAATGTCTTGGAGTATGTCTATTTGGATCTATTCTCTTTGGGGTATGCTGCACTTCTTGGATCTGTAATTTTAAGTCTTTCATAAGAGTTGGGAAATTTTCAGTGATAATTTCCTCCATTAGTTTTTCTCCTCCTTTTCCCTTCTCTTCTCCTTCTGGGACACCCACAACACGTATATTCGTACGCTTCATATTGTCCTTCAATTCCCTGAGTCCCTGCTCATATTTTTCCATTTTTTTCCCTATATTTTCTTTTTCTTGCTGGATTTCAGATGTTCTGTCCTCCAGTTCATTAATCCTATGTTCTGTCTCTCGAAATCTATTATTGTAGGTTTCCTTTGTTTTTTTCATTTCTTCTACCTTGACTTTCATTCCCATAAGTTCTGTGATTTATTTTTTCAGACTTTCAGTTTCTTCTTTTTGTTCATTCCTTGCCTTCTTTATATCCTCCCTCAATTTGTTGATTTGGTTTTTGATGAGGTTTTCTATGTCTGTTCGTATATTCTGAATTAATTATTTCACCTCTTGTGTGTCATTTGAATTGTTGGTTTGTTCCTTTGACTGGGCTATATCTTCAATTTTCCTAGTGTGATTTGTTATTTTTTGCTGGTGTCTAGGCATTTAATTACCTTAATTAGTTTATTCTGGAGATTGCTTTCAGTTCTTTTACCTAGGGTTTTCTTGCTGGATGAAATTGTTGTCTATCTGTTCTTTGACATTCAGTTCAGCTTAATCTGGACCTCTAGCTTAAGTTTTGTTTAACAGAGGAGAATTTTTCAGTTCTTTTTTTCTTGTTTCTTGCCCTGCTTATATGGTGCCTTCCTCCCCCACCCTTAGGAGGCTCTACTTAGATATTATAGACCCCAGCCAGATTTCCTAGACCAAACTGGCCTCCTATCCGGAGGAAAGAGTCACCTGTGTCGGTTTTCCCTGAGGTGGAAACCCAGCAGGTTGAAAGACTTTCCTGTGACGTCTCTGGACTCTGTTTTTCTTATCCTGCCCAGTATGTGGCGCTTGTCTGCCTGCAGGTCCCACCAGCATAAGATGATGCAGTACCTTTATCTTTGGCACACTCCACCTGCTGGGGGCGTGGTGGAGACAGAGGAGAGGTTGTAGGCTGGTTTTAATGGCTTCAAATTCCAAGCCCTGGTGTCTGAATTCCTTGAGGGGGGGATTCCACCTGAGTTGGGCTTCACCCCTCCCCTGGGGAAGGCACAGGCTCCAGACAAGCCCCCAAAGGAGCTGACTTCTGCCTATGCCTGGGGCAGTTGCAGCCTGAGAAGTCCTGCTGCTATATCCAAAGGCAGTCAAGCCTTTGTAGAAACACAGCCACAAAAACCTCTGTTTCCTTCTTTTTTTTTCCCCCCTTTTCCGCCAGCCCTGCCCTCTTGGCGCTGGGGCAAAAATGAGCAACCTCTGCTTTGACCAGGTTCACCTAAGCTGGGGTCCTATTTTTAGTAGTCAGAATTTGTTAATTAATTCCACAACTGGCGTTTGATTGTGCTCAGTCCCTGCTGCTGGTCAATTTCCTTTCCTTTCCCCTCTGGGACGCGGCCTGTGAGGGAGGGGCGCCGGCTGCCACAGCTTTGGGAACTCATGGTTCTGTGGGGGCTCACAGCTGGTCCAACTGGTCCAGACTGGGGTACTCTGTGTATCTGGTCACTGACGTGGCCCCAGGAGCTGTTCTGTACTGTTTCTGGTTATTTAGTAGTTGTTCTGACGGACGAACTAAAATGTGCACATTGTTAAGCCGCCATTTTGTCCCAAGACATTTTTAAGTCTGCTTTGCCTTGCCTTTTGCTTTCTACTAGGCTCTCTTGCATCTCCCCTGTGTGTGCACATAGCTCCCCTAGTCAATGATGTGTGGAGAGCTTGAGCCTTCTCTGATCTTGTCTTCCCTCCATGTGATTGTAAGCTCCCAGCCATCTAAGTTTGTGAGTATAGCTTATCTAGTCCCTTTGTGTCTCACTCATTTTCAGATCTGGTTAAATTTCAGACAGGTCCACTGATCTTTTTTTTTAATTATTATTTTTAATTTGTATGCTATATGGTGGGGGTCACATTTAATTCTTTTTCCATTTGAGTATCCAGTTATTGTGGCACTATTTGTTGAAATTTTTTTTTTGAAGTCAATGGGCCAGGAATCATACCTGGGTTTTGGTTGTTGCAGGTGAGAATTTTACCACTGAAGTACTCTTGCATCTCAGTTCCACTGATCTTTTGCTCACCCTTTCTGCAAAGGCAATCTCAGCTAGCAGACCTGTGGGATTTCCCTTTTTGTTTCATAAAAATTAGCTAATTTTATTGATAATTTTGCTGAATGTAGGCTTTTGCCCTCTGTCCCAAATCAAGTCTGTCCTGTCTGACAGCTGAGCTGCTCGATAAAGGGGGATGTGAATTAGCCCCAGCTAATAAGGTTGCTGTCTCCCACTGTTCTTATCTAAATTCTAGCAGCTTTTCATAAATCAACCCTTATCAACATTCTTCACTTTTTCTTGCCTTTGGTTCATTTCCAGATCTCGGAAATGGTTATTTTTGACAATTTTGTCCAATTTTATAGTTTTTTAGGGAAAAGATTTTCCAATTTCTTCATTCTACCATAGCCGAGAAATCCCATATCTCAAATCTTTTGAGTATTGTAACTCATTTGGTGTTTAGTATTAATGTTGAATTGTCCCACTTTAGTACATGATGTTGAAGTGATATAATTCCCTATTCTAATCTAATTCTGATCAGCAGTATTTTCAGAATTAAGATCATAATAATTATTATATAATGTGTTTAGATATTGTCTTTTAAACACTTTATTTAGGAAATTATGATGTGATGACCCCAATGGTTGAAATACTTATGAAGCTTTTTCGAAATATGGTGAATGTGAAGATGCCATTTCATCTTACCCTTATAAGTGTATGTTTCTGCAATCTTAAAGCACTTAATACGACTAAGAAAGGACCTATCGATTATTATTTAACACCATCATTATCAACAACTTCACATTCTGGCAAGCGCAGTTTTGTAAGTATACTCTTTATCATAAGTTTTCTAAGTATATTCTTACTGGATTTATGGGGTTAGATTACAAAACTAAGTTCATGTTTAACTGTTGTAATTTAGAGATTTTTTCCAGGTGATATTGTTTGGATAATTTACTAGTTTACAGCACCTATCATATATTATGATTGCTGCCCTTAAATACATCTACTTAGCATCCCTGGAGAGAAAACCATTGTGAAAGTTCCCTGTTATGAAATTATTAATACATTTTACAATAGAATACAGAAATATGATGGGTTAACTCATAAAGTAGAAAAATATTTCCAGAAACCAGAAATTAAATCTTTTCGCCTGTGTATTTATACATAAACTGTCAGTCCCTTCCACCCCCCCACCCCAGGGTTTTTTGTTGTTGTTGTTTGTTAAAATATTTAAATTTTCTTGTTTTGAAATGATACTGAATTCTAATGGTAACATTGATAGAATATGACTACTGATTTTACAGTTGTATAAATTAAGATCATAGCAGTTAAGAGGCAAAGGGCAGTTATATTTTCAAGTGACTAAAATGAAAACACCTAGATATGGTATTTTGGTGAACTGCTAGTTAACTACAATTTAATAAATGTAGGATGGTTGAAAAAATAATTATCTTTTTCTAAATTGTTCATGCTTATAATTAACTCTTAATTTAAAATAATTTTATTATATCTTTCATTGTTTAGTAATTAAGTATAATTTTTGTAATACTTTCATTTATATTTAAGTTTAACATGAGAGCAGAATATTGTTTTAGAAATAATTAGTGCCCTCTTCATATTACTTTTTCTGTGATTCTTTTCATTCTGCTTATTAAATGAAACTTTAAAAGGCATTTCCTTTTTATTTTTAAATAAATTTGTAGAGTGGAAACTCAAGGTCCCTAGCTTACAGAGGTATTGGAGGACTATGTATAAGTGAAAGTACTTGATACATGTTTGGCACACAGTAGGTGCTCAGTAAATGAAAAGGCCCTAATCTCTTATTCTCTCTTTGTTTTTTGAAAGTTACTGTTGTGTTGGTTTTACTGTGGTATAATTGGCTGCACATAGATTTTTATGAAGCTTAGAGCTAAAAGGAAAATTAAGTAAAAAACTTTATGTAGAAAAATTATATGAATTACAATTGAAGATATTTTCTAATTTTTATTTTACAAATATAAAATAATTTTACATGTAAATTGTATGTTGAATATTTATTATAAAAGTGTTTTTTTTTAGTTTCTGTTAAATGTTTAACTTCAGAATAATAATTTTTAGAAAACCAGCTTGTGCTATATACATGCCTTTTTTAAGAACGTCCTTAGTCACTCACTTTTTCTAGGCCACCATTTTTTTTTATTCACCCAACTAAAAGTTTGAATACATGATTGCTATGTTCCTTTCTAGATCTCCAGATACATACTTTCCTTCTGCTTAATGCCATCGTGGAAAGATACTTTTGCAGAGTAAAAGATCCATACAATACCCTACAATAATGTGCCTAATTGTGGTGGCCTAATCATCTGTAGTTGTTTGGAATAGGTCACAAAGGATTGAAGTTGTTGAATAGGATAGAAACACTTTGATATAATAGCTACTACAGACACACTTCAGAAGCATGGATAGTTAAAAGATACCAGATATCTAAATTACTTTGTTTATTCTCTATTCTAGAAGATGAAAGATACTCATATGGAAGATTATTCAAAAGACAAAGAAACAAACTGGGATTTTCTACCAAGTCGAAGAATTGAAAGTGCGAGAACTGGGGAGTCTCCACAAGAGACTACAAATTTTTCTAAAGAAAAAGACATCAATGAATTCTTATTCTGTTCACTTCCAGAGGGTATTGACCAAGAAGTCTTTAAGCAGCTTCCAGTAGATATTCAAGAAGAAATTCTTTCTGGAAAATCTAGGGAAAAATTTCAAGGGAAAGGAAGTTTGAGTTGTCCAGTACATGCTTCCAAAGGAGTATTATCTTTCTTTTCTACAAAACAGATGCAAGATAGTCCCTCAAATCCTAGAGACCATTTTTCCAATAGCAAACAGGTATCTTCTGTATCTCACTGTGAACCAGGAACATCAGGCTTAAATAGCAGTAGGTCCTCTTATCTGTCTAGCCACAAGGATTATCCACATTATTTAGACAGTGGATTAAAAGATGAACGAATGAGTCAAGGACCTAAAGAATCTCAAGGGTTCCATTTTTCAAGTACAAACCCTGCTGTGTCTGTTTTCCATTCATTTCCGGATTTGCAAAGTGAGCAACTTTCCCCCAAAAACCACACTACAGAAGATAACCATAAGCATGCTATACGCTCTCATCATGAAGCACTTATAGAAAGTAGAGAGCAAGATTCTGCAGAGGAGAAAATTGCTTTTCCTTCTGACATTGATCCTGAAGTTTTCTATGAGTTACCAGAAGAGGTACAAAAAGAGCTATTGGCTGAATGGAAGAAAACCTGATCTTATGTCCAAATTTTACATAAATAGGCATGTTCAGAAGAAAGAAATGTCTAAAAAGTCAGGAAAATACCATTGCTTTCAAATTGGCAGTTTGCTAAATTCTTTTAAATGAAACATCAGACATTCGATAATGTAGTAATCCAATGTACAGTGTTTCCAATAAAGCAGGAAGAGTTAGGGTAAGTAAATTCCTGCACAAAGCATAAAAATGTTCATAACAGAAGAAATAATGTAAAATATTATCTTCTTCTTATTTCTAAAGCTATTTTATATTGCTTTTCAATAAAAAGAATATCATGGTCAGCATTAGTATATTATCCATAAATTGGGAGAAAGGTGTATTTGCCTGCCTATAATAAACTAGCTGAATCATTGCTGTGCTGTAACAAACAACAAATTTTCTTTGGACGTGGAATAGCTCAAGAAATTCTATTACAAGCCGAATAAGAAATCCTATTGCCAACTAACCTATTAAAAGATGTAGATATCTTTGATTAGAGTCTAATGTACCATTAATAAGTTATTTTTATTTTTTAACATATTAGAGCAGTGTATATTGAATTAATACTTAGTACACATAGGACCTACTTCAGTGCCAGCACATGGAGAGCATTAAATAAATATTGAATAAATGAATTGTGGGACAATGGCCAGATAGGGAGTTGTGAGGATTGCATATGTTGTGGAAAACAGAGTGTTAAAAGGAGTTCTCCATACAAGGAGATAAGGGGGAAGTATAGATAGCAGAAATGCAAGTTGATGGGCCCATAAGAATGTTGCATAAAAGAAGAAATCCATTTTCTTCTAGCCAGTTTTTAGGGTTTGAAAGCAATGGATTAGATGTTCCTACATCCTCTACATTTCAGAGTGAGAATAAAGATCTCATCCCCACAACAAATATATGTAATTGCTAAATTTATGGGTGTCCCTTCCCATTGTCACCACTGCCTTCCTTGTTTCCTTGCCAGATTAAAAACTGGATATAAGACTAAGGGCACTTTGTAATCTGTAAGAAGTAGAGGATGTTTCTAGAAACACACCAAAGTAGTGGTGTGGGTGAGAAACAAAAAAATTGAAGTCAGTCCTGTAGTGCAGTTTATAACCTTTGCAGATATAATTTAAAGACAGTAAAAATAAATTATATGACTGTAAATAAAGACTAGCTTAAAAATAGTTTCTTCCAGGTCAGAAGTTTTAACTTAATTTTATACTTCTAGGAAGTTGAAAATCCCCTAACCACCAAAGATTTTTAACAAGTAGCTTGGAGTTATCAAAAATAACCTGGAGCAGGAACATCAGAAGTTGTTCAACATGCAAATATTTAGTGCTCTGAATTAAGGGCTCTTAAATAGTTTGTATATTCTACATGTAGTATTTGTAAGGCAGCTAAACTCATAAAAGAATTATATCTATTTTTGTAGATTTTTTTAAATGTCTAATAAAAAACAGTTAAGAAAGGTAAGAAAGTAAATGATCTTGATCAGTTTAAAAATAGAAGGCAGAATAGAGAGTGAGTGGTTAAAAGTGAAATTTCTGGAGTGAGAATGCCTGGGTTATATCATAGCTGTGCTACTTACTCTCTGTGGCCTTAGTTCTCTCCTTGAACTTCACTGTACCTCAGAATTTAACTTTTTAGGTTATCTTATCTTTGCCTGCTTTTTGGGAAGCTTTTGAATGACTGATTCAATTTCTTTACTTGTGATTGGTTTGTTGAGGTCGTCTATTTCTTCTTGAGTCAAAGTTGGTTGTTCATGCCTTTCTAGGAACTTGTCCATTTCATCTACATTGTTGTATTTATTAGCGAAAAGTTGTTCATAGTATCCTGTTATTACCTCCTTTATTTCTGTGAGGTCAGTGGTTATGTCTCCTCTTCCATTTCTGATCTTATTTATTTGCGTCCTCTCTCTTCTTTTTGTCCATCTTGCTAAGGGCCCATCAATCTTATTGATTTTCTCATAGAACCAACTTCTGGTCTTATTGATTTTCTCTGTTGTTTTCATGTTCTCAATTTCATTTATTTCTGCTCTAATCTTTGTTATTTCTTTCCTTTTGCTTGCTTTGGGGTTAGTTTGCTGTTCTTTCTCCAGTTCTTCCAAGTGGACAGTTAATTCCTGCATTTTTGCCTTTTCTTCTTTTCTGATATAGGCATTTAGGGCAATAAATTTCCCTCTTAGCACTGCCTTTGCTGCATCCCATAGGTTTTGATATGTTGTGTTTTCATTTTCATTCACCTTGAGATATTTACTAACTTCTCTTGTAATTTCTTCCTTGAGCCACTTGTTTAAGAGTGTGTTGTTGAGCCTCCACATATTGTGAATTTTCTGGCACTCTGCCTATTATTGATTTCCAACTTCATTCCTTTATGATCTGAGAAAGTGTTGTGTATGATTTCAATCTTTTTAAATTTGTTGAGACTTGCTTTGTGACCCAGCATATGGTCTGTCTTTGAGAATGATCCATGAGCACTTGAGAAAAAGGTGTATCCTGCTGTTGTGGGGTGTAATGTCCTATAAATGTCTGTTAAGTCTAGCTCATTTATTGTAATATTCAAATTCTCTGTTTCTTTATTGATCCTCTGTCTAGATGTTCTGTCCATTGATGAGAGTGGGGAATTGAAGTCTCCAACTATTATGGTAGATGTGTCTATTTCCCTTTTCAGTGATTGCAGTGTATTCCTCACGTATTTTGGGGCATTCTGATTCGGTGCGTAAATATTTATGATTGTTATGTCTTCTTGTTGAATTGTTCCTTTTTTTAGTAGATAGTATCCTTCTTTGTTTCTTTTAACTGTTTTACATTTGAAGTCTAATTTGTTGGATATTAGTATAGCTACTCCTGCTCTTTTCTGGTTGTTATTTGCATGAAATATCTTTTCCCAACCTTTCACTTTCAACCTATGCTTATCTTTGGGTCTAAGATGTGTTTCCTGTAGACAGCATATAGAAGGATCCTGTTTTTTAAATCCATTCTGCCAGTCTATGTCTTTTGATTGGGGAATTCAGTCCATTAACATTTAGTGTTATTACTGTTTGGATAATACTTTCCTCTACCATTTTGCCTTTTGTATTATATATATCATATCTGATTTTCCTTCTTTCTACACTCTTCTCCATACCTCTCTCTTCTGTCTTTTCGTATCTGACTCTAGTGCTCCCTTTAGTATTTCTTGCAGAGCTGGTCTCTTGGTCACAAATTCTCTCAGTGACTTTTTGTCTGAAAATGTTTTAATTTCTCCCTCATTTTTGAGGGACAATTTTGCTGGATATAGAAGTCTTGGTTGGCAGTTTTTCTCTTTTAGTAATTTAAATATATCATCCCACTGTCTTCTAGGTTCCATAGTTTCTGCTGAGAAATCTACACATAGTCTTATTGGGTTTCCCTTGTATGTGATGGATTGTTTTTCTCTTGCTGCTTTCAAGATCCTCTCTTTCTCTTTGACCTCTGACATTCTAACTAGTAAGTGTCTTGGAGAATGCCTATTTGGATTTATTCTCTTTGGGGTGCGCTGCACTTCTTGTTTCTGTAATTTTAGGTCTTTCATAATAGTTGGGAAATTTTCAGTGATAATTTCTTCCATTAGTTTTTCTCCTCCTTTTCCCTTCTCTTCTCCTTCTGGGACACCCACAACACGTATATTTGTGCGCTTCATATTATCATTCAGTTCCCTGAGCCCCTGCTCAAATTTTTCCATTCTTTTCCCTATAGTTTCTGTTTCTTTTTGGATTTCAGATGTTCCATCCCCCAATTCACTAATTCTAGCCTCTGTCTCTTGAAATCTACCATTGTAGGTTTCCATTGTTTTTTTCATCTCTTCTACTGTGTCTTTCATTCCCATAAGTTCTGTGATTTGTTTTTTCAGACTTTCCATTTCTTCTTTTTTTTGATCCCATGTCTTCTTCATGTCCTCCCTCAATTTATTGATTTGGTTTTTGAAGAGGTTTTCCATTTCTGTTCGTATATTCAGCATTAGTTGTCTCAGCTCCTGTATCTCATTTGAGCTATTGGTTTGTTCCTTTGACTGGGCCATATCTTCAATTTTCCTGGTGTGATTTGTTATTTTTTGCTGGCGTCTGGGCATTTAATCAGATTTCCCTGAGTGTGGGACCCAGCAGTTGAAAGATTTTTCTGTGAAATCTCTGGGCTCTGTTTTTCTTATCCTGCCCAGTATGTGGTGCTTGTCTGTCTGCGGGTCCCACCAGCAAAAGATGTTGTGGCTCCTTTAACTTTGGAAGACTCTCGCTGCTGGGTGTGTGGTGGAGACAGAGGAAAGGTTGTAGGCTGGTTTTAATGGCTTCAAATTGTGAAGTCCTGGTATCTGCATTCCTTGAGAGAGGGATTCCACCTGAGTTGCGTTTCACCCCTCCCGCGGGGAAGGTTCAGGTCGTAGAGAGCCCTGAAAGCAGCCTGTTTCTGCGTTCGGGGCAGTTGCAACCTGTGTAATCCCAGCACTGAGCCCAGAGGCAACAAAGCCTCTGAAGAAACAGCTGCAGAAGGCTCTGTTTCACCCCCTTTCCTCTTTTTCAGTTAGCCCAATAGGCGACTTCCGCCTTGATCAGTTTTGCCTGAGCTGAGGGCCTATTTTTAGTAGTCAGAAGTTGTTCATTAATGCCAGTATTGGTGTTAGGTTGGGCTCAGTCTCTACTACTGTTGGAGACTCTTTCCTTTCCCTCCGGGAAGTCGTCTGTGGGGGAGGGGCGCCGGCCGCCGCGGCTTGGGGGACTGCTGATCTGAGGCTCCCAGCCGGCCCGGTAAGCCGCGTGTGTGGGAGGGGCTGTGGTCGCCAGCCACCGCGGCTTGGGGAAGTGCTGTTCCGAGGCTCCCAGTTGGGCCGGGAAGCCGCGTGGCGGGGGAGGGGCTCTGGTCGCCAGCTGCCACGGCTTGGGGAACCGCTGTTCCGAGGCTCCCAGCCGGCCTGGGAAGCCGCATGTGGGAGGGCTGCCGCAGCTTGGGGAACCACTGATCCGAGGCTCCCAGCCGGCCCAGGAAGCCACGTGTGTGGAAGGGGCTCTGGTCGCCGGCCGCTGCCGCTTGGGGAACTGCTGTTCCAAGGCTCCCAGCCGGCCCGGGAAGCCGTGTGTGGGAGGGCCGGCGCAGCTTGGGGAACCACCGATCTGAGGCTCCCAGCCGGCCCGGGAAGCTGCGTGTGTGGAAGGGGCTCCGGTTGCCGGCCACTGCGGCTTGGGGAACCGCCGCTCTGAGGCTCCCAGCTGGCCCGGGAAGCTCTGCCTGCTTTTAAGATTGTTTCTTTTTTTTCTTTGGTGTTTGGCATATTTACTGTAATGTTTGAAGGTGTGGATTGTTATTTATTCTAGGCATATTCTGGTTTCCTTTCGATTTATGTACATTCTGTAAAGTTCTCAGCCATTTAACTCTTCAAATATTGCTTCTCTTCTTCCAGGACTCTGCACAAATGATAGACTTTCTTGCCCTGTCCCTCATCTCTTTTTTTACATGGGTAGGCACCTCATGTCTCTTAATCTCATAATTTTTTCTCATCTTGTTACTCTGTGCTGCATTTTGGATAATATCACCAGCTGTGTGTTTCTGTTTACTAATTCATTTTTCAATGTCTTACCTATTTTAAAAGTTAATGATGGTTTTAATTTCTATATGTTCCATTTGATTATTTTTCTAATCTTCCTCTTTATTCATTACATTTCCTTCTAAGTGCATTTCAGTTTTTTTAACTCAGAAATACAGTTTATTCAATTTCTGATAATTTAAATATTTTAAGGTAAATTTGTGGTTATTGTTGTGTACTAATGTGGCTTGTTTCCTTGAGTGTGTGGCAAATATTGATCTGTGGGAAGACAAAGGACCAAATTGTGGATGCTTTCCTTCAGATACGATTTTCATTTGCTTCTCTTTTGAGTTAGGTCTACCAGTGCCTTGGCATCACTCTATCCTGTGTCAGGGGTCCAGACTGAATGTTGTTGTCTTGGTTTCAGTAGATCCCATACCTTGCTACTATCATAATTGTTTTGGCTCTTGAGGTCAGTTACAGCCAACTGTCAGCATTTGCCTCAGGACAACTCCCAACTTTCAAGTTTGCTTCCAACCTGATGCTTCCTGTTCCTTTCCTGCTTTTGTTACAGCTCTTTTTTTTTTTTTTCTTATTTCCGGTGTTATGGTAGAGGGTGGGAAGGCCTCGGAGATTTCCTTTATTTAGTACAATTACAGCAGTGATTGAAAAAGTTTGTTTTCTCTAGGATCCAGTGTTTTGTAGTGGGAGGACTCTTCAGGGTAACTACTCTACCATACTAAGTGCAAATCTATTTGGATTTATCTTTGCCATCTTATTTTGTGCTTTCTACCCTCTTTCTCTACGCTATGTTTCTTTCCTTACCCCTTGGTCTTTCCTGCTTCTTTTTTATTTTGATTGTTTAAGTTTTCCATTTATTATATAGTTTCCCTGTACTGATTTTAAAATTAAACATTCTATTACAAGTATTTTATGATTACCCTTTTTAATTGGATATTATTAATATTCTGTACATTTCAGTATTTGTTTAGACTTGCTGACAGGTTTATCATTTTTTCCCCCTCACATTTTTCTCTAGCATCTCAGATATTCCTTCTAATTTAGGTCTTTAGAACTGTGGGTTTAGAACTGTTCCTTGGGCTGTTTTAAGGTATTCACTTTTATCTTTGGAGATCTTCAGTTTTATTAGAATTTGTCTAGCCGTAGATTTTTTCTTTTTATGTTTGAAATTTAGGTGCTTTCTGAATCTTCAGATTTATGTCTTTCATCAAATCTGAATTCATTTCAATATTAAGCTTTCTATTGTGATATATACACACAGAGAAATGCATATACATAAATTAACATATTAATGAGTAATTATAAGTAACAACTGTGCAACAGTTTTTCCAGGTCAAGAAATAAAATATATCAAGTAATCAAGAAGTCCATGCTCTCTCCCTGAAATGTAGTCACAATCTGAAGTTAGTTACTTATTTCCTTCTTTTGCTTTATAGTTTTACCACTTATCTATTCATGTATAAACAATCTAGGTTAATTGTGCTGGGTTTTGAAATTTATACAAATAGAATCATACTGAATGTTTTTTGTGTCTTCTTTTTGACTTAATAGAAAATTCATCCGTATTGTTGCATATAGATGTAATTCACTCGTTTTCAATGCTATAGAGTATTCCATTATAAGAATATATGCAAATGAACTTACCCATTCTTTTGTTGATGGACATTTGGGTTCATAATAATCCAAAACTGAAACTATGCTTCTCTAAATATTTTGGTTTACAAATGTGTGTGCTTTTCCCATCTGGGGAATGGAATTGCTCTTGGAATTGTAAGGTATTGCATATCTTCAACTTTACTAGATAATGCCTTTGCTGATTTGAATCTGTTATGTACCCCAGAAAAGCCTATGTTCTTTTAATCCATCCCTGTGGGTACAGACCTATTGTGGGTAGGACCTTTTGCTTAGGTTATTTTATTGGGGATTCAATCCACCAATTCAAGGTGAGTCTTAATCCTTTACTGGAGACTTTTGTGAGAGGATAAAAGACAGAAAAAAAAACACAGAACTTAGAGAAGAATGCCTAGAAACATTTTACAGAGATCTTAGAGAGGACAGAAGCTGGGAGAGAAGGATCAGCATATGTTGCGTTGTACTTTCCATGTGACCAGATGCCAGCAGCCTTTCTGCTGAGAAGGTATCTTCCTCTTAATGCCTTAATTTGGACATTTTCATGGCCTTAGAACTGTAAATTTTTAACTTAATCCCCCTTAAAAAGCCAACCCATTTCTGGTATATTGCATTTTGGCAGCTTTAGCAAACCAAAACAATGCCCAAACCTTTTACCAAAGTGGCTGTACCAATTTCTCTTCCTATCGGAAATGAATAAATGTATAAGAATTTCATTTATTCTCAATTTTTACCAATACTTTACATGATCAGAAGTTGTAGATTTTGGAATATGATGTTTCAAATCATACTTAATCTGCAAATCACATAAATGATACGCATTTAAACTAAAAGATATGCATAAACTAAAAGATAAAGTTTTAAACTGCAATTACCTATTTTTAATGAGTTCAGTCACCTTTTCATATGTTTATCAGCAATTTGGATTTCCTCTTTCATGTTATGCTTATTAAATTTTTTCCCCAAATTGATATTTGGTTGTCTATCTTAACCACTTAAGAGAAGTTATTTTTATAACTGGTTTATTGCAGTTATATTCTATTTCACATTCTTTATGGTATTTTTTTTATGAGAAAAGATCATTATTTTCTCACTTTGCATTGCCATTTCTGTCATTTATCAAATATCCTTATATTTGTGGGTCTGTTTCTGGACTTTTTGTCTCCCCTTTATTTGTCTGTTTTACTATCCCTAAACTAATCCACTCTTTTTTTTAAAAAGTATATTTTTATTGATAAATCTTCACACACATACATTCCATATATGGTGCACAATCACTGGCTCACAAGATTGTCACATCATTGTGTATTCATCACCATGATCATTTTTTAGACCATCTGTATCACTTCAGAAAAAGAAATAAAAAGGAGAAAAAACCTCATACATAACCATACCCCTTACCCCTCCCTCTCATTGACTAGTAGTATTTCCATCTACCCAATTTATTTTATCCTTTGTCTCCCTTATGTATTCATTATCCATATTTGTTATTCATCTGTACATGCCCTAGATAAAAGGAGCAACAGGCACAAGGTTTTCACAATCTCACAGTCATATTGTAAATGTTATACCTTATACACTCATCTTTAAGAATCAAGGCTACTGGAACACTGCTCAGCAGTTTCAGATACTTCCCTCCAGCCATTTCAATACACCATAAACTACGAAGATAGCTATATAATGCAAAAGAATATCCTCCAGGATAACTTCTCAACTCTGAAATCTCTCAGCCACTGAAACTTTATTTTGTCTCATTTCTCTCTTCCCCCTTTCTCAATCCCTTGATGCTGGGTCCTGGCTTATTCCAGGCTTTCTGTCCTACGTTGCCAGGGAGATTGATTATACCCCTGATTCCATGTCCTATGTATGGGGAATGGTAGTGAGTTCACCTGCCAAGTTGGCTTAGAGAGGCCACATCTGAGCAACACAAGAGGTTCTTTGGTGGTGACTCTTAGGCCTAAATTTAAGAATTCTTAGCATATCCTTTGCAGGAAAAAGTTTCTTAGGGGCAAACCCCAAGATCGAGGGTTCAATCTATTGATTTGGTCATCCTCACTGCTTGTGAGAACATCAGAAATTCCCCAAATAGGGAAGTTGAATATTTCCTCCTTTCTCCCCAGTCCCACAAAGGAACCATGCAATACTGTATTCACTGCCCAAATTACTCTGGGATATATTGGGGCATCACGCTAACCTAGGCAAACCAATAAGATCTCACACTCTATTCAAGCTTCCATATAATTATGGTATTCCACTAAACTGACCATACAAGTTAAAATAGGAAACACACTACCCAAAATACAAATTTTGCCCCAAATAAACCTCTTTCCCTTTGGTCTCACACAGAAGTTGAATTTTTAAAATATGGACCATGTCATCCTTTACCCTGTATTCTAGTTTACCTTAGTCCTATCCAGATCAGCTTCATTTATATCTCTACTCAAAGTCTGATCCCTTTTTCAAGTTTTTAAAAAGTTCCTTATGAGGTACTGCTGACTCTTATAGTTTCAGAGCTCTAAATCTGAGTCTCAGGTGTCATGTAAATACCTGAAGTGTCTGGGAATGACCAGGTTATAAACAATCAGCTCAATATCTCAGAATTTACAAATAACAGTTACTGCTATTTGTGACTACTGTAAGAACTTAGAATCTAGAACCCTTTACAATAGGCCCTGCCCTGATAACCCATGTCTCAACTTCAGTTCACTGATTTTTTTTCTATTAGTCCATATCAGTGAAGCATGATCATATTTGTCTTTTTGTTCCTATATTTCATTCAAGATACAGTCCTTAAGGTTCACACACCTAGTTGCATGCCTCACAACTTCATTCCTTCTTGCCTCCTCTCACTAGTCCATTATATGTATACATCATAACTCCCCCTCCCCTTCCTCAGTCATTAGGCACCTTCATCCATTGTGGATTAGGAACACTGCCCCCAGAAACACCAGTGTGCAAATATCCATTCGAGTCCCCACATTCAGTTCCTCCACGTATATACAAAGCAACAGGGTTTCAGAATCATATGGTAACCCCATGCCTAGTCACCTGTGGTGTTATTTACAACTGTGACCCTGTGATCAGGAACCAGGAACCGAACCCAGGTCTCCGGCATGGCAGGAGAGAACTCTGCCTGCAGAGCCTCCCTGGCCCTCTGTTCATTTTTAAACAGTTTTATTCACACATCATAAAACATAACCTAAGTGCATAGACGTGCCTTCACCACCATAATCTATATGAAGACATTTCCTTTTCTTCAGCAAAGAATCTTTACCTCTTTCCCATACCCCCTGCCTGCTGACGTTTAGTTTTGGCCTAAGGCCTTTATCACATTCAGTGGTAGTATATTACAATGTTACTGTTGACTATAGACTCAATTTTGCATTGATTGTACTTTTCCACCCATATAATGTCTATTTTCAGCACCCTGCAATGTTGACATTCACTTGTCCTCACTCTTGCAAAAACGTTTTTCTATTTGTGCTTTTAACCACCATCATTGTCCACTCTAGGCATTCCTAAATTATACAATCTCAGTCTTTATCCTGTCTTTTCTTTTGGTTTCATTTGTGCCCCCAGCCCTTCTCCCTCAGTCATACTACATTCAGCTCATTCAGTGTACTTATATTATTGTACTACAATCAGGTAGTATTATATTTTCCATTTCTGAATTTTTACAATCAGTCCTGCTGTACAATTTGTATTCCTTCAGCCCCAATTGCCCAATCTCTCCCTATTTCTGTCTTGATAATCGGTGCTCTTAACTTCAATTCTCAAAGTTCACTTATTGTTAGTTCATATTAGTGAGACCATACAGTATTTGTCCTTTTGTTTCTGGCTAATTTCACTCAGCATAATGTTCTCAAGGCCCATTCACGTTGTTACGTGCTTCATGACTTTATTCTTCCAGCTGCATAATATTCCATCTTATGTATATATCACAGCTTGTTGATGGACATTTGGGTTGTTTCCATTCCTTGGCAATCGTAAATGATGCTGCTATAAACATTGGTGTGCAAATGTCTGTTTGTGTTCTTTGCCCTCATGTCCTCTGAATATATACCTAGTAATGGGATTAATGGATCATATGGCAATTCTGTGGTTCTGAGGAATAGCCAAAATGCTTTCCAGAGTGATTATACTATTTTGCATTCCCTCAAAGAGTGGATAAATGTACCTCTTTCTCCACATCCTCTCCAGTACTTGTTTTCTGTTTTTATGATCATGCCATTCTAGTGGGTGACAGATGATTATCTCGTGGTTTTGATTTGTATTTACCTAATAGCCAATGAAATTGAGCATCTTTTCATGTGCCTTATAGCCATCTGTATTTCTGCTTCTGAGAAATGTCTGATCATGTCTTTTGCCCGTTTTTTTTTCAATTGGGTTTTGTCTTTTTGTTGTTGAGTTGAAGAATTTCTTTATATATTCTGGATACTAAAATTTTACCTGATATGTGGTTTCCAAATTTTGTCTCCCACTGTATAGGCTGCCTTTTTATTTTCTTGACAAGTTCTTTAATGCACAAAAGTGTTTAACTTTGAGGAGTTCCCATTTATCTATTTCTTTTTTCAATGCTTGTGCTTTGGGTGTAAACTCTAGGAAACCACCTCCTAGTAACAGCTTTTATAAGAGATTTCCCTACATTTTTTTCCAAAAGTTTTATGGCTTTAGCTCTAATGTTAAGTCTTTGATCCATTTCGAGTTAATTTTTGTGTAAGTATGAGATATGGATCCTCTTTGATTCTTTTGCATATGGATATCCAGTTCTCCAAGCACCACTTATTGAAGAGGCTACTCTGTCCCAGGTGGATCGGCTTGACTGTCATATCAAAGATCAACTGTCCATAGATGAAAGGGCCTATTTCTGAACACTCCATTCAATTCCATTGCTCAGCATATCTATTTTTATGTTAATATCATGCTGTTTTGACCACTTCGTAATATGCTTTAAAATTGGGTAGTGTGAGGCCTCCCTCTTCATTTTTCTTTTTCAAGATATTTTTAGCTATTCAGGGCACCTTGCCCTTCCAGATAAATTTGGTTGTTGTTTTTCTACTTCTGAAAAGTAAGTTGGGATTTTAATTGGCATTGCATTGAATCTCAATCTCACTCTATCTTAATTGCCATAGCTTTATCATAGGACCTGATGTCTGGTAAATCAATCTTCTCACATTTTATTCTCTTTTTCCCTATAAGAGTGACTTGGTTCTTCTTTTGCCTTTTGTATTTCCACATATATTTTAGATTCAGCTTTCCAAGTTAGGCATGTATATGTAGAAAAGTGTATGTTAGAATTTGTTTGGGGTTGCAGTGATCTTGAAAATAACTTGGAAAGAATTGACATCTTTTACATTATAGAGATCTTGTAATTCAGTAGCATGATTTATCTAATTATCTTTTTTCTCTCAGTAAGGTGTTATACTTTTCCTTATAGAAACTTAGCATATTTTTTTAAAGATTTATTTCTAAGCTCTTGACATTTCTAAGTCAATTGTAAATTATATGCTTATTTCATTTATAACCTTTCATGTTTGGTAATTAGAAATAAAATTCATTTTTCCATATTAAATATAATTTTGTATCCTGCAATCTTGTTAAACTCTCATATACTGATTTTGTCTTTGGGGGATTTCCTAAGAACTCAATAATTGCATATGCAAATAATTATTATGGTTCAGTTTCTTACTTTTATTTATTTATTTTCACATGGGCAGGCACCAGGAATTGAACCCGGGTCCTCGGGCTTGGCAGGCAAGCATTCCAACCTGCTGAGCCACCGTGGCCCGCCCAGTTTCTTACTTTTCAAGCCACCTATCTTTTTTTCTTTTTTAATCTTGCCTTATTTTACTGAATTGGGCCAACAAAGAAAATGATAACATGCATCTTTGCCTTATACCTAATCTCAGAGGGAAATCTTTACCATATTATATTAGTGAAGCTCTATTATTACGTTATGTAGTAAAGTTACCCAGGTCTTTATTTAGTTTTAATCTTGCATTTATATTGAATTTTGTGAAGCCCCTCTCCTGCATGATAACAATATTTGCATATCTCCTCGTTTTCCTTTCTTTTAGCTTTATGATGTTTTATGTGTCCTATATGCAAGGTAAAATTTTTTCTCTTAATAAGATTGGGACATTTAGTCAATTTACGTTTAATGTAATTACTGACATGTTTATGGTTAAATCTACCATCGTGTTTTTTAATTTTCTATTGTCCTATCTGTTCAAGATTATTTTTTCATCTTTCTTTCTTTTATTCCTTTATATTGACAACATTTTTATCATTTTCTTTCCCTCTTTACCAATTTTGGAAATTGTACACTCTTTTCAGAGGGTACCCTAGAAATTACAACATGCAAAATTAATTTACCAATATCTATAATCTATCCTATATCCTTGTCCTCTTAAACAATTCAAGGATCTTAAAATAGTTTAAGTCAATTTATTTCCTCCTATTTTATACACTTGTTACCTTGTATTTTAAATTTTTAAAACTATTAGACATTTTTATTTTATATAGTAAATGTTCATTTATTTTTACCTACATACTCTTCACTTTGTTTCCTCTTTATTCCTTAGAATTTCCTTAGGTCTACTGATGACATAATCAATGTGTGTGTGTGTGCTTGTGTAAGTGTGTAAAATATATTTCTTCATCTTCATTTTTAAATGATATTTTCATCAGACACAGAATTTTTGATTGGCAATTATTTTCTTTCAGATCATTGAAAATATTCTCCTGTCTTTTGCCTTCCATTGTTCTGGAGAAGCCAGCTACTAATATAGTTAATGCTTCTTTTACAACAGTTGGGTTTACTTTTTTCTTTTTCTCCCTCTGGTAGCTTAAAAAAATTTTTTTTTGTCTCCAGTTTCCTGTTTTACTGTGGTGTATCTAGATGTGGATTTTTGTTGTTGTTGTTGTTGATATTATGTAGGATTGATTAAGCATTTTAATTTTTAAATTGCTTTCTTTCATCAGTTTTGGAATTTTCTCTAGCAGCTAACTTCAGATATTGCTTGTGACATATTTTCTTTCTTTTTTAGTACTTTACTTAAACATATTAGGCCATTTCGTTGTATCTTCTGTTACTTATCCTCTCATGTACTTTTCATTTTGTTGTTTTACATTGCCTTATATATTCTGTCTAATATTTTGTTTCCTAATTTTATATTTAGTAGCATCTAATTTGACTTTATACCTATTCTGAGGTCAAATTTGGTTGTTTAATTTTTGGTTACTAAAATTTTTATTGCTTTTTAAATTTGCTTTATGATTTTTTTACAGCTTTCAGTTCTTTGCTGAAATACTCAATTTTGTCCTTTATCAAATCCCTTTGAGAATAGTGAACAACACTGTTATAAGGACTCTGAAAACTCTAGTATCTGGAATCTTTTTGAGTGTGTTTCTGTCATCTCATTTTTGCAGTTTCTTTTGCTAACAATATTTTTCTTTTGTGCTTTATCTATATATTCTGGTCATCGTACTTGAAAAATTATCTGTAGGAATTATTTGAGGCCTAGGATGAAGCTTTCTTCCTCTAGTAAGAATTTTATTTTTGTGGTTGGATTATTTTTTTCTAGTTCACCATTTTACCAAGAGGATAGTGCTTTGAAGTCCCTGGGCAGGCTCATTCCAGTTGTCTGTCTTGTGTGAACAGAAGGTTTTATCTTCTACTTGCAAACTTAAAATTAATCATTTTTTGTGTTTGTATTTACCATATTTCTTTCGTATACCACCACCACTCGTAAAAAAATCACAGTATTTGCTTGTAATTCTCCCTCATCCTGTTACTTCATAGTATTACCTGTACAATTTTTTTTGTCTGAAGGAAGATGTCTCTACTAATAACCTTGTTCTCCTATCAAATTGATTCATGCTAACAATGACGTTTCAACTTTCATTTACAAAGAGTTGCACTTTTGATAGAAAATGCTGAGGCCCTCATAATATGTTGTTATTTGGATATGCACTCTTTTTTCTTAAATTGTATTTGTTATATAATGGACATGCTACAGTCTTAAGATTTTGAAAAAATCTTTAAGAAATATGCTGGACTGCTTTTAGAAAACTATAAACATTTTTCAAATGTCGTATTGGTTAGGAAAATGAAAGTGCTGTAGATGTTTTAAGCAAGATTAATAAATACAGTGGATTAAAGTAAATTAAATGTATTGACAAAATAATTGGGGCAACGAAAGGAATAGGTTCTAGGTTTATCCTCTAGAAATGAGTCTAAGATACAGAATTGATATACCTGGTAAGTTATCTGTTGAAGACATCAGAGGAACTAGAATCAGTGTGCAAACTGGAGTAACCACTGCCACAGTTTGAAAGCTGATGAACTGTTATTTACAACTGTGACCCTGTGATCAGGAACCAGGAACCAAGAAGCTGCTGACATCTGTCATTTGATACACCCACCTTTTGACACACAAGAATCTAGTGGGTGGACATTAGAACACTGAAGAAAAGTCTCAAATATCCTTGAGACTCAAATATCTAGCCAACAGATCCAGCAAAAACATGGGGAAGAAAAAGTGGCCTCTCCTCATTCATACCTCTCACAAGATTTCTTAAGTTGGAAGTCTGCACAACAAAAACCTAAAATATGTGGTGTTGGCTTTTGGATAATAGGGGTTGAGAAAAGTATTAAAAGAGGCTTGAGATAATGGTGAGAAAATCTGCTTTAGAGGCAGTTATAAAACATTAAGTAAAGCAGTTGCCTGTAGTCCCTTGGGAAACAGAAAGTGAACATCTAGCTTTGGCCAAGGATATGTCCAGGCTGCAGAAAGCATTACCTTGTGACTTTTAACTGCATAGGATAAAGTACAATATGAAAGATTTGAGCTTAAAAACAAAAAAACAAAATACCAGAGAAGAACTGGCTAGTCTGCAAGCAAAAGTTAAAGGGGCTATAAAGGAGACAGAAGCTGTTAAGTTAGAAAATAAAACTGTCTTTTCTCCAGCCTCTCCAGCTGTCAAAAGAGTTTCCAAACAAGACACGACTAGAAGTTAAACATCAAATCAAGGTTGTGATTATCATATATTGTTTTAAGAGAGAGTTTAGCTAGAAGATCTTCTTAAGTAGACAAAAGTTTAAGGTATGGTTCCACAGAAACCTGATCCAAAAAATTTACAAAATCTACAGAAACATATATAGATATCAATATAGGTATGGCTTTTAGTGTATGTAGTGGAACATGGTCAGTCATAGACATCTCAAAAGTTTGAAAGGGTGTGGTACTAAGAAAACCACCAACTGCCTGGACTAATAAATGTTTCAAACTATAAAAAGGCCCGGGCCCCTAACTTTCTTTTGGCAGGAAGCAGCCTGAGAATTTACTCAACTGCTAATAAAGGCCACTTCTTCAGAAAGAATAAAGGAGGGTGATGAAAAAAGGATATCCCAAAGTATAAGCAAAAGCCATGGAGAACAATGGACCAGGGGACAACTCCCACAGAGCAGAAATGGGCTGTAATCAGAACATTTCCCTGTTGCCAGAATAGTAGGCCCACTAAGTTATCAGAATTGCTATGAACTGATGACTGCTTGCTTTCCACTTGTCCCCCTTTCTCATGGTAATATTTATTGTGGTTATCCTGTTCTTTTTCATTGTATATATATATTGTGTGTGTTTGTGTGTGTGTTGAGGGCTAGAGGGCAGGTAACTGCTCCTTTTAGTTCACAGGACTCTGGATCAAGAGGAACTGCATCTGGACTTGATGTATATTATGAAATCCTAGACTTGAAGGCTGATACCGTGATTGTATGTAGTGAATGAATGCATTTTGCATGTGGAAATAATGTGATTATGGCCAAGGAGTGAACTATGTTAGATCAATTACGTCATTAGTCTCAATTCTTCATCCCTCTGAATCCACAACTCTTTATCATGTGAATTGGCAGTTTGTCTCATTTAAAAGTCAGATTCAGTTTCTTTCCTTCATGATTGAGTTTGGTCCTTTGCCTTCAGCATGAGATCATACCCAGGTTAGGCTGCTGGAGGAAGAGACTGATTAAGCATAGCTAAGTCATCCCAATTGTTCCATCCCAGACCATTCTCGATTACATAACCTACATACAGACAATTGCCAGGCATGTGAGTGAGCCCAGCTGATCCCAGCCTAAATTGCTGATCCATAGATTTAAGAGATAAGTTCAGCCAGAGACTTGAGTTTGATTCTTGTTCCATGTACCCCCACAGGGTTTTTTTAAGTTAATTAATATGAGATAAGTTTAATTGCTCTATATCTGAGTTTGGGGATTGTCATATGTCAATATTTTGGCAATAGGTAATCATATAATTATGTACCATAATATTCATGACAAATCATCTTAAATCCAGACATGAAAAAGAGAAGCTATGTAAAGAAGAAAGTATTAATGAAAAAAGTAGTAACCCAAACTTATTTTATTCTGATCAATTAAATCTCAAACAACCTTTTAATGTGGGGTAAATATTAAAACAGAATTTATCAAAATGATTTGTATTTTGATAAATGATTTGACAAAAGATTGTTGAGATTTTCCAAAGCTTTGAATCTAAATCAAAGTTCATTCCAAAAATCATAAATGAAAACTTTTCCCAGATTTCATATTGAAAAAAGTATTATAGCATGTGCCATTTGAAACTCTGTCCTATTGTATAATTGACATATAATATAGTACCTGCAAGTACAGTCTAGAAGCTAACAGTGCTGAAAAATTAATTACACTAAACTTCAAAAGTTAAATATTGAACTTTTAAAAATAAAATTGTAAATATTTCTGGGTCTGATTTCCCTACAGAAACCTTGGAAATAAGAAGGCGGTGAGTTGAAATATTTAACATGCTGAAAGAAAATAATTCCCAATCAAGAATTTTTTCTGGTGAGATTGTCTTTCAAAAATTAGGGAGAAATTAAGATATTCCCAGATTTAACAAAAGTTGAAGAAGTTCATCACCACTAAATCTTCCCTATAAGCACTGCTGAAAGTCTTACAGACTGAAAGTAAAGAACACTAGAAAGTAGATCAAAGTGGCAAAGAGAAATGAAAATCTCTAATAAAGGTAAACTTATGGAAAATAGATCAAAGTGGCAAAGAGAAATGAAAATCTCTAATAAAGGTAAACTTATAGGTAATTATAAACTCCTGTACTGTTGTGTTGTACATATGGTATGGAATTCCACTTTTTATGTCTTATAGTTTCTAACATGCAAATGCTAGAAAGTAATGATAAATATATGGTTTGGGACATACAGTGTAAACAGGTGCAGTTTGTAACAAGTACAACAAAAAGGGGGGATGGAGAAGTATAGTTAAAAAGTTTGTGTATGTTACAGAAGTTAAGTTTATGTCAAATCAAATGTGATTTTTATAGAGTTAGGATGTTAAATTTAAGCCCCATGGTAACCATACAGAAAATATCTGAAAAATATATACAGAAGGAAATGAGAAGGAACTCAAAAATGGTACAATACAAAAAAAAAAATCAAATAAATATGAAAGTAGTTATTGATGGAAAAATTGAGGAACAGAAAACCTAAGACTTACAAAGACCAAATAGCAAAATGGCAGAAGAATATTATGCATTATCAGTGGTTACTTTAAAGGTAAATGGATTAAATTCTCCAGGCAAAAGGCAAAAAATGGCAGTGTGGATAAAAAGCCATGTGTTTTAGTTTCTTAGGCTGCTCAAAGCAATACCATGAAATGGGTTGACTTTAAACAATGGGCATTTACTGGGTTACAGTTACAGGCCATGAGAATATCCAAATCAAGTCATCATCAAAGCAATGCTTTCTTCCCAAACACTGGCTGATAGTGATCCTTGGCAACTCTGCCACATGGCAAGGAACATGGTGGTGTGAACTGGTTTCACCCTTTTCTTCCAGGTTCCATTGATTTCAGTTTCTCGCTCCCATGGCTTTCTCTCTCTCTCTCTGTATTCATTCCATTTATAAAGGACTGTACTAATAGGATTAAGACCCATACTGAAAGAGGTGGATTGCATCTTAACTGCAGTAACTTCATCAAAAGATCCTACTTAACAATGGGTTTACACCCACAGGATGGATTAACTTTAAGAACATGCTTTTCTGGAGTATATACAGTTTCAAACCACCACACCATGATACCAACAATATTTTGTGTATAAGAGACTCATCTTAAATTCAAAGACACAAGTGGGTTGAAAGTGAAAGGACAGATAAAAATTTTCATGCAAATAGTAATTAAAAGGGAGCTGGGGTTGTTATACTAATATTGGATAAAATAGACTAATTCAAAAAATGCTACAAGGAACAAAGAAGGACATTACATACTGATAAAGGGGTCAGTTAATCAAGAAGATAAAATTTACAAATATATATGCACCTAACAGCAGAGTCCCAAATATATGAAGCAAATATTGATAGATTTGAAGGTAGAAATAGTTGGTTCTACACTAATAGTAGAACATTCTAATACATCACTTTCAATAATGGATACAACATCTAGAAGGAAGATCAATAAGGAAAAAGGAGACATCAATGATACTATAAAACAATTAGACCTAACAGCCATATGTGGAACACTTCACCCAAAAGGAGGAGAATACACATTCTTCTCTACCTCACATGGGTCATTCTCCAGGAGAGATGATAGTTTAGATCACAAAACAAGTCTCAATAAATTAAAAAATATTGAATTCATATAATATATTTTCTCTGACCACAATGTGATAAAGCAAGAAATTAATAACACAGGGAGAGCTAGAAAATTCACTAATGTGTGGAAGTTAAGCAACACACTCTTAAATGATGTATGGGTCAAAAGAGAAATTACAAGGGAAATTGGGAAATATCTTGAGATGAGAGAAAAATAAAAACAACATGACAAAATTTATGAGATGCAGCAAAGGCAGTGCTGGGGTGGGAATTTATATCTCTAAATGCTTACATTATAGAAGAAAAAAAGACCTCAAATCAGAGACCTAATCTCCCTCTGGAGGAACTAGAATGAGAAGAGCAAACGTGTGTAGAAGGAAGGAAATAACAAAAATTAAATAAGAGACAAATGAAATCGAGAATTAAAAAACAGACTCAGGTGAGGAGCTGAGGTGTGAGGAGTGGGAAGAGTTTGTCCAGCTCAGGATTCTGGACCAGCAGCTCCATGTGGTTGGTGAGGTCAGGAGATTTCTAAGAATGGCGCCCTTGGGAAGAAAGCACATGGGGAAGTCGGGGAAGCCCACCATGGGGGACCAGGTGATCCATGCCTCTGACTTTGAGAAGTAGGACAAGAAGCAGCTGAGTGGCTCGGAGGAGGAGCTAATAGAAGGAAAGTTTCCAGTAATTGATAAGCATGGGAAGAAAAGGCCTTGAGCTAGAATGATTGAGGAAGATATGGGGGGTGAAGTTCAGAATATGTTGGAAAGATTTGAAGCTGACATTACAAGGCTCTTCTTGCAAAGAGAAAATGATTGGAAATGTATACCAAGGCTTCTCTCAAAACAAATAATCAGAAAGTTGAACATGTTTGGAAAGTACGACAAGAGAAAAGGCAGGAATTTAAGCAAGAATATTCTCAGCAGTTTCTGACTCTGTTTCAGCAGGGGAATATGGATGTGCAGAAAGCTGAGAAACAAGAAGAAAAATTAGCTAGTATGTTTCAACAGCCACAAAAGTTTTTCAGCAATTTGGAATTGTTCAGAGCCAGAAACAGAAAACAATTAAACAATTGTATGAGCAAGTTGTAAAGAGTGTGGAGGACCTGGAGAAGAATCATGAAAGTCTTCTAACTGGTGCACAAAATGAACTTAGAAAGAAATGGCTATATTGCAAAGAAGAATTATGATGGACACCCAGCAACACGAAATGGCAAGTGTTCGAAAGTCTCTTCAATCCATGTTATTCTGATGATTCTTTGAAGAAAGAACTTGAACCTAAGTAATATGATACAATTATAATGTTAGCTTAAGGGACATGTATTAATCTTCATAGTGGTTTAAAAATTCTAGTTTAAATTACTATATCTTGTTAATCATTAGCTTTGTTAAATACAAGACTCCTTTTCTATCATCCCCAATAAAATGTTAACAGTTATGTGAATAGCAACAGTTTCAAACTTACATTTATGAAGCTTTCAGTTCTTTGGTAGTAATAATGAATTTTTTCCCCTAAGACTGTCAATTAACTTTTATCAGTAAGAGTTATTTAATTTTAAGTTTTGGTCCCATTGGATCTGTATCAGTCCTAAAAGTATGCAAGGTTAAATTTTTCTTCTTTAAGAAAAAAAAATTAAGAATGCAAAATGTTTTCCATGTAAAAAACAAACAAGCAAAGAGAATCAACAAATCTGAGTGATTTTGTTGAAAAGATTGATAAAATTTCAAACCTTTAGCTAGACTGACAAAGCAAAAAGAAGATGCAAATAAATCAGAAATGAAAGGAGGATGTTACTATTGACCCCACTCAAATAAAGAGGATTATAAAAAGACACCATGAAAAATTGTCTGCCAACACATTAGATAACCTAGATGAAATGGACAACTTCCAAGAAACATACAAGCTACCTACACTGATTCAAGAAGAAATAGAAGATCTCAATGGGCCAATAACAAGTAAAGAGATTGAATCAATAATTAAAAACCTAATAAAGGAAAGTCCAGGACCAGATGGCTTCACAGGGGAATTTTACAAAATATTCCAAGAAGAATTAATACCAGTCTTGCTCAAATTCTTACAAAAAATTAAAGGGAAAGACATTATTCCTAATTCATTCCAAGAGGCCAGCATCACCCTAAATCAAAGCCAGATATCCCTTGTGAATATAGATGCAAGAATCCTCAACTACCAGCAATCCAAATACAACAGCACATTAAAAGAAGTATACACTATGATCAGTTGGGATTTAGTCCAGGTTTGTAAGGGTGATTCAGCATTAGAAAACCAATTAATGTAATACACCACATTTACAGAGTGAAGGAAAAACCCAGATGATCATCTCAATTGATATAAAAGATTTAACAAAATCCAGTACACCTTCTTGATAAAAACGCTTAGAAAACTAGGAATAGAAGGAAACTTCCTCAATATGATAAAGGTCATATATGAACAACCCCTGCTAACATCATTCCCAATGATGAAATACTGAAAGCTTTTCCTCTGAAAAAAGATCAGGAAGAAGTAAAGGTGCCCATTGTCCTACTTTAATTCAACATTGTATTGAACATTCTAGCCAAAGGTAGGCAAGAAAAGGAAATAAAAAGACATCTAATTGTAAAGTAAACTTGCCCTATTTATAGATAACATGACACTATGTATAGAAAATCCTTTAAAATACATGACAAAGCTACTACAGCTAATAAATTCAACAAAGTGGTGGAGTATGAGATCAACTTGTAAAAATCAGTGGTATGCCAATACACTAGTAATGGAAAATATGAGGAGGAAATCAGGGAGGAAATTCCATTTACAATAGAAGAATAAAAAATCTAGGAATAAATGTAACCAAGAATATAAAGGATTTGTAAATGGAAAATTACAAAACATTGCTGAAAGAAACTGAAGAAGACCTAAATTAATGGAAGAACAAATTCTAAGTTCATGGACTGGAAGACTAAATATTATTAGGATTTCAGTTCTACTCAAAGCAGTTTACAGATTCAATGGGATCCCAATCAAAATGCCAATAGCCTTCTTAGCAGAAATGGAGAAGCAAATCATCAAATTTACATGGAAGAGTAAGGGACCCTGAATAGCCAAAACTATTCTTGAAAAAGAACAAAATTGAAGGTCTCAAACGTCCTGATTTTACAGCTTACTACATAGCTATAGAACTCAAAACAGCACGTGTGGTACAAGGACAAGCATATAAACTAATAGGATCAAATTTAAGAATTCGGCAATAAACCTTCAATTTATGGCCAAGTAATTGCTGACAAGGGTTCCAAGTCAACTCCGTGGGGAAAGAACAGTCTCTTCACTAAAAGATGCTTGGGAAACTGGATATCCATATGCATTAAGAGAAGTTATACCCCTGCCTCACAGCATATCCAGAAAGTTAACTCAAAATGGGTCAATGACCTAAATATAAGAACCAAAACTATAGAACTTCTAGAAGAAAACATAGGGAAATATCTTTAAGACCTTGTATTAAGCAGTGTTTTCTTATACTTTACACCAAAAGCATGAGGAACTAAATAAAAATAAATAAATAAATAAATGGGACTTCATCAAAATAAAAAACTTTTGTGCATCAAAGAACTTTATCAAAGTAAAAAGACACTCTACAGAATGGGAGAAAAATTCTGCAATCATATATAAGGGCTTAACATTCAGAATATATAAATACTTCAATACAACAATGAAAAGACAGAACAATTAAAAATTCACTAAAAACTTGAGCAGATATTTCTTCAAAGAAGATACACAAATGGCCAATAAACACATGAAAAGATGCTCATCATTAGTCACTAGAGAAATGGAAATAAAAACCAGAGTGATATACCATTTCACACCCACTAGAATAGCTACTATTAAAAAATGGAAAATAAGTGTTGGAGAGGATGTGAAGAAATAGAAACACTTGTTCATTGTTGATGGGAAAGTAAAATGGTGCAGCCACTATGGATAACAGCTTGGCAGTTCCTTGGAGAATTAAGTATAGAATTACCATATTATCTGGAAATCCCACTCCTAGATATATACCCCAAAGAATTGAAAGCAGGGATTTGAACAGATGTTTACACATTGATGTTCACAACAGCATTATTCACATTGCCAAGAGAGGGAACCAACTCATGTCCATCAACAGATGAATGGATAAACAAATCATAGTATATTCATACAATGGAACATTATTCACCTGTAAGAATGAAATGACATTTTGATACATGCTATAACATGGATGAATCCTGAAAATATTATATTGAGTGAAATAAACCAGATGCAAAAGGACAAGTATTTTATGATCTCAAGTCTATGAAATAATTGGAATATGCAAATTTAGAGGCAGAAGCTAGAATACAGGTTACTAGGGACCAGAGTTGGGTAGGGAATGAGGAGTTAATGCTTAAATGCAAACGTTTTGGTAATGGATGGTAGTGATGGTAGCACAACATTGTAAATGTCATTTATACCACTGAATTGTAAATTTGAAAGCGGTTAAAATGGGACATTTTCAGTTGTACGAATTAGTTGAATGAATTTAGAAAACCACAGAACTATACAACACAAAGAGTGAAACCTAATGTAAATTATGGACTATTGTTAGTATAATTATAGGATTATTACATCATTTATAACAAAGATGCCACATTAACGTAAAATGCTAATAATAGGGAAATCTACTGTATGTGAGGGGTGTATATGGGAACTTGGTACCTTCAGCATGATTTCTCTGTAAACCTACAGCTTCTCTAATGAAAAAAGAAAAGAAAAACTATACCCACCTAATTGTACTCCTATAAAACCCAATTTGACACAACATTCTGAATGCCAACAACCACTTTCAAACCTTATTCCTCAGAATGTCTCATACATTATACGTATCTCAGGGCCCACTTATAATTGACTGAGGCACCTAGATCAAGTTACATAAATCAGTAAAGCTTAATTTCTGTTTTGAAGAAAATATATCTAGATATATATGGATCTTCTTCCTTGCTTTCTTTGCTATCGCTGCTGGAATACCTTCTTAGGCCTGGCCATATGTTCCAGTTCTGCCTAATGAGACATAATCATATTTGCTGGGGGGTTAGGGAAGTTCCAAGAAATCTATATAACAGGGATGAACTAGGCTAAAATGCCTTTTACCCTAGTAGGGACAATGCCTGGATACTCATCAGGTTTTTATCATTAGCAATATACAGTCATAAGCTACTGTGATGGTTAGGTTCTGGTGTCAACTTGGCCAGGTGATGATGCCCAATTATCTGGTCAGGCAGACACTGGCCTAACCATTGCTGAAAGGACATTGCATGGCTGGTTGTTAACCAGAAGGCTGGTTTACTAAATCATAAGTTGATTGCAGCTGTGGCTGATTACATATAAGATCAACTAAGGGCCGCCTCCTGCAAGCAAGATAATTCAATCATTAGATTTGATCTGATTGGTTGAAGGCTTTTAATGGAGAAGAGAGAATGTTTATTGCTTCTTCAGCCAGTTAGCTTTGTCAAGACCCTTCATCGGAGTTGTCAGCTTCACAGCCTGCCCAGTGGATTTTGGACTCTTGAATTCCCACTGTTGCATCAGACACCTTTATAAATCTCATATTTACAGATATCTCCTGTTGGTTCTGTTTTTCTAGAGAACCCTGACAAATAGCTGCATATTGAAGAATTGAGTGATGTACAGGGCATTGGCTCAATATATTAAGGCATTATTTCAGCCCTGAACTGCAGACTCCAAGACTGGTATGAGATTAATAAACCTCTAGATATTTATGTCCTCTGTAAGTCAATTTTTCTGTTGTTTGCAGCCAAATATTTTCTTAACTAATATAATCATGTTCCACTTTGTGTATGAAAACTACTTTGTGGTTCATTAATAGTATAAATGTGTCCAATCACCATGGTTAGATCAGAGCAAGATATAATGGGTCATGGGGAGTAAGCATTTAATTTGATCAAATATAAATTTTATGCAGAGGGACCAGCCTCACCAGAACCCCAACTAGTTCCATCTCCCTATCCCATATTATTGACAGCCCCTTCCAATGTGAAGAAGCTAGAATGGGCATAGTCCAAATACACCTAAAGAGTGGGAGAAAGATCAAAGGTGATGGTGGAGTTATACAGAGAAGGTAGGGTTTAACAAATGAGTATGAGTGCTGAACCATTATACTGATAATGCTTTTAGCCTCCAGTGCCTTAGAGCAGCTAGAAATAAAAACCTAAAATTGTGGAATTGTAGCCCATGCAAACTCTGAAATCTGTTCTACAACTAATTGTTGTGATGTACTTTGAAATTTATTTTTTTGCGTGTATATGTTGTTTTTCACACAAAGAAAGAAAAAAGAGAAGTGTAACAGAGAAGACAGGATTTAACAAATGAGGATGTCTGCTGAATCATTATATTGATATTTCTTTTAGTCTCTAGTATCTTAGAGCAGTTAGACGTAAAAACCTAAAATTGTACGATTGTAACCCATACCAAACTCTGAAATCTATTCTGCAACTAACTGTTGCAATGTGCTTTGAAATTTATTGCTTTTTTGTATATATGTTATTTTTCACTAAAAAGAAGAAAAAGTTGATTGTGATAAGTGCACAGCTATATGATGAAAAAAATTAATGTAATCATTCACTGCATTAAAGAGTAAATAATTTAAAATCATAAAAAATAAACATTTTAGTTTTAGAAAGTACAACTTAATCTCTGAAATTATTAGGACAGTTATATTCTTAGAAAGACTATTGAAAAGATTATAGGAAAATCTAAGTTCAGATCTGTTAAATAATTTTTTTTTCATTTTGTTTGGCTGCCAGCATTTCTTGACTTCAACCTCTTCTCTATTGCAAAAGATTTTTGTTATTATAGATGGCAACTTCCACAATGCCCAGCTACTTAGAATTATGGTAAAATACCATAATTTATAAAGATGATTTCAGGGCAAGGAGAAGGAATCAAAGTTACATTTCTTTGGTAATTTGCATTTTACCTTAAATCAGGCACATGTTCATTAAACATCTAATTTTCCTGTTTGTAAAATGAAAGAAATAGTAATGTTTTACTTCCTTCTATCAAAATTATTTTTCTTTCTTGGAATTGCATTCTATTGAACTGTTAATTGGATGATTGATGTGCGAACAGAGTTGGTGAGTGCTGAAAGGCTGGCAGTCTTCTGAGAGTAGTCTAAACTGGAAAATACTAAAAGCGGCATTAGCTTAACCAATAGAAATTATTGACTCACTGTTTTGAGTCTAGTAGAAGTCCAAAGCTGAAGCATCAGCAAGGTGATGCTTCCTCCCTAAAGATGTGGCATTCTGGGGTTTGCTGCTGGTGACTTTTCTGCACATGGCAATACATATGGTGGCATCTTCTCCTTTCTTTTCTGTGTTCCATTAACTTCCAGCTTCTTGTTGTTCCATGTGGCTTCACTTCTCATCTGACTTTTTCTTTTCTTATAAAGGACTATAGTATTAGGATTAAAGCTTAACTGGATTCAATTGGGTCATACCTTAACTGAAGTAACATCTTGAAGAGATCTAACTTATAATGGGTCTACCCCCCACAATATGGATCAAGACCAAGAACATATCCAAATTAGAGTGCACAATGCAATCTGCTTCACAATATTTAAACTTTTTTTTTAACTTTTAAAATTGTATAGTATAACATATATTCAAAGCAAAGAAATAAAAAAGCACTAGTTTTCAAAGCACTCTTCAACAAATGGTTACAGGTCAGACCCTAGAGTTTATCACGGGCTACCATATGATCCTCTCGTATTTTTCTTCTAGCTGCTCCAGAATATAGGAGGCTAGAGGGCTTAAATATTTTTTTATCATCACAATCAACTTTTTCTTTCTTTTTTTTGTGAAAAATAACATATATACACAAACGCTATAAATTTCAAAGCACAGACCACAATTAGTTGCAGAACATATTTCAGACTTTGACATGGGTTACAATTTCACAATTTTAGGTTTTTACTTCTAGCTGCTCTAAAATACTGGAGACTAAAAGAGGTATCAATTTAATGATTAAGCATTCATATTCATTTGTTAAATTCTATCTTCAATGGATAACTCTACCATCACCTTTGATCTTTCCATATCTCTCTTTGGGGTTGTTTGGGCTATGGCAATTCTAAATGCTTGATACTGGAAGGGTCTGTCACTAATATGGGGTTGGGAGATGGAACTATCTGATGTTCTGGAGAGGCTGGGCTAGGTGTCAGGACTTATCTCGACCAGGGACCCATCTGGAGGTTGTAGGTTTTTGGAAAATTACTCTAGTGCATGAAACCCTTGTGGAATCTTATATATTGCTTAGGTGTTCTTTAGAATTGGCTGGAATGGTCCTGGTTGTGGGTTGGCAGGTTATGATATGTAGCAAGGTCTACCTAAAATTTGTGTAAGAACAACCTCCAGAGTAGCCTCTCAACTTTATTTGCACTCTCTCTGCCACTGATAATTTATTAGTGACACTTCTTTTCCCTTTTGGTCAGAATGGAATTGTTGATCTCATGGTGCCAGGTCTAGCTTCATCCCTGGGAGTCATGTCCTACGTAGTGGGGAGGGCAATGATTTCACCTGCAGAGTTGGGCTTAAAGAGACTGAGTCTACATCTGAGCAACAGAGGTCCTCCAGAAGTAACTCTTAGGCATGCCTGTAGGTAGTTTAAGCTTATTCACTACCTACATAAGCTTCACAAGAGTAAGCCTCATGATTGAGGGCATGGCTATTTATTTGGGTGTCCCTAAAGTTTGACACAGTATCAGGGGATTCCTGATGGTAAGGTTTAATAGTTCCATATTCTTTCTCCCCTCCCTCAGAGGACTTTGCCAATACTTTTGATCATCTGTTTAATATACTCTGGGATGTTTCAGGCATTACAATAATCTATACAGTATTAAAGGACCTCTTTCTCATTCAGTGCTCCCTGTGTTTCAGTTGTTCAGAGGGGCTATACAGATAGTTTGAATTAGATTATGCACTACAGAAAATTCAGTTCCAGAAATAAACGTTTCTTCCATTGGTCTCAAAGAGTATGTGTGTTTCTAATATATAGACACTGTCTTCCTTAACCCTATATTCTGAATTACTTTAACCCAACCTGTTCAGCTTCATTCTTATCTCTAAATATCAGGTTATATATATAAAAAAGCCTCTTAAAATATGGAAATATTTATCACCACTCCAGAGTTAATGTGTCTGTTCTTAAAGCTTCCAATCTAGGTCCCTGTATTCTTATAAGCATTTTCTAAAGGTGACCATACCATTGTTGTTGTTTTGTTTCTGGCCTATTTGGTCCCACCAAATGTCCCACATGTTCATTCACATCGTTGCATGCCTTGTGACATTGTTCCTTTTTGTAGCAGCACAACCTTCATTCATAAGTATACACATCATCGTTCAGCAATCTACTTCTCTGTCAGTGCATCCTTCAGCCACCTGCATTCATTAGACATCATGTAGAGGTCCCAAAGTCCACAGTCCATTAACATTCTCAATTTTAGATAATTTCATTTTCCTAAGAGAAAGAAAACCAATAAACACACCCTTGCCAAATAGGAAATCTAAACCTACTCTTAACTCTTATCCCTCACCCCATTATTTACCTCTGCTGTTGCTGTGGTAGTGCTGATGATTTCCTTTTGAACATAGCTCATAGCATGCAATAGCAGTTTTCCCTCTGTACTCTGGACTTAATATTTATCTGAGAATCATATCTTTGAAGTAATTCTTATGAGAATGAATTCATATTTCTAGTGTGAATCAGTGGGACACTGTTCCAGTTTGCCAGCTGCTGGAATGCAACACACCAGAGATGAACTGGCTTTTAATAAAAGGGGATTTATTTTGTTAGTTCTTCAGAGGAAAGGCAGCTAACTTTCAACTGAGGTTCTTTCTTAAGGGGGAAGGCACATTCCAACTTTTCCCAGGATGATTCCTCTCTGCATCTCCAATGGCCTGGACTGAGTTGCAAGTGCTGAGATGAGGTATGCTGAGCTGCTTGGGCTGTGCTATGTGGAGTCTCTCATTTAAGCACCAGCCAATTAAATCAGACATCATTCACTGCAGCAGGCATGCCTCCTAGCCGACTGCAGATGTAATCAACAACAGATGAGGTTCACATGCCATTGGCTCATGTCCATAGCAATAGAACTAAGCACCTTCACCTAGCCAAGTTGACACCTGAATCTAACTACCACAGACACGTAGGTCTATATAACTCCTTTCAATCTTGTTCATCTTCAATATGATAATATTACTTCTAGAACCACTAGAGATCACCTTTGCTACTATCTATTCCCTTACAGTGGAGTTCAACCTCATTAGCTAACGATTCACCCATCTCTAGTTCCTATGTATCTCTAAGTACTCTATATTCTGTACTATAAGCCTCTGATTATACCTTTATGCTGATCATAAAAGTGGAATCATACAGTATCTATCCTTTTGTGTCTGGCTAATTTCGCTCAGCATTATGTCTTCAAGGCTCATCCATCTTGTCATGTGCTTCAGGACATCAATTTGTCTTACTGCTGCATAATATTCCATTGTATGTATATGCCACATTTCGTTGATCCACTCATCTGTTGATGGGCATTTGGTTTGTTTCCATCTTTTAGCAATTGTGAATAATGCTGTTATGAACACCGGTGTGCAAATGTCTGTTTGTGTCCTTTCCCTCAGCCCTTCTGGGTGTATACCAAGTAGTACTATTGCTGGGTCATAGGGCAACTCAATATTTAGTTTCCTAAGGAACCGCCAAACAGTCTTCCAAATGGCTGCAACATTATACATTCCCACCAGCCATGCATAAGTGTCCCAGTTTCTCCACATCCTCTCCAACATTTATAGTTTCTTGTTTGTTTAATAGCAGCCATTCTTATAGGTATGAGGTGGTATCTCTTTGTAGTCTTGATCTGCATTTCCCTCATAGTCAATTAAAATGAGCATCTCTTCATGTGCTTTTGAGCCATCTATATTTGCTCTTCAGAAAAATGCCTATTCATATCTTTAGCCCATTTTATAATTGGATTATTTGTTCTTTTTTGTTGAGTTGTATCATTTCTTTGTATATACAGAAAATCAAACCTTTGTCTGATATGTGATTTCAAAATATTTTTTCCCATTGAGTTGGCTGCCTCTTCACCTTTTTGACGGTCTTTTTTTTTTTTTTAAAGGGGGCTCATTTATTGTCACTGCTCCAAATGTACAAAAAAATTAGAAAATAATTCCCCTTGACAAAGTCTTTTGAGGTGCAGAAGCATTTGATTTAGAGGAGTTCCCATTTATCTATTTTTTCTTTTGTTGCTTGTCCTTTGGTTGTAAAGTTTAGGAAGCTACATCCTATTACTGTCTTGAAGATGTTTCCCTACATTTTCTTCTAGAAGCTTTATGGTGCTAGATCTTATATTTATGTGTTTGATTCACTTTGAGTTAACTTTTGCGTAGGATATAAGATGGGGTTCTCTTTCGTTCTCTTGGCTATTGATATCCAGTTCTTCCATGCTCAATTATTGAAAAGACTATTTTGTCCCAGTTCAGAGGATTTGGGGGACTTACCAAAATCAGTTGACCACAGATTTAGTGGTCTATTTCTGCACTCTTGATTCGATTCCATTGGCCAGTGCTTCTGTCTTTGTGCCAGCACCATGCTGTTTTGACCATTGTGGCTTTATAGTAGATTGTAAAGTTAGGGAGTATTAATCCTCCCATTTTGTTCTTCTTTTTTTAGGAAGCTTTTGAACTATTTGGGGTCTCTTTCCCTTCCAGAGGAATTTGGTAGTTAGCTTTTCCAAATCTTCAAAGTAGGTTGTTGGAATTTTGATTTGGTACTGTGTTGAATCTGTAGATCAATTTGAGGATTAACTATATTTAGCCTTCCTATCCATAAGCAGGGAATATCTTTCCACCTATTTAGGTCTCCTTTGATTTCTTTTAGCAATGTTATATAGTTTTCTGTTACAAGTCCTTTACATCCATAGTTATGGTCATTCCTAATTATTTGATTCTTTTAGTTGCTATTTTGAATGGAATTTTTTCCTTAACTGACTTCTTAGCTATGTCATTGCTTGTGTGTAGAAAATTACTCATTTTTTGCACATTAATTTTATATCACACCACCTTGCTGAATTTGTTTATCAGCTCAAGTAACTTTGCTGTAGATTTCTCAGGGTCTTCCAAGTATAGTATCATATCATCTGTAAATAATGAGAGTTTTACTTCTTCCCTTCCAATTTCGATGTCTTTTATTTCTTTGTCCTGCCTGATTGCTCTAACTAGAACTTCTAGCACAATGTTAAAAAACAGTGGTGACAGTGGGCATCCTTGTTTTATACCTGATCTATGGGGTAAGCTTTCAGTCTCTCTCCACTGAGGACGATGCTGGCTTTTCGTTTTTTCATATATTCCCTTTATCATATTGAGGTAGTTACCTCTGATTCCTATCTTTTGGAGTGTTTTATCAGAAAAGAACGCTGAATTTTGTCAAATACTTTCTCAGCATCAATTGGGATGATCATGTGATTTTTCCCTTTTGATTTATTAATGTGCTGTATTACATTAATTGATTTTCTTGTGTTGAACCATCCTTACATTCCTGGTATCAACCTCACTTGGTCATGGTGTATAATTATTTTAATGTGCTGTTGTATTCAATTTGCTATTACTGAGAATTTTTGCATTTGTGTTCATTAGGGAGACTGGCCTGTAGTTTTCCTTTCTTATAGCGTCTTTATCTGGTTTTGGCATTAAAATGATATTAGCTTCATAAAATGAGTTAGGTAGAGTTCCTTTTTCCTCAATTTTTGGGAAAAGTTTCAGCAGGATTGGTGTTAGTTCTTCTTGGAATGTTTGATAAAATTCCCCTGTGAAGCCATTTGGCCCTGGGCTTTTCTTTGTAGGAAGATTTTTGATGACTGATTGAATCTCTTTACTTGTGATTGGTTTGTTGAGATCTTCTATTTCTTCCAGAGTCGGTGTAGCTTGTTTGTGTGTCTCCAGGAATTTGTCCATTTCATCTAAGTTGTCTAGTTTGTTGGCATATAGTTGTTCATAGTATCCTCTTATGATTTCTTTTATTTCTTCAGAGTCAGTGGTAATCCTTCTCATTTCCTATTTCGTGTATTTGCACCCTCTCTCTTTCATTTCTTTGTCAGTCTTGCTAGTGGCCCATGAATTTTATTGATTTTCTCAAAGAACTAACTTTTGGTTTTATTGTTTCTTTCTATTGTTCATTTGTTCTCCCATTTTTTTTTTTTATCTCTGCTTTAATCTTTGCTATTTCTCTTCTATTTGCTTTGGAATTACTTTGCTGTACTTTCTCAAGTTCCTTCAGGTTTGCTGTTAAGTCTTCAATTTTTGCTCTTTCTTGTTTTTTAACATAGGCATTTAGGGCAATAAATTTCCCTCTCAGCACAGCCTTTGCTGCATCTCATAAGTTCTGATAAGTTGTATTTCTCATTTTTATTCATCTCCAGATAGCTACTGATTTGTCTAACAATTTCTTCTTTGACCCACTGGTTGTTTAAGAGTGTGCTATTTAATCTCTGTATATTTGTGAATGTTCTCGTTCTTTGGCAGTTATTGAGATCCAGCTTCATCCCATTGTGACCAGATAAAGTATTTTGTGTAATTCAATATTTTTAAATTTATAAAGACCTGTTTTGTGCCCCAGCATATGATCTATCCTGGAGAATGTTCCATGGGCAGTAGAAAAGAATGTATAACCTTGTGCTTTGGGGTGCAATGACCTATATATGTCTGTTAAGTCTAATTCATTTATCATGTTATTTGACTCCTCTGTTTCCTTGCTGATCTTCTGTCATGTTGTTCTATCTATAGAGGAGAGTGGTGTATTGAAGACTCCTACTATTATTGTTGCAACATCTATCACTCCTTTCTGTTTTGCCAATGTCTGTCTCATGTACCTTGGAGCTCCTTGATTGGGAGCATAAACATTTATGATTGTTATAGCTTCTTGGTGAATTGATCCTTTAATTAGTATATAGTGTACTTCTTTGACTCTTATGATGTCTTTACATTTAAAGTGTATTTTGTCTGATATTAGTGTAGCTACTCCTGCTTTCTTTTGGTTAGAACTTGTGTGGAAAATCTTTTTCCATCCTTTCACTTTCAGTCTATTTGTATCCTTGTATCTAAGATGAATATCTTGTAAGGAGCATATAGCTAGATTATGTTTCTTAATCCATTCTGCCAATCTGTATCTTTTAATTGGTAAGTTTAGTCCGTTAACATTGAAAGTAATTATTGAAAATGTATTCCTTGATTCCACCATCTTATCTTCTTTATTTTATGTCAAATCTGTATATTCTTTTCCTTCTTTCTCTTTGTATTCTTTAAATTACCCTTAGTTATACTCTTCAGTTCTGTGCCCTCCTCCAGACCTCCTTCTCCTGTCTTTTTTTTTTTCCAGCTGGCAGAATGCCTTTTAGTATTTCTTGTGGGACTGGTCTCTTGTTGACAAATTACTTCAGAACTTCTTTGTCTGTGAAAACTTTAATCTCCCCCTCAATTTTGAAGGACAATTTGGCTGGGTACAGAAAATCAGGATCTTGAACATATCATACCACTGCCTTCTCACCTACAGGGTGCTAGTCGAGTAGTCTGAACTCAGTGTTATTTGATTTCCCTTGTGTATAGTATATTGTTTTTCTCTTGCTGCTTTCAAGATTTTCTACTTTTCTTCAACATTTGACAGACTGATTAGTATGTGCCTTGGGGAAGGCCTATTTGGATTTATTCTGTTTGGAGTTCTTTGGGTTTCTTTGACTTGAATATTCATGTCCTTTATGAGGGTTGGGAAGTTTTCCACCTTTATATCCTCAACTACTCTTCCTAGCCCTTTATTCCTCTCTTCTCCTTCTGGTACATCAGTGATTCTTATATTTGTGTGCTTTGTTTTGTCTATCATTTCTATGAGTTCCCTTTCAGTTTTTTCCACCTTTTTTGCCATTTGCTATTTTCAGTCTTCAAGGTCAAGTATCATTTCCTCTGTATCACTTATTCTTTCTTCTGTCTCTTCAAATCTGGTGTTGTGTGCCTCCAGTATGTTTTTTATTTTGACAACAGAGTCTTTAATCTCTGTGATATCTGCTATTTTTCTATTTATTCTTTCAAATACCTCTTTATGGTCTTCTACTGTCTTCTTGATCTCCTCTATGTCATTTGCTATCCCACTTATTTTATTAAGTAGAGTTGTATGAACATCTTTGTTAGTTGTTCCAGTGTCTGTGTCTCCTCTGGTCATTAGGCAAGACTGTGTTTGTCTGCATTGTTATATGCTTAGTGATCTTCTACTACATGCTGTGGCATGTAAATATCTTGATTACCTTGGGAATTAATTTCTTTCAGTAGTCTAAGGCCTTGTGTTTGTGGGATGGTTGTACAGCAGTGAGCAGGGCATGGGGTGGGCACTCAGTGTGGTGATTTGTTTCAGGGCCAGTATGGACACAGGTTGGGAATGTTACACTGATGCTTGTGAACATGGGTGCTCAGCAGCTAGGGATGATGTAGTTGTGCGGGTGCACTGGTCTGGGGAGCATAAGCCTGATGTGCACTGGTCTAAGGCATGCTGCCCTTTGTGTGCATGCGTAGAGCTGTGGCAGCAGATCGGCATTATGCCTTCATGGATTGGGGGTAGATGTGACCCGGCTGTGCAGGTCAGCACTTTTTCAGAGCTGGGAAGTGTGGCTGAGGGCTGTGGATTCTAAGACTGCTGTAAAGTGCAGTTCCCAGAGCTGAATGATGTGATAGGGGCCCATGTGCATGCAAGTGCCTGGGAATGCCATAAATGCAGAGAGCTAGGTGGGGCGGAGTGAGCCTGTGTGACACTATGGGCTGGGGGCGGCAGGGGTAGCCTAGGTATGGAGGTTAGCGCCTGCAGCCTTTATGCACAGGCAAAAGCCTGCAGGGAACAGGGAGGGGTTGGCAGTGCTCCGGAGGGGTGCAGGAGAGGTTGGGTTGGTCGACACTTGAAGTGGGGGTGTGGGGCAGGTGCGTGCACTCGGGGCTGGTGGGGTGAGGGCACCTGGAGTGCAGGGAATGGGAACAGATGATGGGGTGTGGGGTGAGTCACTGGTCACAGGGCTGTACTGGTGAGGGTAGTGTGCCCAAGGAACATGGCCTGGCTTACATCCTAGTCCCGGGCTCCTGTCCACAGACTCCTGTGGGCTCTGCAGCTCCGCGCCAGGCTCCAGCTTTCTGTCTTTCAGTTCCCCAGCCTCTACAACCAACACTGCCACATGTGGTACAGAAGGCTCTCACAGGCCAGCCACACTCCTGAATGACTGCCTCAGTTGCCCTCCTGTCCTTTCTCTCACTTTTCCATGGAGCAGGGCTAAGCTCGAGCTAGTTTATTTGGCCATCTTCCTGGAAGTCCTACAAATTTAACCTTTTTTTTCCCACATCAGTATTTATTTGGTACATTTTTTAGGAATAACCAAATCCAAAATGAGGATTGACAACAAAAACAGCACTAGCTATTTACATTTTCCCAATGGCCAATGATATTGAGCATCTCTGATTTTCAAATTTAACCTTTTAAGTTAACTTTTTTTCATGCAGTATAATTTCCTTGAGACCATTCAAGGGGTCTTTTGTATCAATAGTTCATACCTTTTTATTGCTTAGTCATATTCCATATGGATGTACTACAGTTTAACTATTCACCTGCTAAAGGATATGTGGGTTGTTTCCAGTTTTGAACTATTTCAAATACAGCTGCTATGCACATTTGTGTTTTTGCATGGACATTTTTCTTTATCTGGGTTAATGAGTGTAATTGCTGGGTTAAATGATAAGCATGTTATGTTTTGTGAGAACCTTCCAGAGTACCTGCACCATTTTACATTGTGTGTGTTGATATTTAATTGTGGTTTTAATTTACATTTTCCTAAATGACTAATTGTGGTAAACATCTTTTTCATGTGCTTGCTTGAAATGTCTGTTTATGTCTTTTGCCCATTTGCTAATTAGAGTGTTTAATTTTTTACTGTTGAGTTTTGAGAGTGATTTGTATTCTAAATACAAATTCTTTGTTAGAAAGGTCATAAGAAAATATTTTCTCCCAGCCTGTAGCTTGTCTTTTCCTCCTCATCACAGGGCATTTCACAAAGAAAAGGTTTATAGTTTTGATGAAGATCAATTTATCACTTTTTCTTTTTACTTATGTTTTTTAATGTCAAGTCTAAGGAATCTTTACCTGAAGATTTTCTGCATTTTTTCCCTAGAGTTTTATAGTCTCATTTTACAATTATCAGTCCATTTTGAGCTCATTTTTCTACATTGTGTAAGGTTAGATCAAAGCCTGTGGCTGTCCAATTGCTACAAAATCATTTGTTGAAAAGGTTATCCTTTCTGCATTGAATTGCTTTTGCCCCTTTTTCAACCATCAAGTATGATTTATTACATTCATTTTGATTAGTCCATTTTATTTTTGTCCCTATCTTTACTTATTCCAGTGTTCTGTCCTTTCTGACATTCCAAGCCTCCTTCTATCAATTCCTTTATGTTTAGAGATCCTCTTTTAGCCATTCTTTCAAAGTAGGCTTTCTAGTGTTGAAATTTCTTTTATCTGAGACTATCTTTATTTCCCTTCCATTCCTGAAGGATATTTTAGCCAGATATTTCATTCACAGTTGACAGTTATTTTAACACTTGAAAAATGTGGTGCCACTTCTTTCCAGACCCTGTAGTTTCAGGTGAGAAATCTACTGTTATATGAATTGTTGGTGTTCTCCCGTAATTAATATGGTGTTTCTCACTGGCTGCTTTCAAGATTTTTGTTTTGTTTTGTTTTCAGGGTTGTAATTATGTGTCTTATGTAACTTTTTTGTTATTACAATGTTATCCTGTTTGGTAGCTTGTTCAGCCTCTTAAATTTGTAGGTGTATGCCTTTTGCCAAATCTGAGCAGTTTTCAGCCATTACTTATTTAAATACTTTTTTAGTCCCACTCATTCCTCCCCTTCTGGAACTCTGATTAAACAAATGTTAGCTTTTTTTTGTTACCAAGTCTTGAGACTGTTACTATTTCTTTTTTCAGTCTATTTTCTCTCTGTTGTTCAGATCCTGTATACTCTATTGATATGCCTCAAATTCTCTGATTCTATTTTCTGTTATCTCCACTATACTACTGAGCCCATCTAGTGATTTTTTTTTTTTGTACTATGTTTTTCAAATCTATAATTACTACTTGGTTCTTGTGGTAACCCAGGGGTTGGGGCCCCTTCCCTTAGGGGAATAAAATGAAATCTTAAGCACATAACAGCTTGCATGACCAGAGCATCAAAACATTAAAACTTCCCTCCCCTAATCACTGTTGATAACCAACTCTCAGGAGACTCCGTTATAACCAAACCTCAAGAGACTCTGTTGAAATCCCGTGGTAACCAAATCTTATGAGACTCTGCTGAACTTTATAAGCTATCTCTTTTGGCACTTCTCCTCTTGTTTGTGTAGATCACTGTTTCCATTTCGTGATTGGCTGCCACCAGGAAAAATCCTCTCCTGTTAGTAAGTCCCTAATTTAAACTCATGAGTAAATCTCTCCTTAGTGTGTTCTTTGGTTTTGGGGCTGAGCTTGGTTGAGACAGTTCTCTTTTAGGATTTCTGTTTCTTTGGTGTAATTTTCTATTTTTCTTTTATTTCAGGATAATTTGAAACTGCTTGTTAAAGCATTTTTAGGACTCTTGCTTTAAAATCATTGTCAGATACTTCCAACATCTGATTCATCTTGATGTCGCCATCTCTTGATTGTCTGTTCTCATTCATTTGAGATTTTCTGGTTTCTTAGTATGATGAGTGATTTTCAAATTGTATACTGGACATTCTGTAAATTATATTATGTGGCTTTGGATCCTATTTAATCTTCCTTGTTAGCAAATAGCCCCCTTTTGAGGTATAGTGCAAAGGCTGGGTGGGTGTATGTGTTCAACTTCTTACTGGGATCTTCCAATACCACCCTGGCAAAAATATCACTGATTCATGCTGGTTCATTGCAGATAGGAGAGGTGAAGGTTCAGCTCCCCTTTCAGCTCTGCTATCACCTCCCTGGCAACAGTGAGGTACTAATTCACATAACATTGTTGACTTTAAGTGAGAGTGTAAGCACAGATTTCCATTGGGCCCAATAATACCAAGGAGGAGAAAGTGGAGGGTTGACACACACTGTCTTTCTGATGCAGGGTGAGGCAAAAGCTTAGCATTCACTGGGCCATGTTGACACCAGGGAAGATGGTGGGGAAGTGGACTGCCAACTCTCCTCACCTCCCACTACCTTGTTAGACCTTGTTGATGCTAGTTGGGAATGTAGGCTTAGATCACTGCTGGACCCTGTTAACATCAGAAAGGATATATTCATTTCCTAGGACTTTTGTAGCAAATTACAAGAAACTTGGTGGCATAAACAATAGAAATGTATTCCCTCACAGTTCTGGAGGCCGGAAGCCTGAAATAAGGTGTTGGCAGGTGCTTGCCTTCCTGAAGGCTCTAGGAGAGGATCCTTCTTGCCTCTTCTAGCTTCAGGTGTTCCTTGGCTCATGACTGTAAAACTTCATCTCTGCCTCTGTCTTCACATTGCCTTTTCTATATGTTTTTTCTCTCTATATTTTTTGTAAGGACACTTTTCACTGGATTTAGGGCCCACTTAGATAATCCATAATGATCTCATCTCAAAATTCTTAACTTGATTTCATCTAGAAAGACACTTTTCCCCAATATGTCTACATTCATAGGTTCCAGAGATTTGCATGGACATATATTTTCATTCAACACATTATTGAAGGGAAAATGGAGTGCTAACTAGTTCTACCTTGAACCATCTTGTTCAGACTCCTTGATGCCAGGTGGGGGTGGAGGCTCAGTTCTCTCCTGGGCCTTGCTGTCATCAGAGTATGGGCTTTGATGACTAGCCCTGCTTTTCACTACCTGGTTAAGTCTTGTTGCTGCTAGGTATGGAAAACTCACTTTGCCACTGGACCCAACTGATATTACTCCAGCAAGGAAATCAGTGTACTACCACCTGCTTCAGAGATGGGAGTAAGGGATTGGAGTATAAGGTACTTTCTGCTCAATCCACTGAAACCCTGCAGTGGAGGTGGGGAGAGTGGAGGAGTAGGTTTTAGGTTGGTGTTTGGGTGGTATAGGTATAGGATGAGTATTGTCAATAAATTTTCATGGTCCTATAGCTAGGAAGAACAGGATTTGTGTGTATGTGTGTTTGTGCATGTGTTCTATTCCTGTTGGTGGTTCCAGATTAGAGGCTTCTGCAGTGCCCTGTCCAGGTTATATGGGAAACAATAAGAAATCCCAGAGAACTCACTGCTATGTCATTCTTCAAGTTTCAAGATCCCTAGGCAGTTTGCTTTCTTTCTACTTTAGGCTTCCTATGCTTTGTTGTGTTATGTCCAGGAGTTTTTAGTTGTAAAAGGAAGGAATTGGGATGAATGGGCTACCACATCTTAGTTAGAACCGGAAGTTGATTCATAATTTATTCAGTTTTAAATTCTAAATGTCATGGATCATTCATTCTATAGAATTTTTAGTTTTTATTTTCATAGTTCCTACAATGCTCAATTTTAGTGGTGAGTGAAATGTATTTGAAATTAATCCTGACTTCTGACTGTATCTGCTTTCTTATTCATATCGTATTTAGAGGATTTTCCAGAGAAAAAAGCAAAAGATACATCTATTTTAAGAACACATATTATTTAACATAATTTTAGGTGAGATTAAAAACTACATTTAATGCTGTTCTCTCTTGTGCAATTATGAGTTCTTCACTAAGTACCTTCAGTAATATGTTTAAGAATACTGTCTAGAGTAGTTTAACAGTATTTATGCATAATGCTTTAGAAGTAAACTGCAGTAGCTGCCACATGTGATTTTAGAGACAGCCTCACTTCTTTGGGAGTGACGAATGACCCCTGCGATCACACTCATGTCCAGATGTCTTTAGGGCCTTTATTCCATCTTTTGCATTGATGATGAAGCTTACTAAGTGAGAAGGCATGGTTGCTTCAATTACTGATGGGGACAATTTTCCTCTCATGTCTGTCTGGACAAAAGCCACTAGTTTGGAATATGCTGGGTTCCTATAAGCAAAGATATTAAAAATGACAAAGAATTCTTAGTATAACCCATTGAATTTACAAGTTTATGAAGAGCAGGATTCTTGACTAATTGCCACTGCTTCCCCCTATAGTGTTTATAGAATAGTTATTAAAGGAAGAAAGGTGGGGAAAAAGGCAAAGTGACTTGCAGACACATCCTTATAAAACTTATATAAAACCATTAAGAAAGTAAGAAATTAGAATGTATCTTAAAGTTTAGCTTTAGACAGCTTTTTCCCTTTTCATTTTATTGATTTTTACTACAAAAGTAATATATACTTATAAAAATTAAACAATAGAGAATTTTCATAAAGATGATTATCCCTCCCTTAGTCTCTTCATTCTGTTCCACAGGGATAATCATGCTTATAGTTTTGACTATCTTTTCAGACTGTTTTGTATATACAGAGCATAATAATGTATAATGAGTATATATATACCCCACATACATACATATAAACATTTTTGTGTGAGATGTATTTATTTTTCTGCAACTAATTTTCTTTTCCCCTTAATAGTTTATCATTCATTTTCTTCTGGGCCAATACATACAGATCTGCTTAATTATTTTTCATAACTACATATAGTATTTCATACTCTACCCAGTTCCTTCTTGACTACTGTTTAGGCTGTTTCTCACTTTTTGCAACCATAAATAAAGCTTCAATAAAATATTTTTGTAATGTATCCATTTGCATTACTTTAAATTTAGAATTTCTAGGTCAAAGATTTTATGCATTTAATATTTTGAAATGTTATTTCCAAATGACCCTCCAAGACTGTAGTAGTTTATGCTCTTAACCAGTGATCTTCCAACTGGAGTCTATGAAGACTTTCCAAGGGGTATGAGAGGATGAATACTTTTTTAAAGGGATACATTTTCAAATCCTCAGCTTCCATATGTATTTTTCCCTTTTACTGATCTAAGAATATATCTCTGATGAAGATTTAAGTTTTCCTTTCCTACCAGCCTGATCATAATACCATTCTCTTGCTTTACAGAGCAACTGCATACTTGTCCTCCATCCTTAATGGTAATATGGAACTTTACCCTGACAAGTAAAAATCTTTGAGAATCCAATGGGAAAATTTTACCTATTGGATGTGAGTTGAGAAGGTAAAAGACTGATGACTGGGTAATAAATCTTTTTGTAAGTCATGCATTCATTGTTTTTGCTTTCAACAAAATGGAAGGACTTAACTGATTTGTCAGCTGAAAAGACTATTAAAAAATATTTTTGATAATAGGTTACTATGTAATTTTTTCTATATAACTCAGAATAAGTTCAAGGAACTAATAACACTGCTAGAACTAAACAGCTCCTATTTATTTGAACAAAGTTTCTCAGGGCCCAGATCTATAAAAATGAAAGGTACAATTGGACTTGATATTGAATGCTGTCTCATTTTATTAGTAAGTAATATCTGTTCACAGTTAAATGAAATAGATATAGTGTAAAGGATAGAAGCATGGACTCTAGAACCAGTCTGCTTCAGTCTGAAGTGAAGGTTTGCTATTACTTATGTGTAACCTTGAGTTACTTAATCTCTCTGGACTTCTGTTTTCTTTCCTGTAAAATGGGGCTAGTAGTCCTACCTACCTCTTAGGATTATTGAGTCAATAATCAAACGAGTCAATGAGTTAATATATGTAAATTGTTTATAACAGTGATGGGCACATAGTAAGTGTTTTCTAAGTTTTGCTAACAATAAAAGATGCATTTCCAAAAAGTTTGTTTTTCATGTTTAATAATGATTAAAAAATTTATAATATATTCTTATTTTGATCAATGCTTATTGATAACTCAATCCAAAATGCATATATATTTTTAACATTTAGCTGCTTATCAATCATAGGAAATAAAAAATTTAAACATTTAAATTTAAATACATGGTTTTGTCACAGAGTGACTAATGAAGGACTTGAAAACATAAAATATATACTATTAGAATAGAATTATTTGAGGGAAAAAGAAAACAACTGTGATTTCAAGGAGGAAAGGAATGGTGTTAAATTTTTTGCTGTTAAGTTTGTATGTATTTTGAAAAGGATAATGTAACAGTGGGTTCAAATGCTATGGTAGATTCTATTGGATACATTTACAAGGGTAATGTAATCAGTTTTTAAAATGTCAATATTTATAGTATGCTGGAAATTGCATTCTTTTCATCAATTTAAACTTATGCAAAAATCTAATGTCAACTCGAAAACGTGTAGGAGGGAATACAGTTTTAAAAAATTCTTACAGGAAGAATGAAGGTCACCGCTCCAAAAACAGTGTGCATGTCCATTTCCTCATGCTGTTCTCTATGCAGAATTTAGACTATTTTCATAGTGCCTCAAATGGCTAGATAAGAATACTACTAGTATGTATGGTATTGAATCTCTATTTGAATCTAAAATCTCTATTTGAGTCCAAAGGGTATTTACACACTTCAGAAAGTTTTTTCAATATTTACTAGAGTACCATTATTGTCGATAACATATTTTATAAGTTTTCTATATGGCTTGGAAAGATTGGGTTGCCTAGAAAGGGAAAGTATAATAGAATTTTGTGTTTTCTTGCCAGTATCCTTCTCTGTGACTATGAATAAGACTGTATCTTTAGTCCAGCAGGATGCTACACAGTGTTCCGTCCCAGGAAGGGAAGAAAATTTGATGGGCTGTCTATATCAGAGTTGTGGTTTTTGGGGGCTGTGGAAAGGGAAAGTTAACGAGGTACAAGAAGGGAACATTGTTTGTGAAGCACACTTTAGGACTTGTAGCTTCTCAACTGGGGGCCCAGCCAATAAGTTGATTTACCCAGCTGATTTGGAGCAATAACACTTTGTGCTGGTTTGAAACTGTTGTGCCCCAGAACAGCCATGGTCTTTAATCCTGATTCAATAATGTTGAGTGGGATCTTTTTGATTGTTTCTATGGAGATGTGACCCACTCAATTGTGAGTGGGATCTTCTAATTAGGTTGTTTCCATGGAGATGTGTCTCCACCCATTCAAGGTAGGTCACTTACTGGAATCATTTAAGAGGGAACCAGTTTGGAACAAGTTTTAGGGTTGACACAGAGAGAACCCTTTGGAGATGCAGAAAGAAAACTCATGTGAGGAAGCTGTCTGAAAGGAGAAGCTGGGAGAGAAAGCTAGCAAACCAGCTGACAGAGAAACCCCGAACATCAACGGCCCTTTCTTGATTCAAGGTATCTTTCTCTGGATGCGTTAGTTTGAACACTTTTATGGCCTTAGAATTTGTGACTTAATAAATTCCCTTTATAAAAGCAACCCAGGGCAGTGCAATGGCGGCTCAGTGGCAGAATTCTTGCCTGCCATGCTGGAGACCCAGGCTCAACTCCCGGAGCTTGCCCAAGCCAAAAACAAACAAACAAAAAAATCCGTATCCATTTCTGTTATATAGCATTTCCAGCAGCATTAACACACTAATACACCACTCTTTTATTCTCCCCTGCTATAGAAAATAAAGTCTTGGCCATAGATTCCAAATTGACAGGTGGGTAAGAAAGACAACACATTATTATTATTTTTATCATTATTTGCACCAGTGATCCTATCCATTCATGCAAATAATTGTGTTTCATTTATTTTACTGATTCAATACAGAAAATATTAAAGAATACTGATCTAAAATTAAATTTTTTCTTGGTTTCCTTCATGTAAATATTTTTTCTTATGTTGACAGATTTATAGCTAACCAATATCAAATGTTTACATATGTTTTATGTGCCAATATATTTTAAAGAGCTGTTTTTTGTTTTGTTTTTCATTTTTTTGGTGGGGGAGGTGCACGGTCTGGAAATCAAACCCGAGTCTCCTGCATGGCAGGTGAGAATTCTACCACTGAACTACCTTTGCACTGCCTCATGCCAATATCTTTTACTTAAAAATCATTTTGCAAAAATTGGAACTTGAGGAATTTGTGAAATGATAAAGATTGAATTCTTGCATATGCTTTTACAGAATATGGTATTTTATGTTACCATTTTATCTCTAGGAGTCAGTAGACACTGACTCTTCTCCGATTTCTCCAGCTCTTCCCTTATCTGAATTTATCTATTGGATGCCTAATTCTGCAGGTATCTGCTTTCAGCAGGTAGTCCCTTGGAAAGAATTCATCCAAGGTAAATTATTAATTGCTTTTAAATAGTATAATTCTGGGGAAATTTATTTTTAATTCAGGAACATTCCTTAATAATTTATAGAAGTGATTCTAATGGAGAAATATGAGACATCACTGAAAGGTTAACTGGAGGGATGTTTGCGTGTGTGCTACTCTTCCCAGCAATTTTAAATCATACTTTAAAGACAGTTATCCAATTGGTTTATACTTAAGGTATAAAATATGTAAATAACACTTACCCTTGAAGAGGTGAACATATATAGCCACAAGGATGGTTATAACCACGGATGTAGTTTGAAGCTGGAGGATATAGTGGAAAATCCACACTAATACCTAAGTGATTAAAAAAAATTAAAGTGAAACCTTTTCCACAAGGTTTAATTGCAGTTGCATATTTTAAAAAATGTCTGATATAGCATTTAACTTAACTTAGTTATTGTCAACCCCATAACATTAATTTTATACATGTGTGTATGTTTGTTATATGAATGTATACACAGGCTGAAAATTAGAAAATGCCAGTATGGTACTATTGTCCTCTCAGATTTTTTATGTTGAGGTTTCTAAAGATGATGTAAACTATAAAGGAAAAATAAAAGTGTAATTTAATTACTTTCTGAGATTTGAAGCAAAAGAAGAAATCAGAAAGAAAAGAATTCTATTAATATAATAGAATTACAGATTTCTATTAATCATGTTTTTTAAAGAAACATATTTAAAGTGGTTATATGGCCTGTCAATAAAGATAGTATAAAATGCCCCCTTTGCCAACTCCCTGTATCTAACCTAAAGGTATAATAAAAATCAATAGAGTTTATTTTTGGAATTATGCATCATAATATCTGAGTTGTGTGTGAATGTAGGAGGGAAATAATTTGATTATGGGTAAGTTTTTGATAACTTCATATGCTTTTTCTAACAATATTAAAAATATATTTGTTTATTCTGTGCAACTGAATCCTGCTTTTGTCAGAGATATTTTTTTCTATATGATTTCAAAATAAGCTATCAATTCTGTGGGAATTACAATGTTAAGAAGTAGTTTAGTAGACTAGTGTGGTTGAATTAGTTTTCCATTTTCAACAAGTTGGGCCTGCATCATCATTTAAGAATCTATTAGGTTTGTATAATGGTACTGCCAGAAGTGATAGTAAAATACTTTTTCTTTGTTTCAAATATGGACACTATACTTGCTTTTAAAAAATATATATCTGTTATATTCCACAAATAGACCCATGTGGGCCTTTTGTGAAGCATACATTGTGGTAGTTAGCATAGATTTTGGAAAACCTGAAAGGCCTGAATTTTAATTCTGGGTTAGCTGTGTATTAGTGATGTGACAATTTCTTAATTGCTTAATTTCTTTGAACTTCAGTTTCCTCATTAGTGAGATGATGCATGCAAAGTAATTAGCTCAAAACCAGGTGCATAGAGAGCTAAAAAACAAAACAAAACAAAACAGAGAGAGTGACATTAAGAAGAAAATATCAGTATTCATTGAAAATTAATTCAAAGGAAATTGCTTACAGCAAATTCAATAGTGATTTTTGCACTATGTGACTGATTACCTCAGATGTTTCTATGATTTTAACTTCTTTCTTACTTTTTACCTCTCTTCTGATGATTAATAATGAGCTAGAAATGATCTACTTTCAAAATATGCAAAATAACAGATTTATGATTCTGTTTGTATTTTGTGTTGTAGGCAGCAAATAAATTTTTATGTGCCCTCATTTATAAAATGAGATAAGTAAATATATATGAAAGTTAGGAACATCAGTCCTTAGTGGTATGAGCTACCTGGGTTTGAGTGTATTAGCAGAACCATGACTCAGTTCAGGCTCTGAAGCTTGGAGTACCACAGACATAGAGTAACTGAAACCTTGTTGGGAAGTAATAATTAACAAAACTTAATTGCCCCTACCTCCAAGTAGTTTACAGTAGGGAAAGTTATTCAGATAGGAATGGTAAGATTAAATACAATTATGGATAAAAACAGGGTTCTATATCACTATCTAACCAAAGTCCTTTCACTATGAGTTCCATTAAGTTATCTGAGTCCAGAGATCTTTATGGTCTGAACTGGTATATTTTATGAGTAATGCAAGTTATGAAATGGTTATACATTTATATTTTGCAGAATGATAACTTTGAGGGGGAGGTAAGGATAGATCAGAACTTCCAGTTTCTAAAGAAATATTATAAACATATTTATGTAAAGACCCTCTAGTGGAAGTTTTTTCAATTGTTTTATCAGTTATAGGATATGTCCATTCTAAGCAATTCAAATATAAATTTAAATTTATATATCCAAAAATTAGTGTTGTTTCTTAGGAATTTAAAAGTGTTTTCCTTGAAGTTTTAACTTACCACTATCTATACTTAGTACTTACTGCAGGATATAGCCTGCACAAGAGTCATTGACTATGATGTAAATGGTACCTCTGGAGTTGGTTTAAACATCAGACTTGTCTACATGATACATGTACTTGTTAGTCCCACTGAATAAATAAAAATACATCGGAAATAACTGAAAATATAGTTTCTTTCAAACTGTGAATTAAAGGGGAAAATGTATTAATGACTCAGTGATTCCAAAACGTGGGCAAAACATTTCAACTTACAACAGACAATGTTAAGATTCCCTTCGTAGCGCTTGATGTGTACTAGGTCAACAAAGTCTCGGGGGGAAATTGAGCCCATGGCAAAACTTTGTGTAATGGTATGACTTATAATTGTGTCCTGCAACAAATCAAAGCATAAAGATTCCAACAGTTATTTTAATATCTATTCTTTATATTGTTACCCAAAATAATTTTATTGCACAAGGTTGGCCTCTACGTCAAAAAAGTAGGGCTTAGAAGTTTTAAGATATTATCACTAAATATGCATGCATTTTCTGTATTAAAGAAGTGTTAGGTGTATAGTAAGAATGTAGAGAACTCAGGAAGGAATCTAGAGATGATCTGCTCTTTTAATTTTAAATGAAGAAACTGATGTCTAATAGATAAAATCATATGCACAGCTAGAGAAAAGTGCAGAACTAGAACTCAGTCTCCTGATTCCCTAGACAGTACTATTTCTACTATTCCACACTAGCTAGGTAATAAATTCTAGAAAACGCACTGATTTAGCACTCCTGGAGAGGAATACTAGAAACATTGATAGGGAGTTAAATAAATTCTTCTTACAGTATAATGCTATTCAGAAATAACAGTAGTATATTGGAAAGGGAATAAAATATGGAATCAGGAAACCAGGTACAAGACCTGGTTCTACCACCTATTGACTATGGTAACCTTGGGTAAGTCATGTAATCTCTCTAAGTTTGTTTTCAAGTGTTTTTTGTTTGTGTGTTTCAAATTTATTTTTGGTTTGTTTGTTTCAAGTTAAAAAAAAACCTCCAAGTTCATTATTCTTTCCATTATTACAACTGATTTGCAGCAACAGCAGAAATATTTGAAGTGCTAACAGAGTTGTATGATTAATATTGTATAATCATGAAAGAAACAGTCCATAAGTTTGGGTTTTTAGTTTGTGAAGGACAATGTTTCTCAAACAGAAGTTTCAAATCCCAAAGGGATTATGGACATGTGTATAGTGACTAGGAATTTCAGGATTGCTGTACAAGATGAAACAGATCTACCATCCTGGGCTTTTCTACAACCTCTCTTCCCTCCCAAATTTAAAAATCATTTTAATAAAAGGAAGAGTTCTAAGTAAATGACAAGATTATGGCAGATGTGTGGAGTATTTATTTTTGTTTGTGTGGAATGAGGCTTGGAGTCTCAAAGACCCAAAGACCCAGTGGTTTGCAATTTTACAAATTTAGTTGTAAAAATTATAAAAGTTTGTTTCACCCCATCATTCATATTAACTAATAAAGTTATTAATAATAAAAAACCTAGAACTCATTTAAAAATATCCGTTTTACTAAGCTACTATTTACATGTCCTAAAGTCATCCATTTTAAGTATATATTCAATGAGTTTACTAAAGTAAATGCATTTAGTTCTGCAACCATCCCTAAAATCCAGTTTTAGAAGACTCATCTTTGATTCTTCCCTATCCTTCCATTTTGACCCTACCTCTAAAATGTATCTTTGAATCCTCTGATTCATCTCCCTCCTGCTGCTAACACTTTAACACAAGCCAACATTATTTCTTATTTGTACTATTGTGATAGCTAACTGGTCTTGCTGACTTCACTCTTGCCCTCTTTCAATCCATTCTCCATTCAGCAGCTATCTCTTGAATTGTAAATCAAATCAGTCATTTCCTTGCTGAAAAGCCTCCAGTGGTTTCCCACTAAACTAAGAATAAAATTTCTCCTAATGACCTATAAGGCTGTCACAGAATCTGACCTCAGCTAAAGCTCCTCAATTGTACTTCTTTACCATTCTTCCCTTACTTGAATTTTTGGTATTTATTAATTTTTTCCTCCTTATTCTTTATGCTCAAACCCCACAGACCTTGTTTTTATATTCACTAAAAATTGTCATCTCTCTCTAGCCTTAAGGCCTTTGCATTTACTTTCCCCTCTTCTTGCTACACTTTTTCTTTGTTTTGTATGCTGTATGGTGGGGTCACATTCATTATTTTTCCATGCGAATATCCTGTTATTGAAGCACCATTCACTGAATTTTTGTAAGGTAAGGTATGTATGAGTTTTTTCCCTTTTTCTTTTTATTTCTTTTTCTGGAGTGATGCAAATGTTCTAAAACTGATCATGGTGATGAATACACAACTCTGTGATGATACTGTGAGCCACTGATTGTACACTATGTATGGAATGTTTGCATGATAAGATTTATCAATAAAAATATATTTAAAAAAAATTCCATTGAACCCTAAATAGGATAAGCCCCAAGAGAACCACATGTAGACACATAATAATCAAATTGACCAAAACCAAAAACAAGCGGAGAGTTCTGAAAGCTGCAAGAGAAAAGCAAAGTATTACACACAAGGGAATCCCAGTAAAATTAAGTCCCGATTTCTCATCAGAAACCATGGAGGTAAGAAAGCAGTGTTATGAAATATTTAAATTAGGGAAGAAAACAATTACCAAGCAAGAATTTTATATTTGGCAAGACTTTCTTTCAAAATTAGGGAGAGACTAAGACATCCTAGATAAACAAAAGCTGAAGGATTTCATTATCACTAGACCTGCCCTACAAGCAATGCTAAAAGGAATTCTTCAGACTGAAAGGATAGGACACTAGATAGTGGATCAAAGTGGCATAAAGAAATGAAGACCTTCAGTAAAGATAACCATATAGGTAATTAAAATGCCAGTTTTATTGTATTTCATTTTTTGATATTTAAAGCCACTTCTTACTTCCTACACATGCATTTATGGTTTTGAACATACACTGTACAGGAGATTTTGTAATAAATAGCAAAAAATGGTGGGGGTGGGGAATGGATGGGTATAAGAACAATGTATATATATGCTACTGAAGATAAATTGGTATCAAATAAAATATGATTATTATAGATTTAGGATATTAAAATTTAACCCTATGGTAAACATAAAGAAAATACATGAAAAATATATTCAGAAAGAAATGGGAAGGGACTCAAAATGGTACAATCGAAAAAATAAAAACAACCAAAAACACCCCGATAAATAAATATGAAAGTACACATTAATGGAAGAACTGAGGGTAAAAAATGGTGTAAGACTTACAGAGATCAAATGGCAAAATGGCAGAAAAAAGTCCTGTATTATTAGTAGTTATTTTAAATGTAAGTGGATTAAACTCTCCAGTCAAAAAACAGAGACTGGTAAATTGATGAAAAAGCATGACCCAACAATATCATGTTTACAAGAAACTCACCTGAAATTCAAAGAGTAAAGTAATTTGAAAGTGAAAGGTTGGGAAAAACATACCATGTAAGGAGTAACCAAAAGAGAGCTGAGGTCGCTGAGGTGGCTATACTAACATCAGATAAAATAGACTTCAGTAAAAAAATTGTTATGAGGCATAAAGGAAAACATTACATATTGAAAGAGGTCAATTCAACAAGAAGACATGAGAATTATAAATATACATACATCTAATGGCCAAGGCCCAACATAAATGAAACAAATATTGACAGATTTGAGGGGAAAATTAGATAGTTCTTTATTAATAGTAGGAATTTTCAATACATCACATTAAAAAATGGATAGAACATCTAGGCAGAAGATGAATAAGGAAATGGAAAACTTGAATAAAATTCTACACCAGGTAGACCTAATAGATAGATATGGAGAGAACACTTCAGCCAACAGTAGCAGAATACATATTTCTTCTATAGTACATATGGATCATTCTATAAGATGAACCATATGTTATGTCACAAACAAGTCTCAATAAATTAAAAAATATTGAAATGACACAATGCATCTTACCTAACTACAATGGAATGAAAATAGAAATCAATAACAGAGGGAGAACAGGAAAATTTACAAATACGTGATAATTAAACAATGCACTCTTAAACACCAATAGATCAAATAAGAGATCAGAAGGGAAATTAGGAAATTATCTTGAGGTGAATAAAAATAAAAACACAAATACCAAAACTTATGGAATGCAGTAAAGGCAGTGCTGAGAGGGAAACTTATAGCTCTAAATGTTTTTATTTAAGAAGAAGAAAGGTCAGAAACCTAACCTCAAAATTGGAGGATACAGAAAAAGAGAACAAACTAAACTCAAAGCAAGGAGAAGGAAGGAAATAACAATGATCAGAGCAGAGATAAACAAAATAGAGAATACAAAACAATAGAATCTACAAAATCAAAAGTTGGTTCTTTGAAATGATCAATAAAATTGCAAACCTTAAGCTAGAGTGACAAAAAATCGAGAGAGGATACAAATAACTGAAATCAGAAATGAAAATGGGAACATTACCACTGACTCCACAGAAGTAAAAAAGCACTATAAGGGGATAATTTGAATAACTATACACCAACAAATGAGATGATCTGGATGAAATGGATAAATTCCTACAAACATGCAAACTCCCTGCCCTAACTCAAGAAGAATTAGAAGATCTCAGTGGACTATTTATAAATAAAAAGATTGAATCATAAATCAGAAATTCCCAACAACAAAAAAAGCCCAGGACCAGATGGCTTCAGAGAGGAATTTTACCAAATATTTCAAGAAGAAATGACACTAATCCTGTTCAAACTCTACCAAAAAATTGAAATTCTATGAGGCCCAAATCATCCTCATACCAAAGCCAAATAAAGATATCACAAGAAAACAAAATTACAGACCAATATCTCTTATGAATATAGATATAAAATCTTCAACAAAATGCTAGCATACCACTTCCAACAGTACATTAAAAGAATTAGACACCATGATCAAGGGGGATTTATCCCAGGTATGCAAGGGTTTTTCAACAATAAAATCAATTAATATACCACGTTAACAGAATAAAGGAAAGAAAATACACGATCATCTTAATTGATGCAGAAAAGGCATTTGACAAAATCCAGCACCATTCTTGAAAAAAAAAACACTTAGAAAACTAGGAATAGAAAGAAACTTCCTCAACATGATAAGGGTATGTGTGGAAAACACACAGCTAACATCATAGTCAATGGGGAAAGACTGAAAGCTTTATCTCTAAGATCAGGAACAAGACAAAGATGTTTACCATCATCACTGTTATTCAATATTATACTGGAAGTCTACCAGAGCAACTGGGCAAGAGAAATAAATAAAAGATATCCAAATTAGAAAGGAGGATGTAAAGTTTCCCTATTTCTGGATGGCATAAGCCTATATACAGAAAATCCTTAAAAATAGACAAGAAAGCTACTAGAAATAATAAACAAAAATTCAGCAATGTGGCATGGTACAAGATTGAGACACAAAGTCAGTAGTGTTTCTATACATAATGAACAATCTGAAAAAAGGAATCAAGAAAAAAATCCATTTACTACAGCAACTAAAAGAATTGAATATCTAGGAATAAATCTAATATGAATGTAAAGGATCTATACATGGGTTATTAGAATACATTACTGAAAGAAATCAAAGAAGACCTAAATAAATGGGAGGACATTGTGCATTCAATGATTGAAAGATGAAATATTGTTAAGATATCATTTCTATCCAAAGCAGTTTACAGATTCAACAAAATTCCAAATGCCTTCTCTGCAGAAATGGAAAAGCCAATCATCAAATTTATACATGGAAGGGCCAGGGGCCAGAATAACCAAAGCCATCTTAAAAAAGAACAAAGTTGGAGGATTCACACTTTGTTAAAACTTAGTGCAAAGCCATAGTAATCGAAACAGCATGGTACTGGCATAAGGACATACATATAGAGCAATGGATTTGAACTGAGAGTTCAGAAGTTAAACCTCATATTTACGGCCAACTGATTTTTTACAAGGATTTCAAGTCTGCTCGATCAGGTAAGAAGAGTTTCTTCAAAAAATGGTGCTGGGAAAACTGTATGTCTATATGCAAAAGAGTGAAGGCAGACCCCTACCCTCATACTATATACAAAAATCAACTCAAAATGGATCAAAGACATAAATATAAGATTTAAAATTCTTAGAATTAAATATAGGGAAGCATCTTCAGGATCTTGTATTAAGCATAGATTTATTAGACTTTACATGCAAAGCAAAGGCAACAAAAGAAGAAAATAGATAAATGGGACATTGCCAAATATAAAAGTTTTTGTGCATCAAAGGACTTCATCATGAAAGTGAAAAAACAGCCTACAAAAAGGGAGAAAATATTTGGAAACCATATATCTGATAAGGTTTTAATATACAGAATATGTTAGGGAAATGCTACATCTGAACAATAAAAAGATGAACAAACCAATTTAAAAAGAGGCAAAAGCCTGGTATAGGCAGTTCTCCAAAGAAGATACACAAATGGTCAAAAAGCACGTGAAAGGGTGCATGGGTGGTTCAGTGGTAGGATGCTCACTTTCCAAGCAGGAGACCCAGGTTCAATTCCCAGACCATGCTCCATCCACGCCCCCCCCACCCCCAAAAAAAACAAATGAAAATATGCTCAACATCACTAGGCATTAGGAAAATGCAAATCAAAACCACAGTGAGATAGTATTTCACACTCATTAGAATAGCTACTCTTTAAAAAAAAAAGGAAATTACAAGTGCTGGAGAGAATGTGGGTAATTATGAATACTCATTCATTATTGGTGGAATGTAAAGAGGTATGGAAGACAGTTTGGTGGTTCCTTATAAGGTTAACTATATTATTATTACATGATCCAACAATTCTAGATATATAACCAAAATAATTGTGGGATGAATTAGTTGGTTAAAGGAATGTAAACATTTGTCTGGGAAAGTATGTATAGAGGCCCTTTTTTGCCTCTCGTAATCCCTTTTCCTTTCTCCTTATCTTCAACTTCTATTCTGATTACCTCTATTTTTCTTTTCTCCCTCTTTTTCTTCTCTCTCTCTTCATCTCTGCTTAACAGATTTTGAAAGCGTTTCTATAACTTCAAAAATCTGTATTGTTATTTCACACGTTTCCCTTTATTTTTTAAAAAACTATTTTCTGATCTTAAATTCCACTAGTGCGTCTTCACTGACCTGTTATTGAGTTTAATATGACCAAGTCTACTGACTTCAAATCAACCAGGCATACTTATTCTTACTTTTTAACCCAACTGAGGAGATGAGTCCATGTGTTTAGTTTCCTCGCAACCAAAGGCATACACACATCTATCTGCAAGAGAACTGATGTGTGAGATGCAGAATGTGATATTTACAAGTAGAACAAAGTTAACTGGAATTAAACAGTTGGCCAATAAAGAGGGGGTTTAAAGCCTTTATGAAGATTTCAAATCACTCTGAATTGAGAAAATGCTAAATGTCTACATAACATTGCTTTAATAAACTCAAATTGCTAAATCATAGAACTAAAAATATATTAATAGTGTAAAAAGTCAATATTAAAAAACAAATTACCGAATCAATCCTGTGTACCATGTTGCATGCTTTCAATTCTTTATCCCATGTAAGCCTGTTATCAAGTCGGTAAAGGAAGTCAGATACTTTGCATGATGATTCTGGAATTATTGCTTCAACACGATATCTATGGTTAATAAATGAAGAAAATTTCCAATTTGAGTTTAGTGTAAATTGAAAATGTAGTGTTATCAAATATAAAAGTGGGCTAATTTAGCAAATAATAGTAAAGAAAACCTGAAGGTAATATCAGCAATTCAATACAATGATTTTCAATGGGAACAGGCCAGGTTTATTTAAGTATATATGATAATAATTAATATACATTATTTCAAAATTAATTTTTCTACAAATTGTGTTGATACATAATGTTTCTTTTGTTGTGTTTTTAAAAATTTAAAAGGAATGCTTTCATTTTATTTAGAATCATTCTAAAATCTTTCTAATCAACTTATACCTGTGATATTTATCATAAGCCAACAGTAATCAATGAGAAATTTGGATGGCTGTGCAATATTTTATGGTCCCAAATTCTAACTTAAGGATGTAAAATGGTCTATAGTAGGGGTAGGCACAATTTTTTTGTTAGAGGGCCAGATAGTTTGCCAACCCTGATTTGGATGAATTAGTATTGTCTTGAATTAGTCTAAATTTTAGTTTATGATTACCAACTTGGGCAAGTAACAAACATTTGCATGGATTTGGTTAATTATCAACAAAATTAAGATAGTGTGAGAAAACTGGATTAACACCCATTATTTAACAGAAGGTTGTTGAAAGTCTAAACAATATTGGCTATACTCTGTCTTCCCTATGAATCATTCTTTTCAAACCAAGGGGACAGGCTTTACTAAAATCAAATCAAACTTTTAACCTCTAAAAAGTTAAAATTTCTAGAGAAAGTGATATAAAACCATATTCCTCTGAACCTTTGCTTTCATGATTTGGTAAACAATTATGGAATTCATTAAAACATTTGTATGTTCATTTTCTTTAGAAACTCAGTTGTTTCCTATTTTTCTCTAAAAGATATTTTCAAATTTCCTTAGTATATAAGGCTTCCTTCTTTCAGATATACAGAATTTTTAAATGTTTATAATTAAGCACTGTGTAAGGCAGTAAGAAAACTTCTGATATTAACAGGTACTGCAAAAAAGCAACTTACAATCTAGAGAATTCAGACATGAAACAGTTAAGATTGAAGTATAAAACTATGGTATGAGGTTTGCATATATTCCATGGGTTGCTTTAATTAATCTATTCTGTCTAATTATATTGCAAAAGCTTAAGGACAAAGAGTTTTTAAACTTTTGGTATTTCTAACTAATATCCAATTAGGTGCTTTTTAAAAAGCAGCTATTCATCTTGTATTTATTGATTACTAACCTAATCTTTCATTGATTAAGTGATCAAACATTAACTGAGTATTTATTGTAAATGGTCTCCTAAGGAGAAAAGATTTTCTATTTTAGTGTAGCTTCAGTCTAGTGGAGAACCTGATTTATACAATTATTAGATTATGATAAATGTTGAAGAGATAGAAGGCACAAGAATACGAAGGTGAGAAGAGGAGCACTTTATTGAAGATATTTTTGGAAGATTTGCCCAAGCCCTTTTAGAGTTATTAGTGACAAATATTAATATTAGTGACAATATTAGATGGAATATATTGAAACAGAGGACTTTTAGGCATTAGATGTTTTGTTTGTTTGTTTGTTTTTTCTATCTTAGTAAAGAAGGTCCAGTTTTTAACTTTATGTAAATAGTATACCATACATATTTTATGAATTTTGTTTCTTTCATTCAATACTTTCTTTTAAAGATGTGTTCATATAAATCCTTCCCGACTCCAAGATCATTAAGATACTTGCCTACATATTATTCTAAAATTTTATAGTTTTGTATTTCACATTTAGGCTTTAATCTACCTGGAATGGACATTTGCATATGGTATGAGTTTGAGTTGGGTATAAATTATTCTTTTAACATATGAATAAAAATTATATCAGTACAGTTTATTGAACAGTTGATTATTCTGCCATTGTTTTGTAATGTTCCTTCTATCACATTGCAGAGGCCCAGGGTCCAAGCCCCTCTTCTTTACTGAGAATAGGTTATTGCACTTAGCCACCTACAATGACCAAGATAGAAATTAAAGCATCAAATCTACTCAGGGGGATCGGTAGGGGTGGAAGAATGTGTAGATGGTAGCGTAAACAAAGCATTAAAACTCCCCTCTCTTGCTCACTGTTGATAAGAAAACTCCAACCCCCTGTGTCATGAGACCCTGCTGAAACTCTGTTCTCACACGCTTGTCCTAAACCCTAAAAGACCTCGCAGTCCCCTGCCTCCTTTGCAGAGCATTAACTTCCATTTTCCACCATTGGCCCTCACCATGAAGATCCTCTCTTGTTTATAAGTCCTAATTAAAATTCATGTCTAACTCCATGCGTGATGTGTCCTTTGGTCTTTGGGCTACTCAGACCCGAGCCCTCCGAAAACTGGCTTGGAACAATTGGTGAGCCAGCCAGGAGCCCAAATAGCTGCTGGCTGTAGCAGGCATAAGTCTTGGGAAGGGAGAATCAATGGGGGATATCCAAAGTTGGCCTCTTGCATCTATGTGGGGAGGGGTGGCTACCCTCCTAATGTTAGTACTCCTTTACCAGGATGCAGAATAGTTGAGGTTTCATAAGAAAAAGGAGAGCTGTCAGGCCGCCATGGCTCTTGCATGGCTCCTGTTAGGAGCAGTGTGTTCAGCCACAGAAGAGGCTCTGGCTGCTAAAGCTGTGGCTTACAACCTGAAAGAACTTAAGTTAGAAAGGGACTTGCGTATAGTCCAAACATATTTGAAGGATGCATTGAAAGAGAGGCTATGCTATGTAGGTAAGAATTTAGAAATGTTGGCATGCTGGTATGCTAGAGTAAGAGGGTGTAGAATGTCCAAGGGGCAAGTGAGGCATATCTTGACTGGGACCCTAAAATATGGGATCTTGTTGATTTCTCTTTAGATGGTGATGAGCCCCAATATCTGATTGGGATATTGAAAATGAGGAAAGGAAGCTTAGTTCACCCTCTGGTCCAGAAGTTGTCAGAACATATTCAGCTTCCTCACCCCTCAGTGGGGGTGAGTGACATTGAGGGTGCCATCGCCACTCCAGATACCCCAGCACCCCCTCCTAGCCAAAAGATCTTAGTTGCCACCTAGGACTATACCACCGCTGAATTACATGAATGGGAAACAAAAGATAAAGTAATACCACCTTTGTATGCAGTGGTTCTAAAGACTGCCTCTTTACTATGAGGAATTAGCCCTCAACTATGTCATCATTTTGTTTTAAATTCAACTAATGTTTTCTTTAGTATTCTCTTACATAATACTAAGCAACCTGCTTTTGCCTTCACCTGGGAAAAAGAACAAAGGACTTTCACTGTGCTAGCACAAGGTTATTTACATAGCCTGGCCATTCTGCCACAGCCAAATGGCCAAGGATCTGGCTCACTGGAAGAGTCTATTTCATTATATTAATGTTGGCATGTTAACCAGTAACTCTCTTTCAGAACTTAAGATGCCTCAGGCTCATTGTTATCTCACCTTGAGAGTTGAGAATGATCAATTAATTATGACAAACTGCAATTTCTTAGCTGTTCTCTCATCTTTTTAAATGTTGTATGGTTGGGTAAGACAAAAATTATTCTTTCTGCAGTAATCAATAAGGTAAAATGTTTCCTATGCTGCATACACCAAAACAACTAATGGCTTTCTTGGGGTTACTGGGGAATTGGAAACTTTTTTTCCTCACTTAACCCAAATGTTAAAACTTTTGTATATTGCTAATTAGATAAGGTCGTACTTGGAAATGGAAGGACCTCCAGCAGGCTGCTTTTGAAAAAGCAAATAGGACAACAGCACAGATACAAGAACTGGGGGGTATGTAAATCCATACCTGCCCTGTATATTAGATTTGCCAGCACTGAAACTGGCTTTGTGTGGGGTCTGTGACAGAGGCAACACTCTAAATGAATGTCCCTTGGTCTTTGGTCACAATTAGGGACAGAACTGAGACACAGCCCCCCTGGAAAAGCAGTTGTGTGCTGCATGTAATGTCTTTTTGAATGCAAAGCTGCAGGCTGTGGCCCCAGCTTCTAGGAAATGCAAACAGCAGGGCAAATGCAGGCTCTGAGAATATAAATTAAAGGGCCACCTGCTTTACAGCCTAAAAGGGGAATGATAATAATTTGTTGTTGCCTATACCTTAGAATATACAAATGGGGGAAAATGAGGTCCTTTGGCCCTACTGCTGGTCTGTGCAGCCATGCTGGTTGGAATCTTAAACCCATGGGGAATAGGAGTCACCCAAACTATTGTAATCTGATGCAAAAAAATGCCTGTTAAATTTTTTTATCACCAATCTGGGGCCTCCTATTCCCATGGGAATCTTATGTATAGCTATATGGACCTTTCTTATGTCTATACTAACGATTAATGTCATGGTGGAAGACTCAAAATTTGCAGGGGGAGAATATCTAGTATTTAAAACCTCCCCATAATACTCCTTTGCCTGGTACCTTGTTGTCAACCAGCGGAGCTTGTTTTACTTTGCTAAATGCTGCCAGAATGCAATATACCCCAAAATGGAATGGCTTTTAAAAAGGAATTTATTAAGTTACAGAAGGTTACAATTCTAAGGCCATAAAAATGTCCAAACTAAGGCATTCAGAGAAAGTTAACTTGACTCAAGAAAGGCTGGTATCACATGGGAAGGCACATGGCTGGCATCTGCTGGTCCTTGTTCTTGGTTCTGATGCTTCCAGCTTCCGATGCCAGTGGTTTCCTCTCTAAGCATCTATGGGCTTTCACTTAGCTCTTCTGGGGTACAACTTTGCATTCTGGCTTGCTTGGTATTTAATGGGAAGGCCCATAGCAATATCTGTTGGGCTCTGTATCTCCAAACTTCCATATTTAGGCATCTGCTGGCATTCCAAGCATCTCCAAATGTCTGCATCTTGGTCTGCTCTGAGCTTTCTCCAAAATGGTCCCTCTTTTAAAGGACTCCAGTAAACTAATTAAGATTCACCTTGAATGGGTGAAGTCACATCTCCATCTAACCAAAAGTTCACACCCACAATTGGGTGTGTCACATTTCCATGGAAACAATCAGATCAAAGTTTCCACCCACAATATTAAATTAGGATTAAAGGAAACATGGCTGCCCCTACAAGACTGGATTAGGAAAAAGGACATGGCTTTTCTGGGGTACACAACAGCTTCAAACTGGCACAGAACTCTAGCATGTATATTGTTAAATCAACAGGAATTATCCCTTATTGTTCCCCATAAACATCTTTTTCACCTATAGTGCATTAGCAAACATCTTGCTACAGTTTCAGTGGTAACCCATGGCCAAAATCAAACCCATTGTTGGGTTTGCACAGATTCGCCATCTTCAGGTACTACCGACCTGCCTTAGACAGTGATGATTGCAAACTCGTCTGTGTGGAATACCCTGCTAGCCTGGTAGAATTCAATGCATCAGAAAATTTGAAAAAGAATCTTCTCATTTATGGGATGTTCTAGATGGGGACAGCCCTCTGTCCCTGCTACCTTATATAACTCTTTACTCCATACTCCTAGTAATTGAGAAATCCTTTAATTCCCTTTATTGGCCATGGTGGCATCTCTTTGTGAGGTTGTTATCTCTGTGTGTGGGGTCTCCTAGTGTACTGTTGTCTCTTACTATTGTGGAATATAATTGCTATGTCTGTCCTATGGGCAACATAGTCCACTGTTTGCGAATGGATTGTGGAGACCCAGAGCCTGAGCCCCTCCTCCACATTGAGAATAAGTTACTGCACATAGCTGCCTACAGTGTGGGACAGAAATTAAAGCATCAAATCTCCTGGGGGGGGGGGGGGCGACCGGTGGGGGTGGAAGACTGTATAGATGGTATTGTAAAGAAAGCATTAAAACTCTCCTCCCTTGATCAATGTTGATAAGAAAATTCCAAATCACTGTGTCATGAGACCCTGCTGAAACTCCGTTTTTACCTCCTTGTCCTAAACCTTAAAAGCCCTTGCACTCCCCCTGGCCTCTTTGTGGAGCACTAACTTCCATTTTCCACAGCTGACTGCCACTATGAAGATCCTCTTCTGTTTGTAAGTCCTAATTAAAATTCATGTCTAACTTTGTGCCTGATATGTCTTTTGGTCTTTGAGCTACCTTGACCCAAACCCTCCAAGAAGGGTGGAAAACACATATCAAGTCTCCACTTATGTGTGGGCCTGATTTTACCTCATATACTATTGCAATGCCAACATGACATTTGAAAGAAGTTCTGCGGAAAAGATAGGAATTTATTAAAAACTCTATTGATTGGAATTGACTTATAATAATTCTAATAATACTTTACATCTGTATTTGCCTGATTCCTTAAACCTGGGTGGTTAACAAATATTTAATTGATTCTCCTGATATTTTATAGTTAATAGTACTCATACACACAGGCAATATAGTGAAAATGTTAAGAGAGTAAAACTGAGAGTTAGTCTGCCTATTTTCAAATTGCAGCTCCAGGTCTTATTAGCTATGTGACCTTAGGTAGATTATTCAACCTAAGGTTTTCTCATATGTAAAGTGGAGATAGTATTATCTACCTCTACAGTTCATGAGGACCAATTAAGTTAACTTTATTTAAAGGATAGCATGTGGTATATACTAAGTGTTCACTGAATGTTAGCTATTATTATTTCCCCTATGTTGATTCTTTTATGGCAGTAATCCCACTCTGCTTTGCTTTATAAGTATTTTTTCCCTTATAAAGAAGAAAAGCTGGGTGAAAGGATAAAACATTAATTTTATTTTTGAAGTTTTTTTCCCCTTGAGAATATCACCAAAATTGTAAGCCCTATAAGGATACAGTTTATGATAATATATTATTAGCCTCTAGCACATTTCCTGGCACATAGGAAATAGTGTATATGTATATTAATACTTGAATATAATGAATAAAATTATTTATTTTATTTCTTGGAAGATTATAAAATATAATTAAAGCTGTATCTAAGCAAAGGTAGGCTACTAGTTTAAAAGGACCTTATCTGAATTCAGTAATTAGAGATGTATTGGAGTTACAGCCTTTTAAAAAATATGTAAACATCATGCCTCTTTGGAAATATACACAACATCTAAATGTCTTAAGTATTGAGTCTTTCACCAAATCAAGTATTCAATATCTACTGTGTTCAAAACTCCTCAGAGAAATAAATTTTGGTATATTTCAACCTAAGAACTCTTTCATACTTATTAATCATCAAGATGAACAGTTCTTTAGATATTTTACTAAGCTCTAAAATAAAGCTTTATGCTCATTGTAAGTGCCCTCAGGTCAAATTAAAAATGTTTTAACAACTCTCTCATCTCTCTTAGTTTCTGACATACTTCAGCTGGTACCTGGAACAACTGACACATCAGTATACATGAAGATATACCTTTTATAAACCATATGTAGGGCTCCAGGGCCTGGGCCCTACCCCTTCTTCTATTTTGAGAGCAAGTCACATAGCTGCCTACCTGACAGGGACAGATGTTAAAAGTCAAAAAATGTAAAACCCTCCTCCCCTAATAACCAAATTTCATGAGACTCTGCTGAAACTCTGTTGTAACCAAATCTGACAAGGCTGTTAAACTTTATAAGTCATTCCTGGGCATGGCCTCTTCTCTATCTTTTCGTCTCTTGAGTTTGGGCAGAGTGCAGACTTTCATCTCTCAACTGGCCGTCAGTGGGGAAGATCTTCCTCCTGTCAGTAAGCCCCTAATTAAACTCATGGTAAAGCAGGATAAAACAGAACAACTTCAAGTCCCTTATTTCTTATCTAGCTCCAAAGGAATTAATACAAACTGCATACGTCGGCTGCAAACTTCTTGGGACAAAAATATCCCTTAAAGCCCCCAAACCTCCTGAAATCACTGAAACTTCCTCAAACCATAAAAGCTTGTAAAAGCATGGGTCAAAAGTGGACTCATTGGGTGCATGGGTGGTTCAGTGGTTAGAATACCCGCCTTTCTTGCGGGAGACCCAGGTTCAGGTTCGATTCCTGGACCATGCAACCTCTGCATCCCCCCCACCCCCCAAAAAGTGGACTCATTTAAGAACAAAAGCCTGGAGTCTTAAAGATTGTTAAGCATTTGCCCAAAGACAAATTTTGGATTTATGAGGGGCTGGCCACAAGTATCAGTGGTTTCTCTTCCTGAAACAATGCTAATCCTGTAAACTCTTGGTTAATGCAGACCATGTAAACCCTTACTGTTCAAGGGTCACTATGAGAACCTGTAAAAAGGAAAATACCTGGTGCTCAAAGGTTACCATGGAAACCTGCCACCAGTAAAACTTTCCTATAAAGTAAACTAACCCACTCCCACTTAGTGTGTATCCCTCCCTTGGGCACGTCCACATTAATCTCTTCAGTGTGTACTCTCTTTTAATAAACTTTACTGCTTATCCCTACTGGCCCTCTTGTTTGTCTACATTCTTTTAATGGTGAGACTCCTGAACCTGAAACAGGGCTCAGTACTATTGCCAGCAGGACACTAGTTATAATGGGCACTCTTCTGTCTAGTGTGCCCTTTGGTCTCAGAGTTGTGCTAGGCTGGAACACCATACATTTCATGAAGCTTTCAAGCTGCAGTGAAAAGCTTTCAGCAAATGTGGATTTGTGTCAATAGGCTAATTTAAACCTCTCTAAGTCACCTTAAAGTCTGTTAGGGTTTTTGTGATCGAGTAGTGCCAAAACAGCAACTAGGAAGGAGATGGAAGATAAAAATAGTGTACAATATCTGCTTTTGCATATTAAACATTGTTAACTTGAGGAAGCACCTTTAAGATGATAAGACACTTATAGAATTTTAGCGACCTTATTTTTGGTATTTCCAATGTAGTATTAATGAATCAGGGGCAGGACTTCTAGAGTGGCTGTGTGAAGAAGTCAGATTACCCTCTCTGTAGTGGCACACTATATGACTGGTGAAAATTATTTTTTAATAAAATGATTTAAAAATTTCTGGAAACTGACCTAAGCGCATATGGCAAATAGAGAAACATTTATTCAAGAAAGCCTACTAAATCTAGGTAAGAAAAGTGTCTGTGGCATTTAAGCTATAACCTGCTCGCAGCCACCCCTACCTCCATGGTATGGAAGCTTTGTTCTTGGTGGGGGCAGTCAAGGAAACAAGGGCTTCCTCTCCCCACCAGCTCCAAGTTTAGTGCCATGATTTCACCTAGTAGGGGTAACTAACGACTTTTCTCATCCGGGCAACCCAGCTCATGTTCTAAACCTCTATTCCAACCAGAAGTTGCTGAGAAGACTGAGGTTCCCTTCCCCTATTCAGCTTACACTGGTAGACCCAAGGCACAATAATCTGTGAAACCTGGGGACCCAATTACCCTCATCCTTATAATGAGGGAGGCAAGCTGACAAGCCCTAAGGACTACCAGGTCCTTCACTCTGCCTGAGAGGACTGATTTTATTTGAGAAACAATGTGGAGAAATGGTCAAAAACAACAGAGATCTTAGAGGTAAGCAATTAAGTAAAGACTATTAGACACAAGAAAGTAATAACAATAACCCAACAGTAGACCACCTAGAAGTTTAAGGGAAGAACTAGGTAGAGACAGTCAAAATAGCCCTTGTAAGGTCACACTCATCCCGGGGGTCTAGAAGGCTGTGTTTATGCACTAGGCTGCCCTGCTCAGTTGCAATCAGAGTGGGATGTGGGGATAGATTTGAAAGCATTAACCCAAACCACACACAGACCCATTAACAAAGGATTAAAGGTGTAAGGGACTTGAGTAAAAGCTTGTCGTGGTTTGAAGCTTTATATACCCCAGAAAAACACGTTCTTAAAGTTAATCCATTACTGTGGTTTTGAAGCCACTGTGAGTAGGACCTTTTGATGAGACTATTTCAGTAAAGGTGTGCTCTAGTTTGCTAGCTGCTGGAATGCAATGTACCAGAAACAGAATGGTTTTTAAAAAAGGGAATTTATAAGTTGCAAGTTTATAGTTCTAAAGCTGTGGAAATGTCCAAATTAAAGCAAGGCTATAGAAATGTCCAATCTAAGGCATCTGGGGAAAGATGCCTTGATTCAAGAGGGCTGATGACGTTCAGGGTTTCTCTCTTAACTGGAAAGGTACATGGCCAATATGGCGAGACATCTGCTAGCTTTCTCTCCAGGCTTCTTGTTTCATAAAGCTCTCCCAGGGGCATTTTCCTTCTCTATCTCCAAAGGTCTCTGGCTGCCTGTGCTCTCTTGGTTCTCACTGCTCTGAAGCTTTTTCCAAAATATCTCCTCTTTTAAAGGATTCTAGTAAATGAATCAAGACCCACCTGGAATGGGTAGAGTCACATCTCCCTCTAATCAAAGGTTAATACCTGTAATTGGGTATGTCACATCTCTGTGGAGATAATCTATTCAAATTTCCAAACTACAGTACTGGGTAAGGATTAAAAGAAATGGCTGCCATCACAAAATGGATCAAGATTACAATCTGGCTTTTTTAGGGCACATAATCCTTTCAAACTGGTACAAGATGTGACCCAAATCAATCAGAATGAGTTTTAATCCTATTACTGGAGTCCTTTAAAAGAGAATGAAATTCAGATAGATGAGAGAAAGCTACAAGAAGCAGCCTGAAGCTGAAATCAACGGAAAATGGAAAAGAAGGGAGAGACCAAGAGATGCTGCCATGTGCCTTGCTACATGACAGAGGAGCTAGGATGGCTGGCAGCCAGCCCCAGAATGCCATAGTCTTGGGGAGAAAGCATTGCCTTGATGATGCCTTGATTTGAACTTTCTTTTAGCCTCAAAACTGTAACCAAGGAGTTAGGATTTAACCGATGAATATGACTATGGAATTATTACATAAATTGTCCTTTTTTTCTTTCAGGTATATTAAGAGTAGACAGAGAGACTATGTGATGATATTGTGAATTACTGATTATATATGTAGAATGGAATGATCATATGGTAAGAATGTTTGTGTTTGTATGTTGGTATGTTTAATAAATAAAATAAATTAAAAAAAAGAATAGACAGAGAAGAAATATCTGAAATCTCTGAACTGTGATCTAGCAATCCTATCCCTGAGAATGATTGTAAAAGCCCTTATCTTGTGCCTTTATCCATTTTTGCTTAAGAAATTTATAAGGGCAAATGCTCTAACGCTAATGGAGGAATTGGAGTCAGCCATTAACTGGTTCCAGCCCAGTTTCATTCCTTTACATTTGTAAATTGTTTCTGCTTACACTTGCTATTGAAATGATATCTGTCTCCCTTCCTTTCTGCTTACACTAACTATCAAAATTGCAATGACTTTATCTCTACTTATTAGAATCCATAAAAATCCTTGAATATCTTAGACTTGGGGAGACAGATTTTTGGGCTGAATCATTGTTTAGATAACAAAGGTATGGATTATCTCCCTGATAATTGTTAAAATGAATGGGAGAAAGTGTACTAGCTTTGTCCTATCATCAAAAATTGGATTGCTACATAAGATACATAAATTTCAGTCAGATACAAAAAGAGCAAGAAGCATGGAATGAGGGAGGTAAGAGAAAGAGTAGACTCTAAAAGAAGACGAATTAAATAATAAAATTTTGTCTGCACAATAAGATATGATGATTTGAAGGCATCATGGGTAATAAATGAATAACTCTCCAAAATAAGGTAAAAAAAAATGTCAGCACAATTTTCCTTAGTGTACTTGTACTTGAAATAACAGGATATTAAAAAATGTCCTTAAGAGCAGTTTACAGAAAAAAATTTGCATATATCAGCAACAGAAATAAAATAAATAAACTTTATTATTTAGTGGTTCATTTAATGGAAAGGTAAAGATGATCAAATATAATTATCAACTAGAAAACATTAATCAATTTGTTTTTACAGTAATTACTTCTTAATAGGGGAATGTCCTATTTCACCTAGTGAACTATACACTGGAAGGATTGTTTTTCTCATCTTCAGGTTTGAAAATAAATGATAGAAGGTACATACTTGCTCTATTTTATTAATATCACATTTCAGTCTAGTGCCTTTATAATTAATTCATACTTCCCGATTGGTATAAAATAATTTGTTACAGTAAATGAAGGGGCATTGACTTTAAAATAATGATTGTAAATAGGAAAAACTGTACTCACATTTTTCCACTGAACTTTTTAGAAGGCTTGCTGGAAACAGTTATCTTTTTCTCAAAGGGGAATAAAAATCCACAAATAAATTAGCTGTCAGATACAGAAAAAATGGAAATGAAAAAAAAAGCAAAGATACATTTTTTGATTTGTAAAAGAAAATATTTTTAAAAATCTCTTTACAAAGAACTGTTTTTCATTAAAAAAACAAACTCTTGAAATATAACTTGTTTTCTTACTGAAATTTTAACCACTTTCCAGCCTGCTGTATCTTGACTGTAACCTAAAACTTCTTGAGCAGTGTGCTTGGCAATTGCCTTATAGTCCATCTATCTGCAAAGTTTAAAAAAACAAATGATTGGTAAGAGTGTAATCAGACAAAAATAAATTTTAAATTGCCATATTCCATTGTAATTCTATTTCTCTGGGCCTGTCACATAGCAATGAACAGTAATTATTTGTTGAATGCATGCATGTATCTCTTCACCCTTATTCATAGTCTCACAAATAAAAACATGTGGTATAGTGGAAAGGACACAGAATTTGGAGTTAAAGAGACTTGGGTCAAATCTTTTCTCTGCCACTTATTGATTGCTTGAAACAAGTTACATATTTCTAGTTCCTCATTTTCGTCCAGTTGCAAAACTGGGAGAATACCTACCTTGCAGAATTAATGTGTGGATTAAATGAGATAATGCACTTAAATGTCCTAACCCACTCCCTGGCACATAATATTCATTCCATAAATCATTATTATTTCTAACAGCTTAATAATGCTTCCTTTCTTGTAAAGTACCAAAGTACACTGATCGTGTACTCTTTTCAAAGTGAGTGGTAATGGCATCACATGATCTGATCCCTGACTTCCTCTACAAACATTTCCTATTTCTCTTCTTCTGGCCCATATAGTTCCTATCACACCCACTTCTCCCTATAACACAAATACTACCAACCAACTTCCTACCTGAAGCAGGGTATTTGCTGTTCCCTCTGCTTGGAACATTCTTCCCCAATATGTTCCTATGACTGATCTTCTTCATTGATGTTTTGCTTAAATGAAACCTCCTCAGAGAGGATCAACTTCAAATCAATTCATGTTAAACATTATAAGTGAACCCTTGCTATGAATTAGATACTGTGGTAGCTATGGGAAAACAGTTGAGTAAGATATTGGTTTTGCTCTGAATGAGTTCAGGAAGCCTTGGTCTCATTGGTCCTTTGAGCTATCACTCACTTTTCTGTTAGGGAAAGTTGGTTGGTGTGGTGGAAAGATACGATAACATAGAGGGGGATTCAAATCCTGTCTTTGTCACTCAACACCAGCTGTATTATTTTGGGTCAGTTTCTTAACCTCTGAAATTCAATTTCTAAATCTATAGAATGGGGATACTAATACCTATTTTATGGGACTGTTATTAAGATTGAGTTAATTTATGTGAAATACTCAAAGTAGTGTGGGATCTATGATAGGTGATCAAGAAGGTTAGTTTCTTTTCTTAAAATAGACAAATCTAAACCTATGTATTCATGGAGTGATGAAAAAGGTTGATGCTAAGAGAGCTGGTGGTTGAACACTAGTTTAAATACACTAAATATCACTGAATGGTACACTTTAAAAAGGTTAACTGTATGTTACAAATTTCACCTCAATTAAAAAAAAAAATTGTCCAAAGAGCTACCTCTTTAGCTACTTCAATAAACCAGTTTAAAGTTATTACTAATCAGAACATTTCTTCCTTAGCTCTCACCTAAAGCTGTTTAAGTGATCATACATCTATTTTTTCACCTAAAGCTGTTTAGCTGATCATAAATCTATTTTCTCTTGTTTAGTTCTCTAGTAAGCCACAACAGCTGCTGCCATCTTCTATATTTGAAAAGCCTCGGTAAACCATTAACCCTCTTTTTCCTTAAGTAGACTCCTGGTTTCTTTACCTTTCACAATAGATCTAGTCCAGAATTTTAATAACTAGTGAGACTCTTTGAATCCTCGTGGAGAGCTCCATCTCTCTTAACCTGTGAAGGAACACAGTGGAAATAGAGTTATTTTGATCCAAGAATTGGGTTAAGGCATTTGGCAATATCCTTTATATTTTCTCAGTGTCCTTTCTTTACACTTAAATCCTCAGCAGGAAATATTTGCCATAATGCTCCAAGAAAGAAGAAAAAGATAATCTGAAAAGCTTTAAAGATATTGTTTATGAAAAGTATCTTTTAAGAAATTATCTTATTATTCCTTATACACAGGAAGAATGTGGATAAAAATCTTTTTTTTTTTTTTTAATTTACAAACCAAGCAAACACTCCTCCTTCTGAAATCTAACTTTTTAAGCTCATCGCTATTAACATTTTATATAGACTTTACATAGCCATTCCTAGTTGGTTCCTTACCTGGGCTTGTGCTAGCTTGTCCTAGTTTTTTATTTCCTATCAGCAACCAACTGTGTATTGATTTGCCTAGAAATTGAGCAAATTATCTGAACATACCACTAGATTGTATGTAGCTCCTGGGCTGCGGGAACCAGGCCATTTATTTTCATATCACCAGCACTTCGCACATTTAGTGCCACTATAAACATGTGTTTAATTGAACCACTAAAGTGAATTGTATGGCTTCTGGACTTTTCATTTGCTAGGAGAAAGAGGAAGGTTATTGGGCCAGAGGTGAGTGAAAAGAAGATCAAATTTCAAGGCTACAGTTGTTTTACCTGGTGATACCACTTCGGATGAACTGGATCATTTTCAGATGGAGTGTAGGTCAAGGATATCTTCACAGATTCGGTCAGTGGAAAATAAACATAAACCAATTTGAGACGGCATTTTTTTTTTTTTTTTGATACACCACTTTGGTTGAAATTGGATTCTTCGCACCTCACATCCTGCCCCAGCCTTATAGATAGGTTCACACGTGTTGTTAGCGGGTCTTTACATCTGTTTGTACACTCTCCTACTTTCTGGGCTGCCTGACTGGGTTGGGTCCCCAATCCGTACTGGGTCACTGCCATTCTTCCTTGGGAATCCAGGTCCCCAAGGAGTTTGTTGAATCCTATTCCCGGCCAAACTCCCTCCTCCGATCCCGGATATGCTTTGCGTTGAGAGGCTGGCTGGAAGCCCAGGATGGGGGCTCAGGGATGGGATGCGGAAGGCACTGGAGAGAGGGAATTGAGTGGGGAGTGCTCCTTTCGCTGAGATGTTGTCGTTTCCCGGGCGGGGTTGCTCTGAAAGCGGAAGGCCGAGTTCACTTGGAAGGACTGGGGCTGAGGGGTTGCTCTAAGCCAGCAGGAACTGTAGTAGCCAGTGCCCAAGACCCCTTCCCACCCACTCGCCCCTACAGCTTCGGGAACCGGCCCAAGGTTGCTCAGCGGGCCATCTGCGCAGACTGGCCAAGAAGAGCGGGTCTAGGTGGGGAGGGCACGGGGTCAGCAAACTAGCCGTAATCCAGAAGCACCCGCCCAACCCTAGAGGGATGGGGAAGGAGAAACTACAACTCCCAAAACGGCTGCGTTTCAACTCTCCGCAACACCCCCCCTCCCCTGCGGTGGCCCTCCCTCCCTCCGCGCCCGGGGGCCACGCATGCGCACCGCCAGCCAACGCCATGTTGGGTCTGTTTGAAAGCGCGCGCGGGCGGAGTGCTCGGCTGTGACGGCGGAGAAAGCTGCGGAAAGCCGGCCCGAGGCGGGGCTGTGTCCCGGCCCGGGAGGTTGGGTCGCGTCTCCCGGCCGGTGATAAGAGCCGGGCTTTCGGCGGAGAGTTGTGGAAGTGTGCGTTTTTCTCTCTTGTTGGGCCTTAGTCGGTGAGTTAGGGTGGGAAGGGTTGTTGTTGTTTTGCGAGGGGGCGCCGCATCCTCTGACAGCCTGAAGAAAAGGGCTCAAGGAAGGGCGGCGAGGAGGTAAGAGGAGGACTTTTCTGAGAGACGGCGCGAGTTGAGATTCCTTGTGGGAATAATAAAACTTTAGGGAAGGGCTTCCCGGGCGGTGGAGGGTCCCGGGAAGGGGACGCCAGGGACCTGGCTGGGTCTGGGAACCTGGGGCGGATGGAAGCCGGAGAGGAGGGGAAGGGCTTGCGGTCAGCGGCGGTGGCCTCGGGGAAACTTCCCTCGTCCTCCAGCTGTAGCGCTCCCTGTTGCTGCTGAATAAATGGTTTTTAAATGAAAAGAAATTAAATGAAAACTGTGTCTGTGTTTGTGTCTGACGGGAGTGGTCGAATACCAAGGGGGAGGGTGATTCCTAAATAACGGCGCAGAAGTTTTTGAACCCAGTGCTTTCGGGTTGGAACAGAGATGCGCTGTTCTTGGGGCTCCAGCAATCCTGGCTTTCCAAGTTCATGAATCACTGCTTTTTTTTGCTGTAAAATAAACCGTAAAATAAATGTAAAATAAAAAAAGTTTCATAACTTGTAAATTACAGAGCTGTTGTTTCAAATGATTCTTAATTTTCCATTAAATATTCCTACTGGTTAACTGAACATTCTGGTTTTGAAGCAAAGGTAATGAAAATTTCTTGCCATAAGTTTACATTTTCTTCGCAGTGTTGGATTTTCTTTTAGAGAAACGAACTGAGGTATTTGCAGAGGAAGTGATAAAATAAAGGGGGGTTGCTTCAAAATAACTCTGTGGCTGAAGAGAAGTGGGTGGGGTGATAGATAAATAGTTTGGTAATTGTTGCACAAGACGATAGATACATGAGGATTTGTTATATTTTCTTTCTACCTTTCTCTGTGTTCGAAAATTTTTCATAATAAAAGTTAAATTATGTATTTTCTTTTTTTGCCAGTCTTGTGAATTAAAATAACTAGTAAATTTTACTTACCTCCTTACTGAGAACTATAATCCAACAACTTTCCCCTTAGGGTGTAGTTTTGTTTCTGAAGGTTTTGTAAAATAAAATCAGTAACCTGTGTTGTGCTCAAATAAGGGAGAAGACGTTTGGTCATTCTTGTCTATTATCCAAGCAATGTTTACTTGAGTAAATTTAAACTTTAGTGGGAGGAGTAAAGAAAGGGCTAAGTTGACTTTGTTTAGCCATTCTTCAGAGTTATACCAGTACCACAGCATTCAAGGAACTCAGAGGCTAATGATCTCATGTTCTGCTGCTGCTTTCACTGACCACTGTCACATCTCTTGCAAAGTGAGTTGCTTGCTCTAAGACTGAGGCAGAATGACAGATTACTTTTGTCTCTTTAATTGGAGAACTTTTAATATTTTAAAGTCACATCTGACAGCTATTGAGCATTACATTGAAAATTTTAGCAGATATTTCAAAAATTATGGCAAAAATTAAACAAGTTAACTTTATAATATCTTAAGGACTCGACATTAATTCATTTTTAGTACAGGAAATCCATTGATTTAGTTTGAAAGGACCTATTCATGGAAAGTAGTAAGATAATACAGTTAAGTCAATTTCCAAATTATTTAAGCCTTAAAAGAGAAATAGGATGACTCTGTTTAACATAACTGAAAATAGAGTAGTAAAAAAATGAAGGTCAGGAAATGATTATTTTAGTTAAAGGGCATATTTTAGCTCATTTTACAAAAAGACTGTCTTCACAGATTTTGTAAATTTTGTTCTTTTTGAGTATTTGGGGGTTCAAAAGAAGTAGTTTTGGCTACTATTGTACATATTGTCATTTATAACATTGTAAATGGATATTCTAATTTTTCCTTTTTGTTTTCAGTAACTTCATTTGATTCATGTAAACATCCTATTGAATACCTGCTATGTACATTGCATGGTGGGAGGCATAAGAATTGAAAAGTGTTTTGTAGGGGGTGATGTTAGCTATTGTGATGTCATAGAACATAGCACCTTAAGAAAAAAAGTCTGTTCATCAGTAGTTTGTACTTTCCATATATGTTCTCAGATAATTTTTGTATACATATTTCCAGGCACATAGATGTTCAGTAAATATTTACTAAACATCAATAAAGTAATTCACAAATAATTTTTTAAAAATGTGCAATGCTTAACAAGGAATGTTTATAGATTATGGATTTTATTCTTTAAAGAAAAGTATAAACAATTTACATATTAATTTCTCCGCATATGGCCATTCCTTTTAATTGGTACCTTAACCTTTTGTTTTTATATTTCAGTTATTTTTAAGAGAAATGAATAGAAATAACCCATTTTGAGGAAGTTATGGCAAAATCAATTACAAAGCCCAGAGTTTGTTCCCGGGAATCTTCAGTATCTTCTCTTCTAGCAAGCTGCAGCCTGAATGGGAGCAATTCCACAAACTCTGATGGCTCTTTTCAGTATAAGGATAAACTATACAGCTCTGCTTCTCAGGCTTTACAGGCCTATATTGATGATTTTGATTTAAGCCAAATGTATCCTGGTGCAAGCACTGGAAAGATTAACGTTGAAGAGAATTCAATTACTATGTCAAAGTTCTCTGAGTGTATTTATAAACCAGACAATGGTATGCATTTATTATTTATTTTTAACACCATGTTCAATTATTTAAACCTTTGAGAGATGTGCTAAAGCCTTGGAAATCTAGACTTTTTTTTGTTTTTTGGTGCCTTTTGGGTAAAAATGACTCTTAGAATATTGAAATTTGGGTATTTTTGTAAAATGATTTTGTAATTCTCTATTTCCCAGGAATTTTCAGGTAAGATCCTCTTTTGACCAACTTTACCAAATAGGCCAAGAATAGAAAAAGCTTGCATTGAATTCTTAAAAGAATATGGGAAGTATATTACAAAAGAGGAGAATTATCTGTTCTCTCTGTATTAATGCCATTATAGGGGTTAGTAGGCAAGAAAATAAGTTATTTTTCCAATTAGTTTAATACTTAATTTTTTTCTATGTAGCAATCAGTATTGATAACTGATATTAAAGTGATATAATGTGTTTGTGCTTCAGTTGTGTTTAGATGACAAAGTTGGAGAAACAGTAGTGAACATGGGAAAATTCAGAAGGTTAGAAAAGTGTAGAAGTTAATTTCAAGAAACGTAAGAAAGAAAGCATGTCCTATTTTTCAAGCTTTATTTTTGCTTTTTCTCAAAGCTTTAGTAAGCATAAAGGAAAGTGGGGAAAAAAAGATTTTTAAATTCTTTATTCTTATTTACTGTTGAATATTATTATGAAGCTTTTATATGTGATTTGGAAGATAAACAGAACCATGCTTTGTTTTTCAGCTTTTGAAAACCTTGATCACAAAAAAGGTTCAAATTCCTTACCATCCTCTAAAAGACAGGCTATTAATGACATAGACTCCATTAGCCTAACAACTGATGATCTAGTAAAACTTCCAGCAGATGGATCATTACCTTCTTTCATTTTTGTTGGTCCGGATCACCAAATTAGCAGGAAAAACAAGAGTTGTGTTGGAAGACTAGGTTCATCAAACATTGAAAAGAATTCGGATTTTCAAAAATTCTCCATACCCATGGACAAAGATAACTTAGTTACTCCTGTTGTATATGCAAACATAAATGGAAAACAACGTAGCAGGCTTAAAAAACCAAAAATTGTGAATAGGACTAATAAATGCTTTTCAGAATCATCTCTAACTTTTTCCAAGAAGTTTTCTTTCAAGGACAGTCAAGAACACAATCTTGAAAAGAATTATCCAAGATGGCTTACTAGCCAGAAATCCGACCTTAATGTTTCAGGGATAACCAGTATACCTGATTTCAACTACCCTGCCTGGCTCCATAATCAAGACTTGCTACCTGATACAGACAGTCAAAGGATTTATAAAGCGTTTAAAGAAGATCAATGTTCCTCCAAGCATAATTATCAGGCACAAAGAACTTCTCGGTTTATGAATAAATTAGATTGCTTTGAATATTCTTTTGAACCCTCAAAATTTTCAAATTCCTTGAGCAATGATAAAAGATTGGTTAATGAATACAAACGTGATTTTCAACGTAGCCAATGTCAATATGAGAATCCACTTCTCCCAGGACAATTCAAAAAGCCATTCAGTGGTAATACTTTTTTTTTTTTTAGAACAAAATGAAGTGTAAATATGTCCTGATGTCTTAAAAGCGTTCATGTTTTTCTCTTGATGTAACGATAAGTTGATATATCTTTTAAGAACTCTTATCTGTCTAGCATTTTGTAACCAGAAAATAACTTTTCTCCACCCTTTTTTGTGTTTGAAATGTCACATTTTGTTGTAACTTGCTGTGATGTGTGTGTTACAAATTACCTGAATTCTCACTGCCTTTGTGAGATTTTGCTCTGCTTTGCATTTGTATCAATCCTAAAGAATTAACATAATCTTTTTAAATTAGATGACAAAATTGAATTACTTATCCTGAAGGCCAAGAGAAATCTAGAACATTCTCCTGAAGAATTACCGAGATCTATGAAAAATGATGGTAGTCCTTGCTCGTTAGATAAACTTGAAGCAGAACGATCATGGGAAAATATTCCTGTTACTTTGTAAGTAAGCGACAATGGAAAAATTGCTTAGTTTTCCAAGTGAAAAAAAAAAAGTCCTGTGAACCTATGATTTATTGTAAAATAATGATATAAACAAATGGTAAATCTCTAGGAACAGCTTTCAGTGTTGCTTGTTCTCAGTAGCATTTTTCATTTTTACCACAAGATGGTTTCATAAGCCAGGTATATTAGATAACTTATGTTTCCGTTTTTGTTACATGTTCCTTTCATTTCACTATAAAAAGTATTGATATGGGGGTGGGTCATGGTGGCTCAGCAGGTAGCATGTTTGCCTGCCCATGTGAAAAAAAAAAGTATGATATGCATCAATATGAAGAACTAGAATCAAAAATAATTATTTTGCAGATGGAGTGCTGTGAAATTCTTGTTTTTTACTTTAAGCTCCTCTTCCTTTCCCCCATATACTTTCCATATAACTCCATATAACTCCATATTGGAGTTATCCATTATTTTTCAGTTATATTTCACTTTGTCCTTTAGTCATTATTTTCTCAGTAAATGATGGTGCATTTTCTTGTATAGGCTATTGTATAAATTTTTGTAGTTCTTAAGATTGTTTTCTATTTGTGTTTAAACTTTCTGTGACAATTTCTGAGAGTAATTTAATTGTGGTAATATATATATCATACCATTTTAACCATTTTTATAAGCATACAATTCAATGGCTTTAATTACTAAAACTTTTTCATTATCCAGAACAGAAACTCTTTACCCACAGTAACCCTCCATATCCTCTCTCTAGCCCCTGATAACCTATAATCTACTTTCTGTCTCTATGAATTTGCTTATCTGGATATATGTAAGTGGAATCACACAGTATTTGGTCATTTGTAATTGACTTATTTTTCTCAATATGATGTCTTTAAGGTTTATCCATATCAAAGCATTTATCAGAACATCATTTTTTTTTGGCCAAATAGTATTGTACTATATATACCTACACATCATATTTTGCTTATCCATTCATCTGTCATTTGGCAGTTGGATTGTTTCCACATTTTGGTTATTGTAAAAATGCTGCTGTGAACATTGGTTCTCAGAATAATTTACAAGATGTTTAGATACTTGTGAGAGTGTATTTAGAATTGGGAGCTTAGGTAGAAAAATTTATTCTTAGTGATATTATTACATCTACACTAAGTCTTGATAACCCCCATATCCTGAATTAGGCCCTGATAATTTACTATAAATTTCCATTTTATTGTAAACTGAGAGTCTGTTAATGCCTGGATTATTTTTTGATTACTGATCAGTTGAATGTCCTATTTTTTTGGAAGAGGATACTGACTATAATTCTGGTTTGGAGTAAAAATTAATATAAAGGGTAATTTCTGACTATGATGAGCTCTCTGGTCAGTTGTAGTATTGGTTATGATTATCTAGAATAGGTTTTTAAAAAATATTTTTTATTGTGAAGTATATATTTAAAAAGGCAATACATTTCAAGGTACATTTTAACAAGTAATTATAGACTAGATTTCAAAGCTTGGTATGGATTATAGTTCCAAAATTTCAGGTTTTTCCTTCTAGCTGCTCTACGATACTGGAGACTAAAAAATATCAGTATAATGATTCAGTAGTCGTACTCATTTGTTAAATCCTAACTTCTCTGTATAACTCCTCCTTCTCCTTTGATCTTTTCTCAATCTTTAGGGATATTTGGTTTATGCCCATTCTAACTTTTTTCATGTTGAAATGGGGTATGGACAATATGGGATAGGGGATGGAACTGGTTGATGTTCTTGGAGACACTGGCACCTCTGGATTTCAGGACTCATCTGGCCTAAACTCTCTGAAGGTTTTAGGTTTCTGAAAAGTAACCATACTGTGTGCAAATTTTGTAGGCTCTCAGCTAGAGCCCTGCGTGTTATTTAGGGTTAAATGAATGATGTTGGTTGGGGGTTGGCAAACTGTGGTAATTAGCAATACCTAGCCGAAGCTTGTATAACAGTAGCCTCCAAAATAGCCTCTTCACTCTGTTTTAACTTTCTTAACCACTAATGACTTATTTTGTCACATTTTTTCCCCCTTTTGGTCAGGAAAGTGTTGTCAATTCCATAGTGCCAGGGCCAGGCACATCCCTAGGAGTGAGGTCCCACGTTGCCAGGGGGACTCACACTCCCTGGGTATCATGTCCTATGTAGAGGGGAATGGAATAACTTAGCTTCTATTTAGTTTCATTCCTCAAGTTGCTTCCACAGTGTCTTTTTTTTTTTTTTTTTTAAGTTGGGTTAGTAACTAGCTCATTTAGTCCTTAAACTTCTCTTACCTGTTATAATTCCTAATTTCTTATTTCCTTTTTAGTTGGTCTGTGGGTATTTAAAATGCCATATACTTTTCTGTGGTAGTTAGATTCAGTTGTCAACTTGGCACCTAGTTTTGTTGCTGTGGACATGAGCCAATGATACGTGAACCTCATCTGTTGCTGATTAGATCTGCAGTCCGCTAGGAGGCGTACCTGCTGCAATGAATGATGTTTGACTTAATTGGCTGGTACTTAAATGAGAGAGCACAATGTAGCACAGCCCAAGCCGCTCAGCATACCTCATCTCAGCACTGCAGCTCAGCCCAGGCCTTTGGAGATGCAGAAAAGAATCACCCCGGGGAAAGTTGTTGGAACCCAGAGGCCTGGGGAGAAGGCCAGCAGAGATCGTCCTGTGCCTTCCCATGTAAGAAAGAACCTCAGATGAAAGTTAGCTGCCTTTCCTCTGAAGAACTAATGAAATAAATCCCCTTTTATTAAAAGCCAATCTGTCTCTGGTGTGTTGCATTCTGGCAGCTAGCAAACTAGAACACTTTTCTTTCAATTGGAAACAAAATGGATGGGCAAGTAATTTCAGAGATGTTTAAAGTAAAATTTTTAAATGACTTTAATGTATTTTACAATAATGCAACTTCTGACTTGGATAGTTGATATTATCAATTGTTTGACCCAGTACCTTGCATTTTTGGAAAATTCAATTCTTATTATGTCGGGTATATTTGTAGATAAAACTATTGATGAAATGCAGAGAAGAAATAGGACTTATAATGACAAATTGTTAAGAACTTTTCATCAGAAACAAAATTGAATAGCCAAGTCCTCAAGGTAGTATGGTAAAACATGGATTACAGCCATAACCAGAGAAGTGTTTTCTTGTTTGTTTAACTTTTTATTGTGGAAAGTTTCAAGAAAATGCTGAAGTAGAATAATAGCTTAATAAGCACCTATATGCCCAGCACCCATCTTCAACAATCAGATAAATGTTTTTTGATGACGTTGTATAGATGTATAGATATTGCTGGTAAAGAATTGGGGAGAAGTTTAACAGGAGCAAGAAAAATCTGATAGTAAAATGAGTCGATAATAAAGTGCTACTTATTAAGGAAAAAATGGCATTATGGTTTTTGAGATTCTTAGATATCTGAGTACTTGAGTTATAAAACACACCTTATTTGATATATAAATAAAAGAAATAGAATGAGTTTATTCTCTGTGGCTAATAGAACCTGATTTGGGGAACATTCTTGTTTTTGCGGGGATGCTCTGTCTTCTGCTAGCCTTGAACATCAGGAAAGAAATGATATTTGTTGAGCAATTATTAAATGTATAGGAAACTAAAAGAATTAATTCATTTAGTTTATGTGAGATAAATAGTGCTGCTCATCATCTGTGATAAGATAGCTATGGGAAGTGAGAGTAAGTGTTCCAGTTTGCTAGCTGCCGGAATGCAATATACCAGGAATGGAGTGGCTTTTAAAAAAGGAAATTTAATAAGTTGCTAGTTTACAGTTCCAAGGCTGAGAAAATGTCCCAATTAAAACAAGACTATAGAAATGTCCAATCTAAGTCATCCAGGGCATGATACCTTGGTTCAAGAAGGCTGATGAAGTTCAGGGTTTCTCTCTCAAGTGAGAAGGCACATGGTGAACCCAGTCAGGGTTTCTTGCTCATCTGAAATGGCACATGGCAAATATGCTGTCATCTGCTAGCTTTCTCTCCTGGCTTCCTGTTTCATGAATCTCCCTGGGAGGTATTTTCCTTTTTCATTTCCAAAGGTCGGTGGCTGGTGGGCTCCCTGCTCCTCGTGGCTGTGTTATTCTGTGCTCTCAGAATCTCTCTCATTCTCCAGAACGTTTCCTCTTTTATAGGATTCCAGTAAACTACTCAAGACCCACCCAAATGGGTGGAGACACACCTTTACCTAATACAGTTTAACAACCAATATTGAGTAAATCACATCTTCAGGAAGATGATCTAATTACAGTTTCAAACATACAATACTGAATAGGAATTAGAAGAAACAGCTGCCTTTTCAAAATGGGATTAGGACTAAAACATGGCTTTTCTAGGGTACATGCGCGTTTCAAACCAGCACAGTAAGTTCTGTGCTGCTATTACATTTGAATTGTATTTTGCAAAAGTATCAGACTGTAGTAAATAAAAAAAATAATAAGAAAAGGAAACTTGTCCATTAGCAAAGATAGTGTGAGAAACTAGTTAAAAAGTGAATTCTCTGTACTCCCATCACCTCATTCTGATTCCTTTGGAGGTGGAATCTGCATTTTAAACGAGTAAATAGGCTCCTTTTGAGAAATAGTGATTATGTTTAAGAAAATGGACTTTAAAATCAGGCAGTCCTGAGTTGAATTGTGGCTTTAAAGCAAGTTACCAACTGCTCTGGGCTTCAGCTATAAAAAGAAGGTAACAGCCAGGGATGTTTTAAGGTTTAAATGGGGGAAAACTGTGTGTAAATTGCTTAGCATAATGCCAGGAGTTTTATAATTTCAGTGAATTGTAATTATAATTTTTAAAAACTATTTAGTCAAGGGGAAGCATAAATAGATGCTAATATCTTGGTACGCAAAAGGTTGGAATAAGATTTGGGTTAATTGAGAACTCAAATTTAGCTGATATTCGAATGTTTAATTTGAAATTGTGACTCTCAAGTAGAAAGTGTAATGGATTCTTAGGAGAGAAGAAGGGATTAGGTACAATTCAAAGGGACTAGCATGTCCTTAGCCCTTGTGCCAAGTAAGGTAGCAGGGAAGATGTTAGGTGTAGGCTGAGAGAGGGTGCATATTATCATTTGAATGTTTTTGCTTTGCCTCTCCCAAACTGATCTCTCCCCTGGATCAGACTTGGGGTAGGTTAGAAGCAGGAAGATAAGGAAGGGTTGGGTTTTGATCTCAGTTTAGGGAGAAGATGAAGGAGTTAGCAAGCACCATCAATGTGATTCATATCCATGATGCTTATTTCTTGGTGACCTCCTGCATTTAAATGATAACTATTAAATTATATATTGCCTATTTTTTACAAATTGGAAACTAACTTGCTATTTTGTATTCTTTAAATCCTATTTAGCAAATCACCTGTTCCTGTTTACTCTGATGACAGTCCTCAACAAACCTCAAGGGCAAAATATGCTAAAGAATTCCTTGAAGACTTTTTAAATAATGATAATCAGGTGGGTGAAATTAAATATTTTTAATTTACAAAGGAAGATTTATGACCAATATATAGATATTAATTTCTAAGTTAGATGTTTTTAAACAAAACAAATTACCTATATTTTCCTCTCCCAAACACAAAATCATCTCACTTTCCAGAATGACTGATCTTATTATTTTAGTATTCTGAAGTAGAAGGTTCTGGGATTGAACTCAACAGAGACCCTGAATTGTTATTACAAAATTTTTCTGGAAAACATGTCATAATACAGATCATTATAAAATAAGATACTATAACAGTTGCTTGATAAGAGAAACTTCATTATCAAATATTTAGAACAGATATTTGAGTACCAAGCATTTTTTTAGGAACTACATTCTTAGCAGTAAATATAAGAGAACTTCTTGCCCGCTTGGATTTTTTTTACTAGTTGGGGAGATTAAATAAAAATATAATATGTAATATAAGGAAGTGTTCTAAGTATTATGAGGAAAACAATCAATTGAGTTATAGAGATGTGGGTGAAATTAAAGTCATTAGGGAAGGCCTCTCTAATGATGTGATATTTGAGTAGAAACCTGAAATTAGTGAATGAGCCAGACGCCCATGGGAGAATAGCTTTAAGGTAGAGGTTAATAGTCTATGCAGTACGCACAAGGCAGGAGTGTGCATGTTCAAGCACTGTCAGCGTCCTCTCAGTGTAGTTCAGCGACAGTGAGCAAGGGAAAGAATGGTAAGAAGATTGGCACTCAGCAGACACAACTAGGAAATGTCAAGAGCTAGATCATAGAGGGTTTTGTAAAAGCTATAGAAGGTAGAGTTTAGGTTATATTCTGAAATGAGAAGTCATTGGAGGGTTTTGAGTAGGGAAATGAAATCATATTTATGCTTTTAAATATAAAATGGCAGCTCTGTGGAACATGAACTTAGGAGGGGCTGGAGAAAGAGCAGAGAGCTACGTAAGAGGGTATTGTAATATTTCATGATAGAGATTGTAGTGTCTTGGATTAGGGTGGGTGCATTGGTTGTAGTTAGATTTGGGATGTATTTTGCAGGTATACCTGATAGGAACAAAATAGAGAGGATTCAGAGAATGAATCTAAGGTATTTGAGCTAAGTAACTGGAGAACCTAGGTAAGGAACAGTGGTGGAGGAATATATGTGGGATAGATGAGGAATCAAGAGATTGAGAGTTCTGTTTCAGACATTTTAATTTTGAGAGGGAAAAGTTAACTACTAACCAACTCACCTTTCTGTGCACCCCTGCCCTCAGCCCCCCGATGTACAACCTCACTACCAGGATAGTTTTTGTTGTTGTTTTTTACTTTTTGTTTTGAAGTACTTTTAGATGTAGAGAGATGCAAAAATAATCTCTCTAGGAATCTAGAGGCCCATCTCCCTGCTTTCCCTAGTGTGACATCATATATAACAATAGTACAATGATCAAAACAAGGCATTTAACCTTGGGACAGTACTGTTAATTAAAGTATAAACTTTATTAGAATTTCACGTGTTTTTCTACCAGTGCCCTGTTGTAGAGTCCAATCTAAGATCCAACAATGCATTTGATTGTCATGTTTCACCAGTCTGTGCCATTTGCTTAGTCTTTCCTTGTCTTTCATGAGCATTACAATTTTGAAGTGTATTGGTCATTTATTTTGTATATAGTCCCTCCATTTGGGGTTGTCTGATGTGTTCTCATGATTTGAATGAAGTTATGAATTTTTGATAAAGTACCAAAAAAGTGATATTGAGCCCCTCTAATTGCTTTAGATCAGTGGGTTCATGATGTCAATATATATTATTAAGGTGCTGTTCACCTTGAAGACTTGTTTAAGGTGGTGTCTGCACCACCTTAGTAAAGTTACTATTCCCTTTGTAATTAATAAATATCGTGGGGGAGATACATTGGGACTATGCAAATATCTTCTTTCTCCTCAGACTTTTGTCAACTAATTCTAGCATCCTTTGGTGTGGATCTTGTATTTTCTTCTACATTTATTAAATTAAATTCTTCTGTAATGAAGAGTTGTTCTTTCTCCCCTGTTTATATATTTATATTAGTATGGACTCATGAATATTTATTTTATTCTAGATTTATAATACAGTATTATCATTTATTTTGTTGCTCAAATTGTTCTAGTTTAGGCCATTAGGAATTCCTTAAGGTTGGCTTCTTTTGACATATCCCTATCCTTTTATGAATAATTCTTTGAGGAATCCTGTTTCCTGTTATTGGAGAATGATGTTTAGAAACTAAGACCTGGGCGGTAGGTGTGTTTGTTGCTTCTGAGTTGCTATTCATGCTAGACATTCTCAGCAGGCAGAGCTAGGAAATGTAAGTATATATACCAATCCATCATACATACTCACATATCTATATTTATCTCTATATCTATCTCTCAGTTTTATATATGTATAAGACAGGAGTTTATACTGCTACCTCTGATTCCAGTCCAATACCAACAGGTTTGTTTTAGCTTTTCCCTTTCTTATTTGTAACTTTTTTCCTACATATGAGAAACCTGACTCATTATCTATAATAGTTTACTTATTTGTTCAAACCTGGTATACACATAAAGCAATTTCAGCACTGCTAACACAACCCCCATAAGAAACAAATTTACTAACTATATTATGTTATTTGTGTGCAGTTCTTTTTGTCTTTAGCCTTATTTACCTTTAAAATATCTTGTCAAAATAGATTTTCCAAAGTAACTTAGGTTATTTCCTTCCCACCTCTCTTCAATGTGGTTATGGTATTCATTTGTTATACAGTTAGGTGGTTCATTTGTTATTGACTTAGGTTATTTCCTTCCCACCTCTCTTCAATGTGGTTATGGTATTCATTTGTTATACAGTTAGGTGGTTCATTTGTTATTGTATGTATTGGCTTGGCCCTACATTTATGTTTTTTTTTTTTGGTTTAAATTGTTTATTTTTTTAATATTTGAAACATTACTGTTGTTTTAAGAGTCAGCTATACAAATATACCTGTAATACTTTGTATTAATAAACTCAACTTCACTATTAAGTATTAGTGGTAAGTTTCAAAACAAATTGTACCACATATAACATTTATCAGACATTCATTATTAAATGCATATAAACAGTTTAATCTTTTTTTTGTAGTTTTCTGTCTTTTTCAGGTGCTTTGACCACTACCTTGCATGAAAAGTTTACTTGAGGCAGATACAAAAGATTCTAAACATAGGCTTTTGCAACTCTTATGGTTGGAATCAGGCAACCAGAAATTCTTCTAAACCAATGGTTGGATATAGGTTCATTTAGGTATAATACTTTAGGTGCCATCTCCAAGTGTGCAAGAGTAGAAGCCTAACTGGGTTCTTAATACCTTGTTTCTTATGTCCTATTCAATAAAATAGGGAGTGCCTTTAACATTTTTTTTAGCTCTTCTACTTACTTTAAGTATGTTAACCAGCGAGAGCCCATTTTTAACCTTCTTCTACAAGTCAACAACTTCCTCTAGAAATGAAGTTTAAATAATTCCTATATATGTATAACTCAGTGCTGAAATATTTTAATTTTATACGTCTTAAGAGGCCTGTTTGCCACTTTGTTGAGATCTGTGAAAACACAACTCATTTGAAAGACGTAAAAACAATGATACGATTTTTAAAAAGAAATTTAAAATATCCCTTACAGATTCTTTTGAACAAATCCTGACCACTTTAACTAGCTAAATGCTGTTGTCTTATTTGGACACAGGTAAGGTCACTGATAATTGAGGTCTGAGTGTTAATTAGGTAGTATGGAGTGTGCGGCTGATAAAAGTAAACAACCAGCATTCTTTATGAAAATAAATTTTTTTAAGTATGCAGAGAAAGCTATATTTAAAGTTCTAGTCCTTGCTAAGCTGATAACCAGCTTCATTTACACATTTGAAAATAGCATTTTAGTATACATGCTCTCTGAAAACCTTTTCAGTTCTAAAAATCTTTGATTTTAAATGGACAAAATGAATGCTTTGCAAATACAAATGTACTATTCATTTTTTATACATACGTATTGTTTTTTTAATTGAGAAATCTTCACACAGATTCTATACATGGTATAAATCGACTGCTCACAATATCACACATAGTTGTATATTCATTACCATGATCATCTTTTAGAACACTTCCATCACTCCAGAAAAAGATACAAGAAGAAAAAACTCATACGTATCATACATCTTACCCCTCCCTTTCATTGACCACTACTGTTTACATCTACCCAATTATTTTATTCTTTGTCTCCCCTATTTATTTATTTATTATTATTATTTTTAATCCATATGTTTTACTCATCTGTCCATACCCTGAATATAAGGAGCATCGGACACCAGGTTTTCACAATCACACAGTCACATTGTAAATGTTATTTCTTTATATAATCGCCTTCAAGGATCTAGGCTACTAGAACACAGTTCAACAGTTTCAGGTACTTCCCTCTAGCCACTCTAGTACACAGTAAACTGAAAAGGAATATTTATATAATGCATAAGAATAACCTCCAGGATAACCTCTCGACTTTGAAATCTCTCAGCCAATAAAACTTTATTTTGTCTCATTTCTCTCCTCCCATTTTTGGTCAAGAAAGCTTTCTTAATTTCTTGATATTGGGTCCCAGCTTATCTTTCTCGGGCTTTCTGTCCCACATTGGCAGGGAGATTTATACCTCTGGGAGTCATTTCCCATGTAGGAGGGAGGGCAGTGAGTTCACCTGCTGAGTTGGCTTAGAGAGAGAGGACACATCTGAGTAACAAAAGAAATTCTCTGGGCCTCTATTAGGCCTAATTTTTAAATTTTTTGTATGGTGAGGGTCACATTTCATTCATTTTCCTTATGAGTATCCCCTTACTGGAGCACCATTTGTTGAATTTCTTGTTTGTTTTTTTTGTTCGTTTGCTTGTTTGTTTGGGAAGTGCATGGGCCAGGAATCTAATCCAGGTCTTCCACATGGCAGTTGAGAATTCTACCTGTGAACTGTCCTTGCATCCCTTAGGCTTAATTTTAAGTATGTTTAGCCTATCCTTTGTAGGAATAAATTTAATAGGGATGAACCCCAAGATTGAGGGCTTGGCCTATTGACTTGGTTGTACCCATTGCTTATGAGAATATCAGAAATTCTCCAAATAGGGAAGTTGAATATTTCTATTTTTCTCTCCATCCCCCAACGTGACTTTGCAAATACTTCTTTATTCATGCCCAGATCACTCTGGGATTTTTTGGGTCATCACACTAACCTGGACAACCCAACAAAATCTTTACGCCCTATTAAAGATTCCATGTATGTATGGCATTAACTAAACTTATCATACAAGTTAAATTAGGTAATGCACTACCCCAAATATAAATTTTGCACCAAATAAACATCTTTCCCTTTAGTCTTACACAGAAGTTAACGTTTTAAAATGTGGATGAAATTATCCTTTACCCAGTCTTCTGATATATGTTTGTCCTATCCAGATCAGCTTCATTCATACCTCTACTTGATGTCTGACCACTTTTTCACCTTTTTAAACAGTTCTTGTATGGGGTGCTACTAACTTTCATAGCTTCAGAGCTCTAATTTTGAGTCTCAGGTGTCACCTATATACCTGAAGTTTCTGGGAAAATGTTATATACAAACAGCCTAGTATCTTAGAATTTAGAATTGACAGTTACGTTTCCTGGAAAAATGTGACAGCTGTGAGAGTTTACAATCTAGAATAAGATTTAGAATAAGCCCCGATCTGATAACAAATGCTCTTGACTTTAGTTCATATTATAGTCCATATGATTGAGGCATGATAATATTTGTCTTTTTGATCTTGACATTTCATTCAGCATACTCCTCTTAAGGTTCATTCACCTAGTTGCATGCCTCACAACTTTATTCCTTCTTGAGGCTGCTCAATAGTCAATTGTATGTATAAACCATAGTTTCCTCTTCCATTCCTCAATTGTTGTACCCTTAGGCCACCTCCATTCACTGTGGATCAGGAACACTGCCCCCCTAAACCCCAGTGTGCAAATGTCCATTCCTGTCCCCACACTCTGTTCCTCCAGGTATGTACTGAGCAATTGGCTTTAAGGGTCATATGGCAACCCCACCCCTAGCCTCCTGTGGAACCTCCACACTGCCCTCCAGGGGGCTAGACCCCTTATTTCCCTACTGACAGTGATACTATTCATTTTTAAAGAGCAGTGACTAGAAAGAATATGCCAAACTGTTAAAAATGACTATCTCTAAGTAACTTCATCTGGGCTAGTTATGAGGAAGTGGTGAGTTACAATTAAAAAAATTTTTTTATGGGCGGGCCACAGTGGCTCAGCAGGCCTGAATGCTTGCCTGCCATGCCAGAGGACCCGGGTTCGATTCCCAGTGCCTGCCCATGTTAAAAAAAAAAAATTTATTGTGAAATATAACATGTATACAAAAAGTTAATAATAATAAAGTAGCTATAATGTTCATAGTACTTTTTTTTTTACCTTTTTTATTCTATTATATATATAAAACAAAGAAAAAAGCAAGTTTTCAAAGCACTCTTTAACAAGTAGTTATAGGACGGATCCCAGAGTTTATTATGGGTAACCATACCATCATCTCAGATTTTTCCTTGTGACTGCTCCAGAACATTGGAGGCTGGAAGGAATAAATATTTTTTTATTATCACAATCTGCTTTTTTTTTCTTTTTTATGAAAAAAAGCATATATACAAAAACAATAAATTCCAAAGCACAGTGCAACAATTAGCTGTAGAATAGATTTCAGAGTTTGGTATGGGTTACAGTTCCACAATTTTAGGTTTTTATTTCTACCTGCTTTAAGATACTGGAGACTAAAAGAAATATCAATATAATAATTCAGCAAACATACTCATTTGTTAAACCCTACCTTCTCTGTATAACTCCACCATCGACTTTGATCTTTCTATCCCACTCTTTAGGGGTATATAAACTATGTCCATTCTAACATTTTCATGTTGAAAGGGGCTGTCAGTAATATGGGGTATGGAGATGGAACTAGCTGATGTTCTGGAGAGGCTGACTCCTCTAGGTTTCAGGACTTATTTGGTCCAGGGACCCATCTGGATGTTGTAGGTTTCTGTAAAGTTCCCACAGTACATGGAACTTTTGTAGAATCTTATGTATTGCCCTAGATGTTCCTTAGTTTTGGCCAGAATGGTTTTGGTTGGGGTTTGGCAAGTTATGATAGGTAGCAATTGTCTAACTGACGCTTGTGTAAGAGGGGCCTCCAGAGTAGCCCTTCAACTCTATTTGAACTCTCTTAGGCACTGATAACCTTATTTGTTACACTTTTTTTCTTCCTTTTGGTCAGGGCGGCATTGTTGATCCCATGGTGCCAGGGCCAGACTTATCCCTGGAAGTCATTTCCCATGCAGCTGGGGAGACTTTCAACGCTGGATTTCATGTCCCATGTAGTGGGGAGGGCAGTGATTTTATTTGCAGAGTTGGGGTTAGAGAGAATGAGGCCACATCTGAGCAACAAAAGAGATCCTCTGAAAGTAACTCTTAGCCATACCTATAGGTTGGCTATGTTTCTGTGCTACATATATAAGCTTCACAACAGCAAGCCTCAAGATCAAGGGCTTGGCCTTTTGATTTGGGTGTCCCTAATGTTTGTCACAGTAGCAGAGTTTCCCTGGTGGTAAAGTTTAATAGTTCTATATTTTTACTCCCATCCCTCAAGGGACTTTGCTAATATGTTTTGATTATCTGCTTAATATATTCTAGAATGTAACCTAGCATTATATTAAGCTATACAGGATTAAAGGCCCTCATTCTTATTCTTGGCTCTCTGTGTTTCAGTTGTTTAAGTGAGCTATCCAGACAGATTGAGTTAGATTATGTGCTACAGAAAATTTAGGTTCTGGACAAAATACACCTTTCTGGTTTCAAAGAGTAGATGCGATTCTAAAATATAAACAATGACATCCTCACCCCTATCTTCTGAATTACCTTAATCCTGACCTAATCAGCTTCATTCTTATCTCTAAATACCAGGTTATACATATATAAAACAACCTCTCAAAATCCAGAAGTAATAATCACTACTTCAGACTTAACATGACTGCTATAAGAGTTTACAGTCTATTACCCTGTTTTCTTATAAGCATTTTCTAAAGGAGACCATATAATAGTTGCTCTTTTGCTTCCTGCTTATTTTGACTCATGCAGTGTCCCACAGATTCATTCACAAAGTTGCATGCCTCACATCTTCATTCCTTCTTATAGCTGTACAATATTTGATCATATGCACACACCATCATTTTCCAATCTACTTGTCAGTCACTGCATCCTTAAGCTACCTGCATTTTTTAATACCCAAAGTTCAAAGTCCATCAACACTCTCAATTTTAGATAATTTCATTGTTCCCAAGAGAAAGATAAGCGATAAACACACCAATAAACATCAAATAGGACATCTAAACCTCCCCTTAACTCTTGTGCATCCCTCCATTATTTATCCCTGCTGTTGCTCTGGTACTGCTGATTTTTTCCTGTTAAACATAGCCCTTAGCATGCAATATTAGTTTTCCCCCAGTACTCTGAACTTAAGCACTTTTTGTACAAGAATCATACCTTTGAAGTAGTACATGCAAGAACTTAATTTGTAGTATTAATCAGTGGGACACAGATCTATTCAATCATGTTCACCTTCAATATGGTAATATTACTTATAGACCCACTAGTGAACTGCCTTCGCTTCTGTCTATTCCCTTATGTTTGAGTTCATGCTCATTAGCTAACCATTCACCCATCTATCTCTAGCTTCTATGTATCTCTAAGTCCCCTATCTTCTGTATTATAAGCCTCTGATTTTACCTTTACTGTGATCATAAAGTGGAGTCATATAACCTCTATCCTTGTGCGTCTGGCTTATTTCACTCAGTATGATGTCCTCAAGGCCCATCCATCTTGTTTTGTGCTTCAGGGACATCATTTTGTCTTACTGCTGTATAATATTCCATTGTGTATATGTACCACATTTTGTTAATCCTCTCAACTGTTGATGGGCATTTGGATTGTTCCCATCTTTTGGCAGTTGTGAATAATTCTGCTATGAACATCAGTGTGCAAATATCTGTTTGTGTCGCTGCTTTGAGCTCTTCTGGGTGTATACCAAGTAATGCTATTGCTGGGTCATAGGGCAATTTGATATTTAGTTTCCTAAGGAACCGCCAAACTGTCTTTGATAGCGGTTGTACCATTATGCATTCCACCAGCAGTTCTTAAGTGTCCCAATTTCTCCACGTCCTCTCTAACATTTGTAGTTTCCTGTTTGTTTAATATCAGCCATTCTTTTAGGTATGAAGTAGTATCTCATTGTAGTCTTGATATGCATTTCTCTTATAGCTAATAAAAATGAGCATCTTTTCATGTGTTTTTGAGCCATCTGTATTTGCTCTTCAGAAAAATGCCTATTCATATCTTTGGTCCATTTTATAATTGGGTTGTTTGTTCTTTTGTTATTGAGGTTTATGATTTCTGTATGTATACAGGATATCAAAACTTTGTCCAATGTGTGATTTCCAAATATTTTCTCCCATTGAGTTGGCTGCCTCTTCACCTTTTTGGCAAAGTCTTTTGAGGTGTAGAAGCATTTGATTTTGAGAAGTTCCCATTTATCTATTTTTTCTTTTATTTCTTGTGCTTTGGGTGTAAAGTTTAGGAAGCTCCCTCCTATTACTAGGTCTTGAAGATGTTTCCCTACATTGTCTTCTAGAAGTTTTATGTTGTTAGTTCTTATATTTAGATGTTTGATCCACTTTGAGTTAATTTTTGTATAGGGTGAAAGGTAAGGGTCCTCTTTCATTCTTTTTGCTATTGATATCCAGTTTTCCCATGCCTATCTATTGAAAAGACAATTTTGTTCCAGTTCAGTGGATTTGAGGCCCTTGTCCCCCAAATCAGTTGACCACAGATTTGGTGGTTCTGCACTCTCGATTCGATTCCATTGGTTAATGCTTCTGTCCTTTGTGCCAGTACCATGCTGTTTTGACCACTATGACTTTATAATGAGTTTTAAAGTCAGGAATTGTTAATCCTCCCACTGCGTTCTTATTTTTTTAGGATGCTTTTAGCTATTCTGGGTCTATTTCCCTTCCCAATGTATTTGCTATCTTTTCCAAGTTTTTAAAATAAGTTATTGGAATTTTGATTTGTACTGTGTTGTATGTGTAGATCAATTTGGGGAGAATTGACTATATTTAAATTTCCTTTCCATGAGCAGGGAATGATTTCCACCTATTTAGATCTTCTTTGGTTTCTCTTGGCAATGTTATGTAGTATTCTGTGTACAAGTCCTTTATGTCCCTAGTTAAGTTCATTCCTAGGTGCTTGATTATTTTAGTTGCTGTTATGAATGGAATTTTTTCCTTAACTGAGTCCTCATTTAGGTCATTGCTTATGTATAGAAATCGTACTGAATTTTGCACATTAATTTTATATCCTGCCACCTTGCTGAATTTATTTTTAGCTTGAGTAACTTTGTTGTAGATTTCTCAGGATTTTCCAAGTGTAGGATTATGTCATCTGCAAATAATGGAAGTTTTACTGCCTTCTTTCCAGTCTGGATACCTTTTATTTCTTTTTCCTGCCTGATTGCTGTAGCAATGTACGATGTAGCAATGTAGCAAAAGTACGATGTTGAATAATAGTGGTGACAGAGAGCATTCTTGTCTCATTCACTATCTTAGGGAGAAAGCTTTCAGTCTTTCTCCATTTTGTATGATGCTAGCAATCGGTTTTTCATATGTGCTCTTTATCATATTGAGGAAGTTACCTTTGATTCCTATCTTTTGAATTGTTTTTATCAGAAAAGGATGTTGAATGTGATTGAGTGCTTTTTCAGTCTCAGTCGAGATGATTGTGTGATTTCTCCCTTTCTATTTGTTAATGTGCCATATTAATTGATTTTCTTGCATTGAACCATCCTTGCATTCTTGGTATAAACCCCACATGATTGTGGTGTATAATTCTTTTAATGTATTGTTGGATTTGATTTGGTATTTTGTTGAGAATTTTTGCATTTGTGTTCACTAGGGAGATTGGCCTGTAATTTTCCTGTCTTATAGCATCTTTACCCAATTTTGGTATTAAAATGATGATAGCTTCATAAAATGAATTAGGTAGTGTTCCTTTTTCCTCAACTTTTTGGAAAAATTTGAGCAGAATTGGTGTTACTTGTTTTTGAAATGTTTGATAAAATTCCCCTGTGACGCCATCTGGCCCTGGGCTTTTCTTTGTAGGAAGGTTTTTGATGACTGATTGAATCTCTTTTCTTGTGATTGGTTTGTTGAGATCTTCTCTTTCTTTCTTAGTCAGTGTAGCTTGTTTGTGTGTTTCCAGGAATTTGTCCATTTCATCTAAGTTGTCTACTAGTTGTTCTTAGTATCGTCTTTTGATTTCTTTATTTCTTCTGGGTCTGTGGTAACTGCCCCTTCTCGTTTCTATTTTGCTTACTTGCATCTTCTCTCTTTTTTTATTTGCCAGCTTTGCTTTTGCCTCGTTGATTTTATTGATTTTCTCAAAGAGCAACTCTTTTTTTTTTTTATTCTTTCGTTCTCCCATTCATTTGACTTTGCTTTAATCTTTGTTGTTTTTCTTGTTCTGTTTGTGTTGGGGTTAGTTTGTAGTTCTTTCTCAAGGTACTTCAGGTGTGCAGTTTTCTCTTGTTTTTTAATATAGGCATTTAGAGCAATACATTTCCCTCTTAGCACAGCCTTTGTCATATGCCATAAGTTCTGATATATTGTATTCTCCTTTTCATTCATCTCCAGATAACTACTGATTTCTCTAGCAATTTCTTCTTTGATCCACTAGTTGTTTAAGAGTGTGTTATTTAATCTCAATATATTTGTGAACGTTCTTGTTCTGTGGTGGTTATTTAAATCCAGCTTCCTTACATTGTGATCAGAGAAAGTGTTTTGAATAATTTCAATGTTTTTAAATTTATAAAGACCTGTTTTGTGTCCCAGCATATGATCTACCCTTGAGAATGTTCCATGAGCACTAGAAAAGAATGTACATCCTGGTGTTTTGGGGTGTAATGACCTATGTATGTTTTTTAGGTCTAATTCATTTATCAAGTTGTTTAACTGCTGTACTTCCTTGTTGATCCTCTGCGTGGTTGTTCTATCTATAGAGGGGAGTGGTGTATTGAAATTGCCTACAATTATTGTTGAAACATCTATTGCTTCCTTCAGTTTTGCCAGTGTTATCTCATGTGCTTTGGAGCTCCTTGATTGGGAGCATCAATATTTATCATTGTTATTGGTGAATTGTCCCTTTTATTAACATACGGTGTCCTTCTTTGTCTCTTATGATGTCTTTACATTTAAAATCTGTTTTGTCTAATGTTAGTATAGCTACTCCTGCTTTCTTTTTTGTTAGAACTGGCGTGGGACATCTTTTTCCATCCTTTCACTTTCAATCTGTTTGTATCCTTGTGTCTAAGGATGAGTCTTTTATAAGCAGCATATATCTGGATTACATTTCTTAATCCATTCTGCCAATCTGTATCTTTTAATTGTTAAGTTTAGTCCGTTATCATTCAGAGTTATTACTGAAATGCATTTTTTGAATCCACCATCTTATCTTTTGGATTTTATTTGTCAAATCTAGATATTCTTTTCCCTCTTTCTCTTTTTATCCTTTAAGTTACCCTTCCTGGTACTTTTTAATTCTGTGCCCTTCTCCAGACTTCCCTCTCCTGCCTTTTTTTTTTCAACTGGTAGAACTCCATTTAGTATTTTTTGTAGGGCTGGTCTCTTGTTGACAAATTCTTTCTGGATTTTTTTGTCTGTGAAAATTTTAATGTCCCCCTCACTTTTGGAGGACAGTTTGGCTGGGTATAGCATTCATGACTGGAAGTCTTTCTCTTTAAGTAGCTTAAATATATCTTACCTACCACTGCCTTCTCGCTTCCATAGTGCCAGCTGAGTAATCTGAAGTCAGTCTTATTTGGTTTCCCTTATATGTAGCAGATTGTTTTTCTCTTGCCGTTTTCAGGATTTTCTGCTTCTTATCAACATTTGACATACTGATTAGTATGTGTCTTGGGGAAGGCCAATTTGGGTTTATTCTGTTTGAAGTTTGTTGGGCTTCATTGATTTGCATGTGTTTGCCCTTTATAAGAGTTGAGAAGTTTTCCCCTATTATATCCTCAACTAATCTTCCTAGCCCTTTTCTCTTCTCCTTCTGGAACACCAATGATTCGTATATTTGAGTGCTTTATTTTGTCTTTCATTTCCCTGAGATCCAATTCAAATTTTTCCCTCTTTTGCCACTTGCTGTTTTGAGTGTTTGAAACCAGTTCTGTCCTCTAGTTCACTTATTCTTTACTCTGCCTCTTCAAATCTGCTGTTGTGTGTCTCTACTATATTTTTTATTTGGTCTACACCATTTTTAATCTCTGTGATAGCTGCTATTTTTCTATTTATTCCTTCAAATTTCTTTTTCTGCTCTTGTAGTGTCTTCTTTATCTCCTTTTTGTCCTTAGCCATCCCATTTATTTTATTTAGTAGAGTTATATGAATATCTTTGATTATTTGTTCCAAAGTCTGTGTCTCTCGTGTTTTAATTTGATCATTAGGCTGGGTTATATCTGTCTGCATTGTGACCTGCTTAGTGATTGTTTGTTGTCTTTGAGACATGTAAATAGGTTTACTTTGGAAGCTGATTTCCTTCAGTAGGAAGGAAATGCTTTGTATTTGCAGAATGTGGGGTGTGGGTTTGGGTACAACTTTGTGGTGATGTGTTGCTGCGCAGTTATAGGCACAGGTTGGGAAAGGTATGCTGGTGCCTGTGAGCATGGGATGTGGATTGTGGGGGTGTGGACAAATGGTATGGGAGCCGAGGGTTTGGGGTGCAGCTGAGGCAGACCTTGGAGCATAGAAGCAGGGTGCAGCATGTGAGGCACAGAGTTAGAGTGTGGTGGGAGGCGAATGGGTAGGCTGTGTGGGTTGGTGTGCAGGTAGGATGTGGGTGAGTACGTGGAGTGTGGGGGTCATGGGTATCAGGGTGTAGGATAGGTGACACAGAGGTCAGGGTATGAGGGGGTAGGGTTTGGGTGTGTCCTTGTACTAAGAAAGCGTTCCAGAGGGCCCTGGATGTGGATGGGGAGTGTGTAGGGGTGGGCACAGGTCACAGGGGTTGTGGGATAGCAACAGGTGGGCGGTTCTCTGGCATGGTTGTGCAGGTGTTGAGTGGGTTGGAGCAGGTGTGCATGTGTTTGCAGGGTGGGGACTATGTAGTACAGATGTGCCTATATGCACCTGCCAGGTGTGGGAGTAGGGCACTTGTGCCAGGGGGTGTGGCAAGCGTGCATGTTTATGTGGCAGGGGATCGGGGTGCAGGTGTCAAGAAGTCAATGCAGAAATGCATGGGCACCTAACGGTGGGGAGGATGTGGCTGTGTGGGTGCATGGGTCTGTGTGGCAGTGCCCTGGTGTGCACTGGTGTATGGGGCAGGGCCCTTGTATATGCATGTGCAGAGCTCAGGGACAGTGGACCATGGTTGCACCTGCTTGGGCTGAGAGTGGATGTGGCCCAGCTGTGCAGATCAATGCTTGCCCAGAGCTCAGGGACATGACTGGGGGCCATATGCTGATCTGGGAGGGCCATAAAATCATGCACACATGCACAGACCTCAAGGCGGATGGGGTGGGGTTGATGACTGTTTGGTCTGGGGGCAGGTGTAACCTGGGTATTGAAGGTAAGTGTCTGCAGCCTTTCTTTGCTGCCAACCACCTACAGGGGGCAGGGAGGGGGAGGGGGGTCTCGGGAGGGGTGGGGTTAGAAGTGCAGAAGTGGGTTGGGCTGGGGCAGGTATGTGTATGCTTGGGTTGGGGGTGTTGAGTGGGTACACATGGGGGCGGGGTGGTGAGGTGGGGGCGCTTGGAGTACAGGGAGGGGGAGCGGGTGACAGGGTTCAGGTGCGGGGGATGTGGGGTGAGTCGTGGGTCACAGCTCTGTACCAGTGAGGGTAATGCGTTCAAGGAATGTGGCTTGACTTACTTCTTAGTCCCTGTCTCCCCATAGGTGCACTGCTGAGGGCTCTTGAGTTTCTGTTTGGTAAGGGCGCGTAGGCTGTTTGCACCAGCCAGATGGTCGCTGGTTCTCTTCTTCTCAGTTCTTCAGCTTTTGCAACCAGGGTCTCCCTATATGGTGTAGAAGACCCTTGCAAGTTATCTATACCCAGGAATCACCATCTCATTTGCCTTCCTGTTCCTTCTGTAGCTGTTCCTTTGAGCTGGGTTGAACCCAATCTATCCTGTTTCACCATCTTCCCGGAATTTCTCCAATTTTCACAGTACATTTTAGCAGGTAGTTACAAAACAGATTTCAAAGTTTGATACAGGTTACCATCATTCCACAACTCAGGTTTTACCTTCTACTTGCTCAAAGACACTTGAAGCCAAAAGAAACAATGATACAGTGAGTCAATTGTCATACTCGTCTGTTAAATCCTGTCTTCTCTATTAAAACTCCTCCTTCTGTTTTGATCCTAGTCCCAGTTAATAGGGATCTTTGTGGTAGACCCTTTCTCACGTTTTTGTATTGAAAAGGAGTATTGACAGTATAGGTTGGGAAATTAAATTAGTTGATATTCTTGGAGAGGCTGGCCCCTCAAGGTTTCAGGACTGTCCTAGGAACTCTCTAAAAGTTTTAAGTTCCAGGAAAGTAAATGTAGTTCTAGTTTGCTAGCTGCCAGAATGCAACACACCAGAGACAGATTGACTTTTAATAAAAGGGGATTTATTTTGTTAGTTCTTCAGAGGAAAGGCCACCAACTTTCCACTGAGATTCTTTCTTACATGGGAAGGCACAGGATGGTCTCTGCTGGCCTTCTCTCCAGGCCTCCAACAACTTTCCCTGGGATGACAACTTTCTGCATCTCCAGCGGCCTGGGCTGAGCTGCAAGTGCTGAGATGAGGTGTGCTGAGCTGCTTGGGCTGTGCTACGTTGAGTCTCTCATTTAAGCACCAGCCAATTAAGTCAAATGTCATTTGTTGCAGCAGGCATGCCTCCTAGCTGACTGCAGATATAATCAGCAATAGATGAGGTTCACGTACCATTGGCTTATTTCCACAGCAACAGAACTAGATGCCTTCAGGGCCAACGTGACAACTGAATCTAACTACCACAGTAGTGCATGAAACTGTTCCACAGTCTCAGAGCCCTAGGTATTCTTTGGGGTTAACAAGAATGATGTTGATTGGGTTTTGGCAAACCATGGCAATTAGCACTATCTAGATGATTCTTTCATAAGATTAGCCTCTAGAGTAGCCTCACGGCCTCATTTGAATTCTCTTAATAACTGATACCTTATTTTGTTACATTTCTTTTCTCCCCTTTTACCCATGGTGCCAGGGCCAGGCTCATCCCCGGAATCATGTCCCACGTTTTCAAGGAGACTTTCATCCCTGGATGTCCTGTCTCACATAAGGGGGAGGGTAATAATTTTCCTTGCAGAATTGGGCTTAGAGAGAGAGAGAGACCACATCTGAACAACAAAATATATTTCCTGGAAGCAATTCCTAGGATAATTTTGAGTAGTCTTAGCTTGTCTGCTACAGAAATAAGTAGTTTCATATGTGCAATCCTCAAAATCCAGGGCTTGGCCTATTTTCTTTGGAGTCCTAATGTTTGAGAAAGTACCAGGATTTTTCCAAATAGAAGAATTTAGTAGTTCCATATTTTTTCTCTAGTTCTACCAGGGACTCTACCAATACCTTTTAATTATCAGTCCATTAAGAGTCTGGGATGTATCTATGTATTATATTAAGTCATACAGAATTACAAGGCTTCGTTCCCATTCTGAATACCATGCGTTTAGGTTTAAATAAGTTATCCAGGCAGGTTGATTTAGATTGTATGTTACATTAAATTAGGTTCTAGATGCAATAAACTTCTCTGCCTTTGGTCTCATTTAATAGATGAAGCTCTTGAATACATAAACTATAATCCTTTGCCCTGTGTTCTGATTTACTTTAGTCCCAAACAAATTGGCTTCATTTTTATCTCTAATTAAAGCCTAATTTTATTTTGGTTATTTTAACAATTGCTGTATATAGTGCTGCTGACTTTCTGAGCTACAGAATTCCAGCTCTGAGTATTATGTGTCACAGAGATATCCAGTGTGCCAGGGAAACATCAGCATCTTAGAATCTAGAAATACACTTACAACTCTGGACTAAATGTGACTACTATCAGAGCTTACAATTTTGGCTCCAGTTTTCTTATAAGTACTTTCTAAAAGAGACCATACTATATTTGTTATTTTATTTCTGGCTTATTTTGCAGAGCACAATGTCCCCAAGTTTCATTCACTTTGTTGTGTACCTCATGACTTCATTGATTTTGTAGTCACACAATATTCATCATATGTATACAACACAGTTCACCATACTGCTTCTTAGTCATTGTGCCCTTCAGTCCTCTCCTAAACAATCCATGTCTCACAGTGTGCTCGCTTATTTGTATAATCATCAGCACTCTCAATACTAAAGAGTTTTCATTGGTCTTAAAAGTCAAAGAACTGATAAACATGGCCTCGCCAAATAGGAAATCTAAACCACCCCCTATCTCTTGTCCCTCCTTTCCAATTAATAGCTCCTGATATTGTTGTGGTACTGTTAATATCTTCCTGTTAACTATAGGCCATAACATGCAATATTAATTTCCTGACATACCCCTCAATTTTTGACTCTTTATACAGATCAGACCTTTGAAGTAGTTCATGTAAGAACTTATTTATAATTGTAGAGTTTATCGGTGTGATACATGAGTCTGCAACCCCTTTCAATCATAGTTACCTTCAGTGTGACTGTTACTCATCACCCCACTATTAATGAACTATCATCACTTCTCTCTGTTCTCTTACATTTCAGTTCAACCTCATTGGGTAATCATTCACCCATCTCTAGCTTCTGTGTATCTCTAAGTTCCATATAATCTACATTGTAAGCCTCTGAGTTTATCTTTACCACAGTCATAATAGCAAGATCATACAGTATCTATCCTTCTGTATCTGGCTTATTTCACTCAGTGTTATGTCCTCAAGGACATGTTGTTAAATGCTTCGGGACCTCATTTCATCTTACTGCTGCATAATAGTCCATTTATATATATTACCACATTTTGTTTATCCATTCATCTGTTGATAGGTACTTGGATTGTTTCCATCTTTTGGATTGTTTCCATCTTTTGAATGGAAACTATGAACATTGGTGTGTAAATGTGTGTTTGTGTCACTGCTTCCAGCTCTTCTTGGTATATACTGAGTATTGGAATGACTGGTTCATAGGGCAACTTGATATTTAGTTTACTGAGGAACTGCCAGACTGTCTTCTGCAGTGGCTGTACCATCATACATTTGCACTAGCAATGAATGGGTCTTCTAATTTTGCCACATCCTCTTCAAAATTTGTAGTTTTCTATTTGTTTAATAACAGCCATTCTTTTAGACGTGATGTGATAATCTCATTATAGTCTTGATTTGCATTTCCCTTATAGTGAATGAAGATGAGCATCTCTTTATGTGCTTTTTAGTCATTTGTATTTGCTCTTTAGAGAAATGTCTATTCATATCCTTTGCCTGTTTGTAATTCGGTTGTTATGTTGTTGAGTAGTGTAATTTCTTTATATACACAGGATAGCAAACCTTTATCCAATATTTGGTTTCCAAATATTTTCTCCCATTGAATTGGCTGTCTCTTCACCTTTTTGACAAAGTCCTTTTAGGTGCAGAAACTTTTGCTTTTGAGGAGTTCCCGTTTATCTATATTTATTTCATTGTCTGGGCTTTGTGTATAAAGTTTAAGAAGCTACCTCCTATTACTAGATCTTGAAGATATTTCTTTATATTTTCTTCTAGGAGATTTTTACTGATTGATTGAATCTTCTGTTTGCTCTCAAGTCAGTTTCTAGGAATTTGTCCATTTCATCTAAGTTTTCTAGCTTGTTGGTATATAGTTGTTTATAATACCCTCTTATGATTTTTAAAATTTCTTTAGGATCCATGGTAACAACACCCTCTCGTTTCTCATTTCAACAAAACCCTTTCATTGTTTATTTGAGTCCCTTTTTTTTTTTAATTAGCCTAGCTAGGAACCCATCAATTTTATTTTATTTGCTCTTGTTGATTCTTCGTAATGTTTTCTTGTTCACCAGTTCATTTATTTCAGCTTTATATTTGTTATTTCTCTTCGCCTATGTGCTTGGGGTTAGTTTGCTGGTCTTTCTTTGGTTCCCCCAGGTGAGCCATTAATTCCTTGATATTTGCACTTTTTTAAATGTATGCATTTAGGGCAATCAATTTCCCTCTCAGCACTACCTTTGCCACATCCCATAAATTCTGATATGTTGTGTCCTCATTATCATTCATCCAGATAGTTACCTATTTCTCTGACAATATCTTCTTTAACCCACTGATTGTTTAAAAATGTATTGTTTAATCTCCATGTATTTGTGAATCTGATTCTTTGGTAGTTATTAATCTCAAGCTTCATTTTGTTGTGGTCAGAGAAGGTGCCTTGAATAATTTCAATCTTATTAAATTTATAAAAACCAGTCTTGTGTCTCAGCATATGATCTCTCCTTGAAACTTTGGTTTGCAAGCTGCTGGAATGTGATATACCAGAACTGGAATGGCTTTAAAAAAAAGAGAATTAATAAGTTACAAGTTTACAGTTCTAAGCTGATAAAAATGTCCAAACTAAGGTATCCAAAGAAAGATACCTTAATTCAAGGAAGGCCGATGGGTCAGGGAACCCTCTGTTAGCTGGAAAGGCACGCTGATACCTTGCTCCTGGGCTCCACTGCTTTCAGTCTCTGTTTCTGTGGGGTTTCCTCATTTTGCTTCTCCAGGGCTTGCTTTCATCTCTTGGCTTCCCTTCATCTCTTGGCAACCTTGGCCCTCTCCAGGTTCCGGCTTGCTTAACATCTCATGGCGACATCCACTGGGCTTCAAGCATCTCCAAATATCCATGTCTCTGTTCTCCAAGTGTTGGCATCTGTGTCACCTTTGCTCTGAAATTTCTGTTGGCTCTGTCATTTCTTTTGGCTCTGTTTCCAAAATGTTTCCTCTTTTAAAGGATTCCAGTAAACTAATCAAGACCCACCCTGAATGTGTCGAGTTACATCTCAATCTAATCAAAAGGTCACACCCACAATCGGACATGCCTCATCACCATGGAAATGATTCATTCAAAAGTTTTCAACCAACAGTAATGAATCAAGATTAAAAGAAACAGCTGCTCCTGCAAGATTTGGATCTAGGATTAAAATATGACTTTTCTGGGGTACATAATACTTTCAAACCCCAAAACACCAGGGGGTGTTGGCATATAGTTGTTTATAATACCCTCTTACAATTTTTAAAATTTCTTTGGGATCCATGGTAAGAACACCCTCTCATTTCTCATTTCAACAAAACCCTTTCATTGAGGGAGAAATTAAAATCTTTTCAGACAAACAAAGGCTGAGAGAAATTGTCATCAAGATACCTGCCCTATGAGAAATTCTAAAGGGTTTTCTTGCTGGCAAAAAAAGAAAAGACAGAATAAGGAAGTCTAGATGAGTTTGGACTACTCAGCAGCCACCATGGAGGTGAAAAACACCCCCAAACACCAGGGTATACATTTTTCTCTAGTGTTCATACATTTTCTCTAGTGTTCATAGAAAATTTTGCACAAATTTTTTCTATGAACAAAAATTTTCTGTGAACAATTAATCAAGGACATTCATAATGACACAAAATATATCAAGGAGACACTGGAGGAGCATAAAGAAGATTCTGAAAGAATAAATAGGAAAACAGCAGATTTCACAGAGATAAAAAATATTACAGACCAAGTTAAGAATATATTACATACATACAACAGCAGATTTGAAGAGGCGGAAGAAAGAATAAGCAAGCTAGGAGACAGGATGATTGAACTTGAATGCATAAAAGAACAAATGGCAAGAAAAATGGAACAGGATTTCAGGGAAAGGATGGACAATGCGAAGAGCACAAAAATAAGAATCATCAGTGTACCAGAAAGAGATTATTTTCTATGAACACTAGAGAAAAAGGTATATCCTAGTGTTTTGGGGTGTAACGATCTATATGTATATCTGTCAGTTCTAATTCATTTATCGCATTGTTTAAGTTCTGTATTTCCTTGTTGATTCTCTGTGTGGTTGTTCTGTCTGTGTAGTAAAGTGGTGTTTTGAAGTATCCCTATTATTGTTGAGATGTCTATTACTCCCTTCAGTTTGCCAATGTTTGCCTCATGTATTTTGGAGCTCCTTGATTGGGAACATAAACATTTGTGAATGTTATTAATTTTTGATGAATTGTCCCTTTTTAAATATGTAGTGTCCTTGTCTCTTATGACCTCTTTACATTTAATGTCTATCCTATCTAATATTAGTGTAGCTACTTCTGCTTTCTTTTGGTTACAGCTTTCATAGAAGTTTGTTTTCCATCCTTTCGCTTTCACCCTATTTGTATCCTTGGGTCTAAGATGAGTCTCTTGTAGGCAGCATATAGATAGTTGATATTTTTTAGCCCATTCTGCCAACTGATATCTTTTAATTGGTGAGTTTGGGCCATTAAACATTCAAGGTTATTACTGTAAAGGCAGTTCTTGAATCTACTATCTTATTCTTTTTTTTTTATTAATTAAAGAAAAAAAAGAAATTAACCCAACATTTAGAAATCATTCCATTCTACGTATGCAATCAGTAATTCTTAACATCATCACATAGATGTATGATCATCATTTCTTAGTACATTTGCATCGATTAAGGAAAAGAACTAGCAAAACAACAGAAAAAGATATAGAATGTTAATACAGATAAAAAAATAAAAATAATAATAAAAAAACATAAGACACAAACAAACAAACAAACAACAAAAAAAAACTATAGCTCAGATGCAGCTTCATTCAGTGTTTTTACATAATTACATTAAAATTAGGTATTATTGTGCTGTCCATTTTTGAGTTTTTGTATCTAGTCCTGTTGCACAGTCTGTATCCCTTCAGCTCCAATTACCAATTATCTTACCCTGTTTCTAACTCCTGCTGGTCTCTGTTACCAATGACATATTCCAAGTTTATTCTCGAATGTCGGTTCACATCAGTGGGACCATACAGTATTTGTCCTTTAGTTTTTGGCTAGACTCACTCAGCATAATGTTCTCTAGATCCATCCATGTTATTACATGCTTCATAGGTTTATTCTGTCTTAAAGCTGCATAATATTCCATCGTATGTATATACCACAGTTTGTTTAGCCACTCGTCTGTTGATGGACATTTTGGCTGTTTCCATCTCTTTGCAATTGTAAATAATGCTGTTATAGACATTGGTGTGCAAATGTCCGTTTGTGTCTTTGCCCTTAAGTCCTTTGAGTAGACACCTAGCAATGGTATTGCTGGGTTGTATGGCAATTCTAGATTCAGTTTTTTGAGGAACCGCCAAACTGTCTTCCACAGTGGTTGCACCATTTGACATTCCCACCATCAGTGGATAAGTGTGCCTCTTTGTCCACATCCTCTCCAGCACTTGTCATTTTCTGTTTTGTTGATAATGGCCATTCTGGTGGGTGTGAGATGATATCTCATTGTGGTTTTGATTTGCATTTCTCTAATGACCAGGGCCATTGAGCATCTCTTCATGTGCCTTTTGGCCATTTGTATTTCCTCTTCTGAGAGGTGTCTGTTCAAGTCTTTTTCCCATTTTGTAATTGGGTTGGCTGTCTTTTTGTTGTTGAGTTGGACAATCTCTTTATAAATTCTGGATACTAGACCTTTATCTGATATGTCGTTTCCAAATATTGTCTCCCATTGTGTAGGCTGTCTTTCTACTTTCTTTGATGAAGTTCTTTGATGCACAAAAGTGTTTAATTTTGAGGAGCTCCCATTTATTTCTTTCTTTCTTCAGTGCTCTTGCTTTAGGTTTAAGATCCATAAAACCGCCTCCAATTGTAAGTTTCATAAGATATCTCCCTACATTTTCCTCTAACTGTTTTATGGTCTTAGACCTAATGTTTAGATCTTTGATCCATTTTGAGTTAACTTCTGTATAGGGTGTGAGATATGGGTCTTCTTTCATTCTTTTGCATAAGGATATCCAGTTCTCTAGGCACCATGTATTGAAGAGACTGTTCTGTTCCAGGTGAGTTGGCTTGACTGCCTTATCAAAGATCAAATGTCCATAGATGAGAGGGTCTATATCTGAGTACTCTATTCGATTCCATTGGTCGATATATCTATCTTTATGCCAATACCATGCTGTATTGACCACTGTGGCTTCATAATATGCCTTAAAGTCCGGCAGCGTGAGACCTCCAGCTTTGTTTTTTTTCCTCAAGATGTTTTTAGCAATTCGGGGCACCGTGCCCTTCCAGATAAATTTGCTTATTGGTTTTGTATTTCTGAAAAATAAGTTGTTGGGATTTTGATTGGTATTGCATTGAATCTGTAAATCAATTTAGGTAGGATTGACATCTTAACTATATTTAGTCTTCCAATCCATGAACACGGTATGCCCTTCCATCTATTTAGGTCTTCTGTGATTTCTTTTAACAGTTTTTTGTAGTTTTCTTTATATAGGTTTTTTGTCTCTTTGTTTAAATTTATTCCTAAGTATTTTATTCTTTTAGTTGCGATTGTAAATGGGATTCGTTTCTTGATTTCCCCCTCAGCTTGTTCATTGCTAGTGTATAGAAATGCTGCAGATTTTTGAATGTTGATCTTGTAACCTGCTACTTTGCTGTATTCATTTATTATCTCTAGTAGTTTTGTTGTGGATTTTTCCGGGTTTTCGATGTATAATATCATATCGTCTGCAAACAGTGATAGTTTTACTTCTTCCTTTCCAAATTTGATGCCTTGTATTTCTTTTTCTTGTCTAATTGCTCTGGCTAGAACCTCCAACACGATGTTGAATAATAGTGGTGATAATGGACATCCTTGTCTTTTTCCTGATCTTAGGGGGAAAGTTTTCAATTTTTACCCATTGAGGATGATATTAGGTGTGGATTTTTCATATATTCCCTCTATCATTTTAAGGAAGTTCCCTTGTATTCCTATCTTTTGAAGTGTTTTCAACAAGAAAGGATGTTGAATCTTGTCCAATGCCTTCTCTGCATCAATTGAGATGATCATGTGATTTTTCTGCTTTGATTTGTTGATATGGTGTATTAGATTAATTGATTTTCTTATGTTGAACGATCCTTGCATACCTGGGATGAATCCTACTTGGTCATGATGTATAATTCTTTTAATGTGTTGTTGGATTCGATTTGCTAGAATTTTGTTGAGGATTTTTGCATCTATATTCATTAGAGATATTGGTCTATAGTTTTCTTTTTTTGTAATATCTTTGCCTGGGTTTGGTATGAGGGTGATGTTGGCTTCATAGAATGAATTAGGTAGCTTTCCCTCCACTTCGATTTTTTTGAAGAGTTTGAGAAGAGTTGGTACTAATTCTTTCTGGAATGTTTGGTAGAATTCACATGTGAGGACGTCTGGTCCTGGACTTTTCGTCTTAGGAAGCTTTTGAATGACTGATTCAATTTCTTTACTTGTGATTGGTTTGTTGAGGTCATCTATGTCTTCTTGAGTCAAAGTTGGTTGTTCATGTCTTTCCAGGAACCCGTCCATTTCATCTAAATTGTTGTATATATGAGCGTAAAGTTGTTCATAGTATCCTGTTATTACCTCCTTTATTTCTGTGAGGTCAGTGGTTATGTCTCCTCTTCCATTTCTGATCTTATTTATTTGCATCCTCTCTCTTCTTCTTTTTGTCAATCTTGCTAAGGGCCCATCAATCTTATTGATTTTCTCATAGAACCAACTTCTGCTCTTATTGATTTTCTCTGTTGTTTTCATGTTCTCAATTTCATTTATTTCTGCTCTAATCTTTGTTATTTCTTTCCTTTTGCTTGCTTTGGGGTTAGTTTGCTGTTCTTTCTCCAGTTCTTCCAAGTGGACAGTTAATTCCTGCATTTTTGCCTTTTCTTCTTTTCTGATATAGGCATTTAGGGCAATAAATTTCCCTCTTAGCACTGCCTTTGCTGCATCCCATAGGTTTTGATATGTTGTGTTTTCATTTTTATTCGCCTCGAGGTATTTACTAATTTCTCTTGCAATTTCTTCTTTGACCCACTCGTTGTTTAAGAGTGTGTTGTTGAGCCTCCACGTATTTGTGAATTTTCTGGCACTCTGTCTGTCATTGATTTCCAACTTCATTCCTTTATGATCCGAGAAAGTGTTGTGTATGATTTCAATCTTTTTAAATTTGTTGAGACTTGCTTTGTGACCCAGCATATGGTCTATCTTTGAGAATGATCCATGAGCACTTGAGAAAAAGGTGTATCCTGCTGTTGTGGGATGTAATGTCCTATAAATGTCTGTTAAGTCTAACTCATTTATAGTAATATTGAAATTCTCTATTTCTTTATTGATCCTCTGTCTAGATGTTCTGTCCAATGATGAGAGTGGTGAATTGAAGTCTCCAACTATTATGGTATATGAGTCTATTTCCCTTTTCAGTGTTTGCAGTGTATTCCTCACGTATTTTGGGGCATTCTGGTTTGGTGCATAAATATTTATGATTGTTATGTCTTCTTGTTTAATTGTTCCTTTTATTAGTATATAGTGTCCTTCTTTGTCTCTTTTAACTGTTTTACATTTGAAATCTAATTTGTTGGATATTAGTATAGCTACTCCTGCTCTTTTCTGGTTGTTATTTGTGTGAAATATCTTTTCCCAGCCTTTCACTTTCAACCTATGTTTATCTTTGGGTCTAAATGTGTTTCCTGTAGACAGCATATAGAAGGATCCTCTTTTTTAATCCATTCTGCCAGTCTATGCCTTTTGATTGGAGAATTCAGTCCATTAACATTCAGTGTTAATACTGTTTGGATAATATTTTCCTCTACCATTTTGCCTTTTGTATTATATATATCATATCTGATTTTCCTTCTTTCTACACTCTTCTCCATACCTCTCTCTTCTGTCTTTTCGTATCTGACTCTAGTGCTCCCTTTAGTATTTCTTGCAGAGCTGGTCTCTTGGTCACAAATTCTCTCAGTGACTTTTTGTCTGAAAATGTTTTAATTTCTCCCTCATTTTTGAAGGACAATTTTGCTGAATATAGAAGTCTTGGTTGGCAGTTTTTCTCTTTTAGTAATTTAAATATATCATCCCACTGTCTTCTAGCTTCCATGGTTTCTGCTGGGAAATCTACACATAGTCTTATTGGGTTTCCCTTGTATGTGATGGATTGTTTTTCTCTTGCTGCTTTCAAGATCCTCTCTTTCTCTTTGACCTCTGACATTCTAACTAGTAAGTGTCTTGGAAAACGCCTATTTGGGTCTATTCTCTTTGGGGTGCGCTGCACTTCTTGGATCTGTAATTTTAAGTCTTTCATAAGAGTTGGGAAATTTTCAGTGATAATTTCTTCCATTAGTTTTTCTCCTCCTTTTCCCTTCTCTTCTCCTTCTGGGACACCCACAACATGTATATTTGTGTGCTTCATATTGTCATTCAGTTCCCTGATCCCCTGTTCAAATTTTTCCATTCTTTTCCCTGTAGTTTCTGTTTCTTTTTGTAATTTAGATGTTCCACCCTCCAATTCACTAATTCTAGCTTCTGTCTCTTTAAATCTACCATTGTAGGTATCCATTGTTTTTGCCATTTTTTCTACTTTGTCCTTCACTCCCGTAAGTTCTGTGATTTATTTTTTCAGTTTTTCTATTTCTTCTTTTTGTTCCACCCATGTCTTCTTCATGTCCTCCCTCAATTTATCGATTTGGTTTTTGAAGAGGTTTTCCATTTCTGTTCGTATATTCAGCATTAGTTGTCTCAGCTCCTGTATCTCATTTGAGCTATTGGTTTGTTCCTTTGACTGGGCCATATCTTCAATTTTCCGAGTGTGATCCGTTATTTTCTGTTGGCGTCTGGGCATAATCAGATTTCCCTGGGTGTGGGACCCAGCAGGTTGAAAGATTTTTCTGTGAAATCTCTGGGCTCTGTTTTTCTTATCCTGCCCAGTAGGTGGCACTCGTGGTGCTCGTCTGTCTGCAGGTCCCACCAGTAAAAGATGCTGTGGCTCCTTTAACTTTGGAAAACTCTTGCTGTGGGGGAGGGTCGTCAGCCGAAGCGGCTTGGGAGAGTGCCAATCCGAATCTCCCCGCCGGCCTGGGAATCCGCGCATGGTTAGGGTCGCTGGCCTCCGCGGCTTGGGGGAGCACCTGTCCAAATTTCCCAGCCGCCCGGGGCGCCAAGCGTGGTGGGGGGGCGTCGGCCGCCGCCGCTTGGCGGAGTGCCTATCCACCGTTCTCAGCCGGACCGGGAAGCCACGTGTTTGGAAGGGACCCTGTTCGCCGGTCTCCTCGGCTTGGGGGATCTCCGATCCAATTCTCCCAGCTGGTCCGGGGGGCCGCGCCAGCCGCCGCGGCTTGAGGGGATCACCTGTCCAATTCTCCCAGCCTGCCCGGGAAGGAGGGAGGGAGGGACTCCAGCCACCTGCTGCCCTAGCCCGGGAAAGCGCGCGCCCCTCAGTGATCTCACTGCAGCGGGTTCTGCCAGCCAGTCAGCCATTCCAGAATGGGGTACGCTGTCTTCTTGGTCTCTGTTGTGGCTCCGGGAGCTGTTCTGTACTGTTTCTACTTCCCTAGTAGCTGATCTGGAGGAGGAACTAAGACCCGCGCGTCTTAGTAAGCCGCCATCTTCTCCGGAAGTCCTATCTTATTCTTTTAATTTTTATTTGTCAAGTATGTATATATTCTTTTCCCTCTCTCCAGTTTTATCCTTTAAGTTATCCTTACTGATACCCTTCAAATCTGTACCCTCATCTAGACTTCCTTCTTCTTCTTTTTTTTTTTTTTGCCAGCAGAACACCCTTTAGAATTTCTCATAGGGCAGGTATCTTGATGACAATTTCTCTCAGCCTTTGTTTGTCTGAGAAGATTTTAATTTCTCCCTCAAGTTTGAAGTAAAACTTGGCTGGATAAAGTGTTCTTGGCTGAAAGTCTTTCTCTTTCAGGGTCTTAAATATATCATATCACTGCCTTTTCACCTCAGTGGTGGCTGCTGAGTAGTCCAAACTCAGTCTTACGTGGTTTCCCTTGTATGTAGTGGATCACTTTTCTCCTGCTGCTTTCAGGATTTTCAACTTCTCTTTAGCATTTGGCAGTCTGATAGGTATGTGTCTTGGAGTATATCTATTTGGATTTATTCTATCTGGGGTTCACTGTGTTTCTTTGATTTGTGTATTTATGTCTTGTATGAGATTTAGCAAGTGTCCCCCATTATTTCTTCAACTAACCTTCCTAACCCTTTTCTCTTCTCTTTCTGGTATACTGATGATTCTTATTTTTGTGCTCTTCGTGTTGTCCATCCTTTCCCTGAAATCCTGTTCCATTTTTCCCATTTTTCTTGCCATTTGTTCTTTTATGCATTCAAGTTCAATCATCCTGTTTTCTGGCTTGCTTATTCTTTCTTCCACCTCTTCAAATCTGCTGTTGTATGTTTGTAATATATTCTTAACTTGGTCTGTGGCATTTTTCATCTCTGTGAGATCTGCTATTTTTCTATTTATTCTTTCAGATTCTTCTTTATGCTCCTCCAGTGTCTCCTTGATATATTTTGTGTCGTTATGAATGTCCTTGATTAATTGTTCCCAATTCTTTGTCTCCTGTGTTTTAATTTGATCATTTGACTGGCCATATCTGCCTGAATTGTCACTTGTTTTGTGATTTTTTTTGTTGCATTTGAGGCATTTATTTATCTTGAGATTATTTTGCAAGTTGATTTCTTTGACTTGTCTAACATTTTGTATTTACTTGTTTTGCCTTGAACGTCCTCTTTTGCACTTGGGTTGTCAGTACTTACTCTTCAAACCAGGGCTCCAATATCATGGAGGGCATGGAGTTCTATTTGAGGCTTCCCAGCAAATGGTGCACTTGAGCCACCTCTTTCCCTCAGCCCTGCCTCTCCCATCTGCCTCTCCGTTGTAGGGAGGGTGGCTACTTTTGGTGGTCCCTGGTAGAACTGCTATTCTCTGTGCCCAGAGGAGTGGATAATCTCAGTGACCAGCAGGGCAGCTATTCTTGGCACCTGGCAGGGCAGCTATTCTCTTGCCTGATGGGGCAGCTGTTCTCTTGCCTAATGGGGCAACCACTCTTGCACCCGGCAGGATGGCTGTTTGTGTCAGCTGGTGCAGTGGCTGGTCCTAATGGGTGAGGAAGAGCTTCTTACTCCCTCAGGGAACCAGCCTGCTTTTCTGGTCGAGGAGTGGTGCCAGCCTCTGTAGTTTGGTAAACTTGTGTGGGATCTCTGCCATTCACTGTTCCAGACTGTTGTACAATACGTTTTCAGTCACTGAATTCCCCAAACAGTTGTTCCCTATGGCTCCTAGCTATTTACTTGCTGTCCTACAGGATGAATTAAATTATATTCCTCACTATTCCACCATCTTGCCCCATCCCCTATAATTTTTATTTTTTTTAAACTTTATTGACATGTGTTGTTTGGATTCTGATATAAATATGCATTAATTTTATATTGCTGGGAAATAATTAAAATAAAGTTTTATTCCCTTGAGTCTGGAAGGGTAACCATGGGATCATCTGTTTTAACCTTAGACCTGTACCCTTTCTGGAGGCAAACATCATGGTCCTGTTGAAGCCCTGAAACAAATGTTATTTAATCTTCAAGCAGTTCAAGAAAGTTTTAATCAGAGCAAAACCACAGAGCCAACAGAAGAGATTAAACAGGTAAGCACAAACTAGTTTGTGAATTGAGGTCTGTGAATTTGTATAAAGATTTCTTCCTATGACTTTTTTTTTTTTTTTTTTTTTTTTTTTTTTTTTTTTTTGAGGGAGGAAAGGAAGGAAAGAAAGACAGAGAAGGAAGGAAGGATGGAAGGAAGAAAGGGAAACATTTTCTTATTTTATTATATTTTGTTTGTTTGTTTGTTTTTTACATGGGCTGGGGCCGGGAATCGAACCGGGGTCCTCCGGCATGGCAGGCAAGCACTCTTGCCCGCTGAGCCACCGCGGCCCCCTATGACTTTTTAGACCTACTTCTAGTTTTATGTCAAAAGGCATGCCACATATTGTAGAGTTGTATGATGTTCTTTTTTTCTTTTAGAAGTTACTCAAATTTAATAGTATTAAGTTTCTTCGGTGATTTATCTCTGAATAAATTCTTCTATTTAATTTATCATTATAAATACATCTTATTTAGATATAATGCCATTACAACTATAGTGTGAAAGATTTGTAAGAATTGTTTTTAATGCCCTAGGAAATTAAGCTATGACCCAGCTTCTTTTTTTCAGTATATATTTTTTCATTCTTTAATTTTTGGCATTCCAAACAAAACATAATCACTGTAAAGCCTGTTTTTGTACAGTAAGTTATATAAACCAATTTAAAATTAAGGCAAATGAAGAAAAAATCTACAGATACAGTTATCAGCATTTCTTAAATTTTAAATATTAAACACTAACTTAAATACCATTTGATTAGCTATCGAAACTATATACATTCTCAAAATATCAAGTAGAGAAATAATTAGAAATATTGACTTTGCAACAGTAATGAGCTATGTTAGTGAACACTTTTAAGTTTTTGATTTCAGGAAAATATAAAGATACAAATGTTTTTACAAATAGCATATAAATCTTATCTCTTATGATACAACATTTAAAATCTATTTTATCTGATATTACTGTAGATACTTGTGCTTTCTTTTGGTTACAGCTTACACAGAACATCTATTCTCATCTTTGCATTTTCAATCTGTTTGTATCCTTGTGTCTAAGATAAATCTCTTGTGAGCAGCATATAGGTAGATCATATTATTTAATCCATTCTGTCAATCTTTATCTTTTAGTGAGTGAGTTTAGTCTATTAATATTCAAAATTATTACTGTAAAAGCAATTTTAAAAATATTTTTATAAATTTTATTTAAAAATTTATAAAATTTATATTAAAAAGCTTATTTTTTTATTTATAACTTAAAGTTTTTATTTACTAAATCTATATATCCTTTTCCCTCTCTCGCTCTTTATCCTATAAGTTACCCTTACTGATACTCTTTAATTCTATACCCTCCTCCAGACCTCCCTCTCTAGTCTTTTTCAGTCAACAGAGCTCTCTTTAATATTTCTTGTAGGGCCGGTCTCATGTTGGCAAATTCTTGCAGCCATTGTTTATCAGTGAAGATTTTAATATCTTCCTCAGTCTTGCAGGACAACTTGGCAGAGTACCGAATTCTTAGCTGGAAGTCTTTCTCATTCAGAACCTTAAATATATCACACCACTGCTTTCTTGCCTCCATGGTGCTTTTTGAGTAGTCTGAGTTCAATCTTACTAGTTTCTTTTGTATGTAGTAAATCTCTTTTCTCTTGCTGCTTTCACTTTTTGCTTCTCTTCAACATTTGACCTTCTGATAAATATATGTCTTGGAATAAGCCTATTTAGATTTATTCTATTTGGGATTCGTTGGGCCTATTTGGTTTGGTTGTTTTTGTTTTTTATGAGGGTTGGGAAGTTTTCCCCCTTTATATCTTCAACTAGCCTGCCTATCCCTTTACTATTCTCTTCTCCCTCTGGGATTCCAGTAATTCTTATATTTGTGCTGTTTATGTTGCCTATCATTTCCCTGAAATCAAGTTGCATTTTTTCCATCTTTCTTGTCACTTGTTCTTTCGAACATTTCAGTTTATTTATCCTGTCTTTTAATTTGCTTATTACTCTTTTTTCTGTCTCTTGAAATCTATTGTGAGTCTCTAATATGTTTTTACTTTCATCTACAGTATCTTTCATCTCTACAATGTCTGATGTTTTTCTATTTATTCTTTCAAATTATTGTTTATACTCCTGTAGTAATCTCTTGATATCTTTCATATCATTATGAACAACCTTAATTAGTTGTTCTGATTTCTGAGTCCCTTCAGATAATTTAACTTGGTTATTTGGCTGAGCCATATCTTCTTCTTCTTTATGCTTCCACAGTATTTTCATGATGTCATTTACTTCTTTCTGAATAAGCTTAAGCAGCAGTTCCATATTCTGTGTCTCCTCAGGTGATTTAATTTCGTCATTTGGCTTTACATGCTTTATAACTGTCTATTGTGGAGGGGGCATTTTAGTTCATTAATAAGGTTAATTTGCAAATTTATTTCCCTCCGATGTCCAAGACCTGGAATTGGGACTCTAGTCAGGGCTTCTGACCCTGGCACACACAGAAATCTGCCAACCCTAGAACTGGGGAATAAACAACATGCACCCTAATGGAGACTTCTCCTGTGTGACTGATGGATTTAGTGGTCCCCATACGCCCCCCTGGAACAACAGTGGGCTACGAGCCCAAAGAGTTCAGCTTCACACGCCTATGGTCTTCAGGCCTCTGTGAGGAAAAGTGGTACTAAGACCCAAACAGGTCTCTTTTGCTGGGTGGATGTCAGACTGGCACACTCCATCTTTCCCCTTTCTCTCCGGAGAAGGGCCCCCCAATCCCTGCCAAAAAACAAACAAACAAGCAAAAAAACAGCAGTGTGTCACAAGGGCAGGGAGGAAGCACTTTGTCCTGACCAAGTAGAGTCCAGTGCACAGGAAAACTTGTCTACTATCTTCCAAGTTCCCCAGGAAGACATTTCCAAAGGGAATATCATCCCCAGCCAGCTGTGGAGGTGGGTGGAGTCATGACCGAGCACATTCACCCCATTCTCTCCATCCCAATTTCTTGGTACCTCACCGAGGATCTCCCTGCGCAGGGCAGAAGACCCTCCATAATCACTCATACCCCAAATCTGCTGTCCTAGTCATTTTTCTATCGTCTCTCTAGTTGTTTCATGGAGATGGTATGACCCCGGCCTCTACTCCACCATCTTACTAGAAGTTCTGCTCGTAAGTTCTAAGTCCAGCCCAACTTCTTAGTTGTATTTGGGAGGCCCAGAAAACCTTTTCAACATGAGACTTTTCCATACATTATGTAAAGTTTTATCTTAAGACCATTGTATTTTAATATGTGTATTCCCCAGGAATTAAAAACTCTGTTTCTGCTTTGGGCTGCTATTCTGTAAGTGCTGAGTTTTCTTCAGGATAGTATACAGTATAGAATTCTGTTCTCTCAACTCTAATTGTGATTTCTAGTTCTGTCACTTACCAACTAGTGCAATATTTGGACAAATCACTTAACCTGTTTGACTTTTTGTTTTCTCTTCTGTAAAATGAAATTATTGTGAAGATAAATTGAGACAAACTACATAAGGTTCTTAGTATGGTGCTTGGTACCTGGTAAATACTCAATAAATGACACCTATTTGTACTGTCAGTATTTGTTTTGTTATAGTAACTCCATTATTAAAAATCAGTGAATCCCTAACATACAGTATATACAAAAATTAACTCAGAAAGGACAGGGACCTAACATGAACAGTAAAACCATGAAAATGTTAGGAAAAACATAGGGAAAACCTTCATGACCTCAGATTTGGCAGTGATTTCTTAGATATGACACTAATAGCATAAGCAACAAAAGAGAAATCAAATAAAATAAACATCAGAATTAAAACTTTTGTATGTCAAAGGACATTATTAAGAAAATGGAAAAGCAGACTATGAAATGGAGGAAAATAGTTGTACATCATGTATCTTATAAGGGTTGTAAGGGTTAATATTCAGAATATATAAAGAACTGACACAATTCAATAACAAAAAGCAAACAACCTGGTAAAAAATAGGCAAAGGACTTGAATAGACAGTTTTCCAAAGAAGTTATGCAGATAACCAATAAGTACATGAAAAGTTCATCATTAGTTACCAGTAAAACGCACATCAAAACCAAGATGAGATAAATCTTGACACCTATAGAATGCCTTTTATTAAAAACACAGAAAAGTATTAGCAAGCATGTGGAAAAATTGGAACCCTCGTACATTGTTGGTGGGAATGTAAAATGGTGAAGCCCCTGGGGAAAACAGAATTACCCTATGACCCAGAAATTCTACTTCTAGCTATGTACCTAAAAGAATTGGAAATAGGGACTCTAATGTAACATAGATATTTGTACACCAGTGGTTATTCTGACATTCTTCACAGTAGCCAAAAGGTGGAAGCAATCCAATTGTTCATCAGTGAATGAATGGATAAACAAAATGTGGCTTATACATACGGTGGAATATTATTCAACAGTAAACAGGAATGACGTTGTGATACATATTACAGTATGGATGAACCTTGAAGACATTTTGAGTGAAATAAGCCAGACCCAAAAGGACAAACATTGTGTTTTTCCACTCAGACGAAATATCTAGAATATGCAAATTCATAGAGAAGGGCAGGGAAGAGGGAATAAGAGATATTGTTTAATGGGTATTGACTTTCTTTTTGGGGTGATAAAAAAGTTTTAGTAATGGATGGTAATGATAGCACAACATTGTGAATGTAATTAATACCACTGAATTGTACACTTTAAATTAGTTGAAAGGAGAAATTTTGAGTTGTATATATGTTACCACAATAAAAATTTAAAACAAAAAAAGAATGGATAAGTTCTTGAAAATTAAAACTACTCATTTGAGTTGTATTTCTTAATTTTTCTCTTTTCATTCTAATGATTATAACATTCTAATGATCATTAACATGTAGAGTATAATCTCCTTTCCCCTTCCCTTTAAACAACAATGAAACATACTGAATAAAGTCACAATTTTAATGGATATAAATTCCATTTATTTTAGGACAATTGAAAGTGGAAGTTATAGTATTTTTGGAATAAAGAGAAAATGAAAATATTGATGCTCTAATGAAAGTTATTTGATAGAATTAATTCTTAAATTTAGAAAATGTCTTTGTGTTTTATTAATCATATTTTAAATAGCATTTATATTCATAATATTTTCCATATTTTATTATATTGTGTATTTTTAATAATAGGTTTCAGAAGATGAATTTTCTAAGTTACAATTGAAGGAAAGTATGATTCCTATTACTAGGTCTCTTCAAAAGTAAGTATTCCTTACTAATTTTTGAATATTACAGATACAAATTAACCATAGCCATTCCTTTGATTGTAAACCAGTGCTATTTCCTGTTGAAATGGACCTTAATGATATATCCTTAGACACCTAAAATATAATGGATGTGAATACCCCAGAACTCTTATCTTTTCCTTTCTGAATGGTAGCACAATTTGAAATAGTCTGTGTAACTGTGGATATCCTCAAAGAACAACTTAGTTCATGAGATGTGTTTCCATATATTTTCTTTCAAATAAATTCAAAAATCATCAATGTATTATTTGAACTTCATCATGGAAATCTAAAGTAGAATAATTTTGTGGATATAAAGATAGGTCTAAATGCTCTAACAATGTTAATCCACCTATTATATATTTTTGGTTATATTGTGTTAAAAAAAAGTGCTGAAAAATAAAAATCTTTCTGATAGCTATGATATTGGCAGAAGACAGGATCTTAATTTATGGGTTTGGTTGTATGAATATGAAGTGCCCTTAGAAGATGGAATACTGAATTTAGGAAATGCTAAGATTAAAAATTTTTACTCTTGTGTAAAAATCATTTCATTTTGCCAGAAGTGGAACTAAACAAACACTGCCTACTTTTTAAACTTACAGAATTTGCTAAGGATTTTGTTACCTAAGGAAATGGTATAAAAGTGAAACAGTACATATATCAACTTTGAGCTCTCCCTAAGTATCATGATATACACATCCTTTTTGATTTCATAGTTAATATATATATATGATTTTTTCTTTCTTTCTAATTAATTTATAATCTTCTCTAGAGTAGGAATGTTTCCTTGACGCTTTCCATAGTACTTGGGTGTAGTGTTCCACATCTAGTAGGTTTCAGTGAATAATGATGATGATAAACAGTGTTTATTGAGCATTTACTTAGTGTCAGTGTCCTAAGTGCTTTTGAATATAATTCATTTTATCTTCATAACTCTATGAGGTAAGTACTATTATTTTCTTCATTATATAGATGAGGGAACAGGCATGGAGTAATAGAGCAACTTGGCCAAGTTAGATAGCTAGTAAGGAGTAGCGCTGGGATTCAAACCAGGCAGTCCATTCTTAAGTCCCTGTTGCTAATCAAAGTGTTAACACTCATCTCATTAACGATAATGGTGAGTTATCCGTTTAGACTAGGTAAAGAACCTCAGTGGATCAGCTAGGGTAAAGACCTCATTCTGTTTTAAAATTCAAAGTGGACTACCTCAAGCTTTACATTGCTCTTGAAAGCATTGGTATTGAACTTTTGCTGCAGCCCAACATGTGTTTTCTGAGTTCAAATATACTCCCTTGAAAGAATTTTCTTGGTGAAAATGAACAGCGGGCTTAAGAAATTAAATCACTAGAGAAATTGATAGTGATCCATAGGCTGTTATCATTTGCTAGCATTTTTTTTAAGGTAATGCCTTTTCCTGCTTTAAATAATCAGAAATCTTAACTACATACAGAATTCTAGTTTCATGTTTTGTTGGATGGCTTTTAGTTGTTAATACTATTGGATTAGCTCTGAAAGTCTTAATTTAACTTTTACTTTGCATTTCAAAAGTATTAGTATTTGTAGTGTTACCAAAGTACCATTAGGTTTAGATTTAGAAAAGCATATCGGTATATTTTTTCTGTTATTTTCTCTCTATAGATTGTTTTAAGGACAGTTTAAAAGTAATGCATTGTTAGAATTGTTTCTAGATTACAGAATATTCTGGAAAGGTCTCTGGGCATCTTTTCATATTTTTAAATAGACTCAACGTCTTCAAAAGTTACAGATTCTACTTTCAGTAGAATAAAGAAATAAAATAAAAAAGAAACAGTAGAATAAAGAAATAAAATAAAAAAGAAAATAAAAAGATGAACATCTTGGGATCACATCTTCCATTCCTCAACAGTTTTTGTTTTTTAATGATTGAATGGCTAATCAGTTTTAAGATATTGTTTCTTAGCCCTACAAAACTCCAAGCTCTTAGTTTGGTTTCTTTACTTCCTTGGACACTCTAGGAAGATTCACTGGAACTGAAATATAAATGGTTGATAGGAGCTTAAGATGTTACTTCTTCAAGAGAGATTTCTAGTCTAATAGGAATAAAAATTGTAATTGTTTACTTATATAAAAATTTTTGTCCTATGCATTTATATATGGGAACTCAATAAAAACTTGCTAAATGAAACTTTTGTAAGAGAAATGTGTCATCTTTAAGCAAATAAAACAATTGTAGTTTTTGAGCAAGGGACTTTCTCATAATAAAAGAATCTTTTATTATGTCATGTCGGCAACAAGCCATGCTTCCTATAGGTGGCTCCAGTATTGCTCATATACTGTAAAAGTTAGCAATAGTAAACTAATCAGTCATCCAAAAAAAATAATTTGTATTTGATTTTGGAATATCTAGTTTCTGATATGATTTGGAAATGAATGTGTAAGATTTTGTAATTCTCAAGACAAAAAGATATTTTAAGGCCATGATATGAAAACCAGACTTAATGTTAGCCATTAAGTTGTCCAGTTTCAGAATTCTCTTCTTGCTCAATATCCTGGTCTTCATTTCATACTATAGATAGAATTACCTCTCAGATGGGCAAAACATGATCTAAAGCAAATTTTCTTTATTCCAGTATACTCATACTTAGATCTAATAGGAAATGGTAGATTATTCATTGTGAATAATTGTTTCATCCAGTTCTTGCAGGATTCTGGGATGAACATAGGCCAATAAATAGCATTTAAGAGAAAAATCAGTAGAACTAATAGGAAAACAAAGGCAAATTGTCTATGAGTAAATTGAAATAGAGCTAAGCTTTCTTCATATAATGGGTCTATGTTACTCCGTTTCTTTCATGTCAGTTAAGATGTTGTAACATCACTCTTAAATTGATATTTTCCGTTAGCTTGCTTTTTTACTTTTTCAAAGAAAAAAAGAAGAATCATTTTCTTCCACAATTTTATCTCCCCTACATATACCTTTGAAATAGCAATCACTTTCGGTAAGGCTTATGTTTTATTCTCAGCAGAGGAGATAGATAGAGGTTAAATTAAAGGAACTGCTAGCTGATTGTCCAGTTGAGGTAAGGAGACCCCAAATTTTACATTTCTATTTAGCTTCTCTTTTCCTTCCTACCCACCACACTATATACCCATCTTTCCTGTCCCGTATCCACTTTTCTTTCTACATTTGTGTTCTTTGTCCCCTAGTTGTACTAGGCCATTGTTTTATAAAGGTGTAAAATAAGTTCTAAGTATATGAACAGATCATCTTCTTTCTCAAAAACATACATCTTTAGGAAGAATATAGTTCTTAGGGTAGAAAGATTTTACTGTAATATATAGAAATGATAGCATCTAGTTATTTTTACCTGTGATTGCTTAGTAATTTTGGGTGAGTTACTGCCCTTCAGTTAATGAAAATGAGAATCTCAAAAGTTGATTGAAATTGCCAAAAAGGATGGCAAAATACAGAGTATTCTCTCATTACATTTGAGTAAAAGTGTGTTAAGAAGTGTAAAGTGCAGGGAAATAGATATAAATATAGTAATTAATAGTACCGTTTGCCTTCATGTCATTATACTGAGTGAAGCAGAAGGTTTATTTTATTTAATATATATTTATTGAACCTCTACCATGTGATAGAAACTGTAGAATGGAGTGGTATAGTCACTGTCTTTGAAATCATAATGAAATAGAAATGACTAATATTAGAGACTGCTAGATATAATTATTATATTCTCTTTGTTTTTCTTACTCTTTTATTTATCTGAGATTTGAAATATGATTGATTAACTTGCATTCTCTAAGTGGTCCTCAAGGAACTGAAGGATAGGGGAGAGGAAAAACTGGAAGAACACTTTTAAAGAAAGCCTGGAAAGTTAAGGGCCTCTCTCTTCCTGGTTTGTTCGAGAAGAGATTGTGTTTTATCCACTGAGACCTGGTCTACAATCCAGTTTATTTTAGAGAAAAATTCAGTGTGTTAGTATAATACTACATTATGCAACGTTACTGGAGAAGTTCATTGATTTCCTCTCTTTCTCTTCCCAATAAAGATGAGTTTTCCTCAGAATTGAAACTGATCCATAAGTGCTATTTTTTTTCAATTTTAGGTATCTTGAATGTAAATATTAAAAATGAATGTTTTAATTTCTTAAAGGTCATACACAGGATATCTTTTTAAAAAAAGACAAGGTATCTTTTTACAGAGCTGGTGTGAAACTCAGATAAAAAAATATAGAGTGTGATACCAATGTTATCTGTTATTATTGTTTCTTATTTGGTTTCTTGGCAGATTAACTTTCAAAAAAAAAAACAACACTTGAATGTCAAAAAGTAATATAATTTTTAAAGGTAAATGTTTATGGAACTTTAGAGAAATTATTTTAACTGTCGATTATTATTCAGGCCTCAAGTTTTTATAAGCAAAATATCTCAAAGTTTGATATTTTTATTGTCTTTAAATTCATTTCTTATACTCTTTGGAAGTTAAAAACAATGTAATCACTATTTCTTGTTGTCTGTGTGGCTATTCAGTTCTTAATATTGGTTTATAATGTGTTTTATACTTTTTAATGAAGGGCTTTGCATCATTTATCTCGCCTAAGAGACCTGGTTGATGATACCAGTGGGAAACAGTCACCGAAAATGTGAAGAAGAAAATAAAACTGTCTAATCAATAAATAGTCACCACAGAACAAAAAAGTATATATATTTTTGCTATTACTTAAACTGACAAAGTAGTTATAAGCCATACATTATTCTGTGATTGTTCAAGTATTATATATTTCTAAAAGACCAAACTTGCAGATATCCATAGTTTTTGTGATTGATCCTCATTTTGTGCCAAAATACCAGAATCATAACTGGAATCATCCACAAGAGATCCTAACTTTGGTCTTCAGGCAAGCAAATGTATGATATTCAAAGAAGAATGATTTCTGTTCATGGACTTACCTTCTTCAGCATCTTCATCATTTTATTATCTGATTCTTGATAATTAAGAAACTCTTCCTGATTTCTATCCAGAAACCTCTGAAGGTAGATAGACTTTCTGATACATTTTGAGGAGCTTTAAGGGATATCAGAATTGTTGTGGCATATCTTATCTATATGGAAGTCTGTCAGTTATAAGTTTTCATAAAGCAAATATTTAAGTATGTTGTATTTGCAAATGAAATGTAGTCTCTCTCTCTCTCTCTCTCCCTTTTTTAATTTTGACATGGGCAGGCTCTGGGGATCAAACTCGGGTCCCCTGAATGGCAGGTGAGAATGTTGCCACTGAGCCACCGTTACACTGCCCTGTATTTGCAAATGAAAACAATTTAATAGTGGGATCATGCAGTGCTAAAACTAATGCCCTTTTGATTTTATGCTGTGAAATGCAAGAGAATCTCCTAATTAAATTCTAGTGCTTTGATTCTTAGGTAGTCTTAATATTTCACAGTTTACCAAACATTATTTTGGGATATTTGAGAATGTAATGTTTTGGTAGTAAATTATTCCTCAGATTTTAGTTTTAGAGTTAGCTCAGACTAGTACAAGCTATAATATTGGTAGCCAATTGCCTTCTGAAATTTCATAACTAAACTTAAAGGAAATGGATGTGGAAAATCAGAAAAAAAATCCCCTTTTTAAAAGCTATTTTATAAGAACTGAGCTTTCTTTAAAGTAATCCCTGGCTTATCTTTTAAACTTTTAATGTTTGTGCCTAGCTCAACCTGAAGAGAGCACTATAATTTTGCAGTTTCTACCATGTGAACGTCTAGTAAGTAGTAAGTGTCTTTACCAACAAAACTAAGAATTTTATCATAAAGCATATTAAAAAATGCCCAGTGAAATTAAAGAATCTTTTTATACAAATACTACACATTATCACTTTTCCTATAAGGCAGCATCTTTGCTAAGATGATTTACTGTCAAAATGACAGGAATTTATTTTGGTCAAAAATTTTGTCTTTTCTAAATTATTAAGACATTTTAAAAATACCTTTGTTTTAGCACTGATATGTGAAAGACTATAAAGTAAGCCTTGTCTTTTTCTTTTTTTTTCCTTGGCCACTGAGAAAGTGTTCTAGTGACTGAATTAGCACTGATTCAGTTAGTGCTTCCATTTCCAAGAACATATCTCCAATACAAATAAAATAATAATTTTATGTTAAAACTATTAACTTTAACATAAAACTTGGTATTAAAAAGTTATGCTCCTAATCAAGTTCTTGATTTTATTTACCAAAGGAGCATTACTTTTTCCTTTGCTGTTAAATCTTAAAAGGTTTAGTCTTTTACCTAAAAAATCAATTTTATCAAAACGATTATTCTTAATTTTCTTTTTAAAAGAAATAAATAGGAGGGAGTCAATAAAGAATAAAAGAAAAAATCTGAATCATTAAATGTTGAAATTCTCTAAAGAATTGGTTTAATTAATTACCTGTGTAAAATTTCAGATTTTTTTGGAGGTTTTCAGGGGGAAAAGGAGCAACAGTATGGAGATTGCTGATTTGGGAATATAAACTAAAATAGATAATGAGAACAGTTAGATTTTAAAAATTGCATTGTGACCATAAAGTTGTATAAATCCTTTGTTTTTACTCTTTTAGGCACATTAGAAAATGTTAAATAGAAAAAGTGAAAATTTAAAAAGACTTTTCGAAAGTTTAATAGAGTGAAAAAATTTAAAAATTCCAGAAATTATCTGAGATCAAGGGATAAAGGTGTCTCTCATGGAAGACTCAAGACTCTTAACAGTTAAGAACTCTGCTTCCAGTGTTTTGTGTGACAATTCATTTCGGCTTCAAGAGATTTCTGACCAAATTGAAATCTGTCTACTTGAATTTGAATATATGTCTCTCTAGTTATGTTATGTCTTGTAGCATTTTATAAAGGTGGGTTTTGTTTTGTATTTTGTATTTAATGGTTTATGATAATGTTAAGTTAATACAATTATTCCAAAAAATGTTGCTTGAAGATAAATCATGACACGATTCTTTTTTTTTCCCTATGTTTTAAATACATGGGATCACTCACAGATTTGAATTTTTGTTTCATTTTTCCTGTCCTGCTGTCTAATCTGTATCTCAAAACCCATTTTGTGGAACTGTTATCAAGAAGTGAACCTACTAAAAGACTCATAGCTTTCTGAAAGGGGACAAAAGAAGTGAAAGGACAATAAAATTGATAATTTATAAATAACTAAAGTTTCTCAAATGTTAAAGACTGTATATCTCTCTTATTCCATGTATATACTGCAAACTTCATATATGGTTATATGTTGTATTGGGTTGTAATACCTACTGTATAATGATTGGGGTATATCTAGGCCTAAATCTAATAGACACATTGTACAGCAGGTTATATTGTTAGATAATTGAAATGTGAAATTACTCTTTTCCCACTTCTCTTCTGCTTTCTTTCTTTATAAACTTATCTGTCATTAAGATCATTTTCCTTTCTTGGACCCCCCCCCCCCCCAATTTTTTTTTTTTTCCTTCTCAGTTTATTCTGCATTATTCTTAACCTAGACCTAGACCCTTTTATTCTCACAAATGCAACAACTTTTATCTGTTCTTTATTATCTTAACTGGAACTAGTCTACTTGCCTCCTAATACCTATTTTACCCTTACATATTTCTTCCCTTCTCTTTCAGTCCTTTACATTGAAGCCAAACTGACACTTCAAGACGCTGTTTACATCTGTTCTAAAGTTACTGATTTATTTTAGCAAATTTGCTTTACCTAAGAGCTTTACTCAGATTTTTCTGAAACTATGTGTCTTCTCACTTTGGTACATATTATTTTGCGTACTTGAAATACTCAATGTTTAGTCTTTTTGTTTATCTAAAGCTTATTCTGCCACTTCTTTCAAGCCCTGACCAAGTCTCATATTTCCTTTTCTAAAATTCTAGTCCTCTGGTGAATTGGAATCCTATAAACTGTGTTAGAATGGCTTCCCCCATCACTCAATTTTCTTTTATCTTATAAAAGGTAAATATATAGTGCCTTTTATACCACGTTGTATCTTTAGGAGAGAATGTGTCAAAATATTAAATGATTGATTCTAATTTGTTTTATTTCCTTGATGATGGCATCTTTTACGTTACATTGTATAACCAGGAAAAGGTAAAACTCTTGCATAGGTGTCTTAAGTACTGGTGATGATTCTCAAACTAATTCCTTTGAATAAGGTTGTAAGCTCAAGATAAGAGAGACCACATTTTTTCTTCATATTATGTTCTGTAAATCCTTTTTAAAATTTATTTATTAAAAAAATTAACAAATGAACTAAAACATCAACATTTTAAAATTTATTTATTAAAAAAATTAACAAATGAACTAAAACATCAACATATATAATCAGTAATTCACAGTATCATCACTTAGTTGTATATTCATCATTTCTTGGAACATTTGCATTAATTCAGAAAAAGAAAAAAACAACAGAAAAAGAAAAAATGAAAACAAAAAAAAATTATGCATATCATACCCCTTACCCCTCGCTTTCATTAGCATTTCATACTAAATTTATTTTAACATTTGTTCCCCCTATTATTTACTTTTATTCCATATGTTCTTCTCATCTTTTGACAAGGTAGATAAAAGGAGCATCAGACACAAGGTTTTCACAATCACACAGTCACACTGTGAAAGCTATATCATTATTCAATCATCCTCAAGAAATATGGCTACTGGAACACAGCTCTACATTTTCAGGCAGTTCCCTCTAGCCTCTCCATTACATCTTGAGTAACAAGGTGATATCCTTAATGCATAAGAATAACCTCCAGGATAACCTCTCGACTCTGTTTAAAATCTCTCTGCCATTGACACTTTGTCTCATTTCACTCTTCCCCCTTTTGGTTGAGAAGGTTTTCTCAATCCCTTGATGCTGGGTCTCAGCTCATTCTAGGGTTTTTCTCAATCTCTTGATGCTGAGTCTCAGCTCATTCTAGGATTTCTGTCCCACGTTGCCAGGGAAGTCCACACCCCTGGGAGTCATGTCCCACGTAGACAGGTGGAGGGTGGTAAGATTGCTTGTTGTGTTGGCTGGAGAGAGAGGCCACATCTGAGCAACAAAAGAGGCTCTCTTGGGGGTAACTCTTAGGCCTAAATTTTAAGTAGGCTTGACCTATCCCCTGTGGGGTTAAGTTTCATATGAATGAACCTCAGGACTGGGGGCTCAGCCTGTAGCTTAGGTTGTCCACACTGCTTGTGAGAATATCAAGAATTCAACTTGGGGAATTTGAATTTCTCCCAATTCTCACCATTCCCCATAGGGGACTTTGCAAATACTTTTCCACTCACTGATCGAATCACTCTGGGATTCATCGGGGCATCCCACTCTGGACAAATCAACAAAATCTCACGATCTACCTGAGATTCCAAGTACTTAAGGTATTCAATCAAACTATCTACAGAAGTTATATAAGGCAATGCACTAGTCAAAAAATATTGTTCCAAATATTTTTTTGCTTTAGTCTCACACATAAGGTGAGATTTTAAAATATTAGTTACCATCTATTTTCAGCACCCTGCAGTAATGACATTCCTTTGTTCTTCCTCGTGCAAAAACATTTTTAAAATTTGTACATTTAATCACTATTATTATACACTCTAGGCATTCCTAGATTATACCATCTCAATCTTTAACATCTTTCTTTCTGATTTCACTTATGCCCCCAGCCCTCCTCCCTCTATCATTCTCACATGCAGCTTCATTCAGTGTTTTAACATAATTGTATTATAGTTAGGTAGTATTGTGCTGTCCATTTCTGAGTTTTTATATTCAGTCCGGTTGCACAACCTGTATCCCTTCAGCTCCAATTACCCAATACCTTACCCTATTTCTATCTCCTGGTGGTCTCTGATACCAACAGAATATTCCAAGTTTATTCACTAATGTCTGTTCATATCAGTGAGACCATACGGTATTTATCCTTTTGTTTTTGGCTAATCTCGCTCAGCATAATGTCCTCAAGATCCATCCATGTTGTTACATACTTCATAACTTTATTCTGTCTTAAAGCTGCATAATATTCCATCATATGTATCTATGTATCTACCACAGTTTGTTTAGCCACTCCTCTGTTGATGGACATTTTGGCTGTTTCCGTCTCTTTGCAATCGTAAATAATGCTGCTATAAACATTGTTGTGCAAATGTCTGCTTGTGTCTTTGCCCTTATGTCCTTTGAGTAGATACCTAGCAATGGTATTGCTGGGTCATATGGCAATTCTATATTCAACTTTTTGAGGAACCGCCAAACCGCCTTCCACAGTGGTTGTACCATTTGACATTCCCACCAGCAGTGAATAAGTGTGCCTCTTTCTCCACATCCTCTCCAGCACTTGTCATTTTCTGTTTTGTTGATAATGGTGTAAATCCTTTTTAAAATGAGGCAAATTGTACCTATTTTGGAAGAGTTATTTTTGTCATTGCTGCTGTTGTTCATTATGGGATTAATAGTTTTACTTTGGATGACTTAGCTGTAAGCCTTCTGATCATTTGAGCCTATAAAACTTTACAGATTTTTGAATTTTTGTATGTTTTGCATTTTATCAGATAAACCATGTTTTAGTTTGTAAGCTGCCAGAATGTGATATACCAGAAACAGAATGGCTCTTAAAAGCAGAAATTTATTAAGTTGCAAGTTTATAGTTCTAAGGCTATGAAAATGTCCAAATTAAGGCATCCAAGAAAAGATACTTTGGTTCAAGTAGGCCAATGATAATCAGGGTCTCTGTCAGCTGGAAAGGCACATGGCTATGTCTGCTAGCTTTCTCTCTTCATGTCATAAGGTTTCCCCAGGGGTGTTTTTCTTCTGCTCTAAAGGTCTGTGGCTTTGTGGGCTCTCTTGGTTCTCGTGGCCCTCTTGGTTTTAAAGCTCTTTCAAAATGGTTCCCTCTTAAAAAGACTCCAATAAGCAACCCCACTTTGAATGGGTGGAGATATGTCTCCATGAAAACCATCTAATCAAAAGTTGCCACCCAGAATTGGTGGATCACATCTCCATGGAAACAATAAATAAGCTCCCATCTAGCAATACTGACTGAGAATTAAAGAACTTGACTTTTCTGGGGTACACAACAGATTCAAATGGGCACACTATCTTTTATGGATCTAGTGTTAAATCTAGGTCTAGAGTGACTGGTTTTACCTTGTGTTGCTTCTTTGACCTTGATTTAATTGAAATTGTCAGTCTGAGTACAGTCTAGAGATAAAACTACACAGTGATTTTAAACAAGGGAGGTTTAATATAAAAAGTTTTAAACTTCAATAAAAGATTTGAGAACTCTGTATAGTGCCCTAGAACTGAGAGAGAATATCCAAGGAAGGACAAGTACAAACCTGGAAGGGAAGTCCTTCTTCCCAAGGCTGGGGTTCAGTCCCACTGGATGGTAGAGAAGCCCTCTGGTTTGCCTGGACTAGAGCTAGTGTGTAGTTACTGGTTACTGATACTTACAGGGCTGATTTTTTTCAGCAGGGGAGCCATACTGGTGACTGGGTGTCTGGTATGCAGAAAGTGTGAGATTTCTACTTCTGGTGGGATGTCTGGAGCATTTATGTTGGGGTGGGGGTTACGGGAAGGTGATCATCACCATACATTTTGGTAGTGTGGCTTGGGCAGAGCATCACTGGATGTCTTCACACCCATGCTGCTGATTGAAAGTTTAGCAGGTAGGAAGTAGGAGGAAGTCCTCTTCAGGTTGAATTTGGAGTTGAGAGACAATAAATTGACAACTGCATGGAAACTGATAAAGTTCTAGGAAGGTTTTGGTGGGAGAGAACATCATAGGGGAAATCCAAAATGCTTCACCTATCTACCTCTGCCCACTTTTATTTGCAACTCATATTCTGTAGCCTTTCCAAACCAAGAAATGTGGGCATATAATAAGGCAGCAAAATTTCAGGTCATTTATAAAATTAAGGCATTGTGAGAAGTCTTGGACTAATGTTTTAAAATTAATGAATTTAACAACCTTGTAAAAGAAAGTAATTCATGAACTAGAAAGCCAGCACTGCTACATATATCCTGGAGTTATATGAATAGAACTCTGAATCACAATATCAGAGAAATATAGTACATTCTTTTCCTTTTCATCTTGTGGACATATGGCTTTTATATGAATGTTTCTGGGATTGGAGGTTTCCAATTAGAACTATTTGTTTCTTAGCATACTCTTGCTTCAGTTAAGCCACCATATACTCTACTGTGTCTTCCTCATATCAGTTTTAATTTTGCTCTCCAAGACAATCTCATATACAATTTACAGACCTTCTAATATTGAAACCACCAAAAGTAATGTTTCTTCCATCGTTCCTGTCTTCAGAAGCACTGATTTTGAGGAAGAATATTGTCCATAATTTGGCTCAGCCAGTCCTGGAAGGAACGTGATGTGTCCCTGCCAAACTAATAATTCAACACCCCTTCATTTTTTTAAAGGGGTAAATTTTTGTTAAGGGGGGCTGGGAGAAACTCATGAAAAATTTTATTCAGAGGCGGATTTACTAACTTCATTACAAGTCAAAGCAGAATCAATATTCTCATAAAGGAACGAAGTGTTGCAAATGTTTCCCACACTTCTTTAGTTCATGTTTCTGCTTGTGGTTTTTTTTTTTTTGCATGGGCAGGCACTGGAAATCGAACCTGGGTCTCCAGCATGGCAGGTGAGAACTCTGCTTGATGAGCCACTGTGGCCCTCCTTCTACTTGTGTTTTTGAGTCAGATTTCTTGGGTTTAAAATTTAGTTAAGTCATCTTTGGTCTTTCCCTTATTAGCTGGGCTACCTTGGGCAAGTTGAAGATCTGAGCTTCAATTTATGGAGTTAAAGGTACCTCACACAGTTTATAAATGAGCACCTGTTAAGCACTAGCTTAGCACAGTGCCTGGCACATAGTAAGTTAGCTGTTATTGTTAGAATTATGCGAGTATGTGGTTTCAGAGTTGATTAGGATGGTTTGCTGCCCATCAGCTGCCTGTATCTATGAAGATTTTATAGCAACACAAGTAGATCAATGTGAGTAAGGGATGAATAAAATATATATTTTTCCCAGTGAAGGATACTGACTACTTTGGCAGTAACAAGACTAATGAACCAACTACCTAATTGATTCACCCCTTAGGCTGGTTTTGAACTCAGCCAGACCTTCTTTATCCTGTAACATCTCTTGAAGACTGTGCTTAAAGAATAAGTCCTCCTACCCCTTCTTATACCGAGATATAACTGCTTTTTTGTTTTGAGGAAGGGGAAGGGATCTCTCTAAATTCTGTAAGAAAAATATATTTTTTTTAGACTTGGGGCATTATGATTCCTGCCCAAATTCTCTTTCCTTCCCTTCAGCCTCAGGCTTTCTGTTAGACCATTAGTGACCTTGCATTTTGCCAGTTCCACTTCTTCCCCACACTCACATTATGGAAGAATGAGCCTTGACACATGTTTTGCCAGTGTAAAGGGGTGGCCCTAGAAAGTGTAGAAAGAATAATTGGTTTGGGTTTTCAGCAAGATAGAGGTTTGAGATAGTGAGCTAGAACTGTAGGTCAAGGAACGTTACCTTGTTACATCTTATAAAGTGTATCAAAAACTTCTACAGTTTCTACTACATAGGGTGTGATACCAATTGCAACTAGGGATTAGCTGAGTTCAATTTGAGTCTGACTACTTGGAGTTAGGCCAGACTGTACTGGTTAAGGACAATCCTCTACAAGATTCACCTTTAGGCACCAATTGCAAGTTTGGGGGTCCCCAGGGTCACCTGTGCTTCTGACCAATTGGCTGCAAATTCAATGGTTCCCACTTGGGTTTTGTTCTAGTTTGCAACCTACCAGAATGTGATATAGCAGAAATAGATGGGCTTTTAAAAAGGGGAACTTAAGTTGCAAGTTTACAATTCTAAGTCTGTGGAAATGTCCAAATTAAGACACCAACAAGAGGTTACCTTCACTCAAGAAAGGCCAGTGAAGTTTGGGGTTTCTCTCTCAGCTAGCTTTCTCTTCAACAGCTTACCTGGGGCTCTGTCCATTCTGGTGGCTCTCGTGGCTCTGAAGCTTTTTTTTCCAAAATGGTTCCCTCTTACAGGGCTCCAGTAAGCAACTGCATCTTGAATGGATGGAGACACATCTCCATGGAAACATCTAATCAAGAGTTACTACCCACAATTGGATGGGTTATATGTCCATGGAAACAATCAAGAAGATCCCACCTGGCAATATTGAATGAGGATTAAAGGACATGGGTTTTCTGGGGTGCACAGCAGATTCAAACCAGCACAGACTTGGAAATTCATAGAACAACTCACAGAACTCACTGAGAATACTATATTTAACGATTATGGTTTTGTTATAGTAAAAGGATACGAATAAGCCAAAAGCAGACATACATAGGGTGAGGCCTGTGAGAGTCTCAATTGTAAACTTCTATGTCCTCTCCACATGGAGTTAGAATACATCACCCTCTTGGCACAGAGATGTATATTCTCAATCATGGAAGCTCATCAGGGCTCTCATTGTCATCAATTTACATGAGGTCTTATTATGTAGGTAATATTGATAGAATCATTTGTCCATGTGGATGAAATCAATATGCAGCCCCCTTTTCCTCACAGAGGTATGGGAAATGGGCTGATGTGACTTGGCTCAAAGCCCAAACCCGCTAATCATACGATCGGTCTGTCTGGTGGGCCAGCCCCACTCTAAGGCTATAGGTGTGGCTAGCTTACCCCACCCTGTATCAGGTGTGGTCATGGGCCCACCAGGAAGAACAAAAGACATTCCTGTCACAGGAAATTCCAAAGATTCAGAGGTTGCTTTCCCAGGAACTGGGAACAAGGTTCAGCCAAGTTTTTCATTATACTGCAGTTCTCATCCTAGAGGCTGCCTCCTTACATACACAAAGCAAGTTTAGCTAGTAGACTAAACCAGTGCCTGTAGCCATGCCAACATCTCTTGCTATTAAACAAATCCTTTACTATTTTAAATCAGGGAAGAAAAGACAAGGGGTGGAGTGGGAAAAGGGGAAAGGCAAAAAGGGGCAACAAAAGGGAAATACAGACTTTGATAACCACACTGTTTCAAACTCATAGATCCTGTTTAGGTTAATCTTTGCAAGGATCAATAGAAGTTTTGTACGTGGTGGCCACACCTACAAAGTAATTTTGCAGATGTTATAACATCCACATCCTAGTCTGCATGTGATTTATGGTTCTCTTGTTTCAGTCTCAGAATGTTAATGTTGGGGCCCAATAAGTATGTCAGGCCTCCATTTAGCTATGACCACAAAGGGAAGCCCCCAAATAAGAAAGTTTGAGTTAGGTATAGGGAGAAATTGTAAGTATAAGGGTGGAGAATCTGCCAGGATGACTGGAAGGGTAGGCATTCCATAATGTTTATTGGAAATAAAAGTGAGGGAGGCCCCCACTTTGCTTGATCTTTCTAGGGTACTGAGATGTAAATATTCACACCCCCCCCATTGCCTTTTCTATCTTTCCCCCCTCTTACTCTGTAGGTCATTGTTCTAGTTTGCTAGCTGCTTGAATACAATATACCAGCAATAGAATGGCTTTTAAAAAGGGGAATTTAATAAATTGCTGGTGTAACAGTTCTAAGGCTGAGAGAATGTCCCAATTAAAACAAGTCTATAGAAATGTACAATCAAGAGCATCCAGGGAAAGATACCTTGGTTCAAGAAGGCCAATGATACAGACTGTGCAACAGGACTGGATACAAAAACTCAAAAATGGACAGCACAATACTACCTAATTGTATTGTAATTATGTTAAAACACTGAATGAAGCTGCATCTGAGCTATAGTTTATTTTTTATTTTTTTATTTTTTATTTTTTTCTCTATATTATCATTTCTTTTTCTGTTGTCTTGCTATTTCTTTTTCTAAATTGATGCAAATGTACTAAGAAATGATGATCATACATCTATGTGATGATATTAAGAATTACTGATTGCATATGTAGAATGGAATGATTTCTAAATGTTGTGTTAATTTTTTTTTTAATTAATAATAATAAAAAAAAAAGAAGGCCAATGAAGTTTAGGGTTTCTCTCTCAAGTGGAAGGGCACATGGTGAACACAGAGTTTCTCTCTCATCTGGAAGGTCATGTGGCGAACATGGTGGCATCTGCTGTCTTCCTCACCTGGCTTCCTGTTTCATGAAGCTTCCCGGGAGGCGTTTTCCTTCTTCATCTCCAAAGGTCCCTGGCTGGTAAACTCTACTGCTCATGGCTGTGTCGTTCTACTCTGCTCTCTCTGAATCTCCTCATTCTCTAAAATGTTTCCTCTTTTATAGGACTTCAGAAACTAATCAAGACTCACCTGAATGGATGGAGATACGTCTCTATCTAATCCATTTCAACAACCACTCTTGATTGAATTACATCTACAGGGAGATGATCTAATTACAGATTCAAACATACAGTATTGAATAGAGATTATTCTGCCTTTATGAAATGGGAGTTTGATTAATACATGCCTTTTATAGGGTACATGCATCCTTTCAAACCAGCACAGTCATGGTGGCCTGACATTTCTGAGGAAATGGCCTCCATGCTGATGATTGCTTGCTTATGATTTTCAGGTATTTGAGTTCCCTGGTGATACTATACATTGGGCCTTGTACAGGAATGATGTCAGTGACTATCTCAGTGATGAAAAAGACACTGTGGCACCAGTCTGAGCAGTCAGAGAGAGAAATCAAGGCTCAGAGAGAACTAGAGGCCCAGTTCTCTCTGAGCCTTGATTTAGGTTCAAATGTAAGCATTTCACTCCCTGTCGAGACCTTACTTGTAAAGAATGAGCAAAACCTAATTCTGGGAGATGAAAGTTAAAGATGGGTCTGGTTCAATAATTTGAATGGTATTTTGCCCAATGACCAGACATTCTGACTTTGAATGAAAATGGGGGCATGGCTGGTATGCTTTTTTTTGTGTGTAAAATTTATATCTTTATACAGTCATCTTCAAGAATCAAGGCTACTGGAAAACAGCTCAACAGTTTCAGGTATTTCCTTCCAGCCACTCCAATACACCATTAAACTAAAAAGGGATATGTATATATTGCATAAAAATAATTTCCGGGATCACCTCTCAACTCTGTTCGAATCTCTTGTCTCATTTTGTCTCATTTCTCTCTTTCTTCCTTTGTCTTTATTTTGTCACATTTCTCTCTTTCCCCTTTTGGTCAAGAAGGCTTTCTCAGTCCCTCGATGCCTGGTCCCAGCTCATCCTGGGGGTTCTGTTCCACATTACCAGGAAAAATTACACCCTTGGGAGTCATGTCTCTCAGAGTGGGAAGAGCAGTGAATTCACCTGCTGAGTTGGCTTAGAGAGGCCACATTTGAGCAACAAAAGAGGTTCTCTGGGGGTGACTCAGGCATAATTGTAAGTAGGCTTAGCCTATCTGCATGAATAAGTTTCATAGGGGCAAATCCCAAGATCAAGGGCTCAGCTTATTGATTTGGTTGTCCCCACTGCTTGTGAGCATATCAGAAATTCTCCAAATGGGGAAGTTGAATATTTCCTCCATTCTCCCCAGTCTCCCAAGGGGACTTTGCAAATACTTCTTAATTCATTGTCCAAATTACTCTTGGATATATCGGGTCATCACACTAACCTGGACAAACCAATAAAATGCACACCCTAATCAAGATTCCACATACTTACAATGTTCAATTAAACTGACCATACAAGTTAAATTAGGTAATGCTCTACCCAAAATATAAATTTTGTACCAAATAAACATCTCTTCCTTTGGTCTCATGCAGAAGTTGAAGTTTTAAAATATGGACAATATAATCCTTTATCATGTATTCTGCTCTACCTTAGTCCTGTCTAGACCAGCTTCCTTCATATCTCTACTAGAAGTCAGATCCCTTTTTTAACTTTTTAAACAGTTCCTGTATGGGGAACTGCTGACTATCATAGCTTCAGAGCTCTAACTCCAAGTCTCAGGTGTCATATAATTACCTGAAGTTTCTTGGTATGATCAGTTTATATGCAAACAGCTCAGTATCTCAGAATTTAGAATTAACAGTTACAACTCCTGAATGTATGTGACTGCTGTAAGAGGTTACAATTTAGGACCCTTTACGATAGGCCCCAGTCTGATAACCCATGCTCTTGACTCTAATTCACTGAGTTTTTATATTATAGTTAGTCCATGTGATTGAGGCATGATGGTATTTGTCTTTTTGTTCCTGACATTTCATTCAACATAGTCCTTAAAGTTTATACACCTAATTGCATGCCTTACAACTTCATTCCTTCTTGTGGCTGCTCAGTAGTCCACTGTGTATATATACCATAGTTCCCCCTTCCCTTCCTCAGTTGTCATACCCTTAGGCTACCTCCATCCATCATGAATTGTGAACACTGCTGCCATAAACACCAGTGTGCAAATGTCCATTTGTGTCCCCACACTCAGTTCCTCCAGGTATATACTGAGCAATGGGGTTTCAGGATCATATAGCAACTGTACATCCAGCCTCCTGTGGAACAACCACACTACCCTTCAAGGAGCTGCACCTCTCAGTATCCCTACTGACAGTAAACAGGTACATCTCTTTCTCCTCATTTTCTCTAGCACTTATTTCTCTCTGTTCATTTCTAAACAGTTTTATTTGCACGTAATACAATCCAATCTAAGTATATAGACATACCTTCACCACCATAATCTATATGCAGACATTTCCTTTTCTTCCAAAAAGAATCCATACCCCTCCCTCATGACCCCCACCCCACTTGCTTTTTGACATTTTGTTTTGGCATAATGCCTTTGTTACATTTGGTGGGAGCATATTGCAATGTAACTGTTGACTATAGCCCCTAGCTTGCATTGATTGTACTTCTTGCAGTATATCATCCATTTTCAACACCTGCAATGTTGACATTCATTTGTTCTCCCTCATGCAAGAAAGTTTTTATTTGTACAATTAATAATCATCATTGTTCACTCTAGGAATTTCTAAATTATACCATCTCAGTCTTTATCCTCTGTCTTTCCTTCTGGTTTCATACTTGACCCCAGCCCTTCTCTTTCAATAATACGTTAGCTTCATTCAGTGTACTTAAATTATTGTGCTACAATTAGTATTGTGCCCAATCTCTACCCTATTTCTATCTTCTAATAACCAGTGTTCTTAACTTCAATTCTCAAAGTTCACTCATTAATGTTAATTCATATTAGTGAGACCATACAGTATTTGTCGTTTTGTTTCTAACTAATTTTCCTCAGCATAATGTCCTCAAGGTTCGTTCATGTTGTTACATCCTTCGTGACTTTATCCTGTCTTACAACTGCATGATATTCCACTGTATGTATATACCACAGCTTGTTTAGCTAGTCATCTGTTGATGGACATTTGGGCTGTTTTCATCTCTTGGCAATTGTAAATAATGTTGCTATAAACATTGGTATGCAAATGTCCTTTTGTGTCCTTGCCTTCATGACCTCTGAATATATACCTAGCAGTGGGATTGCTGGATTATATGGCAATTTTGTACTTAGCTTCCTGAGGAATTGCCAAACTGCCTTTCAGAGTAGTTGAACCATCTTACATTCCCACTGACAGTGGGTAAGTGTGCCTCTTTCTCCATATCCTCTCCAGCACTTGTTGTTTCTGTTTTTTATTTTTTCTCATGGCCATTCTAGTGGGTGTCAGATGATATCTCATTGAGGTTTTGATTTGCATTTCCCTAATAGTCAGTGAAGTTGAGCATCTTTATATGTGCCTTTTAGCCATTTGTATTTCCTCTTCTGAAAAGTGTCTGTGCATGTCTTTTGCCCCTTTTTCAAATTGGATTGTTTCTTTTTTTGTTAATGAGTTGAAGAATTTCTTTATGCATTCTGAATACTAAACCCTTATCTGATTTGTGGTTTCCAAATATTGTCTCCCATTGCATAAGCTGTCTTTTAATTTTCTTGATGAAGTTCTTTGATCTACAAAGTATTTAATGTTAAGGAGCTCCCGTTTATCTCTTTCTTTTTTCAATGTTCATGCTTTGAATATAAGGTTTAGGAAACACCTCCTACTATAAGATTTATAAAGATTTCCCTTAACTTTCTTCTAAAAGTTTTAGTATTCTAGCTCTAATGTTTAGGTCTTTGATCCTTTTTTAAGTTAATTTTTGTAAAGAGTGTAAGATATGGATCATCTTTCATTCTTTTGCATATGGATATCCAGTTCTCCAAACACCATTATTGAAGAGGCTACTCTGTCCCAGGTGGGTTGACTTGACTGCCTTATGGCAAATCAATTGTCCATAGATGAGAAGGTCAATTTCTGAACACTGTGTTTGATTCCATTGGTCAGTATATCTATCTTTATGCCAGTACCATGCTGTTTTGACCACTGTAGCTTTGTAATATGCTTTAAAGTCAGGTAGAATAAGACCTCCCACTTCATTTTTCTTTCTCAAGTTATTTTTAGCTGTTGGGGCATGCTGCCCTTTCAAATAATTTTGAACATATATTTTTTTACTTCTGCAAAGTAAGCTTTTGGGATTTTAATTGGTATTGCACTGAATCTACAAATTGATTTGGGTAGAATTGACATGTTAACTAGATTTTTAGTCTTCCAATTGATGAATATGGTATGGCCCTTCATTTATTTAGGTCTTCCCTGATTTCTTTTAGCAGTTCCTTGTAGTTTTCTGTGTATAAGTCTTTTGTATCTGTAGTTAAATTGATTCCTTGATGTTTTATTCTTTTGGTTACTGTACTGGTCAGGTTCACATGTCAACTTGGCCAAGTGGTGATACCTGTTTGTCTTGTTAGTCAAGTGCTGGCTTGTCTGTTGTGATGAGGACATTTCATAGAATTAAATCATGATCATGCCAGCTGCATCCACAGCTGATTCCATTTGTAATCAGCCAAGGGGAGTGCTTCTGCAATGAGTGATGCTTAATCCAATCACTGGAAGCCTTTTAAGGAGGATTCAGAACAGACAGGCTCTTCCTGCTTTGGCCGGTGAGCCTCTCCTGTGGAGTTCATCCAGACCCTCCATCAGAATCATTGGCTTCACAGCCTGACCTGCAGATTTTGGACTCCGCATTCCCACGGTTACATGACGCACTTTTATAAATTTTATATTTGCAAGTGTTTCCTGTTGATTCTGTTTCTCTAGAGAACCCTAACTAATACAACTTGGTACCAGGAGTGGTTCTTAAGAAACAGAATCTTAAAAATAGGTTTTTATGAATGGTTTTCTACTCTGACTGGACTCAAAGGTACTAAGGACTCTGATTCCCATAATCAGAATGACACTCCCAATTCATGGAGTGAGTTGGCAAAAGAGATATAGTCAAAATATCGCCATTTGATTCTCCTAATGTTTCACTTGAATGAAGCCAGGTTCTGGGGGATTATGTTTTTGACACCTTTATGGAGTTTTGTGGAAATAAGAGGTATAGAGATGTTGGCTGGTTGTTGTTAGATACACTGGATACATTAAGTAGTGAAAGGGATGGGCTTAAGGCTTCACATGAGAAGCTTAAGTGCCGTCTGACAGATGTAGAAGTTTCTACAAGTATCCTGAAGGAAAATCTTATTTCCTGTAGCCATAGAATTGAGATCTCTGAAAATCAGACTCAAAATCTTATTGTTAGAGAAGCAACTTTACAATGTAAACTGAAATCTCAATGTTGCATGCTGTCTGCCGTTAAAGTAAAGGCACTGATTGGAAAGGAGTGGGACCCTGGAAAATGGGATGGTGATATATGGCTTGATAATGATGTCAGGAGTGAGGTTGAAACCCTAGGTCATGCTGAGTCTTCTCTAGATAACCCTGTATAGTTTGCCCTGAGAGCATAGCTGCCCCACCTCCAGCCTGCCTTGAGGAGTTGGCCACCCAGCCTCCTCCTGAAGAGATTAGCCCTAGAGTGATTAATCCTGTTTCATCAGATGAAACTGCAAATGAAGGCCCTGATTCAAATGGCTTGGAAGATATTTCTAATTCTTTTCATGACCCTCCCCCCCCACCCCTCATTTCTTCCATACCTATAAACTAAAGTCCCAACAGGCCCCTGAAGGTGAGGTACAAAATATCACACATGAGGACGTACATTGCACTCCAAAAGAACTGTGAGTTTTCCAATTTATATAGACAGAAATCAGAGGAATATATGTGGCAATGGATTTTAAGGGCGTGGGATAATGGTGGGAGGAATATAAGGCTGGATCAGGCTGAATTTATTGATATGGGCCCACTAAGCAGAGATTCTGCATTCAATGTTATAGCTCGAGGGGTTAGAAAAGGTATTAACAGTTTGGATGGTTGGTTGAAACATGGATCAAAAGGTGGCTGACATTACCTGAGGTTGAAATGCCAGAACTGCCCTGGTATAACGTAGATGAGGGGATCCAGAGGCTTAGAGATATTGGAATGTTAGAGTGGATTTATCATGCAAAGCCTGTTCTTACACCCCAGGAATGTCTGGAGGATGCACCTTTTACCAGAACAGTGAGAAATAATTTTGGGAGACTAGCGCCATCATCCATGAAGAGCTCTGTAGTTGCACTTCTCTGTGGGTCAGATATTACTGTAGGAACTGCTGCCACTGAACTGGAATCCTTAAATACAGTGGGGATGGCAGGATCCCGAGTTGGCAGAAGACAGGTGGCAGCACTTAATTGCCAAAGAAAGGGTAGATATGGCTATTATAATATAGACAGCAAACTCAAAGCAGGAGTCAAAATTATATGACTCACAGAGATTTGTGGCATTGGCTAGTAAATCATGGGGTACCTAGAAATACAATAGAAGGGCAGTCTGCTAAATTCTTGTTTGAGCTGTGTAAACAAAAGAATTCTAGGTCAAGTGAACAGAAGTCTAACCTGAATTAAAAAAACACAGAGTCATGGCCCCTTAATCTATTTCCAGACTTGAGACAGTTTGCAGACCCAGAGCCCCTTGAATGAAGGGGAGGCCAGGACCCTTTGGGGGAGAACCCATTACACTGTCATAAATTTATACTGTTAATCTTCCTCCAAGCCTTCCCCAAGGAGACTGATGACTTTTTACCAGGGTAACTGTGCATTGGGGAAAAGAAAATGATCAGCTATTTTGGGGATTATTAGACATTGGTTCAGAAGTGACACTAATTCCAGGGGACCCAAAATGTCACTCTGGTCCACCAGTTAGATTAGGGCTTATGGAGGCCAGGTGATCAATGGAGTTTTAGCTCAGCTCCATCTCACAGTGGGTCCAGTGGGTCCCTAGACCCATTCTGTAGTTATTTCCCCAGTTCTGGAATGTATAATTGGAGTAGACATACTGAGCAATTGGCAGAATCCCCAGATTAGCTCTCTAACTTGTGCAGTGAAGGCTATTATGGTGGGAAAGGCCAAGTGGAAGACACTGGAACTGCCCCTACCTAGCAAAATAGTAAATCAGAAGCAATACTGGATTCCTGGAGGGATTGCAGAGATTACTGCCACTCTTAAGGACTTGAAGGATGCAGGGGTGGTGATTTCCACCACCACATTCCCATTCAGCTCTCCTATTGGCCCCTACAGAAAACAGATGGATCTTGTAGGATGACAGTGGATTATCGTAAGCTCAACCAGGTGGTAACTCCAACTGCAGCTGCTGTTCCAGATATGGTATCATTGCTTGAGCAAATCAATACATCCCCTGGTACCTGGTATGCAACTATTGATCTGGCAAATGCTTTTTTCTCAATAGCTGCTAGTAAGGACCAGAAGAAACAGTTTGCTTTCAGCTGGCTAGGTCAGCAATATACTTTCACTGTCCTACCTCAGGGGTATATCAGCTTTTCAGCCCAATGTCATAATCTCTTCCACAGGGAACTTGATCATTTCTCCCTCTCACAAGACATCACACTGGTCCATTATATTGATATCATGTTGATTGGACCTAGTGAACAAGAAGTAGCAACTAGTCTAGACTTATTGGTAAGGCATTTGCATGTCAGAGGATGGGAAATAAATCCAACAAAAATACAAGGGCCTTCCACCTCAGTGAAATTTCTAGGTGTCCAGTGGTGTGGGGCATGTTGAGATATCTCTACTAAGGTGAAGGATAAGGTGCTGCATCTGGCCCCTCCTATGACCAAAAAAGAGGCACAATGCCTAGTTTGTCTCTGGATTTGGGCGACAACATATTCTTCATTTGGGTGTGCTACTCCAGTCCATTTATCAAGTGACCAGAAAAGCTGCTAATTTTGAGAGGGGACCTGAACAAGAGGAGGACAGGCTGCTGTGCAAGCTGCTCTGCCACTTGGGCCATATGATCCAGCAAATCTGATGGTGCTGGAAGTGTCAGTGGCAAATAGAGATACTATAGGAGAATCACAACGCAGACCCTTAGGATTTTGGAGCAAAGCCTTACCATCTGCTGCATACTCTCCTTTTGAGAAACAGCTTTTGGCCTGCTGCTGGGCCTTAGGATAGACTGCACACTTAACCATGGGCCACCAAGTTGCCATGAAACCTGAGTTGCCTATCATGAGCTGGGTGTTGTCTGACTCACCAAGCCATAAAGTTGGGCATGGATAGCAGCCCTCTATTGTTAAATGGAAATGTTATATATGAGATAGGGCCAGAGCAGGTCCTGAAGGTCCAACTAAGTTATGTAAGGAAGTGGCCCAAAAGCCCTTAGTCTCTACTCCTGCCACATTACCTTCTCTTTCCCAGACCAGAGCTATGGTCTCTTGGGGAGTTCCTTACAGTGAATTGACTGAGGAAGGGAAAACTTGGGCCTGGTTTACAGATGGTTCAGCACGATATGCAGGTACCATCTGAAAGTGGACAGCTGCAGCACTACAACCCCTTTCTGGGGTGTCCTTGAAGGACAGTGGTGAGGGGAAATCCTTCAAGTGGGCTGAACTTCGAGCAGTGCACATAGTTATTCATTTTGCTTGGAAGGAGAACTGGCCAGAGATGTGTTTGTGTACTGACTCATAGGCTGTTGCTAATGGTTTGGATGATGGTTAGGGACTTGGAAAGACCATAATTGGAAAATTGGTGACAAAGAGGTCTGGGGAAGGAGTATGTGGATAGGCCTTTCTGAGTGGGCTAAAAACATAAACATATTTGTGTCCTATGTGAATGTGCACCAGAGGTGATTCAGAAGAGGAAAGTGTTAATAATCAAGTGGATAAGATGACCTGTTCTGTATATACCAGTCAGCCTCTTTCCCCAGCAACTCCTGTCATTACTCATGGGTTCATGAACAAAGTGGTCATGGTGGTAGGGATGGAGGTTATGCATGGGCTCAGCAATATGGACTTCCACTCATCAAGGCTACTTGGCTATAGCCACTGCTGAGTGCCCAATCTGCCAGCAGCAGAGACCCACACTCAGCCCACAATATGGCACCATTACCTGAAGTGACCAGCCAGCTACATGGTGGCAGGTTGATTACATTGGACCACTCCCTTCACAGAAGGGGCAGCAATTTGTTCTAACTGAAATAGACACATACTCTGGATATGGGTTTTTCTTCCCTGCACTCAGTGCTTCTGCCAAAACTATCATGTGTGGGCTTACAGAATGCCTTATCCATCGTCATGGTATTCCACACAGCATTGCTTCTGATCAAGGAACACACTTCACAGCAAATGAAGTGCGGGAATGGGCACATGCTTATGGAATTCTGTGGTCTTACCATGTTCCCCATCATCCAGAAGTGGCTAGATTAATAGAATGGTGGAATGACCTTCTGAAAACTCAATTATGGTGCCAACTAGGTGGCAATACCTTGAAGGACTGGGATAATGTTCTCCAGGAAGGTATACATGCTCCGAATCAGCGTCAGCTGTATGGTGCTGTTTCTCCCATAGCCAGAATCCATGGGTCCAGGAACCAAGGAGTAGAAATGGGACTGGTACCACTCACTATTACCTCTAGTGATCCATTAGGAATATTTTTGCTTCCTGTGCCTGCAACCCTGCACTCTGCTGGTCTACAGGTTTTAGTTCCAAAAGTGGGGGGGGGGGGGTGCTTCCACCAGAAGAAACAAACAATGATTCAATTGAACTAGAATGTAATACTACCACCTGGTCACTTTGGGCTACTCATGCCCCTGGATCAACAAGCCAAAAATGGGATTATATTTTTTTCTGGGGTGGTTGCCCCTGACTATCAGGAGCAAATAGGACTGCAACTACACAATGGAGGTAAAGAAGAGTTTTCTTGGAATATAGGAGATCTCCTAGGGCTTCTTTAAAATCAATGGAAAACTGCAACAACTCAATCCAGGCAGGACTACCAATGGCTCTGAAACTTCAGGAATGAAGGTTTGGGTCGCCCCACCAGGGAAAGAACCACCATCAGCTGAAGTGCTTGCTGAGGATAAAGGGAACATGGAATGAATAGTTGAAGAAGGCAGTGATAAATATGAACTATGACCACATGATCAGTTACAGAAACGAGGACTGTAATGCTGTTTTGTTCATGTTGTACTATTTAAGTTGTAAGATATCAAGTTTAAGAATGAATATTACCCAAGGACTTGCACTTTATTCTGGAGAGATTTAATATGTTTCCAGTTATATGCAGGACAGTTGAGTATTGTTAGATGAAAGAAAAAATGTGTGTTTTATTTTTTTTATTTAGAAATAAGGTGATATATATAGCTGCCAAGTTGACACAGGGTGGTCTGTCATGGTCAGGTTCACGTGTCAACTTGGCCAAGTGGTGGTACGTGTTTGTCTGGTTGGGCAAGTGCTGGCCTGTCTGTTGCGATGAGGACATTTCATAGAATTAAATAATGATCATGTCAGTTGTTTCCACAGCTGATTCCATTTGTAATCAGCCAAGGGGAGTGTCTTCTGCAATGAGTGATGCTTAATCTAATCACTGGAAGCCTTTTAAGGAGGATTCAGAAGAGACAGGCTCTCTTCCTGCTTTGGTTGGTGAGCCTCTCCTGTGGAGTTCATCCAGACTCTCCATCAGAATCACTGGCTTCACAGCCTGCCCTGCAGATTTTAGACTCTGCATTCCCATGATTACATGAAACACTTTTATAAACTTTATATTTGCAAGAGTTTCCTGTTGATTCTATTTCTCTAGAAAACCCTAACTAATATAATTGCTATTTTAAATGGATTTTTTCTTGTTCTATGTTGTCTAGTTTGTTAGCATATAGTTACTCATAGTGTCCTCTTATTACCTCCTTTTTTTCTGTGGAGTCAGTGGTTATGCATCCTCTTCCATTTCTGGTTTTATTTATTTGCAACCTCTCTCTCTCTCTCTGTCAACTTAGTGAAAATTCCATCAATTTTAGTGATTTTCTCAAAGAACCAACTTCTGGTTTTGTTGATTTTCTTGATTATTTTCATGTTCTCAGTTTCATTTGTTTCTGTGCTAATCTTCATTCTTTCTTTCCTTTTGTTTGCTTTCAGGTTAGTTTGCTGTTCTTTTTCTAGTTTTTCCAAGTGCACAGTTAATTCCTCAATTTTTGTTCTTTTTTTTTTAATATACACATTTAAGGCAATAAATTTCCTTCTTAGGACTGCCTTTGCTTTAGCCCATAAGTTTTGATATATTTTGTTTTAATTTTCATTTGCCTTGAGATTTTTTCTGATTTCTCTTGTAATTTCTTCCTTGATCCACTGGTTGTTTAAAGAGTGTGTTGTTCAGCCTCCATATATTTGTGCATTTTCTGGCCATCTGCCTCTTACTGATTTCCAACTTTATTCCATTATGATCCAAGAAAGTGTTTTGTGTGATTTCAATCTTTTTAAGTTTATTGAGACTTGTTTTGTGACCCAGCATATGGTCTATTCTTGAGAATGATCCATGAGCACTTGAGAAAAATGTGTATCCTGCTGTTGTAGGATGTAGTGTTCTGTAAATGTCTGTAAAGTCTAGTTCATTTGTCTTATTATTCAGATTCACTGTTTCTTTATTGATCCTCTGTCTAGATGTTCTATCCATTGATGAGAGCAGGAAATTGAAGTCTCCAGTTATTTTGGTACTGTTTGCCTTACCTACTTTAGATTACTCTGTCTCAGTGCATAAATATTTATGATTGTTATGTGTTCTTGCTGAATTGTTCCTTTTATTAATACATAGTGTCCTTCTTTGCGTCTTTTAATTGTTTTACATTTGAAGTCCAATTTGTCAGATATTAGTATAGCTTCTCCTGCTCTTTTCTGAATATCGTTTGCATGAAATATCTTTTCCCAACCTTTCACTTTCAACCTATTTTTGCTGTTGGGTCTAAAATGAGTCTCTTATAGACAGCATATAGATTGATTCTGTTTTTTAATCCATTCTGTGTGTCCTTTGATTGGGGAGTTTAATCCATTAACACTTAATGTTAGTACTGTAATGGCAGTACTTTCTTCTACCATTTTGTCTTTTGGATTTTATATGTTATATCTAATTTTTTTCTCTTTTTACATTTACTAATATTCTTCATTCAACACTTTTCTCCAGACCTCTGTTTCCTACCTTTTCCTATCTGCCTGTAGTGTACACTTTAATATTTCTTGCTGGGTTTGTCTCTTAGTCACAAATTCTCTCAGTTATTATTTTGTCTGAAAATATTTTAATCTTTTCTTCATTTTTGAAGGATAATTTTTTTTGGATAAAGAATTCTTTGTTGGCAGATTTTCTCCTTCAGAATCTTAAATATATCATACTACTGCTTTCTTCCCTCCCTGGTTTCTGCTGAGAAATCCACACAGTCTTTTTGGTTCCCTTGTGATGGATTGCTTTTCTCTTGCTGCTTTCAAAATTGTTTGCCTTTGATATTTGACAGTCAGGTTAGTAAGTGCCTTGCAGTATGTCTATTTGGTCTATTCTGTTTGGGGTGCGCTGCACATCTTGCATCTGTAATTTTATGTCTTTCATAAGTGATGGAAATGATTATTTCCTGCATTTGTCTTTCTCTTCCTTTTCCATTCTCTTCTTCTTCTGGGACACCCACAGCATGTATATTCATGCGCTACATATTGTCATTCAGTTCCCTGAGACCATGCTTATATTTTTCCTTTCTTTTCCCTATATTTTCTTTTGTGTGTCATATTTCAGATGTCCAGTCCTCTAGTTCGCTAATCCTTTCCTCTGCTTCTTCAAATCTATTATTGCAGGTTTCCATGTTTTGTCTCTTCTATCGTACCTTTCATTCCCATAAGTTCTGTGATTTGTTTTTCAGACTTTCAAGTTCTTCTTTTTGTTCGCCCCATGTCTTCTTTATATTCTCCCTCTTGTTGTTGATTTGATTTTTGATGACATTTTCCATGTCTGTTCAAACATCCTGAATTAGTTGTTTCAACTCCTGTATCTCATTTAAAGTGTTGGTTTGTTCCTTTGACTAGGCCATATATTCTATTTTCTTTGTATGACTCATTACTTTTGGCTGGCATCTAGGTATTTGATTTCCTTAATTAGTTTTTCCTGGAGGCTGTTTTCACTCTTTTACCTAGGATTTTCTTGCAGGGTGGCTTTGTTCTCTATCTGTTCTTTGAAATTCAGTTCAATTTATTCTAGACATCTAGCATAGGTTCTGTTTGATCAGAATTTTTTAATTCTTGTGTTTCTCTTTCTTATCCTGCCTATATGGAGTCCATTTCTTTTTCGTTTTGAGGTGGGTCTCCTCAGATATTATAGATCTTAGATTTTCCCAGACCAGACAGGCCCATATCTCAGAAGGAAAGAGTAGTCAGTATCAGTTTTCCCCGAGGGTAAGACCCAGTAGGTTGTAAGACTTTCCTATGAAGTGTCTAGGCTCTGTGCTTTCCTTTTTTTATCCTGCCCACATGTGGTGCTTATCTGTCTGTGGTTTCCCACAAGCTTAAAGTGAGGTGGTGCCTTAATTTCAACAGACTCTCTCTTTCCCAGGGGCAACAGAGGTGAGTTTGTAGCTTGGCTTTAATTGCTTCAGTTTTCCAGTCCATGGGACCTGAATTCCTTGAAGGAGGATTCCACTTGAGCTGGGCCCCACCTTTCTCTTGGGAAAGAAAGATAAACCCCTTAGGGGATCTTTTCATCTGACTGGTTACTTTGTTTCTCAAATAAGCTTAATTCTGGCCCAGCATGGGGCAGTCCTCTTGAGCCTGAGAGTTCTTCCAAGTGCTATTTAATGAGCTGTTAAGGATTAGGACAAAAAGCAAGCAAAAACAAAAACAAAACCTGTTCAGAACTGGACCCTTGCTCCTCGGGTTTGTCAATCAAGAGCTTAAGATGGTACCTGGTCTATGTATCTCCATGTTCTATGCACCCCCTTTTCTTGGGGTCCTGTTCCTTTCTTGTGTTTGTGCTGTCCAACTCAAAAAGCCTTCTGCCCCCCACCCCAGCCCCGCTTTCTTTTTGCTAGGGCAAAAACTCCTAGTATCTTTAGTGCTTATTCCAGGTTTACCTGTGCTGGGGGCCTATTTTCAATAGTCAGAATTTGTTAATAAATTCCAAAATTGGAGCTTGGTTGAGCTAAGCCCTTGCTGCTAGTAAAGTCTCTTTCCTTTCCACTCAGGAAACTAGCCTGCTGTACCTGTGGGGGAGGGGCACTGGCTTCCACAGCTTGGGGGACTTATAGTTCTATGTGGAGTCTCAGCTGGTGCAGCTTGTCCAGACAGGCTTATGCTGTTATTTGTTGGGTCATTGATGTTCCCCCAGAAGTTGTTCTGTACCATTCCTGGCTATTTACTACTTGCTCTGGAGGATGAACTACATTCCACACCTCACTGTGCTGCCATCTTGCCTTCCCTTGCAGGTATGGTTTTGATGTTGAAGATTCAAATATGGGGTGGGATTAGAAACAGCTAACAGATTTTCCAAAGCTATTTATTTGAAAGTAGGCAACAGTTGGTTCTGCTGGAACTAGATTACACATAATCCAGATTGCAACAATAGAAATAATCATCACATTAATAAAGTGGGATTTATCCTGACTGCAGAAGAAGCAAATTCTTTTTGCTTCTTAAAAGAAGCCTTTTTAAATGATTCTGGGTCCTGAATCTGGGACTAGGGAGAAGTGAGATCTGTGCTCAAAAGGAGGGGGGGATGAACTATTGCCCTAAGGCCAAATCTAGCCTTCTGCCTCTTTTTGTACAGTCTGCAAGCTAAGAATGTTTTTCACATTTTTAAATGGATGACAAAATTAAAAGGTAATATTTTATTACAGATAAAATTTATAGGGAATTCAAATTTTAGTGTCTATAAAGTTTTTTTTGGAATACTGCCACACTTATTTGGTTATATATTTTCTGTGGCTGCTTTTGTACTACAACGGTGGTGTTGAATAATTGTAACAGAGACCATATGTGGTGCTTTAATCACTTTGCACTGCTACTTGGCACACTACACATTGCAGTGATGCAGTTGTAACTCAACAGTGTTTTGAATGCCACACATATCATTGTATCACGATATTTTATCTTATTTTTTATTAGAAATTCATACCCATCATGTCAGAAGAAAAAGGTACACTTCAAATGTCATGCTTTTAAGGCTCAATGGAGTATAGATTATTTTGTTTTTGAACTAGATGGCAAAGCATTTTATTTGTTGTGCAATGACACCATAGCTATGCTAAAAGAATACAATATACATCACCATCACTAAACTAAGTACTCATAATATTTCCAGCTTACAAGTGAGTTGAGAGCAACAGTCAAGCAATATAGAAAATTGAAGATGGACCATCTCATGATAGCATGATTTCCACACAAAAATAAAAAATGAAAATGAGGCTGAAACTACATTAAGTTTTTGAGTGACTCATTTGTTAGCCAAGTAAGGAAAGCTACTTACTAATAGTTTCTTAATTAAATTGTGTTTGATTGCAGTAACTGAAGGAATGTGCCTTAGAAAATGAACTTATTTAAGACTTTGGAGAGAACAGTTGCTGAAATTGTTGAAGACATTTAGTACAAAATTTATAGTCAATTAAAAAGCACAGCAAACGATATCAAGTTGTTTTTCTTGTCTTTTCATGACTTAATAGATGCTACTGCTACTGCTCAGTTATTTATTCAAGGAGTCAATGCTGAGTTTGAAACACTAAAATAATTAACCTTTATTATTAGCCTACTTGGATAGGGAGATATTTTCAAGGCAGTTGAGAAAACACTGATCAGTAAACCTGAAGTAGAATTTGCTAAGATGTATTACAACTGATGGTGATACAAATATGTTTGAAGCTGAGAAAAGCTTCGTTGGACAAGTGTAAAAATATTGTGAAATTATAAGATGGTTAAGAGCCTATAGTTATTCATGCTATTTATGAGAAAGTGCTTTGCAGGAAATATTGGAATCTACCATGCATTACTAACTAGTAATGTCAATAGTGAACTTCATTTGTTCTTTTAGGCCTAACCAGCATCATTTCTTTAAATTTCTGTCAGAAATAGAAGCTGAATATCCTATCTTGCCATACCACAAGGCACATCAGGGTTAAAATTTTATTGTAATATTTTTGAGCTCAGGGGTGATATTGAAATTTTTCTGAAGTAGAAGAACCAGCCTTATCTATTACAGAACACTGAATGGCTCCAATACACATTAAAAGAATTAAACACAATGATCAAGTGGGTTTTATCTCAGGTATGCAAGCGTGGTTCAATTCAAGAAAATCAATTAATGTAATTCAATGTATTAACAAATCAAAGTGCAAAAACCACATAATTGTCTAATTGATGCAGAAAAGAGATTTAGCAAAATCCAGCAATCTTTTTTGATAAAAACACTTCAGAAGATAGGAATAGAAGGAAATGTCCTCAACATGATAAAGGGAATATATGAAAAACTTATAGTTAACATCATACTCAATGGTGAAAGACTGAAAGCTTTCCCTCTAAAATCTGGAAAAAGACAATACCCACTATCACCACTGTTACTCAGCATTATGCTAGAAGTTCTAGCTAGGGCAATTAGGCAAGAAAAAGAAAGAAAATTCATCCACACTGGACAGGAAGAAGTAAAACTTTCAACTATTTGCAGATAACATGATCCTATATACAGGAAACCCCCAAAAATCTACAACAAAGCTACAAGATCTAATAAATGAGTTCAGCAAAATGGTAGGATACAAGATCAACACACAAAAATCAGCACTGTTTCTGTATTCCAGTAATACACAATAGCAACTAAAAGAATCAAATATCTAGGAACAAACTTAACCAAGGATGAAAAGGACTTGCATGTAACAAAAAAAAAAACACAAAACATTGCTAAAAGAAATCAAAGAAGACATAAATAAATGGAAAGATATTCTTGTGTTCTTAGGTTGGAAGGCTAAATATCATCAAGATGTCAATTTTTTTCCAAACTAATTTACAGATTCAATGCAATTGCAATCAAAATTTAAAAGGCCTACTTGGTAGAAATGGAAAAGCAAATTATTAAATTTATTTGGAAGGGTAAGGGGCCCCAAACAGTCAAAAACAAAGTTGGAGAACTCACACTTCCAGATTTTAAAGTATATTACAAAGCCACAGTGATCAAAAGAGCATGGTATAGATGTACTGACCAATGGAACAAAATTGACAGTTCAGAAATAGACCCTCACATCTATGGCCAATTGATATTTGACAAGGCTGCAAATACCACTCAAATGGGAAAAAACAGTCTCTTCAATAAATGGTGCTGGGAGAACTGGATATCCATAAGTAAATGAATTTAAGAAGACCCCTATTCCACACCTTACAGGAAAATTAACTTTAAATGGATCAAAGACCTAATAAAAGAACCAGGACCATAAAATTCATAGGAGAAAATGTGGGGAAGCATGTTCAAGATCTTGTGATAGGCAATGGTTTCCTAGACTTTACACCCAAAGCACAAGCAATGAAAGAAAAAATACATAAATGGGACCTCCTTAAAACTGACTTTCGTAATAGGGGAGAAAAAAAAAAGAGAAAATGGCTTTTCACACAGATAGACACTGTGAATACTGGTATCAATCCACAAGCATATTATTTTAGTTGAGCATATACATGACTTGGAAAGCATTTATGGGATTCTATTAGAACCTTCTCTTGAGAAATCTTTTTAGTATGTCATTGCATTAATCACTTCCAATTAAAGGTTAGGTGGAAATGCCTCAATTGCACATTAAAGTGGATTTTTAAATATGGAAATCTCCTTTACACTGGCATGGAGGTCTAAAAAATGCTGCTGGAACTGTAATTTGAGTTTGGAAAATATCCACTGCAAATTTATGTGGAAGTAGATACCTCCTAGCCTAACGTGTGAAAACATGGGAAGTGTCTGACATTACTTGTGATTCACACAATGTTAGCTGTCATCAAAATTACATTACCATAGTATAAGATTTGCATATAAGCACCTCTTTGCCTCATAATTTTAGGTTGAATTCCTTAAGAAATATTATGAAGCCTGCCTCAAAAGCTAATTTACAAAGCCATTCAGTGTTCTGTAATAGATAAGGCTGGTTCTTCTACTTCAGAAAAATTTCAATATCACCCCTGAGCTCAAAAATATTACAATAAAATTTTAACCCTGATGTGCCTTGTGGTATGGCAAGATAGGATATTCAGCTTCTATTTCTGACAGAAATTTAAAGAAATGATGCTGGTTAGGCCTAAAAGAACAAATGAAGTTCACTATTGACATTACTAGTTAGTAATGCATGGTAGATTCCAATATTTCCTGCAAAGCACTTTCTCATAAATAGCATGAATAACTATAAGCTCTTAACCATCTTATAATTTCACAATATTTTTACACTTGTCCAACGAAGCTTTTCTCAGCTTCAAACATATTTGTATCACCATCAGTTGTAATACATCTTAGCAAATTCTACTTCAGGTTTACTGATCAGTGTTTTCTCAACTGCCTTGAAAATATCTCCCTATCCAAGTAGGCTAATAATAAAGGTTAATTATTTTAGTGTTTCAAACTCAGCATTGACTCCTTGAATAAATAACTGAGCAGTAGCAGTAGCATCTATTAAGTCATGAAAAGACAAGAAAAACAACTTGATATCGTTGCTTGTTTTTAATTGACTATAAATTTTGTACTAAATGTCTTCAACAATTTCAGCAACTATTCTCTCCAAAGTCTTAAATAAGTTCATTTTCTAAGGCAAAAATAAAATAATATTTTTTAAATTAATTTTTAATTTTTTTTAAAAATACCAAAAAACACCAAATGCAAACATTCGTAACTTTTGATCATTCCGTTCTACATATGTAATCAGTAATTCACAATATCATCACAAAGCTGCATATTCATCATCATGATCATTTCTTGGAATATTTGCATCTATTCAGAAAAAGAAATAAAAAGGAAGCAGAAAAAAATTCATACATACCATACCCCCACCCCTCCCCCTCACCGATCACCAGCATTTCACTCTAAATTTTTTTAACATTTGTTCCCTCTAATATTCATCTTTATTCCATATGTTTTACTCATCTGTTGATAAGGTAGATAAAAGGAGCATCAGCCACAAGGTTTTCACAATCACACAGTCACATTGTGAAAGCTATATCATTATGCAATCATTTTCAAGGTACATGGCTACTGGAACACAGCTCCACATTTTCAGGCAGTTCCCTCCAACCTCTCCACTACATCTTAACTAACAAGGTGATATCTATTTAATGCGTAAGGATAACCTCCAGGATAACCTCTCAACTCTGTTTGGAATCTCTCCGCCATTGACACTTTATTTTGTCTCATTTCAGTCTTCCCCCTTTTGGTCAAGAAGGTTTTCTCAATCCCCTGATGCTGAGTTTCAGCTCATTCTAGGGTTCATCTCAATCCCCTGATACTGAGTCTCAGCTCATTCTAGGATTTCTGTCCCACGTTGGCAGGAAGGTCCACACCCCTGGTAGTCATTTCCCATGTAAACAGGGGGAGGGGGGTGGGTTTGCTTGTTGTGTTGGCTGGAGAGAGAGGCTACATTTGAGCAACAAAAGAGGCTCTCTTGGGGGTGACTGTAAGGACTGATTTTAAATAGGTTTGACCTATCCTTTGTGGGGTTAAGTTTCATATGAACAAACCCCAAGATTGGGGGCTTAGCCTATAGCTCTGATTGTCTACACTGCTTGTGAGAATATCAAGAATTCAACTTGGGGATGTTGAATTTTCTCCCTTTCTCATTATTCCCCAAAGGGGACTTTGCAAACTTTTTTATTCATTGTTCAAATCACTCTGGGATTTATTGGGGCATCACTCTGGACAAACCAACAAAATCTCATGTCCTACTCAAGGTTCCATGTACTTATATGGTGTTCAATTAAGCTATGTACATAAATTATATTAGGAAATGCACTAATCAAAATATAAATTTTGTACCAAATAAACATTTTTTGCTTTAGTCTCTGAAAAGACATTTTCAAAGATGAAATATATCAACTCTAAGTCAGATCAGCATTAATAGATGAACATTTATAATTGATTTTGTTGATGAAGAACACTAATTTGGATCCCAATTAGGCAAAATATAATCCCATCAAAATACCTACATTTTCTTTTTTAAACTTTTTTTATTGTATGATATAACATATATACAAAGCAAAGAAAGAAAAAAGCAATAATTTTCAAAGCACTCTTTAACACATAGTTACAGGACAGATCCCAGAGTTTGTCATGGACTACCATACCATCATCTCAGGTTTTTCCTCCTAGTTGCTCCAGAATATAGGAGGCTAGAAGGAATAAATACTTTTTTTATCTTTGCAATCCACTTTTTTTTTCTTTTCTGTGAAAAATAGCGTATATACGAAAAAGCAATAAATTTCAAAGCACAGCACAACATTTAGTTGTAGAACAGATTTCAGAGTTTGGTATGGCTTACAATTCCACAATTTTAGGTTTTTACTTCTAGCTGCTCTAAGATACTAAAGATTAAAATAAATATTAATTTAATGATTCAGCAATCATATTTACTTGTTAAGCCCTACCTTCTCGGTACAACTCCACTATCACCTTTAATCTTTCTCTTCCCCTCTTTCAGGGTATTTGTGTTATGGCCATTCTAACTTTTTCATGTTGGAAGGGCTGTCAAGAATATGGGGTGGGGAGATGAAACTAGCTGATGTTCTGGAGAGGCTAGTTCCTATAGGTTTCAGGATTTATCTGGTCTAGGGACCCATCTGGCGGTTGTAGGTTTCTGGAAAGTTACCCTAGTGCATGGAACCTTTGTAGAATCTTATATATTGCCCTAGGTGTTCTTTAGGATTGGTGGGAATGGTTTTGGTAAGTTATTACAGTTTCTCTTTAGTAGACTTTTATTACCAAAAAATGCACACAATTATTATTTTATTTTGAATTTTATTAGTACAAATTTTGTGCAGATGTATTTTCTTTCTTGGTATGTAAGTACCTATATAATATTTCTAATTTTAATTCTTGGACTGCAAAACCTAAAATATTTACCATCTGAACCTTTAAGGAAATTTTTGCCAACCCCTGCTGTAGAGGAATATTGTTGAAATGTAGAATTGAGAAGTAACCTCTCAGTATGTGGCAGAAACAAACATTGAACACCTGTACTATGTGAGAACCCAAATCAAAGGACTGATTTTTCTACGTATTTTAAGTACTTATTGATAGATCCTTTGTACCAGAGACCTCTGAACATGAAAAGCAACACTAATAACTATGTAGTTTAGTAAGCAATCATTTAACAAATCAAATTTAAAAACCCAACTTTTCTTGAGCATTTTAACAATGATTACAAATGTGATTACATTCCCTTAAGGAATTTAAACAGCAACTTCAAACTAGTAGAACTGATTGTTATGACCGCTTTACATAGCAGATAAAACACAGAAATACAGATATTTAAAAAATATTTCTAGGGCAGGCCATGGTGGCTCAGTGACAGAGTTCTTGCCTGCCATGCCAGAGACCTGGGTTCGATTCCTGGTGCCTGCCCATGCACACACACACAAAAATATATTTCTGTAGTTTTGCTTAAACCTAAAACATTAACACCATAATTTTAATCTGTTTATTATTTCTATATTAGATGAACGACTGAATTATAGAGTTAATTATTGTTTGAGATGTTGTGTCTTCTTGTAGAATCAATAGGAGAATCCCTTTTTTACAATGAAGTTTTGCCTGTTACATCATGGGACTTTTAGGTACTTATCTTTCATACAGAGTTCAATTTTTAAAACTTGGTTTTTATCACACAAATAATTTGATTTTTAAATTTCCAATGGCCAGTGGTATCTGAGCCATGGTGCTATTATTATATTTTATTTACCTGGAGTGTTGGCATTATTAAAAACATTCCTCAAAAATTTTATTATAATTAGTACAAGTGTCTAGAAGTTTTTTCTTCTAAGAGATTAAGAATGACTCTGTAATCATCTCTTCTCTTTAGAACATTTGGCTAACTTCATCATTTTGGAACACACAGCTGAACCCTTCTTTAACTTGGTGTCTACAGGTGTTAATAAACTGAGGCAAAGAGAATAGGTGAGCTGGATTTGTTTTGGCTTTGCCAGCAACTTAGTGTGTCACTTTTGGGAAAAGTGCTCAGCCTCTAGAAGCTGCAACATCCTTTGATGCAATGCATCAGTGAGTTTTACTGTAGTTTGTTTGACGATTTGCTTGTCTGTCATTTAAATGAATGCTAAGCATAGCTCACAGATAATGCTGGTCACAGAGTGCTTTTGTGATTTTACACTTCTAAGAAAGACCAGGAAGACACAAAACTGCATAAAACTTGCTTTGAAGATTTATATGGTAGTATAGGCTGATAAGACCAAAGAAGATGTTACTGGACAAAGACTGGATTCTTTTGCTCATGCTCAATAACCAATTCCTGAGACACCAGGGTTTCAAAGAGAGAAAGAGTTTATTACTAGGCACGTAGTAGGAGAGCAGATAGCTTAGTGACCCAAAATCTGTTTCCCCAAACTGCAGTAATTCAAGTAGTTTTATTAGAGAAAAAATGGCCAGGGTTTAGGATAATGAGCACAGTGTCCCCAGATGATATAATTAGAGGTGATCTGATTACTGCGTATGAACAGATTGATTACATGCTTAATCACAGAATGTATGAAAGAAAATGGCAGAATGAGATATAGGTGACTTGTAGGTTAAAGTCTAAGCTACTGCACATGTCCAGCAGGCCCACTTTGGTTAGATCGAGTCTGGGTCATCAAGATAGCTATAGATTTGGGGTGGGTTATTTCTAAGCTGACTCAAGACCCTTCATTAATAAAAATTAGGGGCTGTCTTTAGTGATTATAGGATTCTGAAGTTGAAAAACTGAATACAAATGAAGGTTAATCATGAGGTTTTTATAATCACAGGGATAGACGATAAGGGCTATGCAGTCATTATCAGAGATCAAGGCAGCTGGAATACAATTTAGAGATTTCAGGAACTTCCCTGTCTACTCCAATATACCAGAAAGCAAAAAGGAATATATGTAATGATTCAATAATCAAAATCATCCTGTAAATCCTGATTTCTTGTTATAAAGAGGTCATACTATAGTTCATTGAGTTTAAGAGAGCCATTTTCAGAGATGTTATAATGTGGAACAATATGCTTTAATGTGAAAAAATGTGGAAAGTCCCCAAATCAGCTTCCCATCCCTTAAACAGTGATTAGCCTGCAGGCTTGTTGGTGCTTAGACTGCCTGATCAAAACTGTCTACATTTTTACTGTAGCATCTCTTCCAGAGTGCTTGTACACTAGCCAGAAATATGGAATAAAATGCAACTGACTAAGTTTGCCTATCTAGTCAAACTGGCTTGGGGCCAGCCTGAAGTCTCAGCTCAAAATTACAATTTCAGTGAAGTTGTCCATTCTGACCTCAGGTTCAGTCACTCTTCTGTCTCATCACAGGACTTTGTACATTCTTCAGGCATAACACTCAGCACATTTTGTTGTAAATATGTGTTTTTTTTTTTTTTTTTCTGTTTCTCCTCTTTAATATCCCCAAGTAGTGGCACAGAATCTGGAATATAGTAGGCATTCCACACATGATTATTGAAGGACTATAGATAGGAAGATAGAAAGGAAAGAAGGATAAATGACTGTTGTTGGACTGTGGTAGCAGTTTTAGATTACTTTAGATCAAGGCCACCACTTATCACCAGGAAAGATGTTGCAGAATGGATTTTATGTGGAAATTATACTTTTGGTAACAAGATTATTCCAAAAACCATATGGGAAAATTAGTTGCATTATTTGGAGGTAGGACTGCTAAAGGGTGCTTTGTAACAAAATAAAAATCTGTGTTGTTGGACCATTACTGCACCTATCTGTTCCTGTTACTTAACCTGCAAAATAATCATAGTACCTATCTGATATGATTGCTTTAAGAATTAAATCACAAAATTTAAAAGTATGCAAAGCACTTAGCCTGGCAGATAGTAAGAGAAGGTAATGAAATTTAGCTTTTATTATAATCTGTATGCATCATCAGGGGGCAGGAAATCAGTTTACTTCAAGGCAAAATTGAAAACTAACCAAATTACCATGAACCGCATTGAATAAGGGACCAAAGGAGATGTTTTATTAATCTCTCATTTGACCACCGCAACCCTTCTCTCTTGCTCTCTCTCTTTCTTTCACCAAGATAGTAATTTAAGAACCAATTTTCTTATTCATTTCCTTAACATTCAGCACTATCTAAATACTTCCTTTGTTAAGAATTACCATTCTTCTCTTAAAGACTTCCCAATTTGCTAGATCTTTTCTTATCTTTCAGTCAATTATTTGGACCTTTTTGCCAATGGTCAACTCAGCTTTTAAAATGCATGATGATATAAAACACAGTCTTATTTACCTATTCTTCTTCTTCCCTTTGGGATTCCAATATTCACTCCACCACCATTACCTTTTTCATCTTGCCTCCCTCTTACTCTGTAGGCCATGGTGGCCTGCATTCCTTACAAGGTGGCCTCCATGCTGATGGTTACTTGCTTATGATTTTCCAGGTATTTGAGTTCCCTCATATCCAGCGAACTGTTATAGGAGTAATGTCAATGACTGTCTCAGTGATGAAGAAGAGGCCTTTGGCACCAGCCTGAACAGTCAGAGATCACAGATGACCCTGGGAAGCTTGAAAATAAAAAGCATTGGCCTCTAGGCACTTCAATACCTATGAGCAAGGCTATTTGTATGGGTATAACCAGTTTGTACACATTCTGCTGTTAAGCATCTATGCTGTATTTTTTTTTTAATTGTTGCAAAACCTACTTAATTGAATTGTAGACAGAATCCAGAGGTTGGCTGTATATTCAATAAAATAAGTTAACAATTCCTTGAGGTATTAGCCTATAGCCTATATTTTCAAATGATTTTTGGCATAAATTTGAATTTATGTCTTCAGTATGAAATCATTTTCATACACTATTGTTAATATAAGATCACTATACAGTCCTTTGAGCCAAAGCTAAAATTTGATCTAGTGATCAAAGAGACTGAAGCTTTCCTCCTAGGAAAAAACAGAAATCCAAATAACAAACTGGTTTGCTGATATTTAGCCTGTAGTCAGGCTAATGGAATTAAAATCGGATGCCCTTAAATGGTTCAGACCTTTCAGGATTTTCATGAAGTCAAGTGTAACAACTAGCTGGAGGTGAAATGAGCTTTCAAATAATTCAAATAATTGAATTTCAAATAATTTCACTGAGTTTCAAATAATTCATTAATTCCAGAAAGTATTTATTGACAATTTTCTAAATTTCAGACACTGAGGAAGCAATAGTGACTAAACCTTGACAAAACTTTCAGAGTTTAGTCTGAAAAGTTTAGTTGTACCCTCGTGATCTGGTGAATCAATGTACAGGCAACTTTATGTGACATTTTTTGTTAATAAATAAAACAGTTTTTTAATTCTTGGACAATTTTTATAGTCTTAGAATTTACAACAGGAAGAGAGATTAGAGTTTTAGCTGTATGAGAACCAAACCCTCCTTATTTCTCATGATAAAACAGGCTCAGAGAGATTAGGTGACGTTTCCAAAGAAAAACTGTAGTTGTTGGCTAGGTTTGGACAGAGTCCATGTTTTCTGACATCTTATCTTTTCCCACATATACAAAATAAATAAAGGAAAACAATCTCCTATCTGCCTAAGATAGGAAAATTGGTCTGGAGCATGCCTTGGGATGTAGCTCAACCTGGAGGTAGAGTATTCTGGGAATCCAGAGACAATTTCTAAAAATGGACATTATGGACTTGCATGTTCTCCAGATCCAGACAAATTTGTAGGAAAATTTACTCTCACAGTCAGGATAAGGAACCAATCAACAGGATGTGAAGGAAGTCCCTCCACTACATGCTCAGCCATGGAGATTGCTTTTGCTTCTGAACTTTTTCATCAAAGCATTGGAAGGAGTGGCCCTGAGAGGAGCAAGGCTGGAGAGGGGCCAGCACTCATGTCCCTATATTGAGTCTGCCATCAGCCACGGTACTGCCTTTGCTCTGCATTTGCAGGAGTTTGTGTCCCTGAGAGGAACAAAAATATCTTTCTGCTTTTCCTTGCATGTGGACTTGGTGAGAGCTTTTTAGGTGATCATCTTTCCCTTGCATCTTTCATACCCTTCAGGATCCGAGTTGTACATATTGCCAGTATAGACAGAATGCAAATTTCCTTTTCATCCACCCTTGAGGATGCTCTGTTATATGACCGTGAGTCTGGTAAACTAGGAATAATGTTATCTTCTTTAGCTGCCTATGGGATAATCCTGAGGAAGAGATTAGAGAATGAGGGGATAGAATCCTATATTGGCATAATCGTAAGTATGGTGTGATTAAAGTGTAAGCTGTGGAGCCAGACTGCTTATGTCCAAATCCTAGCTTTGCTATTGACTAGCTGAGTAACCTTAGGCAAATTATACATTTTCTCTGTGACTCAGTTTTCTAATATGTATGATGAGGATAATAATAATATTTGCATCATAGGGTCAATGTGAGGAATAATTAAGATAAATGAGATAAAGTGCTTTGTAGAATTCCTGACACAGAAAAAGCTCAAGAAATGTTAGTTATTATTAACATTGTATGCAGACCTTTTTAAAACCTGGAAAATGCACACATATCTTTATATACACATATATACAAACATGCACACATGCCTGCACATGTGGCTTTAGTCTTTTCAAATTCTAAAGCATGCCTTTCTCAATAGGGACAGTATCACTCCCAAGGGAGCAAAAATCTTACTTTTTTAATGTATAAAGCACAGATACATATATAGCACATAAACATATATTCAGTATATCCATGGTATTAAAATTCCATGGGATGGTGGTTGTAAAGAGAAAGTCTAAGGAGGCACTTAGAAGGGAAGTAGTGAAAGAAGTTCAAGAAACACTATGCTAAAGTGATGTCAGGTATGATTTTCTGTTCATATGACAGGGGGCAGCATGGATTAGGGTGGTTAATGGTGGTGGTAAAATAGTTACCACCTACAAAACACAGCTGACCAAGTGATCTATTTCCTAAAAATATATTACACTGGATAAAGAACATGGTGGAATGAAATGCTTTTCCTTTCTCTTCTTTTCCATGCATGATGAACTTCAGAACCTGTATGTTGATGTGTTTTTTTCTATACCTGAGGACTTTGCTCCCAGGTCATTTAATATCTGTACTATTTCTGAAAATAAATCCCACCATGAAGGTAGTCACAAAGACATCATGAGTATCATGTTTCAAGGGCAGCAGTCAGCCTGGGTTCAGAAGAAACTGGCTCATAAATGTTGTATACATTGGACAATGGATTCAAGAGCATATATTATGTACCTACTAATGATAAAAAGACTTGCTGAAACTAAATTACTTTTTATTTTACTTTTTAAAGGGTTTTCATAGGTAACTATTGAATTGGCAGCAAGCTTATGATAGACTTACTGGAAAAGTTGCAGTAATTTATCTCTGAAAGATCATACATTCATCCATTCTTCCTGTGGGGAAAAGTTTGCTAGAAATAATATAACTATGCCTTTTCAACATAATGCAGTGGTTTTCACACTTTTCCTAAAAAATAGCTACTTTTGATCTCTCCAAATATTTACATCATCACTGGGGGCCAACTGATAAAGTAGGCTGCAGAGGGGTTAGGTATGGATACTGACAGTGCAATGGATGATCAGAAGAATTGTGATGGTTCATTATTACATGATTCCCTTTGGAACCCAGCTATACATTAATAGCACATGTGGTGAAGATTTTCTTTTCATTATTACCTTCTGCACCAGAGACCAGACAAAAATAAGCCAGCATAAGAGAAATTGCTGAGTGCCAATCAACTGCAGAATACTATTGAGCAGTATGTCTGGTCCAAAGAGAGCCCTCAGTAAATGTGTGTTGAATGAATGAATGAATGAATTAATTAAATATACCAATTTGTGAAGAAGAGTTAAATAATTTTTTCATCTTGTTGTTAAGGGATCCAGTACAACACATCCCTCTTCATTCTCCATGTTCTGAACCAAACAACAAAAGAGACAGAAAGAATAAACATATAGAGATCTATGAAATCATTTTTATTCCCAGTAAAGCAGATATTAGAGAATGTAACTAATATCTGTGGATAGGTGGATTGCTTAACATTGATCCCCAGAATTGGATAGGCCTCCCCAGGTTTAGGCAGACCCTTGTACATCTATAGCAAAAGGGTCCTTGAAAGTTTGCTGGCTCCCAAACAAAAGGAGGGAGGAGCATATTTAGTTTATTCTTTCTGCATTTACTCTACCTTTGTGGTGAGGAATGAGTAAAAGGACAGAGAGAGGCAGACAAAAATGGAGTCTTTTCTCAAAGAAAAGAAACTCCATGAGTAGTGAAGTAGCATTCCTTCATTTTAAGAACAATAAAAATCATTCTTCATTTTAGGCAAATCTAATACGTGGTTATCTGTATTCATAAAACAGGTTAAGAGGAATTATTCACTGTATTAAATGGTTACTTGATGTAAAAAATTCATGTCAGGGGTCCTTAATTAGATGAAATAATGGGTTTGAGATGTGCATGAGACAAGTCTAAAAGGGTTTGAACAAGGATAAATGGTGGGTTTTAGATTTTTAAAATTTCTTAGTAGTAGGTTATTTTCTGAAACTGGGTGAGAAAGTTAAAACAATCTGATTGGGCACTCCTGGAGCAAGTCCAAGAAAAGACAGATATTTCTCTTGGCTGTGGTTCTTCTACAAGGATATCCAACGAGATCTCCAGGGTAGAACATAGCATGAAATCTGTGGTTCTGGGAAGCAAGTAATGTACTTTAGTTCCCATCACAATTCTTCTGATCACCCATTGCACTGTCAGTATCCATACCCAACCCTCTGCAGCCTACTTTATCAGTAGGCCCCCAGTGATGATGTAAATATTTGGAGAGATCAAAAGTAGCTATTTTTTAGGAAAAGTGTGAGAACCACTGCATTATGTTGAAAAGGCATAGTTACATTATTTCTAGCAAACTTTTCCCCACAGAAAGAATGGATGAATGTATGACCGTTCAGAGATATAAATTACTGCAATCTTTCCAGTAAGTCTATCGTAACATGATACTGTATTTACTCTACCTTTGTGCTGAGGAATGAGGAAAAAGGACAGAGAGAGGCAGGCAAAAATGGAGTCTTTTCTCAAAGAAAAGAAACTGCATAATGTGAACTCACATTCACGTTTAATCTGAGGTTCTTCCAGACTCATCAATAGGACCTAAGTCTGAATGTGAGTTAGGTCCTGCTCAGTGATGTTTAGTTCCCAATATAACACCTTGCTTTCTTTTTTTTTTTCCTGAGGGAGACTGGAAAATTCCATTACTTGCTTCCCAGAACCTCAAAACTTGCCTGGAGGTCCCTGGGATGAGGTTTTTGGAAAGCTATGTGAGAAAGAGATAAAGTAGAACATTAACTGTAGGCTTTGTTGAGGTTTTTGTAGACTTTGTTATTGACTTTTCAATAATACACAACTTTATCCTGCTGGCAATAAACCAAACATTTTATTATGTTGGCCTGATGCATTCATAATCTTCCTTGGTTCAGAATGCAGAGCAGCTGATGCTGAAAAGAAGCAAACTATAATGTCCAGGCCAAATGGAATAATGTACCATGTTAACTGTAGTGAGGAAAGCACTAGTCTTATCGATTGTGAGCTAGTGCATTTAATACACATCCACAGAAGCCCACTTTTAATGTTGGGTCAATGGAAAAATCTAAAAATTTTAAATCATGACCCAGAAAAAAAAAATGGGCAAGTAAGAGAGAGTTTTTTTGTTTGTCTTTTTTTTAGTATTAAGTCTGCAGTATACTGTAAGTATTGGTAGTGTTAGGAATAAATTCAATGAAAAATAGAATGATTGCTAGTAAAGTTGGCCTCAGGTGATTCATCTAAAGCCTTTAAATGTCTCCTGTATCTAAATAACATTTTCCCCAGCTCAAATGATTACTGTTCTTGAAGACAATTTTGTCTCTCTTTGTAACTAGTTATAGGTGGTAAAAATCAAAAAGAAGAAACATTATGTCAACAAGGATGGATTGACCTTTCAAATATGCATTCTTCTGTCTTGTAAAATAAGCCATTGGAGATGGTTTTATAAGTTTAAGCTCCCATCTGGCTTGGGTGTAAAGAGATGTTCTTACTATATATATAGACATCTACAGGGAGAAAGAAACAGGAACACAAGAGTGGAAAAACTGTGGGTTTAGTTTTTGGTTTTAAAATGTCATGACATAGGTGGGCCATGGTAGCTCAGCAGGCAGAGTTCTCACCTGCCATGCTGGAGACTTCAATTCCCAGTGCCTGCCCATGTAAAAAGAATAAAATGAATAAATAAATAAATAATGTTGTGTCACTATATTAAAAAGAAATGTCATGACATAACCAAAGACAAGAACTTCCTTCTAAGTAAGATTTCTCGAATAGTATATTTTCCCCATAAATTGTTTTTGGATGGGATGCAAGGCTAATTCAGCCCATATTTTCACCTGTCACTCCTTCTGTTTTTAACTTTTAACTTCTCATATATTTTAACTTCATATGTCATTTTAACTTCTTATTTAAACTTCCATATGTGGACAAGTATACGAGAAATTGATGAAATTCTGTGAACCGAATCTACCCATCCAACCAGCACCCCGATCAAGAAACGTTATGCAGCCACCCACCTTCCTACAGGTCCTCTTGTGCAAACTTCAGTCAAAACCACTTCAACCCCCAATATGATAAACTAATTGAGCTTGTTTTTTAATTTTATACAAATGCAATCCTACTATATGTACTTTTTGGTGCCTGGTTTCTTTTGCTTAATGTTATGTTTGTCAAACTCATCCATGTGTTCCTCCTTCCCTTAATTTTTATGCTTCTTATTTTTTCCTTCTGTCTCCTCCAAGAAATAAGCACTTGAGGAGGGAAGGCAGGACAAGATATCAGCATAGGGAGGTGTGGAATTTAGTTAGTCCTCTAGAGTGGCTAGTAAATAGTCAGGAATTGTCTGGAACAACTATTGGGGGGGCATCTGTGACCCTATACACATATACGTATACCAGTCTGGAATGGGTGGAAGGGCTTAAATCACAGCATAGAACTGTAATAAAGCCCCCAAACTGTGGAGGCTAGTGCCCATCCCCCACTGTGTTGGATAAACTTCCCTGTGGGGAAAATGAAACAGTCTCTACTAGGAGCAAGGGAAGGTAACTCCACCAAGATCCAATTGTGGTTTTAATTAACAAATTTTAGCTGCTGAATACAGGCTCTGAGTGCAGATAAATCCAGAACAAGCAGGAAGGAACCTGAGGTCTCTCTCAGCGGAGAAGAGGTAGGGCTGACAAAGGAATAATACAAAAACAAAAAATGGAGGCATTTGGAGATGGCCAAAAGAGAATACTGTAAAAAAAAAAAAAAAGAGAGAGAGAGAGAATACTGTAAAAGGGCTGTGTCCCAAGAAAAGGGGCACATATAGCCAGGAACTAACTCCAGCTCTTGGCTGGTGAAATTTGGGGTCTGAGGACTGGCTCTGAAAAGGAATTTTTTTTTTCTTTTAACTGTTCTAAGTAGTTCATTAGAGAAAGCTTTACACATTTGCATTTGTCAACCTGGATCCAGGCAAGGGCAGAGTTAAGATATGTCTGAGAGACAAAATAACTAGTCAGGTGAAGGAGATAATTTCCTAAAGGGTGTATGTTCCCCTCAAAAAGGGGAGGGGGGCAGGGCCCAGCTCTAGTGGTGCTCTCACTCAGAGAATTCAGGCCCCAGGAGCTGGAAAACAGAAACAGCTAAGCCCACCTTCTACTTCAGCCTCTGTCTCAACCACATTCCTGACAGGGACAGGGTCTGTTGAGAATTAAAGGTACCACATCACTGTATACTGGTGGGAGCTGCAGGCTGACAAGCACCACTTGCTTGGCAGAAGAGGAAAAACAGAATCAAGAGGCCTCACAAGAAAGACACCCTGCTGGATCTCATTCTCAGGGAATCTTAATACTGATTACACCCACTTCCTGAGTCCTGGGCCCTTCTTCTCTGGGAAAGTCTGATTGGGGTTGATCCTATCTAGTAGGGCAAGAACAAGAAAAATAAGAGCTGAAAAATTCTGATCAGCTAAGCAGAAGCTAAGCTAGAAGTGTAGAATAAGTTGAATTGAATACCAAATAACAAATACAGAACAAAGCCAACCAACAAGAAAACTCTAGGTGAAAGAGGGAAAATGACCTCCAGAATAAACTAAGCAATGAAATTAGATGCCTTGACACCAGCAAAAAATTACAAGTCATACTAGGAAAAATGAAGATATGGCCCAGTCCAAGAAACAAACTAACAATTTAAATGAGATACAGGAGTTGAAACAACCAATTAAATATGTTCAAACAAACTTTCTATATCAAATCAATAAGTTGAGGGCAGATATGGCAAAGAGATGAAGGATATAAAGAAGACATTGAATGACTTTAAAGAACTCAAAAGCTTGCAAAAGCATAGAACAGAACTTATGGGAATGAAAGGCACAATAGAAGAGGTGAAAAACACAATGGAGACTTATAACAGCATATTTGAAGAGGAAGAAGAAATGATTAGTAAACTAGAGGATGAGACATATGAAGTCCTACAGACAAAAGAACAGATAGGGAGTGAAAAAAATATGAGCAAATTCTCAAGGGATTGAATGAAAACATAAAGCACACAAATATACATGTTAGGGTGTCCTAGAAAGAGAAGAGAAGGGAAAAGGGGCAGAAAGGATAATGGAGGAAACAATCACTAAAAATTTTCCATCACTTATGAAAGACAGAATTACAGATCCAAGAAGCACAATGTACCCCAAACAGAATAGCTCCAAACAGATCTACTCCAAGATCTATTTACTAATCAGATTGTCAAATGCCAAAGAGAAAGAGAATTTTGAAGGCAGCAAGAGCAATCCATCACATACAAGGGAAGCTCAATAAAACTATTTGTGTATTTCTCAGCAGAAACCATGAAAATGAGAGGGCAGTGTATGCTATAGTTAAGATACTGAAAGAGAAATTCTTGCCAACCAAGAATTCAATATCTGGAAAAACTTCCTTTCAAAAGTGAGAGAGTTTCAAATATATTCAGACAGACAGATACTGAGAGAGTTGGTGAACAAGAGACCTTCTCTACAAGAAATACTAAAGGGAGCACTATAGGAGATTAGTGAAGACCAGGGAGAGAGGTTTTTGGAAGAGTGTAGAAATAAAGACTATCAGGAAGGGTAAAAATAGAGACAGGAAAAATAAGATATGACATACGAAATCCAAAAGATAAAATGGTAGAAGAATGTACTGCCTTTATAGTAATCACATTAAATGTTAATGTACTAAACTCCCCAATCAAAAGACACAGACTTGCAGAATGGATTAAAAAAAAAACAACAGGACCCATCTATGTGCTGTCTACAAGAGACTCACTTTAGACCTAAGGATGATAGATTGAAGTGAAACATTGGAAAAAGATATTTCATGAAAACAACAACCAGAAAAGAGTGGGGGTAGCTACACTAATATAAGAAAAATTAGACTTCCATGGAAAACTACTAAAAGTGACAAAGAAGGACACTATATATTAAGATATAAGCATTTGACATTTATCTGTCATCTTCGTGATCTAGTGTTGACACCATGACAGGTACATAGAGTGATTCTAAGTCAGGTCCTCATGGTGGCTGTTCTAGTTTCAAGCTTCCAGAAATGGACAAACATGAAATAGAATGGCTTTTAAAAAGAGGAATTTATTAAGTTGCAAGTTTACAGTTCTTAGGCCATGAAAATGTCCAAATTAAAGCAAGGCTATAGAAATGTCCAATCTAAGGCATCTAAGGAAAGATACCTTGATTCAAGAAGGCCAAAGATGTTCAGGGTTTCTCTCTGAACTGGAAAGGCACATGACAAACATGGCAACATCTGCTGGCCTTCTCTCCAGGCTTCTTATTTCATGAAGCTCTCCTGGGGGCATTTTCCTACTTCATCTCCAAAGGTCTCTGGCTGCATGGGCTCTAAAGCTTTTTTCAAAATGATTCCCTCTTAAAGGGCTCCAGTAAGCCACCTCACCTTGAGTGGGTGGAGAACATCTCCATGGAAATCATCTAATCAAAAGTTACCACTAACAATTGGGTGGGTCATATCTCCAGGGAAACAATCAAAATGTTCCTACCCAGCAATATTGAATAAGAATTAAAGAACTTGTTTTTTCTGGGGTGCACAACAGATTCAAATCAGCACATTCCACCCTTTGGACCAAGAAGACATGGTCTTTCCAACTGCAAAATATATTAATTCCATCACAATACCAGAAAGGCTTAAACCATTTCAGTAACAATACAAAGTCAGAAACAGTACAAAATCTCATCAAAGTCATCTATAGGCATGGTCTGTTATAAGGCAAAATTATCCTCTGGCTCTGGACCTATAAAACTGAGAGCAAATTATTTGCTGCCAACATACAAAGGAGAAACAGTCATAGGATACATATTCCCATTTCCATATGGAGAAATTGGAAGGAACACAGTGGTCACCAAACCCAAGTAGTTTCAAAAAACTGTAGGGCAAACTTCATTAGATATTAAAGTCTGAGAGTCATTTATCTTGGGAACTTTAGAAAGTAGAGTCCCACCCTTTCCAAGGGTCTACACAGTGGCTCACCTCTCTTCAAATGCAACCTCGAGGAACATTGAGGATACCATCTTTTTCTCAGCTCCACCCTTTCCAAGCTTGGGGCTGCACCTGGGCTCTCTGCCATCTCTGAGTCACATGCTCAGTCCCTCCATGTGGTGGCAGCCAAACTGTACCCAATCCCCAAGGAATGTATTCCACCCTCCTCAAGGCCTGAGGTGGTACAACTCTTTTACTGCAAGAAGGTGTGTGCTGGTTTGAAAGGAGGTATGCCCTCTAAGAAAAGCCATGTTTTAATATAAATCCCATTTCATAAAGTTAGAATAATCTCTATTCAATACTGTACATTTGAAACTGTAATGAGATCATTTTCCTGGTTGATGGGATTTAGTCAAGAGTGGTTGTTAAACTGGATTAAGGGACGACATGTCTCTATGCATTTGAGTGGGTCTTGATTGGTTTACTGGAGTCCTATAAAAGAGGAAATATTTTGGAGAATGAGAGATTCAGAGAGAGCAGAATGACATAGCCACGAGAAGCAGAGTCCACCAGCCAGCGACCTTTGGAGATGAAGAAAATGCCTCCCAGGGAGCTTCATGAAACAGGAAGCCAGGAGAAGACGCTAGCAGATGACACTGTGTTCACCATGTGCCCTTCCAGATGAGAGAGGAACCCTGACTGTGTTCACCATGTGCCTTTCCAGATGAGAGAGAAACCCTGAACTTCATCGGCCTTCTATATTTCCGTAGATGCCTCTGATTGGACATTTCTTTAGACTTATTTTAATTGGGACATTTTCTCAGCCTTAGAACTGTAAACTAGCAACTCATTAAATTCCCCTTTTTAAAAGCCATTCCATTTTTGATATATTGCATTCCAGCAGCTAGCAAACTAGAACAAGGTACAAGGCCCACCCTCTGCCTTCAGGGCAAACTCACCCCCTCCATGTACTTGGGTGGGTCCACTCTCCTGGCCCAAGATTTCTTGGCTTCAGACCTTAGTCTCCATTGTTCTGCCTCTGAAGACACTGTACCTTCACTTTGTCACTTTTCTGAGCCTTTTATTCCAGACTGGCAGCAGTTCTGTTTATACAGATCCCACAACACTCTTGTTGACTTTCTATGCAATGTGCTCACATCATGTCCATCAAACAAAAGGATTTTCCCCAAATTCTTCCTGAATAACTCCAACTCCAATCCTGGCTTTTTCTGAAATGGCTGACTGTTTCTACATTTGGTTAAATCCTCATGTGGGGCACTATTCTCTGGGATCTCCCCTTCTGTAAGCCCAGAATTTTCCAGACCATCAATTTCTGGTTTCTTTTTACCCATGAGTTCAGTTCTCAGCTTATCTCTTTCCTGTTGCATTTCACTATGAGCTGCAAGGAAAACCAGGCTGCACTTTCCCCATTTAATTTGGAAATCTCTTCTACTAAATAGCCAAGTTGATGGCTTTATTATATGCCCTCTATTGTGTTGAGGAAGCTTCCCTCTATTCCTAGTGTTCTAAGCATTTTCATAATTAAAGAATGCTGAATTTTGTCAAATGCCTTTTGTGCATCAAAGAGATGATCATGTGGGTTTTCTCCTTTGATTTGTTAATGTATGTATTACCTTAATTGATTTTCTTGTGTTGAATCATCCTTGCATACTTGGGATAAGATGCAGTTAATCATGGTATATAATTCTTTTAATGTGCTGTCACATTCAATTTTCAAGTATTTTGTCAAACATTTTGTGTCTGTATTCACTAGAGAAGTTGGTAGTTTTCTTCTCTTGTGATATCTTTATTTGGCTTTGTTACTAGGGTGATATTAGCTTCATAGAATGAGTTAGGTAATGTTCCTTTCTGTTCAATTTTTTTGGAAGATATTGTTCTAGTTTGCTAGCTGCTGGAATGCAATATACCAGAAATGGAATGACTTTTAAATAGGGGAATTTAATAAGTTGCTAGTTTACAGTTCTAAGGCCAAGAAAATGTCCAATTAAAACAAGTCTATAGAAATGTCCGATCAAAAGCATCCAGGGAAAGATACCTTGGTTCAAGAAGGTCAGTGATACTCAGGGTTTCTCTCTCATCTGGAAAGGCACATGGAGAACACAGTCAGTTTCTCTCTCGGCTGGAAGGGCACATGGTGAACAAGGTGTCATCTGCTACTTTCTCTCCTGGTTTCCTGTTTCATGAAGCTCCTCGGGAGGCATTTTCCTTCTTCATCTCCAAAGGTCACTGGCTTGTGGGTACTCTGCTCTCAATGGCTCTGTCGTTCTTCTCTGTTCTCTCTGAATCTCCATTCTCCAAGATGTTTCCTCTTTCATAGGTCTCCAGTAAACCAATCAAGACCCACTCAAATGGGTGGAGACATGTCATCACCCAATCCAACTTAACCACTCTTGACTAAATCACATCATCCAAGGAGATGATATAATTACAGTTTCAAACATATAGCATTGAATAGGGATTATTCTACCTGTATGAAATGGGATTTTGATTAAAACATGGCTTTTCTAGGGGGCATACTTCCTTTCAAACCAGTACAGATATTGAGCAGGATTGGTATTAATTCTTCTTGGAATGATTGGTGGAATTCAGTTGTGAAACCGTCTGATCCTGAGCTTTCTTATTTTGAAAGGCTTTTGATGACTGATTCAATCTCTTTACTTGTAATTTGTCTGTTGAGGTCTTCTATTTCTTCTAGAGTCAATGTTTTTGTGTTTCTAGGAATTTTTCTGTATCATCTAAGTTGTCCAATTTATTGGCATACAGTTGTTCATAGTATCCTCTTATGATCCTTTTTATTTCTGTGGGGTCAGTAGTAATGTCCCTTCTCTCGTTTTTTATTTTATTTATTTGCATCTTCTCTCTTTTTTTGTCAGTCTAGCCAAGGGTTGTCAGTTTTATTGATCCTCTCAAAGAACCAAACCAACTTTTGGTTTTGTTATGGCTACTGCTTCTTTATTCTCAATTTCATTTACTTTTGCTTTAATCTTTGTTATTTCTTTCCTTCTGCTTGCTTTGGGATTAGTTTGCTGTTCTTTCTTGTTCCTCTGGGTGTAAGTTATTTCTTTTATTTTACCTTTTTCTTTTTTAATGTATGGATTTAGAACTATAAATTTCCCTCTCAGCACTGTCTTCACTGAGTCCCATAAGTTTTGGTATGTTGTGTTCTCATTTTCATTCATCTCAAGACATTTACTGCTTTCCATTGCAGTTTCTTGAATCCACTAATTGTTTAAGAATGTGTTGTTTAACCTCCATATATTTGTGAATTTGTTATTGCTTTCCAACTTCATTCTATTATGGCCAGAGAAAGTGCTTTATATAATTTAAATATTTTAATAGGTATTGAAGCTTGTTTTGTGACCTAATATGTGGCTATCATGGAGATTGATCTATAAGTACTTGAAAAAGAATGTATAACCTGCTGTTTTAGGGTGCAGTGTTATGTAGATGTCTGTTAGGTCTAATTCATTTATCATGTTGTTCAAGTTCTGTGTTTCCTTATTGATTTTTTTGTCTTGATGCTCTATCTATTAATGAGAGTGGTGTATGAACTCTCAAACTATTATTGTAGAGCCACCTATTTCTTTCTTCAGCTTTGCCAGCATTTGCCAGTGTTTAGGGCACCATGGTTAGATGCATACATATTTATGATTGTTATTTCTTCTTGATGGGTTGCCCCTTTTGTTAATATATAGGGCCCTTCTTTGTCTCCTATAACAGTTTTGCATTGAAACTCTATTTTGTCCAATATTAGAATAGCTACCCCAGTTACTGTTTGCATGGAATGCCTTTTTTCCAACATTTCACTTTCATTTATTTGTGTTCTTGAGTCTAAAATGAGTTTCTTGCAGACAGCATATAGATGAATCATACTTTCTTTAACCATTTCTGCTCATCTGTGTCTTGAAATGGGGATGTTTAGTCCATTAACACTCAATGTTATTACTGTAAGACAGTTCTTACTTCAACTATTTTATCCTTTGGTTTTTATTTGTCATATATTATTTTGTCCCTCTTCTTACCCTTTTAGTCACTCTTACTGATAATCTTTATTTCTGCCATCTCTTCCAAGCCTCTCTCTCCTGTCTTTTCCTTTCAGACTGCAGAATTTATCCTTAGTCTATCTTGGAGGTTGTTATCTTTTTAATGAACTTTCTCAGTTTCTTTTTACTTGTAAATATTTTAAACTTTCATTTTCGAAGAACAGTTTTTCCAGATAAAGAATTCTTTGCTGGTAATTTTTCTCTTTTGGTACTCTTTCTCGCCTCTGTGGTTTCTGATGAGAAATTGAAATTTAATCTTATTGCAGTTTGCTTGTATGTGATAAATTGCTTTTCAATCACTGCCTTCAAGATTCTCTCTTTATATTTGGCATTTGACATTCTGATTAGTATGTGTCTTGCAGTAAGTCTATTAAGATTTATACTGTTTGGAGTATGTTGCACTTTTTGTACGGGTGTATTTCTGTCCTTCATAAGAATTAGGAAAATTTTATCCACGATTTCCTCATATATTGTTTCTATCCCTTTTCCCTCCCTTTCTCTTCCTGGGACACCAATGATGTATATGTTTGTGCTTTTCATGCTGTCATTCAATTCCTTGAGACCCTGCTCATTTTTTTCCCATTCTTTCTCTATTGATTCTTTTGTTTGTGAGATTTCAATTGTCCTATCTTCTAATTCACTGATTCTTTCTTCTGCCTGTTCATATCTGTTTTGTATGCCTCTCATGTATTTTCAATTTCTTCCTACATGTCTTTCATTCCTATAATTTCTGTCATGTTTCTTTTTGTCCTTTCAAGTTCTTCTTTATGCTTACCCAGTGTCTTCTGATATCCTTTACTTCTTTAGCTATATTTTCCTTTATCTTCTTGAATTGATTCAGGAGATTTGATTCAACATCTTTGATTAGTTTTTCCTAATTCTGTGTCTCCTCTGAAGATTTAATCCTTTTCTTTTGACTGTGCCATATCATCTGTTTTCTTAGTATAACTTATAATTTTTTGCTGATCTCTAGGCATTTGGTTATGTTGATAAGTTTACTTTGAAGGTCAATCTCTCTCTCTTGCTAGGGTTTTATTGTTGATTGGCTTTGTGAAAAGGCAATTTGACACTCAGTCCAGTTTATTGTAGACCTTTAAAACTATGTTAAATTGATCATATTATTCATCAGGTGCAATTTTAAAGATTGCACCTTTTTTGCAATTGTTTCACTCTCAGGGAATAACTTCCTTTCCTCTGTTCCCTCTTCATGAATTTTGATCTATTTGGTTTGTTTTTCCTTCATAGGGTTTTTTTTTTTTAGTCTTCTTTCATTGCTTCCAGCTGCTTTTTCCTGAAGGGCAAATTCTTGGGTGAAGGTCACCCTAGAGAAGGCATTCCCAAGTCAGTATTTCCCAGCCAAACCAAGGCCACAAAGGTGGTGAAGACCAGTTCCTTTCACCAGAACTCTGGGGAAAAGGTCAGGAATGATGCCAAAGCTGCACTTTCCTGGCCTTCCCAGCAGATGGTGCTCTTCAGCAGCCCTAAGGAAGGCCTATGTCTTTGACCTTCCATCACCTTCATCCCTGTTAGGTGTGGGTTTGAATCAGTGGCTGGGTGGTCCCTTTCCAGGGCAGCTAAAGCTGTGACTCAATGCCAAGTTGCAGCAATTGCACTTTGCCAATCAAGAACAATGACCAGTACTTGGCTGTGTCCCTACACTGTTAGAGAAAAGAGCTTCCACATCTCACTATCCACAGCAGGCAGCCAGAAAAATGGACTCAAGGTGGTTAGCACTGACAGTTGGGATTGGGTGCTAGCAGTCATTGCCCAGTGCCTTACACTTAGTTCTTTTATTCCTCCAATCAAATGTGTGATTTATTTTTGGTGAAAAGTAATTAAAACTGAGGTTTTTCCAATAAAGGTGAGAAATAACAATTTGAGATCTTCACACCTTGGTTAAATGTTAATTAACACATTCTATACAATGTGGATACTCAACTCAACATGGATTCAATGATAATATGAATAATGAAAATCTGTGATTTAAAAATCACAAATCAATTGCCAACCATTACAATCAAATAATACAGCAAATTAATTGACATCACCACTGTTTTCCACTTAATTTCTTCAAGTTATGGCTGTCTGTTGTTGCATTAGTGAAAATAATTCCTACTACCTTATATGTACTCTAGAGACTATGACAAATCATTTTACAGCAGCCAAAGTTATCAACAGAGAATTCTAAGTATCAATAGCATTCATCTGTTTCAAAAAGTGTTTTTTGTTTATGGTCTAAAAAATGTCAAGCCAGATGATGGCTCAATAAAGTCAGCCCGATAGCCTTTAGCACAAAGAGCATAGCCAATTTCTTTAGTACAGTTAATTAACTTTTCCAAGAGCATTTTTCTTTCATTTTCTATTTCCTCATTCCAACAGTCATATCATTATTAAGTGTTTCAGTCAGTTTTATTAGCTTGCTGGTGGCCACTTCTGGAAATAGTGATTCAAAGTCTTCTGCAGCAGAACTGGAAATGTTTGGATTGCACACTCTACTTTGGCACTTTCAAAGTGTGTTTCTGCACTATTAATTTCTTATTCAACTGGTGCAACGCTACCCTGAAATTCATTTACATATTGCGTCATCACAAACTCATGCCTTTCACCTGATAAACGTTCTGCTAGAACATCAGGCAAAATTTTATGAATCTGGCTTTTTATCTGTGAAACTGTCCCATTGAGGTGACAGTCAAAATCTATCCTCCCAGAAAGCTGAAATGTCTGATCTTGATGTCCAAAGAGTCCCATGGTTTCATTAGGCCATACTATTTGAGAGTATTTATTTGGAGGTGCAGTGGCAACATGAGACTCATCAGAACTTGAAGATCCTGCATTTGAAAAGGCTTTGGGATTGACAACTCTTTTAACTAAAGAGCAAAATCCTGGAAGATAGGAAACCAATCTGGCTCTGTTATGGAACACATTGGTCATTTCTAGCAGAGCAAACAGATGCAAAGTGTCTTTTCTTTTGAAAAGTTATTCCAGTCACCACTGTGCCTTCCACCTGTTCCAGACCTAGACTTTCCCTTACTCACAGTTCTTTAAAGCAGTGTCTCAACCTCTTTTTCTCACTCTTCCCTGTATGCTGCACAATGTCCCCCTGGCCACCAAAGCCCCAGAAGAGTTGTTTCAGACAGTTTCTGCCTATCCACTCACTGTTTTTGGAGGAGGATTGAGTACTGCAATGCCCTATTTTTCCATCTTCCTTGGAAGTCTCCACTATAGCTTGTAAATAAGTTTAAAAATAAGAGGCTGTGAATTCTCCAACTTCACCCTTCTTCTTTGAAATGTTTTTGACTATTCTGGGTGCCTGGTTTTCCATTTAAATGTAAAGATTTGCTTTACCTTTTCTGCAAAGAAGACTGTTGAAATTTTGGTTGGGATTACTTTCTTTTTTTTTTTTTTGCATTCTTGCAATGGACATCTGTGTATTTGATGGCTGGAAATTGGAACATACTAATATTTCTAAACAAAGCTGGACTTTGTTTTGAGGGTATCACATTTTTGTCATGCATATGCAAATAAGGTTAGGTCCCTACACAAAAGTGGACTCTTTAGACTGAGACATTAAAAACATTCAATGTAATGTAATTGATAGTTTTGAAAGGCCATTCTTGTTGTGGGCAGGTTACACCTCTACAGAGATTATTGGAATTTAAGTTAATTGAAGGAGGGTGGGTCTGGCTGTAGCAGAATGAGGGGGGGACTCCAGTGGAAAAAGAAGAGCTGGTCCAGTTTTACAGCAGCAGGGAAGGGTTAGGAAGGGATAAAACAAGAAGAGATAGTGCCAGTGGATTTCCAGAGCAGTGAATCTGATATAAGGTATTAAGGTGTTTTGGTTTTTGTATTTTTAGTTTGAGAGGTGTTAGTTCTAACTAACAATCTTGGGGAATGAAAGAGGAATAAGGGCATGTGTCCATCTATTTGATGAAACAAACTAAAGGCAGCCACTATATCAGTAAAGATTATGTTCACATGCACATGAAAGAAAACTGGAAATGACAAAAGTTAAACAAGATAAAAAATGTTATCAATCTCATTTAAGCAAAGTCCAAATATATGCACGCCAGGACTGGTGTATGATTTGAGTTATGTCCTCCAAATTTGGATGAATTCTTCATCTTAATCCACATTTCTGTAAGTTTGAACCCACTGTAAAAAGGACTTCTTGAAGATGTTATTTTTTTGTTAAAGTGTGCTCCCACTGAGATTGGGTCTTAATCTAGATTACTGGAGTCTTCTGTAACCAGAAGAAATTCAGAAATAGAGAAAGCCATGGGGAGGTGCCACAACTTGGAAGTCAATGGAACCCTGTTTCTAACTCCTGCTGGACTCTGTTACCAATGACATATTCCAAGTTTATTCTCGAATGTCAATACACATCATTGGGACCATACAGTATTTGTCTTTTGGTTTTTGGCTAGACTCACTCAGCATAATGTTCTCTAGGTCCATCCATGTTATTACATGCTTCATAAGTTTATCCTGTCTTAAAGCTGCATAATATTCCATCGTATGTATATACCACAGTTTGTTTAGCCACTTGTCTGTTGACGGACATTTTGACTGTTTCCATCTCTTTGCAATTGTAAATAACGCTGCTATAAAAATTGGTGTGCAAATGTCCGTTTGAGTTTTTGCCCTTAATTCCTTTGAGTAGATTCCCAGCAACGGTATTGCTGGGTCATATGGCAATTCTATATTCAGCTTTTTGAGGAACCGCCAAACTGCCTTCCACAGTGGTTGCACCATTTGACATTCCCACCAACAGTGGATAAGTGTGGCTCTTTCACCGCATCCTCTCCAGCACTTGTCATTTTCTGTTTTGTTGGTAATGGCCATTCTGGTGGGTGTGAGATGATATCTCCTTGTGGTTTTGATTTGCATTTCTCTAATGGCCAGGGACATTGAGCATCTCTTCATGTGCCTTTTGGCCATTTGTATTTCCTCTTCTGAGAGGTGTCTGTTCAAGTCTTTTTCCCATTTTGTAATTGGGTTGGCTGTCTTTTTGTTGTTGAGTTGAACAATCTCTTTATAAATTCTGGATACTAGACCTTTATCTGATATGTCATTTCCAAATATTGTCTCCCATTGTGTAGGCTGTCTTTCTACTTTCTTGATGAAGTTCTTTGATGCACAGAAGTGTTTAATTTTGAGGAGCTCCCATTTATTTCTTTCCTTCTTCAGTGTTCTTGCTTTAGGTTTAAGGTCCATAAAACTGCCTCCAATTGTAAGTTTCATAAGATATCTCCCTACATTTTCCTCTAACTGTTTTATGGTCTTAGACCTAATGTTTAGATCTTTGATCCACTTTGAGTTAACTTTTGTATAGGGTGTGAGATATGGGTCTTCTTTCATTCTTTTGCATATGGATATCCAGTTCTCTAGGCACCATTTATTGAGGAGACTGTTCTGTCCCAGGTGAGTTGGCTTGACTGCCTTATCAAAGATCAAATGTCCATAGATGAGAGGGTCTATATCTGAGCACTCTATTCGATTCCATTGGTTGATATATCTATCTTTATGCCAATACCATGCTGTTTTAACCATTGTGGCTTCATAATATGCCTTAAAGTCAGGCAGCGCGAGACCTCCAGCTTCTTTTTTTTCCTCAAGATGTTTTTAGCAATTCGGGGCACCCTGCCCTTCCAGATAAATTTGCTTATTGGTTTTTCTATTTCTGAAAAATAAGTTGTTGGGATTTTGATTGGTATTGCATTGAATCTGTAAATCAATTTAGGTAGGATTGACATCTTAACTATATTTAGTCTTACAATCCATGAACATGGTATGCCCTTCCATCTATTTAGGTCTTCTGTGATTTCTTTTAACAGTTTTTTGTAGTTTTCTTTATATAGGTTTTTTGTCTCTTTAGTTAAATTTATTCCTAAGTATTTTATTCTTTTAGTTGCGATTGTAAAGGGGATTCGTTTCTTGATTTCCCCCTCAGCTTGTTCATTACTAGTGTATAGAAATGCTACCAATTTTTGAATGTTGATCTTGTAACCTGCTACTTTGCTGTACTCATTTATTAGCTCTAGTAGTTTTGTTGTGGATTTTTCCGGGTTTTCGACGTATAGTATCATATCGTCTGCAAACAGTGATAGTTTTACTTCTTCCTTTCCAATTTTGATGCCTTGCATTTCTTTTTCTTGTCTAATTGCTCTGGCTAGAACCTCCAACACAATGTTGAATAATAGTGGTGATAGTGGACATCCTTGTGTTGTTCCTGATCTTAGGGGGAAAGTTTTCAATTTTTCCCCATTGAGGATGATATTAGCTGTGGGTTTTTCATATATTCCCTCTATCATTTTAAGGAAGTTCCCTTGTATTCCTATCTTTTGAAGTGTTTTCAACAGGAAAGGATGTTGAATCTTGTCAAATGCCTTCTCTGCATCAATTGAGATGATCATGTGATTTTTCTGCTTTGATTTGTTGATATGGTGTATTACATTAATTGATTTTCTTATGTTGAACCATCCTTGCATACCTGGGATGAATCCTACTTGGTCATGATGTATAATTCTTTTAATGTGTTGTTGGATACGATTTGCTAGAATTTTATTGAGGATTTTTGCATCTATATTCATTAGAGAGATTGGTCTGTAGTTTTCTTTTTTTGTAATATCTTTGCCTGGTTTTGGTATGAGGGTGATGTTGGCTTCATAGAATGAATTAGGTAGTTTTCCCTCCGCTTCAATTATTTTGAAGAGTTTGAGGAGAGTTGGTACTAATTTTTTCTGGAATGTTTGATAGAATTCACATGTGAAGCCGTCTGGTCCTGGACTTTTCTTTTTAGGAAGCTTTTGAATGACTAATTCAATTTCTTTACTTGTGATTGGTTTGTTGAGGTCATCTATGTCTTCTTGAGTCAAAGTTGGTTGTTCATGTCTTTCCAGGAACCCGTCCATTTCATCTAAATTGTTGTATTTATTAGCGTAAGGTTGTTCATAATATCCTGTTATTACCTCCTTTATTTCTGTGAGGTCAGTAGTTATGTCTCCTCTTCCATTTCTGATCTTATTTACTTGCATCCTCTCTCATCTTCTTTTTGTTAATCTTACTAGGGGCCCATCAATCTTATTGATTTTCTCATAGAACCAACTTCTGGTCTTATTGATTTTCTCTATTGTTTTCATGTTTTCAATTTCATTTATTTCTGCTCTAATCTTTGTTATTTCTTTCCTTTTGCTTGCTTTGGGATTAGTTTGCTGTTCTTTCTCCAGTTCTTCCAAGTGGACATTTAATTCCTGCATTTTTGCCTTTTCTTCTTTTCTGATATAGGCATTTAGGGCAATAAATTTCCCTCTTAGCACTGCCTTTGCTGCATCCCATAAGTTTTGATATGTTGTGTTTTCATTTTCATTCGTCTCGAGGTATTTGCTAATTTCTCTTGCAATTTTTTCTTTGACCCACTCATTGTTTAAGAGTGTGTTGTTGAGCCTCCACGTATTTGTGAATTTTCTGGCAGTCCGTCTGTCATTGATTTCCAACTTCATTCCTTTATGATCCGAGAAAGTGTTGTGTATGATTTCAATCTTTTTAAATTTGTTAAGACTTGCTTTGTGACCCAGCTTATGGTCTGTCTTTGAGAATGATCCATGAGCACTTGAGAAAAAGGTGTATCCTGCTGTTGTGGGATTTAATATCCTATAAATGTCTGTTAAGTCTAGCTCATTTATAGTAATATTCAGATTCTCTATTTCTTTATTGATCCTCTGTCTAGATGTTCTGTCCATTGATGAGAGTGGGGAATTGAAGTCTCCAACTATTATGGTATTTGTGTCTATTTCCCTTTTCAGTGTTTGCAGTGTATTCCTCACATATTTTGGGGCATTCTGGTTCGGTGCATAAATATTTATGATTGTTATGTCTTCTTGTTTAATTGTTCCTTTTATTAGTATATAGTGTCCTTCTTTGTCTCTTTTAACTGTTTTACATTTAAAGTCTAATTTGTTGGATATTAGTATAGCCACTCCTGCTCTTTTCTGGTTGTTATTTGCATGAAATATCTTTTCCCAACCTTTCACTTTCAACCTATGTTTATCTTTGGGTCTAAGATGTGTTTCCTGTAGACAGCATATAGAAGGATCCTGTTTTTTAATCCATTCTGCCATTCTATGTCTTTTGATTGGGGAATTCAGTCCATTAACATTTAGCGTTATTACTGTTTGGGTAATACTTTCCTCTACCATTTTGCCTTTTGTATTATATATATCATATCTGATTTTCCTTCTTTCTACACTCTTCTCCATACCTCTCTGTTCTGTCTTTTTGTATCTGACTCTAGTGCTCCCTTTAGTATTTCTTGCAGAGCTGGTCTCTTGGTCACAAATTCTCTCAGTGACTTTTTGTCTGAGAATGTTTTAATTTCTCCCTCATTTTTGAAGGACAATTTTGCTGGATATAGGAGTCTTGGTTGGCAGTTTTCCTCTGTTAGTAGTTTAAATATATCATCCCACTGTCTTCTAGCTTCCATGGTTTCTGCTGAGAAGTCTACACATAGTCTTATTGGGTTTCCCTTGTATGTGATGGATTGTTTTTCTCTTGCTGGTTTCAAGATCCTCTCTTTCTCTTTGACCTCTGACATTCTAACTAGTAAGTGTCTTGGAGAACGCCTATTTGGGTCTATTCTCTTTGGGGTGCGCTGCACTTCTTGGATCTGTAATTTTAGGTCTTTCATAAGAGTTGGGAAATTTTCAGTGATAATTTCTTCCATTAGTTTTTCTCCTCCTTTTCCCTTCTCTTCTCCTTCTGGGACACCCACAACACATATATTTGTGCGGTTCATATTGTCCTTGAGTTCCCTGATACCCTTTTCAAATTTTTCCATTCTTTTCCGGATAGTTTCTGTTTTTTTTGGAATTCAGATGTTCCATCCTCCAAATCACTAATTCTATCTTCTGTCTCTTTAAATCTATCATTGTAGGTATCCATTGTTTTTTCCATCTTTTCTACTTTATCCTTCAGTTCCATAAGTTCTGTGATTTGTTTTTTCAGTTTTTCTATTTCTTCTTTTTGTTCAGCCCATGTCTTCTTCATGTCCTCCCTCAGTTTATCGATTTCATTTTTGAAGAGGTTTTCCATTTCTGTTCGTATATTCAGCATTAGTTGTCTCAGCTCCTGTATCTCATTTGAACTATTGGTTTGTTCCTTTGACTGGGCCATATTCTCAATCTTCTGAGCATGGACCGTTATCTTCTGCTGGCGTCTGGGCATTTAGTCAGATTTCCCTGGGTGTCGGACCCAACAAGGTTGTAAGATTTTTCTGTGAAATCTCTGGGTTCTGTTTTTCTTATCCTGCCCAGTAGGTGGCGCTCGTGGCACACGTTTGTCTCACGTGTTTGGAAGGGATCCCCCCAGTCGCCCTTCTCCGCGGCCTGGGGATTTCCAATCCAATTCTCTTGGTTGTTCCGGGGGCCCGTGCGTGGTGGGGTTATCAGCCGCCGCGGCTTGAGGGGACCCTGTGGCTCCTTTATTAATTCCCCTATCGGTGTTTGGTTGGACCCAGTCCCTGCCACTGTTGGAAATTCCCTCCTCTCCCTGGAGGGGTGTCGGTCACCGGCCCCAGCGGCCCGGGGAATTCGCCACCGGACCAGGAAGCCACCCGCGAGGGATGGGCGTCCGTCACCAGCCGCTGCGGCCCGGGGAATTCGCCACCAGACCAGGAAGCTGCCCGCGGGGGAGGGGCATCGGTCGCCGGCCTCCGCGGCTTGGGTAGCCCTCTGATCCGAAACTCGTAGCCGGTCCAGGAAGCCGCCCGCAAAAGAGGGGTGCCGGCCGCTGCGGCTTGGGAGACTTGCCTCTCCAAGACTCTCAGCTGGCCCGGGAAGGAGGGAGGGAGGAGCTCCGGCCGCCACAGCTGCCGCTGCTCAGGGAATCACGCGCCGCTCGGGGATCTCACCGCAGCAGAGTCTCGCAGTCAGATTAGCCAGTCCAGACTGGGGTACACTGTGTGTCCATTCCCTGCCGTGGCCCCGGGAGCTGTTCTACACTGTTTTTGTTCACCTAGTAGTTGCTCTGGAGGAGGACCTAAGATGCACATATCTTACTAAGCCACCATCTTGGCCCTGTCCCCTGGTTGGGATTACTTTCAATCTGTAAATAACTGGGTAGTGTGGTGGTTTGAAGCTATATGTACCCAGAAAAAGCTGTTCTTAAATTTATCCATTCCTGTGGGTGTTAAACCATTGTAAGTATGATTTTTTGATGCTGCTGCTTCAATTAAGGTATGTCCCACAGCAATTTGGATGGGTCTCAATCATATTATTGTAGTCCTTTATAAGAGAATGAAATTTAAACATATTAAAAAAAGCTATAGGAAGTAAGAAATTGGAATCAGTGAAACCTGGAAGGGAAGAGAATGATCAGGAGATACTGCCATGTGCCTTCCCATGTGTCAGAGTCTCCAAGAATCACTGACAGCCAGCCCCAGCATGCCACTGTTTTGAAGGAGAAAGCTTTACCTTGATGGTACTTTGATTTGGATTTCTTTTAACTTCAAAATTGTTGGTTAATAAATTCATTGTTTAAATCAATTCATTTCATGGTATTTGCTTAAGAGGCCTAGGAAACTAAAACAGGTAGAATTGATGTTATTATGGTTTGCTAATGCTGCTAGAATGCAATATACCAGAAATGGTTGGCTTTTACAAAGAGGATTTATTAGGTTAGAAATTTACACTTCTAAGGCCATAAAAATATTCTAATTAAGGCACCTAAACAAAGATACCTTGATCTGAAGAAAGGCTGCTGATAGCATTGGTGGTTCCTCTGCCATATGGGAAGGCACATGGCAACATCTGCTGGCTCTTTTCTCTAAAATGTCTCTGGGCTTCTGTGTGTCCTTGCTTGTCCCTCCTGTGGCATTTCTGTCTCTGAGCTCTCTCCAGGATGTCTTTCCTTTTATCCCCTCATAAGGAACTCTAGTAAAGATGATTAAGACCCACCATGAAGGGTGGGCAATAGCGGCTCTGTGGCAGAGTTCTTGCCTGCTGTGTTGGAGACCTAGGTTTGATTCCTGGTGCCTGCCCATGAAAAAAAAAAAAAAAAAAAAAAGACCCACCATGAATTGGATTGGTCACATCTCCATGATAACAGCCTAATCAAAAGATCCTGCCCACAATGGGTATGCACCCGTAAAAATGGATTAGAAGAACATGGCTTTTCTGGGGTACATGTAACAGCTTCAGACCAGCACATTCCACCCTCTGGACCCCAAACACACATCTTCTTTTGTACTGATTTCAAACTATTGTGTACTCCAGAAAAGCCATGTTCTTTAACCCTGATTCAGTATTGATAGGTGAGATATTTTTGAAAAGTTGTGCCCACGGAGATGTGAACCACCCAATTGTGTGTGGGAACTTTTGATTAGGTGATTTCCATGGAGATGTGTCTCCATCCATTCAGGGTAGGTCACTTAGAGGAGCCCTGTAAGAGGGAACCATTTTGGAAAAATCTTCAGAGCTGACAAAGAGACGTTTGGAGATGCACAAAGAAAACACCCCTGAGGAAATCAATCTGAAACAAGAAGCCAGGAGAGAAAGCTAGCATACATCACTTTATACCTCCCCAGCTGAGAGAGAGACCCCAAACATCATTGGCCCTTTCTTGAGTCAAGGTATCTTTCTCTGGATGCCTTAGTTTGGGACATTTTTATGGCCTTGGAATTCTAAACTTGTAATTTAATAAATTCCCTATATAAAAGCCAACCCATTTTTTTATATATTACATTTCAGCAGCCTTAACAAACCAAATCATCTTTCCATATACAGGTTGCATTCATTCTATCACAATATCACAAAAGCCTTAAACAATTTCAGGAACCATACAAATACAATACAAAGTCAAAAACAGTACAAAGTCTCATAAAAATCAGCTATAGGTGTGGTTTGTCATAAGGCAAAGTTATCCTCTGGCTGTAGACCTGTGAAACTCAGAACAAGTTACCTGCTTTCAATATACAAGGGTGGGATGGTCATAGGATAAATGTCCCCATTTCCATGGGGAGAAATTGGAAGAAAACAGGGGTCACATGTCCTAAACAGTTCTGAAAACCTTCACAGCATACTTCATTAGATTTCAAGGTCAGAAAGTCATTTATGGAATGGTGTTTTATCCTCAGGGCTTGCGAGAGTGGCAGTCCCACCCTCTCCAAGGATTATGCAGCAACCCTGCTCCCTCCAAACACTGGGGTGAGGGTTTTAACATATCCAAGCATTGGGGAGACACGTTGTTCTCAGCCCAAACCTCTTCAATTCAGGGCAGTACCCAGTCTCTCTACCATCTCTGGAGCACAGGCTCACCCTCTTCAAAACAATGGGGGTTGTGGCAAGTCTCTCCCCAATTCCTGGGGAATATGCTCCACCCTCTCTGATGCTTGGAGCAGCAAAACTCTTCCTGAACAATGGGGTGGCCTGGGTCCCCTCTGTGAATACACCCTTTCCATGTGTATAGGTGGGTCTCCATTTCTGGGCCAAAGTGTCTTAGTTCCAGGCTTTAGCTTCCATGGTAATGCCTTAAAGGTCATTTTCCCTTCAATTTGCCTTCTTAGTCCAGACTGGAAGTGGTTCTTTAAAAGATACTGGAACCAACATGACAGTTTTCCTTGCAGCATACAGGGGTCACAACCATCAGACAATAGACTTTCCACAAATCCTTCCTAGATAATCTCCATTTCCATACTGAAATGGCTGGCTGGTTTCACATTTGGCAAAATCCTCACATCAGGCACTCATCTCAGGGGACTTATTTTCCAGGAGCTCAGAGATTTTCCAGGCTATCAGTTTCTGTTTTCATTCTACCCAAAAGTTTACTGCTCAGATTATTCCTTTCCTTTCACATTTCACTATAAGCTACAAAGAGCAGTCAGTCTGCATTTTCCACATTTAGTTTGGAATTTTCCTCAGTTAGATATCTCAGCTTATCATTTTAAAATTCACCTTCCATCCAACACCAATACTCAATTTTGCCAAATTCTCTGCCACTTCAAAACAAGGGTCACTTTCATTACAGTTTGCAATGAGACATTATTTCTTTCTAAGTTCTCATCAGAAGCACGTTCAGTACCTATATTTCTACTAATAGTCTCTTGGAAACAATCTAGGCCTTTCAATCAAACACCTCACAATTCTTCCAGAATTGTACCCTTATCCATTTATAAAGCCATTCTAGAATTTTTGGTATTTGCAAATTGCAGCAGCACCCCACTTCTGTTACCAAAATCTGTTTCAGTTTGCTAATGCTGCCAGAATGCAATATACCAGACATGGGTTGACTTTTACAAAGGGGATTTATTTGGTTACAAATTTTACAGTTCTAAGGCCATAAAAATTTCCAAACACACTTGGTTCTCAAGAGAAGCTGATGGCAGCCAGGATTCCTCTGTCACATGAGAAGGCACGTGGCAACATCTACTGTTCTCTACAAAATGTCGCTGGGCTTCTAGGTGTCCTTGCTTGTTCCTCTTGGGCATTTCTCCCTCTGAGCTCTCTCCAAAATGTCTCTGCCTTTTATCCTTTCATAAAAGACTCTTGTAAAGATGATTAAGACCTATCTTGAATTGGGTCGGTCATGTCTCCATGGAAACAACCTAATCTAAAGGTCCTACCCACTATGGGTCTGAACCCATAAAAATAGATTAGAAGAGCATTGCTTTTTTTGTGGTATATAATAGCTTCAAGTCAGCAAAGATATCTTAAAAAATTTAGTCCTCCAATCTGTGAACATGGAATGCTTCTCCACTTATTTAGGTCTTCTTAGATTTCTTTTAGCAATATTTTGTAGTTTTCTGCATTCACATCCTTTACAAATCTGTTCTAGTTTGTTAGCTGCTAGAATGCAATATACCAGAAACAGAATGGCTTTTAAAAAGGGGAATTTATTAAATTTCATGCTTACAATTCTAAAGCGTGAAAATATCCAAATTAAAGCAAGGGTATAGAAATGTCCAATCTAAGGCATTCAGGGAAGGATGCCTTGGTTCAAGAAGGTTCATGTTTAGGGTTTCTCTCTCAGCTGGAAAGACACATGGCAAACATATCAACATCTGCTAGCTTTCTCTCCAGGCTTGTTCTCTCATGAAGCTCCCCTAGGGGTGTTTTCCTTCTTCATCTCCAAAGGTCTCTGGCTGCAAGGGCTCTGCTGCTTCTGGTTATTGTGACACTTTCATGGCTCTGCTGCTCTTTCCAATAAATGCGTCCTCTTTTAAAGGATTCCAGTTAACAAATCAAGACCCACTTGGAATGAGTGGAGTCCCATCTACCTCTAATATAAGGTTAATACCCACAATTGGGTGAATCACGTCTCTTTGGAGATAATCTAATCAGATTCTCACTCAGCCATATTGAATGAGGATTAAAGGACAAGGCTTTTCTGGGGTGCATCACAGATTCAAACAGGCACGATATCCTTGTTCAAGTGTACTTTTGGGTATTTAAAAATTTTTGTTTGCTATTATTAGCTGAACCTTTTTCTTGATTTGTTCTTCAGGTTGTTCATTTCTAGTGTTTAGAAACAGCACTGATTTTTGCATGTTGATCATGTACCCCCCACCTTGCTGAATTCATTTATTAGCTCTAGTAACTTTGTTGTATATTTTTGAAGATTTTCTATATATAGAATTATGTCATCTGCAAATAGGGGACAATTATTTCTTTTTCTTGTTTAATTGTTCTGACTAGGAAAAAAAAGAAAAATAAATAAATAAATAATTGCTCTGGTGAAAAACTTTTAGTACAATGTTGAATAAGAATGGTTCCCAATCTTTTGGGGAAAGTTTCATTCTTTCATCATTGCATATGATGTTAGCTGTGAGATTTCCATATATGCCCTCATAGTGAAGAAGATTCCATATATTCCCTTTTTTCTAGGTGTTTTTATCAAGAAGCAGTGTTGAATTTTGTCAAACATGTTTTCTACATTCATTGAGATGGTCATGTGTTTTCCCCTCTTCATTCTATTTATGTGGTGTATTACTTTAACTGATTTTATTGCATTGAACACATTAGCATACCTGGGATAAATCTCACTTGATCATGGTGTTTAATTCTTTTTATGTGTTGTTGGATCCAGTTTTCTAGAATTGTTGTTGTGAATTTTTGCATCTATATTAATAAAAGCTATTTATTTACAATTTTCTTTTCTTGTGTGAATGTGATGTTGGCATCATAAGGTGAATTAGGGAGTGTTCTCTACTTTTCAATATTTTGGAGGTGTTTGAGCAAGATTTGTGTTAATTCTGGAATGTTTGATGAAATTCTCCAGGGAAGATATGTAGTCATGGACTTTTCTTTTTTGGAAGTTTTTGATCCAGCTTCTTTATTTGATATTGGTTTGCTGAGATGTTCTATTTCTTTCTAAGTCAGTGTTGGTAGGAATCTTTCAATTTCATCTAGGCTATCTAGTTTGTTTGTATAGAGTTGCTCATAGAATCATCTTACAATCCTTTTTATTTCTGTGGGGCCAGTAATAATGTCCCCCTTTTCATTTCTGATTTTAGTTATTTACATTCTCTCTCTTTTTGTTATTCTAGCTAAGGTTTTGTCAATTTCATTGCTCTTTTGAAGAACCAACTTTTGGTTTCATGATTCACTCCATTTTATTATCTCTATTTCATTTATCTCCACTCTAATCTTTATTTTTTCTTCCTTATGTTTGCTTTGGATTTGATTTGATTTTTTTCTAGAAGGTGAGATATCTGATTTGAGCCCTTTCTTCTTTTTTATTGTGAGCATTTAGAGCTATAAGTTTCTTTCTTAGCATGCTTTTGCTGCATGCCATAATATTTGGTATGTTTTGATTTTCATTTGCTTCAAGATCTTTCCTAATTTTCCTTCTAATTTCTTCTTCAACCCATTTGTTGTTGCATTGTATAATCTCCACATATTTGTGAATTTTCCTTTTACCTCTCTGTTATCGATTTCTAGTTTCATTCCACTGTGGCTAGAGAAGGTATATGATTTCAATAGTATTACATTTATTGAGAGTTATTTTGTGACTTAAAATCTGGCCAATTTGGAGACTGATTCACCTGCACTAGAGAACAATATGTATTCTACTGTTGTTGGATGAAGTGTTCTATATATGGCTGTTAGGTCTAGTTGGTTCACAGTATGATTAAAAGTCTTCTATTCTCTTATTGATTTTCTGTCTAGATGTTCTAACCATTACTGAAATAGTGTTTTGAAATCTTATGCTATTAATGTAGGACCATCTATTTTTCCCTTCAATTTTGTCAATATTTACTACATTTATTTTAGGGCTCTGTCATTAGATGCTTATATATTTATAAATGTTACATATTCTTGTTGAATTGGCCCCTTTATTCCATAGGTAGTGGCCATCTTTGTCCTTTATAGGAGGTTTTGACTGAAAAATCTATGTTATCTGCTATTAGTATAGTTACCCCCAAACTCTGGTTATTCCTTGCATGTGTATTTTTTCCATACTTGTATTTTCATGCTACTTGTATCTGAACTTAAGGTGAGTCTTTTGCAAACAGCATATAGTTGGTGTACTAGTCAGGATTCTCTAGAGAAACAGAATCAGCAGGAGATATATATAAATATAAGATTTATAAAAGTATCTCACACACAGGCTCTAGGAATGCAAGAGTCCTAAGTAAATAGGGCAGAGTGAGAGGCTAGCATCTCCAATGAAAGGTTTTGACGTACTCTGCAGGAGAAGCTTGCTTTCCAAAGAAACAGTGAAAACTCTCTTTTCTCTAAAAGTACTCAGCTAATTGGATCACAGCCAACTGATTGGATTATCTATTTTGTGGGAGATGCCTCCTTTTAAATCATAAATGTAATCAGTCACACCTGAAATCAACTGACTGATGATTTAATAAGCCATCCTTCTCTTTATCAACCAGCCACAAAATACCCTGTTTTGCCGCAATGTTTAGGCCGGTGCTTGCCTAACCAGACAACTTGGTACCATCACCTGGCCAAATTGACACCAGAACCCAACCATCATAGTCCACCCCTTGTCAACTTAGCAGCTCTACACATCACCTTGACACATCTTAAGCTCTAAATAGAACACAATAACAGACATATGTTTTGCCTAACAATACTCAGCTGTACTGTGTACAATTGGAAATGCACTAAATCACTCCAGAATAGGGTTCAAGTGGTTAAGTAACATTCACTCTTAAACTTGATATCCTATAACTTAAATACTAGAATATTAACAATAAAACTTACATCATATGAGAAGAAAATAAGATATTTGCTTTATGTACATACAAACATACTCTTAACAAAACAAGGAGGAACTATTCATACCATCATAGTCCTCATTTTTGTAACTGGTCATGTAATCATATTTCATATTTTTCACAACCTTCTTCCATTACCCGTTCCATGTTCCCTTTACCCTCAGTAAGCACTTTAGCTGACTGTACTTCTTTGCCTAGTGCATGGCCCAAACCTTCATTCCTGAAGTCTCTGGGCTACTGGTAGTCCTGTCTGGATTGGGTTGTTGCACTTCTCCATTGACTTTAGTCACAGGGCATGGTAGTACTAAGAGACGCCCTAGAGGATCACCTGCATTCCAGGAAAACTCTTCTTTATCTCCATTGTGTGGTTGCAGTCCTATTTCCCCTTGATAGTCAGGATCAATCACCTAGCCAGTACAATAATCTTCTTCCCTTCCTGTTGGTTTGGAGGCATGAGAAGCCCCCAGTGGCCAGGTGGCAATCTTAACTTCCAGTTCAATGGAATCATTGTTGGTTCTTCTGGTAGGGACACTTCTCCTTTTGGAACTAAGACCTGTAGACCAACTGGGCTTAAGATTTCAGAGGCACAAAGAAAAAAAATTTCTAGTTGATCTCTAGGGGTGATAGTGACTGGTCCCACTCCCATTTCCACCCCTTGATTCCTGGATCTATGTATCCTGGCTATGGGAGAAACAGTACCACAGAGTGGATGCTGATTCAGAGCATACACATTCTCCTGGAGAATACTATCCTGGCCCTGCAAGGTATTTCTGCCTAGTTGGTTCTGTAATTGGGTCTTTAAAAGGCCATCCCATGGTTCTTTCAATCCAGCTACAGATTCCCAATGATAGGAAACATGGTAAGACCAGAAAATTCCATAAGTATGTGCCCATTCCTGCACTTCATTTGCTCAGGAGTGGGTTCCTTGATCAGACGCAGTGTTGTGTGGAATACCATGACAGTGGTTAAGACATTCTATAAGTCCATGGATTGTAGTTTTGGCAGAAGTATTGTGCCATATCCAGAGTATGTGTCTATTCCAGTTAAAACAATCATTGCCCCTTCCAATGGTACCTGCCACCAGGTAGCAGGCTGATCACCTCAGGGAATGGTGCTATATCAGGGACTAAGTGTGGGTTTCTGCTGCTGGCATATTGGGTACTCAGTAGTGGCCATAGCTAGATTGGCCTCAGTGAGTGGAAGTCCATGTTGCTGAACCCAGGCATAACCTCCATCCCTACCAGCATGCCACTTTGTTCATGAGCCAATTGGTCCATGGCAGGAATGGTTGGGGAAGGTGGATGACTTGTATCCACAGGATGGGTCATCCTACCCACTTGATTATTAAAACCTTCCCCTGCTGAAGTTACCCTTTGCTGAGCATTCACTTGGAACATTAATATCTTCATGTTCTTTGCTCACTTAGAAAGGTCTGTCCATGTACCTCTTCCCCAGACATCTTTGTCACCAATTTTCCAATCATACTCCTTCCAAATCCCTCACCATCTAGCCAAATCATTAGACACCCATGAGACAGTATACAAATGCACCTTTGGCCAGTTTTCTTCCAAGCAAAATGAACAACCCAGTGCACTCCTCAAAATTCCACCCACTGGGGGGATTTCCCCTAAGCACTGTCCTTCAAGGACATCCTAGAAAGGGGCTGTAGTGTTGCAGCTGTTTACTTTCAGGTGGTACCTCCATATCATGCGGAACCATCTGTAAACCAGACCTGAGTTTCTCTTCCTCAGTTAACTGACCATATGGAACTCCACAAATGGCCATAGCTCTGGTCTGAGAAAAAGAAGGTAATGTAGCAGGAGTGGGAGTGGTTGTCATTTCCTTGTGTAATTTACTTGTGCCTTCAGGACCTGCTCAAGCCTTTTCTTTTATATACAATTTCCATTTTATGATGGAATGCTATTGTGAATGCCCAAATGAGGAATATGTTGTCTCCAAGTCCAAAGAGGCCAACTAAGTGTTTTGCCTCTTTTTCGGACATAGGAATGGCCAGATGGAATAGTTTTCCTTCATCTTGGAGCGATGTCTTGACATGCCCCAACCCACTGGATACCTAGAAGTTTTATTGAAGTGGAGGTCCCTGTATTTTTGTTGGATTTATCTTCCAATCTCTGACACACAAATGTCTTACCAATAAGTCTAGAGTAATTGCTACTTTTTGCTTACTAGATCCAAACATGATATTATCAATACAATGGGCCAATGTGATGTCTTGTGGTAAGGAGAAATGATCAAGTTCCCTGAGGACAAGATTATGACATAGGGCTAGAGAGTTGATACATCCCTGAGGCAGGAGAGTGAAAGTATACTGCTAGCCTTGCCAGCTGAATGCAAACTGTTTCTGGTGGTCCTTACTGACAGCTATTGAGAAAAAGCATTTTCCTGATGAATAGCTATATACTAGGTACCAGGGGAGGTGTTGGTTTGCTCAAGCAATGATATCACATCTGGAACAGCAGCAGTTGGAGTGACACCTGGTTAAGTTTACAATAATCCACTGTCATTCTCCAAGATCCATGTTTTCTGAGTAGGCTAAATAAGAGAATTGTATGGGGATGTGGTGAGACTCACCATGACTTCAAGTCCTTAAAAGTGGCACTAATCTCTGAAGTCTCTCCAGGAATCTGATATTGCTTCTGATGTACTAATTTGCTAGGTAGGGGAATGTGCTGTTTTGAAAGCATTTATATACCCTAGAAAAGTCATATTTTAATCCTAATCAATCTTGAGGGAGCAACTATTTCTTCTAATCCTTATTCAGTACTATAGGTTGGGAACGTGATTAGGTTATCTCCAAGGAGATGTGACTCACCCAATTGTGGGTATTAACTTTTGAATAGAGGGAGATGTGACTCCACCCATTCCAGGTAGGTCTTGATTACTTTACTGGAATCCTTTAAAAGAGGAAGCATTTTGGAGCAAGCTTGAAAAATACAAGAAGAGCAGAGATACAAGAACTACAGAGTCCACCAGCCAGTGACTTTTGGAAATGAAGGAGAATGCCCCTGGGGGAACTTCATGAAGCAAGAGGCCTGGAGAGGAAGGTAGAAGACATTACCATATTCGCCATTTGCCTTTCCAGTTGAGAGAAACCCTGAACTTCATTAATCTTTCTTTTTTTTTTCCTTTGCAGGGATAAATTTCATATAGACAAATCCCAAGATTAAGGGCTTGGCATACTGATTTGGGTGTCCCCACTGCTTGAGAGAATATCAGGAGTTCTCCAAATGGGGAAGTTGAATTTTCCCACTTTTTTATTTGCAAGGTTCCCTTGGGGGAGTGGTGAGAAAGGGGGAAAATTCATCTGCCTTTCTTGAGTGAAGGTAACCTCTTGTTGGTGCCTTAGATTGGACATTTCTATAGGCTTGCTTTAATTTGGACATTTTCTTGGCTTTGGAATTGTAAACTAGCAACTTATGAAATTCCCCTTTTTAAAGGTCATTCTGTTTCTAGTATATTGCATTCCAGCAGTTAGCAAACTAGAATAGAGCAGTTCTAGTGGCTTTCACTTGGCCTTTCATACCATAATAGCCCTCACTCCATGAGTCATGGAACCAGTGAGGGAATCCAGCAAATTGCTGAGTATGTCAATTCCAATTATGTGTTCAGGAACAAGGGAAATAATTTAAGAAATGGACCTGGAGACCCACTGGACCCACTGTAATTCAGACCCGAGCTAAAACTCCATTAATCACCTGACCTCCATAAGCCCTTACTCTGAATGGTAGACCAGAGTGACATTTTGGTCTCCTGGAATTAGTGCCACTTTTGGGTCATTGTCTAATAATCCCCAAGTATCTGATAATTTCCTTCCCCCCAAAGCACAATAACCATGCTGAAAGGCCATAAGTCTCCTTTGAGAAGGCTGAGAGGTAGTGTAAATATTTGGCGGTAAAACAGGGTGCTTCCACAAAGGTTCTCAGACCTCCCCTCATTCAAAAGATTCTGGGTCTGTAAACTGTCTGTGAATTGATTAAGGGGCCATGACTCTCTTTTTTTGTAATTCAAATTAGACTCCTGTTCACTTGACCTAGAACTTTTCTGCTTATACAGCTTAAACAAGAATTTAGTAGACACCCCATCTATTTTACTTTTGGTTACCCCGTGATCTACTAGCCAAACTTGTGTATGATGATTAACTGTTGCCACATGGCTTCTGCCAACTCAAGATCTGATCATCCCCATTGTGCTTTCAGGTTCCAGCTCAATGACAGCAGTTCCCATAGTAATATTGGACCTTCAGAGAAGGGCAACTACAGAGCTCTTCAGAGACAATGGAGCTAGTCTCAGAAATTTATTCCTCAAAGTTCTGGTAAAAGTGTGTCTTCTGGTCATTCCTGGGGTGTGTGAACAGGTCTTCCATGTTAAATCCACTCTAACATTCCAATCTCTCTAAACTTTGGATCCCCTCATCTACATTATACCAGGGCAGTTCTGGCATTTCAACCTCAAGTAATGTCAGCCACCTCTTGTTCTTTTCACATAAGGAAGCATTTATTTGAGGCTTAACATGAAATCATACAAATAAAATTTGTATAAACAAATCCACACTGGGGCATAGTACAGATAGCAAAGGACAAAGTAAAAATGAAGAAAACTAAATGGCAGCTATATAAAGTTGGACAGCTGTGCCTTGTACACCAGAAAATCTTTTACAAAATAATCATCTTAGATCAAAAGAAGACCAATCTTCAACATCATTCTGAAAGATGGGTTACTTTAGCATTTCCTCCTGTTTTCTTCAAGGTCCCCCTTTAGTTTGGCTGCTAATTGTTTTGGTGATTGCCAAATTGGGGTGACTTCCCATATGTGCTCTGCATATCCCTGTCCATATCCATAGTTCCCATAGTTATACCCAGTATAATCACATCCACCATAACCCCTATATTTCCAACACCACCATAGGCAGTATTGTAATTTCCATATCCTTGATAATAGTAGATATTAAATCCTTGGTTCCAGTTTTGGCCCTGACCTTGTCTGTGTCTCTTAGTACCACCTTGTCTAGTAGCTACAGCTCCTCTTCCTCCTTTCATTGTTGCTGTTGCTGCCAATAAATCACAAACTTTGCTTTCACAATTCTCAGAGCCATTTTGATGATATGTGCTTTCTAATAATTTCTCTACTGGCTCTTCATCTGTATATGTGATAAAACAAAATCCTCCTCTTTCATTTATTATTCTATCCATGGGAAGTTCAAAATTTTCAGTCTCTCCAAATGCTCTAAAATATTCTTTCATTTGCTCTTCAGAAGTATTTGGACTCAATCCATCCACAAAAACTTTCTTGGGGGGTTCTTTCCCTTTTGAGCTTCACTCTTTTGGGAGTCTATCAATTTGCCAAACAGTTTGTGTTTTTTCACTTCCAAAACCTATCAACACTAGCAGCATCTTTGAAAAGCATAAATCCAAATCCTCTTGATCTTCTAGTGACTGGATCTGTTTAAATTGTGCAGTCTACAACTTCTCCAAATGAGACAAATACTCAGTCAGCTCTTTCTTGTTTGTATACCAGCTCAAGCCTCCAATAAACATTTTACCATCATCCTGCTGATTCTTGCTTGTGTTAATCTTGGATCCCTCTGTGAATTCCTCTATGTTGCTGTACTCATTCATGTCCTCCATGGTGGTGGAGTTGTCAGCAAGAGAGAGCTGGTGAGCAGACCAAGTCTGGGTAGCAGCAGCAGTGGAGCGTTGTATCATTGGGCACCTTTTAAAAAAATTTTAACTTTTATTAAAAATTCCTTTAATCCTGTTTAGAGTGGATAAGTTAAACACCTAAAGGACAATGAGAAGAAATTATGAAAAGGACAATTCAAAGAGGAATTACTGAGAAACAATAATTGATAGCCACAAACTGTGAATATTTAGAAATCAAGGTTTGCTTCAGACACCTTTTGATTCATGTTTCAGCTAACCACCCAAACAAGTTGTTAATGCCCTTTCTAATCTCTCAAGCTACAACAGTGAATAAAGAATCTTTGCTTAGTGGGCCAATATCAATAAATTCAGCTTGATCCAACTTCATATTGCTTCCACTATTATCCCACACCCTTACTATCCATTCCCACAAATATTACCCTGATTTATGTCTATAAAGTGAATGAAAATTCATGCATTTCTTTTGGAGCATTGCTTAATTCCTCATGGGTCACAATTTGTACCTCACCTTTAGGGGCCTGTTGGGACTTTAGTCTATTTATAGGTCTTGGAGAAAAGAAGGATGGTTGGGGTGGGTCATGAAAAGAATTAGAAGTTTCTTTCAAGCCAGTTATCTCAGGGCATTCTGTTACAGTTTCCTCTGGTGAAACAGGACTAATTACTTCAGACAGAGTAATGAGAACTGTTTTCCCAGGGGAGGTGGTTTCAGGTTTAGCAGGCACTGAAGGTTAAACTTTTTAGGTGGAGGTTGGATGGCTTACTCCCCAGAGCAGACTGAAGGCTGGGAAGCTGTTTCCTCAAGGCAGGCTGGAGGTTGGGAGCTCTTTCCTTAGGGAAGGCTGGAGGCTGGGAAGCTGTTTCATCAGAACAGACCATTACAGGTCTTTTTTAGCAAAGACTCAGCAGAATCTATGGTTTCTATGTCCCCACTGCCATTATTATCAACCCAAATGTCCCCAACACAAGTTTCAGGATCCCATTATTTTCCAATTAAAGCCTTTACTTTAACAGCAGAATTTGCAAGGTTGAGATTCTAGTTTTTGTTGTAAATCTGCTACTTGCACAATAAGATTCTGGGTCTGGTTTTCAGTAATCTCAAGTCTGTGACCACGGGAATAAATTTTCTTTTCAGGGCACACATAGACATTTTTACACCTTTAATAATGTTTACATTGCAAATTTGGTACTTGTAGCTCATTCCTTACCCTTATAACTGTATCCAGCATATCTAAGAACAACCAGTCAACATCATTATACCTCTTAACTCCACAAAAGTCCATTAAGGTGTCAAAAATACCATCATCTAGAGCCTTGCCTTGTATAAGTATACAATTAGCAGAAGCAAATTTTGATATTTTGCATATCTCTATTGCTAACATGCTACAGACGTACAATGCCATCTTGATTCTTGGAAACAGTGTCATTAGTATCTTTGAGCCTAATCAAAGTAGAAAACCAAATGTAAAAGTCTATTTTTTAAGATTCTGTTTCTTAAGAATCACTCCTGGTACTAAGCTGTATTAGTCAGGGTTCTCTAGAGAAACAGAACCAACAGAAGGTATCTATAAATATAAGATTTATAAAGGTGTCTCTCACAATTGTGAGAATGCAGGAGTCCCAAATCTGTTGGACAGTGTATTAGCTAGGGTTCTCTAGAGAAACAGAATTAGCAGGAGATATCTGTAGATATAAAATTTATAAATGTCTCACGTAACTGGGAATATAGAGTCCAAGGTCTGTAGGGCAGGCTGCAAGCTGGTAACTCTGATGAGGGTTCGCAATGAACTCTCAAGAGAGGTTGGACGGGCAACCGTGGGAATGTAAGGATCCAAGGTCTGTAGGGTGGGCCACAAGCTTGTAACTCCAATGAAGTTCCTCAACAAACTTTCAGGAGAACCTGGCTGGACAACTGCGGGGATGGAAGAGTCCGAATCCATACGGCAGACTGTGAAGGTGGCAACCCCAACAAAGGGTCTGGATGAACTCCACAGGGGAGGCTCACTGGCTGAAGCAGGAAGAGTGACTTTCTCTTCTGAATCCTCCTTAAAAGCCTTCTGCTACTTAGATTAAACATCACTCATTGAAGAGGACACTCCCCTTAGCTGATTAAAAATTCAATCAGCTGTGGATACACTGACATAATTATGATTTAAGTCCTTGAAATGGCCTCATAGCAACAGACAAGCCAGCGCTTGCCTGACCAGATGACCGAGCACCACCTGGCCAAGTTGACACACGAACCTGACTATGACAGGCAGGCTGAGAGGCTGACAACTCTGATGAAAGATCTCGACAAACTCCACAGGAGAGGCTTGCTGGCTGAAGAAACAGTGAAAATTCTCTCTTCATCCTTAAAAGTCTTCAACTGATTGGATCCAACCCAACTGATTGGATCATACCCCATTAGTTGATTGTTGATTTAATCAATCACAGCTGCAATGAACTGATTGATGATTTAATAAATCAGCCTTCTGGTTTATCAACCTGCCACAAAATATCCTTGCAGTAGTGGTGAGGCCAGTGCTTGTCTGACTAGACAACTGGGCACTACTACCTGACCAAGTTGACACCAAAACCCAATTATCACAGTTAGGTTGTGCTTTTTTTTAATCTATCCTGCAATCTCTTCTTTTGCCTAGAAAGTTTAATCCACTTACATTTAAAGTAACTATTGATAATGGAGAATTTCTTCTGCTATTTCACTATTTGGTCTTTGTAAGTCTTCTACCTTTTTGTCCCTCAGTTCCTCCAGTGATGCCTACTTTCATTTTTATTTGATTTTCTGCTATCAAACCATACTGAGTTCCTTTTCTTTTCTTTCTGTATATATTTTCATAGATTTTCTTCATGACCATTATGTGGCTTAAATTTAATATCCTAAAATTATAAAAAATCAATTTGATACCAACTTAATTTCGATAATACATATATATATACTGTTCTTATGCTCCTCTATCTCCCTATCTTTTTGTTATACATGTTACCAATGATACCTTTATGAGTTGTATGTCTAAAACCATAATTTATTATTTCTTTTAGTGCATTTGCATTTTAGAACCTTTAAAATGTAAAAAGTGGGGTTATATAAGTTAAATTCTTTAAGCTTGTATCCAGTTAATGTTATGACCAAGCTTTCATTGAATGCCTGGAACTAACAAAAGACAAAAAAAAAAGAAGAAGAAGAAAGAAAAACACTTTGCTCGATCTTTGCAGACTGGCCCATGTAAGTGCTCTCCTTCAGGAATTATCCATACAAAAAGTTTAGATAATAGCTCCACCCCAGAGCATAGGGTCCTCCCTGATCCACATGTGCATTTTATTTTATGCACATGTGACCAGAAGTGCTCCCTTGTTTACATGGATATGTGTCCCTGCCTCACCTGCAAAAAAAAAAAAAAAAAAAAAAAAAATTGTCCTCACTGACCCAAGCACTGCATTATAGATCTTACAACCAGCAATCCCTTGCCCCAGGCACCACTGTTTGACTTCTTTTTTTCTCATTGTTCTTTAGGAGAGTTCAGTGAACTGCCTTCTACATGGAGGGCAAGTTCTGGGACTGCAAATCCCTCAGGTCACCACCATACTGCAAAAATGGCTACAGATCTCCACCCCTCCTAGTCACCCCTTTACAATGTGATTTTGCTGCTTAGCCAATCAGGACATGGAATCTAATTCTCTACCAGTTAAATCTGGGCTGGTTATGTGACTTGTTTTCACTAATAGAATATAATGGGAGTAACACTGTGTCAGTTACAAGGCTTGACTTCAAGAAGGCCTTCATGCTTCTGCTTGCTCTCTTGGAATGCCACAAGGCCACCATGTGAAGAAACCTGGTAATGAGATGTGCATGGGCCTGTTGTCTCCTCAGTCTAAGGAACAGTGAGCCAATTGCCAGAGATATAAATGAGGCCATTTTAGACTACTTGGTCTCCCTGCCGAGCTGAGCAATAGGGTCAGTGACAGTAGACACATAATTGTACCCACCCAAGACCATAAGAAAAGCTATACAGCTGAGTACAGAGCAAATTGCTGACCTACAGAAAAGTGAATCAAATAAATGATTGTTGTTTTAAGCCCTAAGCTTTGTATGTAGCAAAAGTTAATTGATGTATGAAGTAAAAAATTTTTTTTATTTATCAAAATTTAGTCTATGGTCTAATACCATTATTGCATATTGCCTTCATTATATTAATTTTGTAACTTACCAACATCACAAATTCTAATATTATTAGAAAACATTATAAATTTGGGTTTTCCAGGTACACAAATCATATCAATTGAAAATAATGATGCTTTTCCTCCCTTCCAATATTGTTTTATTCTCTATTGCATTATTGTGCCTTATTGTTTTGGTTAACACTTTCAGAATAATGTTAAAGAATAGTGGTGATGGGGATCACTCCTTTTTCTTTTATTGTATGCTGTATGGTGGGGTCACATTTCATTATTTTTCCATGTGAGTATTCCATTATTACAGCACCATTTATTGAATTTTTGTTTATTTTTTATTTGTTTTTCTTGTTTGTTTGTATTTTGGGAAGTGCATGGAATCATTCTTTTCTTGATCCTGCCTATATTGCTGTTTTCTTTAAACTAGATAGTAACACTTTGAGAGTAGGATATTTTGTTCTGTTATTTCTCTTTTCTTGAACTGAAGCATAGAGCTTTGTCTATACTAGACAATAAGCAAATATTTAGTCACTGAAAAATCATGCCTTTGGGTGTGCAAAGACTAAGATGCTCTGCCACATCCTCAGGCCTTTTGCAGTCTGTTCATACTTATTGTACAGGGTTAGGAGTCAGAAATCACCAGGACCTAACCCTGGCTTGGTTTCTTACCACTTATGGGCTTTTGAGAAATTTACCTCACCTTTCTAAATTTCAATATTATTCTCTATAACATTGGAAAATAATGGTAACCCATTTAGGAGTTTGTTGGGAAGATTGAATAATATTTATTTAATAGCATATTGAAAGATATTGGGATAAATGAACAGAAATAGGAAATATAGGAAATGCGCTATAGTGGGAGGACAAAATATGGTCTCAGATTTGGACATGCTGAATTGAAAGTGTCCATGGAACTCTAAATGGAGCTACCCATTGTACAGTTCAATATAGAGATCTGGAATTCTGGAGAGATTTAGATTTATAAATGTGCTAATTAGTTCATTTCAGTTGCAAGACCCAGACACATTGTATGGACACTTATAAAGAGGTTTTTTTTTTTTGGTAGTTTGGGGGAAGATGAAACATAGAAGAAGCTAAACTGAAAATGCAAAGCTGCTATAATGGAGGTACCTCAAGGATGAGAGAATTATCAAGAGTCAAATGCCACAGAGCTATTGAGTGAGCTGGGAACCGAAAAAGTGCTTTGACATCGGCATTTAGGAGGCATGGTGGGTCCCCTCTTATAGGAATAGCATTAGTGGAGTGGTAGGAGTAGAAGCCTGATGGCCGTGCAAGTGGGAGATGAGAAAGGAGAGAGGAATTAGGTTCTTCAAGGAAGATAGAGGTAAGTTCCACTCTTTAGGATTTGTGGGTGGTGCACAGTTTAAGTGCTCAAACAATATCCACTGCCAGGTTAAGATGGATCTCTGGGAAAGTCTTCTGTCATAGTGGGATGGCTGCATCTCAAGCTCATTTCTCTGAGGGGCTGAGACACCCCTTTGGCACCCTTGAATGGGAGAGAGGCATCTCCCTACTTGGTTATGGAATGCAGCCTGTTTCAGCACATCAGGGATTCCAGAGAATGCAGAGCATCTTTGGCTTCCCAAGGGATCCAGAGCATCAGCATGGTAGACAAGGTGTCGATTAGCTTAGAGGCTGCAGTGCCTGGCAAAAGAGAGAGCTCCTAGAAGAACAGCAGTGATTCTAGGTGAATCAAGGTGTCCAGTGGTTCAGAAAGGCACCAGTGACTGGATGATGCAGAAGTAGCTAGAAGAAATGACACAGGTTCTTTCTGGAAGAGTCAGTTTCCAGGTGTGAAGGTACATTATGAGACCAGAGGAAATGGCAGCTGGGGATGCCACCTGATAGCATTGGGTTTGTTTGTGAGTACCTTCAAGATAGCCCTTGAATATTAGAAATATGCAAGAATTCTTTGAGAGGTTTAGGGGTCTGAGTGGAAGATAAGGGTAGGAGCCAGTAAAATATAGGCAATGAGTAGTTTTATGATCTTTTGAGTTCCTGTGAGCTAGGGTGTATATGAGGCAACATGGATTACCAAGTGAAGGATCTATTTCAAAATAGGCCACAGGACCCCTAGCAGAAAAGACCATTTACTATTGTTCTGTATGCTGAAATATTTTAGAAGGTAACACAAACACACAGAGTTTTGAGGTGAAATAATCTGGGAAACGGTGGGTTAAAGAATATTGAATATGTTTTCTTACACTGAAGGGCTTCTTAAGGGTCTCTGATATCCTGATTTACTCAAGTAATATTTATTGTGTATCTCCTAGGTACCAGGTGCAGTGGTGAACATCACAGATATGGTCCTGGCAATTTAGTGGGGACATAATGCTAATATAGATTCTGAATCTCTATGAGAAAGGGCATAGTATTCAGTATCTCTCAAATTTATGACCAATGAATCCTTTCTAGAGCAGTACCTATTCACATCCATAGTGTGTGTGGAACACACTTTTGGGAGTACTGTGCACAATGTCCAAGGAGAAAAGGAGTAGAGAGAACTGGGAGGGTGCATGTTTTAGTTTGTTAAAGCTGCCAGAATGCAATATACCAGAAATGGAGTGTTTTTGAAAAGGGAATTTATTAAGTTGCAAGTTTACAGTTCTAAAGCTATAAAAATTTCTGAACTAAGGCATCCAGGGAAAGATACCTTGATTCAAGAAAGGCTGATGGGTCCAGAACACCTCTGCCAGCTGGGAGGTCATGTGTCTGGCATCTGCTGGGGTCTTGGACTTCTTGTTTCAAACAGCTTCCCTGGGGGCATTTAGTTTCTTCATCTCCAAAGGTCTCTGGCTGTGTGGACTCTACTTTGAAGTGTTTTCCAAAATGGTTCCCTCTTACAGGACTCCAGTAAGTGACCTACCTTGAATGGGTAGAGGTACATCTCCATGGAAACCACCTAATCAAAAGGCCCCACCCACAATTGGGTGGGTAACCTCTCCATGGAAACAACTTAATCAAAAAGATCCCACCCAACAATATTGAATCAGGGTTAGAGAATATGACTTTCTGGGGTACACAACAGTTTCAAACTGGCACAGTGAGGTATTAATGTCTGGTCACTAAGTAATCAGGACATTAAACTGGTAAAAAAAAAAAAAGTCTAAGAAACAAACAGTAAACTGAGTAGGAAGTGTTTTTAAATGAACAGAAATTGGGAGAGGTGAGAGGAATGAGATTCTGAATTGCCCCCACCCTTCAGAGTCCTGATTGAGACTCTTGTGCAAGTGCCCGCATTGGTTACCTTCAACTGAGGGCTAAGAGCCTGGGCCTATGGCTTAGGCCAGGATGTAATGGCTGGGCCAGGCTTGCTGACAGTTAAAAATGACAACCAGGACTTGACTTCAGTAGTTTTCACTGTGGTTCACCAGAGAAGTGCACTTCTTTTCTTTTTATTTATCTTGTATTATCTCAAAATAATTTTGAATTTCGTATTTTGACATCTAGAACTTTTCATCATCTGTTTAAATAGTTGTTAAGGATGCAGTTACCAGACTACTGCATATTATATGTGTGCTTCAATATATTTTTGAAGATGAAAATTTGTTATTCTTTTAATAGAATTTGTCCAACATGAAATTGACAAATCCATTCCTCATTTTCAATCTGAACAGCCAAATTAGGCTTTCTTTCTGACAAAAAGTGGCTTACTTCATCTTTTTTCCATTTAATTTAAATACATTCCTGTGATGACACCTCACTTCTGAATTATAATCCTAAAATAGGGAAACAAAAAGATTGAGAGTGTGATAGTGATAAAGACAAAAACTTGAGGACTCAATTTGAATTTGTTATTTGGTTGAAATAAAGCTTCATCTCCTTCAGTGTTTCTTGCCTTCCTCTCTTTGCTTTGCCTTCACAGGACTCTTCCTCAGAAGTGATGCTTTCTTAGATTGTACCTTGGTCTGGAAACCTGGAGTTTTTTCCAGCCTGGGTTCAATCCTGTACAGAAAAGTTGGGTGAATGCTGTATCTTTCCTTGGTGAGTTGGGAAAGGAGGACGATGCCAGGGAAAGTGATTGAGGTGACTCTGCACTTTTCCAGCTCTAGGTTAAATCCATGTTTTAGAGCAAATTTGGAAGTTGAAGATCTGGAGCTTAATTCTTTTAACACTGTCCATATCCACATGTGCCCCGAAAATCTTTGTGTACTTGTATCCTAAGACGTCTGAACTAACAAGAAAGCACTCAATGCAATGAAGGCAGCATTTTGTACTGTTAGAATAGAGGTTCGGGGACTTCCTTCTTCCTCAGGGAGGCACGTTTAAGTTCAAAGTTCAACTTCAGAGGTTTCAGCAGCCCATAAGGAGGGGGGTATCCAGACCTGGTGCTCAGAGACATTTGTCCTAGATTAGGCTTGGATTGGGAGGGAAGGGCACATCAGCAATTGGGGATTCAAGCTCTTAAAAATATGGAAATACCTACCGTGCCCAAGTTGCTTTCTTCTGCCTTATACATCTCTCTGAGTTATTGGGTCCTGATTATTTCCCCAACCTCCCAGGTTTCGGTATAGCAGGTAGGTGTTTAGTTACCACAACCTTCCCCTTGATGAACCTCCAGTCTTAAGGAGAGGAATAACACCCTTCCTTGCCCCTCACTCCCCCATGCCCTCTCTTAACCCACATTTCATGAAGCTCCCAGATTCTCTTGGCTATCAGAGAGTAGAGTCGTCCTCTGGACTTTCTTCAACCCTATCTTGTAGCACTCATCATGGTAACCTATTTTCTTGAATAAAGACAACTTGAAAGTTGCAAGTGAGCGGAAGCTCCTTGGGGGCAGTTTTTTTTACTTCCCTTCGCTTCCCTCCCCTCCCCTTCCTTTTTCTTTCCTTTCCTTCCCTCCCCGCCTTCCCCTTCCTCTTCCCTTCCCTTGGTATTACCAAGAACGGTGTCACATGTAGTAGGTGCTATACAAATATTAGTTGAATGAATGATGTTGGAGGTGACATGATATGAATATAAATATATGAGAATATGACTTGATAAGGCCCAGGTCAAACTAAAGTGAAATTCATATAAAATATTCAAATAAAATTTACAAATGAAGTTTTTAGCAGTTATGGTAGATATTGTTGGTTACACGTTTTTGGCAAGGAATTCTACGTCATCCGAGTGGATTGTGCCATCTTTTGATAACCTTCTATCTACATAGGCTGTCGAGCCTGTAACCAGATCTGAGGCTGAAACCATCCTGCCTCTGGGCATCAGATGGCGCTCATGCATCAGCAGAGAAGGTTTTGCAACGCGCTTCAATCTGAAGTTTCTAGTTTACTAAAAGGAATATTGTGGCCATGCACATTAAATTCTGCATAAATTGATTTCCTGCTGACTTCTGGGCCATACATAGCTCTATTCTTCAAAGGAGGATTTAATATAAATGCAGGAAAGCCTTATTATACCGCACCCAGCTCAGGCTGCATTGAAGACCAGATCCTTTCCCTGTAAACACAGTGACATGGTCTTTGGCTGCTTTAAATGACTTTCTTAAGGGAAAAGAAAAGGCCAAAAGGAAAAGCAGAGAAAGAAAGCTAAAGATAGAGGGTATTATCTAGATTCAGGAGTCACTGTTGACCTAAAAAGAAACCCAGGGCAGAAGCCTGTGACTTGGTATAAATCACTCACCCCAAGCAAGCCTAGGTTTCTTCATACTTGAAATGAGGACACTTAATGTTTTCTGATCTTTGAGGCGTGCCATCTGGTAGAAAATAAGTTGTCTTTTAGGGAACACTAGTGTTAATCCAAGTGGAATTATCTACACCACCAATACTCCACCCACAAAATACCAGACAGGTTTACACCTGACATTTGGGAGTGTTTCACAAACCAATGGTTAGCTCCAAATTCTAATACTTCTGTGAGTTATTAAAGAATGATTCTAATGCTTCCAAGGAAGATCTGGTAGGAGCATCTTACATACTGTGGGAAATCAGCCAATATTTTAGGAGTGGGAGATGGATTCCTTCACATTCCCACTAATAATCATCCCTCCTTTTGTAAACACCTTTCTTTTTAGGCAGTGAAGACCAGAGAGCTCTCATGTGCATCTCATGGGTTGGTGGGTTAAATCGGTGATCAAAGAGATGCCTGCATAGAATTTTTTTAAGAGATCTCCCACCAAGAAAAACCTCTCATGGGCATCTGGAATGTCACCCCAGTGGCTTTGTTTCTTTATTTTAGATTTAACCTTTTCCTTGCAGGCTTTCTTTAAATACAAATCTACTAATCACTCACTGTGCTAGGTGCTGGGAGTGATGCAAAGAAAGATCAAAGTTTTTGTCCCCAAGAAACCTATTCATTCATTCATTCATTCTCATTCTATCTGTATTTCCTGAGCACACATTTGCCAGACTCTGCTTGGCTGTGAGGGAGTTAAATAGCTAACATGTTTTGAGTGCTTGCTCTGGGCAGGCACTGTTCAAAGTACTTTTCATGTGTTAACTCTAGGCTCATAATGAACCTATTATTATCCCTATTTATAAATGAGAAAAGTGAGCTCCAGAGAGGTTGGATAATTTATCTGAGGTCATATTGTAGGGAATGGTATCAGAATTCAAATGTGAGAAGTCTGGAACTAGAAGATCTATTAGGCCTTAACAGGGTTCCTGCCTTTGAGAAGTTCATAACCTACTGGGGGAGATAGAAATGTAAAGAGATGGACTAGAGTCCAACAGTCCTGTAATAGAGGAATAACCTGGGAGACTCCAGTAATTGACTATCTGGAGGAGCTGGGAAACCTTCACAAGAGATGTAACACTTATGCTGCCTCTACAGCTTAGTCCCAAACACAGTCTAAACACCAAAACCACCTCTTTTTTCCCTCACTTACTTCTTTGCTATTCAGGTGTATCATGAGGCAGAGGTTATTTTGATAATATGATTTAAAATTATTTTTGAAGTAATATAAGCAAACAAATGAAAAATTAGAACATATTACATTATATATTCTAAGTGTTCCACGTAGATTGACTTACACACTCAAAACGTTAGTGGCAGTTGGTTCCTGTAGGGTTTATACCTTCCCACGAAATTAGACTACAATGTATGCAGAGGTCTCTTGTCCTTCCCAGGATTTGTACTTAGGATATAAGGTACAGATAGTACAGCCCACCAAAAAGTAGGTGTATAGCAACTACATTGGATTGGAAATCCCTTGAATTATTTATTTTTGATGCCCTAGGTCGTACTTAGCACGTAAATGTTTGAGAAGGAAATTAATGAACATTTCTTGATTAGAGCCCAACAAAATATAGCATCATGATAGGCTTTGAAATGGCAGGGAAAACAGCTGTGCAGGGAGTGTGTTTGCAGCTAGACCTTACCTGCTGTTAGGGAGGGAACTATTTCTGTCAAGGAAAAATTTTAAAGTACATGGTATTAGTTTCGTGCATGATTGCAAATGTCAAAATTCCATTAATTTGATTTTTAAAGTTTAAGGTATTCTGCCATTTGGTTACTTAGTATATGAATAGAATGACATTTATTCTACTTGGCTCTCTGTAAGCTACACATGCACATTTGTTTGAAGGGTATCATTTATCCATTTAATGAATATTTTGGGAGCACACTATGTTGGGCTAAATAGAATGGGTGATCTAAAGCAAAAGAACATATTCTGAAGACAGACCAAACGTATGTGAAATGTCTAAGTAAAATGAAAACTATTATGGGTTAAGTGACAATGAGTGATACAGATAATACATTTATAGAGTTCAGAGAAGGGAGAGGATGGCCAGCTAAGGTCTTATTAGGGAACAATTCTGTCCAGACTCTTGGTTGGGAGGGCTTGAAGAAGAGCCCTCTAAGAGTGGAAGCATATTGTGACCGAAGGCAGGAGTGAATAAGGTTTGTTTTTTGAGGAAGGGTAATGATTCTCTGCTGGCTCTTACTATATGCCAGGCACTGTCCAAGAACTGAAGGTGCATCATTTTACTTAATCTTTAAAATAGCCCCGTGAATTAGGTATTGCTAACTCTGTTTCAAGAAGTAGAAACTCAGGGGAAGGGAGGTCAAATTCCTTGCCTAAGGTCACACAGCTAGTCAGTTGATCTCACTGCTATCCTCTTATGCTAGCCCTTCTGCTCTGATTCCTATTTTTCCAAACCTAAATATAACCCAGTGTTAACCTCTCTCTATGTATAATGGCTTCCCTTCTATAGCAGATTGAAAGGAGGCACCCAGAAAGATAAATCTATATGCTAATCCCTGAACCTTATAAATGTGACCTTATTTGGAAAAAGGGTGTTGGCAGATATAATTAGAGATTTTGAGATGAGGGGGTCATTTTGCATTATCCAGGTGGGTCATAAATCCAATGACAAATCTCTTTATAAGAGACATATAGAAGAAACAGAGAGGAAGAGGAGGAAATTAGAACATAGAGACAGAGATTGGAATGATGCAGCCACAAGCCAAGGAATGCCTAGAGTCACTAGAAGCTGGAAGAGGCAAGGAACAGATTTTCCCCTATAGCCATCAGCAGGAGTGCAGTCCTGTTATGATGAGTTGAGTTATGTATCCCAGAAAAAAAAGTTCTTAACCTTAATACATTGCTGTGGGTGTGAACCCATTATAAACAATACTTTCTGAAGATATTATTTTTAACTAATGTGCGGCCAGCTGAATCAGGGTGTGTCTTAATCCTACTACTGGAGGCCTTATATAGAAGGGCATAGGAAGAAAAAGCCACCAGGAGGAGAAGATGGAAATCAGTGGAACCTGGAAGAGAAAGAAGAGGACAACTACATGCATTGCTGTATTGCAGAAAAGCTGAGGACCCAAGGATCACAGGCCTGCAGTACCAGAACACCACAATCTGGGAAGAAATCATCATCTTATTGCTGCCTCAATTTTGGACTTCATGGTTCAAAACCATGAACCAATAAGTTCCCGCCATTTAAGCAAACCAAATTGGTATTGTTTTAGTGGGAGGGAAACTAAGACACCTGCCAACATTTTATCAGACTTCTGGCCTCCGGGACTATGAGAGAATAAATTTGTGTTGTTTTAAACCATCAAGTATTGATAATTGTTAAAGCAGCCACATGAAATGATTATGGCTACCATACAAAAGACTGAGCTGTTATGGTGGCTCTCTTTCATGATAGGGACAAGGGTCCCACACATCTTTTATCTTATCACTCTGCTGTCATCAGTTGAATGAAGCTCCAAGATGGTACACCGCCATATCTATATCTCAGTAGAATTTTTAAAGGAAATAACCTGCAAGTTGCACACATCACTTTCACTCTCATCCCCTTGTCCACAACTTATATGGCTGAAAGTAAGGTTGGAAAATGTCTATTTTCAGGGAAGTCACATAGTCAGCTAAAACTCATGTTCTATTACTATGAGAAGGAGAGAGTAAATATTAGGGATGTTTATGGAGATATAAGAATACATAGGAATAATTGGCAATGTCTGCCATAGAGGGGATTATGAAAAAAAAAAGTATGAAACTGAATGCTAAATATGTTTTCCAAGTCCAATGGAAAAGTCCCTCAAATTACAATTTGTCTGGGAGAGATCCTTCCCCTTAACTGACATTGTCCAGTCATGATGCTTGCTTTCCTATTTCAGACATGCCTTCTGCTATCAGAGAGAGAAAGATAGAGAGAGATCTTAATTTGTATATCTACTTTTTAAAAGGAAATTATGTTCCTTTGCTTCCATGGTAGTTGTTTTTAACATGTGAGCCCTCCACTCCAACCAGGACTATCCTTAGACACAATAACCTGAGTTACTCAGCCTAGAGTTACTTTCAAGGAACTTGAGAAGAAAACCACAGAATGAGATTTTTGCTGATTGAAGTTATGCTTCTTCATTCTCTGGCAGACAACTTGGGTGATTGACGAATATATGTGTACTCATATCTCACCCCTACCTAGCAGCAAAAGTTATTCTCAGATTCAATGCAGTCTAAACCCAAATTAATGAAAAGAAAAACTTTTAAAGGGCAACCAGTTTCACAGACACTCTGGCTAACAGTGTTGAGAGGGCCCTACATTATATATACAGCAGTGTGAGTTTCTTCTGTTCATGGGAGAGTCAATGCTCTTCAAACATCAGGACCATCTACCTCTAATGATTACTCTTCAGCTTGAATTATTCAAAGACTAAATGAAGTTTGAAATTGCACCATTTTTTTCCTTTGGGTCCGATAAAGTTTTATTCAAGGTGTATTCCAATCTCCCCAAATTAATCTATGAAGGCCATAATAAAACAAATATAAAATATATATACCCCTTTTCAGAGTAAACCCTAGCATTTGGGGTAGGGTAGACTGTGTATGGTAACTACAGTTGTAGTTCTAATTACATTTGGTTAAAAATTCTCTTACGATTTGAAAATTCTCTCTGATTGTCCATGCACAGGACAAATCTCTTGTGCTTACTAATACTGACTTTGCCACCTTCGATTCCTAGCTGAACTCTAATTGAGGATGCATTGCATCCTTCTAGTCAGCTATTAAAGAGTTTTAACTTAAACCTTACCTTTTCTCAGCAGCCCTTTTCTTCCTGAGTTTCCCTCCAAAATAAGAACATGAAAATTTAAGGAAGAAATAATATATAGAACCATGCAATTTATGTGACATCCATTAAGGTGAAAAGCATTTGTTTTCTTTTTCCTTCCATATTTCTTCTTGAATCTTCGTTTCTAAGCAAATCAGACATTTAAATAAATGAAGTATTAAATAATAAATAAATGAATAAATAAATGAATAAATGAAGTATGGATAACTTGGGTCTAAAAGATTACTACAGAGTATTTCAAAATGCAAGTTGAGCAGACACAATAGAAGAGTATTAAAAACAGTGTTTTTTTCATATCATATGCTGTCTTCTTTTCAGAAGCAAATTAGAAGTGAATGTAGACCCTGCTCAGCCCTGGCAGCAGGTCGAAAGTCTCCACACAGTAATTCTCAAACTTGTACATTTGGTGTACATTGGGATCACTTGGGAAACATTCAAAAATCCCAGGGCATAGGTCTTATTGCTAGAGATTCTAAGTTAATTGGTCTTGAATATGGCACAGGCTTAAGGATTCAGCAGGTGATTCTAGTATGCAGCCGCCATTGAAATCTACTGTAGACCTTTTAATAGAGGTATCGCTGGTAGGATGCAATTCTGAGTGAGTGACATTTTTTTCTAAAGCACTTGTGCCTGACTGGTAGAGAGAATAAAGAGACTGGTAGAGAGGACTGGGAAGGATATATTTAGAGATACAGATGAAATTCTAAAACCTCTGGATCCAGAATGAAGTAAGGATGATGAGAAGCCACAGGTGCATTGTGGGGTGGGGGTAAGGTGGTTGAGTTAGTGAAGAGTGGGTGAAGGTATAGCTCAGTGAAGTTGATGCAGGAGGAAGAGAGCAAAGGGGTTGGCTCTACAACTATGACCTTCTGAGTTAGAATTCTGACTCAAAACATTTAAATTTACTATGCACTCTGGAAAAGTCCATAGGAAAAGAGGAATCCCAGGCACTAGAATAGAATTAAAACTTTCTTTTCATATCACATGCTACCTTCTTTTCAGAAGAATTAGAATACCCTTCCTTCAAGCTTTTCTTTTTAGAGCTGCTTGGTTGACCGTATATACAGTGGGGGCTTGGGGTGGGGCAGTTTAGATCCACCCTACCTTCCCCCATGACCCTCTTCTATCCAGAGCTTTTCTTCCAGGGAGCCTGGACAATTTCTAAGCAGAATAAGAGGAATTTATGTTTCACCTGGACCTTAAAATTTTCCTAAGTAATTTTTTTCAGCTTTCTATTATTGGTTCAGTTCATTTCTACAATCCAGAGGTTTTAAAAGGGAGCCTTTAGGTGGGCCGCGGTGGCTCAGCGGGCAAAGTGCTTGCCTGCTATGCCGGAGGACCTCGGTTCGATTCCCGGCCCCAGCCCATGTAACAAAAACGGAGAAACAGAATACAATAAAACAAGAAAATGTTTAAAAATGTTTCCCTTTCTTCCTTCTATCCTTCCTTCCTTCTCTCTGTCTTTCCTTTAAAAAAAAAAAAAAAAAAAAAGGGAGCCTTTATAGAATGTATAGGTGGAATCAATGGAGGAGAAGGAGAGGAAATTAAAATTTGTCACATTTGACCAATAACAATTTGGAGACATGGCGCAACGTGGATGGATATTATTAGTATCACTTTAGTTTATCCCCCAAAGTTATTATTGCTCTTTTCAGGTATTTATTTGTGTTTTTATGCATCTACTTGCTCTTCCATAATTGGTATGATCTGATGTAATCGAGATAGAATAATATTAAATTACTGTATTTTGGCTCAAATAAATAATCTGCTTTAATAGGTCATTCATATTACATTTAATGGCAGTACAGACATTGAGTTTGACTTTTCTCCAGTTCTTTTTTTTCCAGCTACTGGAGGTGTGATGTGCAAAATTTACACTTTCCCTGTTGTTAAGTGTTCAAATCATTCTCTTTGGAAAATTCTTATGATCTCTTGATAGAGAACAAGGCCTAGGCCTCTGTTTCTCTCTCTCTCCTTTTTTTTTTTTATTTATTAAAAAAAATTAACTAACACAACATTTAGAAATCATTCCATTCTACATTTGCAATCAGTGATTCTTAATATCATCACATAGATGTATGATCATCATTTCTTAGTACATTTTCATCGATTTAGAAAAAGAAATAGCAAGACAACAGAAAAAGAAATAAAATGATAATATAGAGAAAAAATAAAAATAAAAAATACAAAAAATATATAAAAAACAGAAAACAAACAAACAAAAAACTATAGCTCAGATGCAGCTTCATTCAGTGTTTTAATATAATTACATTACAATTAGGTAGTATTGTGCTGTCCATTTTTGAGTTTTTGTATTCAGTCCTGTTGCACAGTCTGTATCCCTTCAGCTCCAATTACCCATTATCTTACCCTATTTCTAATTCCTGATGGTCTCTGTTACCAATGACATATTCCAAGTGTATTCTCTAATGTCGGTTCACATCAGTAGGACCATACAGTATTTGTCCTTTAGTTTTTGGCTAGTCTCACTCAGCATAATGTTCTCTAGGTCCATCCATGTTATTACATGCTTCATAAGTTTATTCTGTCTTAAAGCTGCATAATATTCCATCGTGTGTATATAACACAGTTTGTTTAGCCACTCGTCTGTTGATGGACATTTTTTTAAATGTAGAATGCATGTTTATTCATCCATGTTCTTAAGATATTAGATCTCATAAATTTAAGATTTTCATTAAAAAATGATTGCAAAGTCTTTTTATTAAGTCAAAGCAATTCTCAATTTCCTACAGAAAGTCAACTTGGCTTTGCTATCAGAACAACTTGCTAGTTAACAAAAACCTTAAATTTGCCCCACATTTGTCCATCTGACAGACCATGATAGGTTGAATAATTCTGAGTAGAGTAATATCATCAGAAGACCTAATTCGGTACTTTGGGTGGAAATTAACACATAACTTTAAAGGACACTGTCATATTCTTTCATAGGCCTTTATATTATCTCCACTACTGAACTTTGCCATTTCTGTTGCAACCAGCCCACAGGTACATGTGTTGTGTTATATACACATATACAACTCCCCTAAATGGCCTCTCTGCTCCTACCACATTTTTAATACCAATAGGTTTTTCATCCTTTTCTATCCAGTCCAAAATCTTCAGCATGGCATTTCTTTCTTTTTTTTTTTTAATTTGTATTAATTAATTAATTTTATTTTTTTAATAATTTTTTTTATTAACAGAAAGAAAAAAAAAGAAATTAACACAACATTTAGAAATCATACCATTCTACATATGCACTCAGTAATTCTTAACATCATCACATAGATGCATGATCATTGTTTCTTAGTACATTTGCATCGGTTTAGAGGAACTAGCAACACAACAGAAAAAGATATGAAATGTTAATATAGAGAAAAGAAATAAAAGTAGTAATAATAGTAAAACAAACAAACAAACAAACAAACAAAAAACAAAAAAACCCCTATAGCTCAGATACAGCTTCATTCAGTGTTTTAACATGATTAATTTACAATTAGGTATTATTGTGCTGTCCATTTTTGAGTTTTTGTATCTAGTCCTGTTGCACAGTCTGTATCCCTTCAGCTTCAATTACCCATTGTCTTACCCTGTTTCTAACTCCTGCTGTACTCTGTTACCAATGACATATTTCAAGTTTATTCTCGAATGTCCGTTCACATCAGTGGGACCATACAGTATTTGTCCTTTAGTTTTTGGCTGGACTCACTCAGCATAATGTTCTCTAGGTCCATCCATGTTATTACATGTTTCATAAGTTTATCTTGTCTTAAAGCTGCATAATATTCCATCATACGTATATACCACAGTTTGTTTAGCCATTCTTCTGTTGATGGACATTTTGGCTGTTTCCATCTCTTTGCAATTGTAAATAATGCTGCTATAAACATTGGTGTGCAAATGTCCATTTGTGTCTTTGCCCTTAAGTCCTTTGAGTAGATACCTAGCAATGGTATTGCTGGGTCATATGGCAATTCTATATTCAGCTTTTTGAGGAACCGCCAAACTGCCTTCCACAGTGGTTGCACCATTTGACATTCCCACCGACAGTGGATAAGTGTGCCTCTTTCTCCGCATCCTCTCCAGCACTTGTCATTTTCTGTTTTGTTGATAATGGCCATTCTGGTGGGTGTGAGATGATATCTCATTGTGGTTTTGATTTGCATTTCTCTAATGGCCAGGGACATTGAGCATCTCTTCATGTGCCTCTTGGCCATCCGTATTTCCTCTTCTGGTAGGTGTCTGTTCAAGTCTTTTTCCCATTTTGTAATTGGGTTGGCTGTCTTTTTGTTGTTGAGTTGAACAATCTCTTTATAAATTCTGGATACTAGACCTTTATCTGATATGTCATTTCCAAATATTATCTCCCATTGTGTAGGCTGTCTTTCTACTTTCTTGATGAAGTTCTTCGATGCGCAAAAGTGTTTAATTTTTTTTTTTTTTTTTTTTTTTTTTTAAAGGAAAGACAGAGAGAAGGAAGGAAGGAAGAAAGGGAAACATTTTTAAACATTTTCTTGTTTTATTGTATTCTGTTTCTCCGTTTTTGTTACATGGGCTGGGGCCGGGAATCGAACCGAGGTCCTCCGGCATAGCAGGCAAGCACTTTGCCCGCTGAGCCACCGCGGCCCACCCCAAAAGTGTTTAATTTTGAGGAGCTCCCATTTATTTCTTTCTTTCTTCAGTGCTCTTGCTTTAGGTTTAAGGTCCATAAAACCGCCTCCAGTTGTAAGATTCATAAGATATCTCCCTACATTTTCCTCTAACTGTTTTATGGCCTTAGACCTAATGTTTAGATCTTTGATCCATTTTGAGTTAACTTTTGTATAAGGTGTGAGATACGGGTCTTCTTTCATTCTTTTACATATGGATATCCAGTTCTCTAGGCACCATTTATTGAAGAGACTGTTCTGTCCCAGGTGAGTTGGCTTGACTGCCTTATCAAAGATCAAATGTCCATAGATGAGAGGGTCTATATCTGAGCACTCTATTCGATTCCATTGGTTGATATATCTATCTTTATGCCAATACCATGCTGTATTGACCACTGTGGCTTCATAATATGCCTTAAAGTCCGGCAGCGTGAGACCTCCAGCTTCGTTTTTTTTTCCTCAAGATGTTTTTAGCAATTCGGGGCACCCTGCCCTTCCAGATAAATTTGCTTATTGGTTTTTCTAATTCTGAAAAATAAGTTGTTGGGATTTTGATTGGTATTGCATTGAATCTGTAGATCAGTTTAGGTAGGATTGACATCTTAATTATATTTAGTCTTCCAATCCATGAACACGGTATGCCCTTCCATCTATTTAGGTCTTCTGTGATTTCTTTTAGTAGTTTTTTGTAGTTTTCTTTATATAGGTTTTTTGTCTCTTTAGTTAAATTTATTCCTAAGTATTTTATTCTTTTAGTTGCGATTGTAAATGGGATTAGTTTCTTGATTTCCCCCTCAGCTTGTTCGTTACTAGTGTATAGAAAAGCTACAGATTTTTGAATGTTGATCTTGTAGCCTGCTACTTTGCTGTACTCATTTATTAGCTCTAGTAATTTTGTTGTGAATTTTTCTGGGTTTTCTACGTATAGTATCATATGGTCTGCAAACAGTGATAGTTTTACTTCTTCCTTTCCAATTTTGATGCCTTGTATTTCTTTTTCTTGTCTAATTGCTCTGGCTAGAACCTCCAACACAATGTTGAATAATAGTGGTGATAGTGGACATCCTTGTCTTGTTCCTGATCTTAGGGGGAAAGTTTTCAATTTTTCCCCATTGAGGATGATATTAGCTGTGGGTTTTTCATATATTCCCTCTATCATTTTAAGGAAGTTCCCTTGTATTCCTATCTTTTGAAGTGTTTTCAACAGGAAAGGATGTTGAATCTTGTCAAATGCCTTCTCTGCATCAATTGAGATGATCATGTGATTTTTCTGCTTTGATTTGTTGATGTGGTGTATTACATTAATTGATTTTCTTATGTTGAACCATCCTTGCATACCTGGGATGAATCCTACTTGGTCATGATGTATAATTCTTTTAATGTGTTGTTGGATACGATTTGCTAGAATTTTATTGAGGATTTTTGCATCTGTATTCATTAGAGAGGTTGGTCTGTAGTTTTCTTTTTTTGTAATATCTTTGCCTGGTTTCGGTATGAGGGTGATGTTGGCTTCATAGAATGAACTAGGTAGCTTTCCCTCCACTTCGATTTTTTTGAAGAGTTTGAGGAGAGCTGGTACTAATTTTTTCTGGAATGTTTGATAGAATTCACATGTGAAGCCGTCTGGTCCTGGACTTTTCTTTTTAGGGAGCTTCTGAATGACTAATTCAATCTCTTTACTTGTGATTGGTTTGTTGAGGTCATCTATTTCTTCTTGAGTCAAAGTTGGTTGTTCATGTCTTTCCAGGAACCCATCCATTTCATCTAAATTGTTGTATTTATTAGCGTAAGGTTGTTCATAATATCCTGTTATTACCTCCTTTATTTCTGTGAGGTCAGTAGTTATGTCTCCTCTTCCATTTCTGATCTTATTTATTTGCATCCTCTCTCTTCTTCTTTTTGTCAATCTTGATAAGGGCCCATCAATCTTATTGATTTTCTCATAGAACCAACTTCTGCTCTTATTGATTTTCTCTATTGTTTTCATGTTCTCAATTTCATTTATTTCTGCTCTAATCTTTGTTATTTCTTTCCTTTTGCTTGCTTTGGGATTAGTTTGCTGCTCTTTCTCCAGTTCTTCCAAGTGGACAGTTAATTCCTGCATTTTTGCCTTTTCTTCTTTTCTGATAAAGGCATTTAGGGCAATAAATTTCCCTCTTAGCACTGCCTTTGCTGCGTCCCATAAGTTTGATATGTTGTGTCTTCATTTTCATTTGCCTCTAGGTATTTACTAATTTCTCTTGCAATTTCTTCTTTGACCCAGTTGTTGTTTAAGAGTGTGTTGTTGAGCCTCCAGGTATTTGTGAATTTTCTGGCACTCCGCCTATTATTGATTTCCAACTTCATTCCTTTATGATCCGAGAAAGTGTTGTGTATGATTTCAATCTTTTTAAATTTGTTAAGACTTGCTTTGTGACCCAGCATATGGTCTATCTTTGAGAATGATCCATGAGCACTTGAAAAAAAGGTGTATCCTGCTGTTGTGGGATGTAATGTCCTATAAATGTCTGTTAAGTCAAGCTCATTTATAGTAATATTCAGATTCTCTATTTCTTTATTGATCCTCTGTCTAGATGTTCTGTCCAATGATGAGAGTGGTGAATTGAAGTCTCCAACTATTATGGTATATGTGTCTATTTCCCTTTTCAGTGTTTGCAGTGTATTCCTCACGTATTTTGGGGCATTCTGGTTCGGTGCGTAAATATTTATGATTGTTATGTCTTCTTGTTTAATTGTTCCTTTTATTAGTATATAGTGTCCTTCTTTGTCTCTTTTAACTGTTTTACATCTGAAGTTTAATTTGTTGGATATTAGTATAGCCACTCCTGCTCTTTTCTGGTTGTTATTTGCATGAAATATCTTTTCCCAACCTTTCACTTTCAACCTATATTTATCTTTGGGTCTAAGATGTGTTTCCTGTAGACAGCATATAGAAGGATCCTGTTTTTTAATCCATTCTGCCATTCTATGTCTTTTGATTGGGGAATTCAGTCCATTAACATTTAGCGTTATTACTGTTTGGGTAATACTTTCCTCTACCATTTTGCCTTTTGTATTATATATATCATATCTGATTTTCCTTCTTTCTACACTCTTCTCCATGCCTCTCTCTTCTGTCTTTTTGTATCTGACTGTAGTGCTCCCTTTAGTATTTCTTGCAGAGCTGGTCTCTTGGTCACAAATTCTCTCAGTGACTTTTTGTCTGAGAATGTTTTAATTTCTCCCTCATTTTTGAAGGACAATTTTGCTGGATATAGGAGTCTTGGTTGGCAGTTTTCCTCTGTTAGTAGTTTAAATATATCATCCCACTGTCTTCTAGCTTCCATGGTTTCTGCTGAGAAGTCTACACATAGTCTTATTGGGTTTCCCTTGTATGTGATGGATTGTTTTTCTCTTGCTGGTTTCAAGATCCTCTCTTTCTCTTTGACCTCTGACATTCTAACTAGTAAGTGTCTTGGAGAACGCCTATTTGGGTCTATTCTCTTTGGGGTGCGCTGCACTTCTTGGATCTGTAATTTTAGGTCTTTCATAAGAGTTGGGAAATTTTCAGTGATAATTTCTTCCATTAGTTTTTCTCCTCCTTTTCCCTTCTCTTCTCCTTCTGGGACACCCACAACACATATATTTGTGCGGTTCACATTGTCCTTGAGTTCCCTGATACCCTGTTCAAATTTTTCCATTCTTTTCCGGATAGTTTCTGTTTCTTTTTGGAATTCAGATGTTCCATCCTCCAAATCACTAATTCTATCTTCTGTCTCTTTAAATCTGTCATTGTAGGTATCCATTGTTTTTTCCATCTTTTCTACTTTATCCTTCAGTTCCATAAGTTCTGTGATTTGTTTTTTCAGTTTTTCTATTTCTTCTTTTTGTTCAGCCCATGTCTTCTTCATGTCCTCCCTCAATTTATCGATTTCATTTTTGAAGAGGTTTTCCATTTCTGTTCATATATTCAGCATTAGTTGTTTCAGCTCCTGTATCTCATTTGAACTATTGGTTTGTTACTTTGACTGGGCCATATTTTCAGTTTTCTTAGCGTGATCCGTTATCTTCTGCTGGCGTCTGGGCATTTAGTCAGATTTCCCTGGGTGTTGGACCCCACGGGTTGAAAGATTTTTCTGTGAAATCTCTGTGTTCTGTTTTTCTTATCCTGCCCAGTAGGTGGCGCTCGTGGCACACGTTTGTCTACGGGTTCCACCAGTGAAAGTTGCTGTGGGTCCTTTAACTCTGGAAAATTCTCGTCGTAGGGGAGGTTCGGCAGCCGAAGCGTCTTGGAAGAGTGCCAGCCGGCCCGGGGTTCCGAACGCGGGGAGGGTCACCAGCCGCCGCAGAATGGGAGAGCGTCTGGCCGAATTACCTAGTCAGCCCGGGGCGCCAAGCGTGGCGGGAGGGCGCCAGCTGTCGCAGCCCGGGAGAGTGCACTGTTCCCAGCCGGACCGGGGAGTCACGTGTTTGGAAGGGACCCCCCCCCCGGGTCACTGTTCTCCGCAGTCTGGGGATTTCCAACCCAACTCTCTCAGTTGGTCTGGGGGGCCTCACGTGGTGGGGGCGCCAGCCGCCGCGGCCCAAGGGGACCACCTGTCCAATTCTGCCAGCTGGCCTGGGAAGGAGGAAGGGAGGGACTCCGGCCGCTTGCCGTCCCACCCAGGAAAGGCCGCGCCCCTCGGTGATCTCACCGGAGCTGGTTCTCCCAGACAGTCAGCTGTTCCAGGATGGGGTACGCCGTCCCTTTGATCTCCGTTGTGGCTCCGGGAGCTGCTCTGTATTGTCTCCACTCCCCCAGTAGCTGTTCTGGAGGAGGAAAGGTGAGGGTGGCAAGGCTGTGGAGTCCGGTGGCGGAGGAGCCGGTGAAGGCAGAAGAGGAGGGCAGGCGGGTTGGCTGCTGCGGGCATGGGCGCCGCGTGGCGGGCCGGCGGACAAAGAGAGAGGGGAGAGGAGGGCGGGTGGGTCGGCTGCTGCGGGGCGTGGGCGCCGCGCGGCGGGCCGGCGGACAAAGAGGGCATCATGGCATTTCTTTACCCCAGTTTTCCAGCTGCTTTTCTCTTAGGTACCAGATTCTTTTTTTTTTTTCTTTTTCTTTTTAGTGAATATCACACTTTGAACTTCTAATAGTTGGATAGCAGAGGAAAGATTTATGTCTTTTTTTCTATCTCACAAAGAAAGTTAGGTCTGTGTATATCATCAAAGGAAAGAAGGAAAATAACTGAAGTAAAAACAATTGGTATTATTTACTATTATGATATTCTTTCAACTCCCTCCTCTTAAATTCCACTTCCCTCTTCTACCGTCTTCTATCTATTCATGTACATAGTTGCAATTTTCCCTCCCTCCACATTTGACATCTCTTCCAGGAAGCTGACATATGCAAAAATCTATCTATGCCTTTCTTTTTTACCTTTGTCTGAATGGGTAAAATTCCTTCCCAATGGGATATCACAAAAGATTGTAATGCTAGCTTATTTACATCCTAGAAATGTGGTGAGAATAAAAATTATTGAATCATCGAATACATACTAGCAAGAACAAATATGTAAAGAATTTAAAAAATGGTACTCAAATGCATCTCAATTTTACTAAGTACTTCTTTTCATTCAAAGTAGAACTAAAGTAAATTGAAGTCAGCAAGACATTCAAACAATACAGATTCTTTATAACCTACTGCTATCACTGTAGGAAGGAAAGCTGCAAGAAAGAAAAAGACAACATATCCCAGGACTCATAGGTCATCAAAAGCTATAACCTGCTCTAGCATACAGTAGCTTTCACTGCTTGCTACAGAGTGATCCTTTAATTACTGGCAAGAAAGAACAATGTTAGAGTGATTTTTATGACTAAATTGGCCCCATGTCTTAACTATTCTCCATTCTAGCATTCTCAGAAGAATCCCAACCATAGCACAGGTAAAAAAGACAGCTATATCTTAATGTTTCATTTCTTGATCCATTCTGAACTCCCTTATGTTGAATGCTTGTTAACACCCTTTCAACCAGATAAGATTTGTTGAGGTAGAGGTATTTCACTTTTGCCATCCTCTCAAACATTTCTTTGCACTGAGATAACATTGTCTTTACTGCACCTCTCCGGAAGAGAAACTGATTTCTCTTTTTCCCTCTGATCTTTTCTGTGTCCTGCTATTGGGCTGGATCTTCCAGTACTGAGGAAAGGAATTGGGTACCAGGGTTGAGAGTCAAGTTGCTCAGATTCTTTATTAACATTTCTGAGGTGAAAGGATGAGAGGCCTCAGGGTCTTTTTGGAAATTATCTTCAGTAGACATCAGGGAGAACTCTGGGGTAAAGGTTGGGTTATGCGTATTTGTTGGGTCCATGAAGATCTAGTCACAGCTCCAGAGTCCTCTGAGGTCTTTGGGTCTAACTAAGAAGTTGATGCTGAAGGTCCTCAAATTGCTGTAAGATAGGCTGGAAAGAAACTACAAGCCCAGAAAGAGTACAAAAATCTAAATCCAACAAGCAGTGGTGAGAGAGAACTGGGCTCTCTGTTTCTCTTTTGTAAAATGAGGATAATAGTAGCCTCTATTCATAAAGTTGTCTCTCTCTCTCTCTCTTTTTTTTTTTTTTTTTGCTGTTTTTATATTGTTGTTTTGCTTTTTAAAAACTCATTTTATAAAGCTGGAACAATTTGAGCAAAAGCATAAGTAATATTGGATTATAACTCAAAGTATAAAATATATATGCTAACATACTCTTGGAAATAACAAACTTATCTAAAATTGAGAGTGTTGATGGACCACTGGTTTTGGACATAATATATGAGGTCTAGTGAATGGAGGTGGCTGAAGGATGCACTGACTGAGAAGTAGATTGGCAAATGATGGTGTATACATATGATTGAATATTGTGCTGCTACAAAAAGGAACAGAGTTGTGAGGCATGCAATATTGTGAATGATATTGTGGGTTTTTTGGTGAGTTAAAATAAGCGAGAAACAAAAGACCAATTATTGTATCGTCTCATTTATAAAATGCTTATAAGAAAAGAGGGCCTAGATTGTAAGCTCTTATAGCAGTCACATTTAGTCCAGATGATAATTACTATTTCTGGATTTTCAGAGGCTGTTATATATATATGTATAATCTGATATTTAGAGAAAAGAGTGAAGCTGATCATGTCGGGATTAAGGTAAATCAGAATACAGGGGTAAGGAAGACATTGTCTATATTTCAGAACCTTATCTACTCTTTGAGACCAAAGGAAGAAAGGTTTATTTTGTCCAGAACCTAAATTTTCTGTAGCACGTAATTTAACTCAAACTGTCTAGATAGATCATTTAAACAATCCAAACACAGGAAGCCCAGAATAAGAATGAGGGCCTTTAACCCTGTATAGCTTAATGTAATGTCTGGATACATTCCAGAGTATATTAAGCAGATAATCCAAAAGTATTGGCAAAGTCCCTTGAGGGACAGGGGAATAATATGGAACTATTAAGTTTTACCACCAGGGAAACCCCTGATATTGGGTCAAACATTAGGGTCACCCAAATCAATAGTCCAAGCCCTTGATCTTGAGGCTTGCTCTTGTGAAGCTTATGTATGTAGCAGAGAAGCTTAACCAACCTATAGGTGTGCCTAAGAGTTACTTCTGGAGGACCTCTTTTGTTGTTCAGATGTGGCCTCACTCTCTCTCAGCCCAACTCTGCAAGCGAAATAATTGCCCTTCCCACTACATGAGACATGACATACAGGGGTAAAAGTCTCCCTGGCAGCATGGGAGATGAACCCCGGGGATGAGTCTGGCCCTGGCACCATAGGATCAACAATACCATCCTGTCAAAAAGGGGGAAAAGAAGTGTAACAAATGCATCTGGACCAGGTAAGTCCTGAAATGCAGCAGGGCCTGCCTCTTCAGAACATGGACTAATTTCATCCCCCCATCCCATATTATCGACAGCCCCTTCCAACATGAAAAAGTTAGAGTGGGCATAGCCCAAATACCCCTAAAGAGTGGGAGAAAGATCAAAGGTGATGGTGGAGTTATTCAGAGAAGGTAGGGTTTAACAAATGAGTGTAATTGCTGAATCATTATATTGACATTTCTTTCAGTCTCCAGTATCTTAGGAACAGCTAGAAGTAAAAACCTAAAATTGTGGAATTGTAACCCTTATCAAACTCTGAAATCTGTTCTACAACTAATTGTTGCTATGGGCTTTGAAATTTATTACTTTTTTGTATATATGTTTTTTTTTTTCACAAAAAGAAAAAAGATTGATTGTGAAGATAAAAAGAAACACTGGAGGCTACCTTTTAGCCTCCAGTGTTTGGGAGCAGCTAGAAGGAGAAATCTGAGATCATGGAATGGTAGTCCATGACAAACTCTGTGATCTGTTCTATAATTGCTTGTTGAAGATTTTTGTAGGATGCTGCTCCACTGGAATTTGTCTAATGTTTTTCTTACTATTGGACTAGGGTAATGAGTGTTGGAGAGGAAGACCACCAAGGTATGATGCCATTTTCATTACATTACATCAAGTACTGAAATTGAAAATTATTGCTTTTTTCTTTCTTTGCTTTGTATATATGTTATATTACACAATAAAAAAGTTTAAAATATATATATTAACATAAGTGATTAAATAAATAATGGTGGAGCATAGACAAATCTGTGTGAAGAATTCCAAATAATTTATATAGCTACTCATCTTTTAAGGAGGTGGAATGTAACTCCCTACACCTAGGTGAGCTTTATGCATAGTGACCTCATTCCAAATAGAACAGTATAGAAAGGAGGAAAAGAGTAATTTTACAGTGGTGAAAATTGACAAGTACTACCTTAGCCAGGTGGTCAAGGTTAATATCAACAATATTAGTCATGTTATAGTAAGTACACTTGATGTAATGTAATGAAAACGGCATCGTACCTTGGTGGTCTTCCTCTCCAACACTCATAACCCTAGTATAATAATAAGAAAAACATTAGACAAATTCCAACCGAAAAGCATCCTACAAAACTCTGACCAGTGATCCTCGAAACTGTCAAGCTCATAAAAAACAATGAAAGTCTGAGAATGTGGCACCAGTAAGAGGAGCCCAAAGAAACATGACAAGTATATTTAATTTGACATGCTGGATGGGATCCTGAAACAGAAAAAAGACATTGGGTGAAAACCAAGGGAATTTGAATAAAGAATGACTTCAATTAATAACAATGTGTCAGTATTGGTTCATTAATTATAACAAACATATCATACTAATGTAAGATATTAATACTAGGGTATTAATAGGTTAAACTGGGTATAATATATATAGAACTCTGTACTGTTGTCTCAATTTTTCAGTAAATTTAAAAATATTCTAAAACACAAAGCCTATACCCCTAAAGAGGGGGATAGAAAGATCAAAGGAGATGGTGGAGTTATACAGAAAAGATAGGGTTTAACAAACGAATATGATTGCTGAATCATTAAATTGATATTTCTTTTAGTCTCCAGTATCTTAGAGTAACTAGAAGTAAAAACCTAAAATTGTGGAATTGTAACTCATACCAAACTCTGAAATCTGTTCTACAACTAATTGTTGTGATGTGCTTTGAAAGTTATTGCTTTTTTGTATTTTTGTCATTTTTCACAAAAAAGAAAAAAGTCAATTGTGATGATAAAAAATATTTATGCCTTCTAGCCTCCTATATTCTGGAGCAGCTAGATGGAAAAATCTGATGGTATGGTAGCCCATGACAAATTCTGGGATCTGTCCTGTAACTACTTGTTGAAGAGTACTTTGAAAACAATTGTTTTTTTCTTTCTTTGCTTTGTATATATGTTATACTATACAATTAAAAAAAAGTTTATATATAAAAAAACAACACAAAGCCTAGTAAAATGTTATTAAACAATCTATTTTACATTAATTAGTTTCACTATATTCTATTTACGCTGTAATATATTGCACATCAATTTAAAAAGCCCAAATTTAATCCATTTCCCAATACCAAGTCAAAACCAAATGTCTAAAGGTAAACAAAACAAACATTAGTAACAAAAAAAGCCAAGGCATCATAGAGAAGTCTTACCACCTTATTAGGGATTAAACATGAGAGAGGTTAGGAGGCTGAATGGAGACATTCTCTCTTCAAAAAGCTATTAATGTAGATAACTTTCTGTCCCTGAAAAGGGAAGTCCTTGAATTCTTTCACCTTTATTTTTAAATGCTTTTTAATACTTGATATTCCTGTAATACAGTGTTTTGGCACATCCCTTAGAGTGAGTCCCCTTCTGGCCCTCCCTTCCTCCCTCCCTTCCGTCCTTTCTGTGTCATTTGGAAAAATGCGACTGGAGTAGTAATTTTTTGCCGATGTCTGGGAGAGTAGACTGACAATTTCATTCTCCTTCCTTTTCCCCATCCTCATCACTACCTCCTCCAGAAAAAGATTTTATTAAGTTATTATTATAAAATAATAAATTATTTTATTATTTATTAAAAACTATTTGGTTTACTAAAAGCCAAATATTTTTGGAAAATTGAAGAGTATGTGTTATTTACTCTCCAAAGTTTGTTTCCATTTCCCTTTTGGTATGCTCTGGAATGGATGGATAAATTTGAAGGTGTGAAAGGGATCAGGAGAGGATCTGGGATAAAGAACACAGTAGGGTGTGTCAGATTTCTACCCTTGCTAAGGAAGGCCTCAGCCATCCATCATCACCTCACCTGCTTGCCTCCTACAAAAGAGATCAAGTTTCTCCAGCAGCTTTGTGCTGTGTCTGCAGGGCCTGTTCAAAGTTGATATTAGTGTAATGCTTCTTAATGCAGGCTTTCAGCTGTACTCAACTTCAGGGTTTGAGAAGCAGGTCTTGTTAAATCTTGTTTCATGTGAAATAGTTTAGAGTCAATTCCTTACATGTTTCAAAGACCTAGGTGCACTAGAGTGGCAGGATAAAGTACTGAAATATTAACTTATTGTTTTGTCCTGTGATTTCCCTCTCTTCTTTATTTGAGGAATATAGCCTGGTCCAATTATTTTTGGCTCAGGGATTTTTATGGACTGTAAAGGAGAAGCAGCCTTCGTTCTCTTCTCCCTCCCTCCCTCTCTTCCACCCTTCCTTCCAAAAAGGACTTGAGGATTCAAGAGCTAGTGGGAATGCCCTATCAGGCGAAAGGAAATAGATAGGGATTTGGGGATTTGAAGAAAGGCAGGAGGAAGATTCTTCCCAAAATGATGGCAAGAAAGAAGTTTCAGTTTTCCGTGGGAAGTGGACTAAATGCAATGATTAAGGAATTGGGGAGACCTCTGAAAAAGGCATCCAGGGTAGGAGAGACTGTATGGGATTGCCAGCCCAAGTAAAGATCCCTAATCCCCATGGATGGCAAAAAGGTACCATGAGCACTGGGCCTGCCAGGACCACTATGAGCTTGGAGAATGAGGACGTTCATGGTGGTCAGAGTTCTTTCTGCCTTTCCTGAGCTCCACAAACCCCACATTGATTCTGGTACAAATTGGGAATGGAGGGGGTGTTCATAAGGGCAGGGCTAAAAATGAGGGCTTGGTGCTATATTAACTTGATTAAAAAGCCATAAAACAACAATATTTTTTGAACACCTGAGCTTGTAGGAGAGATTTATACCTACTATAGTAGAATTAATTCATGGCCAATTGATTTTAAGTAGAAATATTGATTTTTCACACCCAAGGGAATGTTTGGGTATGTATCAACAACAGCAGAAACTGCTTGCAGTTTTTTTTTTTTTCTGCACTGGAGGAAGAGAGAAGTAAAACATGTAAATAAATATATAGGGTTTGTTTTTCTACACAGCCTCTGGGACGTAAAACCCTAAACAGAACTTATTTCAGGGAATATGTGCATTTTTCAGTTCTAGGGGTTTGCACATCATTCTGGCCAAACTTTCAGGTGTGAATGAAGAAGGGGTCATCAATTTTACATTCTAGTTGTTTTCTCCCTTCCATATTCTGGTATTTGCACTTTCTCATCTGTGGAAAGAGCATTGGACTAGGAATTAGGTCCCTGGTTCCTAAACCTGGTCCTTGCACAAGCCATTTTACTTCTATGTCAAGGGGGCATTTGGCATACTTGAGAATCACACATTTGTGCATTTGTAGGGGGTGACGACTGAGAGCTGTTTGTGGGGATGTGTAATGGGAAGGACCTGTGAGTCTGTAGACTTTTCCACTTCCTGGCTTTTTGACCTTAGGCAAATTACTTAATTTTTTTCAGCCTCAGTTTCCTAAACTGGAAGAAGTAGATAATTTTTTGAAAGGATCAAATGCAATGCTATGGGTAAGAGTATTTCATAAATTATAAAATACTTTACAAAATTAAGGCTTTATTAGTAATCAGTCAACAAAGATTTTGGACAGCCTGAAATCGAGTGCTGGGATCTGGAAGAAAATCGAGAGGAGCCCAAGATACAACTTCAGATCTCACTGAGCTTATGGTTCAGATAGGGACAAGACTAACTTACATGAAACAACTGGAGAATGCTTATATCAAAAGTAAATTTTAAGAAAAGTTTTCTTGGGGCTGAATAAAAAGATCTGGGGCCATATTTTTGCATGTTATTTTAAAAATGTGAAATTAAAGTAAATAAAAACCAATTATCCACAAAGTCTTCTAAACTCTAATCCAAATAACCCAGGTATATCTTTTTTTTTTTCTGGAACTTGACGTATTATTGGAGAAACTAGTTCCCATCATAATCAGAAACACATACAAGCTTTTCTGGGTCAGATTCCCCATTTCTGTAAGATCAGAAAAGAATCTTACCTTTTTGATTTCTTGAAAGTGGCCTGTCTACCAACAATGTGAGGTTTTAGGAGGAATAATAGTAAGTAACAGACATTACCATGGTTTACATACATTAACTCATTAAATCTTCACAACAATCTTATGAGTTAGGTGCCATTATTATTGAGAGTATCCTTATTTTCTAGAGAGGAAACTCAAGTACAGAGAGGTTCAGTACAAGCAGCTGAGCCAGGACCTGAACCTGGGGAACCTGTCTCCAGGGCCTCTGCACTTATCCAGTGTTGGATCTGCCGCCCAAACATGGAATCATCTTTGACTTCTTTTTTTTAATGCAATTTTATTGAGATTATATTATGTATTCATATACCATATAATCACTTTAAGTGTACAATCAGTGGTTTACAGCCACATCATTTAACTATGCATTCATCATCCCAATCAATTTTTGAACCATTTTTATTACTCCCAAAACAATAAAAATAGGAATAAAAATAAAAGTAAAAAAGAACACCAAAAACATCCCATAACTCCCCATAACCCATGTTATTTATTTATTTACTTTTTTTCTTACTCATCCATCATATACTGGATAAAGGGAGTGCCAGTCACAAGGTTTTCACAATCACATGGCCATCTTTGACTTCTTAACCTTTGCTAACAATAAAACTTATACACTGTTCAGTGTAGAACACCCAGAGTGCTCAAAGACAGCTTTTATTTTTAAACATTGTCTTATTTCATTTTAAGTGAGAATATATATGACAATGTTTGTTCACTATTGGAGAGATCAGTGAAGATGATACCCAGGAAGAAAGAAACAATTTGTGTAGCAAACACATTGAGCAAACAAACTCTTTGGGCAGAGATTCTATTCATGCTTAACTCCTATTTTAACTCACATTGAACTATAAACTATTTAAAAAATATAGAGAGCTCTAGTAAAGTTATTACGTGGGCTATAATAATGAAATTTTACAGTAGGGATGATTGGGTATTTTGTCTTTCCATTGAGTCCTGTGTTCCTTAAAACATTTAGGACATCTTCTGGGGAATGAGGAAGAAATTAGGGAACACCTAACAGTAATTATATTAAATTGCCAACATCTATTTGATTGTGATAATAGGTGGTGAGTTTATATGGAGAAACTGGAGCATTCCTAAAGAGAACTAGAGATTCTCAGAAAATTTGAGAAGTTTGACAGTAAAAACTCCCACTATAAAATTGCTATTTACCAGAATTTCCTCCCTTTCTCCTTCCTTCCCTTCCTTTCTTCTTTCCTCTGGTCTTTCCTCTCTTTCTTTCTTTAGCATTTATTTATTGGGTGTCTGCTATATATCAGGCATTGTTCTAGGTACTGAGAGTACAACATTGTTCAAAGTAGATGAGGTACCTGCCTTTCTAGTGCTTACATTTTAACACAGTATATCTCTATTGCTTTTCATATGCTCTTCATTTTTTGCTGCCATCCCTTATTAATAAATCTGAGCTATTGTGCCTAGAATTCTGATTTCCTGGATTTTAATTCTTACTCTATCTGTTCAGAAAACTGTCACCTATTTAATTTTTCTAGTAGGTTACTTAGCTGAATACTCTGTACAATGAAGGCCCTACTATCCCTACCCCATATGGCTGTTGTGACATTAAGTGAAACACGCAGGTTTCCTAGCACAGTAAGCTCCATTAAATGTTGGTAGATGTTGTTATTACAAAGGCTTCCCCAGAGGTTTTCTTCTTTCTACCAGGGCAAGTTCAGTCTCTCATCTGTCATTTGATCTCTTCCACGGCTTTGTTTATGGCTTGGCATATAACATAGTAGTGCAGTTCTTTTTGGGCTAGAGTTTAGGTGTAAATAAAAAATGTTTCAATCCCCAATATGATGATCCTTCAAGGGTAGTAGAAACAGGAATTGTCTCGAGCATCTTTCAGTATTTCAGATTCTGCCTATATCCAGGTGTCCAGATGTGGGATTTCATTATTACTACTAAGTTATGATGACAAACTTTAAATGTCTAAAACAGAACTCATGGTTTCCCCTCCCAAACTTGCTGCCCCACTCAGTGTTCCCCATATTGGTAAATGTCACTGTTACTATGCACCCACATGCTGTGTTGAGTCCAGAGACTTTGGAGTCACCCTTGAATCCTCTCTTTCACTAATATTCCACATTGAATTCCTAAATTAAGTTGGTAAACTCTAATTTCAAATCCAACTCCATCACTTCTATTCTGGTCAAACCATCATCTCCTCTGCTCTGGATTACTACCTTGGTATTTTGCTTCATTCTTGCCCCCTCTGGTGTGGTCTCACAGAGCAGCTAGAGTGATTCTTCTAAAACACTTTGAGATCCCTGCCCCCCAAAGACTCCTCATTACCTTTAGAAACAATGCCAATACCTTTCAGAGACTTTCCCAGACCTGACTCCTGGCCATTTCTTTAATCTTGTTTTCTGAAACCCTACTCACCTCTTTCTCACTGCTTTCTGGCCACATTGGCCTGCTAACTGGGTCTCCAACTCACTGTATATGCTTTCTCCCAAGAGCCTTACTGTCCTTAAGCTTCAGTTTCCTTTGTACAAAGAGAACACTTGTGCATTTCAAAGTTTCTATCTCATAGGACTCTTAAGAGGATTATAGTGGGTAATGCTTGCCAAGTACTGGGCACTTTGTTTAGTATATAGTAATTTCTCTGTAAATGTTTACCATTGTTCCTTTTCTAACATTAGTCCTGATTTCTCAACTTTCTATATGACCAAGATGTTCCCACTGACAAATTCAATATTTCCAACATGAACTTGCATGTTTTTTCCTCAAAGCCACCTCTTTTTCCAGCCATTCCTATTCTGTTTAAAATCATCACCATTTTTCTAGATTCCTATCTGTAAACTTCTGTTTCTACTGACTCTGCTTCTTTTTTTGCTCACATCCCACCTCTAACTATCATCAAGTTCTGTTGACACTATTTCTGAAAAGCTCAATATATCCTTCTCCTTCCTTTCTCAAGTATTTTCCTAACTGATTATCCTGCCTCTCCTTTGTAAACTATCCTGCCTTTCATATTCAGATTCCTGCAGCCAAGTTCAGCCCTCCTATGCTCAAAAATCTTTGAGGACTCCTGTTACCTGGAGAAGAAAGTCTGTGTTACCTGGGCTGTATCTAAGGCCTCCTAGAAGCTGATCCTATCACTCTCCAGTCTATCTCCTTGTAACCATCACACAATGAGCACCATGTGCTTCTGACTTCTTCCATTACTCAAACCCATCATGTGTATTTCCACTTTGGGGATGATCCCTTCTTTATCTTCGCAAGGGGAATCCTAGCTGTGATCTGTTACTCCTTAGGAAATATTCCCTGAGCTGCCCTACCGGAGACATGTTCTCTTCTGTCTTTAAGTTTCCATAACACTTAATTTTCATCTCTAAGTTTGTATCTTTGATGCATATGGCGAATTTTTAAAATAAGCTTTAATTATTTATAATGGTTGGTTTAAGGATGGCATAGAAGGGAAAGGAAGAAAAACAAGAGAGAGAGAGACATACACATACATATGGACATAAGGGTGGACCTACAAAATGGAAAATATGGATCAAAAGAGGGACATAGTATGCAGAGTGAGAGAGATGGAGAGGGGAGAAAGTCTGCTTAGCCACTGAAGTGGTTCAAAGTGATGTTGATTTCCACTAACAAGGATGATAACAATGACCACATGCCAAGCACTAAGCTAAACACTTGGCAAATTTTTTTCTAATTTATCCTCACAGCTACCCTATACTGTGGACACAATCACATCCACTTTATAGTAGAGGACACTGTGACCCAAAGACAGAAAGCCCTAAATCATGTCCGGTTGGTGGTGGAGCTGGATTTTAAGCTAATTCTGTTAGATTACAAAGCCCAGTGTTCTAACCAACTCTTAGTATGTGTCTATTCTGCCCCAGAGTATGCATTCTTTATTTCTGACTCCTAGTTAGCTTATTCTGAAGTTTAAATCAACAACCCTCTGTTCTCTTGTTTTTTTTTAATAAAAAGTAGAGTTTAAAACACCTATTGGCATCTGTCCTTTTTATTTCTGCTCCTGGGCAGCAGGGACCAATGGGTAGATATTGCCCCAGAGTCAACAAAATATTCCATTTGTTGTCTCCATAAAACTCAGAGTTCAGGGTCTTCCAAGTATTGTGATGGATACCTGGATTGAGCAGGACTAAACATTAAAAGTGTTATAATAAGAAGAATACATAAAGTGAATATGCCTTATTGGTAGTTCCTTCATTTCCTTAAAAAAAGGTAAAAAGGAATTACAGAAAATAGGCATTGCTATCTCAAGTAATGAAAACAGAAATGGCAAAAGGGGAATATAAAGTACAAAGCCAAATTTCAAAGTTTACCAACAGCAAGGATATAAATCATTTCAAAACACCGTATAAGGTGGGCCATGGTGGCTCAGTGGAAGATTTCTCACCTGCCATGCTGGAGACCAGGGTCTGGAGACCCAGGTTCGCTTCCCAGTGCCTGTCCATTTAAAAACCACAAGCAAACAAAAAACAGAAACAAACAAACAAAAAATCACTGTATATTTGCGAGATCTAAAGTGAAATTACCTATTCCAAGTTGCAGAATGTGCTTTGAGCTTATTCATAAACAAAGGCAGGATGACAGATTCTGCCATTATAATTTTTAGCAATACCAGAGAATTCCAGCTTCACTTTTCATATATCAGATTGTTGTTTTTCTTCTTTTTTTGCTTCTGGCAACAATTAACACCATGAAATAGGAACATATTATTTATAAACTGATTGTAGTCTTCCACTTGCTAAATGGCTACTGAAGGCATTTGATACTTGTCAGAGATAGTGAAAGGATTTGATTGCTTTTATTTCTCTAGTTTCTTTTGGTTCTATTAATGCACTAAGCAAGATCCTCAAAAAATAAAACCTGCCAGAACGTATTGTCTTATATCTTGTTTCAGTTTACAGAAATGCTCTTCCTGCACTAATATTAAGTGCTATATACTCTCATTTTACAGAAGATAAATTAAAAACATTTATTGATAAGGGGATCAGAATAATTGCAAAAATTTAGTAAAAGATATTTTCCTTTATTGTATTCCATTAGCCTATTTCAAGGATTGATATTGATGTTTGCCCTTCTAAAAGATAATGTATGCGTGCTTCCAAGCCAGTGCTTAGCATAAAGACTCAAAAATGGTGGCAATTATAATTAAAGGATATTATTTTAGGATTTACAGCCAGAAAAATTTTCGACACTTCTAAGAAACTTGTTTGCTTTTTAATAAAATGAATAATGGACATTACATACTCTCACATGTTTACTTATTTGATATAACTGAGGAAAATTCTAAACTATATGTTGAATTTAGCTTCAATAATGACCTTATTTTAGATACTTAATGCATTATTTTCTATTCATTTTACAATTATAAAAATTAGCTGTTATATTTTATATGGGTTTTAATATTCTGATCTGCTCTTTTTGGAAGGAGGTGAGGATAATAAAAACAAAGCAACCACAAGTAATAATGCTGTCAGGCCTCCAATTACTGAGATTTTTCATAAACTCATAGATACATCCAAATAAAATGTAGAATATTTAGGTCTTAAAATGAATTAATCGGCATGGAAACAACCTTTATCATTTATTTATTTTTATTTTAGAGTCAAATGTTTAAAATATTTAAAATGCCACCAAGAAAAATTTTCTGGGTAATGGGTTTAGACCCCACTTATAAAAACAAAAAACCCCACATTGTTTTCTGAAATTAAGAACATTTCTATTTTCTAAAGAGAATTTTGAGAGAAGCAAAAATTTTAACCTGACAAGAATTGATTTATACCATGTTTAAGCACTTTGAGGCGGTGAGGTATATACCGTGGAAAGAGAATCATACATACTTGAATTCTGATCCTGATGCTGCTGCTTTCTAGCTGGGTGATCTTGGCAGTTACCCAATCTCTCTGTATCTATTTTCCTATCTGTAAAATTTTAGAAAATAATTCCAACCATTCATAGTTGTAAGGATTTGCAACAATATATATGCAACATCCCTAAGAGCCTGGTATCTATTAAATATTCCATAAATGGTAGCTGTCAAAACTAATCACAAACCAATAATATATGCCTCTGCCAACTTAGAAGTGGGCAGAACATGGGCCCCTGAAAGACCTTCAATAGCTTGAGTTGGGCAAGCAGCACCGTACTGACAGAAAAACAATCCGGTTCCTCCTTCTAAGGTGATACTGGCTTGACTGATTTTCTTTTGTCTTAATTAAGCTGGATGTGAAGATGGAGACTTGAACCTATTATAATAGCAGAATTATTAGATATTGGTTTCTGCTTATTTCAAATATCAAGAGTAACTTACACTAAAAAAATAACATTTTATTATTTTCATAGCCACATTTCACTTTTTTTAAGGAAGAGAGAAAATATTTTAATCACATAATAATCATGAATAAAATATGTTTTTCAGGATGTGGGTTGTTTCCTGTAACACCTTGGAATAATTATTGGCTTTTGCCCCAAATCTAACTTAATTAATTACTTATAATTTCTGTTGATTACTTTAGAGGTGTGCTAACATTCCAAAAGGCTGAATTTTTCCCAAAAAATAATGTGCAAATGAAATCTGGAAATTGTGTCTGTTGGAGAATAGCTATGACCCCAGATGGTGGATGTAGCCTAACATGGAATTGCTTGTTCCTCTTTCAGAGTTCCTGGTGTCACATTTATGATTGTTTCCTGCTGTAGGAGAAGCTAATAAAAAGACTGTAAATTTGTCAGACTTGTATAGAGCCATTAGTATAATAATTAGATTTTTTTAACTTTTTTATTGTATGGGATAACATATATACAAGGCAAAGAAATAAAAAAGCAATAGTTTTCAAAGCACTCCTCAAAAAGTGGTCAGGATAGATTCCAGAGTTTGTCATGGGCTACCATACGATGCTCTCATATTTTTCTTTCTAGTTGCTGTAGAATATAGGAGGCTAGAGGGCTCAAATGCTTTTTTATCATCAGAATTGACTTTTCTTTCCTTCTTTTTTTGTGAACAATAACATATATACAAAAAAGCTATAAATTTCAAAGCACAACACCACAATTAATTGTAGAACATATTTCAGACTTTGACATGGGTTACAATTTCAGTTTTAGGTTTTTACTGCTAGCTGCTCTAAAATACTGGAGACTAAAAGAGATAGCAATTTAATGATTCAGCATTCGTATTCATTTGTTAAGTCCTAACTTCTATGTATAATTCCATCATCAAGGTATGATCTTTCCATACCTCTCTTTGGTGTTGTTTGGGCTATGGCCATTCTAACTTTTTCATATTAGAAGGGTCTGCAGTAATATAGGGTAGGGGGATGGAACTATCTGATGTTTTGGAGAGGCTTGGCCCTTTAGGTTTCAGGACTTATCTGGACCAGGGACACATCTGGAGGTTGTAGGTTTCTGGAAAGTTACTCTAGTGCATGGAACCCTTGTGGAATCTTACATATTTCCCTAGGTGTTCTTTATGATTGGCTGGAATGGTCCTTGTTGGGATTTGGCAGGTTGTGATAGGTAGCAAGGTCTAACTGAAGCTTGTGTAAGAGCAACCTCTAGAGTAGCCTCTTGACTCTATTTGAACTCTCTCTGCCACTGAAACTTTATTAATTACATTTCTTTCTCCTCTTTTGATAAGAATGCAACTGTTGATCCCACAGTGCCAGGTCTGGATTCATCCCTGGGAATCATCTCCCATGTCACCAGGGAGACTTTCACCTCTGGATATCAAGTCCTCCATAGTGGGGAGGGCAATGATTTCACTTGCAGAGTTGGGCTTAGAGAGACTGAGGCCACATCTGAGCAACAACAGAGATCCTCCAGAAGTAACTTTAAGGCATACCTATAGATAGTCTAAGCTACTCTGCTGCTACAGAAGCTTCACAAGAGTAAGCCTCATGATCAAGGGCATGGCCGATTGATTTGGGTATCCCTAAAGTTTGACACAGTTTCAGGGGATTTCCTGATAGTAAGGTTTAATAGTTCCATAGTCTTTCTCCCCTCCCACTAGGGACTTGCCAATACTTTTTGATTATCTGCTTTAATATGCTCTAGATCGTTTCAGGCATTACAATAATCTGTACAGGATTAAAGAACCTCTTTCTTATTCTGTGCTTCTTGTGTTTCAGTTGTTCAAATGAGCTATACAGATAGATTGGATTAGATTATGCACTACAGAAAATTTCAGTTCCAGATCAAATAAACTTTTCTTCCATTGGTCTCAAAGAGTATGTATGTCTAAATATAGACACTGTCTTCCTTACCCTTGTGTTCTGAATTACTTTAACCCCAACCTGTTTGGCTTTGTTCTTATCTCTAAATATCGTATAATATATAAAAATATATAAAATAGCCTCTCAAAATCCAGAAATAATAATCACCTCCAGACTTAATGTGTCTGCCCTAAAAGCTTGCAATCTAGGCCCCTGTTTTCTTATAAGCATTTTGTAAAGGTGACCATACCATTGTTGTTTTTTTTAATTCTAACCTATTTTGCCTCACCAAATGTCCCACATGTTAATTCACATCGTTGCAGCCTCATGGCATTGTTCCTTTTTGTAGCAGCACAACCTTCATTCATAAGTATATGCTATCGTTCGCCAATCTACTTCTCCATCAGTGCATCCTTCAGCCATCTGCATTCATTGGGCATCATGTAGAGGTCCCAAAGTCCACAGTTCATCAATATTCTCAGTTTTAGATAATTTCATTGTTCCCAAGAAACAGAAAACCAATAAGCACACCCTCACCAAATAGGAAATCTAAGCCTCCTCTTAACTCTTGTCCCTCACTGCATTATTTACTTCTGCTGTTGCTGTGGTAGTGCTGATGGTTTCCATTTGAACATAGATCATAGCATGCAATAGCAATTTCCCCCTGTACCCTAGACTTAAACAGTTTTTATACAAGAATTATATCTTTGAAGTAATTCTTACGAGAACTCATTCATATTTCTGGTGAGTCAGTGGGACACGTAGGTTTCTACGACCCCTTTCAATCTTGTTCATCTTCAATATGGTAATATTACTTCTAGACCTACTAGAGAATCACCTTTGCTCCTATCTATTTCCTTACATTGGAGTTCAACCTCATTAGCTAATGGTTCCCCCATCTCTAGCTTCTGTGTATCTCTAAGTCCCCTATATTCTGTATTATAAGACTCTGATCATACCTTTATGCTCTTCATAAAAGTGAAATCATATAGTATCTGTCCTTTTGTGTCTGGCTAATTTTGCTCAGCATTATGTCCTCAAGGCTCATCAATCTTCTCATGTGCTTCAGGACATCATTTTGTTTTACTGCTGCATAATATTCCACCATATGTATTTACAACATTTTGTTGATCCACTCGTCTGTTGATGGGCATTTGGTTTGTTTCCATCTTTTGGTGATTGTGATAATGCTGCTATGAACATTGGTGTGCAAATGTCTGTTTGTGTCATTGCTTTCAGTTCTTCTGGGTATACACCAAGTAGTTTTATTGCTGGGTCATAGGGCAACTCGATATTTAGTTTCCTAAGGAATCACCAAACAGTCTTCCATAGTGGCTGGACCGTTATACATTCCCACCAGCAGTGCATAAGTGTCCCAGTTTCTCCACATCCTCTCCAACATTTATAGTTTTCTGTTTGTTTAATAGCAGCCATTCTTATAGATGTGAGGTGGTGTCTTATTGTAGTCTTTATATGCATTTCCCTTATAGCCAGTGAAAATAAGCATCTCTTCATCTGCTTTTGAGCCATCTGTATTTGCTGTTCAGAAAAATGCCTATTCATATCTTTGGCCCATTTTATAATTGGATTGTTTGTTCTTTTGTTGTTGAGTTGTATGATTTCTTTGTATATACAGGAAATCACACCTTTTTCTGATATGTGATTTCAAAATATTTTTTCCCATTGAGTTGGCTGCCTCTTCACCTTTTTGACAAAGTCTTTTAAGGTGCAGAAGCATTTGATTTTGAGGAGTTCCCATTTATCTATTATTTCTTTTGTTGCTTGTGCTTTGCGTGTAAAGTTTAGGAAGCTATATTCTATTACTAGGTCTTGAAGATGTTTCCCTCATTTTCTTCTAGAAACTTTATGGTGCTGGTTCTTATATTTAGATGTTTGATTCACTTTGAGTTAATTTTTGTGTAGGGTGAAAGATAGGGGTCCTCTTTCATTCTCTTGGCTATTGATATCCAGTTCTTCCATGCCCAATTATTGAAAAGACTATTTTGTGCCAGTTCAGAGGATTTGGGGGACTTGTCAAAAATCAGTTGACCATAGATTTGGTGGTCTATTTCTGCACTCTTGATTTTATTCCATTGGTCAGTGCTTCTGTCTTTGTGCCAGTACCATGCTGTTTGGACCACTGTGGCTTTATAGTAGGTTTTAAATTTAGGGAGTGTTAATCCTCCCATTTTGTTCTTCTTTTTTAGGAAGCTTTTAGCTATTTGGGGTCTCTTTCCCATCCAGATGAATTTGGTAGTTAGCTTTTCCACACCTTCAAAGTAGGTTGTTGGAATTCTGATTGGTACTGTGTTGAATCTGTAGATCTATTTGGGAAGAATTGACATCTTAACTATATTTAGCCTTCCTATCCATGAGCAGGTAATGTCTTTCCACCTATTTAACTCTCCTTTGATTTCTTTTAGCAGTGTTTTGCAGTTTTCTGTGTACAAGTCCTTTACATCCACAGTTAAGTTCATTCCTAAGTATTTGATTCTCTTAGTTGCTATTTTGAATGAAATTTTTCCCTTGACTGACTCCTCAGCTAGGTCATTGCTTGTGTATAGAAATATTATTGATTTTTGCACATTAATTTTATATCCTGCCACCTTGCTGAATTTGTTTATTAGCTCAAGTAACTTTGCTGTAGATTTCTCAGGGGCTTTCAAGTATACTATCAATCATCTGCAAATAATGAGAGTTTTACTTCTTCCTTTCCAATTTGGATGCCTTTTATTTCTTTGTCCTGCCTGATTGTTCTAGCTAGGACTTCTAGCACAATATTGAATAATAGTGGTGACAGTGGGCATCCTTGTCTTGTACCTGATCTTAGGGGGAAGGCTTTCAGTCTTTCTTCATTGAGTACAATGCTGGCTATTGGTTTTTCATATATTCCCTTTATCATATTGAGGTAGTTACCTTTGATTCCTATCTTTTGAAGTGTTGTTATCAGAAAAGGATGCTGAATTTTGTCGAATGCTTTTTCAGCATCAATTAAGATGATCATGTGATTTTTCCCTTTTGATTTGTTAATGTGCTGTATTACATTAATTGATTTTCTTGTGTTGAACCATCTTTGCATTCCTGGTATAAACCCCACTTGGCCATGGTGTATAATTATTTTAATGTGCTGTTGAATTTGATTTGCTAATATTTTATTAAGAATTTTTGCATTTATGTTCATTAGGGAGATTTGTCTGTGGTTTTCTTATAGCATCTTTACACTGTTTTGATATTAAAATTATATTAACTTCATAAAATAATTTAGGTAGAGTTCCTTTTTCCTTAATTTTTTGGAAAAGTTTGAGTAGGATTGGTATTACTTCTTTTTGGAATGTTTGATAAAATTCCCCTGTGAAGCCATCTGGTCCTGGGCTTTTCTTTGTAGGAAGATTTTTGACGACTGATTGAATCTCTTTATTTGTGATTGGTTTGTTGAGATCTTCTACTTCTTCCTGAGTCAGTGTAGCTTGTTTGTGTGTCTCCAGGAATTTGTCTATTTCATCTAAGTTGTCTAGTTTGTTGGCATATAGTTGTTCATAGTATCCTCATAAGATTTCTTTTATTTCTTCAGGGTCTGTGATAACACTCCCCTTCTCATTTCTGATTTTATTATTTGCATCCTCTCTCTTCTTTTGTCAGTTTTGCTAGTGGCCCATCAATTTTATTGATTTTCTCAGAGAACCAACTTTTGGTTTTATTGATTCTTTCTCTTGTTCTTTTGTTCTCCCATTCATTTACTCTGCTTTAATTTTTTTTATTTCTCTTCTATTTGCTTTAGGGTTAGTTTGCTGTTCTTTCTCAAGTTCCTCCAGGTTTTTCTGTGAAGTTCTCAATTTTTGCTCTTTCTTGTTTTTTAATATAGGCATTTAAGGCAATAAATTTCCCTCTCAGCACAGCCTTTGCCACATACCATAGTTCTGATAAGTTGTTCTCATTTTCTTTCATCTCTAGATAGCTACTAATTTCTCTAGTGACTTCTTTTTTGATGCACTGGTTGTTTAAGGGTGTATTAATTTCCATATATTTGCCAATGTTCTTGTTGTTTGGTGGTTATTGGGATCCAGCTTCATCCCATTGTGATCAGAGAAAGTACTTTGAATAATTTCAGTGTTTTTAAATTTATAAAGATCTGTTTTGTGCCCCAGCATATGACCTATCCTGGAGAATGTTCCATGAGCACTAGAGAAGAATGCATAATCTTGTGCTTTGGGGTGCAATGATCTATATATTTCTGTTAGGTCTAATTCATTTATCAAGTTATTTAACTTTTCTATTTCCATGTTGAACTTCTGTCTGGTTATTTTACCTATAGAGGAGAGTGATGTATTGATTTTCCCACTATTATTGTTGAAACATCCATCGCTCCCTTCAGTTTTGCCAATGTCTGTCTCATGTACTTTGGAGCTCCTTGATTGGGAGCATAAACATTTATGATTGTTATATCTTCTTGGTGAATTGACCCTTTAATTAGTATATAGTGTCCTTCTTTGTCTCTTATGATGTCTTTACATTTAAACTATATTTTGACTGATATTAGTATAGCTACTCATGCTTTCTTTTGGTTAGAACTTGCGTTGGAAAATCTTTTTCCATCCTTTTACTTCCACTCTATTTGTATCTTTGTGTCTAAAATGAGTCTCTTGTAAGCAGCATATAGCTGGATTATGCTTCTGAATCCATTCTGCCAATCTGTATCTTTTAATTGGTAAATTTAGTCCATTAAAATTCAAAGTTATTACTGAAAAGGAGTTTCTTGATTCTACCATCTTATCTTTTTTATTTTATTTGTCAGATCTATATATTCATTTCCCTCTTTCTTTTTGTATTATTTAAATTACCTTAGGAGTACTCTTCAACTCTGTGCCCTTCTCCATACCTCCTGCTCCTGTCTTTTTTTTTCAGCCAGCAGAACTCCTTTTAGTATTTCTTGTAGGGCCTGTCTCTTGACAAATTCTTTCAGGACTTCTTTGTCTGTGAATACTTTAATCTCTCCCTCAATTTTGAAGGACAGTTTGGCTGGGTACAGAATTCTTGGCTGAAAGTCTCTTTCAATAATTTGATTTTGATATTCAACATTTTTGCAACTCCTTGAGTTGGTAGAAATGAATTAATCAGAGTCATGTGTTATTGTGTGTCAATTTTGACACCTAAACTTTGCTTTCTCAAGGAGAATATAAAAACAACACAAAAACTTAGCTGTTAGTTGCTCTCCAACTATGAAAGCAAAGACAAAGAAACAACAAAAAACCCACCACACATACTGTCCAGATTCATACTACCCAGAAAGGCAGAGCACTTGTTTCACTGCAATGTAGCAATAACTCTAGAAATACATTATGTTTGACTCTGTCAAGACACCAAGTAAGAACTGTACTTGATAGACTTGGGGAAGGTTCTGTGGAGTGGGGTCATTGAGGAGGGATCTTACCACTTCTTTACATCAGAGTGGCTAGGGCCCGGAAGGATGGTATTTGCCTAAACTGGATTGGACAATGTGGCAAGTCAATGTATGAAATGGGCTGTTTGTTTTACAGATATGATTTTTGTGGTTATTTCTTCCAGGGTAGATTAAGACATAGGTGTACTTAGTGAATACCAAAAGCACAAAAAATCTGAAGCAATACATTACAGATGCACATGTAGGAATTGATGGAAACGTGGCATTAATGAACTCCATTCATGGCCATTTTGCACAGTATACTGAAAGATATATTGCTAATAAGGGAAAGCACATTGAACTTTCATATAATGTCATTGAGCAAGCACTCCATGTATTGTGATATAATATCAACAAACTTTTATATTTCTATGCCTATGTTTCCAAAATATATGGCCATCTTATAGCTCTTTGATTCCTAGGTGGTACAGTGGAAAGGGTGACCAACTGTACTTGTTTGCCTGGGACTTAGTTGGTTCTCAGGATGCAGAAATTTTAGTTTTAAAATAAGGAAGTCCTAGGAGGACCAAGATGATTTATTAATCCTAACAGTGACAATATTAAGACATGAAAAACTTGGTCAGCATTAATTATGTGCCACTTTGAATCTCCCCTAGCAAGTGTGAAATCAATCTGATGTCAATTTCTATGCACAACAGAGTACAAGTCATATGCTTTCTTCAGGAGACCTGTGAATGTTGAGGCCTCAGGAGCGTTTGCAACATGACACCCTTCTTGGTATCAGTAACATATAATTGTGAAAGGTACCAAGCAACCAAAAATTCATGGACCTGCGCAATTTATTCTCATCGAGTCCTGGCATGGAGCCAGAGAGGTGCAACATATAAACTAAAGAAGAATCTATCAATCCTGAAACCTGCATGGACTGGTGCACAAAATATTAAACTGGATGGGTTGGAAGAAAGGGAAGGACACTCCAATGCAAAGAATCCTCTGGCTTTGTGATTGTCTCTTGTCTCTCATACAGTTGTCTTAATAAGCCTGGGAGAAACATAAGGGAGAGGATTCTAAAGCTGGGCATAATTGAGAAGAAATTTTACCTCAAGACTTCTTGGCTGTGTGACTTTGATCAAATTACTTAAAATCTCTGAAATTCTGTGACTTCATGTCTGAAATGAGGGACCTGCCTTAGATTAGCTTTCTATGTCATCTACTTTCAGAGGATTATAGTCCTTTCCATTGGAGCTCAAAGTACAGTGGTGATTATTTGCTTTGTGTCAATCTCCCTTCAAGTTCTATGACGGTAGAGGCCATATCATTTTTTATTTTATAATGTGCTCCATAGTCGACACTCAGTCATTTTTTGTTGTTGTTGAATAGAGGAATGAAGGATTTTTGTAAGGATTACATATAACATTTCTAGAACCTTCTTTCTTTCCTTTCTCTTCAGTCAAACCCACCCAAAAGCCTTGAATTCCAATTCTGTTTCTACATTTGTATAATAATATTTCATTAATGTTTTATAAACATGGACACTGAAAATCCAGAGATGAGATGCTACATCTGCATGGCCATCAAACTGCATCTGGGGCTGAAATGTCAATTTTCATCCAGTTGTCTGAGGGCAGTATACATGAAAATTTAGGTTCTGGACAAGGAATTGTGTCCAGGAGAAACTGGTTTATTTCATTGTGACTAGTGTTTCTATTTCTATGGTGAGGCTGAACTGATTATCAACAATTTAGATGGGTTACACAGATTTTCAAAATATTTGTTTTTGCCAATTTTGAGCCCAGTTATTGTGTCCTAGACAAGAATTGTGTCTGAGCAGGCAGTGAAAAATGAGAACTGGTGGGCAGTTTTTTCATTTTATCCAATCAACTGAATATTTTGGTGGTATGTGATTTTTCTGTTCAAATTATATAGCTGATTGCTTCAATTTTTTTACTTTTTAATGCATGTTTAAATGCATCATTAGGACTGAGAGAGAAGATTACAGAATTTAATTACCATGCCCATCTCCATAATATTGGAACTTATGAGAAGGATAATTCTAAGAACTTACTCATATCTGATACTAATTCATATAAAGTGACATGAAATATATTGGTTCAAGCTCACTAGTAGGTTAACATAAGCCATTTATGAGAAATGCAATTATATCTGAAGTTTTTATAGTGGGCTTAAGAAAAATTCCAATACCTTTTCAGAGTCCTTTAATTTTGTTTGCCATTTTAAAAAGTTGTGTGGATTTGACAATCCAAAATTATTTTTACCTTTTTTTATTGTATAGTATAACATATATACAAAGCAAAGAAATTAAAAAAAGCAATAGTTTTCAAAGCACTCTTCAACAACTAATTACAGGACAGATCCCAAGGTTTATCACGGGCTACCATACAATCCTCTCATATTTTTCCTTCTAGCTGCTCCAATACATAGGAAGCTAGAGGGCTTAAATATTTTTTTTTATCATTGCAATTGATTTCTTTTCCTTCTTTTTTTTTTTTATGAACAATAACATACATACAAAAAAGCTATAAATTTCAAAGCACAACACCACAATTAGTTGTAGAATATATTTGAGATTTAGACATGGGTTACAATTTCAAAATTTTAGATTTTTACTTCTAGCTGCTATAACATACTGGAGACTAAAAAGAGATATCAATTTAATGATTCAGCATTCATATTCATTTGTTAAATCCTATCTTCTATGTATAAATCCACCATCACCTTCGATCTTTCTAAACCTCTCTCTAGGGGTGTTTGGACTATGAATTCTAAATGTGTGATATTGGAAGGGTCTGCCACTAATATGGGGTAGGGAGATGGAACTATCTGATGTTCTGGAGAGGCTTGGCCCTTTAGGTTTCAGGACTTATCTGGACCAGGGGCACATCTGGAGGTTGTAGGTTTCTGGAAAGTTACTCTAGTGCATGGAACCTTTGTGGAATCTTATATATTGCCCTAGGTGTTCTTTATGATTGGCTGGAATGGTCCTTGTTGGGGTTTGGCAGGTAGTGATAGGTAGCAAGGTCTAACTGAAACTTGCTTAAGAGCAACCTCCAGAGTAGTCTCTCAACTCTATTTGAACTCTCTCTGCCACTGATACTTTATTAATTACACTTCTTTTCCCCCTTTTGCTCAGAATGGAATTGTTGATCCCATGGTGCCAGGTCTGGATTCATCCCTGGGAGTCATCTCCCATGTCACCAGGGAGACTTTCACCCCTGGATGTCATGTCCCATGTAAAAGGAAGGGCAATTATTTCACTTGCAGAGTTAGGCTTAGAGAAACTGAGGCCACATCTGAGCAACAAAAGAGGTCCTCCAGAAGAAACTCTTAGGCATGCTTATAGGTAGGTAGTCTGAGCTTCTCTGCTACCTGCATAAGCTTCACAAGAGTAAAGCTTCACAAGGGCATGGCCTATTGATAAGGTGTCCCTAAGGTCTGACACAGTATCAGGGCATTCCCTGATGGTAAGGTTTAACAGTTCCATATTTTTCTCCTGACAATCCAAAGTTTTTAATAGTTGTTCCATGATAAGATCCCCCCAAATACACAGTGTATGGGGCAACCTCACTGTTATTTTCCAGAATAGTCTTGTTGCCATTTTCTTGCCTCACCACATACCAAGCTTTTCCTGAATATATTACTCTCAGCTATACTGATTAAAGGTCGGAGTAAGGGTAGAAATTAAAAACCAAACCAAACATCAAGTACCTCAAAAACAATTGTTTTACACATAAACCTAATGAGAATGCAAATGTAGGTAGCTGCTGACACTTAAAAATACTTGTAAGTTGCCCCAAATGCTGTTTTAATTTCCACATAGTTGTTGCTACTGGCCTATTCTCATGCTTTTTTAAAAAAAATGTGATTGTTTTTTGTTTGTTTTGTTTTGTAAACTGAGAAATGACTTTGGGTTAGCCTTATCTTTTAATCAAAGAAAAGAAAACTGATAGAATGAAGGGCATATTGGGTGGTAATCTCTCCCATTCATTGTCATATTCAGGGTTCAAATGAGATGCTTTTACTTCGTAGGGGTCAATTATATTACATGAAATCTGAACTCGAGGTGCTTTTTTAAAATAGAAAAATTAACAACTTGAGATGAGGGATATTATATGACATGTTTGCCCAGTGTTTCAAAAGAATTTACTCTTCCATTCTAAAAAGTGTACTAAGTAGATCTTATTTCCCAAACTCTCATGATGTGCTGCTAGTCTCAGGAACTGGAGAGTGAATAATACATTGTCCCATGTCTAGGGGAGCTGACAGTAAGTGAGAGAAATAGATGGTCACTCACATATGGGATGAGGAGTACCTTGATCAGGATATGTCCGGTGCTGCCCACCAGTCCCCCTTAGAGGTGGATTCTTTGTTGAAAGTGACAATTAATGTGGTTGATGATTTAATCAACGACCTTGAAAAATGCAAAATGTTGGTAAAAGAAATTAAAGAAGACCGAAATTAATGGAGCGATATACCATGCTTTTGGATTGCAAGACTCAATATTTTTAAGTTGTTAATTCACCTCAAATTAATTTATAGATTCAATGGAATCTCAACCAAAATCCCATTAGGTCTCATTGCAGAAAGTAAAAATCTGGTTTTAAAATTCATATGAAAATTCAAAGGATCTAGAGTAATCCAAACAATTTTGAGGATTTAGAATAACTGATTTCAGGTCTTATTAGAGAACTATAGGAATAAAGTCAAAGTGGTATTGGTGTCAAGTCAAATAGATCAAAGGAACAAAATAGAGAATCCAGAAACAGAAGTGCTCATATGTGGTCAATTTATTTTTGATAAAGATGTAAAAGCCATTTAGTGGAGAAAGGAAAGACTTTTTAACGAATGGTGCTAGAACAATTGATTATCCATATGCAAGTGAACCTAAACTGGACTTATACCTCACAGTGTCTATAAAAATTAACTCAAAATGGATTATAGACTAAATATAAAACTTGGAAGTATAAATTGCTAGAAGATAACATAGGAGAAAATCTTTGAGATCTGTGTTATGCAAAGATTCTTAGATATGAAACCCAAAACATGATCCATAATAAAAAAGCAAATTAATAAATTAGACTTAATCAAAATTAAGAACTTCTATGTTTTTTGAAAAGCATAGTTAAGAGAATGAGAGATAAGCCTCCTTTGGGAGAAGATGTTTTCAAATTACATGTCATATAAAGGACTTATGTATGGAATACATAAACAATCCTCAAAACTCAATAATAAGAAAACAAACTATTCAATTACAAAGCAGGGAAAAGTGACTGGAATTTCATCAAAGAATTTATTGGGTGGCCAATGAGCATATGAAAAGGTTCTCAACATCATTAATCATTAGGAAAATGCAAATTAAAACCAAAATCAGATAATACTCTACACCTATTAAAAAGCAACACCTACCACACCAGTTTTTGGCAAGGTTGTAGAGTAGCTGGAACTCTCAAACACTGCTTGTGGGAATGTAAAATGTGTAACCCATTTGGCAGGTCTTGAAAAATTAAACATACACTTACCATATGACCCAGTCATTATAAAGTCTAGGCAATTTACCCAAGAGAAATGAAAGCATGTGTCTGTACCAAGACTTGTACACAAATATTCATAGCAGCTTTTTTTCGTAAAAGCCCCAAACTGGAAACAACCCAAATGTCCATCAACAGAGGAATGGATAAACAATTGTAGTATATCTATATGACTGAATACTACCCAACAATGAAAGGAATTAATTATTGATATTGCAATGACTTGGGTGAATCAAAATAATTATGCTAAGAAACTAGTCCAAAAAACATGCACACTATATGATTCCATTTATATTAATGGAATATTCTTGAAAATGCAAAGTAATCTATGGTAATAGTAAGAAGATCAGTGTTTACTTTGGGGTTGGGGGCTGGGGAAGAGCAGGGGGGAGGGTGTTTGAGAAAAATTTTTTGTGCATTATGGATATATTCATTGTCTTGAAATTTGTGATGGCTTCACCAGTGTATACCAATCATGCAGTTTAAATATGTGCAGTTTGTATGTTAATTACACTTCAATAAAGCTGTTAAAAATTATTGTTTTGACAAATGGATAAAAAGCCCCTACACTTTCAGAGAAGGCTGTTCAAAGCACTGTGGAATTCAGTGGTGAATGAGGCAGTCAAGTTTCTCTGATTTATTTGGGCAAGGGTATCCTTATGTGGAGACCATTGTAAGTGGAAACACCTGGCCCCCACATAGAAACGATGTTTTTCATTATTTTATGTTCAGATTTGCTGATATAAAGACTATTCCCTGAGAAGTTGTCACTCTACATAAGTCCATCTTTTCCTACCCCATCAAATATTAAGGGGATATTTTATGCTGGTTGGTGCTTGAACTTTTTTTTTTTAATTTGTGTTTACAATTTCCTGTCAAGTAAAGCCAGAAACTGGTGTTTCTGTCAATTTCACATAGATAGGTGTAGGTTACAGAACAGGGATGTGGGCAGCATTTTGGGTGTTAGACTTTCCAGTAACCAGAAGTGGATGAGCCAAAAGACAAGAACAAGAACATATCTGAAGAAAGAATCTAGGATCAAAACTAGATATGCCAAAATGATTAGCAAATGAGGGGTAGGATGGCAGTTGTGAAGCAAAAGTGTTTTTGTTTGTTTGTTTGTTTGTTTTCCTAAGAGTTCAGTAGATAAGAGAAAAAGCATAAAGGAGAAATGAGATGAGAGAGTCAAGACTTTGGCCATAAGTAGGGATGGTTAGTCTGGAACTTTCTTTCATTAAGTGTTTGCTGCATGATGTATGTGTAGGTAAACTGAACCAGAAGGTACAGGTTTAAGGTCAAATGGATTGAAAGCATGTTTTCATGCTTATACCTTCAGAGTAATTAAAGTTATTCATTCTCGTTTGGAGAAGGATGTCTCTGAAGCAATTGCCTCCTCTGAATATTTTTCACTTTTGCCCATTTTGTCAGACAGGACATAGTTTCTCTCTCTCTCTCTCTCTTCCCCCCTCTCCCCCCCCCCTTTTTTCTTATGCTGTATGGCAGAGATCACAGTTCATTCTTTTTCCATTTGAATATCCCCTTATTGCAGCACCATTTGTTGAATTTTTGTTTTGTTGGTTTTTGTTTGTTTGTTTGCTTGTTTGTTTTGTTTTAGAAAGTTCATGGACCGGGAATTGAACTTGGGTCTCCTGCGGGGTAGGCAAGAATTCTACCACTGAACTACCCTTGCATTCCCTCTTTCTTTTTAAAAAGGGACCCCTCTCTCAACTATTCAGTTCCATTTGTCATGATAGCAGGAACAGAGTGAAAATAGAAAAGAGAGCAAGAATAAAGAGGGATAAAAGAATTAAAAAAATTAAAATATATCCATTGTGAAATGTAAATATAAAATATGTATTGTAAAATCATTACCCAGATAACCAAAGGGATTGAAATATCCTGTCTTTATGGAATTTTGGGGGCCAGAGAACAGGCTCCTTTAATGAGAAAAAGAAGAACTTGAAAAAAATCCAGGGACCTTTCATCACATGTAAAATTTTGAAATTAAAACATAATTAAGGTTTTTTAAAAAAAGAAACAGTGACTTCCCCAACTAATTAAATGACTTCAACTCAACAGACATCAGTTGAACATTTACAATTTCACAAGACACGCCATCCGGGCTTTGTTTTCTGTCCTAGTGCCAAAGAAAGAAGATGAAGACTTAGAAAAATCTCAACTCTTTTGTAATACAGTCATATTGCTGCTCTAGAGACTTGTCAAGATGAAAAAAGTCAATGTTATGACCTATGTTTATTATTAAGAAATGCATTAATACAACCTTTCTCAGATTTGAGTAATACGTGGATACCTTTTAGTGGAAACAAATATCTCATACCCCATGAATGTTGGAAAATAGTTTTGTTATAATGTTCCTTGAAATGTACAAATATAAAACTACATTGTATACTTCTTAGGCTTTTAGCTGTTCAACACTTATAAGACAAAGTTAATTTATAAATTAAATACAAACAAAACTCTAAAAACAATAAAATTCAAAGTAACAACATTTATTTATTGCGATGGATGATATTATAGTGCTGAAATGAAATTGCCTCTTTAATGGGAACTTTTAGGCCCTTGGATGCACTACTCTCAGATGAGGAATGCTCTAACAGTAGGGATATGAACCTCTGTATGCCATCCTAAAGAAGATTATGGCTAGGAGATACCATGTGGGTTTAGGGCCAGCAGACCTCAGTTTGAATCCCTTCTCTGATTTTTTTTCTTTTTTGTAAGCCATGTCACCTTGAGCTAATTAATTTAACTTTTTATCAGCATTTTTCATAGTTGTTAAATGTGAAGTGGGGTGGATAATACTCACCTCCCAGGTCTTGTTTTGAGGACTTAATGAGATAATTTAGGATACCTGGCACACGAAAGTTTTTCTATGAGTATTAGTTCCTTTTTTACCCCTAAATTAATAAATTTTTTGTTTATTTTTGTTACTCACAAGTTTGCCTCTCCAAAAAGAATTATGCCCTATTAGACTGCATTAAAAGTATAAAGAAGAAGAAAAATATAACTTTTTCCTTTTCCTGTGATCGCTTATGTTTTTTCCCCATTCACAATGTCCTTCCTGACAATACCACATTTCTAAATCCAATTCATACTTCAAGGCTCAAATCAAGTACACTGCAACACAGTTTTTTCTGCATTTCCTTGGCTGGAAATGATCATTTCCTTCTTATAACGCCCAAAACACTTTATTTGTAGTTTTCACATGATACTGAAATTTTGAGGAGGGTAGTTGGATATAACTTACACAAGGCAGAGCCTTGAGGAAGGGCCTTTGGAGAACAGATTTCCCATAAAGCAGCCCAGCCAAGCACAGCTAGGCAACAACCACAGACTGATCAAGCCAACAGGAGCAGCCACACCTGGACTCGGCGCTGTAGGCGAGGAGGCAGTGTCAGAGCAGCAAGAGGCTCTTTTGTTGGGAGGATTACTGGCCTCCTGCCAGCTCTTTCAACCGATCATGGTGCTTCCTCAGAGAGCAGTTCTGGCTGCAGCCTCATTTCTTCACAGGAAAGGAAATGATGGATCAGTGTGTGGCAAGGTGGGGTTTAGCATCTTGGATTCTGCCTTGTAAGAAGCTCTGTTTCTGTAAACTTTTTTACTTGTAAGTGAATACTGCTCTGCAGCTGAACTGCTGATTTGCATAGGAAACTAAGTCAGCTTGTGGGGTAGCTTCTAGGGTTGGGGAGGTGAGGGAGAGTCATACAATAAACTACAGGGAGATACTGAAGAGATTAGGAAAGGAGGCCACAGAAAAACAGAAAACTCCCTTCAGGAGATGTGAGATCAACTAAGTGAGGGAAGTTGCCTGGCCAAAGGTGTGGTTTCTGCTGTCTATGGTGAGAACCAAACAGAGGTAAACAAATGTACACACCAGAAAATGACCCAAAGTTTGCTGTGTTAGGAGTGGAACAAGCCCTTCCCCATGCAGATGCCTTACACTCATTTTATTTAATCTTGATATTTAAAAACCCAGTAGTGGCTGGGAATAAATGTTTCTCTACAGAAGAGACAGGTGGGCCAGAGTTAGTGTTCTGCAAACAGATCTAATCATAAAGATCACCTGGTGGGTTTTTTAAAAAATCAGTGGAGAGACTGGCCTGGAATTCAGGATATTTTCCCCAAGCCCCCCCCCCCCATCCCACCCCCAGGTAATTCTTACCATCAAGCCCGTTTGGGATGCCCTGGTTGGAGGGAAGGTTTCAGAAGATTTGGGTTTACATCCAGCCTTGAACATCTGCCCATTGAGAGACCTTGAATGAGCAACATCACTTCTCTGAACCTCTGTTTTCTCACATGAAATAAGGGAAACTTTCCTTTCTACCTCACTGGCTTGTGAGTATTAAATGCCACAATGTGTATGAAAGCTTACGGTGAGCTCAACCTGTTTTCTTCAAACTGCCAATAAAATAAACCTGTTCATACATTATAAACATTTCCCACTGATGTACAGCATATTTTGTAAGAAGCATTCATTTGGGTAAATTGTTTATAGCAAGACGGAGGGGGGCTTTGTTTCATTGGTCTTGGCTTGCGTGTTTCTCCACCATTCAACGTGCACTGGGTGAGGAAGTTGTTTCTTTGGGACTGTTTGGGTTAACATTGCTCTCCTGTTTGCCCTCTGGAAGTCTTTGATACATGAGAGGTCACCTCCAGATTCCAGCTATTCAGTTGTCACTTATCTCCTGTTGAGAGAAGGACGAGAGTAGATTATGAGAACACAGAATGAAGTGAGAAGTCCATGGTGATGAGCTATGTTTATTCCAAAACAAAGAAGGGAAGTTATAAGTTAGGAAATTTCAGTGTTTAGATATATATGTAGATGTTTTAAAAATAGTTATTTTCTGATTATTGTTACTATTTTTAAAAGTCAGTGTACAAGGAAACAGAAGCTGTTTTCTATTAGCTGCAATTTTATTAATAGAGCTGACCATTGTTCATGATGGTATACAGGTTTCTTATATATATGTAAATACATGTATATTTTAAAGTTAAATAGAGATTTAAAAAAAATTTTTATTAATTAAAAAAAATTACAAGAAACACAAACATTCCCAACACATACACTCAGCAATTCACAATATAAATTCAGATTTTTAAAACCCACTGTTTTTTTCAGATATTATAGCCATAATAGCTTTCCAAGTTATTAAATACAGATTCATGCCATAAATATTTTTAATGGCTGACAATTTAATGGATGTGTCATATTTTACTGTCCGATGGACACCTGGACTGTTTTCCAAATGTTTGCTAACATAAATACTTCTTTGCATACATATCATTGCCTATTTGTCTAAACATTTCCTTAGGAAAAATGATTAGAAATGGAATTTTTTGGTCAAAGTTATGCACATTTTAAAGACTATTGATGTATTATGTCCCATAGTTTTCCAGAATACTTGTAAAAACTTACATACACACTAGTAGCTTCTATGTGCCAGTCCCTATCTTCAAGGAGTACACAGTCTAGCTCTTTATACCTTATGAATCAACCCTTCATCTACCTTATATATTTGGAAATATTTTCCTAGTGTTTTAACCTCCATTGCTCTCTAATTGGACTGGGTAAATGCTTGATGTTTACTTAAAATTTTCCTAGTGTACTTCATAGTTTGAAAAGAGATTAAGAACTGTCCTCTCATTTTGATCAGATACAAGAAGGAGAATATGGCTAATGCTGATATTTACAAATATAGTTCACATAATTTCAGATTCTCAAATTCAAGATGGGTTCGTTGGCTGGGCCATTCATCCATTTTTGTTCATTCAATTCACCCAAGATTTACTAAGCGTTCTCAGGTTGTTAGGTGTTGGTTGCATATTTCAATCAAACATGACTCTCTGAGGAAGTAGAACATGTAGTAAGATGGACAAACAAGCAAATCAATAATTTTAAAGTATAGGGTGATAAGTGCTATGCAATCAGTATGCACAGAATGCACTGAGAACAGAGTCAGGGAATCTTCAGTGAGACTGAGGGTACTCAAGGAAGGCATTTGGGTTGTTCTGAAAGTTCACTAGGTATTTGGTAGGTAAAAGCATGGGAAGGCATTTCATGTGGAAGGAACAGCAGGAGTGAAGTTGCGGAGATAGGATACAGACTGAGACACTTAGGAAACATGCGGTATTCAGTATTAGGAAATGCACTAATCAAAATATAAATTTTGTACAAAATAAACATTTTTTGCTTTAGTCTCAATTATGGTTTCTTTAGATTTATTTCCCTATTCTTTCTCTAAATTTTTAAGGCAGAAGTAGGGAGTCACTTTATTTCTTGAGATCTTTTTTATTTTCTAATATAATCATTGAACATTGTAAGTTTCCCTCTAAATACTCTTTAGCTGTATCCCACAAATTTTGGTATGTTATATATATTCATTTTCATGCTGCTCAGAACATGTATTTAAAATTTTATCTTGAGACTTCTTTGACTCACATGTAATTTAGAAGTATGTAGTTTAATTTAAAAATATTTATGGATTTCCCAGATATATTTATGTTATTGCTTTCTAGTTCAATTATCTTGTGCTCTGAAATATATTTCTTATAATTTTTATTTTTTGAAATTTTGAGTTTTGTATTTTGGCCCAGAATATGGTCTGTCTCAATGAATGTTCCATGTGCATTTAACAAGAATGTGTATTCCATAGGGTAGAGTGTTTTATAAATATCAATTATATCCAGTTGGTTGATACTGTTATTCAGGTCTTCTATATAATTATTAATTTTCTGTCTAGTCTATCAATTGTTGATATAGCTGTATTGAAATCTCCAACAATAATTATGGATGTATGTGTTTCTTCTTTCAGTTCCATCAGTTTTTGCCTTGTAGTTTGAAGTACTGTTAGATACAATCTCATTTATTTTGGATGTTGGTGGAAGTTCTTTCAGTGATGAGATGCAAACACAGATAGCCAGGCAAGAATACAAGAAAGAACTGCTTTGTTAGATCAAATGCCCTGGACAGGTAGAGGGAAGAGTGAGGGCAATGGGGGTGGGTGGGAGAGGGGGGTGGAATGAGGGTGTGTGACTTACCTAACCTAACCTAGTCTCCTGCAAAGGTCTGTGGAGGACAGGGGAAAGAACAGCACATGTGGGTCCCAGAGTGTGGCCTTTATTGAGACCCAGAGAAGAGGGTTAAGGCCTTTCCTGTGGGTAATGGGGATTGGCAATTTTAAGCTGAACAGCACAGAATGCAGAGGTGACAAGGGAGAAGCTGAAGGAAGTTTCTTATCATTCAAGCCATATGAAGACAGGCCTTCCTAGTAAAATTTTGCGGCATGAAAGGGCAAAAGTGGCAAGGGGCCATTTGGAGAAGTGGCAAGGGCTGTTCTTCAGCTCTTATTATCCAAACCTTATGGAGATGCATGTCTTACTTGTTATAGTGACTCTCAAGGCAGGGCCTAGCTGTGGTGGTCACTCAAAAGGGGAACTTTTGATTAGTCCAGATGATGAGGCATTAAATATAATTTCTTTTATATCCTTGGGATATTTAGGATAGTTATGCCTTCTTGGAAAATCATGCCCTTTGTCATTTTGTAATGTTCTTCTATTCTTGATAATTTCTTGATAATATTGCTTGTCTTAGTCTTCTTTAATTAGTGTTTGTAGGATATATTTTTTTAGTTTTAACTCACTGATACCTTTATATTTAAAGTTATTTTCTTGCAGGGAACATATAGTTGGGTCTTTTTATTTTTATTTTTATTTTTTATCCAGTCTGACCATGTCTGCCTTTTAATTGATGTGTTTAGAGCTGGGTTGACAACTTTTTCTATAAGACTCCAAAGAGTCTTTTTGTGTTATTACCCATAGGTATCTATGGATGGTATCTATCCATTTTTTCTTCATATGTTTATTTTAACTTTCTGTATATGTGATTGAATTTCACACCTGTTTTGGTTTGCTAATGCTGCTGGAATGCAATATACCAGAAATGGTTGGCTTTTATAAAGGGAATATATTGTTACAATAGTTTACAGTTCTAAGGCCATAAAAGTCCAAACTAAGGCAGCCAGAGAAAGATAACTTGAATCAAGAAAGGCCAATGTCTGTCACATGGGAAGGCACATAGATAGCATCTGCTGGTCCTTCTTCCTGGTTCCATGGCTTCCAACTTCTGATTCCATTGTTTTCCTCTCTAAGCATCTATGGACCTTCATTTAGCTCCTCTGGGACACAATGCCAAGTTCTGACTTGCTTATCATCTCATGGGAAGAACATGGCGATGTCTGCTGGGTTCTGCATCTCCAAATGTCTGTGTCTAGGCATCTGTACTCTCTGTTGGCACTCCAAGTTGTCTCCAAACATCGCATCTCTGTTGGCTCAGAAGCAACTGTTCTCCAAGCATCTTGAGCATCCTACAAAATATTTCCCTTTTTAAAGGACTCCAGTAAACTGATCAAGACCCACCTTGAGTGGGCAGTCACATCTGCATCTAATCAATTGGGTGTGCCGCACTTCCATGTAATTAATCTAATCAAAAGGTCGCATCCCCAGCTGGGTATGTCACAGCCCCATGGAAACATTCCAGTCAAAGTTTCCACCCCACAATATTGAATCAGTATTGAAAGAAACCTGGCTGCCCCACAAGACTGGATCAAGAAAAAGGATATGGCTTTTCTGGGGTATATCACATCTTCAAGCCGGGACACTACCTTTATAGATTCTGCACAAATGCCACTCTAGTTTTAGTTAAATGACTTGATATGGAGGATTTCTGATAAAAAAAAAAATGGTACTGGGAAGTTAAGGATTTGTTTCGGAGGAGGAGATCTTTCCAGACGCACCAAAGACCCTACCGTGAGTCCTCCCTGCGTCAGCGCAGGCGAGAAGGATCCAACTTATCTATGAAATGCAGTTAACACATCAGCTATACCTATTTCCAGAATACAAGATGGAAAAAATGCTGGAGACTTGAGAGAAAAGGCCATGGAAGGCGCCATTGATGGCTCATTAATAAATCCTACAGTGATTGTTGATCCATTCCAGATACTTGTGGCAGCAAACAAAGAAGCTCATCTCTACAAACTGGAAAAAATGAGGACAAGAACTCTATCTAGTGAAATTATTTTCAGCCTTTTCCCAAATAACAATATTTCCGAGGCTTTGAAAAAATTTGGTATCTCAGCAAATGATACTTCAATTTTAATTGTTTATGTTGAAGAGGTAGAAATACAAATAAATCAAGAATGTTTAATATCTCAGGTGGATGGTCATCAGATTTCTCTGAAAAATCTTCCTGAAATAACAAATATTACAAAAGTCAAAAAGATATATAAACTCTTCTCACAAGAAGAAAGTATTGGGACAGTATTGGATGGTATCATTTGTTGAATGTCAACAAAAGATGTTTTGTGAAATGTGAGAAATATTAATTAAATTTCAACATTAAAAAAACATTGATTTTCCTTTAAAAAAAAAAATGGTACTGACTTGGCTTTACCTAAGATAGAGGTGTTGATGGTAGGACACTGGCCAGTACTGCCTAAATTTAACCAGTTATATAAATCCTACAGCTAAACTTGCAGATTTTCTGGGGAATCCATAACATATTTTTCTTCCCCTGCTCTTTCTTTTCTTTCTCTTATATCAATCCAGTTTTCTTTCTGTTAGATGAAATCACTTTGTTAACTGATTTCCCTGGTGAATAAATAAAATAGCATGCTAACAAGTAAGTATATATCTTTGAGTTATTCTACTGATACATTTTTAGCTTCTTCAGAAATATTACACTATTGAACTACAGAAAATTCGATCATTCTAGAGTTTGAGAACAAGATTGATATTTAACCTAATTTTACTAATATGTTTATTCACTTGATTAATCATTATATCCACATTTGCTTAATTAATTAATACAATGAACAAATATTTTGAATTTAGGTACCGTACTAAATGCAGGAGATTTAAAAGTGAAAAAAGACTAATTCTGCCCTTAAGCACAGCACATTCTTTTTTTTTTTTTTTTTTTTTATTAATTAAAAAAATTAACTAACACAACAATAGAAATCAATCCATTCTACATATGCAATCAGTAATTCTTAATATCATCACATAGGTGTATGGTCATCATTTCTCAGTACATATGCATCGATTTAGAGAAAGAAATAGCACTACAACAGAAAAAGAAATAAAGTGATAACACAGAGAGAAAACACAAATAAAAATAAAAAGTACAAAAATATATGAGAAAAAAAAACAAAACAAACAAAAAAAAAACTATAGATCAGATGCAGCTTCATTCAGCGTTCCAAGATAATTACATTACAATTAGGCAGTATTGTGCTGACCATTTTTTTTTTTTTAGACGTCATACCATTCTACATATGCAATCAGTAATTCTTAACATCATCACATAGATGCATGATCATCGTTTCTTAGTACATTTGCATCGGTTTAGAAGAACTAGCGTTATAACAGAAAAAGATATAGAATGTTAATATAGAGAAAAAAAATAAAAGTAATAATAATAAGAACAAAACAAACAAAACAAAACAAAACAAAAACCTATAGCTCGGATGCAGCTTCGTTCAGTGTTTTAACATGATTACTTTACAATTAGGTATTATTGTACTGTCCATTTTTGAGTTTTTGTATCTAGTCCTATTGCACCGTCTGTATTCCATCAGCTCCGATTACCCATTATCTTACCCTGTTTCTAACTCCTGCTGAACTCTGTTACCAATGACATATTCCAAGTTTATTCTCGAGTGTCGATTCACATCAATGGGACCATACAGTATTTGTCTTTTAGCTTTTGGCTAGACTCACTCAGCATAATGTTTTCTAGGTCCATCCATGTTATTACATGCTTCATAAGTTTATCCTGTCTTAACGCTACATAATATTCCATCGTACGTATATACCACAGTTTGTTTAGCCACTCGTCTGTTGATGGACATTTTGGCTGTTTCCATCTCTTTGCAATTGTAAATAACGCTGCTATAAACATTGGTGTGCAAATGTCTGTTTGAGTTTTTGCCCTTAATTCCTTTGAGTAGATTCCCAGCAATGGTATTGCTGGATCGTATGGCAATTCTATATTCAGCTTTTTGAGGAACCGCCAAACTGCTTTCCACAGTGGTTGCACCATTTGACATTCCCACCAACAGTGGATAAGTGTGCCTCTTTCTCCGCATCCTCTCCAGCACTTGTCATTTTCTGTTTTGTTGATAATGGCCATTCTGGTGGGTGTGAGATGATATCTCATTGTGGTTTTGATTTGCATTTCTCTAATGGCCAGGGACATTGAGCATCTCTTCATGTGTCTTTTGGCCATTTGTATTTCCTCCTCTGAGAGGTGTCTATTCAAGTCTTTTTCCCATTTTGTAATTGGGTTGGCTATCTTTTTGTTGTTGAGTTGAACAATCTCATTATAAATTCTGGATACTAGACCTTTATCTGATATGTCGTTTCCAAATATTGATTCCCATTGTGTAGGCTGTCTTTCTACTTTCTTGATGAAGTTCTTTGATGCACAAAAGTGTTTAATTTTGAGGAGTTCCCATTTATTTATTTCCTTCTTCAGTGCTCTTGCTTTAGGTGTAAGGTCCATAAAACCGCCTCCAATTGTAAGATTCATAAGATATCTCCCTACATTTTCCTCTAACTGTTCTATGGTCTTAGACCTAATGTTTAGATCTTTGATCCATTTTGAGTTAACTTTTGTATAGGGTGTGAGACATGGGTCTTCTTTCATTCTTTTGCATATGGATATCCAGTTCTCTAGGCACCATTTATTGAAGAGACTGTTCTGTCCCAGGTGAGTTGGCTTGACTGCCTTATCAAAGATCAAATGACCATAGATGAGAGGGTCTATATCTGAGCACTCTATTCGATTCCATTGGTCGATATATCTATCTTTATGCCAATACCATGCTGTTTTGACCACTGTGGCTTCATAATATGCCTTAAAGTCTGGCAGTGCAAGACCTCCAGCTTCGTTTTTTTTCCTCAAGATGTTTTTAGCAATTCGGGGCACCCTGCCCTTCCAGATAAATTTGCTTATTGGTTTTTCTATTTCTGAAAAATAAGTTGTTGGGATTTTGATTGGTATTGCATTGAATCTGTAAATCAATTTAGGTAGGATTGACATCTTAACTATATTTAGTCTTCCAATCCATGAACACGGTATGCCCTTCCATCTGTTTAGGTCTTCTGTGATTTCTTTTAGCAGTTTTTTGTAGTTTTCTTTGTATAGGTCTTTTGTCTCTTTAGTTAAATTTATTCCTAGGTATTTTATTCTTTTAGTTGCAATTGTAAATGGGATTCGTTTCTTGATTTCCCCCTCCACTTGTTCATTGCTAGTGTATAGAAATGCTACAGATTTTTGAATGTTGATCTTGTAACCTGCTACTTTGCTGTACTCATTTATTAGCTCTAGTAGTTTTGTGGTGGATTTTTCCGGGTTTTTGACGTATAGTATCATATCGTCTGCAAACAGTGATAGTTTTACTTCTTCCTTTCCAATTTTGATGCCTTGTATTTCTTTTTCTTGTCTAATTGCTCTGGCTAGAACCTCCAACACAATGTTGAATAATAGTGGTGATAGTGGACATCCTTGTCTTGTTCCTGATCTTAGGGGGAACGTTTTCAATTTTTCCCCATTAAGGATGATATTAGCTGTGGGTTTTTCATATATTCCCTCTATCATTTTAAGGAAGTTCCCTTGTATTCCTATCCTTTGAAGTGTTTTCAACAGGAAAGGATGTTGAATCTTGTCAAATGCCTTCTCTGCATCAATTGAGATGATCATGTGATTTTTCTGCTTTAATTTGTTGATATGGTGTATTACATTAATTGATTTTCTTATGTTGAACCATCCTTGCATACCTGGGATGAATCCTACTTGGTCATGATGAATAATTCTTTTAATGTGTTGTTGGATACGATTTGCTAGAATTTTATTGAGGATTTTTGCATCAATATTCATTAGAGAGATCGGCCTGTAGTTTTCTTTTCTTGTAATATCTTTGCCTGGTTTTGGTATGAGGGTAATGTTGGCTTCATAGAATGAGTTAGGTAGTTTTCCCTCCACTTCGATTTTTTTGAAGAGTTTGAGGAGAGTTGGTACTAATTCTTTCTGGAATGTTTGATAGAATTCACATGTGAAGCCGTCTGGTCCTGGACTTTTCTTTTTAGGAAGCTTTTGAATGACTGCTTTGATTTCTTTACTTGTGATTGGTTTGTTGAGATCATCTATCTCTTCTTGAGTCAAAGTTGGTTGTTCATGTCTTTCCAGGAACCCGTCCATTTCCTCTAAATTGTTGTATTTATTAGCGTAAAGTTGTTCATAGTATCCTGTTATTACCTCCTTTATTTCTGTGAGGTCAGTAGTTATGTCTCCTCTTCCATTTCTGATCTTATTTATTTGCATCCTCTCTCTTCTTCTTTTTGTCAATCTTGCTAAGGGCCCATCAATCTTATTGATTTTCTCATAGAACCAACTTCTGGCCTTATTGATTTTCTCTATTGTTTTCATGTTTTCAATTTCATTTATTTGTGCTCTAATCTTTGTTATTTCTTTCCTTTTGCTTGCTTTGGGGTTAGCTTGCTGTTCTTTCTCCAGTTCTTCCAAATGGATAGTTAATTCCTGAATTTTTGCCTTTTCTTCTTTTCTGATATAGGCATTTAGGGCAATAAATTTTCCTCTTAGCACTGCCTTTGCTGCGTCCCATAAGTTTTGATATGTTGTGTTTTCATTTTCATTTGCCTCGAGGTATTTGCTAATTTCTCTAGCAATTTCTTCTTTGACCCACTCGTTGTTTAGGAGTGTGTTGTTGAGCCTCCACGTATTTGTGAATTTTCTGGCACTCTGCCTATTATTGATTTCCAACATTATTCCTTTATGGTCCGAGAAAGTGTTGTGTAAGATTTCAATCTTTTTAAATTTGTTAAGACTTGCTTTGTGACCCAGCATATGGTCTATTTTTGAGAATGATCCATGAGCACTTGAGAAAAAGGTGTATCCTGCTGTTGTGGGATGTAATGTCCTATAAATGTCTATTAAGTCTAGTTCATTTATAGTAATATTCAGATTCTCTATTTCTTTGTTGATCTTCTGTCTAGATGTTCTGTCCTTTGATGAGAGTGGTGAGTTGAAGTCTCCAACTATTATAGTATATGAGTCTATTTCCCTTTTCAGTGTTTGCAGTGTATTCCTCACGTATTTTGGGGCATTCTGGTTCGGTGCGTAAATATTTATGATTGTTATGTCTTCTTGTTTAATTGTTCCTTTTATTAGTATATAGTGTCCTTCTTTGTCTCTTTTAACTGCTTTACATTTGAAGTCTAATTTGTTGGATATTAGTATAGCCACTCCTGCTCTTTTCTGGTTGTTATTTGCATGAAATATCTTTTCCCAACCTTTCACTTTCAACCTATGTTTATCTTTGGGTCTAAGATGTGTTTCCTGTAGACAGCATATAGAAGGATCCTGTTTTTTAATCCATTCTGCCAATCTATGTCTTTTGATTGGGGAATTCAGTCCATTGACATTTAGTGTTATTACTGTTTGGATAATATTTTCCTCTAACATTTTGCCTTTTGTATTATATATATCATATCTGATTTTCCTTCTTTCTACACTCTTTTCCATCTCTCTCTCTTCTGTCTTTTTGTATCTGACTCTAATGCTCCCTTTAGTATTTCTTGCAGAGCTGGTCTCTTGGTCACGAATTCTTTCAGTGACTTTTTGTCTGAGAATGTTTTAGTTTCTCCCTCATTTTTGAAGGATAATTTTGCTGGATATAGGAGTCTTGGTTGGCAGTTTTTCTCTTTTAGTATTTTAAATATATCATCCCACTGTCTTCTAGCTTCCATGATTTCTGCTGAGAAATCTACACATAGTCTTATTGGGTTTCCCTTGTATGTGATGGATTGTTTTTCTCTTGCTGCTTTCAAGATCCTCTCTTTCTCATTGACCTCTGACATTCTAACTAGTAAGTGTCTTGGAGAACGCCTATTTGGGTCTAATCTCTTTGGGGTGTGCTGCACTTCTTGGATCTGTAAATTTAGGTCTTTCATAAGAGTTGGGAAATTTTCAGTGATAATTTCTTCCATTAGTTTTTCTCCTCCTTTTCCCTTCTCTTCTCCTTCTGGGACACCCACAACACGTATATTTGTGCGGTTCATATTGTCCTTGAGTTCCCTGATACCCTGTTCAAATTTCTCCATTCTTTTCCCTATAGTTTCTGTTTCTTTTTGGAATTCAGATGTTCCATCCTCCAAATCACTAATTCTATCTTCTGTCTCTTTAAATCTATCATTGTAACTATCCATTATTTTTTCTATGTTTGCTACTTTATCCTTCACTTCCATAAGTTCTGCGATTTGTTTTTTCAGTTTTTCTATTTCTTCTTTATGTTCGGCCCATGTCCTCTTCATGTCCTCCCTCAATTTATCGATTTCATTTTTGAAGAGGTTTTCCATTTCTGTTCGTATATTCAGGATTAGTTGCCTCAGCTCTTGTTTCTCATTTGAGCTATTGGTTTGTTCCTTTGACTGGGCCATATTCTCAATCTTTTGAGCGTGGACAGTTATCTTCTGCTGCTGGCGTCTGGGCATTTATTCAGATTTCTCTGGGTGTTTGACCCAGCAAGGTTGTAAGATTTTTCTGTGAAATCTCTGGGATCTGTTTTTCTTATCTTGCCCAGTACGTGGCGCACGTGGCACACGTTTGTCTCAAGTGTTTGGAATGGGTCTCCCCCAGTCACCGATCTCCGTGGCCTGGGGCTTTCGGATCCAAATCTCTCCGTTGGTTCAGGGGCCGCGCATGGTGGGGGCGTCAGCTGCCGCGGCTTGAGGGGACCCTGTGGCTGGTTGCGGGCCGCAGCGGGCCTGGGGGATTCCCCACCGGACCAGGAAGCCTCCCGTGGGGGGGGGCTTCCGCGGCTTGGATAGCCCTCCTATCTGAGACTCGTATCCGCGGACTCGAAGCAGAGACTCGAAGCCGCCCGCAAAAGAGGGGTGCCACCTGCCTCGGCTTGGGAAACTTGCTTCTCCAATACTCTCAGCCGGCCCGGAAAGGGGGGAGGGAGTAGCTCGGACCACCGCAGTTGCCGCTGATCGGGAGATCGCACACCGCTCGGGGGTCTCACTGCAGCCGAGTCTCGCAGTCAGTCTAGCCAGCCCAGACTTTGGATAGCCCTCTGATCCGGGACTCGTAGCCACGGACTTAACGCCGAGACTCGAAGGCGCCCGCAAAAGAAGGGCGCCGCCTGCCTCGGATTGGGGAATTTACTTCTCCGATACTCTCAGCCGACCCGGGAAGGAGGGATGGATTAGCTCGGACCGCCGCAGCTGCGGCCGCTCGGGGGTCTCGCCGCAGCCAAGTCTCGCAATCAGACTTGCCAGCCCAGACTTTGGATAGCCCTCTGATCCGAGACTTGTAGTCGCGGACTCGAAGCTGCCCGCAAAAGTGTGGCGCCGGCCGCCTTGGCTGGGAAGCTTGTCTCTCCGAGTCTCTCAGCCAGCCCCGGAAGGAGGGAGGGATTAGCTCGGACCGCCGCAGCTGCGGCCGCTCGGGGGTCTCGCCGCAGCCAAGACTCGGAATCAGACTTGCCAGCTCAGACTTTGGATAGCCCTCTGATCCGAGACTTGTAGTCGCGGACTCGAAGCCGCCCGCAAAAGTGTGGCGCCGGCCGCCTTGGCTGGGAAGCTTGTCTCTCCGAGTCTCTCAGCGAGCCCGGGAAGGAGGGAGGGATTAGCTCGGACCGCCGCAGCTGCGGCTGCTCGGGAAATCGCCCGCCGCTCGGGGATCTCACTCACCGCAGCTGAGTTTCGCAGTCAGACTAGCCAGCCCAGACTTGGTTACGCTGTGTGTCCATTCCCTGCTGTAGCCCCGGGAGTTGTTTTGTACTGTTTCTGTTCACCTATTAGTTGATTTGGAGTCGGAGGAACTAAGACGCATGTACCTTACTAAGACGCCATCTTGGATCTCCCCACAGCACATTCTTATCTCAGGATCATTCTAACTCAATCTGTGTGTTAGGTTGGGAAACTACCAACCTCTTAGGAAAACCAACCGAGACACTTTAAATTAGAAGAACCACAACATAAGTAGGTGATTCAAAAAGTTTAATTGCATCTATAGAGACAAGGATCTGACCCTTGTCCAGAAGTTGGAACATATAAGGTTTCCTATCCTTGGCTTATATAGTCTGTGTAGCTTGGGTCAGGTGTTTTATATAAAGCTGGCTTTATCTGCTTCTATAATTATCTGTTGATTACTAATAATGAGCAGTGTCCCTAGGGTTATATAATCCTATGTTAACTACATACTATTTCATACATTGCATGTTCAAAAATGGCGGAAATTCTCTTCCTCTGAGTGTGTCTTTTATTATGCTAATAAGGCAGGGGTCACTTTAAGGACAATTTGGGGGTTTATGCACCTGTGCTTACAACTGGTTGAATCCAGCTTCTCTGCTTGACTCAAAAAGCAGGTTGAAGTTAATCACAAGTGCAGGATGTTGGCCTGAATATAGGTTTTAAGTATGTAAAATTTATGTATATCTCATTAGTTTTGAATGCTGGGCTCTTTATTCCCTTTGTTCCATAGTACTTGCCAGGTACCAACTTCCCCAATGTAACTGCAATGGTTTCTTTGTCACCCTAGTCACTCCATAGACATCCTTCACAACCACTCTAACATGTGTTTTGATGATGCTGAAAATAATAAAAATGTAAATATATTTTATCTTTACAGTATGTACCATCAATGCTTTGTTTATTCACTAATCTATCATTAATTAACTAGTTAACATATTGCATGAATGAATATGAATTCTCAGAAGAAAATTTCTAAATTATAGTAGATTAAGTTCATTAAGAAATTTATGTATTTATAAATTTCGCCCCAATGCATTAAATTTGTATCATTTTATTTTATTGAATGTCTTTTGTCTTATACTATGTTTTTAATTCAGGCTTAAAATAGTTATTTAAAAATCTACTTATTTTATTGGAATTATATAAGTTCCTCTTCATAAACAACTACCACCACCACAAAAATCTTCGTGTTTATCCTAGGAAAAATAATGCAAACTACAATAACTTCCAAATTTTTAAAAAAGAAAACATTGCTGTGCTTTAGAAAAATCAGCTTTCATTTACTAATTTCAAGCTGCTGCTGAGCAGCAGTATTTGTCACAGAAAATCTGTGCTGTGCTTTTTCAAGTTAAAAAAAATGAAGGTGGAAGAACCAAAGGAGTTCAAAGTGAGCTAAAAGTTCACTGAATATCACAGGGAAGCAAAAGTTTCTTTCAAGTTTCCATACTCCTTGGTCAGGGCCCTACCAAATATTGAAAACTAGCCTTACCTAGGTTATGTGAATTACAAAATAGAATAGACAGCTTGTCCAACTCCAGTCAATTAAAAATCTGGAAGAAAAGCTTCTTGGAAACTGGACACATCTAATAAATGGTATCACTTTTTTTTTTTTTTTAGAGAAACTATGCTTTCTGAGCTGGTAGCCTCTGTCTCAGTAAAGCTCTGAGCATTCTTGACAAACAATCAGTAATAATTTAGCCATTATTGCCCAACAAAGACGAATCCAACCTGACTTTCTTATGATAGCTGTAGACATAGCCCACACACATTCTACCCAGCAACATTGTCTAGATTTTTAACCAACCTCCTCTTTCTGCCCCTTCCTCCTACCTCACCACCACCTCCATTCTCTCTCTCTCAAATGTCACTTTTTCCCTCAGCATATACATATTTTCAAGTCTCCCCCACATTTAAAAAATAACAAAAAGCTCTCTGAAACCTCCTGTGGTTTTGTGACTCTCTCCAGCCACCACCCTTTCCACATACTTCCTTCATAGTCAAGCTTCTAAATATATAATTTATACTCTATGTCCGCTTTCTGTAATTAACCCCACCCATTGCATTCTGGCTTGCTTCATCACACAATTAAAATTGCTCTTATTGGAGTTATCACAACCTTCCATTAGATACTTTCCAGCAATTATCTTACTTGACCTCCCATGGCATTTAACACTGTTGTCCATGCCCTCATTCCTGAAATGCCTTTGTTTTTCTTGACCACATGGGTTTTCTTTCTATCTCTCTGTTCCTCCTTTAATTTTCTCCAATATATCTTAAAAATTAAGAGTCACATTTCCAAGGAATAGAGGGAACATACTAACTTACAATAGAGAGATCTGACAAATGCTACCTTAACCTTAAGGTTAATATCACCAGTGATGGCATGCGGATAGCAGGTTCTCTCTGGTATGCTGTGATGAGAGGGTACTTCTCCTCTGGGCATTCTTTCCTAAAATCCATAACCCCAGTCTAATAATGAGAAAATACATCAGACTAACCTAGATTGAGGAACATTCTATAAAATACCTGGTCAATTCCCTTTAAAAGTGTTAAGGTCATGAAAAACAAGGAGATACTGAGAAATTATCACAGACAAAAGGAGACTAAAGATCCATGATATCTCAAAGCGATGTGGCATCCTGAAATTGATCTTGGAACAAAGAAATGCACATTAATGGAAAAAGAAAACCTCGTAAATCCAAGAATGATCAGAGCTTTGTTAATGGTTATGTACTAGTTTTGGTTTCTTATATTTAACAATTATACCATGGTGATATAAGATGGAAACATTAAGGGAATTTGAAACTGGATGAAAAGTATGGGAAATCTCTGCTGTCTTTGCAACTTTTCTGAAAATGTAAAAATATTCCAAATAAAAGGTTTATTTTTTAAAATGTAAGGCTTAGGCTTCTGTTACATTTCCATTATCCATTTATATGGTTCTTACTTAGACAATGAGCCCTAGAATAGGGTCAACTCAAGGCAATCTGTAGCAGACAAAGCAGAGGGATTCATCTAAGACAAAATATTTGGAAAATCATTTCAGAGGCTGGGAGATTAAGAAAAATCCATGACTAAAGCCAGAGGCAGAATGTGATGTCAGGAGCTCAGCGTCAGGCAAAGCTAGAGTGGGGGCACAAATGAAATCAGAAAGAAAGATAGATGATAAAGACTGAGATAATATAATCTAGGAATGCCTAGAGTATATAATGATAGTGACTAAATGTACAAATTTAAAAACTGTTTTTGCATAAGGAAGAACAGAGGACTGTCATTACTGCAGGGTGCTGAAAATAGATGGTAATTAATATTTTAAAATTTTAGCTTATGTGTGAGACTAAAGCAAAAAATGTTTATTTGGTACAAAATTTATATTTTGACTAGTGCATTTCCTAATATAACTTATGTAGACAGCTTAATTGAACACCACAAGTACATGGAACCTTGAGCAGGGCATGAGATTTTGTTAGTTTGTCCAGAGTGATGCCCCGATAAATCCCAGAAGGTTTGAACAGTGAATAAAAAAGTATTTGCAAAGTCTCCTTCAGGGAATGGGGAGAAAGGGGGAAAATTCAATTTCCCCAGATTGAATTCTTGATATTCTCAGAAGCAGTGGGGACAACCAAAGCTATAGGCTGAGCCCCCAATCTTGGGGGTTGTTCATATGAAACTTAACCCCACAAAGGATAGGTCAAGCCTACTTAAAATTAGGCCTAAGACTCACCCCCAAGAGAACCTCTTTTGTTGCTCTTATGTGGCCTCTCTCTCCAGCCTACATAACAAGCAAACTCACTGCTCAACTCCTGTCTACATGAGACATGACTCCCAGGGGTGTGGACCTTCCTGACAATGTGGGACAGAAATCCTAGAATGAGCTGAGACTCAGCATCAAGGGATTGAGAAAACATCCTCAACCAAAAGGGGGAAGAGTGAAAAGAGACAAAATAAAGTGTCAATGGCTGAGAGACTCCAAACAGGGTCAAGAGGTTATCCTGGAGGTTATTCTTATGCACTAAATAGATATCACCTTTTTATTCAAGATGTAATGGAGAGGCTGGAGGGAAGTGCCTGAAAATGTAGAGCTGTGTTCCAGTAGCCATATTTCTTGAAGATGATTGTATAATGATACAGTTTTCACAATGTGATGTGATTGTGAAAACCTTGTGTCTGATGCTCCTTTTATCTACTTTGTCAACAGATGAGTAAAACATATGGAATAAAAATAAATAATAGGGGGAACAAATGTTAGAATAAATTTAGATTGAAATGCTAGTGATCAATGAAAGGGAGGGATAAGGGGTATGGTATGTATGAATGGTATTGGGGAACCATTTCCCATTATATTTTTGGGCCTTTCCTTTCCCTGTATGCCAGTCTCCCATGTCTTCCAGCTCTGTCATTTTATTTATGACATTGTTAAATGGAGTGCCTGTTTTTCCTAATAATAAAGTCATTATCAAGTATTTATATGCTGGAGATGCTGCCTTAATGAGAGCATTTCTCTGTGAAGCATTGATAGGGAGGAGGTGTTATGTGTAGGCCTCTCCCAATATAATTGCTGACTTCATAACTTCCTTTTTTAATTTCTCCATAGCATCTCACAAAGTGTATGAGGGTTGATCATTTCATGGCCACATAGTGTCAGCAGGGCATTGCTCATTATACCTTTGTGCAGCCAATGCCAGCAAGTTAGAATTTTTTCCAGTCTGCCAACTAAACTACTGAAAAGCAGTTTGTATAGTTCAGCACCACTCCTCCAGCCCCTGTAATAGCAATTCTGATCATCCAGGTAATCAATGGCTCACCAGTTTTCAGAGTAAAATGCCTAAGAATATAAATTATTTTTTCTTCTTTTATACTGGTTTTGAAAGTAACCTGATTGTCCTATTATTCTTCTTTTTGCCTTTGTATTAGGTCAGCTCCTATTTTTGGAGGATGTCATGGTCAGTTTCACATGTCAACTTGGCCAGGTGGTGGTACCTGTTTGTCTGGTTGGGCAAGTGCTGGCCTGTCTTTTGCTATGAGGACATTTCATAGAATTAAATCATGATCACGTTGGCTACATCCACAACTGATTCCATTTGTAATCAGCCAAGGGGAGTGTCTTCTTTAATGAGTGTTGCTTAATCTAATCACCAGAAGCCTTTTAAGGAGGATTCACAAGAGACAGGCTCTCTTCTTGCTTTGCTGGCAAGCCTCTCCTGTGGAGTTCATCCAGACCCTCCATTGGAATCATCAGCTTCACAGCCTGCCCTACAGATTTTGGACTCTACATTCTCATGGTTATGTGTGACACTTTTATAGATTTTATATTTATGATTATTTCCTGTTGATTCTGTTTTTCTAGAGAACCCTAACTAATACAGAGGATATTTACTCTTTTTTTTCTGACAGACTTTCTCATCTAAAATATTCTCATTTTTTCCATTTTCTGCCTCATCCCACACATCGCCATCCCACTTATCAGGAACCCAATTAGCAGTGGCAGTGGCTAGTACCATATGTACTTTCCCTTTGTTCACTTTACATCATCTCCTTTTATATTTATATTGGGCCACAGGGACTGCCGTCCTCTCAGCTACTAACTGATAATTACAAATTTGATTTTCCAAAACAAAATTTTGATTCTGCAGCATGGACAGTTTTTCCTGTAATTCTGCCATTCCTTTTCATAATTCCTTTTTTCAGCGATTGCTCAATCACTCTGTTCACACACATTTTTTAAATATTCTGTTAACAAAGCCCATCCTCCTCTACACACTTCAATCATTTTCTTTCCCTTTTTCTAATGGAATGTTTTCTAGACATAGAGCAACCTGAGTAGGTTCTCCCTGTTTAATTCTATTCCCTCAATCTTCACAGGGTCCCATGCATCTTGCCCATTCCTTTGCAAGTGAGGAGTAAGGTAAATCATCCCATCCTGGGGTTTTTTGGTTTATTCCTTTGAGTTTAGAGGACTTTTTCAAAAATGACATTATCTCCTAAGTTATGTCTAAAGCTTATGGCCCACTATTAATCCATCTAAGGTAAATCTTGAAGAGGGGTTACTGACTTAAAAGTTCCCAAATGTCTTATAGCATTAGAAAGTACAAACCAGGGAGACAAAACATTTAAATCCAAAACATTCCACATACAAAAAGCACAAGAAACTGGCAACTTTAAATTAATCAAGAATGGTCCTAATAAAGCATAACAATATTCAGATGAGCACAGTCCATATTTTCTGCACAAATTTTCTAAAGCTTGTCTTACTGACCTTTACCATTATGAAGCCATGCTGAAATGTGGATCCTGCTCACAGCGCCATGAAAGGCAATGTGATATTTGTGACCATTTGATTTATAGGTTCGGATTCGCAGACAACACAGACCTCAGTGATATAAAAACAGATTTTATTAGGAAAGTAATTGAAGAAAATAACTAAAAGAGTCTTCAAAAATAAAGCATAATTGCATCACCAGATAAGATGGCACCAACACCTGAAGAGAAGTGCTGGAGAGTTTCACAAGCAGAATTTTAACTGTCATTAGTAAAATCCATAGCAATCTTGGGGACAGCATTCAGAGTCTCTTTAGTTAAGATCCATAACAGAGCATAAGATCCTGATGAGGTGCGGCTTGGGGCTTGCCTAGCCCTACCGCACTGGGGTCTCATCCTCGGATGTGGTTCGGCTGGAGAGCGGCGTCAGCCGAGACCACGGGGCTCGAAGGTCTGGAGGGCGCGCGAGCACAATAAACCGAGACTAAAGAATAATAGCAGTAATTTATTGCATAGGGCTCGCGGGACCTAGCTGGCTGGCAAGGCTTACAGGCTAAGACCCCAACAGGAGGAAACACAAAGAATATATAGGGTTGGTGAGGGGGAGTTAATTAGAGGTGAAGAAACTTTGATGGGCAGCTTTATGGTGTCGTGTAGGATGTGGATTGGCTAGGAGGTGTGTTGAATATTATAATGGGTGGTGAGGTGAGGAGTGTACATGGTCTAATGAAGAAGAGGTGAAAAGGTGGTGCGATATATGCTCAGGAGTTGCTAGGCAGGGGGTTAGAATAGAAAGGCTTGCAAGAACGAGAGATGTCTGGATATGTCAGGGCATGTTAAGGCAGATAAGAGGCAACAGTTACAAATATATGCAGCAATGAGGTGCTTTCTCTCTCTCATAAGATTCTTTTCTCTCTTCTCCTAAGTTTCTCCTCTTTCTTTCTCTAACTGCTTGCATACAGTTTTTTTTTAAATGATATCTTGACATAATAGTGGCAATATTCCAATTAGCTTATGTGAGTGGGCCCAGTTTGGTCCTCTGGGAACTGGCTAGGGACCAAGAGGAGCTTCCTGGGACCTAGATATTTTTATTAACATACACCTCCTTCTGGGAAGATAGCCAGTCCTCCCAAGCTAGAGAGCACATTTCAACTGTTTTCTTACCAAGGTCATGCAATGGCAACATCAGTTGTAAGGAACAGACTTTCTTAACGAGACAAATTGTAAAACCCCTACAGAGATGTTCTCCTCTTACTCTGAAATGTGAAAATTTTAATTTATAAGACGGAGTAATGATAAGATGAAATACAAGATAATTTCTTTTTATACTCCCCAGAAATGGTCCACTTTAATTCACACAGCTTTCTAAAGGGGTCAGCTTGACTCTCCAGTCATCAGTAAGGGCTTTCTTAAAGTTAGACAATATGCACCACAATGGTATCTTACTGACTTCCTCTCCCATATCAGTGGCACCAACGATTAGAGAGAGGGCTTACAGACAAACAACAAAGGGTTTTGAACAAACTGTCACTTCGTTCTGTCTGGCTGCTCCCCTAGCAGGGACATTGGGCATCTCTTGGCTTTGGTGGTCTGGCATAAACCCCCGGGCAGCCCCCCTTTCAGGGTTGCCAACCCGGAGCTATATGAGGATCACCACAAACTCATAGAATCTGAACTCTCTTGCGACCTGGTGACGGCTCCTGTGGCCCAGGACTTTCTTTTATTCACACAGTCACACACGCATATACTCTAACACCCCTCCTGCACCACCCTTCCCTAAACTGAACCTGAAGACTTCCATTTCCCCTGGTCTTCCAACTGGGGACTGATACTCGGAGAGTTTCTGGGAGGTGATCAGGCTTCCCTTCCACTCAGGCTCCCCTAGCCTTATATGAGTGGGCTGAAACTGACACACCTGGGTGCTTACCACTCATACAGGCAGCTCCATGGAATTTGATTCCAGAAACTGTCCTGGATCCATTGCTGCTCTGGTGATGAGTGCCCTGGCCAGGGAGGTCAGGAAATCAAAAGATGGGGAAAAGCACTGTTGCTGGCATTGGATTCCATTAGGTCTTCGGTCCAGGCAACACTGCCACTGTGGGTGAGGGAGGTAAAAACATTATCAGTCTCTTGATCCTGAATGAGCTTCTAGAAATGTTGCACAAAACCAGAGACAAGTCTACAAACCTCCAGGAACATTACACAGAAACACAACAAACCGGGGCCAAAGACTCTGATGCTTCAGAAAGTAGGTTTTTATTCATCTATGGCCATAGGGCTCAGCCAAGTAGCCTCAGAGTCTGAGCCCCAAACAAATGGTTAACATCAGTTTTTATAGACATGATGACACATTAAAGACAAGGTATGCTTAATATGGTAACTGGTGGTGTTGGAAGGAAATGAGCAACTGGTTTAAATCGGGAAGGGTATAAAGCTGGGTTTTCAGAAGTGGATGAATGGTTAGGGGAGGGGTGTCTTTACAGGAATCTGTCTTATCTTGCCTATGTGCAGTTTTACCCATTCTTGGAGCAAGCATCTTGTTTATGTGTAGTTCTGACTGCTCAGAGGAATTTGGAGAATTTTTAAAGAGGAAGTGGTTTAAATGTTCAAGGAGGGGTGAGGGGCCTGCCTGCTACAAGGGGCCTGCTTGCTACAAGGTAAATGCCTTGTGTAGGGTCCCACACCAAGGCGCAGAGTCATTGCTTAAAATGTTGCTATATTCAGCTCAGCTTACTTATTACTGAGAATGCATAATGCTTTGACTAAAAATGAACTCTCTCCAATTTGTCTAGGGGGAGTTTATCTTTCCAATTTTGAAGTACTGTAACATGTCTTCATCTTCATCTATATGGTTTCTTTTTTACCTTTGTATATTTGGTTAAACTGAGATGTTATGTCAGAAAATGCTATCTGGGTTTCAGGTTTTAATTTTTGCGTTGGTGACATAGTGTGAGGTAAGACTTGACTCAACTGATCCAATTTTTTAAGAGTTCAGAGAGAGCTTGAAGGAAAAATACAGAAAGATCGGCATCTTTCCTGGTTGAGCCCCATGCTATTTGATTACATATTCATTTTACACATTTTCCTTACATCATTCTGTTTTTTTTTAAATTAGAGAAGTTGTAGTTTACAGATAAGTCATGTATAAAATATGGAACTCCCATATACTACCTTATTATTAACATCTTGCATTAATGTGGTGCATTGTTGCAATTGATGAAACAACATTTTTATGATTGCACTATTAACTATAATCTGTGGTTCACCTTAGAGTTCACTGTGTTATGCAGTCCCTTGAATTGTCTTTTCTTTTTTTAATTTTAATTTTTATTCTATTAACACATATAAATCCAAAACTCCCCCCTTCAATCACATTCAAATATATAATTCAGTGGTGGTAATTATGTTCACAATGTTGTGCCATCATTGCCACCATCCATTACCAAAACTTTTCCATCATCCCAAATAGAAACTATGAACAATTTAAATGTTAACTCCCCATTCCCTACACCTGCCTCAGCCCCTGGTAACCTATATTCAGTTTTTGACCCTGAATTTGCTTATTCTAATTATCTCATATCAGTGACATCATAGAATACTTGTCCATTGGTGTCTGGCTTATTTCACTCAATATGAAGGCTTCAAGTTTCGTCCATGTTGTTGCATGTAACAGAATTTCATTCCTTATTACAGCTGAATAATATTGCACTATGTATATATACCACATTTTGTTTACCCATTTATTGGTTGATGAACACTTGGATTGCTTCCATCTTTTGGCAGTTGGAGTAATGTCACTATGAACATCACTGTGTAAATATTTCTTCTAGTCCCTATTTCTGAGTCTTTGGGGCATATACCTGGAAGTGGGATTGCTGGGTCATATGGTGCTTCTATATTTAACTTTGAGGAACTGCCAAATTCCCTTACATGGTGGCTGCATCATTTCCATTCCCAACAACAATGAATGAGTATTCTTATTTTCTCACATAATTTTCAACACTTGTAATTTACAGTTTTTTAAAAACATAGTAGTCATTCTAGTGGGTTTCAAATGGCATGTCACTGTGGTTTTGATTTGCATTTCCATAATGGCTAATGATGTTGAACATCTTTTCATGTGCTTTTTGGCCTCTTGTGTATCTTTTTTAGAGAAATGTCTATTTGAGTCTTTTTTCTATTTTTAAATTGGGTTGTTTGTCTTTATGTTGTTTAGTTGTAGGATTCCCTCATATATTCTAGATATTAACCCCTTACTGAATATGTGGTTTCCAAATATTTTTTCCCATCTGGTATGATGTTGTTTTACTTAAATGACAAAGTCAGTTGATGCACAAAACTTTTCACTTTTGATTAGGTCCCATTTATCTACTTTTTTCTTTCATTGCTTGTGCAAAGTCTAGGAAAGCTTTGCCTAATTTAAATGTGATGACTGGATTTTCCATTTCTGCAAAGAAGACTGTTGGTATTTCGATTGGAATTGCATTAAATCTGTAAATCACTTTGGGTAGAATTGACGGCTTAATAATATTTAATCTTCCAATCCATGATCATGGTTTGTTCTTCCATTTATTATGTCTTCTTTGATTTCTTTTAGCAATATATTGTAGTTTTCTATGTATAAGTCCTTTGTATCCTTGGTTAGATTTATTCCTAAATATTTTATTCTCTTAGCTGCTATTGTAAATGGAATTTTTTTCTTGGTTTCTTCTTCAGACTATTCATTACTAATGTATAGAAACACTAATGATTTTTTATAGAGTCTTTATTATGAATGGCCAGTGTTAAAAATGTGAAACACATGGAAGCCCATTCCTTTTGAAGTCATTTGTGTACTCTAGCTGCAGAGATGTAACATCTAGCTTATTGCTTTATATGAGTACAGATTTTCTTCCTGGACTGTATGATTTGAAGTTTGATCTCTTTACTAGAGTCATAATAGTGAAATCATATTGTATCTATCCTTTTGTGTCTGGCTTACTTCACTCAGCATTATATCCTCTAGGTTCATCCATTTGTTATATGCTTCAAGGCCTCATTTTGTCTTGCTACATAATATTCCATCATGTGTATATACCATATTTTGTTTATCCACTTGTTGGTGGGCACTTGGATTATTTCCATCTTTTGTAAATTATGAATAGTGCTGCTATGGACATTGGTATTCAAATGTCTGTTCGTGTTACTGCTTTCAGCTCTTCAGGATATACATCAAATATTGGTGTTGCCAGATCATAGGGAAACTTGATATTTAGTTTTCTAAAGAACTGCCAAACTGTCTTCCACAGCACTACTACTTTCTGAGTGTTGACCACCATTTGCTGAATTCATTTATTAGCTCTGGTAGCTCTGTTGTAGACTTCTCAGTATTTTCTGTATAGAGGGTCACCTGCAAATAAGGAAAGATTTACTTCTTCTTTTCCAACTTGGATGCCTTTTATTTCTTTTTCCTTCCTAAATGCTCTGGCAAAAGCTTCCAGTACAATGTTGAAATGCATTGGTCAGAGTGGGCATTCCTGTATTATTCTTGGTCTTAGAAATTTTTCAGTCGTTCATCATTAAGTACAATGTTAACTGTGGGTTTTTCATATATGTGTTTTATCACATTGAGGAAATTTCCTTCTGTTACTACTTTTCTAAATATTTTTATCAAGAAGGTGGTGGATTTTGTCGAATGCCTTTTCTGCATCAATTTAGATGATCATGTGGTTTTTTTCCTTCATTCTGTTAATGTGGGGATTGACATTAATTGATTTTCTTCTGTTGAATAAACCTTGTATATCTGGGATAAACCAAAACTTGATTATGGTTTATAACTCTTTTAGTGTGTTGTTGGATTTGGTTTACTAGTATCTTGTTGAGAATTTTACATCTATGGTCATAAGAAATATTGGTCTATAATTTTATTTTTTTCTGGTATCTTTTTCTGGCTTTGGTACATGGGTGATGTTGATCTCATGAAATGAGTTAAGCAGCATTTGCTCCTCTTCAATTTTTTGGAAGGACTGGTTTTAATTCTTGAAATGCTTGATAAAACTACCCTGTGAAGCCATCTGATCCTGGACTGTTCTTGGTTGGGAGGTTTTCAATGATCAATTCAATGTCCTTACTAATAATTGCTTTATTGAGATCTTCTATTTCTTCCTGAGTCAGTGTTGTTAGTTTGTGTATTTCTTGGAATTTGTCCATTTTATCTAGGCTATATAATTTGTTGGTGTACAGATGTTCATGATATCTTCTTATAAGTCCTTTTTTATTTGCATGGGGTTGTGTGCTACTTTGAAAGTGTTATGTACCCCAGAAAAGCCACATTCCTCTAATCCAATCTTGTGGGGTATGCCAGTTTGAAAGTATTATGTACCCTAGAAAAGCCTTTTTAAAAAAAAAATCACGAAGGTTTGTGTGCTAGTTTGAAAGTGTTATGTACCCCAGAAAAGCCACGTTCCTCTAATCCAATCTTGTGGGGTATGCCAGTTTGAAAGTATTATGTACCCTAGAAAAGCCTTTTTAAAAAAAAATCACGTAGGTTTGTGTGCTAGTTTGAAAGTGTTATGTACCCAAGAAAAGCCATGTTCTTCTAATCCAATCTTGTAGTATACTGATTTGAAAATATTATATACCCAAAAAAGCCTTGTTTTAATTCTGATCCAGTCTTGTGGTAGCAGCCATTTCTTTTAATCCTGATTCGGTAACATAGTTTGGAACCATTTGATTAGATTATCTCCATGGAGATATAATGTGCCCAATTGTGGGTATTAATTTTGATTAGATGGAGATGTGACTCCACCCATTCCAGGTGGGTCTTGATTAGTTTACTGGAATTCTTTAAAAGAGGAAAGACTTGGAAAAACCTCAGAAATGACAGAGCCTAGGGAAATGATAGAAATAATAGAAGCCTCAGAGCCAAGAGAAGTTTCACAGCAGAGCTGGCACAGATGCAGACATATGGAGAACAGAGACAGGGATGTTTAGAGATGTTTGGAGCCCAGCAGATATTGCTATGAGATGTTAAGGAAACCAGAATCTGGAGAGAGCCAAGGGAAGCCAAGAGATAAAAGCCAGCCCTGGAGAAGCAAAGTGAGGAAGCGCCACAAGAACAAAGGTTGAAAGCCACTGAGCCCAGGAGCAGGGGGCCAGAAGATGTCAGCCGCATGACTACCTAGCTGACAAAGGTATTCCTGACCCATCGACCTTTCTTGAGTGAAGGCAACCACTTGTTGGTGCCTTAATTTGGACACTTTCACTTCCATAGAACTGTAAACTTGTAACTTATTAAATTCCCCCCTTTAAAAAACCATTCCAGCTCTGGTATATCACATTCCCGCAGCTTGGAAGCTAACACATGAGGGCAGACTTGTTGTAGGTGGGACCTTTTTATTAGGTTGTTTCCATGGAGATGTGACCAAATTCAAGGTGGATCTTAACCCACTTACTGGAGACCTCCATGAAGAGAATAGAAGACAGAAAACAGAGAGGGCTCAGAGCCAATATAGAGAGCAGAGAGATAACAGATACTTAGAGAAAGAAAATGCCTGGGAATATGCTAAGCTAAGAGTTGAAATCCAAAGTTTGCCTTGGAGAAACTAAGAGAGGACCCACAGATGCTCAGAGAGGTAAAATGCCCTGGGACAGACCAGAAGGACCCACAGGAGCTGAAAAAGCCATTTTGGAAGCTAAACCAGGAGAGAAGGGCCAGCAGACATCACCAAGTACCTTCCCATGTGACAGGAAAACTCCAGATGTGATTGGCCTCTCTTGAGTGAAGGTATTCTCTTTTTGATACCTTAGTTTGGACATTTCCGTGGTGTACTGATTTGAAATGATGTATGCACCCTAGAAAAACCATGTTTTAATCCTAATCCCATTTTGTAAATGCAGCCATTTCTTCTAATCCCTATTCAGTATTGTATGTTTGAAACTGTAATTAAATCACTGAAGATGTGATTTAATCAAGAATGGTTGTTAAATTGGATTAGCTGGAAGCATGTCCCCACCCATTTGGGTGGATCTTGATTAGTTTCTGAAGTCCTATGAGAGAGGAAATATTTTGGAGAATGAAAAAGATTCTGAGAGAGCAGAACAACATAGCCACAAGAAGCAGAGAGCCCACCAGCCAGCGACCTTTGGAAATGAAGAAGGAAAATGCCTCCCAGAGAGCTTCATGAAACAGGAAGCCAGGAGAAGAAGCTAGCAGATGATGCCATGTTCACCATGTGCCTTTCCAAATGACAGAACACCTCTGACTGTGCTTGCCATGTGCCCTTCCACTTGAGAGAGAAACCCTGAACTTCATGAGCCTTCTTGAACCAAGGTACATTTCCCTGGGTGCCTTAGATTGGACATATCTAAAGACTTGTTTTAATTGGGACATTTTCTTGGCCTTAGAACTGTAAACTAGTAGCTTATTGAATTCCCCTTTTAAAAAGCCTTTTTTCTGGTATATTGCATTCCAGCAGCTAGCAAACTAGACCACACATGACCTTAGAACTGTAAATTTGTGATGTAATATATCCCCTTTTAAAAGCCAATCCATTTCTGGTCTGTTGTATTCTGATGGCTTTACCAAACCAAAACAAGTTGCTAGTAATATCACCCTTTCCACTTCTGATTTCAGTTATTTGGGTCTTTCTCTCTCTTTTTTTCCCTTTTCAGCCTATCTAAAGATTTGTGAATTTTATTGCTGTTATCAAAGAAAAATGTGACCTAGAGAAGAATCTATATTCTGCCACTGTTAGCTAAAATATTTTATATATATGTATGTATATATCTGTATATATTATATATATGTGTAACTGACATATATACACATATGTCAGTTAGGTATAGTTGGTTTATAGTATTGTTAAAATCTTCTATTTCATAATTGATTTTTCTAGAAGTTCTAGCAATTACTGAAAGTGGCATATTAAAACTCCTACTATTTATGGAGATCCATCCATTTCTCACTTCAAATATGTCAATATTTGCTTCATATATTTTCATACTGTGCTGTTAGGTGCATATATATTTATAATTGTTATATCTTCTTGTTGAGTTGACAGCTTTATCAATAAATAATGACCTTCTTTTTCCCTGTAATTGTTTTTTATTTAAAGACTAATGTGATACTAGTGTAGCTTCCCCCAGCTTTCTTTTAGTTATTACTTGCATAGTACACTGTTTACCATAATTTTACTTTCAATTTCCATAGTTTTGTAATTTAAGGTGAGTCTTGTAAATAACATAGAGTTAGGTAATACTTTTTTATCCATTCTGCTATTCTCTGTCTTTTGACTACAGAGATTAATCCATTTACTTTTTTTTTTTTTGGTTAGACTAATTTATTAAGAGCCTTTCCTCCCCACCATTACAGTCTCTGGGTCACTTTATCCACTCATAGATCTTGTGCACTGAGCTGCAAGAAGACAATTAGGGGCAATGGCTCAGAGTGTTGCTTGATGAGACCCAGAAGGCAGCTGTAATTTTCTTCTTCATACTGCCTAAAGACAGCTGGCAGCTCCAGTTCCTAGTACAGCACTTTCACCCTGGCCATCTTCTCAGCCTCCTTCTGCCTGAAATATTCCTGCAGGATCTGGCAATGTTCCAGAGAAGCCCACTGCAGAAACCAAACCACCAGCCAGCTGAACTTGTTGTCTTGGATGTCAATGCCAACTTTGCCAGTCATATTGGGGTCTCCAAAAATGTCAAGGTAATCATACTGAATCTGAAAGAACTCTCCCATCTCGAGAAGGATCTTCTTGGCATTGGCATTCTCCTTCTCCCCATCAATGCCCACTGTTCTAGTTTGCTAGCTGCTGGAATTTAATATACCAGAAACAGAATGGCTTTTATAAAGGGGAATTTAATGAGTTGCTAGTTTACAGTTCTAAGGCCGAGAAAATGTCCCAATCAAAACAAGTCTACAGAAATGTCCAATTTAAGGCATCCAGGGAAAGATACCTTGGTTCAAGAAGGCCGATGAAGTTCAGAGTTTCTCTCTCATCTGGAAAGGCACATGGCAAACACAGCCACAGTTTCTCTCTTGGTTGGAAGTGCAAATGGCAAGCAAGGCATCATCTGCTACTTTCTCTCCTGGCTTCTTGTTTCATGAAGTTCCCCGGGAGGCATTTTCCTTCTTCATCTCCAAAGGCCGCTGGCTTGTAGACTCTGCTTCGTAGTACTGCAGCATCCTCTACTCTCTCTGAATCTCTCATTCTCCAAAATATTTCCTCTTTTCTAGGACTCCAATAAACCAATCAAGACCCACCCAAGTGGGTGGAGACATGTTGTCCCCTAATCCAGTTTAACAACCATTCTTGACTAAATCACATCAACCAGGGAGATGATCTGATTACAGTTTCAAACATACAGTATTGAATAGAGATTATTCTACCTTTACAAAGTGATATTTTGGTTAAAACATGGATTTTCTAGGGGGCATAATTCCTTTCAAACCAGCACACCCACCATATACATGCCAGCAGCTACAGGAAGATAGAAGGAACAGAAAACTGTCTTGTACCCAACAATGGATTTTTACCACTTTTCAGTGAATTTGCCAAGATCCTCATTGCCCTGGGGGACTGTGATGAGGTCCAGAGTCTGCCCGATCTGATAGAAAACCTGCAGGTACAGCTCAATCCAGGTTCAGATAATAGGGCTTCTCCTGGCAGTAGAGCTTCAGCTGACAGTACATACACGCTCCCAGCAACATGGCATCATTAATGGTATCCAAACCTATGCCTGGCTTCTGATACCAGCAGGGCTGTCCCTGTTGGGTGATGGATGAATCCATGATGACGTCTGACATCAGGAAAAAAGCTTGGAGCATTTCCACACACCAGCCCACAGTCAGGGCCCACTGGAGACTCAGCATCCTGCTTCTTTGGCTACTCCAGCTCCTGGAAAACTCCCAGCACCATCAAACCCCAATTGTACTTGCCTCCAATAGCATTGTACTCCAGGATCTCCTTGAACTGGGCAATAGCATCTCTTGTCTCTGGGTGTCCCCTCTCATCCTCGGTTAGCACCTTGAAAATCTGTGAGAAGTACTGGATGAAATTCTGCTTGTCTTGGGCATAGATATTTCTTGTCTTCGTTCATTCTGAAGGAGGAGCAAAGCTCTGTTCTGGGATGCTAGTTCTTGCTTGGTCTCATTTACTTTCTAAGTAAATACTGATAACACAGGACTTTCTTCTGCCATTTTTCTATTTAGTCTTTGGAAGTCTTGAACATTTTTGACCCTTGATTCTTTTGTTAATGCCTGTTTTCATATTTATATGATTTTTTTGTATCATACTATACTGAGTCCCTTCTCATTCCTTTCTATATATATTTTTCACAGATTTTCTTCATGATTTAAATTTAATATCCTAAGTATATAACAATCATTATAGATATAATACCAATTTCAATAGCATACATATACTCTGTTCCTATATGCTTCTGTCCACCCACCTTTTTTTTTTGGTATTTATTGCAAATTATATTTTTGTACAATTTATGTCCAAAACTGTAGATTTATCATTACTTTTTAGGCCTTTTTCCTTTTAGAAACTCTGGGAGGTAAAAAGGGATGTGACATACAAAAAATATAATGCAATTTTACTGAAATATATAATTGCCCCAATAGTTAACTTTACCAGAGGTCTTTATTTCTTTATGCCACTTTTGACCATTGCCAAGTGTCTAAAGATCTCCCTTTGGCATTGCTTGAGTTGCAGACTTAGTGGTAATGAACTCCCTCAGGTTTTATACTGAATGTCTGATTTTTCTCTTATTTTTGAAAGAAAGTCTGCTGGATATAGTCTCTCAGCTATTTAATATTTCAATCCACTGCCTCTTGGATGGTTTCTGATGAGAATTGGCACTCTATCTAAGTGTGACTCCCTTGTACATAGCATGTTTCTTTTTTCTTTGCATTCAACAGTTTGGCTGACATATGTCTGGGCATATTTCTCTTCACGCTTCTCTTATTTAGTATCTGGGCTTCTTAGATGCAGATATTCATCTCTTTTGCCAAGTTTAGGAAGTCTTTTGTCATTATTTCCTTAAATATTCTTTCTGCTTCTTTCTCTCCTTCCTATCCCTTTGGTACTCTCATAATATGCATATTGGTATGTTTGATGGTGTTCCATAGGTCTCTTAGGTTAATTTTGCTTTTTTAAATTCTTTTTTCTTTCTGTTCCTCAGCCTGAATCATTTCAATTCTCTTGTCTTCAAGTTCACTGATTCTTTCTTCTGCCATCTTCATTCTGCTGTTGAAACCCTCCTGGGAATTTTTAATTTCAGTTATTCTGGTCTTTAATCCAATAGTTCTGTTTGCTTCCTTTTTTAAAATTTCTATCTCTTTATTGAATTTCTCATATTGTTCATTCATTGCCTTCCTCATATCCTTTAGTTATTTCTCTGTATTTTCCTTTATCACCTTGAGCATATTGAAGATCATTAAAAAAAATTATTTGGTGTGACCATAGTCTAGACTTGTTTATTGATATTTTCTGTACTTTAATCCTTTTACTTAGGATGAGGGCCATCATTTGTAGTTTCTTTGTTTTGTGATCTTTTATTGTACACTGTGCCATTTAATATGTTCATGCTGTAATTTAGTCCTTGAGCTAAATACAAGCTCGGGTTTATATCCAGCTACTGATATGTCAAAGGTTTTTTTGAGCTCATGAGCTAACAAAACCAAACAAATGAATAACAGTCTTTGCAAATTGGCTTTGCATTGGCTGGTGCTCTCTTTGAGAGTTCAGTCCTCCTATCAAGGTGACCCAAAGTGAATACAAAGCACAGGGTCCTCCCTGTTTTTCTCAGCCTGTTTCTTGTCTTTCTGTCTCCCCTGGATGTTCCACTACAGGACTTAAACATCCACTACAGGCTTCCTGACGTTGATTGTTTTTTTGTTTTTGTTTTTGTTTTTGTTTTTGCTTTTGCTGTCTCAAGCTATTTTTTTTTAATTTTTTAATTTTATTTTTTTAAATACCAAAAAACACCAAACAAATGCAAGCATTCCTATTTTGATCATTCCATTCTACATATATAATCAGTAATTCACAATATCATCACATAGTTGCATATTCATCATCATCATCATTTCTTGGAACATTTGCATCTATTCAGAAAAGGATATAAAGTGAAAACAGAAAAAGAAATTATATATACCATACCCCTTACCCCTCCCTTTCACCAGCATTTCAAACTAAATTTATTTTAACATTTGTTCCCCCTATTATTTATTTTTATTCCATATGTTTTACTCATCTGTTGACAAGGTAGATAAAAGGAGCGTCAGACACAAGGTTTTCACAATCACACATCACATTGTAAAAGCTATATCATTATACAATCATCTTCAAGAAACATGGCTACAGGAACACAGCTCTACATTTTCAGGTGCTTCCCTCCAGCCTCTCCACTACATCTTGAATAAAAAGGTGATATCTATTTAATGCATAAGAATAACCTCCAGGATAACCTCTTGACCCTGTTTGGAATCTCTCAGCCACTGACACTTTGTCTCATTTCACTCTTCCCCCTTTTAGTCGAGAAGGTTTACTCAATCCCTTGATGCTGAATCTCAGCTCGTTCTAGGATTTCTGTCCCATGTTGCCAGGAAGGTCCACACCCCTGGGTGTCATGTCCCACATAGACAGGGGGAGGGTGGTGAGTTTGCTTGTTGTGTTGGCAGGAGAGAGAGGCCACATCTGAACAACAAAAGAGGTTCTCTTGGGGGTGAATCTTAGGCCTAATTTTAAGTAGGCTTGACCTATCCTTTGTGGGGTTAAGTTTCATATGAACAACCCCCAAGATTGGGGGCTCAGCTACAGCTTTTTTTGTCCACACTGCTTGTGAGAATATCAAGAATTCAACTTAGGGATGTTGAATTTTCCCCTGTTCTCATCATTCCCCGAAGGGGACTTTGCAAGTACTTTTTTATTCACTGTTCAAATCACTCTGGGATTTATTGGGGCATCACTGTAGACAAACCAACAAAATCTCATGTCTTACTCAAGGTTCCATGTACTCGTGGTGTTCAATTAAGCTGTCTACATAAATTATATTAAGAAATGCACTAGTCAAAATATAAATTTTGTACCAAACAAACATTTTTTGCTTTAGTCTCACACGTAAATTGAAATTTTAAAATATTAATTGCCATCTATTTTCAGCACCCTGCAGTAATGACATTGTCTCAAGCTATTTTTGACTATATGGTAAATTCTGGGAGGGGAGAGTATATTCGGAGGAGTTTCCAAAGTCAGCCTTTCCCAGGAAGAACAAGGCCAGTGACCCAGGAAAGGATCACTGGTGGCTCCAAACTTCCCTGAGAGAAAAGGGAGTATAGATATGAAAAGAATTGGGATAGATTTTTAGGTAAGAGTGCCTATGGGAAATTCTTTTAGAAGTCTATAATACTTTCCTTGGTTCTCCAGTTTCACTCATGTTCTCTTACCTCAGATCTTTAGGAATTTGTTCCTAAGGACCTGACTGAGAACAGCCTTTTTAATTTGCTTGAGGCCCAGATAGACTACCAGAAAAGATGCTCTTTTCAGCCTCAGGGAGGACTTTACCTTCTAACAGTGATTTACACAGTGATAAATTGTTCTCTGAACCTGTAACCTAAGAGGGAATTATAGTAAAATGGCTTCATTATTAATTTCTCATTCATTGTTGAAGGGCTATATTGATTTACAAAAATAGAGTGATTTTCAGAGGATATAAAATTATCTATACTCATAGGGACCAAGAATTATCTGATTTGTGGTCAAGCTCTGAAAACTCATCTTTTAATTGGCACAATAAAAACAAAATCTTTAATTCTTCTGACATATATTGCTTGGGGCATAGCCTTTATTTCAGTTATCTGGGAAATCAGAGTCCTTTTCTAAGAATATTATCATCTTGGTGATTGATTATTTTATTTAAAGAATTCAAAGATTTTTTATTTATCATGTTTTATTTTGGTAAATTTATACTATCAAATATTTCATATCGTAGTTCATGTTTTATTCAATAATGTGCATTAGAATTTTCATGAGATACAATTTTTAAAAATCCCTAAATTATTTAATTAATGGTCTTGAAAATAAATTTGGCTTTTTGTCATTAACTAAGGTCAACAGATTATTCTACCTTCACTTCAAATTAATTGAGTCAGCCTAGAGTTTACAATGTTAGACCAATTAGATATGGGAATTCTAAGGGTATTACAACAAAAAAGATAATGATAAAACATACATATTAACATTTAAGAAATTTTTTGAAGTACTCTTTTGGACAATCTGTTTAATGCATTATGAAGGGAAATTAAGCCTTTAATGTATCTAATTATAGGCTCCACATCTCAGAACACTATAGATATTGTTGTACCAGATATTTAAACTAATTGAGAATTTTTCTTAGTTAAAGAAAATCCATGTAGATTGAAGCACATTAAGTGAAGGAACCACTGAAAAATATGCAGCATTCCAATACAGGTAAAATTAAAATTTGTCAGTGTAGTTTTTCAAGATTCAAAATGATTTTAGTAACATTTTTATAAGTGCCTAAGTGAAGAAGAGGAAACCTTCTGTTTTTTGAAACAGCTATAATTAAGCAAGAATGAAAATTCCTCAACCCTTTGCACAAACCTTTGCCTGGGAAAAATGAGAAATATTAAAAAATAATAATAATAAAATTAGAAAATTATTTAAACTACCTCTTGCTCAAAGATTGCCAGAAACCATTCTGGGTGTTTATTGAAGAAAAATGGGAAATAAGCAAAAAAGAATAAGGAAGTAGGGAGATAAGGGAAAAGGTTTGATTTTCAATTTGCAAGTCTGTTGGGAAACAGCATTTTTCATTTTGCCAAGCATTTGTTGAAATTGAAATAAGTAGCAGGATAAAAGTCTCTTTAGGAAAGAAATGACATTCACATCTTACGAAAATGAAAACTGAAGTTACCATTATACTTTCATTGCACAGTGCATTTTTCCATTGTAGTGCTTAGTACAATTGTTATTATAAGTTTATTTACATAATTATTTATTTAATGCATGTACTTTTTGATAAGCTTTAAGTTTCTTGAGGAAAAAGACTAAACCACTCGCCCTTTACTGGGTTTCTAAGCCTTAGGATAATGGCTGACATATAGTTGGACACAGCAAATAGTCGTTCATGAATGAATAATGAAAAAAAAAAAGGAAACCACAGGGTAAGTTAAAATGGGATGCTTGTTTATTTATTTTAGTAATTAAGGAAAGGTTAATAAAAGATTCTGTGGAAATAAATGAAGACCACCAAATGAGGATACACAGAGGCTATTATTCAGAGCTTGTTATAGAAAGGGGTTAGCCCTGTCATTTTCCTTGGTAGAGACTCAAAAGCAGGTGGGGAAGTGGAAAAGCTTTGTAGTGAAGAAAGGGAAAGTTCAGGAATGTCCTGATTGGAGGTTGTTAGCATGAGGAAGTTGGAGGCAGGCTGAGTAGATAAGTGCATCATATGTGATTGGTTTGGGGAGCACATTTGGCTTTCTCTGGCTGGTCCTAAGTTGAGAGCTGGGGTGGTGGTGTTGAAGAGAAAGGAGAGTTGGAAGAGGAAGGCAGCAGGCAGACACTGACCAAGTACTGACCAAGTTCTGGGACTGATTCTGCAGAGGTTGTGGTTTGGCTTCCCTGGCCAGCTGCTACACAGGTTATGAGTTAGAGTTATATTGTCATGTATGGTCGGGCCATTTTTCATTAGTATATTCCATCTCTCAATTTAGTAGTTCTCAAATATGTCTCAGTTCAAAGGGCTTTATTTGATTTTTTCCCCCTAAATTTTAGCTCCGGTAGTAAATACATGCTATGGGCTTAATAAATATTTGTGGGATGTTGAGGAATTCCTTTCTCTATATCCAGCACAATAACCACTACGTTTAGCTCTTAAGCACCTGAAGTATAGCTCATCCAAAGTGAGATGAGCTGTTAGTGTAAAATACACACTGGACTTCAGACAAAGAAAGAAAGTAAAATGTCTTCTTAACAAGCTTTAAATACTTACTACATGTTGAAGTGATAATATTTTGAACAAGTGTTAAATATGTCATTAAAATTGACTTCACTGTTTCTTTTTTACCCTTGTTAAAAATGTGGCAATTAGAAAATCTAGTATTATATGTGATCTCCATTATATTTCTAGGGGCCATTAGTGACCCAAAGTTATGTTTTTTTGCATGTAAGTTTCCTCTTCAGTGAAATAAGGGAAATGATCCCTATAAAATATTCATTCTTCACTGACTCACTATAAAGATATCTGAAAAGACTTGAAAAAAGCTTGTGCATTTGTTTATTCATTTATCAAAATATTTTGTGTGTTTGTTGTGTGCCAGATTTTAAGCTAGGGGTTATTCACTCTTGAATAATTCTCAATCATTGCCTTTAGTATACAAAATGACCTAAACCTAAGACAATTTTATGGGAAAATGCTCTTGAGCTAACTCTCACAATTATGCCTCAGTAATGTTATAATTTACTTCTGTATAAAAAAAACATAAAAAATATCTGAAAATTCACCCAGGAAGATCTGTTTTACACATATTCATGAATCAAGACATGTCTAATTCTCATATTCCCCCCACCCCCTTACAAGCTGCATGACCTTGATAAACTATTTAACCCTATGAGGAATCACAATTTCATCCCCCATAAATTGCATTTACCTCATGAGGCTGCTCTGAGGCTCAAACAAGATAATATGTGTGAAAAACCAACATAAATATGAAAGATAATCATGGTTATTATTAGAAACAGTTATGGCTAGTAGGTTAAATGAGGGCACTGGGAAAAAGAGCAGTTAGGGACCCACAAAATAATTTTTAGCTTGTATTTATTCTAATAGAACGAGAGGCTAAATAATGAAGCATAAAAATGCTAAGCATTACACATGATAATAAGCTCTAACCCTTCAACTGCTTCTAAATCACTTCTTCAAGTGCCTTCAGGACTGATAGAAAACTCTCAGGAATAAATTGCTTCAGGGCTTGCATTTTTTATTAAAAGTATGGCTTAAGGTTTTATTCTTTCCAGGAATCAAAACCAACCTCAAAAGGGTCATCTCTTCTTGTTAATTCTGGTAGCCTTTGATAAATTTCGGTCATCTCTCTTCATCTAGCCATGCAAAGATGATAATGTCCCTGGCTATGACACTGGGTTACAAAAGAGTAGATTTAAGTGACTAGCATAGGGCTCTATGAAGGGCATTGCCTCTTCCTAGATCCCCATAGTCCAGTGTGGTAGCTGCTAACCTCTTGTGACTATCCAACACTTGAAAGTTGGCTAGTCTGAATTATGAAATGTAATAAATGTAAAATGTATCCCATATGAGGAAAACTTAGTGTAACTGAGAAATTGGGATTTGAGGGATGGTTTTGATCAATGAACCATTATATAAAAATTGCTTTTTGCTTTCTGTAATGTTGGAGTAAACCAGGAAATTTGTGAGATTTCTGAATTGTAGTCCAGCTGACTTGATATCTGAACTGAGTGTAAAAAGCCCTTCCTTATCCTGTGCCTTCGTGATTGTAAGAGCTGGTTATTCTCTTATAGAGCAAAAGCCCTAGTGATAATGAAGTCAGCCATCAACTACTTCTTCCTTTTGGTTTACAGCTTTATATTGAACTGTTAGCTCTGCCTCCCCTCCTTTCAACTTATGTTCTATAGAAATGATAATGATAACACTTGTCTCCTTTCCTGCTTTGAACTTAACTATTCAAAATGACCTCATCTTCCCTTGCTAAAATCCTTAAAAACCTTGAACTCCCAAACTCAAGGGGGAGGGGGCAGGGTAGGGACAGATTTTGGGCCATTAGGCTGTCTGTTCTCCTGCTACACATGTAGTTATAAATCCTTTCTCTCTTTAAAACCCTGGTGTCTCTGTAGCAGGCAGGCTTCCCCCTCTTTCTGGTTTAGCTGTGCTCTCTGTGGAAAATCCCCAAACCTCCTCTCCTTGCAGGTAAGTAAGATAAGACACATTCCTGGGATAGAAACCCCCTCCCCTAGCCTTCAGGAACTGGTGAAGATGCACGTGGGCAAGAAAAGACATTCCTGGGGTAGGGCCCCTCAACTTAAATCAGCCAATTGTTTATCTTGTCTTTAACATGTCATACAGTCTATAAAAGCTAAGGTTGCCTTTTGTTTGGGATCAGACTTTCAGAGGCTACTCGGCTGAACCCTATGGCCATAGAAAATAAAACCTGCTTCCCGAAACTACAGATCCTTAGTCTCAGCCTGTTCTAACTTTGCAAAACGTTCCTGGAGGCCTGCGGCCTCATTCCTGGTTTTTGTGGTACATCTCAAGGAATTGGTTATTGAGCATGTTAGCAAAAGAATCCATGGCCTTTGTCCAGTAACATTAGTATGGGAAAAATAGTTCATTAATAATTTTTACATAGTTTATATGTTGAATGAATAATATTTTGGATGCATTAAGTAAAATATATTATTAAAATTAATTTCATTTCATTTTTTTGAGTGTGACTATCCCAAAATTTAAAACCACACACGGCTCACATTAATGTTTGCATTATATTTTTATTGGCTAGCTCTCTACTCAGTCCTTCCTAGCCTGCTTTAAAAGCTCAAGTCCTTCTTTTCTTTGTAACCAGAAATTAGGATTTAAGGGATGATTGTGCTTACTGAATCATTATATAAATATTCCTTTTTGTTTTCTTGTTATAGGGAAATACCTGAAATCCCTAAACAGTATCAGCTGCCCTGATACCTGAAATGATAGTAAAACCCTTATCTTGTGCCTTTGTAAGAGCTGGTCACCTTTTATCTGGTCATTTTCTTGTAGGGCAAAGGCCTTAATGCTAATGAAGAATTCACCCTGGACATTTATAAATCCTATCAGCTAGATTTTGATATTGGAAGATAACTTGTTTCCCTTTCTTTTGGCTCATACCTATAGTATTGAAGTGATAGTTCTGCCTCTTCTACTTTCAACTTATATTCTCCTATTGAAATGATAATGAGAACACTGTCTCCTTTTCTGCTTTGAACTTGCTGTTCAGAATGACCTGTCTCCCTTTGCTAAAACTTTCTATTTCCTTGTTGAAATAAATCCTTGAACCCCCTAACCTTGGGGAGACAGATTTTGGGCCACTAAGCCTGTTCTCCTACTATGCACCTAGTAATAAAGTCTTTCTCACTTTGAAACCACAGTGTCTCAGGAATTGGTAATTGAGCATGGTGGGCAAAAGAATCCATAGCCATTGTCTGGTAACACCTTGATGGATTTTGGGATCCATGTCCCCTCCCCCTGCCACCCCTCCCATTCCCTTCTTTCAGAAGGAACTAACAGGATTCCAAAGCAGAGATCTAGGTTGATTACCTGGAAAATAATAACCCAAGCATTCTTTCCTTCTGTTCCCATAAGTGTTCTTTATTCCTTCTGCCCCCTTCCCCCTCATTGGAGGGAGACAGACTGATCTAAAATGAATTGGACATAGTTTCTTTAATTCCTTCAGTTTACAAATATTAGAAACCAGAAGATGATTTTTCTTACCAGTTAATGGTTTTCAATTTATGTTTGAGGTGATCTGTTTCTGCTAATATGTACATGTAAACACGATTTATTTAGTTTTCAGGTGCTATTTTTTTTTCTAGCATTTGTGCCTTTGTTTATAAACAATTTTATTCACACATCATACACATACAATCCATCCTAGGTAACTCAACTTTCAGTTACCAACCACACACAAAAAGTGAATAGAAAAGTCCTAAACAATAAGGGCAATTATTACCTTTCTTAACAAGAAATCTCCAACAGTTCTACTCAAAATGTTGGTTCACAAAATGTTTTTACCAGTCAGTAATGAGACTAGGGGCTTACTTCAGAATGTAAATCAAATAAATACCCTGTAGCTCAGTAGATAAACACTGTTTAGTCAATGCTTTTTTTTTTTTTTTTGTAGTAACACTTCTTAGTGAAGGCAATGGCACAAGCTCCTTACCACATTGAGAACAAAGTTCATAGACAGCAATTAGTTTCATGAACCCCTCTTGGAGAATTACAGGTCCAGAAAGATGAACAGTAGTTCCAGCGTTTATAAGTACTGCCCCCAACGGCATCTAGGACTTAGATTTTTGTTGTCTTTTTGCTCTGCCATTATCAGCCTGTTGACTTGAACCCTTATAATAGTTGCCCTCAAAGGCTCAAGATGGCTTCAGTGGTGCCAGGCATCACATGTATATGGCAAACTCCAGAGTCAAAAAATTCCTCAGCAGCCAGTCAATGACTAGGGCAAATCTTCAGAAGGAGAATGGGCTTTTGGTTTAATGATTCAATTATACATTTGATACTGGATAACTTAGAGATAAGACAATCTAAGATATTTTTTGGAAAAGGAACTGTGTAGGATGGTCCTAATTTTTACCTTATGATTGAGGGTTGTAGAGTACCTCTGTTGCAGGTCTTGATCCATTCTAGGCTATCTAGGAGCTTTCAGGAATACCAAGATCCTCTGGATGTTTTACTCTCATTACAACTATAGTTAGGCCAGAGTCTTTGGAATCTGTCTTCTGGTCAGGCAGTACCACGTTTGGGGAAGGACCTGTGGTATAGGCCAGTGGTGAATCCTCTGCAGTGAAGCAAGGAACCAACTCTTGAGCAGAGCAAGAGCTCTGGGTGGAAAGGTAGAAATTATTCTGGAGTGAGGAAATTCCTCAGGCTTCTAGCCGGGCTCTGCCATTGTTTAAGTGTGTAACTTGGATGAAATAATTTCCCCTCTGTGGATCTGAGTTATCTTATATATGCAAAATGGGAAACCTGGATTAAGTTAAGGTTTAAGGTCTCTCTCTCTCTCTACACATATTTATGTGTGCATACACACACACAACATTCATCTCTCTATGTGTGCAAATATACACATTAAGTACATAAAGTGTATATAAAAATGTTTTTTGTTGCTGTTTTTCAAATCCACAGCACCGAATGCTGAGATAGCAAATGTGCCTAGTGAACTTACAATGTGAAAAGAGGGAGCTGACAGTTCCTGAATGCAACCAAAGCTTAAAACCCTCATAATGTTCTTCCCATGAGGGCCAAATGTAGAAATACAGATAACTGCAGGCATTCCAACATGGATTCTGCCATCAGTTGAATGTCACCTTGTTCAAACAATCTCACAGAAAGTTGTGCAGAATTTGTGTTCTGATCATAACTTCTGACACAAGAAGGGTGACTTATGCTGATCTCTTTGCTAGATCAGCATGGCACTTTGAGTTACAATCAGTTTGAAGTTTGCAGTTCAGGTCAAATGAAATATTTTCAAAGTGCTGTATGTATTACCAAAACAGCAATGAATCACTCAGAAAGTTCTGTGCTCATGTTCACATGACTTCCAATTACTGATTTAGCCAGCTGAGGGCATGCATTATGGTTTTTCAGCATATGATTTTTTATTTCTGGTGTTCTGATCATCCAGTAATTAGTGGCTACAGATGAAATTACATGCTGCTGCCACTGCCTCAGATGGTCAGGTTTTCAGGATGCCAACTCCCAGCTCCTCTGAGTTGACATAAATATTATGGAAGCAAAAAATTATAGTCATTTGCAGGGAAATCATGTGTTTAATTGCCAAGTGAAGCAGAGGAAAAATAGCAAAAGCACTCATCATGTATCAGTTAATGTGAGCACATTATTGCATGTTGCAGAGGGGTCTAAAAGGATTTTTTAATAGCAAAATGAAAACAAAACTATTCTAAAAAATGCCATCTGTGAAACCTCCAGATATGTCTGACTGGCTTATTTCCTTTCAAAAATAGTCCCTGTATTCCAAAAGCTACAAATAATGAATGGAAAGAACCATGGAATAAAAATGGACCATAGATGATGGAATGGGACTTAATGTAAGGAATTGTTATTGAAATAAACAGAGAAAGGAATGTCCCACAGGCACATCTTGTGCAGATATTTGAATGTTTGCAGCAGATGGCACTTTAACACAATGCAAGACTCAGATCCTACACAGAGTATTTTGATGATTAATTTCAAAGTTGGAAATTTACTTTAAAAAATATTTTGTTCTATTTCCCTTTTTTGTTACTTGGTAAACTAGTTATCATTACATTTCTACATTGGATAGACAACAAATCTCTACAGAAAACTTAATCTAATAAAATGTTATGTATTTTCTTCCCCTCTTTAAATGACAGAAATATTTGGAGACTTCATCTGCAATTCTAAAAGCAAAGATAAAATTATCATGGGGTGGGGGGCTGGTATTTAGTACACTGCTAAGCAATTAGCACAGTATAGTGGTCAATGTCATTAATTTTAAGTCAGATTGTGTAGTTTTCAACCCTGGTCTGCCACTTTCAAACATGTGACCTTGGGCAAATTTTTAATTTGTATATACCTCAGTTTCCTGATCTGCAAAACAGAGATTATTCCAGGATTTACCACGTGGGTTGTTAGGAGAATTAAATGAGGAAATACTCATGAAGTGGTTAGCCTAATACCTGCTGTTCTAGTTTGCTAGCTGCCGGAATGCAATATACTAGAAACAGAATGTCTTTTAAAAGAGGGAATTTATTAAGTTGAAAGTTTACAGTTATAAGGCCATGAAAATGTCCCAATTAAAGCAAGGCTATAAAAATGTCCCAACTAAGGCACCAACAAGATGTTACCTTCACTCAAGAAAGGCCAGTGAAGTTCAGGGTTTCTCTCTCAACTGGAAGGTCACGTGGCAAACATGATGACATCTGCTAGCCTTCTCTCCAGGTTTCTTGTTTCATGAAGCTCCCCCAGAGGTGTTTTCCTTCATCTCCAAAAGTTTCTCTGGCTATGTGGGCACTTGCAGTTATTTTGCTCTTCAGCTTTTTCCAAAATGCTTCCTCTTTTAAAGAATTCCAGTAAACTAATTAAGACCCACTTGGAATGGATGGAGTCACATCTCCCTCTAATCAAAGGTCAATACCCAGAACTGGGTGAGTCACATCTCTGTTGAGATAATCTAATCAAGTTTCCAACCTACAAGTGCTGAATAGGGATTAAAAGAAACAGCTTCTTCCACAAGATAGATCAGGATTAAAATATGGCTTTTTTAGGGTACATAATCCTTTCAAACTGGCACACCTGGCATATATTTGTGCTCAATAAATTAATGTTTTTGAAATTTCACAAATCTGGTGTAAATCCCAGGGTTGTTGATTGTTGTTTGCATTCCCATGGGGAAGTTACTCAACTTTTCTGAACCCTAGTTTCCTCATCTGTCATATTATGGTAATAAAACCTTCTCCACTTGGTTGTTATGAAAAGTAAATGAAATCATGTGCAGAAACACTTTATATAGTGTAAGGCATTCAATAAGTACTCAATAAATATTAACGCATGCTAGCTAAACAAAACTGGAATTTTCTACACAATAACAGTATTATTGTTCCATATAACAATAAATATTGCTATACTTTAATTGATAAAAATGTATATCAGTTACAGTGTGATCCTATCCCTCTCATGTAAAGTCACCCACAAATAAAATCGTCAAAACCCCTGCACTTCCTTAACTCTTCACCTCATTAGGTATGTAGACTTATTTTAAAAATCAGATGTGAAATATTCCATAGCCCTGTGTAATGGTGCATATTATTTAGGGGCATACTAGTTTTCAGAAGGCCACTCTTCTGTTGAATGTGACCCCTTCTTTCATTGAACTTGAACTGACACTAGCATATTATAATGTTTAGATTTCCTGTTTAAATAATGGGTGGAAAGAATATCTGGCTGGTTCATTTAATTCTGAATTCCAGATGAATATTTTTGGAAGCCAGTTTAACACTGAACAAGGAAATGAAATGCATGAAAGTTAAAAAAAAAAATCAATTGTGAAGGAGCAGGAGATTTCATTATAGGTGAATATTCCCCCCCTTTTTTTCCCAGAGAAGATGAACAAATAGTCACCTTAGTCTTAAATGAATAAGCCTTTGCCCAAGTTGCCAGGTTGGCTCAGTGGATTAAAATGGAGGGAAATGTTAATATTGCATGGTTCTTGTTACTTATCAGTAACAGGCCAGTGATTCTGGAATCCATGATCTTACTCTCAGACAATGAACTGTTAGCATATTGGAATGTGAATTAAATTACCCATCCCAGGGGTCTAAGTGTGCTGAATATTAGGCAGATAGGGGAAGCCTGATCACTATTTCTTGCTGTTTTTATTTATTTATTTACTTATTTAATCTGCAGATTTTGTTGAGATACATTGACATAGCACATATTCTATCCAAAAAACCCAATATTTCACAGTATCCTCATTTAGTTATACAATCATCATCACTCTCAATTTTAGATAATTTTCATTGCTCTATAGAGAAATATAACAGATACACTCACACCAAAGAGAAAACTGAAAACTTCCCTTAAGTCTTATCCTCTCCCCCACTTATTTATCCCTAGTATTATTGTGGTACTAGTGAGGTATTCCTGTTAAGTATAGTCCAGAGCATACAATAGGCAGTTTCTCCCATCTCCCATCAGAGTTTGGTACAGGTTATAATTCCACAATTTTAGGATTTTACTGCTAGCTGCTCCAAGACACTGGAGACTAACAGAAATATCAATGTAACGATTCAGCAATCATACTCATTTGTTAAACCCTAACCTCTCTGTATAACTCCCCCATCTCCTTTGATCTTCCTTCCAATTTTTAGGGTTATTTGGGTTATGCCCATTCTAACTTTTTCATGTTGGAAAGGGCAGTCAATAATATGAGATAAGGGGGTGGAACCAGTTGATGTTCTGGAGAGGCTGGCTCCTCTGGGTTTCAGGACTTATCTGGTCTAGGAACCCATCTGGAGGGTGTAGGTCTCTGGAAAGTAATCATAGTGCATGGAACCTTTGCAGAATCTCAGATAAAGTGCTAGGTGTTCTTTAGGGTTAGCAGGAATGGGTCTGGTTAGAGTTTGGCAAACCATGATATGTAGCAATGTCTAATGGAAGCTTGTATAAGAGTAGCCTCCAGAAAGTCCTCTTAACTCTTTTTTTTTTTTTTTAACTTTTTTATTATATAGTATAATATATACACAAAGCAAAGAAACAAAAAAGCAATAGTTTTCAAAACATTCTTCAACAAGTAGTTACAGGGCAGATCCCAGAGTTTATCATGGCCTACTATACAATCCTCTCAGATTTTTCCTTCTAACTGTTCCAGAATATGAGGCTAGAAGGCTTGCATATTTTTTTATCACCACAATTGATTTTTTCTTTCCTTTTTGTAAAAAATAACATATATACAAAAAAAGCAATAAATTTCAAGGCACAGCACCACAATTAGTTGTAGAACAAATTTCAGAGCTTGACATGGGTTGCAATTCCACAATTTTAGGTTTTTACTTTTAGTTGCTCCAAGATACTGGAGACTAAAAAAGATATCAATTTAATGATTCAGCAGTCATATTCATTTGTTAAATCCTATCTTTTCTATATAACTCCACCATCACCTTTGATCTTTCTATCCCACTCTTCAAGGGTGTTTGGGCTATGACCATTCTAACTTTTTCATGTTGGAAGGGTCTGCAGTAATATAGGGTATGGAGATGGAACTATCTGATGTTCTGGAGAGGCTGGGCCCTCTAGGTTTCAGGAGGTATCTGGTCCAGGGACCCATTTGGAGATTGTAGGTTTCTGGAGAGTTATACTAGTACATGGAACACTTGTGGAATCTTATATATTGCCCTAGATGTTCTTTAGGATTGGCTGGAATGGTCCTGGTTGGTGTTTGGCAGGTTATGATAGGTAACAATGTCTAACTGAGGCTTGTATAAGAGCAATTAGCCTCTTGACTATTTGAACTCTCTCTGCCATTGATACTTTATTAGTTACACTTCTTTCCCCCTCCTTGGTCAGGATGGAACTGTCCATTCCACAGTGCCAGGAACAGACTCATCCCAGGAGTCATGTCCCACATCACCACACCATCCCTTTCCCCTGGATGTCATGAGCCACATAGCAGGGAGGACAGTGACTTCACTTGCAGAGCTGGGCTTAAAGAGAGTGAGGCCACATCTGACCAACAAAAGAGGTCCTCCAGAAGTAACTCTTAGGCATACCTATAGGTAGGCTATGCTTCCCCACTGCCTACATAAACTTCACAACAGTAAGCCTCAAGATCGAGGGTATGGCCTATTGATTTGGGTGTTTCTATAGTTTGACACAGCATCAGGGGACTTCCTGATGGTAAATTTTAATTATTCCATATTTTTTCTCCCATCCCCCAAGGGAATTTGCCAATACTTTTTAATTTTATGCTTAACATACTCTAGGATTTATACAGGCATTACATTAAACTGTACAGGATTAAAGGACCTCTTTCTTATTCTATGCTCCTTGTGTTTCAATTGTTGAAATGAATTCTCGACTCTGAACTGAGTATCTTTCAGTCACTGATACTTTAATGTTACACTTCTCTTCCTCCTTTTGGTCAGGATGGCATTGTGAACCCCACCATGCCAGGACCAGCCTCATCCTTGGGAGTCATATCCTATGTTGCCAGGGAGACTATAACCCCTAGATGTCATGTTCCATGAAGAGGGGAAAGTAATGATTTCACTTGGAGAGTTGGGTTTAGAGAAAGAAGGCCACATCTGAGCAACAAAAGAGGCCCTCTGGAAGTAACTCTTAGGCACAACTATAGGTAGGCTAAGCTTCTCCACCTCATAAATAAGCTTCACAAGAGCAAGCCTCAAGATCAAGTGCTTAGCCTATTGAGCTGAGAGTCCCTAATGTTTGAGAAGATATCAGGAGTTTTCCTGGTAGTAAATTTTACAGTTCCATAATTTTTCTCCCATCCTTCAAGGGACTTTGCTGGTGCTTTTTGATTATCTGCTTAACATACTCTGGAATGTATCTGAGCATTATATTAACTTATATGGGACCACAGGCCCTCATTCCCACTCTGGGAAACCTGCGCTTGGGTTGTTTAAATGATCTACCCAGACAGGTTGAGTTAGACTATGTGCTACAGAAAATTCAGGCTCTGGAAAAAATAAACCTTTCTTCCTTTGCTCTCAGAGAGTAGGTGAAGCTCTAAAACACAGACAACATCTTCTTTACCACTGTATTCTGAATTACCTGAATCCCAACCTAATTGGCTTTGTTTTTGTCTATAATTAAAGCCTAATCTCCTTTTCAGTTACTTTAACGGTTGTTGCATGTGGCAAGGCTGACCTTCAGGACTGCAGAACTACTTCTCTGAGTCTTAGGTGTCACATATGTACCAAAAATTCCAGGGAAATACCAGGTTATACATATATAGCACAGCCTCTCAAAATCCGGAAATAACAATTACTACTCTGAACAAAGTGTGACTGCTGTAAGAGCTTATAATCTAGGCCCCAATTTTCTTATAAGTATTTTCTAAATGCAGCCATACAATATTTGCTCTTTTGTTTCTGGAATATTTTGTATCACAAAATGATTCACAGGTTCATTCACAACATTGCATACATTACAACTTTGTTCCTTTCTGTAGCAGCCAATATTTGGTCATATGTATATACCACCATTCGCCATTCTACTTCTGTCAGTGTATAGTTCAGCCACCTCCATCCATTGGGCATCATGTATGATATCCAAAGTCAACAGTCCACCAACACTCTCCATTTTAGACAATTTACATTGCTCCCAAGAGAAAAATAGCTGATAAACACACCCTTGCCAAATAGAAAATCCAAACTTCCCCTGAACTCATATCCCCCACCCCTCATTATGTACTCCTGGTATTGCTGCAATATTGTTGATGTTTTCATGTTGAACATAGCCAAATAGCAATTCTCCCCATACCCAGATATTATATACTCTTTGTACAAGATTCATACCTTCGAAGTATTTCATGCAAGAACTTATTTAACTTTGTAGTGTTAATCGGTGGGACACCTAGGTCTATACAACTCCTTTCAATCATGCCCACCTTTAACGTGGTACTATTACTTATAGAACTACTAACGAACTGTCTTCACTTCTATCTATTCCTTTACATTTAAGTTCAACCTGAGTAGCTAACTATTCACCCATCTCTAGCTTCTGTGTATCTCTAGGTCCCTTATATTCTGTATTATAAGCCTCTGAGTTTACCTTTACCATGGTCGTTAAAGCAAAATCATACAGTATCTACCCTTTTGTGTCTCACTTATTTCACTCAGCATTTTTTTCCTCAAGCCTCATCCATCTTCTCATGTACTTCAGGACATCATTTCATCTTACTGCTGCATAATATTCCATAGTATGTATATACCACATTTTGTTAATCCACTCGTCTGTTGATGGGTACTTGGATTCTTTCCATCTTTTGGCAATTGTTAATAATACTATGAATGTCAGTGTGCAATTCTCTGTTTGTGTCACTACTTTCAGCTCTTCTGGGTATATACCAAGTAGTGGTATTGCCATATCATAGGGAAATTCATTATTTAGTTTTCTGAGAAACTGCCACACTGTCTTCCATAAGGGCTGTACCATTATTCATTCCCACCAGCAGTGCATAAGTATGCCAATTTCTCCACATCCTCTCCAACATTTGTAGTTTTCTGTTTGTTTAATAGCAGCTATTCTTATAGGTATGAGGTAGTATTAATCCTCACACTTTATTCTTCTTTTTTTTTTTGGACATTTTTAGCCATTCAGAGTCTCTTTCCCTTCTAAATGAATTTGGTAACTAGCTTTTCCAAGTCTTCAGAGTAGATTGTTGGAATTTTGATTGTTATTGTATTGAATCTGTAGATCAGTTTGGGTAGAACTGACATCTTAACTACGTTTAAGTTTCTTATCCATGAGCATAGAATGACATTCCACCTATTTAGATCTTCTTTGATTTCTCTTAGCAGTATTATGTAGTTTTCTGTGTACAGATCCTTTATATCCCTAGTTAAGTTCCTTCCTAGTACTTGATTTTTTTAGTTGCTATTTTGAATGGAATATTTATGTTTAATTGACTCATCAGTTAGGTCATTGCTTGTGTATAGAAACATTGCATATTAATCTTATATCCCCCACCTTACTGAATTTGTTTATTAGCTCAAGTAACTTTGTCATAGATTTTTCAAGCATGGTATCATGTCATCTGCAGATAAAGTTTCCTTCTTCCTTTCTGATTTGGATGGTTTTACTTTTTTTTCCTGATTGAAAAAAAATTTCCAATTTCCTAGCTGATTGCTCTAGCTAGGACTTCTAGTACAATATTCATTGATAGTGGTGACAGAGGGCATCCTTGTCTCATTCGTGATCTTAGGGGGGAAGCTTTCAGGCTCTCAGCATTGAGTATGATGCTGACTATGGGTTTTTCATATATGCCCTTTATCATATTGAGGAAGTTACCTTTGATTTGTACCCTTTGAAGTATTTTAATCAGAAAAGGATGTTGAATTTGGTCGAATGCTTTCTCAGCATCAATCTAGATGATCATGTAATTTTTCCCTTTCGATTTGTTAATGTGCTATATTACATTAATTTATTTTCTTGTATTGAACCACCTTTGCATTCCTGATATAGACTGCACTTGGTTGTGGTGTTTAATTCTTTTAGGGTGTCTTTGGATTTGATTTGCTAGTACTTTTTTTTGAGAATATTTGCATGTATATTCATTAGGGAGATTTGCCTGTAGTTTTCCTTTCTTATAGCATCTTTACCTGGTTTTGGAATTAGAGTGATGTTAGCTTCATAAAATGAGTTAGGTAGTGTTCCTTTTCCCTCAATTTTTTGGAAACATTTGAGCAGAATTGCTGTTAATTCTTTTTGGAATGTTTGATAAAATTATCCTGTGAAGCCAGTTGGCCCTGGGCTTTTCTTTGTAGGAAGATTTTTGATGACTGATAGAATCTCTTTACTTGTGATTGGTTTGTTGAGATCTTCTATTTCTTCTTGAGTCAGTGTAGCTTGTTTGTGTCTTTCCAGGAATTTGTTCATTTCATCTAAGTTGTCTAGTTTTTTGGTATATAGTTGTTTGTAATTTTTTTTTCTTTAGGGTCTATAGTAATGACCACCACCACCCCCATTTCTGATTTTATTTGCATCCTGTCTCTTTTATTCTTTGTCAGCCTTCCTAGGAGTCCATCGATTTTATTGATTTTCTCAAAGAACCAGCTTTTGGTTTTATTGATTCTTCCTGTTTTCTTTTGTTCTCCCATTCATTTAACTCTACTTTAAATCTTGTTATTTCTCTTTTTTCTATTTGCTTTGAGTTAGTTTGCTGTTCTTTCTCAAGTTCCTTCAGGTGAGCAGTTAAGTCCTTGATTTTTGCTCTTTCTACTTTTTAATATAGGTGTTTAGGGCAATAAATTTCCCTCTCAGCATAACCTTTGCCACATCCCATAATTTCTGATATGTTGTATTCTCATTTTTATTTGCCTCCAAATAGCTACTTATTTCTCTAGCAATTTCTTTTTTGACCCGCTCATCGTTTAACAGTGTGCTCTTTAATCGCCATATATTCATGAAAGTTCTCATTCTTTGGGGGTCATTGACTTCCAGCTTCATTTCATTGTGATCACAGAAAGTGCTTTGAATAATTTCAATGTTTTTAAATTCATAAAAGCCTGTTTGTGCCAAGCATATTATCTATCCTGGAGAATGTTCCATGAGCACCAGAGAAGAAGGTTGCATGTATGACTGTTATTTCTTGTTGGTCAATTATCCCTTTACTAATATATAGTGTCCTTCTTTGTCCTTATTATACTTTTATATTTAAAGTCTATTTTGTCTGATAGTAGCACAGCTACTCCTGCTTTCTTTGGGTTAAAGCTTGTATGGGACATGTTTTCCTATTCTTTCACTTTCATCTATTTTTATCCTTGGATCTCAGATGAGTCTCTTGTAAGCAGCATATATGGATTTTATTACCACACCATTCATCTAATCTGTGTCTCTTAATTGGTAAGTGTGCCAGTTTGAAAGGATTTATGTACCCTAGCAAAACCATGTTTTAATCCTAATCAATCTTGTGACAGCAACGGTATCTTCTAAATCTTATTCAGTACTATAGGTTGGAAACTTGATTAGGTTATCTCCGTGGAGATGTGACTCAATCAAATGTGGGTATTTAACTTCATTAGATGGAGATGTGTCTCCACCCATTGTACATGGGTCTTGATTAGTTTACTGGAATTCTATGAAAGAGGAGACATTTTGGAGAGAGTTACTTTTGAGAATGAGGAGAGAGTACAGAACCACGACAGGATGATGAGAGAACCACAGAGTCCACCAACCAGCAACCTTTGGAGATGAAGAAGGAGAATGCTGCCAGGGAGCTTCATAAAGCAAGAGGTTGAGAGAGAAAGCTAGCAGACTGACTCCATGCTCACCATGTGCCTTCCCAGTTGGGAGAGAAAAGCTGAACTCATCGGCCTTTCTTGAGTGAAGGTTAACCTCTTGTTGGTGCCTTGGTTTGGACATTTTTATAGACTTGCTTTAATTTGGAGATTTTCACAGCCTTAGAACTGTAAACTTGCAACTTATTAAATTACCCTTCTAAAAAACCATCCCATTTCTGGTATATTGCATCCCAGCAGCTAGCAAACTTAAACAGTAAGTTTAGTCTGCTAATGTTGAAAGTTATTACTGTAAGGACATTTCTCGAATCCACCATCTCATCCTTTGGATTTTCTTTTCTTTTTCTTTTTCTTTGGATTTTCTTTTTCAGATTTATATGTTCTTCTCCTTCCTTCTCTTTTTATCCTTTAAGTTACCCTTAATGGTACTCCAACTCTCCCTCTCCTGTCTTTTTTTTTTTTTTCAGTGGCAGAACTCCCATTAGTTTATCTTGTAGGACATATTCTCTCAGCCTTTATTTGTCTGTGAAAATTTTAATCTCTCCCTCAGTTTTGAAAGACAATTTGACTGGGTACAAAATTCTTGGCTAGAGGTCTTTCTCTTTCAGGATTTTAAATATATCATACTACTGCCTTCTTGTATCCATAGTGCCAGAGGAGTAGTTTGAACTCAGTCTTATGTTGTTTCCCTTGTATTAGTAGATTGTTTTTCTCTTGCCACTTTCAGGATTTTCTGCTTCTCTTCAACATTTGACATACTGATTAATATGTGTTTTGGGGAAGGCGTATTTGGATTTATTCTATTTGGAGTCCACTGGGCTTCTTTGATTTGCATATTTGTGTATTTTATAAAAGTTGGGAAGTTTTTCCCCATTATAACCTCTACTAATCTTCCTAGCCCTTTATTCTTCTCTTCTACTTCTGGGGTATTGATGATTCCTTTATTTTTGTGCTTTGTTTTGTCCATATTTCCCTGCGATTCACTTTAAATTTTTCTACCATTTTTGTCATTTGCTCTTTCGTGTGTTTGAAATCAGTTGTCCTATCCTCCAGTTCACTTATTCTTTCTTATGCCTCCTCAAATATGCTGTTGTGTGTCTCTAATATATTTTTAATTTGGTCTACAGCATCTTTAATCTCTGTGATACCTGCTATCTTTCTATTTATTTATTTTTTCAAATTCTTCTTTATGTTCTTCTAGTGTCTTCTTGATCTTCTTTTTGTTACCAGCCATCCCACCGATTTTATTTAGTAGAGTTATAAGAACATCTTTGATTAGTTGTTACAAATTCTATGTCTCCTGTGGTGTTTTAACTTGGTCATTAGACTGGTCTATATCTGTCTGCATCTTCATATGGTTAGTGATCGTCTCTTGTCTTTGCAGCATATAAATATCTTGATGGTGTTACTTTGTAAGTTGATTTCCTTCAGTAGTCTAAAGCTCTGTATTTGAGGGATGGGTGTGGAGCAGGATGTGGGTCATGGAGAGGTGCATAGAAGTGTGGTGATGGGTTGTGGTGCAGTTATATGAACAGGTCGGGGATGCTATGTTGGTGCCTGTGAGTATGGGGTGTGTGTTGTGGAGTTGTGGAGATGCAGTACAGGGGCCATGAGGGCAAGGTGCAGCACAGGCAGGCTTTGGAGCACAGGTGCTGGGTGTGGCATGGGTGACACAGAGGTAGGGCATGCTGGGATGTGGTTTGGGAGACTGCAGATGTGCTGGGGCTGCTACATGGGCGGGATGCGGGTGGGCACATGGAGTGTGAGGGTCATGGGTGTGAGTGTGGGGTACTGGGCACAGAAGTTGGGCCACAGGGAGGGTTGGGCACAGGTGTGTCCTTTCACAGGGGGAGGGGTCCAGGGGGGACAGGATGCAGAGATATGAGTGTGTAGGGCTGGGGCACAGAGCGCAGAGTTTGTGGAATGTGTGTCAGGAGTGAGTGATATCGGGTGGATGGAGCCCTGGTGCGTGCACCGTGCTGTAGGTGAGGGTGGGGCAGGGATGCACGTGTGTTCAGAGAGGGTACAATGTAGCATAGATGCACACAAAAGCACTTGTCAGGTGTGGGAGAAGTGCACTTGTGCCAGGGGGTGGCGCAAGGGTGCGATGTGTGTGGGGCAGGAGAGATAGGGTGCAGGGGTCAAGAGGTTAGTGGACATGTACATGTGTGCCAGACATGGAAGATGTGGATGTGCAAGTGCATGGGTCTGGGGAGTGGGGCCCTGATGTGCATGAGTTTTGTGTATGTGAGCACAGAGCTCATGGCAGTGGGGCAGTATTGCACCTGGTTGGGCTGGGGGCAGGTGTGGCCTGGGTATGAAGGTATGTGCCTGTAGCCCAAACGTGCAGGTGATCACCTGCAGGGGCAGGGAGGGGATCAAGAGACTGGACACATGTGCATGGGTCTCAGGAGGGGCTGAGCAAGACTGTGTGCATGCATGGGAGAGATGTGTCAGGCTGGGACAGGCTTGTGTGCATGCATAGGATGGTGGTGTGGAGCCAGGGTGCATGGGGATGTGGTTCGGGTGGGGGTGCTTGGAGTATGGTTGGGGGGGTGTCAGGTAATAGGGTTCAGGTGTATGAGATGTGGGGGGAGTCGTATGTCACAGGGCAGGGGCAGCATGCTTGAGGGTAGTGTTTTCAAGGCATGTGTCTTGGTTTACTTCCTTGTCCCTGTCTCCCTGTCTGTGTACTCCCAAGGCTCTGGGCCTCCACTTGGAAAGGGGCACATTTGGCTATTTACATTAGATGCATGGTCTCTGATTCTCTGTGTCTCAATTATTCTGGTTTTTCAACTAGGACCTCCTTATGTGGTGTAGAAGACCCTCCCAGGTCACTTATATCCTGGAATCCCTGTTCTGGCCATTTTTCTGTTACTTCTCTAGCTGTTCCTTGGAGCAGGGGTGAACTCAACCTATCCTATTCCACTATATTCCTGGAGACTCTCTCCCTCATTTTTGAATAACCTTTTGGCTGGGTACAAAATTCTTGGCCTGAAGTTTTTCTCTTTCAGGATCTTGAATATATCATACTATTGCCTTCTCGCCTCCGTGGTGCCTGTTGAGTAGTCTGAACTCAGTTCTAGGTGGTTTCCTTTGTATGTAGTAGATCATTTTTCTCTTGCTGCTTTCAGGATTTTCTACATCTCTTCAACATTTGACATACTGATTAGTATGTGTCTTGCAGTAGGCCTATTTGAATTTATTTTATTTGAGGTTCATTGGGCTTTTTTGATTTGCATATTTGTCTTTTATAAGATTTGGGAAGTTTTCCCCCATTATATCCTGAACTAATCTTTCTACCCTTTACTCTCTCTTCTTCTGGCACACCAATGATTCTTATATTTGTGCACTTTATTTTGTCCATCATTTCCCTAGATCCATTCAAATTTCTCCATCGTTTTTGCCATTTGCTCTTTTGTGCATTTGAAATCAATTATCCTGTCCTCTAGCTCACTTATTCTTTCTTCTGCCTCTTCGAATCTGCTGTTGTGTGTCTCTAGTATATTTTTGATTTGGTCTACAGCATCTTTAATCTCTGTGATATCTGCCTTTTTTCTGTTTGTTCTTTCAAATTCTTCTTTATGTTCTTATAATGTCTTCTTGATCTCCTTTATGTCATTAGCCATCTCATTTATTTTATTTAGTAGAGTTATATGACCATCTTTGATTAGTTGTTCCAAAGTCTGTGTCTCCTCTGGTGTTTTAATTTGGTCCTTATCCTGGGCTATATCTGTTTGCATCTTCATATGCTTTGTGATTTTTGCTTGCCTTTGAGGCATGTAATTATCTTGATAGGTTTACTTTGAGGGTTGACTTCCTTCAGTAGTTTAAAGTTCTGTATATGTGGAACAAGTGTGGGGCAGGATACAGGGTGTGGGGCAGGGCACAGAGATGTGGTGATAGATTGTGGCACAGGGATATGCATGGGTTGGGGTTGCTATGCCCAGAAGTGTTGGGTGTGGGGTATAGGGTTATGGGGGGATGGTGCTAGGGCCATGGAGATGGAGTGCAGCTTGGGTGGGCCTTGGGGCACAGGAACAGGGTGCAGCATGGGGGACACTGAGGCAGGGCACAGTGGGAGGCATATCGGGGGGGGGGCTATGCATGTGCCTGGGGACTAGTGTGTAGGCAGGTTGTAGGTGGGCACGTGGAGCCTGGGAGTCGTGGGTTTCACAATGCAGGGTTCAGGGCATGGAGGTGGGGCAAGGGGATAGGGTGGGGTGCAGGTGTGCATGTAAACTGTTGGCAGGGGTTGGGGGTACTGGAGTGGGGCAGGTGGCATGTGGGTACGGGGTTGGTGGGATGCAGATGCATGCTTGCACAGGAAGAGGTGGGTCCAGGGAGGCCGGTATGCAGATGCACACATGGACAGGGGCAGGGTGCAGGCATAGGGGTGGTGTGGGATGTGGGTTGGGTGATGGGGCATGCTTGCATGCCTGTGTCATGGGCTGGCTGTGGTCCCGGTGTGAGTGCACAGATGTAATGTTGGTGGGTCATGGGTGTGTGAATGCATGTGATGTGAGGTTGGGCCAGGGCCCAGGTGCATGTGTGGTCAGGGCAGGGGGGAAGGGTGCAGGGATCAAGGGGATGGGGTGCAGATGTGTGAGTGCTAGAGCAGGGAGGATGTAAGTGTGCATATGCACATATCTGGGGGTGGCACTGATGTGAGCATACGCAGACCTTGGTGGGGGCAGGGCAGGTGTGCCTGCCTGTATGGGCTGGAGTTTGTGCGGCACAGATACATGGGTAAGCACTTGTGCAGAGCTGGGATGGGGCAGCGTGGGAGTGGCAGGGTGCAGGCATTGAGGATATCCCTCAACTATTAACTCTTTGTACAAGTGCCATACCTTTGAAGCAGTTCATGTAATAACTTAGCTATATATATAATGCTTATTGGTGAAATACATGGCTTTAAATACAAGGTGGCCGGGCTGTTATATCCGCATAGAAGTCAGTCATTTTCCAGGAGCTTCTTTTAAGGGGGCTGGGTGTAACCATCTATTAGTTATCTTTGGATGAGGTAGTTCCTTCAAGGGCAATCCTTCAGAGAAGTGTGCAGGTATAAGCCTTTAGCAGCCAATACTCACAGCAACTGAGAGATGTGGATATCAGTTAGGTAAAGAGTATCTGGGGAAACACCTATTTGCATCTATTGTAAGAGTGTAGCAGTCATCCCACCACAGTTTGAGGGAAGGGAAATATATTTATGATTAGGTAATAAAGCTGAAGTCACTAAAAGGGTGGGTGTTACCACCACTTACTCTTACTTAATGGTTCAAAGATAACTGCATAAATTGAATAGATTACTCTGAGACAACTTCTCCACCTCCATAATAGGGCTGATTCTCAAACACAAAGCAATCATAGGATAATTTATGAAAGTGATTTTTATTGTCATTTAGATTCTCACAATGTGCCTTCTCCATTTGGACAAAGAAAATACTGACCTGCAAATTGGCTGTGTTCTCAACATGTCCTCCCAATCCTCTCTTGCTGGACATCCTTACCATGGGCTTCATTATCATGGAGAACGGCTAGTCTGACCAGCACAATGCACTGGAAATTGGCTAGTCTGACCAGAACAATTCATCGCTTGGCTATTAAAATCTCCATGTAGAAATGGATTTTGTTTATCTTCAAGAGCCCTAATCTTCATCCTTTTGGATAAAACAAATAGTATTTCCTCAGCCTTTTCAGCTACACTCACTAAGCCCAACCATCAACTCTTGATTATCCTTGTACAAAGAGTAAGAAGGAAGCCAACTGGAAATTCATCTTCTACAGTACCTTCCTAGACAAAAATCCCACCCAGAAAGGCCTTTAGAGTGTGTCTTCCTTCCTCTAGCTCCCCCTCTGCTGGTCACTTGCTCAGTACTTTTCTGTATGCACCCCAGCAGATTTTTTCTTTTCCCCTTATCACGCAGACGACCATAACCTAAGGGGCTTCCTTTCCCCTCCTGAGCTATGTGGACAACCTGGACTGTACTCTGAGAAAAAACAAGTCCTTAAAAGTCACAAAAATGAAAGAGGACTGGGAGTTGTCTATGACTTCATTTGTACTCTTGAAATCATTTTGCATTTGCCCCGATCTTATACAAATAAAAGTACTCTCAAAGATAACTATCACGATGGCTGTTCCTGCTGGTGGGTCCAAAAGGCCTGATTCTGGACAAATAAGTATAATCTGGGTTTCTAGGCCAGAGCAGTCTTGGAAATCTAGTAATGGTCAAATTGAATATTTCAGTGGCTTCACTACACTATTGTAAGAGCTCCCTTTTCCTTTCTGCTTCTCTCTACCCACTACCCAAATTATGTCAAAGAACCCCCAGCAATTTCCCAATGTGTTTATGGGAAAAATCCTCTCAGTAAACACATAGATTCTTCTTTTTTCATTCTTTCCTATTCTGGTATCTACCAGTGGCTGTTGAGTGTTTTGATATCTACAAAGCTGCTAATAGTATGTCAATGCCTGTAATACCTGAAGTGATGGCACAGTCTACTGTCCCCAAGTAGCTGCCGGCTGTATCTCCATCTTTGTAGAAGACAGGACTCCTAATGTGAGCTTTATTCTCTCAGCCTCATTTAGAACCTCTATGCTGCAAGTCAAGCCAGCTGCAGAGCAGGAGGAAGATAAATGGGATTAGTAATCTTGTGCCCTGGGTTATTATAGAGATATATCATGCAAATACACACCCCCACCCACGTACATATGTTTGTTGATATACCTACTATTCTAACCAGGAGGATTGGAGTTTTTTGTGGTGATTTTTTAGTGGTGGAGGTGGACACAGGTCAGTAAACAGGTATGTCCATTCAGATAGTTATAATTAGGTTGGCATCATATCTTGCTTTGCATGACAGTCTTGGTTTTTGCTTATTCTGGCCTAAGTATCAATAGGGCCCTCTTTCATTCATTCCCAAAGAGTCCCAGTTTGGACATCCTAGTTTTTTATTTATAATTAAAAAAATTTTTTATTAAATACCAAAAACACCAAACAAATGCAAACATTCGTAATTTTTGATTATTCCATTCTACATGTAAAATAAGTAATTCACAATATCATCACATAGTTGCATATTCATCATCATGATCATTTCTTGGAACATTTGCATCTATTCAGAAAAAGAAATAAAAAGAAAACAGAAAAAAATTCATACATACCATACACCCCACACCTCCCCTCCTCGATCACCAGCATTTCACTCTAAATTTATTTTAACATTTGTTCCCCCTATTATTCATCTTTGTTCCATATGTTTTACTTGTCTGTCGATAAGGTAGATAAAAGAAGCATCAGACACAAGGTTTTCACAATCACACAGTCACATTGTGAAAGCTATATTATTATACAGTCATTTTCAAGAAACATGGCTACTATGTTTCTTGAAAATGAAACACAGCTTCACATCTTCAGGCAGTTCCCTCTAGCCTCTCCACTACATCTTGACTAACAAGGTGATATCTATTTAATGCATAAGAATAACCTCCAGGATAACCTCTCAACTCTGTTTGGAATCTCTCAACCATTGACTCTTTACTTTATTTGTCTCATTTCACTCATTCCCCTTTTGGTCGAGAAGATTTTCTCAATCCCCTGATGCTGAGTCTCAGCTCATTCTAGGGGCTTTCTCAATCCCTTGATGCTGAGTCTCAGCTCATTCCAGGATTTCTGTCCCATGTTGCCAGGAAGGTCCACACCCCTGGGAGTCATGTCCCATGTAAACAGGGGGAGGGTGGTGAGTTTGCTTTTTGTGTTGGCTGGAGAGAGAGGCCACATCTGAGCAACAAAAGAAGTTCTCTTGGGGGTGACTCTTAGGCCTAATATTAAGTAGGCTTGACCTATCCTTTGTGGGGTTAAGTTTCATATGCAGAAACCCAAAGATTGGGGGCTCAGTCTATAGTTTTGAGTGTCCACACTGCTTGTGAGAATATCAAGAATTAAATTTGGGGAAGTTGAATTTTCCCTCGTTCTCACCATTCCCCAAAGGGTACTTTGCAAGTGCTTTTCAAATCACTCTGGGATTTATTGGGGCATCATTCTGGACAATCCAACACAATCTTATGTCCTACTCAAGGTTCCATGTACTTGTGGTGTTCAATTAAGCTGTCTACCTAAGTTATATTAGGAAATGCACTAGTCAAAATATAAATTTTGCACCAAATAAACATTTTTTGCTTTAGTCTCACACATAAGTTAAAATTTTAAATATTAATTACCATCTATTTCAGCACCCTGCAGTATTGGCATTCCTTTGTTCTTCCTCATGCAGAAACAGTTTTTAAATTTGTACACTTAGTCACTATCATTATACACTCTAGGCATTCCTAGATTATACCATCTCAGTCTTTATCATCTATCTTTCTGATTTCATTTGTGCCCCAGTCCTCCTCCCTCTATCATTCTCACATGCAGCTTCATTCAGTGTTTTGACATAATTGTATTACAGTTAGGTAGTATTGTGTTGGACATCCTAGTTTTAATGGCTATGAAGAAAAACAAAATTGATGAGGGATAAAGATGGATGGGGTATTGTTATAGGCAGTTAATCAGGACAGGTACCTTTAAGGAGGTGACATTTGAGCAGAGTGAGCATTGGGGAAGAGAGGGAACAGTGGGTGCAGAAATCCTCAGGAATGGGTGTGTTGGGTAGGTTCTTGGATCAATCAGGAAGCTGTTGAGGCTGGACCATTGAATGTGAGAGAAAGAGAGGCAAGAGATGAAGCAAGTGAGAGCCAGTGGCCAGAATTCTCAATTTGAGAGATTTTTAGCAAATTTGAGATGTGCCTTGGTAGGCCTTTGTCCCTTTTCTTGGAGGGTTCATATGGTAACAGCCTAAACCTCAAGCTCAAAGCAGGACGCCAATGGGACTGGCATGGGGGCAGGGGTGATCCTTTCCTTTCTTGAGCTAGAGCTCCAAAAAGAAATTTTATTCTTTTTCTTTCTCTATGCCTGGAGTAATCTGTTTATTGTTACTTTTTATCTGTTTTACAAAAATCTGTAACACACCTGTTATCAGTCTAATGTTGCACTTGCTGGTGACACAGCGGGGAGCAGGAGGCCAATTCCCTTCTTGTCTCTATACTGAAATTCAGTCAGTGGTAAATACTTCAAGGAAAATTAAACAGAGTGATGTGATGGAAAGTGATGGGGGAGGATGCTCTGGAAAGCTTTTTGAGGGGGTGATACTTGAGCCAAGGAAGACACTGTCTTGCTTAGAGCTAGGTGAAGGTCAGTGCAGAAGGAAAAGAAAGAACAAAAGCCCCTGGCAAGAGTTGAAGCTGGTGTATTGCTCCATGGTGCTGGTTGTAAATATGATTGGATAATAGTCTGTCTTCCTTACAGGTAAAAGGATGTTAAGAAGGACATGTGAATTTGTTTATGGTTTCCTTCATCTTAATACCTCATTGAGTGCACAATACAGAAATGACAGGGGAGAGTGTCTCAGGATTAGTTTCAATTTCATGTGTCAGAGCTCTCATTCTTCTATGAGTCATTTGTCAAAATTAATTTTCCTCTTGAAATCCATGAGAGCCCTATAAGTCTCTTTCTGCATTTACTATTGCATCCTGCAGTTGGGTAGGCATTGGGCATTTTCCAAGATTATATGTTCTTATCTAATATTCTGCTTATAAATTTCTACAGTCCCCCTTTATAAATCCAGAAACTTAGATGTTTAATATACATTATTTTATCAAAATAACTATACATTGCCTATTTAATCTTCTCTATTCTTCTTAGGAAACAATAACAAATATAATAGCTAACTTTTTTGACAAATACTATGTGTCAGTAACTTATCAAAGGGTTTACACATATCATCTCATTTAACTTTCTCAACAACCACACAACAACCACACTAAAATAGGTATAGTTATCCCCTCCCCCACTCCAATTTAAGGTGAACAAACTGGAGTTCAGGGAGTACTTACTTAAGCTAAATCAGCTAATAAAGTGGCAAAGCTGGGCTCAAACTCCCATCTGCACAACTTGAAAACCTTAGCCCTTAGCCATGGTGTCACTTTGAGTCAAGTTCTTTCCTACTTTCACTTAAAATTCTGCCGCTTCTCTAAAAATTACCCCCATCCTGATATTACTTTCCATCTCTCAAATTTAAGAGGAAGTACTACTTATAAAATTAATTATTTAAATATAGTCTTCTGATTTGTGTCTCAAGGTATACTTAAATCTATCATGGCTTGACTTTTTCTATGCTTATACCTCTTCTCCTCAAACAGGACAAAGGGAAGAGAAGGTGATGTATATTTTCCTATGCATTGAACATATCTAATACATCTTGAGTATGGTAAGCATAAAATGCATATCCATTGATCTGATGAGAATTCAAATATTCTCCAGGTTACTTCTTTAAAAAACAATATCATGGATGGGGCTATGTTCATTGGAGTGACTAGGATAGTGACACAATTCTGATGGTTTCCCAGCCTTGACTTGTGAGCATGAGATAGCACCAGTCATGTTTTCTCTCTGCAGCCACCACAAAACACAAGCATTGAACATAAGGTTCCACTCCCTCCCATTAATCATTGGGTGAAAGTGGCAGTGCACACTATGGGTCAGCTTGACATTCATCCCTAACCAGAAGTTCCAGCTTCCAAGCTCCTGTATAGCATGTTGGAAGGTATAAAAGCTGACAGAAGGTAGTATACCAGAAACAGAATGGCTTTTAAAAATGGCTATTTATTAACTTGCAAGTTTATAGTTCTAAGACCATGAAAATGTCCAAACTAAAGCATCCAGGGAAAGATACCTTGATTCAAGAAAGGCTGATGTGTCCAGAACACCTCTTGCAGTTGGAAAGGCACATGGCGAGGTCTGCTAGCTTTCTCTTCTCATTTCATAAGGATTCCCCAGGGGCTTTCTTCTTCTGTATCTAAAGATTTCTGGCTGTATGGGCTTTGTCAACACTGTGGGCTCCATTTGGCTCTGTGGGCTCAAAAGCTTTTTCCAAAATGGTTCCCTCTTAAAGGGTTTCAGTAAGCAACCCCACCTGAAATGGATGGAGACACATCTTCATGGAAACAATCTAATCAAATGTTACCATCCAGAATTTGTGTGGGTCACATCTCCATGGAAATAATGAAAAAGCTCCCACCCAGCAATATTGAATGAGGATCAAAGGACATGATTTTGGTGCAGACAGGCTTGGGAATCACCAAAGTGAGACTTAGAGATGTCTCACAGTAACACTAGTTCCTCTACCTGTACTTAGAAGAGGTGGGACCCTGGGCACCTGCAGCTTACTCAAAGCCAGGGAAGAAGTATGTTGGATAAATAACATTGTTGTGGCAGTAACTGGAGAGAACATGGAAGCAATGGAGGTACCAGCATAAAGGCATCTCAGTAGTTGAAGCTGGAGTAACCCATCATAGGTCAATTTTCAATGGACTAAAAGCACTTGCAGAAGATAAACCGAACTCTAAGCTCTCTAAGCCAGAGTAGTGATTATCCACGATGCTGTGAGACCATTTGTTGAGGAAGATGACCTCCTTAAAGTTGCCGCAGCTGCTAAAGAGCATGGGGCAGCAGGAACAATTCGACCTCTTGCATCTACTGTCCTCAGTCTATCTACTGATGGTTGCTTAGGCCACTCACTAGAACGTGCCAGACACAGAGCAAGTGAAATGCCACAGGTTTTTCTATTTGATGTGCTTTATAAAGCTTATCAACAATATAGTGAATATGACTTGGACTTTGGAACAGAGTTTGTGCAATTGGCCCTAAAATATTGTCAGACAAAAGCCAGAAGGATCACCTGACCTATGGAAATGAACCTACAAACGAGATATGTATGCAGCTGAATCAATTATTAAGAAAAGGATTTCACAGCAGATTTATGTAGTTATGGTCACACACAAAAAAAGAAGAACTTAAAGGTCTTCTTGAAGAAATGCTAACAAATGAAATAAATGATGTCAAAGTCACATCTAGGGCTCTATTTGATGCTGGCAGAGCTCCTCAACAAATCATTTTAGAGCAATGCTACAATTTTATGTAAATGTTATAAAACTTTGATTTTCAAGAAACACAGAAGTTATTAGGTGTGCTTCAAGAAAGTTATCTTTCCATTTTATACCCCATTGTTGCTGTTTTGGTGCTTTTTTTTTTTTTTAGTATAAATGAATACCTTTTGGTCAGAAAATGGAAAACCAAGTATGGATTAGGGAATTTACAATGGAAGTAAAAAGAAAAAAGAGAAATATTTAATTATATGGCCTTCTCATACATTTTCCACAGGATGAGGTGAAACTACAGGAGTGTTTAAGGCAAGCTGCCACTATTACTGCAGCTTTTAATAACGACATTCTGGACTTGTTGGTCAGCTACTGCTAGTATAAAGAATACAGAGAAAATTAACTACTGTGTTTTTCAAAATATTTACCTAAGTATCTTTATTGTGCTTTCCCCCTATTGTATGTGGTAGAATATTTAAGTTGTCTTTTATGTCTTCTTATAATTTGTAGAATGTTAAGCTTAGATTATGAAAGTGGATCAATGTTTATACCTGTGAATTAAAGATTTTGCTTTCATGGATATGAAAAAAAAGGACATAGTTTTTTTGGGGTGCATAATACCTGCAAACTGGCACTGAAGGATATCCATCAGCTTTGGATTCAATGACTCCTTACATTCTGACAGGATTTCATTACATTCTTGTCTGGGAATTTGTCAGAGATGGGTTCCTATTTGACGTATTTTTTTCCTATTTCACAAATAAGCAACAAACAAACAAAAATATTTATAATTTTTAAATCATAAAGGTTGAAGAGCTCAACCTAGTGTCTAGTCCAACTACACCATTTTGCAGACCAGGAAACAGGCACAGTGGATGACGTCAGCTGTGATGTGCTTCAGCCTCAAGCCCTTGGGGTACCACTCATGAGCTCCTTACCTGGAACATGAGCGTCACTGTGAGGTGGGGGTGGGTGGGATGCTTAAGTGCCTGATTCTTGGAATTTAAGTCTTAACAGTGCTAAGCAAAGAATCTGAAGGGTAAGAGGGAATGGGACAAAAAAAATGTTTTCATATTTAATTCCAGGAACTTTAGGTTTCTGGGTCCAATATGCTGAAAGGCTACCAACTCTACCTCTTTCTGCAGCTTTACTCTGAGTGCCACCTGGAATAAATTTATCATTTCCTGCTCTTTGATACATTCTCTTCACATGGCTTCCTGGCAACCCACCCTTTTGGGTTTCCACCTACCTCACTGGCTGCTGCTTCTCAGTCTGCTTCCTCCTTTTTCTCCCTGACCTCCTCCCATTGGAGTACTTAGGGTTGAGTTCCTGGTCTTCCTCTCCATCTACATTTACTACCTTGGTGTTCTCATCTGGTTTTATCATTTAAAATGCCACAATAGGACAGTGACTCTGGTTCAGATTCCTGAGTTTCAAATTCATTTATCCTAATACCAACTCAATATCTCTACTCGGAAGTCTAACAGAGATCTTAAATTCAACATGTTCCAAAAGTGAAGTCCTGGAACCATGTGATCTGGAAACCCAAAGGGTGAGCAGCAGGGGTATGAGGAAGAGAAGATTTCAGCGGCTGGTGGAGACCAGAGTCAGAATGTGACAAAGTGAGGGAGAGGTTGTAAGACTGTGAAACCAGCTTTTTAAGAGTTTGGTGAATGGCTGAAGGAAAGCAGGAAGGGAGAAGAGTGAACACCTAGTTGGAGTATCAGTATGCTTATTGAATTGAATTATTAAAGTAATTCAATGATATAGATCTGCAAATTTCTTCAGGCCAGAGTACTATTTGTGACAAACATAGGGAGATTCTCCTTCTGGAAGAAGGTATCAGAATAGTTTCCTTGGTACCATTTTTATACAGAGGTACAATCTCAGATAGCATCCACAGTTTAGGAAACTTTTCTTGAACAAATGATCAAAGTGTCCAAAACTTGTGGCCCCAGCAGTATTTGAACAAGAATATAACCTGGGTACAATAAAATTAACAATACTAGTCACAAAAACATAAAAAATTTATCAAGCATTTACAATATGGCAGTCTTTGTTTTGAGTGCTTTCCCTGTATTGCCATATAATAATCATATTATGAGGGAGGCACTATTATTATCACATTTTACAGATGAGGAATCCAAGGTACAGAGTGGTTAAAAAGTTTGAACAGTGTCATACATCACGTAAATATCAGAGTAAAATCTGACTTTAGGCAGTCTGGCTCCAGAGTCTACATTCCTGTCTACGATAGAAGATTTCAGTGTCATCTGACATATCAGATTCAATAAAGCAACTATAATCCTGAAGAAAACTACTGATGGTCTCACATCAGGCATTACCAATAGTTACTTATACAGGAGGAACACTGGAGACTACTATCTCAGATGCCTATATTATCCCTTCTCCTATGGTCACTGCATTTTCTAAAATGAAAACTGAAATTACAGAAGTCACCAATGCTACTGATGATAATACACTTTTCTGAACTTTAGTTGTATCAAAGTTATCCAATACTGCATTACCTTGTGTTACCACAGAAATTGAGTCACTTATGCTTTCTAATTTACTCTAATTAATTGTGGGAATATTTGTGATGCCTCTACTGGCTCAATTTTTAACCGTCACAGCTCTACTCCCTCATCTCTCATCAAACTCACTTTGTTTTCCCTAAGGAATACAAATGAAAAGCCAAATGCTATTAATACAGACTTGTACCACAGAAAATATGCTACTATGAGAATGTCAACCCTAATTACACTAGACATCACACCAGCCAGTGTATCTCCAGTCACTTTAAAAACAACTACTGAATATCTCCCTACAGGTTCATTTCAGCATCCTCCTCTACCCTATATGTTCTAGTGAGACTTTTGCAGCTTCTATTACTTCCTTATTTATAAGGAAGATTTTCTTCCTGAAAGGAAATATATTACGACTGATAATGATGCTTGTTCTAGTTTGCTAACCACCAGAATGCAACACACCAGAAACAGATTGGCTCTCAAAAAAAGGGGGATTTATTTAGTTGACATATAGTTCTTCAGAGGAAAGGCAGCTAGCTTTCAACTGAGGTTCTTTTTCACGTGGGAAGGCACAGGGTGATCTCTGCTGGCCTTCTCTCCAGGCCTCTGGGCTCCAACAACTTTCCCTGGAGGTGATTCCTTTCTGCATCTCCAAAGACCTGGGCTGAGCTGCGAGAGCTGAGATGAGGTATGCTGAGCTGCTTGGGCTGTGTTATATTGCACTCTCTCATTTGAGCACCAGCCAATTAACTCAAACATCATTCATTGCAGCAGGCAAGCCTCCTCGCTGACTGCAGATGTAATCAGAAACAGATGAGGTTCACACGCCATCGACTTATGTCTAAGGCAATATAACTAGGTATCTTCACCTGGCCAAATTGACAACTGAATCTAACTTCCACAGTACTCGAGAAAATTCTTCTCCAACGTCCTGCACATAATAATGTGGAAGTCAATTAACTGCCAGTGACATGGGAGCATCTAATTTAACACCTCTTTCTAAAGGAATAACTATTAAAACTGCTTCATTTCTTCACAAGAACTACAGATGGGATTGTCACGCCAAAAATGTTCACTTGCTTAAACCTTGCTTGTCCTAAAAGATCCATCTGAAAAAAAGAAAAAAAGAATTCTGTAATAGTTTTCCTCTGTGGTAACATTGGCTTCGGTTTCATTTAACACACCTCCATCAATGCAGCATTACTACTGGTCATATTCTTGTTTACTTTCAGCCCCCATTATGGCCCTTCTGTGTTCTTCTATGTATTGTAGTGGGGCTTGGGCCCTACAAAGTATATACTACCCAGAATCCTATGCCAGCTATCATCCAGAGAAGCTTCCAAATCCAAAGACACTGCAGCTGAAGGCTGGCAATGAACTGCATTGCTCATAGGGAATGACCAGGTCTTTCTTGAAAGGAGATCTGAGCAGTAAACCTCTATGGCTGCCACCAAAGGCATTGCCTGTAGTGACAGTGAGTGTGAGAGGAGCAGTGGATTCAGACAAGCACCACATCACTTGAAGACATAACCTTTTATTCTGGGTCATAGAGTAAGTGTACAAAACATGAGAAAAAGAAACTGAGGAACCATACATGATGTCCTAGACATACTGCTGTTTTTGTGCCTCTTGACTGATTGTTCCTCTTTATTGGTAACTCTTGTTCCTGGGTGTTCTAGTTTGCAAGCTGCTGGAATGCAATATACCAGAAATGGAGCAGCTTTTTTTCTTTTTCTTTTTTCATATTTATTAATAAAGCAGAGACTAAATCCAGACAACTGTTTTCCTCTTGACCTAATCTGATTGTACACTAGAGAAGGAAATCTTTATAAAAGCTCGTTACTCCTTAGGTGAGAAATGTCAATATACCAGTTTTGTCAAAGATTGAATTGGAATATCTATGGTTAGATAAATGGAATTTAAAAAACATCAAATTAAATATTAGAACTCACAAGGGTTTCTCCAAACATCAGAGGCCTCCTTTAATAGTCTTTAATGTAGATCATTCACAATCCTAAAAATTAATCAAGGTCAATCATACTGCACGATCCCCAAAGGAAAAAACTGAGGGAACTCATGGATAATTTTTACAGCTTCATTGTAGAGTCCGAGATCAAAAGGATAGTTATCTTCTTTAAACTGGAAGTAAGATGCACACATGATAGTTGCCTTGTTTGCCACTCTCACAACTACTTCCATGATTCCAGGGATTTCCTCATCAGGAGGTTCCATCAGCTCAATAGTTCCACTTTTTTCCTTCTCCATCTGAAAGAGTAAACATTTTTCAAGTGCAATGAATCTTTTCCAGCCTCCCTATGAAGCACACAGGCCCATCGATGAACTGAGCTAGCAATGTCATGTTGATGCTCTGCTTTGGCAATTCCATTACATCCACCATGACTGTGGCACATGATTTATCAGAACAGCTTTTAAAAAGAGGAATTTATTAAGTTGCAAGTTTACATGTTCTAAGGCCATGAAAATGTTCAAATTAAAGCAAGGCTATAGACATGTCCAATCTAAGGCATCCAGGAAAAGATACCTTGGTTCAAGAAGACCAGTGACATTCAGGGTTTCTCTGTCAACTGGAAGGACATATGGTGAACAAGGTGACATCTGCTAGCTTTCTCTCCAGGCTTCTTTTTACATGATGCTCCCCTGGGGGCATTTTCCTTCTTCATCTCCAAAGGTGTCTGGCTATGTGGGCTCTAGAGCTTTTTTCCAAAATGGTTCCCTTTTAAAGGGCTCCAGTAAGCAACCCCACCTTGAATAAGCGGAGCCACATCTCAATGGAAACCATATAATCAAAGGTTACCACCCACAATTAGGTGGGTCATATCTCCAAGGAAACAATAAAAATGTTCCTACCCAGCAATATTGAATGGGGATTAAAGAACTTGTTTTTTTCTGGGGTGCACAACAGTTTCAAATGGGCACATTCCACCCTTTGGACCTCCAAGAGACAAGACATTCATTCTATAACATTATTAGAAAGGCTTAAACCATTTCAGTAACAACACAAATATAATACAAAGTCAGAAACAGTACAAAATCTCATCAAAATTAACTACAGGTATAATCTATCCTAAAGCAAAATTCTCCTCTGGCTCTGGGCCAGTAAAACTCAGAACAAGTTATGTGCTGTTAATACAAAGGAGGGACAGTCATAGGACACATATACCCATTACCATAGGGAGGAATTGGAAGAAACACAGGGGTCACTGGACCCAAGCAGTTTTGAAAACCGGCAGGGCAACCTCCATTAGATTTCAAAGTCTGAGTCATTTATCTTGGGGGCTTTAGAAAGTGACAGTCCTACCCTTTCCAAGAGCCTATGCAGCGGCCTGCCTCTCTCCAAATGCAACCTTAGGGGACATTGGGGAGACCACCTTTTTCTCAGTTCCACCCTCTTCAAGCATCAGGCTGCCCCTAGGCTCTCTGTCATCTCCAGGACATGGGCTTAGCCCCTCCATTTGGTGGAAGCCAGGCTCTCCCCAACCCTCAAGGAATGTGTTCCACCCTCTCCAAAGCCTGAGGCAACACAACTCTTCTACTGCAATGAGGTGGAAGGCCCACCCTCTGCCTATGGGGCAAACTCACCCTCTTCAAGTGCTTGGGTGGGTCTGCTCTCCTGTCCCAAGGTTTCTTGACTTCAGACCTTCCTTACTCTCCATGGTCCTGTCTCTGAATATATTTTACTTCACTTTGTCCCTTTTCTGAGACTTTTAGTCCAGACTGGCAGTGGTTCCATTTATACAGATTCCACAACACTCTTGTTAGCTCTCTATGCTCAGATCATGCCCATCAGACAAAAGGAGTTTCTATTAATCCTTCCTGGATAACTCCATCTCCAATCCAGGCTTTTTCTGAAATGGCTGGCTATTTCCATGTTTGGTTAATCCTCACATGGGTCACTGTTCCCAGGTGTCTCCCTTTCTATAAGCCTAGAATTTTCTAGGCCATCAATTTCTGGTTTCTTTATACCCAAGAGTTCAGTTCTAAGCTTAACTCTTTTCTCTCACATTTCACTAGAAGCTGCAAGGAGAATACAGGCTGCATTTTTCACATTTAATTTGGAAATCTCTTCTGCTAAATATCCAAGTTCATAGCTTTGAAAATCTGCCTTTCAGAAAAAGCCACTAGTCAATTGTCCCAGCTTATCTGCTGTGTTAAAACAAGGATCACCTTACTTCCAGTTTGCAATAACACATGCCTCATTTCTGTCTAGAGCCTGGTCAGAGGTATCTCCAGAGTCCATGCTTCTACCAACAATCTCTTCAAAGCATTCTAGGCCTTTTCTATCAAGCGTCTCACAGTTCTTCCAAAATCTTCCCCTTATCCTTTAAAAAAGCTGTTCCAACATGTTTGGTATTTGCAAACCACAGCAGTACCCCACTTCTCTGGTACCAAAGTCTGTTCTAGTTTGCAAGCTGCCGGAATGTGATATATCAGAAGCAGAATGGCCTTTAAAAAGTGGAATTTATTAAGTTGCAACTTTACATGTTCTAAGGCCATGAAAATGTCCAAATTAAAGCAAGGCTATAGAAATATCCAATCTAAGGCATCCAGGGTAAGATACCTTGGTTTAAGAAGGCCAATGATATTCAGGGTTTCTCTCTCAACTGGAAAGGGACATGGCAAACAAGACAACATATGCCAACTTTCTTTCCAGGCTTCTTATTTCATGAAGCTCCCTGGGGGCATTTTTCTTCCTCATCTCCAAAGGTCTCTGGCTGCATGGGCTCTAAAGCTTTTTCCCAATGATTCCCTTTTAAAGGGCTTCAGTAAGCACCCCACCTTGAATGGGCAGAGACATATCTCAATTGAAACCATATAATCAAAAGTTACCACCTCAACTTGGTGGGTCATCTCTTCATGGAAACAATCAAAATGTTCCCACTCAGCAATATTGAATTATGATTAAAGAACTTCGCTTTTCTGGGGTTCACAACAGATTCAAACCAGCACACTGGGTAAGATCTTTAATACAAGTGATCTAATTTAATAACCCAACCCTGTTGTCAGGTCAAAAGAAATTTAGTTTTTTTTTGTTTGTCTGTTTGTTTGTTTTTTATATATATTTTTTGTATTCTTTATTTTTATTTTTTCTCTCTATTATCATTTTATTTCTTTTTCTGTTGTCTTGCTATTTCTTTTTCTAAACTGATGCAAATGTACTAAGAAATGATGATCATACATCTATGTGATGATATTAAGAATTACTGATTGCGTATGTAGAATGGAATGATTTATAAATGTTGTTAGTTAATTTTTTTAATTAATAATAAAAAAATATAATACTTTCAATGCAGACAAAGACATAATAGGAAGAATAAAACAGCCAAACAAAAACAACATTAACAAAAAACTATAGGTCAATTTCCTCATGAATGTAGAAGCAAAAAATTATAAAGAAAAAAAAAGAAATTTCACCTTTGTTAGTAAATATAACAGAAAAAACCAATACTTCCAGTTATATGGTTCTATGGATATAAGTGGCATTGCAATAATTTCACTTCTGAAATTTCTGCTACCCCATCTGCTAGTGAGAACATCATAACTGCCCTAACACAACTAAAAAGAAAAATATTACAGGACATTAATGGTCAGCTTCCTTGAAAGGTGGACTCTGAGATAGAGATCTGCATCTAGGAGGTTTATTAGAAAAAGTCTTGGCATCAGCATCTGCTGGGCAAGCCACCACAGTGTTCATTAATATGGTATTGCCAGTGCTAGAGAAAATATTACTCCAATATTTATTTTAAGGGCAAATCTGACCTCAACTCATTTATTTATTTATTTTTTAAATATTTTTTTTATTAATTAAAGAAAAAAAGAAATTAACACAACATTTAGAAATCATTCTCAACTCATTTATTTTTGACAAATATCAGAGTAGAACCTGAAGAGCTATTAATCTACCCACAGTTACTGAAGGTCTTACTTTTATTATCTTTATTGTAGATCTCAATACCAGATTCTCCACATTGACTTCTGGAAATGCTACAACATCCTTTTCAACTTCGCTCTCTAAAATCCCCAAAGGACTACAAGTGAAGGGTAGATATTACTGTAATATGTCTACTTTGACTTCTCTATGTTATATCTACTTCAAGCCAAAGACAATACAAGATATCAAGAGGGAGACAAATATGTGTATGCTGTATACTCTGTTAAGTGTGTCTATTAAAAATTGCTCCAATATATGCTCTCATTGGGTATCCCAGCTGCCACTACCCACAGCCACATTGCAGGCAACTTCAGAAGGTATCACTGCAATGGTATAAACCAGAAATCTACCTCCCTTGTGTCTTCCTTCAATCCTCTAATTTGAGAAGAAATTTGAAGAAAACTGCATTTCTGTCTCTGATGTTAAAGCTGAACTAATATAAGCAGCCAATCTAGGGGAAAAAATTATTCAAAATGCTGCTTTTCCATTTGGATCTGTGCAGACTATAATCTTAGTTACTTCAGATGCAACAAAAACTCCAGAAGCTATATCTAATAATTTCTCATTTCAGCTGAGTCATTAATGATGCTAATATTACACATACTTTAGAATACTCTATTTAACACTTTTGCCATTTGAGATTTTTCAAGCTGAGAGATGATATGCAAGCACTGAGGTAAAAAAACTTTAGGTTGGTAGAATGTGAATACACCAGAGACCCTGGCCAAAAGCAGGAGGAAGACAATTTTTAATGGAAGAAACCAATATTGGATAAGGGGCAAGATGGCAGTGTAGGGAGGTGAGGAATTTAGTTAGTCCTCTAGAGCAGCTAGTCAATAGCCAGGAACTGTTTGGAACAAATATTTGGGGGACATCTGTGACCAGACACATGTTGTATACAAGTCAGGAATGGGTGGAAGGGTGGGGATCACTGCACTGAACTCTAAGTTAAACTTCTAAACTGGGGAACTAGCATGGCAGGCTGATTTGGAGTCTCTCCCTGGTGGGAAACAGAAGCCCTCTCTACTAGGAACAAGGGAAGGCAGCTGAACCAAGCTCTAATTGTGGTTATAATTAACTAATTATAATTTGGACTGCTGAATACAAGGTCTGAGCACAGACAAACCCAGAGCAAGCAGGAAGGGACCCCTGAGGTTTCTCCTGGCAGAGAGGAGGTGGGGTGAGGAAGAAAACAAACAAACAAACAAAAAAAACCCAGAGGCTTCTGGAGTCAGCAAAGCTCAGGATACTGGAAAAGGGCAGCACCCCAAGAAAAGGAGCACACAGAGCCAGGTACCAATTCCAGCTTTTAACTGGCAAACCTTGGGGGCTGGGAAGACTGGCTCTGAAAAGGGATTATTTTTATTATTTTCTTTCTCTTTTTTTTGTTTCTTTGTCTTAAGGTATTCTAAGTAGCTCATTATAGAAAGCCTCAGGCACTTTCAATTGTCAGTGCTGACCCAAGCAAACATGGAGTTGAGCTAGGTCTGGGAGACAAATTAAAATATCAAGTGAAGAAGATAATTCCTTAAAGGGCATATTACCCCAAGAAAATGGAGGACCATTTGAGGTGGGGACCAACTCAAGTGGTGGCCCTTCTTGAGCAAATTCAGACCCCAAGGGCTGGGAATCAGAAACAGTGTAAGCTTGCCTTCTACCTCAACCTCTGTCTTGACTATGCCCCTGGCAGGCTGAGAATTAAAGTTGCTTAGCATGTATAACTTAGTGAAATCTAGGGTGGACAATGATGGTGGTTAAATGTACACATATAAGAATGTTTTTACATGAGGGAAAGCAAATGAATTTCAACAGTGCAAAGTATTGAAAATGGGATGGTATATGGAAAAAAATACAATCAATGCAAACTAGGGTGTATAGTTGACAGTAAGGTTGTAATATGCTTTAATTAAGTGTAACAGAGGCAATATACCAAAGCTAAATATCAATGAGAGGGGGATATAAGGGAGGAGTATGGGATTCTTGGGGTTGTTGTTTCACCTTTTAATTTAAATTTTAATCTTCATTTTTTTCCTCTTTCTTTATGGAAGAAATTGAAATGTCCTCACATAGATTGTGGTGGTGAATGCATAACTATGTGATTATATTGGAGACCATTGATTGTTTACTTAAGATGGATTGTATGGTTTGTAAATAAAACTGTTTGAAAATTAACAAAAAGATACAAGTGCTGGAGAAAATGAAGAGAGAGAGAGGTTTACTATTGATAGGGAAGTAGAATGCTGCAGCCCCTTTGGATGGCAGTGTGTTGGGTTCCACAGGAGGCTAAGTATAGGTTGCCAATGTGCTGGTTTTAAACTATCATGTATCCCAGAAAAGCCGTGTTTTAATCCTGATCCAATCTTGTGGGGCTAGACATATTGTTTAAGGGTGGAAACTTTGATTGGATTGTTTCTGTGGAGATCTGACACATCCAGTTGTGGGTGTGGCCTTTTGATTCCATGGAGATATGACTCCATCCATTCAAGATGAGTCTTGTTTAGTTTACTAGAGTCCTTGAAAAGGGGAAACATTTTGGGGAAACCTCAGAGGTGACAATTGGTGAACAATTGCTTCAGAGATGACAGAGATGCTTAGAGTGCTGACAGAGAGAGCAGATACCTAGACAGGGATGTTTGAAGCCCAGCAGATGTGCTTTCCCATGTACCATGTGCCTTCCCATGAGGTATTAAGCAAGCCAGAATCCAGAGTTGTGTACCAGAGGAGCTAGATGAAGGCCTACAGATGCTTAGAGAAGAAACCACTGTCATCAGAAGCTGGAAGCAACAAAACTGGAAACAAGGCCCAGCAGATACCAGCCATGTGCCTTCTCGTGGGACAGATATTGGCCTTTCTTTGGAGTAAAAGTATGTTTTCTAGATGCCTTAGTTTGAACATTTCTATGGCCTTAGAACTGTAAAATTGTAATGTAATAAATTCCCTTTATAAAAGCCATTCCATTTCTGATATATTGCATTCCAGCAGCTTTAACAAACTAAAACACAATATGATCCTGTAACCCTGTTATTAGGTATTGTTCTAGTTTGCTAGCTGCTGGAATGCAATATACCAGAAACGGAATGGCTTTTAAAAGGGGGAATTTAATGAGTTGCTAGTTTACGGTTCTAAGGCTGAGAAAATGTCCCAATTAAAACAAGTCTATAGAAATGTCCAATCAAAGGTATACAGGGAAAGATACCTTGGTTCAAGAAGGCCAATGAAGTTCAGGGTCTCTCTCTCATCTGAGAAGGCACATGGTGAACACAGTCACAGTTTCTCTCTCAGCTGGAAGGGCACATGGCAAGCAAGGCATCATCTGCTAGCTTTCTCTCCTGGATTCCTGTTTCATGAAGCTCCCTGGGAGACATTTTCCTTCTTCATCTCCAAAGGTCACTGGCTTGTGGGCTCTCATGGCTATGTTGTTCTTTTCTGGCTCTCTCTGAATCTCCCATTCTCCAAAACGTTTCCTCTTTTATAGGACTCCAATAAACCAATCAAGACCCACCCAAATGGGTGGAGACATGTCATCACCTAATCCAGTTTAACAACCACTCGTGACTAAATCACATCATCCAGGGAGATGATCTGATTATAGTTTCAAACATACAATATTGAATAGGGATTATTCTACCTTTATGAAATGGGATTTTGATTAAAACATGGCTTTTCTAGGGGCATACATCCTTTTAAACCAGCACAGGTATATACTAGGGAAGAACTGAAAGCAGGGACATGGATGGACACTTGCATATTAATGTTTATGTTGGCAATATTTTCAATTTGCAATGGATGGAGGTGGCCTAGGAGTACATTGACTGATGAGTGAAAGGGTCATATATACCTGCAATGGAATATCAAGTGGCTGCAAGAAGGAGTGAAGTTGTGAGCCATGCAACTACGTGAATGAAATTTGAGGACTGTATGTTGAATGAAATAGGCCAGGAACAAAAAGACAGATTATAATTCCTCACTAATATGGACTAACTACAGTATGCAAACCCTGAGAATTGAATTTGAGAGCATAGGTTTTCAGGGGAAGGCTCATTGTAAAGATTCCTATATTGTAAGCTCTTATAGTAGTCACATCCATTCCTGAGTTGCAATTGTTATTTCTAAATTCTGAGATGCAAAGCTCTTCGTATATAATGTGGTCATTCCCTGGAACTTTGGGTATCTGTGCGACACCTGTGATTGGGAGCTAGAGTTCTATAGCTATGAAAGTCAGCATTGCACCATATATCAACTCTTTAAAAAGCTGAAGAAGAGATCAGACTTAAATTAGAGATATAAATAAAGCTGATATGATTAGGACAAAGTTAAATCAGACTGAAGAGTAAAGGATGATATTGACTGTATATTAAAACTTCAACTTCTATGTGAGACCAAAGGAAGAGATGTTCATTTGGTGTGAAAGTTATATTTTCAGTAGTATAATATCTAATTTATCTTGCATATTATTTGAACACCATAATTACATGGGACCTTAAATAGGCAGTGAGATCTTGATGGTTTATTCAGGTTAGTGTGATGCTCCTATACATCCTAGAGTAATCTGGGCAGAAGCTAAAAAGTATTTGCAAAGTCCCCTTGAAGAACTGGGGGAAAATGTGGAAATTTTAAACTTCCTCCCTTGAGGAAGACCTGTTGGGGTCCAATTTAATAGGACAAGCCCTTTATCTTGGGACTTAACCATATGAAACTTATTCCTGCAAATGAGATGCTAAGACTATAATAATGCCAGAGAACCTCTTTTGTTGCTCAGATGTGGCCTTTCTCTCTAAGCCAACTCTGCAGGTAAACTCACTGACTCCTGGGGATGAGCCTGGTCCTGGCATCATAGGATTGAGAAAGACTTCTTAACCAAAGGGGGAAAAGAAATAAAACAAAATAAGGTTTCAGTGGTTGAGAGATTTCAAATAGAGCTAAGAGGTCATTCTGGAGGTTATTTGTATGAATTATATAGATATTCCTTTTCAGTTTTTGGTGTACTAGATTAGCTAGAGGAAAATGCCTGACACTGTTGAACTGTAATCCAATAGCCTTGCTTCTTGAAGATGATTATATGACTATATAGCTTGTATGGTATGAACATGTGATTATGAAAACCTTGTGACCATCTGTCCCTTTACCCAGTGTATGGATAGATGAATAAGAAAATAAAGACAAAAAGTAAATAAATAATAGAGGGGAATGGGGCTATAGGATTTTTTTTTTTACTTTTTAAACTTTTATTCTTATTTGTATATGTTTATGGGGTTTATGAAGTACTGAAAATGTTCAAAAAGCAATTGTGATGATGAATGCACAACTATATGATGATACTGTGAAAAAAGTGATAGCTATGGGAGTAAAGGGATTATTTGCTTAAAGATCTGGAGGTTTGGCCAGTAGGTTCCATCAGAATTGGGAGAATATTCCTGGGATTGGAACCTCAGGCTGCTGGAGGGAAGCAGGATATAATACTAGCCATACTTGATATGGGTACACTTTCTAATGACTTAGGATTTAACAACCTGCCAATAATGCCTGGAGCTATTCCTAAAACCCTGCTGGAATGTCTCTTTGGAGCTTGAAGACATGGATGGCCCAGAGTAAATGAAGTGATATGTCAGAATTTTCTTGACTCTATTGAGGGAAAGTTCAAAAGGCTCAGAGAAATGGCTATATTAGAAGAGATTTATAATGTAAAACCAGAGAATTCTTGGGGGGACCAGCAGACACTCCTTTCTCTAAAGTACTAGGCACACGCTCCTGAGGGAGCCACTGGCATTAGTGGGAAGCTCAGTGATGCTGTCCTGTGCAGGCCCTTCATGGTCTATGGAACTGGGATCCCCAGTGTAGAGATAGGAGATTGGCCAGGTAGTTCATTTAGCACTCAGGGACATGGTAGATGAAAGTGCCATATGGACAACAGGGCTGGATAGTAAACAAGAACCTTAGCCTGCATGGATCCGCAGCAAGGACCACTGGGACAATGATCCATAGGTAACTGAAAAAGGTAGGGTTTGAGTTAAATAACAAGACATATTAAGAGTTGGAAAGCAGAAATGTTAGCTGCAGCAATGGAAAGTTCTGATCTCTCATCCTGCTTCCTCTGTTTGGGGGTCCCAAATAACTCCTGAATGTTTTTCCAGAGTTGTTTCAAGGCTACAGAAGTATGTCATTGGGATGTTTGCTCTGTGTCCTACCAGAGACAGGAGATTGTCTAAAAACACACATCCTCTTGTGTGTCTTGTTTCTAGGAGGGTGTTAGATTTCTCTGGATTAGTGGCAAAGGATCCCTAATTTTTATTTCAGAACCAGGGAGGGGTTCTGGAAGCTGTACTTTTAGTTTTCTAGCTGTCAAAAACAAATACCATACAATGGATTGACTTACAACAGGGATTTATTGGCTCATAGTCTAAGAGACTAGAAGGTATGCTTCTTCCAGGGATCAGTATCTTGTGGCTGGCCAACAATCTTTGGGGTTTCTTGGCTTTTCTGTCATAGGGCAATGAACATAAGGATGTCTTCACCTTTCTTCTCTGGGTTCCATTGACTTATGGCTTCTGTCTTTCCCCATGGCTTCTCTCTGTGGCTTTCTCAATAAGGCCTGATCCATTCTGATTCAGTTGGGCCATGCCTGATTGATAGGTAACCTCATCAAAAGGGATGGGGTGCAGACTGAGCACTGGAAGTTTTAAAATCACTCCAGGTGATTCTAATATACAGCCAAAGATGAGACCCAGTGCTAGGTTACAGGAATGATGTTATATGCCCTTGAAAATACATTCTGTAATAATTACTTGACCAATTGACATGTGCAATGCTAAATACATGAAAGATTCAGAAATTGTCTCTTTGATCCCTTCTTAGGCTACCAAAGACAGGTTTTCTAAGGCTGTTTTAAGACTTTAATATACTTGAGATAGTGGAATGCCCACTCCATTTCATAGCAAACATATTAAAATGCAACCGCCTCCCACATTAGCTATAACTGATATATAACTACATGAGTTGAATTGTACTAAATAGTAATTTCTTAGTTTAAAAATTTTGCAGTCATTACTTTTTTCTTTTGCAGTCATTACTTTTGAAATTTTCTTTGGTAACAAGTCTCAAACATTATACTAGACCCTTGCTGTTTGTTGGCTTTGATGATCATACCACCCTTAGCACAACTCTCTAGAACAGTGGGGCACGTATAAAGGACTCCCTCATTTCCCTTCACTGCCTTTCTATACTGTGTAAGGAATTTGCATTGAATCCCTGTCTTTGCTCAAACCAGCCTCAACTGCGATTTTCCAAGCCCTACCTCGATAAAACTACCAGGCTTTGCTGCTAGGCATTGTGGATAAAGATTAGGGTTGCCCTTGGCAGCTCACATGCAGGCACCAGATTTTCTTGCTAAAAAGCTGACCCGGCAGGCCCTTGGCAGCTAGCTCCCTTGCAGGCACCAGAGTTCTTTGTAAAAAGCTGACCCGGCAGCTACTGACAGGACTCAGTAACATGCTGGGACGGGACAGTGTCTCCCATTGGCTGCCAGTCAGTGATGACAGAGTAGCTTTCACTGGCACAGCTGTAGGCACAACTCCTATCAGATGGCCTCAATCTGTCAGCATGGGCAGATGGTTTGCCTGGAGCCTAATCTGAGGGTAAGGAGGTATGAAGAGATTGCTCCACTAGGTCCTTGCTTTGGTCTCCACCCTGATTCTACTGGGGCTGAGAAGTGATTTAGGAGGTAGCACCTGGGTAAGGAGGAGGTGTGGCTTTCTGAGAAAATTTAGAAAGAAGCCTCATAGAATGAAATAGGTTTCCAATTCTACTATCACTGAGGCTTTTGGAGGATTGCCCCTTCCTCATGGTGTCACCGACTTCTCAGCCTGCCTGATTTTTTTCCTTCAAGGCTGTACCTGATCATCATTTTAACCTGTTTACAATTTAAATTGTGCAGAGGACAGATAATTAATGAAATAAACCTGAAAGGTTAACAAGCTTATTAAGAGAAAATCAAATTCATGAGTTAGCAGAAAAAAAAAAAGAGCAAATTAAAACAACATTAAGTCAACCCTTTATACCAGGGGTTTTCAATCCTGTGTATATTAAAATCACCTGGAACAATTTTTAAAAACCCAGCCTCTTGGGATAAAGACCAAAACCCATATGCCTTGGGAAATTCAGATCTAAATGTTCTGGGTGGGGCTTGAACACTGGTTTTATTTAAAAGTTCCCCCAGGTATTTTCTCATATATTGCACAGCCAGAATTCAGGAACTTTTACACTGGCAAAAAGTATAAAGCTGTGTAAGTGCTGGCAGAGATGGTGACAGAAAGTAATCTGGCACTACCTGGACAAATTAAAGACAGGCATATCTATGATTCAGCAATTCTGCTCCTAGGTATGTATACAAAGAAATTTTCTTTGGTTCCATCAGGGAAATTGGACAAGATATTTGTAGTGATCGGGAGCTAGAAACAACCTCAGTACCCACCTGGGCGAGTATATGCTTCAATGCGGTGGGCCTTAAAAGCACAGGGCTTAGTGAAAACAGCAGGATGCAGAATGGGATAATACAAAAACATGGCATGAATTGAAAATACATGAACCTAAAATAATCATACTTATCTTGCAAAAATATTCAGATAAAACACAGTAACATAACCCTATGAAAGCAATCCTATTGACATGCCCATTTTACAATTCAAGAAATGGAGGTAGGGAAAAGCACAAGATCTTGCCCAAGATCACAAAGATAATAATCAATTAAGGCAAGAAACCTCAGGCCATCTGATGCCAGAGACTGTGCTCTCCATCACCAGCTTCAAATGCTTCCTTGGATTCAAGCTGGAGCTCTGAGACCACGCAGCGAGCAAAGGCGTTTGCAGAGCCTGTGGTTGGTAGGCAGAATGATGGCCCATCAAAGATCCACTGCTACTCCCCAACCTGTGGATATGATAGGTTACATGGAGAAGGGGAATTAAAGTTACAGATGGAATTAAAGTTGCTGATCAGCTGACCTTAAAATAGGGAGACTATCCTGGATTGCCCAGATGGGCCCAATGTAATCATAAGGGTCCTTAAATGTGGAAAAGGAAGGCAGAGGAGTGAGGGTCAGAGGAACATGATGAGAGGAGGACCCAATCTACCATTATGGTTTTCAATATAGAGAAAGAGGGCCACAAGCCAGGAAATGCAGGCAGCCTCTGAAAGGTGGAAAAAGCATGAGAATGGTTTCTTTCTCAAACCTCCCAAAAGAAACACAGTCCTACTGACACCTTGATTTTATCTCGGAGAGACCCATGTTAGACCTGCAGAACTATAATACATTTGTTTTATTTAAAAAAAAAAAAACAGCACATCAAAATACATTAAAGTGTGTAAGGTAGAGGAGAATGGAAGAAAGATGTGCAGATAAAGGTGACTAAATAAGAGTAGGTGAACTGAAGGATAACAGTTGCTCCACTCTCTGCACCTAAATTAAAAGAAAATAAGTTAACTATGTGGAGACAATAGCAAGTGACTAGCAGAAGAAAAGTGAGGACACAAGGAGACAATTTCAGGACAGTCCTGTGAAATTAAATCCAGGATCCACAGGAAACAAGAAGAGTGCCCTTGCAGCAGAAAGTGACCAGTTCAATCCAGTTTAAGCCATTTTTTCAGTACATAATTGACAACTCAGTACCTAATGGAGCTAGGGTGCAGGTGGGGTGATGGTATGGAAGGTGCCTTGAAGGCACATTTTATAGGATCTCGTGAACTGACTGGATGCAAAGGGTCATTAAAAATGTTGCTAGTGTTTCAGGAATTAGGGATACTTTTAACGTGACAATATGATGCCATGAGGTAGCGTGGTATAGTGATTAAAGAATGGACTCTGGAGCCAGACTGCTTGGGGTATATTTTCACTCTACCAGTTGCTTCACCTCTCTGTTATTCAGTTCCTTGTTTGTAAAATCAGGAAAATACTTTTACTACCTGATATGGTTGTTCTAGGATTAAATGAATTAATGTTTGTAACAAACTCAGAAAAGTATCTGGCACTAATAAGTGCTATTTAAGTATTTGTTAAATAAATATGATTTAAAGATTCTCTTTTCTTAGGTTTGGGATACAAATGTCTCTTTTCCCTACTTAATGAATGGTACCGGATGGCTTCTATTATAGGAAAGAGTTCAAACTCGATGCGTTAGCATTCGGGGATAGAATTTTTGGTGTACATTCTGGATATAAGGTCTGTAAACCACCAGTAGTCTCATTTCTAGGACCTAAAACTCAAACACTTAAATATGTGGTAATACTTAAGTCTTAGATTTTCTTTTGTCTTTAGCACTTTCCTTAATCCCTAGAGCAAACACTTTTTGTGTTGCAGACCTGGGTTTCATAGTCAGCCTTTTACATGGAGACTTGTGTGTGCCTCTGTGTTCTGACCTGCAAATGCAGGGGGGAATGGGAGTCCTGGAGGCCCAAGCTGGGCCCTGAGGGAGGAGGGCTTTGGGTGAGACAGCTCCGGCTTGTCCTGATGGACAAGGGCAAGCACGATCCGTGGTTGTTTAATACTGTCCCTGTGAGCAACATGTGTTATTTAAACCTGAAAAGTTATCAAAAATGCAAAAGAAAAAAGAAAAGTCCTCAATTACACTTCCGGGGCAGTAGATGCCAGGGAGTTGTCCTTTTCCTTCCTCTTCAGTTTACTAATTTTTTTTAATCTTTCTAAGAGATAATGAACAAATACAATATATTAATTTCTGTTACCATTCCCGCCTTTGAGAAGCTTACATTTTGGAAAGGAAGACATATGCAAAGATAGATGACAGCATGGCTCTGAGAACAAACGGAAAGGCAAGGGAAGCTCTGCCAGAAGCTATGTGGATAGGCTGTACTTAACATGTGGCATCCAAGATGGGTGTTGAAGGAAGAGAGGAAATTTCCTGGACAGAAAACTGAGACTTGGCCATTTGCTGGATTGTGGGACATTGGGTAAGGTACTTTTGCCTCAGAAACTCAGTTTACTTATGTGTGAAATGGGAATGCTAATATTTCCTATTTGTAGATGCTATTGTGAGAATTAAATGAGAAAATGCTTATGAAATGCTTATGCAAACCTGGGACAGAATAAGGCTCAGCAGATAGCTGCTGAATGCATAAATTAATGAATGAGTTAGTGTGTATATCAGTGCAGAATCCTGAAAGGTCATAGCAAAGCTGGCAATATGGAGACAATGACTGATTGGTGTTTGCTTAACTGACTTGTATCCAGTGCTCTTAATTTAGAATATGTAATGAAGAACATCTGACATTGATTTTTTCACTTAATTTTGCTGTGACCCTTAAGAAAATTATCTGAACTTCAATTTTTAAATCTGTAAAAGCTTTGCAAGCATATAGAATTCATTTACTTGTTTATTCAAATACTTGTTAACGGTCAATAAGTGCAGGGAATACAGTATAACTACACAGTCTCCATTTTTGTGAAAGTGGTCTAAATGGGATAATAGATTTTTTTTAAATTAATGAATATAATTACCACAGAAATGAATATAATTACTATCTGTGATAAGCACTAAGAAATAACACAGTGCTGGAAGATTTTGAAAGTAGAGGAACTAATTTAATTTGGGAGGTGAGATTTAAACTGAGCCCTGAAGGATGGTTTATTATTAGTTTTCTATAACTGCTATAAAAATTACCACAAATTTAGTGGCTTAAAACAACAAACCTATTTTCTTATAATTGTGAATGTTAGATATTTAATATGAGTTTCACTGGGCCCAAATCAAGGTGTCAGCTGGCCTAAGTTCCTTCTGGAGGCCCTAGGGTAGATTCTGTTTTCTTGATTCTAATGGCTCCCTACATTCCTTGACTTGTGGTCCCCATCTTCCATCTACAAAGCTAGCAACATTCCATCTCTCTGACCATTCTTTCTGAGGTCTCATCCCTTTCTCTAAATCTCTTGCCTCCCACTTCGTCTTTTAAGAATCCTGTGATTAACAGTGGACCCACCCAGATAATCCTGTATAATCTCCCTGTGTTAAAGTCAACTGATCAGCAACCTCAGTTCCTTCTGTAACTTTTTTTTCTTTGACATAGAATCTAACATCCCCACAGGGATTAAGACATGGACATCTTTGAAGGGCCATTATTTTTGTCTCTCATAGGTGGGTAGCAATGAACTTGGGCAAGTTTTATGATTGCCTTTTATGTGACTGTACATGTCTGATTAGAAATAGAAGTGGGAATTGTGCTGAATGATATCAGGATAAGTTTGAATGGGCACTTATATTATGTATGGAGAAATATTTTTCTCCCCATGCACTACAAGATGCAAGGAAGTTACCTGTGTCCTCTGAAGACACATAAATTATTCTCTTGATTCTAAATTACCAACTTCCTCCTCCAAAGATGGTCTTCATAGTCCTTCTAGCTCTGCAATTCTGACACTGTGTCTTTGCAATGCCAAAGTACTCTGACAAAAAGATATCTTCAGTAAAGAATCAGTCATCTTGAAAATTTCCCTAGACAATGTTGAGAGTTTTCAAATGAAGAAACTCTTTTTTTTTTTTTTATCACATATCTTGATCACTAGCTGAATTATTTCATTTTATACCTGGCTATTTGGACATAGTGATAAGAAAATATTTTTCCACTGATGGCTGTTTACACCAATGCCTTCAAGTAATAATCAAAGGCCACATATAAAAGAAAATTTAGTGGTTTATTTTTCCCTCTTACTAAGCATAAAATAGTAAATTAATCTCTTTAAAGTTACGAACAGAGAATTAAAAATTTTATTTCATGAACCTAGCTAATGCATATTATCTCAACATAAATGGAGATTATTGATTTATACCACAAGTTAATTATTCACGGCTCCATTACTGTTCAAATTTTAACTTTAGAGACTCCGCTATTATTAAGAACCGAAGGAAACTATCACAATGAAAATTGTGTTGCACTCAAAGCTCCAACATTGTGGAGCTTCGTATAGACAAATACCCACCATTTTTCTACTTTTAAAAGGATTTCCAACAAATTCTAGCAAGTGGGTCTGTCAAGAGTTTTATTTAATTACAAAAGTTCAAAAAATGTCCAAGTTCATCATCCCACAGAAAACTGAAAGCTTAAAAATAAGGAATAGCAATAATATACAGAAAACAATGCTTTTAAAATAGCTATATCTTTTGTGATTTTTCTTGTCATGTTCTATTAAAAAACAGAAGGAATTTTGTTAAAGGGTGTGAATATCTCAGATCTCTTATTCAGTATCATTTGATTTCTTTGGCATAATATCGCACCTTTAGAAGAATAGACTTGACTAATTCTTTACACCTAAGTGTTTTCCGTCTTTATATTTAATCACAATTATAATCTTTTATTCTTAATTGTAGTCTCTCAATTGGTAATGTCTGTACATATGTTTAGTTTGATTGTTTTAATAGACTTAGAGATCAATTGAAATTGTAATACCGGTCTTTTCAAAAAACATTTAGTATTGGGAATTTCATCAATACGACCAAGACAGATCGTACATTACATGTAGTTAATACTTTTACTCTCCTGTGAGGAAAACTTTCTGGGTAATATAATTTTTTTCAGCCATAATAAATTTACATTTAACCAATTTCCACTCCCATGAATATAACACAGATTATTTTCTTTCTTTTTCTTAAAACTATATCTGGGATTCTTTTCTTCTTTTAACTTCACTTGAAGAAAATCCTAATTCCCTAAATCTTTCTTATTTGAATTTACCCTTTCTCTTCATTTACTTTTTTTTAAATTTCAAAATACATTTAAAGGATTTAAAGAATAGTATAATAGAAACTCATGTCCAAAACACCTATGTTAAGAAATAAAGCATTACAGTTCTAGTTGAATCTTCTAGTTATACCTGCTCAATACCATTCCCTTTCTCCTCTGTACTAACTACCAGTAACTACTATCCATTTAGCCATGACTCCTTAGGCTTTTCTTGCTTTGACAATTTCTAACTCTCTTGCTTTTGATGACCTTGACAGTTTTAAGGAGTACTGGTGAGATATTTTATAAACTATCCCTCAATTGGGAATCTGTTTGATGTTTTTATTATGATTAGACTAGAGTCCTGCTTGTTAGGGAGGAAGACTACAGGGGTAAAGTACCCTTCTCATCACATCGTGTCAAGGGTTCATACTAGCAACATGATATCACTGTTGATATTGCCCCTGAACACTTGGTTGAGGAAGTGTTTGACAAATTCTCTACTGAAAGCTACTCTCCCTGTTCTCTCCATACTACACACTTTGGAAGGAAATCACTCTGTCTAGCCCACATTCAGAGTGGGGAGTTACGTTCTACTTCCTTGAAGGTGGGGTAACTACATAATCATTTGGAATGCTATTTGGGAGATTTCTTTTCTTCCTCATTTATTTATCCAATCATTTATTTAAATCAGTGTGGATTCAAGAATAGTTGTGTTTGGTTTATAATCTAATACACAAGGATTCCATGGAGAAAATCAGCCTTATGTTTGGGGCTCATCTCATTTCTAATCTGTTATGCTAGCCCCACATGGCCACCAAAAGTTTTGCTGGCTTTTCTTCATCCTCATTTGAATCCCTCTGCTTGAAACAATCCAGATCCTCAGCCCATACTCAGAAATAATAAATGCCCCCAAGGAATAAAATGGTCTGTGTTTGCTCACTTTGGAAAAGTTCTTCCGTCTTTGGAATTCTAGATAATCTATTCTTCATTGTTTCCACTGATTTTGTTTGAAATTTATACTCTTACTTTTTTTTTTGTTGAAGTTGCCTATTGTAGTTTAGCATATCCAGGAGAACAAGTCCTCACTGTACCTTTTTAGGTCTTGGTTTTCTCATTTCAAATATGATATGAAAGAGTTGTCCTTGATAAGCTTTAAGGCCTCTAGAATTTTCTCTCTGGGACTTTTTTTTTTTTTTTTTTTTTTTTTTTTTTTTTTAAAGGAAAGACAGAGAGAAGGAAGGAAGGAAGGAAGAAAGGGAAACATCTTTAAACATTTTCTTGTTTTATTGTATTCTGTTTCTCCGTTTTTGTTACATGGGCTGGGGCCGGGAATCGAACCAAGGTCCTCCGGCATAGCAGGCAAGCACTTTGCCCGCTGAGCCACCGCGGCCCGCCCCTCTCTGGGACTTTTAAATATTATTTTCTACACCAACATGAAACAGATTGATATTTAATAAATGCATTAAATATGATGAGGATAAAAGATGATGTGTGTTCCTGAACTTTAATATCAATAATAATATAAAATGATTAAATGGAACTCATATTGACCTAACTAGAATTCATTGCTTTGAGAAGAAAAATAATGGATGTATATATTTATTTCTAAGTCAGATTTCAAATGATCTTATTTAATCAAACAACCTCATGATATGTCACAATCTGGTTTATATTATTCTGAATTATGTTACTTTAGTTATCTAATAAATAGCTTCCTAATTTTCTCCATTCTTTCTGTCAACAACCATTTCTGAATCTAAGAAATCACAAAACTCACAATTCAACATGTCAGTTTTCAACATTAACTGATATAACTTATGATGTCGATACCAATTTAACTGATGTTTGCACAAACCCAGGGACACTTGGACACTCGGAACTTCCAAACAAAGGATTCCAGAATTGTGAAGTAATGTTTGAGGCAACATTGTTTCTCTGGAGAGAGGGGGGTAGGGAGAGTGAGGAGGGGGAGAGATTAATTTATTGATTTATGAGGCTAAACTTTTAAAGGACTGATGATCTTGGTGAAGATACAAAAACATATTCATAGTCTAGAGAATATATATAAGAATCAAAGAAAACTAAGCAAAGTTTTGGGGTACTGTTTTTTGAAGGAGTGAGTAGGCACAGACAGCAAAAACATGGACTGAGAATGACATTATAAACCTTGCTCAGGTAGAAGATAGTCATGTGTTCATGGCCTACTCCATGGGTGATCTGCTTCTCTTTCCATCCCTTTCTGTCTCTGAGCCTAACTGTGGACCTACCTTTAGCTCCTGGCTCTGACCTCATGTGTTTCCAACTTTTACTTAGAAATCACTTTGAACCCTGTTTCTCCCCCTTAGTTTGGTGCCTGGAAGCAGATTCCCTGTGTTCCTGACCCTGTTTCTTCTTGTATTATTTTCTATCTAAGATCTGATCTCTATCTTCCCCCAGGTGAAAATATGATTTTGACTGATTACTAATGTGTTAGGCAGTTTGGGTCTGTGCTTCTGACTCTGGAATACACTCCTCCTCTGATTAATCCTTCTCCTGAGATTCTTTTTTGGAGAGGCTGACATCATTCTTTGGCAAGATAAAAGGGAGTAAGCTATTTGTGTCAAGAGACATTGTAGAAGAAAGAACGGTTTTGATGGATTGGAATTATTCAGAGACTATGTCTCTCACCTCAAACAAACCAGGCCAGTTAGAGACCTAAAAGCTGTTTTTGATATCTACCCCATGATCCTTAATTTGACGACAATTGCAAATAATGTGGTTCAGAAAGTTTAAATGTTTACAAGAATTTGCACAACTGGGTAGTGGCTGTGATAGCACTGGAACACAGGTCTAAGGTCACATTCATTAATTTTCCTCCCTTTTAGAAGTCAGACCAAAAAAAAAAAAAAAAATGTGGGCAATTGCCCCTTTTACCTAAGATATGAGAATTTCCCCTTCCTTCTCTTCCCCCACTTCTAAGGCCTAAGCAACATGGGGCAGGAGGTGCCATTTATCTTTGAGCTCTCTTAGTTGGGTACCAAGGGTACCAAGGCCTCATTTCCCTGGCCTTGGTACCCGGTGCCCTTGTGCTGCTCCTGACTGCATAGTGGCTGTTACTCTTAACATTCAAACTGGGGCTTCTACTCAGAAAGCACACTCCATATTTGGTGACATTTTAGAACTCTACATGCTCCAAAGTAATCTGCTCTGTTTCCTTTAGTGGTCTGCTTTCAGTCATTAGAAAAGGAATAACAATGAGATAAGGAATGAAAATGTATTGAAATACTTGATGTGTCGTAAGCAAACTCTATCTACATTATTTTCTTATTTACTACTTATAACAACCCTGTAAGGAAGATGTTATATATATGAGGGAGTTGAAGTTCCACAATATAATATAAAAAGGATTATCAATGGCATAAATTTTCCTTGAAGCATTTGGGGTTATCCTTAGTAAATTTATTAAATCTTTTTCAGGTGGCCTAACATTTCTTCAGTGACTGGTCTCTGTGGAAAATGCTCCTGGCTTCTCTCTCAGTCTAGATGATCACAACAGCCATCGGAGTACTCATAGTATGCTTGGTGTACGATGGGAACAGTAACACTCTTTCCATGGTTATCAAGATTCCTGAAAGCCGAAGCACAGCCTCATCCACTTTTGAATCTACAGATATCACTACTATAGTGGAAACTATCACAGTATCCACTTTAATTTGGGCTACTGTTACAACAACTACTGGTAGCATCTCAACTGAATCCACAACGACAATAGCCACCACTACTACAACAGAACCCACAACCACAGCTGCCACCTCACCTGAACTGACTACTACAACAGCTTACAGCACCTCAGCTGAGTCTACAACCACAACAGCTCCCACTACTGCAACCGAGCCCACAACCACAACTGCAGATGCCACTTCACCTGAAGCAGCTACCATAACAGCTGCTAGCATAACAGTTGAGTTTACAGCAACAAATGTAGCCACCACTTCAGGTGAACTAACTGCTGCAATAGCTGCCAGCACCTCAGCTGAGTCTACAACCACAACAGCCAGCACTATTGCAACAGAACCCATAACTGCAGCCACTGAGTCTGTGACCACAAATGTAGCCACCACTCTACCTGAACCAAGTACCACCACAAGTTCCAGCACCACAACTGATTCTACAACCACAACTGCCACAATAGCTGCCACAGCCTCTGCTGAGTCTACCACCACCACAGCCAGCACGATTGCAAAAGAACCCATAACTGTAAGCCACTGAGTCTGGGACCACAAATATAGCCACACCTTCACCTGAACCAACTACCACAACTGCCACAACCTCTGTTGAGTCTACAACCACAACATCTACCACTGTTGCAACAGAACTAGCAACTACAACTGCAGCTACCACTTTGCCTGAACCAACTTCCACCATGAGTTCCAGCACCACAACTGAGTCTGCAATCACAGATGTAGCCACCACTTCACCTGAGACAACTACCACAACAGCTACCAGAACCTCAGGTGGGTTTATAACCACAAATGTAGCCACCCCTTCCTGAACCAACTACCACAACTGCTGGCACCTCAGCTGAATCTACAACCACAATAGCAACCGCCACAGCAACAGAACCTCCAAGCGCAACTGCAACTGCTGCTTTAGCTTAATCAACTACCACAATAATACCAGCACCTCAGGTGAATCTATAACCACAAATTTAGCCACCACTTCACCTGAACCAACTACAACAACTACCAGCATCTCAGCTAAGTCTACAACCACAATGTTAACCACTATGGCAACAGAACCCACAACGGCAACTGAAGCCACCACTTTACCTGAAACAACTGCCACAAAAATGTCAGCACTTACACTGTGGCTACAACCATAGCAGCAGCCACCACCCCACTTGAACTGACTACCACAGCTGCTGGCACCTCAGCTGAGTCTACAACCACAAAACCACCACTACCACAACAGAACCTCCATCCACAACTACAGATACTGCTTAACCTCTACTGACTATCCCAGCAACTGCCTGTACCTTAGCTGAGTCTATAACCACAGTGGGCCCCACTACTGCAATAGAACTCACAAACCATAACCACAGCCACCATCTCAACTGATCCTATTACCACAACCACTGTCAGCACCTCAACTGCATCTACAACCACAGTGGTACCACTGCTGCAGCAGAACCTACAACTGCAGCTAGCACTTCAACTGAATTGATTACCACAATGACAGTGAGCACTTCAGTTTAATCTACAACCCCAGTGTCCATTATTGTTGCAATGGAAGTCACAATCACAGTGCATCTACCATCTTACCTGAACTGACTACAACAACTGCCAGCACCTCAGCTGAGTCTATAACCATAATAATTACCACTACTCTGACATAACTCACAACCACTTCAACTGAACTGCCTACTTACTATCACTGTTAATACTTCAACTGGAACTTCCACAAGTGTCCCCAGTTCTGTGACAGAACCTACAAATATAGCTGCAGTACCACTTCAGCTGAACCAGCCACCACAACTCCTGCTAGTATTTCAGATGAACCTACAACCATAAGGACCGCAACTATCCCTTATTCTGATCCCACCTCCTTAGTTATAACCATTATAAATGAAACTACTGCAACCATGACTGGCAATACTTCAACTGAGCACATAACTATTGTGGTAGACACAACAGCAGCCACTAGTGTGAGTGAACCGACCACTACCACCACCACAGCTAGCATTTCAATGGAACCTACCAGCGCAACTGTGAGCACCACTTTTTAATCTGAAACTACTAATATAAGTAGTTCTAGTATAAGTCCAAACATTTTCTCTCAACTGATTGTTACTACTCTGCAACCACCATTTCAAAGGAACCCACAGCCATCATTCACAGGTTCATATTAATTCTGTCTGTGGCCAACTTAATTTCCACTAGACCTATGTTCACAAGATTAAATACAATTTCAGTTCATTTTTTAACCACAATGGGCACCATTCCCACTTCAGCTGAAACTATTCCTACATTAATATTTGAACACTTTTTTCCTTTTTTATTAATTTTTAAATTAAAAAAATATAATAACAAACACAAACATTCTTAACTTATGATCATTCCGTTCTACATATATAATCAGTAATTCACAGTATCATCACATAGTTTCATATTCATCATCAGGATCATTTCGTAGAACATTTGCATCAATTCAGAAAAAGAAATAAAAAGACAACAGAAAAAAATTCATACATACCATACCCCTTACCCCTCCCTTTCATTGATCACTAGCATTTCAATCTAAATTTATTTTAACATTTTTCCCCTTTTATTTATTTTTATTCCATATGTTTTACTTGTCTGTTGATAAGGTAGATGAAAGGAGCATCAGACACAAGGTTTTTACAATCACACAGTTACATTGTGAAAGCTATTTCATTATACAATCACCATCAAGAAATATGGCTACTGGAACACAGCTCTACATTTTCAGGCAGTTCCCTCCAGCCTCTCCATTGCATCTTGACTAACAAGGTGATATCTATTTAATGGATGAGAATAACCTCCAGGATATTCTCAACTCTGTTTGGAATCTCTCAGCCATTAACACTGTATTTTGTCTCATTTCACTATTCTCCCTTTTGGTCGAAATGGTTTTCTCAATCCCTTGATGCTGAGACTCAGCTCATTCTAGGATTTCTGTCCCACGTTGCCAGGAAGGTCCACGCCCCTGAGAGTCATGTCCCATGTAGACAGGGGGAGGGCAGTGAGTTTGCTTGTTGTGTTGGCTGGACAGAGAGGCCACATCTGAGCAACAAAAGAGGTTCTTTTGGGGGTGAGTCTTAGGCCTAATTTTAAGTAAGCTTGACCTGTCTTTTGTGGATTAAGTTTCATATGAACAAACCCCAAGATTAGGGGCTCAGCCTATAGCTTTGGTTGTCCCCACTGCTTCTGAGAATATCAAGAGTTCAATTTGGGAAAGTTGAATTTTCCCCCTTTCTCACCATTCCCTGAAGGGGACTTTGCAAATACTTTTTTATTCACTGTTCAAATCACTGTGGGATTTATTGGGGCATCACTCTGGACAAACCAACAAAATCTCATGCCCTACTCAAGGTTACATGTACTTATGGCATTCAATTAAGCTGTCTACCTAAGTTATATTAGGAAATGCACTAGTCAAAATATAAATTTTGTACCAAATAAGCATTTTTTGCGTTAGTCTCACACATAAGTTAAAATTTTAAAATATTAATTACCATCTATTTTCAACACCCTGCAGTAATGACATTCCTTTGTTCTTCCTCATGCAAAAACATTTTTTAAACTTGTACATTTAATCACTGTCATTATATACTCTAGGCATTCCGAGATTATACCATCTCAGTCTTTATCTTCTTTCTTTCTGATGTCATTTGTGCCCCCAGCCCTCCTCCCTCTATCATTCTCACATGCAGCTTCATTCAGTGTTTTAACATAATTGTATTACAGTTAGGTAGTATTGTGCTATCTGTTTCTGAGTTTTTGCAATCAGTCCTGTTGCACAATCTGCATCCCTTCAGCTCCAATTGCCCAATATCTTACCCTATTTCTATCTGCTGATGGTCGTATTTGAACACTTTTGAGTGTCTCTTCTGAGCTTCTGGTGACTATCCAGTTCATTTCCCATTAAGGCCTGCAGCCTTTCCTTGTTCTTTTTAGCATTTATCCCTGAGAACTGGTTTTCTTCTGTGAATCTGAGTTCCAGGACCTAGGACCCTGCTGATCCCTGACATATATTGATGAGGAGTGCAACAGATGGGCTTCTTTGATTGAGGTGGTCTTGTGCTAATCATTTGGCTGAATCCCGATCAGAGATTACAGTGTTTGCATGGAGGGAAGCCTGGCATCTTCAACAGGATTTGCTAAATCCTTGCTACTGTTTAAATCTTAGATTCCTGGGTGGGCCACGGTGGCTCAGCAGGTAAGAATGCTTGCCTGCCAAGCCTGAGGACCTGGGTTCGATTCCTGGTGCCTGCCCATGTTAAAAAAAAATCTTAGGTTCCTGCACCTATTCTCCTGTGGATGGTCTATTTCTAGTCTTCAACATCACCATTGTCTTGCTGCCAGTTAATCAGTCCTCCATGATGCATTCTGAGGAAAGTCACCAGAGCTTTTTTTCTTCAATATTTTGTTTGATCCCTTTGATTGATTAACTTCTAAATATCTTTCCCTACCCCATTATTCTTTTTAAAACATTTTACTGAGATATTATTCAATATGAAATATGACCATTAAAAGCATTCAATCCCCTCCTGTTCTTAAAAATGTGCAAAGTTAATTATAAAATGAACTTTATTGTTGGATGAGTGACTGAGGGGATCTCAGCTTCATAGACAAAACTTAGCTTGGAACTTTATGAGGTTTTTTTGTCTGTCTGTTTTTGAGATTTGGTTTCTCATCAAGAACATGGTGATAGTATTCCTTAATTCTTAGTGGACTTAAAAACAGTACTTTATGATCAGAGAGATGTACCAACTCACAAAGCGCACTTCTCTCTACAGTAAATGTCTGTAATATTACTGGCAACCTGAAAGTGCAACAGATGTCAACCAGGTGTTCCTTCCATTTAGGAACTTCTGGTGGTATTTTGCAACAGCAGATGGCACTGTTCTTTTTTATTACTTCTTGCCCATTAAAAATAATCAAAAGATTTTGGTAAAGGTCACATGACTAATTTATGTCTTTTAAGAGTAAATCTTCTTAAAAATATTGAATAATTGGGGGCATATATGTAATGCCAAAACAATTAAGAACTACTAATTGGAAGAGGACTTTGATTTATTTTGTCTCTCTCTAGAAAACAGAACCAGGGTAAATAGGTCGAAGTGACTAAGAGGAAGATTTTTTATCAACATAGAGAAGAATGATCTAGCAGTAAGAGTCAATCAAATATTGAACCTTAGGAAACAGAAGAACTCACTGGAACTCAGCATGCAGAGGCTGGAAGACAGAGTTCACCTCCATTTATTGGCTTTTGATCTGAATTACTAAGATCCTTCTTTTATCTCAAACTTAACTACCTACTTTTTTTTTTTTTTTTTTTTTTAAAGGAAAGACAGAGAGAAGGAAGGAAGGAAGGAAGAAAGGGAAACATTTTTAAACATTTTCTTGTTTTATTGTATTCTGTTTCTCCGTTTTTGTTACATGGGCTGGGGCCGGGAATCGAACCGAGGTCCTCCGGCATAGCAGGCAAGCACCTTGCCCGCTGAGCCACCGCGGCCCGCCCTTAACTACCTACTTTTGTAATAGCGAAGAGCATTATCATTGATAAAACCCAACCGTTATTAACTAAATAAACTTTGAAATTTACAATCAAAAGTCACATAGTATAATTATTACCAACTATCGTAATAAGATCAAGATGTAAACTCCTATAGGACAAGTTCTTGTTTGTTTTCTTACATCTGTGTAAATCCTCATTGCCTAGAACAATGTCAGGTTCTTTTTATGTTCTCAAACATTTGTGAATGAATGAACAAGAGACAATACTCATCAATAAAACACATTTGGCATTTTATTAGACTTAGAATGGAATCTACTGTAATTTAGAATCAGAAAAATCACTGATAAAGATCAAAACATTTTTCAGCTGCTTAAATTCCCATTTTGAGTACTGCTAATTTTTATCCCAAGATGTTATCTATATAATCTTTAACTTTAGTTTGATGAAGGGTATTCTGCCATAGAATTGAATTGAGTAAAACAATCACCCTTTTATGATAATCACACACGAGGATGTATAACATTTACCTTTTCAAAAAACTTTTTTTGATTTTATGAAAAGCACTAATGAATTAATAATGATTGAGATGGGGCTTTTGAAAATTTCTTTGTACCACTGTGCATTTTAATATACATATTTTTAATACTTTTGAATTCGATGAAAAAATATTTTTCATTAAGTATAGTTACCAATAACTGCACTGTATTTTTAAATCTGTTGTCTGGCTTTTTAATCATTATATCAAACAACATAAATGATGAACTATAATAATTTCTTTGTCTAAAAGTAGCCCAAAATCAAAGGACTGAAAGTGTCATATTGGTCTCAACCAATCAATGGCCCATAGGTTTTTATTTTATTTTATTATTTTTAGTTTTCTTTTTTCTTTTTCTTTCTTCTTTTACTTTATTTATTTATTTGTTTATCTTTAGTTTTCTTTTTTTTTTCCTTTGGCCATAGGTTTTTTAATTATTTGTTCCAAAACCATAGTGGAGTTTCAGCCAAGGAGTTTTTGTTGTGGTTAAAAAATAGAGCAATTTTGACATAGCACTAACAGATGATTCTGAAATAGACCACTGAATTATTTCAGCTGAAAGAATGACCAAGAATCAATGGGCTGTCATTATTAATGAATGGAGGTTTCCAAATCCTTTAGGCTAAAAGTCCACTAGAAGTTGAAGAGTCATCATAGGGGACCCCAACTTAATGAAATATACTCATTTGCAATGTCTGGCTGTGAAGGTGGTGCACTGCACAACTGCAAGGGACCATTCTGCAATCTAGGATGCAAAAGGTGCCCTGGAGTTGGGCAAAGTGGCAGGCCTGGATATGTCTGCACATTTTATTAATCCAGGTATGTTCTAACTCTCTCCTGTTGAGCAATGTAGTAATGCTTGCATAAAAAGTGCTCTTTGATAGAGTAGAGATCACATGAATTTCACAGTTACATGTTTCCTTCAGTACTTTGCAAATGGGTTTTGCAACTGTTTGATCAGTTTGGCATTTTGAAGGTGGGACTTTCCAGTTATTACACAAGTATCAGAGTTTATTCCTCTCTAGGCTATCAAATTATAGGATGACACCAACTCATATGCATTCAAACAAGAGGGAAGGGAAAGGGGAAAATGAAGGTATACACCTTTTTTTTTTGTTTGTTTTGGTATGCCGTATGGTAGGGGTCACATTTCCTTCTTTTTCCATGTGAGTATCCCCTTATTACAGCACCGTTTTGCTGAATTTTTGTTTGTTTGATTTATCATTTGTTTGTTTCCTAGTTTGTTTGTTTGGGAAGTACATGGGCTGAGAATCAAACCCAGGTCTCCCGTATGGCAGGCAGGAATTCTAATACTGAACTACTCTTACACCCCCTACACCCTTCTTTTAAGTGTACAATCCGGAAGTTGCACACATACCTTCTCTCTCATGCGGTGGGACCAGAATTTAGTCATAAGGCCATACCTAGGTACAAGAGAAGCTGTATAGTGTAGACTTCATCCTCAGCCAAGCTAACACATTTAGCTTTTTTCTGACTATGAAAGTGGATGGGAGAATGATTATTAGGGATAACTAGCAGTGTATCAAACATGTGGTCAGCTTTAAAAAAAAAAGCAGCCTAATTCACAGTCCATTCAAGTGGAATATCATATTTTTGCTGATACCATCTGAATTTTAAATGACTATTCAATGTTGCATACTACTAAAACATTTAATTCACATGGATTCTTACAGCCCACAGGTTCAGTGGCTCAGGTTTAATTTACTTCATTTATTTAATTTACTTACTTGCAGGAAGACTAGCTTTGGGGATGAATCCCTCCCCCAGGGTGCACCCTCCTTGCATAGCTTTTTCATTGCCCATATGTTTTAGAGGCTTAGGCAATGTCATTTTGTTTTATTTTATTTTATTTACAACTCTTAAGCTAAAAGTGGTGAATTCATTATAAGAAGACTTTTGAAAGGGAAAACTTATACACACACACACACACATACTCAAGATGGCAGGGATGTTCCCTCACCATCCAGCACAATGCCTAGCACATGTTAAATGAATAATTAAAAGTCCATATTTTAGTATGTTTGGTTATTTCAGTATGTTGGTTAACATAATCATGTTATGGTTATTTTTTCACACACATAACATGTTTCTTCCAAAATATTTCAGGGGATTCCATTACTTCTCTGTAAAACATTTTCTGGGGTAGTAGTTCTCAGACTTTGATGTACGCCAGAGTTATCCGAGTGGCATACAAACACCACCTTCAGAGTTATTTAGTCTAGGGGAAGGCCAGGAATAAACATCCCTAAGTGATATTAATTTACTTGCTTCCACTTATTTTTGAAAGAAGATATAATAGGCCCTCTCATGGACTGAATGAATTTCTTCAACTTGAGCTAATAACTTGAACGATAAAAGGAAGATTCTGAGTGAGGTCGCATTGTTAAACTGTCTTACTTCTCATAGGGCCTGGGTTTCCTCAATCATAAAATGGAAGGTCAAGAACAGATTAACTCCAAGATGTCTGCCATTGGAAGATTGAATTATATTAAGTTAGATGGATCTCTAGCTAGTCAGTTGGTGCTGATGATATACTTATCGTAAATGAATATAACTTTTCAATTAGTTTTTGATTACTCAGGTAAGAGTCTTTTATTTTTTAATGTACATGTTATTCAAATACCATTCTTCACCAAAAAATTTACCAGTTTTGTGAAGATATCCCTTAATACATGTATTGGATGCTAATTGTTAACTTATAAATTGACAATTATTTCTGAACTCTGACCTATTGTCATTTAGGTTTTGCTGAATAACAAAGACATTTCCACATATGTAAAGAGGAAGCTGCCTCAGCAGTTAAATTTGAAGATGTTGGAAGAGCCCTGTTAGACCAAGTAACCCTTTGCTAAATTTCCAAGAGACCCTCTGGAAGGCAGAATAACTTGATAAAAGCATTAGCAGTTATTTGTATATCAGATTTGCCAAGACTCAGTGTTGGGATATTCAGGAATATGTCTTAGGTCAGACACATTTTTCCGGAGGCTGAAGGAGAAGGACTAGAAACTCTTAGAGCAAGAGAAGAGAGACTGAAAATGTCAACACAGAACGAGCATAGAGCTATGGATAACTAAAACTACCAACAAGGGGAGAGAAGAAAACCATGCTTGGTTGGAAAGGAAGCAAGGAAGTAATTTCACTACTTCAGTATTTTGTCATGGAGACAGCCCCAAGGTCAAAGGAAAGCTAAATGGAGGTCCATGCCAAAAGGTAAGAGGAGATATGACATATACTTTCAGATTTTTTTTCTGTATGGAAGACTGAGTGGGAAGTCATAATAGGTTCAAGAGGCAGATTGTTTTTCTTGTTTCTTGTGTTAATTGCCACTTTAATCTTTCTCTAAGATGGATCCAGTATTGAGTATTGATTGTTTATTACTTAATTTAATTCATATCTGCACTGATGCATCATAGTTGATAACATGGTAACACTATTCAATTCAATTTTTTCTCAAGATCTCAGGTATAAAGGACAATGATCAAATTGAAATTATTCCTGGAGATAAGTCTATGGTGCTCGATGCTCAAGAATGGAGAAAGAGCATGAAAAATATATAGTGAATATTGAAGCCCCTGGAAATCAACTAGTGAGTAATGATTTTTCCATTTTAATAGCTTGGTAATGTGAGATTTGTATCCTATCACTACAGAATTTTCTAATATATATTTTTAATCTTCAAAACAGGAACCCATACCCCTAGTTATTCAGGAAATAGAAATTTGTTAACTTTTCAACTACTAGTTGTTAATCACAAATTTTGTGTTTTTCTTCCTATGGTCTGCCACTACATGCATAATTCAGAAATTATTTGAAATACTTGTTATTATAAAATGGGTATAATTTTCTGGTAACATGATTTAATCAAATGTTAAACAGTATACTCTGGTCATAATACAAAATAATTATGCAAGCTGGTTTAATTGCTCCAAAAAGGGTGTGTTTGATGTCTAGATTTTACAATATAATAACTCATTTTTTTTTTGCCACAAACTTTAAACCTGTCACAACTCCAACATTTCCCAGATTCTTTAAAATCAGAAGTTAATCTTAGATATGGCCTCTAGCTCTAAGAAGGATCTTCTTTTTAAAAACCCTGTTTTATTTATGTACAATGTTGTTTACATGATTGTTTATGTTTACATACCGAGAGTCAACTCTTTGCTATGTAGTATTTACAATCTCATTTTTTTGTAAGTAGGCACATCTAATTATATTGCATTTTACATTTAAAACATATGAGAATATATGGAATCATATAAGTGCAGTGTGAAATAGACAGTCCAAAAGGACAATTAAAAAGTGTATGGAGTAAAAAAAAAAAAAAAAGGTATAATTTTTTTCCAAATTCCTAATAACCTTCTAGACTTTAAAACTGTATCCTGGGTTTTCCCCTCTTTTAACCTGATTTGAAAACATCCCTTCCAAAAAACTTTAACCTTGAACCCTATCTTTTAAAAATTATTTATGAAGTGTTTTAGGCATTCAAGTATAAAGAATAATATATCATGCATTCACCACCCAATTTAAGAAATGAAACATCACAAATGACACCATTCTTTTCCTCCCTGTCACTCCCCTGCCCAATTTGTAGCCACCATCCTCAGTTTGGTTAAATTCAAATTTCTTCACCTCCCTTAATACCACATCATTCATAATAATGTTTTTATTATTTTTTGTGTATATAATCTTATTTATTACATTATTTATATTATTTGTAGAGATATTTTCTATCCCATCCTCTGTTATAGAGCATATGCTACTTGAAGTGAGTTAGAGATTTGCAAGTGCTTTTTGGTAGATTACAAAATACTTTGTCTTTCGTAGCTTTGTCTGGGATACTTGTGTTCTGTTGGATAGAGCATTGTACTGCTATTAGCAAAGAATGTTTATTTGTATTAGATTCTTTAAATGGTGGTTTTAGTTGCAGAGATTCCAGATTTTGAACGACAGAAATGGATCTCTAGCACTTTCTAAATTATTATGGGCAGGTCACTTCACCACTTGGCCACAGTATTCTTATTTCTATAGTAACTGGCAGGGGTTGTTTTTGGTAAGAGTTGATTTCCTACAGCTCTGAGAAATGTATTTCTATATCAAAAAGAAGCTCCATGGTGGTATATCTAAATAGGATCCATATAAATTCTTGATATATATGTATATTTAATAATACATATCATAGGCTGATGATAATGATGTATAATCTTGACCCATAACATTGATAAAGTATATAAAATAATAAACATAATGACTGTTGATTTAATTATTTTGAGAGGGAATTTAATTTTAAAATTTATTTAGGGGTGGGCAATGGTGGCTCAGTGGCAGAATTCTTGCCTTCCATGCCAGCGCCCTGGGTTCCTGGCATGGAATCCCGGAGCCCGCCCTTGCCAAAAAAAGAAAAAATAAAAAATAAATTTATCCATTAAGTAAAATTTATGTTTTTATTTATTCAGTACAAAATCTCATTCCAAATACCAATCATTCAGCTTTCTCAGATGTCGCAAGCTAGAATTATTTCACTTTAAACATTCAACACAATGGCTTCCTTTTCTTTCCATTTGTCCCATTGTTTTGTCCCTATAGATATTCCAGAGCCCAAATGACTGTGAAACTCAGATGAACATGTCAGTTTCCACCATCAACTGATGTCATTAGTGAGGCATGTACCAATGTCACTGCTTGTGTGTAACAGCCCAGGAACTCTTGAACACTCAAAATTCCATGCCCCCCTCCCACCCCAAAAAATTTCAACACAGACAGGTAATATTTGTGACAGGGCCTTCTCAATGTTACCCTCATGACAATGGTTCAGTATTAACTGGAATCTTCTGTGTTTGTTTGTTTAATGGAATGGGTGGGAAAGCTAAGCTCGGGTGGAGCATAGGGTATAAATTCACTACTTCATGACTCAGGGACAGTTCTGTGTGGGGACCTGCCTTACTCTCCAACCCTGATCCAACCTTTGAGTCTGTCTGGGTGTCCTTCCTTTAGCCTTCTGGACTCGGACATCTTTTTTTAAAAAACTCTTTATTGTCAAAAATTTTAAATAAAAAAAATGTAAATATACACAAAAGTAGAAATGATAGTATAAAATAACCCCACATACACATGATCTAGCTTCAAAAATTATCAGTGTTTTTCCCATTTGTATTATGTACCCCCTTCCACACGTATCAGATCATTTCACAAAGCACTCAGCATGCTTCTCTACCTGATCCGGACATTAAAATAGTATAACCACCTTCCTGTCGTTACACTTAATAAAATTAATAGTAATTCCTTAATGCCATCTAATATCTAGCCCACATTTAAATTGCCCCTATTATCTAAAAAAGTACAATTGTTTGGTTCTAATCAGGACCCAAATAAAGTCTACACCTTGCTTTGATTTGTATGTATCTAAGTCTCTGTTAGAGAAAAAACAATTTTTCTCTTCTCTTTTTATCAGATGTCATAGATTTGTTGAAGAAACTAGGCAATTTATCATGTAGAATACCCCACATCCAGGATTGTGTTAGTTGCCTCTTTGTTTGGTATTGTTATCCTGTTCCTTTATCTCCTGAATTTCCTCTAAACATGAGTTAAAACTAGAGTATTGATTAGATACAGGTTTGAAATTTTGGGCAAGAAGAATTTATATGTAATTCTGTGTACTTTTTACTAAATAACAAACATGTTGCATATAAAGTCTGTTTTTCCCACTTTTGTAATGCTAAGATTACTTGTAGTTTCAGATGGTAACAGGCTGATACATCCATCATATAATTCTTCATTAACTATTTATTCTAATTGATTTAGTATCTGTGCTGGTTTGAAAGGAAGTCCCCTAAGAAAAGCCATGTTTTGATATAAACCCCATTTCATAAAGGTAGAATAATCTCTATTCAATACTGTATGTTTGAAACTGTAATCAGATCATCTCCCTGGATGATGTGATTTAGTCAAGAGTGGTTGTTAAACTGGATTAGGGGACGACATGTCTCCACCCATTTGTGTGGGTCTTGATTGGTTTATTGGAGTCCTATAAAAGAGGAAATATTTTGGAGAATGAGAGATTCAGAGAGAGCAGAGAATGCTACAGCACCACAAAGCAGAGAGTCCTCCAGCCAGTGACCGTTGGAGATGAAGAAGGAAAACGCCTTCTGGGGAGCTTCATGAAACAGGAAACCAGGAGACAAAGCTAGCAGATGATGCCATGTGCCTTTCCAGCTGAGAGAGAAGCCCTGACTGTGTTCGCCATGTGCCTTCTCACTTGCAAGAGAGACCCTGAACTTCATTGGCCTTTTTGAATCGAGGTATCTTTCCCTGGATGCCTTAGATTGGACATTTCTACAGACTTGTTTTAATTGGGACATTTTCTCAGCCTTAGAACTGTAAACCAGCAACTCATTACATTCCTCCTTTTAAAGGCCATTCCGTTTCTGATATATTGCATTCTGGCAGCTAGCAAACTAGAACAGTATCTATTGATAATCTTTACTTAGATCCACTGTTTTTTTCATGGTAATTTTCTTGTTATACCTGTCTCTCTGTAGTAATTAGAATTATTCTGTAAAGAAACACCAACTATTTCATTATACTGAAGTGTAATTCTTACAGAAAAGATCGCATAAATTCTTTATGTTTCCATTTTATTTGTTAATTTTCATAGAAATGAATTGGTACTCTAACAAACTCTAGTTGTGACGAGTGACGTGGTTTTGTTTTTGTTAGAATCATTAAGAGCTTACTGACTTGTAAGTATTTGATGTATTTCAATCAACTTTAGTCATTGCTTTCTTGATGCTCAAATTTTCCTCTTAATCCATGGGGCTTCTTCAGATTGGCCCCATGAATCTTTGGCAGATTCCTTGCCTTCTGGCATCAAACCTCGAGTTAATTATTTCTTCAAGAGCCCTTGATCACATTAATATAAATATATTTTTGCTTATGAAATGGCTGAATGAATTAAATACTGAAGAAAGACACCAAGGAAGTCGATAACTGTGCAGGATAGGAAGTAAAATTATTAATTTCAACTCTCTCTGTTTAGAATTTCTGCTAATTGATAATGGTTTAAGTAGATGATTATGCTGACAAAGCTTCTTTGGAAATCTACTGAATCAGACCAATATGGGTGGGCCAGGGATATATATTTTAAAAGTGAGTAAACAATTGAAAATTGTTAAAAAGTTAATTATTGAGGTATAGTATATAAAATGTCAGCCTTATTTAAGTCTATGAAGAATAGACTGCCGTTTAATGTATGATTACATTCTGTCATGCATAGGGAGAAAATACTGCACTTAACAGGTAAGAAAAAAGGATGTATGTTTAAGCGAAAAAAATTTAAAAATAAAGAAATATTCCAATATCCACCATGCTAATTAGAATTATTTTTTTAAATTCCATGTCACTCTAATAAGTGTATATTTCAGTATGCTTGCCTGGTTACCATAATTATACATATACCCAAAGGTAATATAATTGTATTTGAATACTTTTATTTTATTTATACAAATTACTATTACTTTTTCTTCAAGTCATTTCAATTGATGTTTTACAGTAGGTTTGTGTGTATTGCTGATTCAATTTTCCTTTTCTGTCTGAGGGAATAAAGACATACCATTTTTTCAATTATTCCACATCATTGTTAATACTCAGGGTAAAAAGTGTTTTGCAGTTGGCTTATTCTAGCAACAATAATATGTGTTTGTATATTTACTAACTTTCTTTAAAAAATAAGATTTTCCCAGATTGGCATATGCTAGGTGCTCAATAAATATTTGTTGCTCAAATATGTACATACATACATATAGACAAAATTCTAATTGACTTGTATATTAGTTTCTCATTGATTGTAACAAATTACTACAAATTTAGTGACTTAAACAACACAGACTTTTTATCCTACCATTCTGGAGGTCAGCTGTCCTAATATCAAAGTGTTAACAGGGCTTGTTCCTTCCAGTCTCTGGGGAAGAATTCATTTCCTTGCCTTTTCTAGCTTCTAGAGCCACATGCGTTCCTTGGCTCATGGCTCCTTCCTTGCATCACTTCAACCTCTGCTTCCTTTATCACATCTTCTTTGAATTTAACCCTCCTGTCTCCCTCTTATAAGGACCTTTCTAATTCTACTTGGCCCACCTATATAATTTAGGATAATCTGCCAATATCAAAATTTTTATCTTAATCTAATCTGAAAAGACCCTTATTCCGTGTAAAATAACATGGGGATTAGTATGTGGACATCTCTGGGGGGAGTGTTTTTAAGCTTACCACAGTCAATCCATTGACCCTCAAAGATTTGAGTCTATCCCACATGCAAAATAAATTCACCCCATCCCAGGGTCTCCAAAAATCTCAACCCATTATAACATTAATGTAACTCTAAAATCTCATGTAAATCTCATCAGCTCAAAAGTCCAAATTTTGTTATATAAATAATCTGAATTAGGGATGGGTGAGGCTATTGGTATAACCATCATGGTGAAAAATTCCTCTGCATCTGTGGACCTGTAAAACTAGAAAACAAGTTATCTGCTCCTAAAACAATGGTAGGATAGGCATAAGGTAACAGTTATGGACGTTCCTATTTAAAGTGGGAGAAATTTAGGATAATGCGACGCTGACTCAGTGGCAGAATTCTCACCTGCCATGCCAGAGAAGACCCAGGTTTGATTCCCAGAGCCTGCCCGTGCAAAAAAAAAAAAAAGAAGTGGAAAATGGGAGAAACTTAAAGAAAAAAGAAGTTACACATCCCAAACAATCATTTCCTTTTCTTCTTCTTCTTTTTTAAATCCCAACCCCTCTCTCATGCCCTCACTTGTTGACATTTAGTTTTGGCATAATGTCTTTGTTACAGTCAATGGAAACATATTACAATGCTACTGTTGACTCTAGACCCTAGCTTGCACTGATTGTACTTTTTCCTGTATATCATCCATTTTCAACGCGTTGCAATGTTGACATTTATGTGTTCTTCCTCATGCAAAAACGTTTTTATATCTGTACATTTAATCATTGTCCATTCTAGGCATTCCTAAATTATACTATCTCAGTCTTTATTCTCTATCTTTCCTTCTGGTTCCATACATGCCCCCAGCCTTTCTCTCTCAACCATATTCACATTCAGCTTCATTCAATGTACTTACATTATTGTGCTATAATCAGGGAATATTGTGTAATCCATTTCTGAATTTTTGTAATCAATCCTGCTACATAATCTGTATTCCTTCAGCACCAAATGCCCAATCTCTACCCTCCTTCTATTTCCTGATAACCTGTGTTCTCAACTTTAACTCTCCAAGTTCACTCACAAATGTTAGCTCATATTAGCGACAGCATACAGTATCTGCCCATTTGTTTCTGGCTAATTTCACTCAGCATAATGTCCTCAAGGTGCATCCACATTTTTACATGCTTCATGACTTTATTCTGTCCTACAGCTGCATATGAATATATCACAGTTTGTTTAGTCACTCATCCATTCATGGATGTTGGGGTGTTTCCATGCCTTGGCAATTATCAATAATGCTGCTACATATATCAGTGTGCAGATGTCCATTTGTGTCTTTCTCTGACTATATACCTAGTAATGGGATTACTGAATCACATGGCAATTCTATATGTAGCTTCCTGAGGAACAGCCAAACTGCCTTCCAGAGTGGCTGTACTATTTTACATTCCTACCAACAGTGGATAAGTGTGCCTCTTTCTCCACATCCTTTCCAGCACTTGTCATTTCTGTTTTTATTTTTATTTTTTTGATAATAGCCATTCTAGTGGATGTCAGATATCTCATCGGTGGTTTTGATTTTCACTTCCCTAATAGCCAGTGAAGTTGAGCATCTCTTCATGTGCCTCTTAGCCATTTGTATTTCCTTTTCTGAAAAATATCTGTTCATGTCTTTTGCCCGTTTTTTAATTGGGTTGTTTGTCTTGTTGTTGTTGCTTTGAAGAATCTCTTTATATCTCTGGATACTAAATGCTTATCTGATATGTGGTTTCCAAATATTATTTCCCATTGCATAGGCTGCCTTTTTATTTTCCTGATAAAACTTTTTAATGCACAAAAGTGTTAAATCCCATTTATCTGTTTCTTTTTTCAATGTTTGTACTTTGGGTGTAAGGTCTAGGAAAACACCTCCTATTACAAGATTTATAAGATATTTCCCTACATTTTCTTCTAACAGTTTTATGGTCTTAACTCTATGTTTAGAACTCTGATCCATTTTGAGTTGATTTTTGTATAGGTTGTGAGATATGTATTCTCTTTCATTCTTTTGCTTTTGAATATTGAGTTCTCCAAACACCATTTATTAGAGTCTGCTCTGTCCCAGGTGGGTTGGATTGACAACTGTATCAAAGATTAATTGTCCATAGATGAGAAGGTCTATTTCTGAACACTCCATTCAATCCCATTGGTCAGTGTATCTGTTTTTAAGCCAGTACCATGCTGTTTTGACTACTGAGGCTTTGTAATATGATTTAAAATGAAAGAGTGTGAGCGCTCCCACTTCATTTTTCTTTCTCAATATATTTTTAGCTGTTCAGGGCACACACTGTCCTTCCAAATAATTTTGGTTATTGGTTTTTCTATTTCTGCAAACTAAGTTGTTGGAATTTTAATTGATATTGCATTGAATCTATAAATCAATTTAGGTCGAATTGACATCTTGACTGTTTTTAGTCTTCCAATCCATGAACGTGGTATACCCTTCAATTTATTTAGGTATTCCATGATTTCTTTTAGCAATTTATTGTAGTTTTCTGTTTACAGGTCCTTTTGTATCATTAGTTAAATTTATTCCTAAATATTTTATTCTTTTGGTTGCTATTATAAGTGGAATTTTTTCTTGATTTCCTCCTCAGATTGTCCATTACTAGTTGTGCTGGTTTGAAAGGAAGTATGCCCCCTAAGAAAAGCCATGTTTTAATATAAATCCCATTTCTTAAAGGTAGAATAGTCTCTATTCAATACTGTATGTTTAAAACTGTAATGAGATCATCTCCCCGGTTGATGTGATTTAGTCAAGAATGGTTGTTAAACTGGATTAGGGGATGACATGTCTCCACCCATTTGAGTGGGTCTTGATTGGTTTACTGGAGTCCTATAAAAGAGGAAATATTTTGGAGATTCAGAGAGACTCAGAGAGAGCAGAGAATGCTGCAGCACCATGAAGCAGAGAGTCCACCAGCCAGCGACCTTTGGAGATGAAGAAGGAAAATGCCTCCTGGGGAGCTTCATGAAACAGGAAGCCAGGAGACCAAGCTAGCAGATGACACTGTATTTGCCATGTGTCTGTCTAGCTGAGAGAGAAGCCCTGACTGTGTTCGCCATGTGCCTTCTCACTTGAGAGAGAAACCCTGAACTTCATCGGCCTTCTTGAACCAAGGTATCTTTCCCCGGATGCCTTTGATTGGACATTTCTATAGACTTGTTTTAATTGGGACATTTTCTTGGCCTTAGATCTGTAAACCAGCAACTAATTAAATTCCCCTTTTTAAAAGCCATTCTGTTTCTGGTATATTGCATTCCAGCAGCTAGCAAACTAGAACACTAGTGTATAGAAACACTAATAATTTTAAGACACTGATCTTGTACTCTGCCACTTTGCTGTACTTATTTATTAGCTCTAGCAGTTTTGCCATAGATTCTTTTTGGGATTTTTGACATATAGCATCATGCCATCTGCACAGAGTGAGAGTTTTACTTCTTCCTTTCCAATTCGGATGTTTTTTTTAAAGGTTCACAAAACTGGTTTTACAAATTTAAAGTCTTCTGGACTCTGAGGATAATAATCATTTATTTTAAATTAAAAGTTATTTTATTTTTTTATTGTAAAGAATAATATATATTCAAAAACCAATAAATTTCAAAGCACACCACAACAATTAGTTATAGAACTAAAGATTTCAGAGTTTGATATGGGTTACAGTTCCACCATTTTAGGTTTTTCCTTCTGGCAGCTCCAACACACTGGTGACTAAAAGAAATATCAATGTAATGATCCAGAACTCATACTTATTTGTTAAATCTTATCTTCTCTTTTATAACTCCACCTTCTGCTTTGATCTTTTCTAAAATTATTTACTTTTTAAATTGATATGTATTATATATTCACTTGTGCTGGTTTGAAAGGATTTATGTACTCTAGAAAAGCCATGTTTCAATCCTAATCCAGTCTTGCAGGAGCAACCATTTCTTTTAAACTCTATTCAATACTGTATGTTGGGAACTTGATTAGATTATCTTCATGGAGATAAGACTCAGCCAGTTATGAGTATTAACTTTTGAATAGAGGGAGATGTGATTCCACCCATCCCAGGTGGGTCTTGATTAGTTTACTGGAATCCTTTAAAAGAGGAAGCATTTGGAAAGAGTTCCTTTTAGAATGATGAGAAAGCCATGAGAATTATGAGATAGCCAGAAGAACTACCAGAGCCAATGCAGCCAGAGACCTTTGGAGATAAAGAGGGAAAACACCTCTGGGAGACCTTCATGAAGAAGCAGCCTGGAGAGAAAGCTAGCAGATGCTCTCCTGTTTACCATTTGCATTTCCAGTTTAGAGAGAAACCCTGAACTTGATCAGCTTTTCTTGAGTGAAGGTAACCTGTTGTTGGTGCCCTAATTTGGACATTTTTATAGACTTGCTTTAACTGAGACATTTTCTCAGCCTTAGAACTATAAACTAGCAATTTATCAAATTCCCCTTTTTAAAAGCCATTCCATTTCTGGTATATTGCATTCAGGCACCTAGCAAACTAGAACAAAATCCAAAGTGTATGATCAATGGTTCACAATATCATCATATAACTGTGCATTTATCCTCACAATTTACTCTTCTTTTCCTTTTTGTGAAAAATAGCACATATACAAGAAAATAATATATTACAAAGCACATCACAACAATTAGTTCTAGAACAGATTTCAGAGTTTGGTATGGGTTACAATTCCACAATTTTAGGTTTTCACTTCTAGCTGTTCTAAGATACTGGAGACAAAAAGAAATATCAATATAATGATTCAGGAATCATATTCATTTGTTAAATCCTACCTACTCTGTATAGCTCCAAGTTGGATGTCTTTCATTTCCTTTCTTGTCTAATTGCTCTGGCTAGAACTTCCACCACAATGTTGAATAACAATGGTAGCAGTGAGCATCCTTGTCTTGTTCCTGATCTTAGAGGGAAAGTTTTCAGTCTTTCTCCATTGAGGATGATGTTAGCTGTGGGTTTAGTTTTTGTTTTTGTTTTTGTTTTTTTTTTTGCATATTCCCTTTATTATTTGAGGAAGTTCCCTTCTATTCCTATCTTTTGAAGTATTTTCATCAAGAAAAGATGTTGAATTTTGTCAAATGCCTTTTCTGCATCAATCATGATCATGTGGTTTTTCCTCTTTGACTTATTGATGTGGTATATTACATTAATTGATTTTCTTGTGTTGAACCAGCCTTGCATACCTGGAATAAATCCCATTTGGTCATGGTGTATAATTATTCTTTTTTTTTACTCATGAAATTAAATTTTATTTAAAAAGTTTAAGCTATGCATCCTTTTAAAAAATGAAAATACAAATCTTAGCATTAAGCAATGCTAAGCAATGAGTTATAATATTACAAAATTCTTTATAGTGGTAATTAGTGGTAACATTTTACCATGCAAAAATGTCACAGGATCGATAGTGCAACTTGGATCCTCAATCATTCAAGTGTTTAATCCCACAAATGAAGGTTGGTCAGTTTTAAAATAAAATTCCTCTAATATGCTGTCCTCAAGTCCTTCATTGTGGTTATGCACACACTGGTTCACACAGTGTGATAACTGGCTGATGTGGCAATTCCACACTGGTTGTTCTGGTCTCTGGCCATCTTTATGTAGCCCTCTATGCCCCAAATTTTACCCCAGCTGTTTTTGATAAGCCAGTATTTATTGTGATCTGAACCTGTTCCCTCAAATCCATAGCCAACCATCAGGACACTGTGATCCAGGTTGCCTTTATTGCAGTTGGGCTCAAAATAAATGCCTGATAAGTAGAACTGGAAGGATTCATGGCTTGCATTGATAGCAACAGAGATGGGACCTTCAGTTGCCACTGCCCTCATTAGTGCCTTCTCCTATCAAGGGATGTCCTCGAGGCCAGTGTTGTTGGTAGCAGAATACTCGTGCTTGTAGTGACAGGTAATGTCCCTCCAAAATATGGGTAGGATGTCTCTGAATTGAGGCCTTTGTTGTTCTGGACATACTGGAAAGCATTGTCCATAAGGCCACCACTGCAGCCATGACTGCCTTTGGCCTGGAGCAGTCCACCAGTTTCTGCTCACTGAGGGAAACAAGTCTTCTAGTTTTCCAGAACATCTGTCTATCAAGATAACCAGTTGCACTGAAAGCCTGACAAGAACTACGACAACCCTAATTCTTCACAGGAGTCACATAGTCTTTCTTATACCAATCCACAGACTCAGGAACCTCAGAAGAAGGTTCATAGACTATTTTCCCCTTCTTTTGTTCAGGTTTTGAAAGCCATTCATCACCTGCCTAAATTCTTCGTTGGTCATGTCACCAAAGGCATTAATTGCCATTGTGAAATGATACTGCCCTTGGCTGTATTCCAGATTGTACACTTTGATCATTTTCTTATTCTTCTCTCACACTGCTCTCCTCCAACCTTCTTCATTCACACCATATAGTCTCTGGTGCATTGCCTTCCACTGGTGCCACCGTGCTTCTAAACTTGATTCAAACGTAGGAGCAGCTGAGGCTATTCCCAAGCAAAGCACAGCCAGAAAGTGAAAGATTCATGTTTCAAATTCTGTGGCAGCCCCCTCATGGCTGGCACAGGTACACTCCACACACCCAGGGAAGTGGGATCTCTAAGGTCTGGAGTTTTCAGTGTATAATTCTTTTAATATAATACTGGATTCAATTTGAAAATATTTTCTTGAGGATTTTTGCATCTATATTCATTAAAGAGGCTGGTCTGTAATTTTTTTCATGTAGTTTCTCTGTCTGGTTTTAGTATTAGGGTGATGCTGGCTTCAAAGAGTGAATTAGGTAGCTTTCCCTCCTCTTCAAGTTTTTTGAAGAGTTTGAGCAGGATTTGTACTAATTCTTTCTTAAATGCTTGGTAAAATTCACATGTGAAGCCATCTGGTGCTGGACTTTTCTTTTTTGGGAGCTTCTTGATGACTGATTTAATCTCTTTACTTGTGATTGGTTTGCTGAGGTCATCTATTTCTTGTGTCATTGTTGGTTGCTCATGCCTTTCTAGGAAGTTGTCTATTTTCCCTGTGTTGTCTAGTTTATTGGCATATAGTTGCTCATAGTACCCCTCATTACTTCCTTTATTTCTGTGGGATTGGTGGTTATTTCCTTTCTTCCATTTCTGATTTTATTTATTTGTATCCTCTCCCCCCCCCCCCCCCTTCTCTCTCTGTCAGCCTAGCTAAGGATCCACCGATTGTATTGATTTTCTCAAAGAATCATCTTCTGGTTTTGTTGAATTTCTTGATTGTTTTCATATTCTCAATTTCATTTCTTTCTTCTCTAAGCTTCATTATTTCTTTCCTTTTGCTTGCTTTAGGCTAGTTTGCTGTTCCTTATCTATTTCTTCCAAATGAGTGGCTAATTCCTTGATTTTTCCTCTTTCTTATTTTATAACATAGGCATTTAAGGCAATAAATTTTCCTCTCAGCACTGCCTTTGCTGCATCCCATAAATTTGATATGTTGCATTTTCATTTTAATTTGTCTTGAGATATTTACTGATTTCCCTTATAATTTCTTCCTTGACCCACTAGTTGTGTAAGAGTGTGTTGTCTAGTCTCCATATATTGTGAATTTTTTGACCCTCTGCCTATATTGATTTCCAACTTCATTCCAATTGGAGAAAGTGTTTTGTATAATTTCAACTTAAAAAAAAATTTATTTATTAATTAAAAAAATTAACTAACCAAATAAAACATTATATATTATATACATATATAATCAATAATTCACAATATTATCATGTAGTTGCATATTCATAATTTCTTAGAACATTTGCATTAATTCAGAAAAAGAAATAAAATGAACACAGAAAAGAAAAAAAAGATTATACCTACCATACCCCTTACCCCTCACTTTCATTGATCACTAACATTTCAAACTAAAATTATTTTAGCATTTGTTCCCCCTATTATTTATTTTTATTCCATATGTTCTACTCATTTGTTGACAAGGTAGATAGAAGGAGCTTCAGACACAAGGTTTTCACAATCACACAGTCACACTGTGAAAGCTATATCATTATTCAATCATCCTCAAGAAACATGGCTACTGGAACACAGCTCTACATTTTCAGGCAATTCCCTCCAGCCTCTCCATTGCATCTTGAATAACAAGATGATATCTACTTAATGCATAAGAATAACCTCCAGGATAACCTCTCGACTCTGTTTGGAATCTCTCAGCCATTGACACTTTATCTCATTTCACTCTTCCCCCTTTTGGTTGAGAAGATTTTCTCAATCCTTTGATGCTAAGTCTCAGTTCATTCTAGAGTTTTTTTCAATCCCTTGATGCTGAGTCCCAGCTCACTCTAGGATCTCTGTCCCACATTGCCAGGAAGGTCCACACCTCTGGGAGTCATGTCCCATGTAGACAGGGGGAGGGTGGTGAGATTGCTTGTCATGTTGGCTGGAGAGAGAGGGGCCACATCTGAGCAACAAAAGAGGCTCTCTTGGGGGTGACTCTTAGGCCCAAATTTTAAGTAGGTTCAGCCTATCCTTTGTGGGATTAAGTTTCATATGAACAAACCCCAAGACTGGGGGCTCATCCTATAACTTTGGTTGTCCACACTGCTTGCGAGAATATCAAAAATTCAACTTGAGGAAGTTGAATTTCTCCCCATTCTCACCATTCCCAGAAGGGGGACTTGCAAATACTTTTCCACTCACCAGTCGAATCACTCTGGGATTCATCGGGGCATCACTCTGGACAAACCAACAAAATCTCATGTCCTGCCTGAGATTCTAAGTACTTATAGTGTTCAATCAAACTATCTACATATGTTATATTAGAAACTGCACTAGTCAAAATATAAATTTTGTAACAAACAAACATTTTTTGCTTTATTCTCACACATAAGGTGACATTTTAAAATATGAATTACCATCTATTTTCAGCACCCTGCAATAATGACATTCCTTTGTTCTTCCTCATGTGAAAACATTTTTAAAATTTGTACATTTAGTCACTATTATTATACACTCTAGGCATTCCTAGATTATACCATCTCAATCTTTAACATCTATCTTTCTGATTTCATTTATGTCCCCAGCCCTCCTCCCTCTATCATTCTCACAGGCAGCTTCATTCAGTGTTTTAACATAATTGTATCACAGTTAGGTAGTATTGGGCTGTCCATTTTTGAGTTTTTGTATTCAGTCCTGTTGCACAGTCTGTATCCCTTCAGCTCTAAATATCCAATATCTTACCTTATTTCTATCTCCTGGTGGTCTCTGTTACCAACGAAATATTCCAAGTTTATTCACTAATGTCAGTTCATATCAGTGAGACCATATAGTATTTGTCCTTTTGTTTTTGGCTAGTCTCACTCAGCATAATGTTCTCAAGGTCCATCCATGTTGTTACATACTTCATAACTTTATTCTGTCTTAAAGCTGCATAATATTCCACCGTATGTATACACTATAGTTTGTTTAGCCAGTTGTCTATTGATGGACATTTTGGCTGTTTCCATCTCTTTGCAATTGTAAATAATGCTGCTATAAACATTGTTGTGTAAATGTCCGTTTGGTCTTTGTCCTTGTGTCCTCTAAGTAGATACCTAGCAATGGTATTGCTGGGTCATATGGCAATTCTATATTCAGCTTTTTGAGGAACTGCCAAACTGCCTTCCACAGTGGTCGCACTATTTGACATTCCCGCCAACAGTAAATAAGTGTGCCTCTTTCTCCATATCCTTTCCAGCACTTGTCATTTTCTGTTTTGTTGATAATGGCCATTCTGGTGGGTGTGAGATGATATCTCATTGTGGTTTTGATTTGCATTTCTCTAATGGCCAGGGACATTGAGCATCTCTTCATGTGCCTCTTGGCCATCCGTATTTCCTCTTCTGGTAGGTGTCTGTTCAAGTCTTTTTCCCATTTTGTAATTGGATTGGCTATCTTTTTGTTGTTGGGTTGAACAATCTCTTTATAAATTCTAGATACTAGACCTTTATCTGATATGTCATTTCCAAATATTATCTCCCATTGGGTAGGCTGTCTTTTTGCTCTCTTGATGAAATTCTTTGATGTGCAAAAGTGTTCAATTTTAAGGAGTTCCCATTTATTTATTTCTTCTTCAGTGCTCTTGCTTTGGGTATAAGGTCTATAAAACCACCTCCAATTATAAGATTTATAAGATATTTCCCTACATTTTCCTCTAACTGTTTTATGGTCTTAGACCTAATGTTTAAATCTTTGATCCATTTTGAGTTAACTTCTGTATAGGGTGTGAGATATGGGTCCTCTTTCATTCTTTTGCATATGGATATCCAGTTCTCTAGGCACCATTTATTGAAGAGACTGTTCTGTCCCAGGTGAGTTGGCTTGACTGCCTTATCAAAGATCAAATGTCCATAGATGAGTGGGTCTATATCTGAACACTCTATTAGATTCCATTGGTCAATATATCTGTCTTTATGCCAGTATCATGCTGTTTTGACCACTGTGGCTTCATAATATGCCTTAAAGTCAGGCAGTGTGAGACCTCTAGCTTTGTTTTTTTCCCTCATGATACTTTTAGCAATTTGGGCTACCCTACCCTTCCAGATAAATTTGCTTGTTGGTTTTTCTATTTCTGAAAAGTAAGTTGTTGGGATTTTGATTGGTATTGCATTGAATTTGTAAATCAATTTAGGTAGAATTGACATCTTAACTATATTTAGTCTTCCAATCCATGAACATGGTATGCCCTTCCATCTATTTAGTTCTTCTGTGATTTCTTTTAACAGTTTCTTGTAGTTTTCTCTGTATAGGTCTTTTGTCTCTTTAGTTAAATTTATTCCTAAGTATTTTATTCTTTTAGTTGCAATTGTAAATGGAATTTTTTTCTTGATTTCCCCTCAGCTTGTTCATTACTAGTGTATAGAAGCACTGCAGATTTTTGAATGTTGATCTTGTAACCTGCCACTTTGATGTACTCGTTTATTAGCTCTAGTAGTTTTGCTGTGGATTTTTCAGGGTTTTCGACATAAGTATCATATCATCTGCAAACAGTGATAGTTTTACTTCTTCCTTTCCAATTTTGATGTCTTGTATTTCTTTTTCTTGTCTAATTGCTCTGGCTAGAACTTCCAACACAATGTTGAATAACAGTGGTGATAGTGGACATCCTTGTCTTGTTCCTGATCTTAGGGGGGATGTTTTCAGTTTTTCCCCATTGAGGATGATATTAGCTATGGGTTTTTCATATATTCCCTTTATCATTTTAAGGAAGTTCTCTTGTATTCCTATCCTTTGAAGTGTTTTCAACAGGAAAGGATGTTGAATTTTGTCAAATGCCTTCTCTGCATCAATCAAGATGATCATGTGATTTTTCTGCTTTGATTTGTTGATATGGTGTATTACATTAATTGATTTTCTTATGTTGAACCATCCTTGCATACCTGGGATGAATCGTACTTGGTCATGATGTATAATTCTTTTAATGTGTTGCTGGATTCGATTTGCTAGAATTTTGTTGAGGATTTTTGCATCTGTATTCATTAGAGAGATTGGTCTGTAGTTTTCTTTTTTTGTAATATCTTTGTCTGGTTTTGGTATGAGGGTGATGTTGGATTCATAGAATGAATTAGGTAGCTTTCCCTCCTCTTCAATTTTTTTGAAGAATTTGAGTGGGATTGGTATTAATTCTTTCTGGAATGTTTGGTAGAATTCACCTGTGAAGCCGTCTGGTCCTGGACTTTTCTTTTTGGGGAGCTTTTTAATGACTGATTCAATTTCTTTATTTGTGATTGGTTTGTTGAGGTCATCTATTTCTTCTCGAGTCAGAGTTGGTTGCTCATGCCTTTCTAGGAAGTTGTCCGTTTCATCTACATTGTCTAGTTTATTAGCATAAAGTTGTTCATAGTATCCTGTTATTACCTCTTTAATTTCTGTGGGGTCATTGGTTATGTCTCCTCTTCCATTTCTGATCTTATTTATTTGCATCCTCTCTCTTCTTCTTTTTGTCAATCTTTCTAGGGGCTCATCAGTCTTATTGATTTTCTCATAGAACCAGCTTCTGGTTTTATTGATTTTCTCAATTGTTTTCATATTCTCAATTTCATTTATTTATGCTCAAATCTTTGTTATTTCTTTCCTTTTGCTTGCTTTGGGGTTAATTTGCTGTTCTTTCTCCAGTTCTTCCAATTGGACAGTTAATTCCCGAATTTTTGCCCTTTCTTCTTTTTTGATATAGGCATTTAGGGCAATAAATTTCCCTCTTAGCACTGCCTTTGCTGTGTCCCATAAGTTTTGATATCTTGTGTTTTCATTTTCATTTGCTTTGAGATATTTACTGATTTCTCTTGTAATTTCTTCCTTGACCCACTGGTTGTTTAAGAGTATGTTGTTGAGCCTCCACATATTTGTGAATTTTCTGGTGCTCTGCCTATTATTGATTTCCAACTTCATTCCTTTATGATCTGAGAAAGTGTTTTGTATGATTTCAAACTTTTTAAATTTGTTGAGACTTGCTTTGTGATCCAGCATATGGTCTATTTTTGAGAGTGATCCATGAGCACTTGAGAAAAATGTGTATCCTGCTGTTGTGGGGTGTAATGTCCTATAAATGTCTGTTAAGTCTAGCTCATTTATTATAATATTCAAGTTCTCTGTTTCTTTATTGATCCTCTGCCCAGATGTTCTGTCCATTGATAAGAGTGGGGAATTGAAGTTTCCAACTATTATGGTAGATGTGTCTATTTCTCTTTTCAGTGTTTGCCTCATGTATTTTGGAGCATTCTGGTTCAGTACATAAATATTTATGATTGTTCTGTCTTCATGATGAATTGTTCCTTTTATTAGTTCATAGTATCCTTCTTTGTCTCTTTTAACTGTTTTACATTTGAAGTCTAATTTTTTGGATATTAGCATAGCTACTCCTGCTCTTTTCTGGTTGTTATTCACATGAAATACTTTTTCCCAACCTTTCACTTTCAACCTATGTTTATCTTTGGGTCTAAGATGTGTTTCCTGCAGGCAGCATATAGAAGGATCCTGTTTTTAAATCCATTCTGCCAGTCTATGTCTTTTGGTTGGGGAGTTCAATCCATTAAAATTTTGTGTTATTACTGTACAGGTAGTACTTTCTTCTACCATTTTGCCTTTTGTATTTTATATGTCATTTCTAATTTTCCTTCTTTCTACACTCTTCTCTACACCTCTTTCTTTTGTGTTTTCATATCTGTCTCTAGTGCTCCCTTTAGTATTTCTTGCAGAGCTTGTCTCTTGGTCACAAATTCTCAGTGATTTTTTGTCTGAAATGTTTTAATTTCTCTCACATTTTTGAAGGACAATTGCAAAATACTGGGTATAGACTTCTTGGTCGGTAGTTTTTCTCTTTTACTAATTTAAATATATCATCCTGCTGTCTTCTCACCTCCATGGTTTCTGCTGAGAAATCAACACATAGTCTTATTGGGTTTCCCTTGTATGTGATGGATTGCTTTTCTCTTGCTGCTTTCAAGAGCCTCTCTTTCTCTTTGACCTCTGATGTTCCGATTAGTAAGTGTCTTGGAGAACATTTATTTGGATCTATTCTCTTTGGGGTTCACTGAACTTCTTGGATCTCTAATTTTAGGTCTTTCATAAGAGTTGGGAAATTTTCAGTGATAATTTCCTGCATTAGTTTTTCTCCTCCTTTTTCCTTCTCTTCTCCTTCCAGGACACCCACAACATGTACATTTGTGTGCTTCATATTATCATTCAATTTCCTGAGTCCCTGCTCATATTTTTCCATTTTTTCCCTATAGTTTCTGTTTCTTTTCTTGTTGGATTTCAGATGTTCCATCCTCCAGTTCACTAATCCTATCCTCTGTCTCTCAAAATCTACCATTGTAGGTTTCCATTGTTTTTTTCATCTCTTCTACTGTGCCTTTCATTCCCATAAGTTCTGTGATTTGCTTTTTTCAGACTTTCCATTTCTTCTTTTTGTTCATTCTTTGCCTTCTTCATATCCTCCCTCAATTCATTGATTTGGTTTTTGATGAGGTTTTCCATGTCTGTTCATATATTCTGAATTAATTGTTTCAGCTCTTGTATCTCATTTGATTTATTGGTTTGTTCCTTTGACTGGGCCATATCTTCAATTTTCCTGGTGTGATTTGTTATTTTTTGCTGGTGTCTAGACATTTAATTACCTTAATTAGTTTATTCTGGAGATTGCTTTCACTTCTCTTACCTAGGGTTTTCTTGCTGGATGAATTTGTTGTCTATCTGTTCTTTGACATTCAGTCCAGCTTTTTCTGGACCTCTAGCTTAGGATTTGTTTAACAAAGGAGAATTTTTTGGTTCTTGTTTTCTTGTTTCTTGCCCTGCTTGTATGGTGTCTTCCCCACCCCCACCCCCACCCTTAGGAGGGTCTATGTAGGTATTATAGACTCCAGCCGGGTTTTCCCGGAATAAACTGACCTCCTATAAGGGGGAAGGAGTCATCTGCGTCAGTTTTCCCTGAGGGTGAGACCCAGCAGGTTTGAAGACTTTCCTGTGAATTCTCTGGGCTCTGTTTTTCTTTTCCTGCCTGATATGTGGCGCTTGTCTGCCTGCGGGTCCCACTGGCATAATATGATGCAGCACCTTTAACTTTGGAAGACTCTCCCTGCTGGGGGCATGGTGAAGACAGAGGAGAGGTTATAGGCTGGTTTTAATGGCTTCAAATTACCAAGCCCTGGGGTCTGAATTCCTTGAGGGAAGAATTCCACCTGAGTTGGGCTTCACCCCTGCCCTGGGAGACAAGCCCTGAAAGCAGATTGTTTCTGCCTATGCCTGGGGCAGTTGCAGCCTGAGAAGTCCTGCCACTTAATCCAGAGGCAGTCAAGCCTTTGTATTAACACAGCCACAAAAACCTCTGTTTCTTTTCTTTTTTTCTTTTTCCATTAGTCCAATGAGCGACCTCCACTTTGACCAGGTTCACCTGAGCTAGGGGCCTATTTTTAGTAGTCAGAATTTGTTAATTAATGCCACAATTGGTGTTTGGTTGGACTCAGTCCCTGCTGCTGTTAACGTGTCTTTCCTTTGCCCTCTGGGAAGCAGCCTGTGGAGGAGGGGCGCCAGCCACTGTGGCTTGGGGAACTCACAGTTCTGGGGAGGCTTGCAGCTGGTCCAGCTGGTCCAGACTGGGGTACAGTGTGGGCTCCAGGAACTGTTCTGTACTGTTTCTGGTTATTTAGTAGTTATTCTGAAGGAGGAACTAAAACGCACACATTGCTAAGCCATCATCTTGGCCACACCTCTCAATTTCAATCTTTTTAAGTTCATTGAGACTTGCTTTGAGACCCAGTATATAGTCTATCCTTGAGAGTGATCCATGAGCACTTGAAAAAATGTGTATCCTGCCATTTTGGGGCATAATATTCTGTAAATATCTGTTAGGTTTACATCATTGATCATATTATTCAAAATCTGTTTTCTTATTGATCGTCTGTCTAGATATTCTATCCACTAATAAGATCAGGGAATGGGAATCTCCAACTATTATGGTTAAAAGGTCTCTACTTCTCCCTTCAGTGTTGTATTTGCCTCATGTATTTTGGAGCAGTATTTATGATTATCATATCTTCTTGTTCAATTGTTCCTTTTATTAATACATAGTGTCCTTCTTGTTTCTTTTAATTGTTTTGCATTTGAAGTCAATTTGTTGGTTGTTGTTTCTGGTTGTTGTTTGAATGAAATATCTTTGCCCAGCCTTTCCTTTTCAGCCTATTTTTGTCCTTGGGTCTAAAGTGCATCTCGTGTAGATAGCATATAATTGGGTCCTGTTTTTTAATCCATTCTGCCAGTCTATGTCTTTTGATTGGGTAATTTAATCCATTAGCATTTAATGTTATTACTGTAAAAGAAGCACTTTCTTTTACCATTCTGTCTTTTGGATTTTATTTGCCATATCTAACTTTTTTTCTGTTTTTACTTTTACTGATAATCTTCAATTCTACACTCTTCTCCAGACCTCTTTCTCCTGCCTTTTCCTATCTGCCTGTAGTTCTCTCTGTAGTATTTCTTGTAGAACTGGTCTGTTAGTAACATGTTCTCTCAGTGATTGTTTATTTGAAAATATTTGAATCTCCCTATCATTTAAATTTTTTTATTGTGAAAAATAACATATATACAAAAAAAGCAGTAAATTTCAAAACACAGCACAACAATAAATTATAGAACAGATTTCAGAGTTTGGTATGGCTTACAGTCCCACAATTTTAGATTTTTCTTCTGACTGCTCCAAGACCCTAGAGACTTAAAGAAATGCCAATGTCATATTCATTTGTTAAATCCTATCTTATCTTTTATAACTCCATCGCTTTTGATCTTTTTAAAATTATTTATTTTTATTGATATATATTATATATTTACATACCATGTTATCATCCAAAGTATACAGTCAATGGTTTATAATATCATCATATAGCTGTGTATTTATCATCACCTCAACTTCTTTTCTTTTTTGTGAAAAATGGCATATATACAAAAAAGCAATAAATTTCAAAGCACATCACAAAAATTAGTTGTAGAACAGATTTCAGAAATTGGAATGGGTTACAATTCCACAATTTTAAGTTTTTAACTTCTTGCTGATCTAAGATTACTGGAGACTGAAAGAAATATCAATATAATGATTTAGCAATCATACTCATTTGTTAAACCTTACCTTCTCTGTATAACTCCACCATCACCTCTAATCTTTCTCCCACTCTTTAGGGGTATTTGGGCTATACCCATTACAAATTTTTCATATTGGAAGGGGCTGTCAATAATATGGATAGAAGGGACAGAACTAGTTAATGTTCTGGAGAGGCTGGGCCCTCTGTCTTTTAGGACTTCTCTGATCCAGGGACCCATCTGGAGGTTGTAGGTTTCTGGAAAGTTACCTGAGTGCATGGAACCTTTGTAGAATTTTATATAATGTCCTAGGTATTCTTGAGAATTGCCAGGAATGGTTTTGGTCATCCCTCTCATTTTTGAAGGACAGTTTTACTGGGTATATAATTCCTGGTTGGCAGTTTTTCTCTTTCAGAATCTTAAATACATCATACCACTTCCATCTCACTTCCATGGTCTCTGCTGAGAAATCCACACATGTTTTTATCAAACTTCCCTTGTATGTGATGGATTGCTTTTCCCTTGCTACTTTTGAAATTCTCTCTCTGTTCTTGATATTTGACAATCTGATTAGCAAGTGTCTTGGAATATGTCTATTTGGATCTATTCTGTTTGGGTATGCTGAACTTCTTGGATCTATAATTTTACATTTTTCATAAGAGATGGGAAATTTTCAGTGATTATTTCCTCCATTAATCTTTCTGTTGCTTTTCCCTTTTTTTCTCCATCTGGGACACCCACAACATGCATATTTGTGTACTTCATCTTGTCATTCAATTCCCTGAGACCCTGCTCATATTTTTCCATTCTTTTCCCTGTATTTTCTTTTGTGTTTTAGATTTCAGATGTCCAGTCCTCTAGTTCACTAATCCATTCTTCTGCCTCTTCGGATCTATTGTTGTAGGTTTCCTTTTTTTTAATTTTTATCTCTTCTATTGTACCTTTCATTCCCGTAAGTTCTGTGATTTGATTTTTCAAACTTTCAAGTTCTTCTTTATATGTGCTCAATTGTCTTCTTTATCCTCACTCAGCTCATTGGATTTTTGATGAAATTTTGCACATCTGTTCAAACATCCTGAATTACTTGTTTTAACTCCTGAACCTTATTTGAACTGTGGGTTTATTCCTTTGACTGGGCCATTTCTTTGACTTTCCTAATATGCCTCTTTTTTTTTTTTCCACCTCTCATTTCACTTTATTGTGGTTATTCCTAAATTGAGTATTTTTAAGGACACCAAGGCTTGTGTTTCACTGAATGATAGTACACAGTAACTACAGGCATAGTGTTTCATTCTTATGAAGCCCACCCATTTTATCTAATGAGTAAATTAGAAAGTAAGGCACTCCCAGATTGAGTACATAAACTTCCTCATACATAATTTCTGTGGTGTGCTTATAAGAATGTTAGATGAAGAATTTCCCTGTCTGTTATATTTATGAGTTCTTTCATATATATCATCAGGCCCAACTACTAAGGACTCTGCTGTGAATATGACATTCATGTAGATTCTTTCATGTATGAGTTTTCTTATATTAATGGAAGTAGTATTGATGACTAAAGGTATTACCATATTGATTAAAACATAAACCATAGTGTTTCTTCAGTATGTGAATTCTCTTGTGTGTTTAAAGGTTAAAGCTATGGCTGAAATCTCTTACATATTCCAAACATGTAGGGTGAGTTCTCTCATTTCATCTAAGGTTAGAATAATGACAAGAGGCTTCCCCATATTGATGGTATTCAATTTTTTTATCTTTACTTTTTTTTTTTTTTTATACATAGACAGGCACCAGGAATTGAACCTAGCACAGCAGGTGAGAATTTTGCCACTGTGCCACGACTGCACCACCCAATGGCATTCAATTTTGAATAATCATTAAGTTTTTCTAGCATTTAAGCATTTGATTTCTTTAATTAATTTATTATGGAGGTTGTTTTCACTCTTTCACCTAGGGATTTCTTACTGGATGGTTTTGTTCTCTATCTGTTCTTCAACATCAGTTCAACTTATTCTAGACCTCTAGCATAGGTTCTGTTTAACTGATCAGAATTTTTCAGTTCTTATTTTTCTGTTGTTTGTTTGTTTGTTTTTTTTTGTCCTGCCTAGATGGGACCTTTTTTTTGAGGAGGGTCTCCTTAGATATTATAGAATACCTAGGACCCCCCCACCAAGCTGGCCCCATTTTATCTGCTGGCCACAATGGCAATATTTCTTTTCTTTCTTTCTTTCTTTTTTTTTTTTTTTTTTAACTTTTTTTATTGTATGGTATAACATATAAACAAAGCAAAGAAATAAAAAAAAAAAAGCAATAGATTTTCCCAGACCAGACAGGCCCACATCTCAGAAGCAGAGAGCAGTCAGCATTAGTTTTTCTGAGGGTGAGACCCAGCAGGTTGTCATACTTTCCTATGAAGCCTCTAGATTCCGTGCTTTTCCTAGTCTGCCCACCATGTGGTGTTTCCCAAGCAATTTTGAAATCCAACTGGGTTAACTCCTTTAGGTATCTAGAGGCTTTTCTACCTGGACCTGCCACTATAAAACAAGGATCCTTTTTCCTCTAGTTTCCAATAGTAGGTTTTCATTTTCTTCTGAGCCCTTAATAGCAGTCCTTTAACATCTTTATTTTGATTGTAAGTCCATGTAGGATGACTGAAGTATTTTCTAACACAATATAAGTTTTCTCTATCATGCTTCTTACTTTCTTCTGGGACTTTATTAGCTGAGACTAGTAATATCCATGTCTGCTAACAGTCTATTCAAGGCAATCTAGGTTTTTGGCTTTTTCTATCATGCTTTTCAGGCCTTGCAGCTTATATTTAGGTATTTGTTATAGCAGCAACCCTCTTCAGGTAAAAAAAAAAAATCTGTTAGATTTCTATTGCTGCTGTAACACTTCCACAGACTTAACAGCTTAGAACAGCAAAAAAATTTTAATTTACAGTTTTGGAGGTCAGAAGTCCTAAAATCTAGTAGCCCTTCCCCCTTCCAATGTGGTCCTGATTTAATTAGTTGAAGGGTCATAAGAACAGAACTGAGGTCTCCCAGAAGAAGAAATTCAGCCCATAGATGCAGCTGCAGCTTGTGCCCAAGAGTTTCAGTCTTCTCTTCCTGATCACTTGCCAGATGGCTCTTGGACTTGTTTTGCCCACCCTCATAGTCACATAAGCCAATTCTTACATAGAAGACCATGGACACAGAGACCTTGCCTGTATATCTATTTATTAACTAATAAATGTGCAATAAGAAGAAAATCATTTTTAAAAGACTGTAGAACATTCAATCTACCAATAATTTATTCAATCAACAGATATGTTTGAACCTTTAACTATGTAACCAACATTATAGTAGGCAATAGGTCAGTCACAAACATTAGTAGCATCCATCATTTCATACTTCTATTTCTGCATTTCTGCTAAGATTGCTTTTCTTGCTTCTCATTTTGTCTGGCACCATTCCACCCTCCTCACTATAAGATTAATCCTAAAATTTGATTTTTATCATAAGTGCTTGCAAAATCTCCATCCAATGTTCACTCTTAGTAGCGCTTATTATAGAAGACCCCCACCAAGCTGACCCCCTTTTACCTGCTGGCCACACAGCAATATTTCTTTTCTTTTTTATCTATTTTTTAGTATTGTATAACATATGTACAAAGCAAAGAAATTTAAAGAAGTAATAATTTTCAAAGACTCTTCAACAGGTGGTTATAGGACAGATCCCAGAGTTTGTCACAGGCTACCGTATGATCCTCTCATATTTTTCTTTCTAGCTGCTCCGGAATATAGGAGGCTAGAGGGCTTAAATACTTTTTTAATCATCATAATCGAATTTTTTTCCTTCTTTTTTTGTGAACAGTAACATATATACAAAAAAACTACATATTTCAAAGCATACCACCACAATTAGTTATAAAACATATTTCAGACTTTGACAGGGGTTGCAATTTCACAATTTTAGGTTTTTACTTCTAGCTGCTCTAAAATACTATAAACTAAAAGAGATATCAGTTTAATGATTCAGCATTCATGTTCATTTGTTAAGTCCTATCTTCTATATATAATTCTACCATCACCTTTGATCTTTCCAGACCTCTCTTTGGGGTTGTTTGGGCTATGACAATTCTAAATTTTTGATACTGGAAGGTTCTGTCACTAATATGGGGTAGGGAGATGGAACTATCTGATGTTCTGGAGAGGCTGGGCTAAGTTTCAGGACTTATCTGGACCAGGGACCCATCTGGAGTTTGTAGATTTATGGAAAGTTACTCTAGTGCCTGGAACACTTGTGAAATCATATATATTGCCCCATGTGTTCATTAGGATTGGCTGGAATGGTCTTGGTTGGGGGTTGGCAGGTAATGATAAGTAGAAAGGTCTACCTGAAGCTTGCATAAGAGCCACCTCTAGAGTAGACTCTCAACTCTATTTGAACTCTCTCTGCCACTGATACTTTATTAATTATACTTCTTTTCCCCCTTTTGGCCAGGATGTAATTGTTGATCCCAAGGTGCCAGGTCTGGATTCATCCCTGGTAGTCATCTCCCATGTAGAATGGCAATATTTCTTATTCTGCTTTACTTTGCTGTCTCTTCCTTATTCTTGGAACATCCATAACTTGATTCTTTCTCCAAACCTGGACATGTGCCTTCCTCTTTGTACCTAGGATTTTACCCACACTCCAGGGCCTACATCATTCCATTGTCTCCACATAGTCCTTTTCATCTTAATGTGGGAAATTCCTTCTTTGAGCTCACAGAACTAACTTATCATTGTTCAAGCAATCATCTGCACACTAATCCCACACTGTCTTCCATTATTATTTGTCTTTCATGCATTTACTATATCTCCAATGAAGTTATATGTTTACTGCTGTGGGCTCTGTGTTTTAGCAGTGTTTTACTCCAATCTCACAACCTGACCAATAGCTGATGACTTGAAGAATGATTAAAACCTGTGTTATCTATTGATATAGTTGACTTAAAAGCAAAAAAAAATTGCTCATCTTCTTAACAGCATCATGAAAGAAGTTCTCTGATTAGTGTTTTCCAGAATATGAATTCCTTTTATGGCCATTAAGACTCTCGATCTTTGGAATAATAGAAATTAGACTTGCTCCTTTATTTCATAATTCCATAATGCATAGGGAAGTTTGAACTTCAATTAATAATGTTTATGTTAAATAGATCATCTCTTTCTGACTGTTTATTGCAGAAATGTAGCACAAAGCACAGTTCTTGCCATTGTTTCTGTCTAATAAATATATTTTTCTTAATCATATTTTAGTTTGTTGAGGTATAATTACTATAGAATAAAATGCATAAATTTTAAGTGTACAGTTAAATTTCAACATATGTATAAAATATATAAAACCATCACCACTCTGAAGTTCTGACATAAATCATGCAAATCTCCATTATATAGAACTTAGTCATACAATCGCACAAGCATCAAAAGGGGGCGGGCAAAATATGGTCTTTATTCTGGGTATCCATCTGGCCAATAAAAATATGTGGGTTCTCTTACAATGAGAATGAAGGGAAGAAGGGTTATTTATCATAACTTCTATTTTTGAAATGTGTAGCCAGAATTTTAAGATAATCCACTTAATTTCTTTTTCCACTAAGGTACATATATTTTACTGGCTAATGATGACATTGCTTTCTGAGTTGAATTAGTTAAATTCAATGTTCATGTTCATTACTATTGAAGTTTTCTGTCACTTGGGCCCCTTATAGCTCCATAGCCCAGAAGCCACACAGTAGTTCATTGGCTTAGTTTTTATTGCTGAGCCAGTGTCATGGTTTTTTTGCCCCTTGGAAGTATTCCTTTCCCTATCTTGTCCTTCTTTCCACATATTTTTCGTGCTCATTATGGTCTAGAGCACTTCACCAATTTGATATTTTGGGTTAGACAACTCCTTATTGTAGGGGCTGTTCTGTGCATCGTAGGATGTTTAGTAGCATTCCTTGCCTATATATATACTAGATGCCAGCAGTGACCCCATTTCACAGTTGTGACAAACAAATGTTGGTGGATGCTGATAAATGTCCCCTAGGGTACAAAAGCACCCTAGCTGAGAACCATTTCCTTTTTTAGAGGCTTCAGGCTGTGCCATTTGCTTCCAATTGTTCTAGTAGAATTAATTTAACCTAAAGATGAATAAATTCTTAAAAGTGTATTTGCAAAGGTCATACATTTTTTCTTTTAAAATAAAAATCAAAGCATATAATATAATGTCCCAATAGGGCAGGATGTATACTTTTTTATGCCCTTGAGCACTTAGCAATTAGCACAATGCATGGAATGAAAGCATTTTTAATGAATAAACTATTTTTAAAAAATAATCGTTTCTAAGGTTTTTAAGGAAAATTAGATTAAAACAGATTATTTGAAAAATTTTTGGTGAGTCTCTCTTATATTGTAAACATTTACACTTGAGATTTGCTCATACTTTGATGTACATATGAATTATCTCAGATTCTGGTCAAAATCCCAAACCTCAAACTCAATTCCAGATATAGGAAGTCTGAGACGAGAGCAGAATTCACTAAAAACAATTGCCACCCGAGATTTTTGTAATACTGAAACTTTAATCCTTGCTTTTCTTTGATTTGCAAAGGACCTGCTATTGATGTCTACCTTTCTGTATGGCTTTCATGATCTTGGCTACAGGAGATGGAACTAGACTAAAAGACAGGTAATGCATTCAACATAGGTCTTGTCACTTTTCCTCCCTTAGCTTCAGGCTCCTCTCTGGTATTCTCAACACTATTAATGGCTGGTTTTCTTTAATTTTTTTTTAAATAAAAAGATAAAACATATAAAGTGATTTATCTGAAGTCTATAAGTGGATTATTTTAAAAATATATTTATACATATATGTAACAACCACCCAGATCAAAACATTGAACATTTTCGGCACCCCAAAAGATTCCCTCATTTCTAGTCAACGTCTCCCACCTCTCTGAGGTAAACAATTATTCTGACTTTAATCATCATCTTATTACTTTATCCATTCTTGAACTTCATATAATGGAATCATGCATGTGTCTATTTCTTTTACTTAGACATGGTGATTTTTAAATTATATATGTGAGTATTTATTTATTTATTTATAACTGTGTTGTACTCCTTTGTATGAATGTGCCAACATTTATTTATCCATTGTGGACATTTGAAACATGTCCAGTTTTTTATTATTATGAATAAAAATGTCCTATGAATATTTTGTTCTGTTTTATTTGACGTGCACACTCAGTTTCATGGGTATTTTTCTAGAAGTCAAATCTATAGGTCACAGGATATATGTATCTATAGTTTAACTAGAAATTGCCAAACAGCTTTCCAAAGTGGTTGTATCATTTTTCATTCCCCTCCAGCAAGGTATGAGAGTTCCAATTAATCCATATCCTCACCAACACTTGGTAATGTCAATCTTTTAATTTTAGCCTGTGATGGATGATTTTGATCAGACAAATTATATGGATATCTGGACATTGAGTATTTGGTTGGGCTCAGCCCCTGCTGCTGTTAAAGTCTCTTTCCTTTGCCCTCTGGGAAGTAGCCTGTGGGGGAGGGGCGCCGGCTGCTGCAGTTTGGGGAACTCACGGTTCTGGGGAGGCTTGCAGCCAGTCCAGCTGGTCCAGACTGGGGTACGCTGTGTGTCCAGTCACTGATGTGGCCCCAGGAGCTGTTCTGTGCTGTTTCTGGTTATTTAGTAGTTGTTCTGGAGGACAAATTAAAATGCGCACTTTGCTAAGCCACCATCTTGGCCCTCTCCTTCCTCTAGCTTAGGTTTTGTTTAACAGATCAGAATTTTTCAGTTCTTGTTTTCTTGTTTCTTGCCCTGCCTTTGTGGTGCCTTTTCCTCCCCCTTAGTAGAGTCTACTTAGGTATCATAGACCCCAGCCAGATTTTCCCAGACCAAACTGGCCTCCTGTCAGGAGGAAAGAGAAACCTACATCGGTTTTCCCTGAGGGTGAGACCCAGTAGATTGAAATGGACATTGAGTATTAATGACACAGGCATTTTAACAAAAGAACAAAACTACTTTATTGTAATTGGGTCATCTGTCTGGGGATTTTTTTTTAAGTATATTTTTATTGACGTATCTTCACACACATACAGTCCATACATGGTGTATAATGAGTGGCACACAATATCATCACATAGTTGTGTATTCATCACCATGATCATTTTTAGATCATTTGTATCACTCCAGAAAAAGAAATAAAAAGTAAAAAGAAAAATCCATACATCCTATACCCCTTACCCCTCCCTCTCATTGACCACTGGTATTTCAATCTACCCAATTTATTTTGTCCCTTATCTTATTTATTATTTATTTTCCATATTTTTTTACTCATCTGTCCATACCCTGGATAAAAGGAGCATCAAACACAAGGGTTTCCACAATCACAGTCAAAGTGTAAAAGTTATGTCATTATACAATCATCTTCAAGAGTCGAGGCTACTGGAACACAGCTCAACAGTTGTAGGTACCTCCCTCCAGCCACTCCAATACACCATAAACTAAAAAGGGAAATCTATATAGTGAGTAAGAATAGCCTCCAGGATAACCTCTTGACTCTATTTGAAATCTCTGAGCCACTGAAACTTTATTTTGTCTCATTTCTTTTCCCCCTTTTGGTCAAGAAAGTTTTCTCAATCCCATGATGCTGGGTCCTGAAAATCCCAGGAGTTCTTTCCCACATAGCCAGAAATATTTACACACCTGAGTTGTCCCATGAAGCAGGGAGGGCAGTGAATTCAGCTCCTGAGTTGGCTTAGAGAGAGACCATATCTGAGCAACAAAAGTTGTTCTCTGAGGGTGACTGTTAGGCATAATTATAAGTAGGCTTTGCAGGAATAAGATTGATAGGGATGAATTCTAAGATCAAGAGCTCAGCCTATTGATTTCGTTGTCCTCACTGCTTGTGAGAATATCAGAAATTTTCTAAGTGGGGAAGTTGAATATTTCAACTTCATTCATATCTCCAGTTGAAGTCTGATCCCTTTTTCAACTTTTTATATAGTTTGTCTGGGGTTATTTATTTATTTATTTTTGAAAGTGCATGGACCAGGAATCAAACTCAGGTCTCCCGCGTGGCAGGTGAGAATTCTACTACTGAACTACCCTTGCATCCCTGGGGTTATTTTTGATTACCTAATATATCTGATAAATTTATTTGAAAACCTAAAAAATATTCTCTTATCATTCTTGACATAAAAACTTTTTGTGCTAGTTTTATGTAGGGTCTCTTTGGACATATATGTTTGATCCTGTTAGGTTGCTTTCAATTAAGTAACTGACTGTTATTTCTTAGCTTTTACAAATTCCTGGATAATAAAGATATTTGTACAAAAGGAAAAAAGTAAGGTACCTTTGAGGTAAAATGGAAGTATTGGAAAGAAATTCTTGCCCAATTACCCTTGTACTATTACTTTTAAGTTGCCAAATGTGCCTTTTCAGTTAACTTTATATTATTCTGCAGGAGAAAAGAAAGTTAGTAAATACATTAAAATCTATTGATTTATCAGATTATGTTGTTCTCACTTTAGAAAACAGAGGGTTTGGATTTCAGAAAGTGTGACCTAAAGAATTTCCCTTTGCTGAATGCTGGAGCAGTAAGACTAGAAATTTCAGAGCATTTGGGACAACTTGATAAGGTCAAGGCCAGATGTTCTGTGGTGGTACCAATAAGGGGAGAGGATGATTATTCTTTTTCAGAAAGGTAGTAATTGGGAACCACACTTATTTCAGAATTCTGTCATGGGCTGGCCCTTAACTCAGGAAAAATGGTGTCTGAGGGACAATGACAAAAGAGGAGAGAAGGAAGTATTATTTAAGATTGTCATAGTTTGCTTCTACAAGGCAGGTTGCCAGAGGATAGCTCTCAGGGCTGGATCAGTTTTCTTTATTAATTGTTACCTTACTTTTGACTCTAAGGTGGATCCTCTGTTAGGAACGATATTTAATATTTTGTTTGATCAATACCTGCACTGATGCATCATAGTCAATTTGCCATCAGTCAACTAAAATATTACTCGAGGTCATTGAAGATATAAATTTCAATGATCAAAAAAGAAAAATGCTCCAATCCAAGAATGGAGAAAAATACATAGTAAATATTAAACCTCCTAGAAACCAACTATTGAATATTTTTTGTTCTATTTTAATATCTTGCCTATGTGAGTTATATTTCTGGTCTTAGCTGAAAGCTCTAATGATTTCAAATAAGTAATGCTTACATTCACAAAAAAGAATGTTTAATTATTAAGGAAAGCCAATTTATTAGGTTTTCTACTACTATCTATAAAACAGGCATCTTTGTGATCCTCTGATGAGTTGAAGCTAGTCTGTGGGCTGTGTTCCTGGTCCTTTTGCCCAGACGCCTGCTGATACCAGCCACACAGGTGCTCTGTGACTGAGGCCTTGTAGATATTTTTGGTGATGTTCTCAGATTTAGTACCAGCCTTCCTGGGCAGTCCTGGAATGTTGCATATGGGTTATAGAGCATCCAGTCCACCTCATCTTCCTGAAAGGATTTGCTATAGTCCTTTGGGTGCTCATATTCCATCGTGGGCTGAGGACTGGTAGGAGGGACTGACACTGGTACTGTCCTTCATTATCACTTTTGTAGACACAATAGCCACTGTAATAAAGATCACATTCTCCATATGGTGGGACATATTGTACCCAACAATATAGTAACTGGAAGAGGGTTGCTTCTGATCTTAGAGTAGATGCCATTCCCACTCTCCTTTTGTGCTAAGTTGGGCATGCTTCCTGAATTAGAAGTAGAAACGTTCTGCTTGTTGGACCCTCTCTGATCCCTGGGATGTGTGCCTAGAATCTGGGTGGTGTAACATGCACCAGTGATTGGGTCACCTAGTAATATTCTTTGTTCGACTGGCTGGTGTGGGAAGACCCATTATCAAGGATATCTGTGCTGCCACTTCTTTGTCCATCTCAGAGAGAAAGTGGGTCTGGGACTCGAGGCTTCCTCTCCACTGGCAGTGGTGCTGAAATGAAGATTCGAGTTTCAAGTGTCTGGTGTTGTAGGTGTTTCAGGTGAGAACTGGTGTGGTGGGCATGTTTTGGTCTCTCTGTGGCTACCTCTCCAGGGTTTTGAAAGGGGTGCTGCATGTCAATAACATTTCTCTGAACTATCTGGTATCCACAAACTGTTCATTGATGGATGACTTTCTGAAATGGATTTTCTCAATACCAAGAGACTCGGGGGAAGAATTGTTGGAGAATGAAGTACAAAATTTGATTACTACCCAGCAAGAGTGAAGGAGTCATTAGGCTCATCATAGGTGGGAGTGTTGGACAAGAAACTACTCTCTGAGGGATTGTGTCTTCTGGTAAGATAACTGTTGCTTTCTGGATGGGTTTCTTTCCACATCTAATTTGATATTCATTTATTGCATTTTCAATCTCCTGGAGCTTTTCACTGCATTTCTGTAAACCTGCTTTCATTTTTTCTTCGTGGTTTTTTAAAGGCCTGGCTGATTGGCATGATTTTTTGCAGCTTTGACCAGCTTTTGCTGTATTGAGAAATTGCTCTCCAGTTCTTGCAAAGCAGGATCCTCTTCATTTGGCAGCAGGTTATCATCTAATTTGAACGCAGTACTTACACGTCTTCTGACCTGAGGGAGTTTCTCACCTATATTCAATGGATACTCCTTTGGCATTTTTCCAGTGATCTCAGGCTCCCACTAACAGATCTTCTTAAGCTCTTTGACTTTTTCAGGAGTTTTTCTTGCAACAGCTTTCCTTCTTCTTGAGTTCAAGGATTTTCTCTCTTTTGCTCCTCACTAACCTCTGAGACTTGAGAACATGAGGAGATTGAACTGTCATCGCTTACCATGATAAACTGACTTTTTCCATCCAGGCTTACCAGTTTAGAGACCGTTGGTATTCCTGTCTCTGCCTAACCATGGCAATATCGTCTAAACTCTGGGCTGAAGGAATTTTTGCTTTGCTTCTGATCCAAGTAAAGCTGATGCTGACTATTTGCCATTACCCAGATGAACTTGATGAGAGAAGAGTTGCATACCATGTTTGCACAAATGCCATTTTGTCCAAAGGTTCTTCTTAATGCTGAAATTCTTTATGGATAGTGAACTTCAACAACAATTTTTTTCTCATGTAAGTATAAGTTCTCCTACTATTTCCATTGGAACACTTTCTGCGGCTTCACCTTATAAATCATGCTGGTTGATTCCTTTATAGTTGATTCCAAACCACCAAGGAATTCCTTGTTTATCCTTTACTGCATGGTAATGTACTCTGTAAATTGATAGCTCTCCTACTATTTTAATGTACTGGACCACTGCTTGACCTCAAGTCAGACCTTTGATTTTCAAATAGTGCTCAATCACTCTGTCCTTCCACTAAGCAAGGGATGGATGTTCCGGAAGAGTTTTGGTTGGAAGGTCAGGTAGTATCCTTAAATCTTTCCTGGCATTTCCATCACAAAGACCCTGCAGAGAGGTAGCAAGAGATCAGAGGACCAGAGGCTGCTCCCTGCTGGCCAGGGTACCAGAGAAGGGGAAGAGGAGGAGAGAATTGGAAAGCTGGGGTTACATTTTGTTTTGAAAGAAAAAATAATAGGCTTTTTTGTTCTTACAAAGTGTTGTTTCAAATAATGATCTTTCATTAACTATGTCATGATATAGTGATAGAAAAACTTTTTTTCCATCAAGGGCTGTTTGGAACAATGAAACAAAATATAGGCTGCTATGTCAAAATATAGATTCTATTTTTCAAATAATTTTACTTGAGAAAACCTAATTGATTTCTTTTTTTTTTCAGTTGTTTTCTCCTTATAGTCATTACCAAGTCCAGGTAGATGGTTATGAAGCTCACAGTTCTGCATGCCAGTTTCCACCATCAACTGATGTTACTGGTGAGGCTGGTACCGATGTCTCTTGTTGCATATATCAACACAGAAACTCTTGGATGCTCACAGTGCCCAAAGAAAGACATGTGCTCAGGAGAGGTAATGTTCAGAGCTACATCATTTCCCTAGTGTTAACCTCTATCGCAGAACTCCTGGTCCCAGCATGTCTGTGGAAAAGTATTTTACAATTAATTCATTATTGGTTCAAGTCACTGAAAAGGAAAGGAAGAGAAATAGATTTTTGAGGCACTACTTTCATGGAGCCCATATTCTTCTTGGGGAAAAAAGTATATGTACACAGCTAGACACTAACAGAAAATAAAATAATCTGGCAGTGAAGGACCTGACTCAGGTAGAAAAGAACATCACTGTCTAATACCCCAGGGTCCTGTGTGGCTGGGTGATCTGCTTCACTGTCCTTCCTTCCAGTCTCTGAGCCTGACTGTGGCCCTTTCTTTAGTCCTCCTGTCTTGGTTTGGTATCTAGATTCAGATCTGTGTTCCTGATCATATATAGTCACCTCTACGTTGTGGCCTTATCTCTGCGTCCTTATTCCCAGCAAGATACGTAATTCTGAATGACTGCTGATGGTATGTGAATGTTCAGTTGGGTGCCCTGGGCTCTGCCCTTCACCCCTCCACCCCAAGATTAGGAGCTTTTAAAAGAAAGGTTGAGCTTAATTCTTGATACAGTTTAAGAAATTCTTACTTTATATATCGAAGAGAAAAGTGAAGAATGAAACACCTTGATTGGGTGCAGTAACTTAGAGTGACTCTTTTTGTTTTCATGGGTAAGTCAAATCTTATCAATCATTGAACACAAGGATATTGTAGCCACATCTGGTTTCAATGTATTATTAACTGGTGGGAGGAAAAAAAAAAGTACTGCGAGAGTTCATATAGCTAGTTAGTGGTGGGCACAGGCCAAGAGTTCTGCTGCAAGGTTCCAATCTGACTGATCTGTATCCTGTTTCTGATTTTGATCAATACCTTTAATATAAGTATCATAGGCTGCCTGTTTTTTTTGTGAGTTGGGAGGAAAGCCATTTATTTTGCTCCTCTATCAAGCTTTCTTCAAGGCCTAGACACTGTGGTGCTGAAGGTGATGCCTGGTGCCTGTGGGTACCCTTGATTTCTTTGGCCTTGGTGCTAAATGTTTGGTCCCCATCTTGGCTGCCCAGTAGCTGCTGCCCTGGACACTCAGATGGGGCTTCCCTCCCATGATGTGGGCTCACACTTTCTAGAAGACATACCCCATCCCTTTCAAAGAAATCAGTTCTGTGCTCCCCTTGTTTATAGCTTGAGCTCAAGTCACAAAAGAAGAGTGATAATGGATATATCAGTAATCAGAAACAATTTTAAAAATGAAGTGACTGATTTTTAAATTATTTTTATTATTGCACTGAGCACCTTATATACATCATTCTATTTAATGCTTTCAATCGTCCTTTGATATGATTATCATTTTTCTTATGAAGGAACTGAGGCTTTGTACATTAAGGAAATCACCAGTTATCAGCATGTTTGTAAGAGACAGAAATAAATTCAACCCTGAGTCTTCTGGAATTCTTTTGAATTCAAAGCTCTTAAGCATTATGCTATACCATTTCTGGTAAAAAAGAAAATTGAAAAAATAAAAAAGCAATCTCTATTGGCCAATGACTAATGAGGTAAATATTATTTACCACTTTAGAGATAAGGAAAACTGAGACTCAGAGGAATTAAGAAGTTTGTTCTAGATCTCAGAGGTTTGGGATTTAAACTGAAGGTCTTTTAATTTTAAATCTTGTACGTTTAAAAATGTCATTCTGCCTGTGCAGTAATATGGACAAACAATAATTGCTACATCATCATCATCATCACCACAAAATCTTTTCTAGCATTTACTATATGGCAAGCTGAATTCTAAGCACAATGTTCATATATCTCATTTAAGCCTCACAAAACCCTGTAGGGCAGGTTCTACAATTATCCCTATTATACAGAGGAATTCTCACAGTATCAGGGAATTTATGTAAATTGCACAAGGTCACAGAGCAGTTCAGCTTCAGCATCTGTCATCTACCTTCAGCCTTGCAGTAGTAACACAGTACTTTATAAATTACAAAGCTATTTTATTTACACTAATCTTTATGTTAGTCCTACAAGTCACATCTTACAGAGAAAGAAATAGTTGCTCAGAAAGGGTAGTTAATATGCAAAGGGCCACTAGAAGTTGGATCCAACAAGCGTGAGCTAATGCCACATTGCATGCTACCAGAGAATAAATATGAGCTGAAATGTTAGCCAGAGAATGTGTGGGGACCAATAACCAATCCTTCAAAAATGCCTGTCTCTGAAAAGCTTCTAAGGAACTTATTGATGGGGACTTTCAGGTAAAGTCAGGATCAGAAAGGAGTGGAATTTGACCATTCTTTGAGCATTCCTCAGATGTAGGCCGTCCCCTACATGTGCCCTGAAGTGGTGGGAGTAAGGAACCAGCACATCCAATGAGCCTACAACTAGCATACCCACTACCCTTGCTTCAGGTGGCCCTGTTAACCTAAGTGCTGACACCACCACCCTCAAAGAAACTACAACATTATAATGCCCTTCTCTACAGCAACCAAATCCTTAATTACTACCGTAACTGTGTTACATTAATCATCTCCAGGGTCACTCAGACTCTAAACTTGTATCTACAAAGTTTTTGGCCAACAGAAATATTTCACTGAAGCTGGTAGCAACAACACTAAAACTACTCCAAGAATAACAATTTAGCCTGCTGCCAATGCACTGCAATGACATCTGTATCCACCTCAAAATCTGCATTTAAGTCTTCTATCCTTTTTGATCTCCATTTTGTTGGGACTAATATTATATTTGTATTTTGATTCAAATCTAGGGACTACTCTGAGCAATTTGGTCAAGTCTGACAGGTAAATCCTTTTTAATATTTGTTGGTATTTATCATAAACATTATTGTTGCTTTTATAAAATTAAATGGTCTATCCATGTAGATGCAATATTTTGTTCTTTGTTCTTTATTCTTTGGTATATTAATTCTTTATGTATTGAATTGACACAGTATGAATGTGTTAAATAAGCTTACATGGAATAATTTTTAAGTACCACGTTTTATTTTCTTTATATATGAAATTAATTTATATTAATCTTTATTCTGATTAATTTGCCCTTTAGCACAATTGCTGGAAGAATTAATTTTTTGCTACTACTACTGTAATTTTAACTCGGTTCAACATCAGACATTTTTCAGGTCCCTATGTTGGCCAAAACATTGAAGAAGATACAGAAGAAGAAATAATAATGTAGGAATAATTTACAAAATTAATTAATTTGGCATCCTTTGTTTAGAATTACTGGCCATGAAGCAGGTTTAGATTGATTTTTATGTTGCCAGGGTTCTATCTCAGACCCACTGTATGGAGTGGGCCAGGAGTGTTTATTTATAAACACCTTTCACTGTTGACACTAGTGTATAGCTAGGTTTAAGGGTCACTAAGCCAAGCAATGAATTTGGGAAAACATTTTGACATGTTGCATTTTATGGCTTGGGTTTGCAAAATTGATACAAATTATAAAACATTTATTAAAATCATCAAAAGAAAGATCAAATTTCAAGACATAAACAAAGCATGAAATAAATTAATAGCAACCTAAATCTAATCTGTATAGGAAGGATTGCTGGGAGGTATACAGTTAATGGTGGTGGGGGGGAGGGGAGAACAGAGGGAAGCATTTCAACTAGAAGGTAAGAACAAAATTATTTTCAAGCAAACGTTTCAAATATGTATTTTAATAGCTGCTATGCTAATGAGAAGTAATTTTAATAATAGTTGCATTTAGTACCACAAAAATACTTTAAAAGGTTCTACCAGCCTGATAATTGTAATAATATGTAAATAAGTATTAAGATTGTGTTAAAATATTTAATGTAGATTTTATTAGTATACATTGCTATTTCACTAATAAAAAGCAATTGATCCAAGTTGATTAAATCAGCAATGTATTACAGAATACATGCAACCATTACTGTAATTTTCTAACAAAGAAGAAATAGTGGTTCCAATTTGAAATATTGTTATTTTTCAGGAAGAGAAGTGTGCTAGAATTGAGAAATGTGCTTGTAAATGAATACAATTTTACCTTTTACAATAACAGTAACACTGCCCCAGACTTAGTAGTCTGTGCTCAATAAATAATTGCTCAATAAGTGACTGAATGAATATTTTAGACTCTAGAACATCTGATCAATAAAATAATCATTCAATCATTTTTTAAAAAAAAGGCTTTGAAGCTCTACCATGTACTAAGCATTTTAAGTATTAGAAGTCACATGTAATGATACATGTCCCATTCCCCAAAAATGCTTATTTCCCTCTAAGACCTAGAACAATCCTAACTTCTCCACCAAGCCATTCTCTTCGTTTTTGCACAATTCCTTCATTGACCTCACAAACATTTTATTTCTTACCCTACTCATTTTTACACTTAGACTATCCTATTTTCCATTATTCAGTTTTCATATGTGTTGATTTCCCAACAAAATGGTAACCTTGTTTTTGCAGTGACCTGTATATTTTTTTAAACTTTTTTTGGTGAAAATTTCCAAACATACATTCAAGTCCTTATTTTCCAGCTTTAACAACCATCAACAGCTTTTCAGACTGTTTCATTTGCCACCCTCCACTTTTAATTTGCTTGAGCATTTTAAAGCAAATCCCAAACATTATGTCATTTAACTTTTAAATAACTCAGTATGCATCTCAAAATTTTAAAAGGGCATTTTTTATATAACCAAAATGTCATGATCACATCTAAAAGATTAACAATAAATCTTTTTTTTTCTTTTTTGTAACTGAGGTATAATTTACATCCAATGAAGTACACAGATCTTAAGTGTATGGCTCAATGATTTTTTCATATTTATACAGTCATATAGACATCAATCAGTTCAAAATCTAGAACATTTATAGCACCAAGCAGGCTCCCTTAGCCCTATCTAAATCCAAACTGAAGGTAGTCACTATCTAATTTCCATCCTTATAGATTCAAATTTGCCTATTTTTAGCTTTATGTAAATGGAATCATGAAGTGTACACTATTAGTGTATGAAGTCTTCAACTCAATATTTTATCTGTGCACTGTGTAGGATATGATTTTGGTGATTAAGGCATTCAGTTAGTCCATGGATGGCAGTATTGGTAGAAGCATGTTAGTTATATAGGCTAAAACCATATTCTGAGAAAGTCTGTAATCTAAGGGAGACATATCACAGCCCTTTTCATAATAAGAGAAATCTCATGTCATCAACATACCATGGGTGGCTGGGTAGTATCCCTTAGTAATTATGCTTTACTGGTTTGTGCTTTACGGGCAGATTAGGCATTCAGCATTTGTTGTGGTCAGATCAATCTTGATGAAGGAAAGCCCATGTTTTTAAGCCTATGCAGGACCTCAATCTCCTTTGACTTGACCACAATTTGTTCATGAGCCTGTTAAGCACGTACTGGAACAGCTGGAGAAAGAGAGTGATACAATGGGTTATATGTATTTTTTATTTTTGTTTAGAGTTTTTCTGAAGTGATATTTTTGATTAGCATTTACTTGGAACACCATATTCTTACATTTTGTACCCTTTCAGAGAGGTCCAGCTAAATAAATCTTTCTCAGATTGCTTTGTCACCAATCCTCCTTACTTTTTCCTGAAAATTCTCTGACCTTCTAGTCAAACAGCCCAAATTCACTGTGAATGTGTCCCTCTGGCTATCTTTCCTTCCAGGCCAAGAGACCAAACAGTTGCACTATTCAGAGTTCTTCCCACTAAGGGGATTTTCTTTTTCCATTAACCTATAAAGCCATCTATGAAGTGGTTGCAGCTTTCTACTTTCTGATGCTGTCATTATATCATATGGAAAAATCTATAAACCAGGCTCGTTTTTTCCCCTCCATCAATTCCCCTATGAGGCCACTTGTTTTGTTTAATGGAAAGGTGGCAATATAGCAGAAGTAGGTGTCTTGGGAGTGTGAGCCACCATTAATACAACTTAGTTAAGCTTTCATATATTACTTGAGCCCAACCTTCTGTCTACTTTGTCCATTGGTGATGGAGCACTGCTGGACATGTCCAACTTCATGACTTGGTGAATCTGATACCATGATGGGTAGCTCAGGTGATATGGTTGCTTGTTATACTTTGGCAAGCATTTATTCTCTACCAGGGCCCATAAAAATTCAGGCACTCTTTCTCAAGAGTGACAACTATTAAGTTGTTTATATGATAGGATATGTGTTATTCCAAAACCCTCTGATTCACTGACTGGGCCTTACTAGAGGTTACATTTGATATCTTAGTCTCCCACAAACACCTGGAACCCGATGAAATCTGTTGGGTCTGCCTAAATGACTTATGTACTTTCTATAAAGTTGGGAACATTTGCAGTACCCACTCTTGATTTAAGCCCCATTCAAAATGGCATCTTTATGGGCTACCTGATAAGTGGGCCAAAGTAACATGTTATAAATATTGTATGTTGCCTCCAACATCTAAAAAGACCCACCAAGCAATATGCCATTTTCTCTATGGTCATGGGAAGGGAAGGTAAAAGCTAAAGCAACTCTTTTTTCACTTTGGAATGTTTTCTTATCTGCATTTCCCCAATCTAGAGTGGAGAGTATCTTTGGAGTTTTCCAGGTTATGGTGCTGCTCATTGATTATATTTATGGATGCTAGATGAAGGACTTTTCCTCTGGGTCTTCCCAAGGAAATTAATGATATGATAAGTGAGAAACTCATCGAAACATATCTATCTCATAGCCCTTGAATTCTTTTTTATTTTCACATTATATCAAAGAAGTTGTATCATTTCAGCTCCATTAAATTCAATCCATACCTGTCTAGGTTTTATTCAACCAAACAAGCAAATTCTTATAGCCGCTCCCAGACCCTCAAGCTGACACAATGAATCTAGAATCTTGAGCAAGTGCACTGTACCAACAAATTTGTCATCATCTTTTTTGGACCAGCACACCCAGAATTTATTCCCACATATATTACCTATGCTTCTGTCAATACTTAACAAAATCTTGATAATCTTTTGATGTAATTCAAGATTATATATTTTTCCCTATGAGATTTTCTGAGGTTTTACTGTGACTCTAGAGGAATCATGGTATTCTAGTCACCATTACTTCCAGTCCATACCTTAACTGGCAAGGCTATGAGATTAATTTTTGTTATAATGCTGTAACATGCAGGATCATATTTTCAACTATATAAGCCTTGTAGCTATTAAATTTAAGAGCTTCTTTTAAAGCAAACAGAAAAGTTCTCTTCTTTTCTTACCTTGCCTTGAATTGAGAAGTTTTAGTCTGGAATTTGTCATTTTTTTCTTTACAGTCTACAGTTTAGTCAGAAAGAACCAGCTCAATTCACACTTCTGTTAGTCTTCGTTAACACCATATAAGTCTCAAGTGACAACCACTTGGTGTCGCAAAGCCATGCTATACCTGGTATACTATGGGCTGAAAGTTTCCCATTCTCAATTGGGACTGGGGTCATCATGCTTCAGACTCAACCAGGTCAAATAACCAATCCAGATTCTTATCCCTGAGGGTCTATTTTCTGGAACCACTCCTTTTAACCTGGGCACACTGCAGGAATATAGAAACCAATTTAGATAATGTAAGCAGAAAGAAATATAGTTATCATGTGCTGACGATTGATGGTATTAGAGGAGTAAGAATTGAGAAGGCTGCCTCTCAGTTGTCCTCAGACCTGCAATGCCAACTGTGATACAGAGCCCAGGATACTGCTGCTGACACCCTGTGGTCAGAGAGCTGCAGGGAACCACTGCCAGGTCACATCTCCCTGCTGCTCCAGGGATGAAAAGGGGAATCCAGCTAGTCAGTGCAAAAACTGTTGTCTGTTGAAGTTTGCATTTGTCAGTCATCCACATTGCTAGGAAAATAATGGCTTGTACTTTCTGTTGACCTTCCAAATTTCATTTGAATGTGTTTTCTCGGTAGAGACTAGAGTTTGTGGAAGTATGGTGTCTAGGATTTCCAGCCCTTTTAGGGGGGTACATAGTAATGCTAACTGCCCACCAAAATGTCTAGTGCACCCTGTAAGGGGAAAATATCACAAAGATCCCAATAGTTAACAAAGTTGGGGAAAATGTTTAAAATCAGTTGTAAAAAATCTTTTTTTAATCCCTTCACTTAACCTATTCAGTTAGCACTATATTAAACATTATTTTACTCAGCATTGATGAGTGTGTTTAAACATGTATTCTTGATATTTTTTTGGCAAGTCAAAATTTTACAGCTCCTTGAAAAATAATTTGTATTAAGGATGATAAAATGCTCATAATCACTGATTGTATAATTCTACTTTCTGGGAACTGATTGCTAGAAAATAAATTGAAATATAGAGAATAGCAGCATCATAATAACTTAAAGGGATATAATAACCTAGAGAGGCAACGGATAGGTTAAATCAATGATGTTACAACCTTTCATTGGCATTAAATGTGATGTGTTTTGGAAAGATTTATATTACTAGAACAAATTCATAGTCTAAAATGTTAAGTTAAAAAGAGGTCCCTGTATGTGCATCTATGTGTACTCTGATCACAATTTAAAAAGAAATATATGGCAAAAGAAGCATTCCAATTTATATAGCATGAAAACAGCCACCCAATCTGAATTTCCCATCTCTTCTTCCTAAAATCCATACAGATTGAAACAAAGAGTAAACCAAAACTCCCACAGCAAAATGTTATTGAAGGCCTACAAATTATAGCTTACATGTAAGCAAGGTATAAAAAAATGTGAAACCAACAGAATATTATTTTATAACCCACATATAGCACAATAAACATTTTGAACCAAGTTAAAGTTTATACATGTATGAAAAATGGGAATATTCTTACGGAAGTGAATATTGGTATGATCTGGGTGATAAATTTAGGGAATATGTAGTAAAATTGAAGAAGTACATCCCTAATGATCTAGCAATTTCAGTTAATTATAGAGTTAAGAACATTTTAATAAATGTTCCCCAAAGGTTTCTGTACTGGAATATTCATAACATCATTTTTTAAAATCATAAAAAATGGAGTCAAACTCAATTCCTATCAAAAGGAAAACAGATTAATAATTGTGGTATATTCAATCTACAATATACTAAAAAAACTGAAAATGAATGAAATAGACTTTCAGGTGTCAGTGTCATTGAGTTTCTTAGATGTAATCTGAGTCTCAAAAAGCACCATATATTGTAGAAAAATACATTATTACATGATCCATATAAATTTTAAATATTTAAAACATTTTTTGAATAGCGTGGCTGGGGTATGGTAAGTGATGTCTAAAATAGTGCAAGATGATGCTTGAGAGGTGGGCAGAGGCTGGGAAGTCAGGGGCTTTAGACCATCGTCAGGATGTGAGATTTTACCCAAAGGGGGAGTAAGAAGACAATTAAAGATTTTGAGCAGGACTGTGATAAAGGTTGGTTGACACTCTTTCCTTTGATTTTTATAATTTGACTAGAGAAGGTATAGATTTACTGAAAATTCACGCAGAAAAAATCAGGAAATACGGAGTTCCCTTAAACCCCACCACCGCTACCACAGTTTTCCCTATTATTTTTTTTTTTTTTTTTTTTTATTAACGGAAAGAAAAAAAAGAAATTAACACAACATTTAGAAATCATACCATTCTACATATGCACTCAGTAATTCTTAACATCATCACATAGATGCATGATCATTGTTTCTTAGTACATTTGCATCAGTTTAGAGGAACTAGCAACACAACAGAAAAAGCTATAAAATGTTAATATAAAGAAAAGAAATAAAAGTAGTAGTAATAGTAAAAAACAACAACAACAAACAAACCAACAAGCAAACAAAAACAAAAAAAAAACCCTATAGCTCAGATGCAGCTTCATTCAGTATTTTAACATGATTACTTTACAATTAGGTATTATTGCGCTGTCCATTTTTGAGTTTTTGTATCTAGTCCTGTTGCACAATCTGTATCCCTTCAGCTTCAATTACCCATTGTCTTACCCTGTTTCTAACTCCTGCTGAACTCTGTTACCAATGACATATTTCAAGTTTATTCTCGAATGTCCGTTCACACCAGTGGGACCATACAGTATTTGTCCTTTAGTTTTTGGCTGGATTCACTCAGCATAATATTCTCTAGGTCCATCCATGTTATTACATGGTTCACAAGTTTATCTTGTCTTAAAGCTGCATAATATTCCATCGTATGTATATACCACAGTTTGTTTAGCCACTCTTCTGTTGATGGAGATTTTGGCTGTTTCCATCTCTTTGCAATTGTAAATAACGCTGCTATAAACATTGGTGTGCAAATGTCTGTTTGTGTCTTTGCCCTTAAGTCCTTTGAGTAGATACCTAGCAATGGTATTGCTGGGTCGTATGGCAATTCTATATTCAGCTTTTTGAGGAACCGCCAAACTGCCTTCCACAGTGGTTGCACCCTTTGACATTCCCACCAACAGTGAATAAGTGTGCCTCTTTCTCCGCATCCTCTCCAGCACTTGTCATTTTCTGTTTTGTTGATAATGGCCATTCTGGTGGGTGTGAGATGATATCTCATTGTGGTTTTGATTTGCATTTCTCTAATGGCCAGGGACATTGAGCATCTCTTCATGTGCCTCTTGGCCATCCGTATTTCTTCTTCTGGTAGGTGTCTGTTTAAGTCTTTTTCCCATTTTGTAATTGGGTTGGCTGTCTTTTTGTTGTTGAGTTGAATAATCTCTTTATAAATTCTGGATACTAGACCCTTATCTGATATGTCATTTCCAAATATTGTCTCCCATTGTGTAGGCTGTCTTTCTACTTTCTTGATGAAGTTCTCTGATGCACAAAAGTGTTTAATTTTGAGAAGCTCCCATTTATTTATTTCCTTCTTCAGTGTTCTTGCTTTAGGTTTAAGGTCCATAAAACCACCTCCAGTTGTAAGATCCATAAGATATCTCCCAACATTTTCCTCTAACTGTTTTATGGTCTTAGACCTAATGTTTAGATCTTTGATCCATTTTGAGTTAACTTTTGTATAGGGTGTGAGAGATGGGTCTTCTTTCATTCTTTTGCATATGGATATCCAGTTCTCTAGGCACCATTTATTGAAGAGACTGTTCTGTCCCAGGTGAGTTGGCTTGACTGCCTTATCAAAGATCAAATGTCCATAGATGAGAGGGTCTATATCTGAGCACTCTATTCGATTCCATTGGTCGACATATCTATCTTTATGCCAATACCATGCTGTTTTGACCACTGTGGCTTCATAATATGCCTTAAAGTCAGGCAGCGCGAGACCTCCAGCTTCGTTTTTTTTCCTCAAGATGTTTTTAGCAATTCGGGGTACCCTGCCCTTCCAGATAAATTTGCTTATTGGTTTTTCTATTTCTGAAAAATATGTCGTTGGGATTTTGATTGGTATTGCATTGAATCTGTAAATCAATTTAGGTAGGATTGACATCTTAACTATATTTAGTCTTCCAATCCATGAACACGGTACGCCCTTCCATCTATTTAGGTCTTCTGTGATTTCTTTTAACAGTTTTTTGTAGTTTTCTTTATATAGGTTTTTTGTCTCTTTGGTTAAATTTATTCCTAGGTATTTTATTCTTTTAGTTGCGATTGTAAATGGGATTCGTTTCTTGATTTCTACCTCAGCTTGTTCATTACTAGTATATAGAAAAGCTACAGATTTTTGAATGTTGATTTTGTAGCCTGCTACTTTGCTGTACTCATTTATTAGCTCTAGTAATTTTGTTGTGGATTTTTCTGGGTTTTCTACATATAGTATCATATCGTCTGCAAACAGTGATAGTTTTACTTCTTCCTTTCCAATTTTGATGCCTTGTATTTCTTTTTCTTGCCTAATTGCTCTGGCTAGAACTTCCAACACAATGTTGAATAATAGTGGTGATAGTGGACATCCTTGTCTTGTTCCTGATCTTAGGGGGAAAGTTTTCAATTTTTCCCCATTGAGGATGATATTAGCTGTGGGTTTTTCATATATTCCCTCTATCATTTTAAGGAAATTCCCTTGTATTCCTATCTTTTGAAGTGTTTTCAGCAGGAAAGGATGTTGAATCTTGTCAAATGCCTTCTCTGCATCAATTGAGATGATCATGTGATTTTTCTGCTTTGATTTGTTGATATGGTGTATTACATTAATTGATTTTCTTATGTTGAACCATCCTTGCATACCTGGGATGAATCCTACTTGGTCATGATGTATAATTCTTTTAATGTGTTGTTGAATACGATTTGCTAGAATTTTATTGAGGATTTTTGCATCTGTATTCATTAGAGAGATTGGTCTGTAGTTTTCTTTTTTTGTAATATCTTTGCCTGGTTTTGGTATGAGGGTGATGTTGGCTTCATAGAATGAATTAGGTAGTTTTCCCTCCACTTCGATTATGTTGAAGAGTTTGAGGAGAGTAGGTACTAATTCTTTCTGGAATGTTTGATAGAATTCACATGTGAAGCCGTCTGGTCCTGGACTTTTCTTTTTAGGGAGCTTTTGAATAACTAATTCAATCTCTTTACTTGTGATTGGTTTGTTGAGGTCGTCTATTTCTTCTTGAGTCAAAGTTGGTTGTTCCTGTCTTTCCAGGAACCTGTCCATTTCTTCTAAATTGTTGTATTTATTAGCGTAAAGTTGTTCATAGTATCCTGTTATTACCTCCTTTATTTCTGTGAGGTCAGTAGTTATGTCTCCTCTTTCATTTCTAATCTTATTTATTTGCATCCTCTCTCTTCTTCTTTTTGTCAATCTTGCTAAGGGCCCATCAATCTTGTTGATTTTCTCATAGAACCAACTTCTGGTCTTATTGATTTTCTCTATTGTTTTCATGTTTTCAATTTCATTTATTTCTGCTCTAATCTTTGTTATTTCTTTCCTTTTGCTTGCTTTGGGATTAGTTTGCTGTTCTTTCTCCAGTTCTTCCAAGTGGACAGTTAATTCCTGCATTTTTGCCTTTTCTTCTTTTCTGATAAAGGCATTTAGGGCAATAAATTTCCCTCTTAGCACTGCCTTTGCTGCGTCCCATAAGTTTTGATATGTTGTGTCTTCATTTTCATTTGCCTCTAGGTATTTACTAATTTCTCTTGCAATTTCTTCTTTGGCCCACTTGTTGTTTAAGAGTGTGTTGTTGAGCCTCCATGTATTTATGAATTTTCTGGCACTCCGCCTATTATTGATTTCCAACTTCATTCCTTTATGATCCGAGAAAGTGTTGTGTATGATTTCAATCTTTTTAAATTTGTTAAGACTTGCTTTGTGACCCAGCATATGGTCTATCTTTGAGAATGATCCATGAGCACTTGAAAAAAAGGTGTATCCTGCTGTTGTGGGATGTAATGTCCTATAAATGTCTGTTAAGTCAAGTTCATTTATAGTAATATTCAGGTTCTCTATTTCTTTATTGATCCTCTGTGTAGATGTTCTGTCCATTGATGAGAGTGGTGAATTGAAGTCTCCAACTATTATGGTATATGTGTCTATTTCCCTTTTCAGTGTTTGCAGTGTATTCCTCACGTATTTTGGGGCATTCTGGTTCGGTGCGTAAATATTTATGATTGTTATGTCTTCTTGTTTAATTGTTCCTTTTATTAGTATATAGTGTCCTTCTTTGTCTCTTTTAACTGTTTTACATTTGAAGTCTAATTTGTTGGATATTAGTATAGCCACTCCTGCTCTTTTCTGGTTGTTGTTTGCATGAAATATCTTTTCCCAACCTTTCACTTTCAACCTATATTTATCTTTGGGTCTAAGATGTGTTTCCTGTAGACAGCATATAGAAGGATCCTGTTTTTTAATCCATTCTGCCAGTCTATGTCTTTTAATTGGGGAATTCAGTCCATTGACATTTAGAGTTATTACTGTTTGGATAATATTTTCCTCTACCATTTTGCCTTTTGTATTATATATATCATATCTGTCTTTCCTTCTTTCTACACTTTTCTCCATGTCTCTCTCTTCTGTCTTTTTGTATCTGACTCTAGTGCTTCCTTTAGTATTTCTTGCAAAGCTGGTCTCTTGGTCACAAATTCTCTTAGTGACTTTTTGTCTGAGAATGTTTTAAATTCTCCCTCATTTTTGAAGGACAATTTTGCTGGATATAGGAGTCTTGGCTGGCAGTTTTTCTCTTTTAGTAACTTAAATATATCATCCCACTGTCTTCTAGCTTCCATGGTTTCTGCTGAGAAATCTACACATAGTCTTATTGGGTTTCCCTTGTATGTGACGGATTGTTTTTCTCTCGCTGCCTTCAAGATCCTCTCTTTCTCTTTGACCTCCGACATTCTAACTAGTAAGTGTCTTGGGGAACGCCTATTTGTGTCTAATCTCTTTGGGGTGCGCTGCACTTCTTGGATCTGTAATTTTAGGTCTTTCATAAGAGTTGGGAAATTTTCAGTGATAATTTCTTCCATTAGTTTTTCTCCTCCTTTTCCCTTCTCTTCTCCTTCTGGGATACCCACTACACGTATATTTGTACGGTTCACATTGTCCTTGAGTTCCCTGATACCTTGTTCAAATTTTTCCATTCTTTTCCGGATAGTTTCTGTTTCTTTTTGGAGTTCAGATGTTTCATCCTCCAAATCACTAATTCTATCTTCTGTTTCTTTAAATCTGTCATTGTAGGTATCCATTGTTTTTTCCATCTTTTCTACTTTATCTTTCACTTCCATAAGTTCTGTGATTTGTTTTTTCAGTTTTTCTATTTCTTCTTTATGTTCAGCCCATGTCTTCTTCATGTCCTCCCTCAATTTATCGATTTCGTTTTTGAAGAGGTTTTCCATTTCTGTTCGTATATTCAGCATTAATTGTTTCAGCTCCTGTATCTCATTTGAACTATTGGTTTCTTCGTTTGACTGGGCCATATGTTCAATTTTCTGAGCGTGATCCGTTATCTTCTGCTGGCGTCTGGGCATTTAGTCAGATTTCCCCGGGTGTTCGACCCCACAGGTTGAAAGATTTTTCTGCGCAGTCTCTGGGTTCTGTTCTTCCTATCCTGCCCAGTAGGTGGCGCACGTGGCACACGCCTGTCTGTGGGTTCCACCAGCGAAAGTTGCTGTGGGTCCCTCAACTCTGGAAAACTCTCGCCGTAGGGGAGGTTCGGCAACCGAAGCGTCTTGGAAGAATGCCAGCCGGCCCGGGGTTCCAAACGCGGGGAGGGTCGCCGGCTGTCGCAGCACAGGAGAGCGTCCGGTCAAATTAGCTAGTCGGCCCGGGGCACCAAGCGTGGCGAGAGGGCGCCAGCTGTCGCCGCCCGGGAGAGTGCACTGCTCCCAGCCGACGGGGGAGTCACGTGTTTGGAAGGGATCCCCCGGTCACTGTTCTCCGCAGTCTGGGGATTTCCGACCCAACTATCTCAGTTGTTCCGGGGGGCCTCGTGTGGTGGGGGCACCAGCCGCCGCGGCCTAAGAGGACCGCCTGTCCAATTCTACCAGCTGGCCTGGGAAGGTGGAAGGGAGGGACTCCGGTCGCTTGCTGTCCCACCCAGGAAAGCCCGTGCCCCTTGGTGATCTCACCGGAGCTGGTTCTCCCAGATAGTCAGCCTTTCCAGGATGGGGTACGCTGTCCCTTTGATCTCCCTCGTGGCTCCGGGAGCTGCTCTGTATTATCTCCACTCCCCCAGTAGTTGTTCTGGAGGAGGAAAGGTGAGGGCGGCAAGGCTGTCGAGGCTGGTGGCGGAGGAGCACGGTGAAGGCGGGGAAAGAGGGCACCGTGTTGGTTGGAGAGCAGCCGGAGCAGGAGGGGGAGGAGGGGGGTAGGGAGGTCGGGCGGCTCGGCTGCTGCGGGGCGCGTGCGCCGCGCGGCGGTCCGGGGGAGAAAGAGAGGGGGTAGGGAGGTCGGGCGGCTCGGCTGCTGCGGGGCGCGTGCGCCGCGCGGCGGTCCGGGGGAGAAAGAGAGGGGGTAGGGAGGTCGGGCGGCTCGGCTGCTGCGGGGCGCGTGCGCCGCGCGGCGGTCCGGGGGAGAAAGAGAGGGGGTAGGGAGGTCGGGCGGCTCGGCTGCTGCGGGGCGCGTGCGCCGCGCGGCGGTCCGGGGGAGAAAGAGAGGGGGTAGGGAGGTCGGGCGGCTCGGCTGCTGCGGGGCGCGGGCGCCGCGCGGCGGTCCGGGGGAGAAAGAGAGGGGGTAGGGAGGTCGGGCGGCTCGGCTGCTGCGGGGCGCGTGCGCCGCGCGGCGGTCCGGGGGAGAAAGAGAGGGGGTAGGGAGGTCGGGCGGCTCGGCTGCTGCGGGGCGCGTGCGCCGCGCGGCGGTCCGGGGGAGAAAGCAGTTTTCCCTATTATTAAGGCCTTGCATTAGTGTGGTACCTTTGTTACAGTTGGTGACCGACTATTATTATAATTAAACCACTAACTCTATCTGTGGTTCCCTGTGTTGTACAGTCCTATGGGTCTTTGAAAAGTATAATCTAGTAACATATATAAAACCTGAAATTTCTCCTTTTAACCACATTCAAATTTGTAATTTGGTAGAATTAATTACATTCACAATGTTGTGCTGTCATAACCACCATCCATTAACAAAAACTTTCCACCACCCCAAACAGAAACTCTGTACCAAATACACATTAAGTCCTCATTCCTTATCCCCACCCAGGTCCCTGGTGTCCAGTATTCTAGTTTCTGACTCTATGAATTTGCTTATTCTAATTATTTCATGTCAGTAGGAGTATACAATATTTGTCCTTTTGTGTCTGGCTTATTTCACTCAACATGAAGACTTCGAGGTTCATCCATGTTGTTGCATGTATCAGAACTTCATTCCTTTTTATGGCTGAATACCATTCCACTGTATGTATATACCCTATTCGTTTACCCATTCATCAGCTGATGGACATTTGGGTCACTTCCATAGTTTGGCAATTGTGATTAATGCTGCTATGTACATCAGGGCACAGCATCTGTAGTCTCCTTCAGAGTTTAGCCTTCTTATCAAGATGGGCCTGAGGTGAAAGTGAATTGCAGGGCTTGCTCAGTTTTTCCTGAGCTTTACATCTTATCTTGGGTTTTGCTCATTGGTAACCCTAGAAATGCCCCTATTTATAAAAATCTGCATGTCCCATCTACTCACTATACTATAGACTTTTTCCTCCTTCTGGGTGCTCTATTGTTTTAAAACCCTCTTTGTTTACTCTGGATCACTCTGATCTGTTTCTTGTGCTGTCTGCAGGCTGCTTCTGCCTGTAGGGCAAGTTCTGGAGGGTAAGCCAGAGAAGAGGGTCCTGGTTCAGTGTTTCAGGCTGCCACCTGATAGATTGGTACCGATATGCAGTCACCCCAGTATGTTACTCTGCTCCCTCCAGAAAAGGACCAGGAACCCATGATGGGAATGCAGTCCAGCTCCACAGTGTTCTGAGGGGGGGGGGGGGGGGTAGGTGGAGGGGCCAGCAAGGGTATCAGAAGCTCTTCCTACCGTTTTGAAGCTGGGTTTTCTTGATTTTGCACTCACCTGGTTACTTCAGCCCTCTTTTTCCAGAGTTTTGAGAAATATGACTCTGCTAGTTTTTTTTTTTCTTTTTTCTAGCTGTTCAAATATTCTGTGAGGGAATGGTACCCTGGAGCATCTTACACCACCATCTCAGTCTTTTAGAAGTCCAGAACGAGGTTTTGAAAAGAATATTCTGCCTACTTGTGAAGAATGAACTGGAGAGAGGAAAACGTGGAAGCTAGGAGGCCAGTTTGTATTGTCCTCCTCTCGTGCGATAGTGGGGTCATTTTCATATTTCAGCATCCAATACGGGGCAGGGGACATAACAGGCAGGTAACAGTGTGAATGACAGTATTGTGATCGAATTGAATTTAGAGACAGAATATTTTCTGTGTTACTACACTAGTAGTTACAAATTTAGTTATTCCAAACATTATTTTCATGTTATTTTCTTGCCCAGAAGACTACTGTTTTGACCTATCATTTCTAAATTCATATTTCAAGGTCCACAGCCTGGCATTATCTTCCCTTTTTGTCTATTTGGGCTAATTTCTTTCTGTTTTCATTAAAGCCCTATTCTACACCCAAATGCTTTGCATCTTTCTGCTGCTCCATGTTTTTCTCTGCTATTCTCTTATTCTACAATTGCTCCTTCATCCTATCTATTTAACCACATATGTCAAAACCTTTAAGATCGGGATTAGAATTTTCCTCTTCCAAACTATGCCCATCTTCATCTCTCAAAGATCATTTCCTTTGCTTTCCTCCTATTTTGAACATTTTTCCATAGGTTTATTCTCAGCCTCACCATATTACCCTGCCTTGCTGTTCCCTCTCCACCAGGTCTCAAAGCTGAATCCATTGATGACTTACAACCTGTAGCCTCTCCCTGTTTTGCCTCTGTTCCTGCCATTGTCTCAAATCCAAACATGACCAGGATATGAGTTCTGTGAGCTTCCTCAGCCCTAAATACCCTCATATTTTTCCACTCCACTCTCTACCCCAAAGGAGGCAGATCAAATTGGCAAAGCCCCACTTTGAACTCTTGACTTACAGAGGCCTGTGCTCTGTAAGCACACTGTACTCTGTAAATACACTGTACTCTGAGATGCCTGTACTGCAGCCCTCAGCAGATCTGTGATGCCCCCACTGAGCCACTGTGTCCCACTAGAATTCTTGGTTAAGGGTAGATTCCAATCCCCCACAGGGCTCCAGCGGTGATAATTCAGTTATGATGCTGGAGCCTACCAGCCCAACTCCCTCTTTGCTCTGAGTTGTAGACCTAGCAGCCAGTCTATTTGCTATAATTGCCCAATGTAGCCTGGGGCCTTGCCTTATTCTTTTTGTGTCCTTCTTTGGGGTCTGGAGTACCTCTGGTGAATCTCAGCTCCCAGAGTGAGGGGCCTGTTGTCCTCAGAGATATGGTCTGCACAGCAGATTCCTGATTCCCCTGCTCTATGAACCTCTTGGATGCACTTGTTCTGTCCGTTTGTCTGATTCATGAATACAGCCTGGATGTGTGATGAGCCAGGTCTCTAATTTCAGAGACATTATGTCCTTGCTGTTGTTTGGAGCCTGAATTCCAGTAATCTCTGTGCTTTTGGGCAGGTCTAATTCCAGATGGCAGCACCACCCCCAACTTGCTGTTAGTAAACATCCATATTTCCTTGTTGAATCCTCACATATGTCATCAGAATCTCTAAATGTTTGACAATTGTGTGGTCTCTATTTCTATTTTCATTAAAGCCCTGTTCTATACCCAGACCCCTCGCCATCATTTCTCCCAATGACTTGCCTCTTTCTGCTCCTCCATGTTTTTCTCTGCTGCTTTCTTATTCTACGATTTCTCCTTCCTAGGAATTATCTTTTTTAGAATTTTACCTAGGAATTATCTTTTGCCTTTCCTCTCTTGTCTTCTTAGGGCACAGTATGGCACACAATAAACAATTAGAAAATGGCTATAGGCAGTAAATGAATGGGAGCCTCAGGTTCTATATTCTGTAATTTTAACTTGAGTTTATAAAAGGTCACCTAGAAAGTATGTGTCTCATCAGGAAAGCAGGGATAATAATCCTTAATTCTTCTAGGTGTTCTGAGGATTAGTTTATGAGTAGTGTGGTACACCCACTGGAGCTTCTATAAACATCTCTTGTAAGTCAGGAATAGGACGCAAATCTGGATCTTATGTCAGATCCTGCCAAATGTCAACACTGTGCTACAATTCAAGAATTGTTGAAATTTTTCTTTTTCTCTCTCTCATCCACATTAGAAAATAATGCCAACCATAAAAGTCAGTTTACCAATTGAATTCTTTTATGAAGTAATTTCTCAGAGCAATAAAAATAAGGAGGGACATGTGAGTTGACCTGAAAAAAAATTGTAAAATTTCTACAAGCTATAATCCCTTACATGGAACACTTGGGTTAGATGTGTTTGATGACTCAGGTTTTTAAAAATTTTATAAAGGTAATATGGTACACATACTGTATATTACATAACATCCCAGAAGAATCTGGGCAAGTAATCTGTAATATACGTTAATATTTTTGCCACTGAACATATGAATAATCACTCTAAATTGATTAGAGACCAAAAATAGCTTTATTGGTTTGGCTTAAGTTCGCTGCTAAATAAGTTTCTGGCAAACTTACAAAACAGTTTTCAATTTCAAAAGTTTTTGATTTTGGAATTGTGCATAAAGACTCAAAAGCCCATATTGTGAAGACAAATTATGTTTTTGTTTTGTTTTTTGGTGTCTCCAGAAAGCAAGGCCAGAGTGTAAGTCAGCTAAAGGAATGAGGAAGATTTGACTTAGTAGGAGAAAGAATTTTTTGACACTGAAGGTCTCTAAAATGGAATATCAACCCCTAGAGAAGTTATTAACTACCAGTCACTGTGGTCAAATAGAAATAACTATACAGTTGTCCTTCATTCAGTGGAAGTTGATATATATTTGCTGCTAGGTTTCTTTCTCCAATTTCACTAAATAGAATTTCAATTTAATTATTTCCTATTAGTAAGATCATTCAATAATTGTCCTTTTGTCTCTGATTTATTTCACTCAACATAATGTCTTCAAGGTTCATTTAGAATGAGCAAACGCATAGAATAAGAAACTAGAATACAGGTTACCAGGGCCCACTGTTGGGGTAGGGAATGGTGCGTTAATGCTCACATTGTACAGAGTTTCTGTCTGGAGGGATGGAAAAGTTTTGGTCATGGTGGTGATAGTAGCACAGCATTTTGAACATAACATCACTGAATTATATGTTTTAAGGTGGTTAAAAAGGGAAATTTTAGGTTATATATACGTTACTAGAATAAGTTTTTTAAACAGTAAAACCTAAGTTAAACCATGGACTATAGTTAATAGTATAGTTATAATAATACTGTTTCATGAATTGTAACAAATGTACCACACTAATGCAAGTGTTACTAATGGTCGGGGGAGGGGCATATGGAAGGGCATCTGTAAACCTTTAAATAAATAAAAAAGAACATTACATTTGATTAAACAAAAACATTACTATTTTTAACAAATCTGAAAATTATACTCAAAAGCCCAACATTCAATAAGCAAAGAATGGAGATTCAGCAGGCATCTTGTCTGTCTTGTTATTAGGAAGCCTGGATACGAACAAATTCAATGATATGTGTCAAAACATTTTTTTCCCTCCTGAAGTTTCTATTTTAAGCAGGGCTGATTATTATAATGCTATTGTATTACTTAAATACTTGTTAATTATTTAAAATTTGGTGAAGTACCTGTTATAGGTTTGTAAGTAATAAAATAAAAATCAGCCTGATAGTTTTATGATAACTATTTTTTTTGCAAAATGTTTCAGATTTAATTTTTATTTTAATGATTGCTTCTAAATGCCTTGATAATTCCGATAAAACACTTTGGAAATTCATTTTTCAGTTTATATTTTTTCACAATGATCGTTCATACTTTTGAATTAATTTTTGTTCCAAGTCAGAATTTTACTTAGGCTTTGAAATTTCCATCTGACTAATTTGCTGAGCTGTTGATAACACAAAGCAAAATGAACTGCAATCATTCCTTTCCCTAAAATGCATAAAATCAGAGGTCTGAAGTTGTTCTACTGGGTCTCAGACTATCAATAGACCAAATAAATATGACCACATCATAGTTAAATTTCAGACAAGAAAATTTATTTGATATGATTTAAAAATAAATAAATTTGGGCCTAGACTTTGAGACAACAGTACAATTCATCTCTCTTTTAGAGGACTGATAAATGGGTGTTCTTTTCCTTAAGAATGGTCCACTATCAAAGGGTTCCTCCAACCACATGTCAGCCAACATGACTTTCAGATTTATTTTTTACTATAAATCCTGCCCAGAACAAAGGTCTTTCACAGGAACTTCTGATATGGCAGTGAGAGAGACCCATATTCTCAGCTTATTATAACAATCCAGGTGCATTCTGCTTTTTCTGTTGACCTTTAAATTTGATTCTTTCACAATAATTATTAATAATACATGTTTAAGAATTGTTTTTTGGCAAAATAGAGAAAAACCTGAAGTTTACTTGGTAAATTTAGTCACAAAGTAATATGTTGTTTTATTTTCTGCTACTAATTTATAAAAAAATATTGTCAATATTTTTTCCAAACTTTGTGACAGGGTTTTGTAACTATTTATGAGGGTGAACCTGAAGTGACAGAGTACTTTTTACCCCCTGTGCCATTGAAATAATGCACAAATGCTGTCAAAACCAACATTATCTACCCCGTGGCTATGTTGCCCTAATGACATATTATAGTAAATTTCTCCTCAGTGTAAAACTGTAGTACTATTTTAGAGAAAATACAAATTTATAAAACTTGATAATTATATCATTCTGATTTTCAAATAAATCAGTTTATTTGAAGGTTATGTTCAATAGTATTAACGCTTTCAACTCCAGTAGGTCCCTTGTAGCCCATGGCTATTCAGTGGAGCCCTTGGCTTTGTTTTAACCGGAGAAAATCATGTTTAACTCCTCTTTAAAACAAAGCTGTTCCCAGCTTCTCAAGTCTTCGACAATTTTTCAGTGTTCTTTATGTTCAATGGCTTGAGGATATGGCATTTCAGTTGATCCAGTAAAAATCAGACTGAAGGTGTTGGATAAATTTATTACAGGATGGTATAGAATTCATGAAAAAAAATCAGAATCCCAAAGTATTGAACACAAAGAGATCTGTTTTGTCGGTACTGAGCTTTTTATACTAGAAAAATCCCTGACATATTATAGAAACTCAATACTCTCACTTGTGGAATGAGTAAATCAATAAGAGTTAATCATTTTTCAACTTAGGAAACACTAAATTTCTTGACAAAAAATACCTCTTCCTGAAGATTTTCAAAATTCTATTACCCATTTGACATTATTGCCTAGGTATTTGGTTCTTACTATTTTAAATGCATGTGAATCACTTGAGAAACTGACCAAATGTTTTGACTTCTAGATACCAATCCAGGGACCGAAAAGATGACATGACCCTAAGGCAATAGGTGCCAACACAAGGAGAGATGATGATCATGCTTGAGCAGAGAGAAAGAAATAGTGAGCTTCTACCTCAGAATTGTTTCTTAGGGTGGTCCTAAAATCAGAGAGGATTTTTCCTCTCTTTCAGGAGCATTTTTGAGGAGGTAGTCCCAATAGCCCTCAGAGGCAATATGGGTTTTCTTGTGTCGTTTTGTAATTAAACTTCATTTCCTCCTCTAAGGTGGATCCCATTTTAGGAAATAATTATTTATTATTTAGTTTAATCCACACCTGCACTGATGCATCATAATTGATTTTTCAGCAGTCGCTTTAATTATTTCTCCAGGTTGCAAATATAAAGGGCAATGAACAAATTGAAAACTGTTCTTGGAGTGAAGCGTGTAATAGTGCAAGCTTAAGAATGGACAGAAAACATGGAAAATATGTATTGAAGACTGAACACTCTGGAAATCAGCCAGTGAGTATTTACTGCTCCATTTTAATATTTTGCCTATATTGCAGTCTTATTTTCATCATTAAAAAACAATCTAATTTCTTTATTACTATGTAGTAAAACCAAAATTTTACATTCTTCTCTAAAAGTAAAAGAAGCCATGCATTAATTATTTTTCTTCAACTTTTCATGTTATATTTTGTTATATTATATTTTAGACATTATTTTAAATCTTTACCAATATAAAGTATTAGAAATGTTTCCATGACCATATGTTGTACAAATAAATCCATTTTGCTTTCTATATTCACCCTAATGCCAACAAAACATCCAATGATGTCACTGGTTTACTTATAAAATTATATTTTTATAACTTATGCCTACATTTTAATTTATAATTTTTATATCTATCAGAACTCAGAATTATAAATAAAGTAGAAAATCAGATTTTAATCTTGGATATTGTTTTTAGGCCTAATAAAGAAATCCTCTAAAAAATCCTAGTTTCATATATAAATACAATAATTTTATCTATTTTTCTAATGCTTTTTTTAATAAACAAGGGATGTTTTATTGTATGTGTATTCTGAAAACAAAACAAAACCCACAAAAACAGAACCCACAAACAAGAGCAACGAATAAAGTTTTCTAGCCTCTCTGGGATACACAGGACTCCATTCTTTATTGAAATGTAGCTATACAAGAATAAAATGTACTAATTAACCTTACCTTTTGATTCCCCAGTGAAAAAAGGCTAGAGAGAAAAATACTCTAAATTGTATTCTAATATAAATTTATTGCACTATTAAACTTCATCTTATTCAAAGAGTCATTGTATAGTAAACTGTAGAAAGTAGAATAGACATTCAATAATCTGCTCACATTTAACAATTAAGTAATACACATGAATGCATACAGTAAGCATTAATTATTTGTTAAACCTTAAATTTACAATGAGCAGGTAATTTATGATTAATAACAACTGGTTTCTTACATTTCTAATGCTTGTACTCCGACAATCAATCCTTTCCTGTATAGTTATTATAGGTGCTTTTTAAATATCTGGTTATACCTGACCAGATAATTTTTTATATCAGAACAATTGAGGGAATGTGCTGAAAATTAAAATTCACAGCCTGAAGAATAAATGGAAAGCACGTGAACAAATATCTGCCTTTGCAATTTGGAGTTGTCAAGAAGTTATATTAATCACTTAGGAGATAAACCAAAATGAAATTCTTGTTGCTCAACAATTGTTAGCTATGAAAGAAATGCACAGAGAATTCCTGGTTCATCAAAAGGAAAGGGTTTGTACTTTTAGAACATGAAATAAAGGTCTTGCCTGAAGATGTTCTCTTTCTTGCTCCCTGATTGGATTTTCAGGTTGCCCGAATGCTCAGATTTTAAAAAATCCTTTCAGCCATGTAGTCATCATCTTGATAGCTTTTCTAGATAATGACAAACTTGAAGATATTTGTCAGTATTATCTTAAATAGTTTTTATAGCATATATCCGGACAGATGACTGAATATTTCATTTTATTATGGATATTTAGGTATGGTTATAAACTACTTTTCTCTGAAGATCACATTCAATAATGAAATTTACAAATTATTTCAAGCTTATGAATAAAGAAAAAATAAATTTTGATACATTTGTTTTTCTCTTAGGAATTCATGCGCTCTTAAGCTAATCCTTATAAAGTTAGGAACAAAGCCCATAGAACTTTCTTTGGTAAATATAGCTAAAGCAGTTCAGTTGCCTCTGGCCATTATTAGCTCATGATGATTATCGGATTAAACCTTATTCACAGCTCTCCAGCTACTCCACTTTTGTATAGAGATGCCACCTGTATTATGACAGTCAGAACAATCTAATACAGTAGAAATTGTTAGTTGGACTGCAATATTACACCAAAGCTGAGTCTAGGTCACAGGTTCTCCACCCTTATTGTAGAAACCACCTATCATCTTCCATCTCGAAAGGGCTGGGATTTTAACAGGGGCAGAAGATTCTGGAAAACCAGCCTGGCGAGTGAGTTTTACTTTGTATACAAAATGCATTAAAATGTCCAAGTTCATCAGCCACAGGACAATTGAATAATTACTAAAACAATGGTATCAACACTTAGGAAAATAAGCAAAGGTGTTAATAAAGGTAGATACAATTTTTTTTTCAAATTTGCCTAGTGAATAACAGTGGGATTTTGTTTAATCTTATGTGATAAGATATAGAGCTATCTTTATTTCTTTGTTATTATACTTACAGAAAAACTAACTTAGTTCATTGCTACTGACAAAGGTGTTCTATGTTATCTGTATTTCATGACCATCATATATATATATATGGGTAATTATATATATATATATATATATATATATTGTATTTCTAATGTTAGTCTCTAATGGGCTAATGACTACATGAAGTTCTACTTTGACAGCTCTAATGGAACTCATTGATTGGTTGGACAGCAATTTCCATAGCTGTGTAGTAATTTTTTTTTTTTTTTTTTTTTTTTTGCATGAGCAGGCACTGGGAATTGAACCCAGGTCTCTGCATGGCAGGCGAGAATTGTGCCACTGAGCCACCACTGTACCACCCAGTAATGGATTTTTAAATGGGTTTTTAAATCAACATGGTCAAAAAGAATTAGTAGCAGTAATAGAATTACAAATACTAGTGCTACCACTAACAATAATGATAGTATTTTTTCTTTTTTTACAAGAAATTTTATTGAGATGTATATATTCACATACCATATAATCATCCATATTGTACAATCAGTGGTTCATGTATCATCATATAGCTGTGCACTGGTCATCACAATTGATTTTTGAACATTTTCATAACTCAAAAAAAGAACAAAAATAAAAAGGAACACCCAAAACATCCCATATCTCCCTCTTCCCCCCTATTATTTGTTTACTTTTTGCCTTTTTTTTTTCTTACTCATCTGTTCATACACTGGGTAAAGGGAGTGTCAGTCACAGGTTTCACAATCACAGTCATACCTTAAAAGCTCCTTAGTTATCCAATTATCTTCAAGAATCAATTCTATTGGATTGCAGTTCAACAGTTCAGGTATTTCCCTCTAGCTACTCCAATACACCAAAAACTGAAAAGGAATTTCTATATATTGCAGAAGAATAACCTCCAAAATGACCTCTCTTTTCTAGTGAAGTCTCTCAGCCATGGAAATTTTATTTTGTTTCATTTCTTTTCCCCCTTTTGGTCAAGAAGTCTTTCTCAATCCCACAATGCCAGGGCCAGGCTCATCTCTGGTAGTCATGTCCCATGTTGCCAGGGAGATTTACACCCTTGGGAGTTATGTCCACATAGTGGGGAGGGCAGTGAGTTCACCTGTGGAGTTGACTTAAAGAGAGAGTGATAGTATTTACTGTGTGTGTATTCCATGCCAGTCACTGCTGTAAGCATTTTGCAGCTGTTTATTCATTAATCCTCACAACAGATCCATGAATGGGCAATTTTAGTATCCTATGTTGAAGACAGGCAACAAATGCCAAAGATGCTCTTAATTCACAGCTAGAAAGTGAACAGTATCATCCTATAAGATAAAGAGTCCCAGATAAATTCTACATTATTTTTGAGATGTAATAGAACTTTTGCCCAAGACCATAAATTCCTGAACCTACTCCTCTCCTGTTTTCATTTTTTAACTTTCCCGACTTTAAACTACCTCTTCCCCAAAGTGTTTCCCACCAGACTCACCCATTTTCAACATGTATCACTTCTTCTCAACGTAATTTTGCAACTGATATATTTATTAATTACGCACAAATCTCTTTTGCCCTTCTATTAGTGTATAAGTCCTTTGAGAGTAGAACTATTTTTTATAGATAACTGTTTTTATATTACTATGTACCCAAGAAGAACCCGGCAAAGACATAAAGAAAACTTGACAAATTATTTCTCTTCTATGTTCCTATTATGGGCTCAAAAGTTCCACTGAATAAGGCATGGTAAAAATTATGTGGAGTTGTTTGGTATGAGAATCTTCATAGTTATATGTAGTATAGTATATGTTCTATTAGCATTTCAGAATATTAGTGTAATAATATAGGATAATGTAGTATATATATATATGTATACAGCATATACAGTATGAGGTAGTATAGTGGAAAGTACTCTGGTCCTAACACGGGAAGGTTTGGGCTGTAGTGCTTGCTATTGTGTCATTATGGGAAAATTGATTCAAACCTTTTGGCTTCAATATTTTCATTTCCAAAATGACCTGAACAAATTGTATCAGATAAGCTGCAAGAAATTTTTCAGCTGTAACATTCTATTCCTTATAGAGGTGTTCTAATATATGCTTTACCTGCAGAAGCTTTCAATATGAGTATATTTAATACATATTTGTAATATAATGAGGAAGATGGAATGATATAAATTCCTGATCTGTAACATTGGTAACTTACAAAAATTAGTTAAATGCAGCGTGTAATGAATGATATATGCATAGATGGTTTGACTTTAAAAGATAATACAAAACATTTTTTTAATTTATTTTTTTAAAAGTCATAGCTTTGTTTATATTTAACAACAGTTTATTTTAGAAATTCAGAACCATAACTTCTTATCCACTTATGCCATCTCTCTGTAGCCATTCACATACCGAAATGACCAAGAGGCTCACAGCTCTACAAGTTGGTGTCCACCCTCAAGTGACATAACTGGTGATGTCTCCTGCAACTTAACTGGGGTCTGCGTAAGTCCAGGAGTCCTTGCACACTCGGAATGCCCCAACACAGATTTATGCAATAAACAGGTAATGTTTGGCATAGTAGGTTTTACCCAGGTTGGGATGTCTCTATATGGGGATGTGCTTGGTTCATTCTTTCCCAGGAAATGAATATAATCATTTAATTAATTTACATTCATTGAAAGCATTTTCTGTGTTTTTGGCACTATATAAGTCCCTGTGAGGCAAGTTCATAGGCTGTGTTAGGGACTCAAATTTTCACATATATAGAGAACATATATGAGTCTCCAAAGATATAAATGGTAGGTACAAATGTAAGATTGGGGAAGAGGTAGGAGAGCAAATATGATGGCAATGTAAGGTTTAATTCACTAATTAGACTCCTATAGGAGACTTCAAGTGTCCTCAAAGGATTGGGGATCACCTTATTTCCTTACACCCTTCCAGCCTCTGAACCTGTGTGTGGCACTTTACCTCTCTTGGTTCAGACCTCTGTGCATATGGCCTTGACATAGAAACCTGGCTTTGTTTTCTGGAATTCCTCCACTAGTTGTAGAACCAGACCCAGCTTTCTGTGGTTACTCACTTTGTGTCCTGTTGGCTCAATTAACTTTGCCTAATGCCAGTATTTCTGAGTCTTAAACCCTAGTATAGAAACTTGACTATAAATTACTGATTCTGTTTGGCAGTTTGGTTGAGTTCCCTGACTCTTAAATTCCCACTCGGCATTGTTTAATTTTGCTATTGAGGCTTACTAGGGAGAGTCTGAGACTTTTTTGAATCCAGATAAAAAGTATAAACTGTTTATACAGTTGCTGGGGCAATATGAAAGAGCTCAATAGGGTGGAGTTAGAAAAAGTTTCTTTCCTGTTTGAAAAAAATGAAACATTTATTTCAATTAGAGAATTGAATGGTCTTAGATGACACCAAGTCTGGTGGTTTTTAACCCTGTTTGTGCATTAATGTCATCTGGGGATTGTTCAAGAATACCAATAGCTGGGCTCTACCCACCTCTATTAAATCAGAAACTCTGGTGGTGGGGCCCACACATCAGTAGTTTCAAAAAGCTTCCCAGGTGAATTTAATGTGCAGCCAGTGATGAGAATAACTGATTTATTCCTGTTCCATCATTTAACAACCACAGAAAACATGGCACAGGAAAATTAAGGGATTTCCCCTGAACTCACGTAGTTTTTGTTAGAAGTGCCAGAGACTTGGGTCTCCTTTGTCTGGTTAGGTGCACTTTTTTTTTTCCCAACTAAACTACTCTTTTTAATGTTTTTTTTCTTTGCCTTTTCCTTTTTTTTTTGCCTGTTTCTTTTTTTTTTTTTAATATAATATTATAGACTGCTCCCAAAACATGCTTTTTTACCACTTTCCTTTCTCTAGCTTCCTTTGTAATGCCTTTGGTCAACTTAAAGAAAATGTTATTTTTCTTGGACTAACCCGATCTTAGTGGTTTTATTTTCCAAGCCATGGTGACCAGCACCCTCATTCTTGTCCTGTTGGCTTGGGGCCGACACCCTTTGCACATGGCCAGGACCTTCTACAAATACCATGGCCCGTATTTGTAATACTTAAAGCCTACTCCATTCCATCTGAAATGTATGAGTTTTGTGTTCTATTCCTTCAAGGTTTTGCTCTAATCCAGATGACAATGAAATATTCATGTTTGAATATTGAGTTTGTACATACCTGATACTATACCAGGTCCTTTACATTCTTTTATCTTATGCCCCTGTCTTTATTATTAGGTAGGTATTCTTATCCTTATAAGGAAACTTGAGACTTAGAAAGATAAAGTCAATACAGTTAATAAATGGGAGAACTAAAATTCACCACCAAATCTACTGGACTCCAAAGACTTTGCTCTTAATTCTTCTACTATATTTCATCTAAAATAAAAATAAACAAAATATTTTGAGGGCCAGTGACTTTATGTATATTATTTCTGATATTCCCAACAATAGTATAAGATAGATATTTGCATTTCTATGTTCCAAGATAAGGAAAATTGAGGCTCAGAGAAGGTAAGGAAATAAAAATTTCTTAGCTCTGACATTTAAATATTCTCTCCAAGTAAAAGGAATGCACTCTTGCACTATGCCATATTGCTTTTCTAAGAATAGTAAGACAGATATTTTCAAAACAACTTTAGAATCAGTAAAGCAACTCAGTGTTGTTAATCATTAAGGTAATCCTGTAAGCCACAAATCATTTTTTTTATCACCATTCTATAGATTTGAAATAGAGACTCAAAATTAAGTTAAGCAGTTTCCCCAGGCAGAGTCTAGATTTCCACACAGGTTTTCTAATCTCAGATTCCATTTGATATTATTGTAAGCCATGCTGATAAATAACACAATCTATGATAAGTTTTGGTGAGAAAATACATTAGACCTTTGATTAACCTTATTAAAATGAATATCACTGGATAGCTTCCTAGAATCTTTTTCAATTGTTTAATTTTAAAGGTATAAAGGCTGGGAAGGAGGTGATGTGCTCAGGAGGATTTTCTAGATTCTTCTTGTCACACTAGGTCCCAGGCAGTCACCAAAATAGTTGGACAGTAGGATGTTATATTGATTCTTAGGACAGGTCCAGAAAAAGCAGACCATTATTTTTTTGTCATTTGGAGGTGATGAGAAGTAAGAAGTACAAAAAATTTTAGGGACTCTGTAAGGATGTTATTGAAATAATGAGCCATGGGATAAAAGCTGGCTGAGGAAGGATGCAAGTGAAGAAAGGGCTGCTGGACTAAAGGTTTTGGTCAGATTATAGAAGATCATTTTGAGAATCACTGAGCAAGCAAGCTGGAAGAAAGGAGATGGTGGTTAAAGGACAAAATTCTTGTGGAACTGATTTTGGAAGTAGAACAGTTTAGGGTAAAAGCAACATCTAGTAAAAGATCAGGTATGTGAAAGAAAATTTATCACTGAAGTGCTCTTCTGCACACATGAAAAACCAAAGGGAAAATAAGAGTAGGAAAAGATGAGATATTGGCAGATTTTTCTTTCTTCTAATGTTAGGTAAAGGGTGCAATTATTTATAGCTGGGTAAAAAGCTGAACATTAAGTCTAAACTTCTTCAGAGACACATGGTAATTCAACTGATGTTGATGCAGTAAGTACGAAATGATATAAAAGAGATAACAAATCACACGGGTACTAAATTGTTTTTCATGACTGATTTTTATTCTATTTTTAAATTTTATTATTTTATTTTATTTTATTATCTTAGGTAAAAGGAAGTTTCTACAGTAACTGGTCTCTGTGGAAAGTCTTCCTGGTTTGTCTCTTAGCTTGTGTGATAACAACAGCAATTGGAGTACTCATAGTGTGCTTGGTGAATAATAGAGGAAATAATAAGGATTTGATTGTTATCCAGATACCCCAAAACAATGGGGAATCTATAGTTATCAATCCTGGAACAATTTCCACTACTTCAGTGACAACCACTTCAACTGAACCCACAACCACAACAGTCACCACCACCACCAATTCAACTGAACCCATGACCACAACAGCTGCCACCATTCCAACGGAACCCATGACCACAACAGCTGCCACCACCACTCCAACAGAACCCGTGACCACAGCAGCCACTACCACCACTCCAGCGGAACCCATGACTACAACAGCCGCCACCACTACAATGGAACCCACGACCACAGCAGCCACCACCACCACTCCAACGGAACCCATGACCACAACAGCTACCACCACCACTCCAACAGAACCTGTGACCACAATAGCCACCACCACCACCACTCCAACAGAACCCACAACTACAACTGCCACCACCACCACTCCAATGGAACCCACAACCACAACAGCCACCACCACCACTGCCACTCCAATGGAACCCATGACTACAACAGCCACCACCACTCCAATGGAACCCATGACCACAACAGCCACCACCACCACTCCAACAGAACCCGTGACCACAGCAGCCACCACCACTACTCTAACAGAACCCACAACTACAACAACTGCCACCACCACCACTCCAATGGAACCAACGACCACAACAGCCACCACCACAACCACTCCAACAGAACCCGTGACCACAACAGCCACCACCACCACTCCAACGGAACCCATGACCACAATGGCTACCACCACCACTCCAACAGAACCTGTGACCACAGTAGCCGCCACCACCACCACTCCAACAGAACCCACGACCACAACAGCCACCACCACAACCACTCCAACGGAACCCACAACCACAACAGCCACCACCACCACGACTCCAACAGAACCCATGACTACAACAGCCGCCACCACTCCAACAGAACCCACGACCACAACAGCCACCACCACCACCACTCCAACAGAACCCACAACCACAACAGCCACCACCACCACGACTCCAACGGAACCCATGACTACAACAGCCGCCACCACTCCAATGGAACCCACGACCACAACGGCCACCACCACAATCACTCCAACAGAACCCGTGACCACAGCAGCCACCACCACCTCTCCAATGGAACCCATGACCACAACGGCTACCACCACCACTCCAACAGAACCTGTGACCACAGTAGCCACCACTACCACCACTCCAACAGAACCCACAACTACAACAACTGCCACCACCACCACTCCAATGGAACCCACGACCACAACAGCCACCACCACAACCACTCCAACGGAACCTATGACTACAACAGCTGCCACCACTACAATGGAACCCACGACCACAGTAGCCACCACCACCACCACTCCAACAGAACCCACAACTACAACAACTGCCACCACCACCACTCCAATGGAACCTACGACCACAACAGCCACCACCATCACCACTCCAATGGAACCAATGACTACAACAGCCGCCACCACTCCAATGGAACCCACGACCACAACAGCCACCGCCACCACCACTCCAACAGAACCAATGACTACAACAGCCGCCACCACCACTCCAACAGAACCTGTGACCACAGCAGCCACCACCACCTCTCCAATGGAACCCATGACTACAACGGCTACCACCACCACTCCAACAGAACCTGTGACCACAGTAGCCACCACCACCACCACTCCAACAGAACCCACAACTACAACAACTGCTACCACCACCACTCCAATGGAACCCACAACCACAACAGCCACCACCACCACCACTCCAACGGAACCCATGACTACAACAGCTGCCACCACTACAATGGAACCCACAACCACAACAGCCACCACCACCACCACTCCAACAGAACCCATGACCACAACAGCCACCACCACCACACCAATGGAGCCCACGACTACAACAGCCACCACCACTCCAATGGAACCCACAACCACAACAGCCACCACCACCACCACTCCAACAGAACCCGTGACCACAGCAGCCACCACCCCCATGCCAACTGAACCCATGACCACAACAGCCACCACCACCAGTCCAACAGAACCCACAGCCACAACAGCTGCCACCACCACCACTCCAATGGAACCCATGACCACAACAACTGCCACCACTACCACTCCAGTGGAACCCATAACCACTACCTCCGCCACCACCACCACTCCAACAGAACCCACAACTACAGCAGCCACCACCACCACCACTTCAATGGAACCCATGACTACAACAGCTGCCACCACTCCAACGGAACCCACAACCACAACAACCGTCACCACCACTGCTCCAGTGGAACCCACGACCACAACTGTCACCACCACCACTCCAGCAGAACCTGTGACCACAACAGCCGCCACCACCAGTCCAATGGAACCCATGACCACAACAGCCACCACCACCACTCCAACAGAACCCACGACCACAACTGCTACCACCAGTCCAACAGAACCTACGACCACAATATCTGCCACCACCACTTCAATTGAACCTACAGCCTCTACCACTGCAACTCCACTTACGACCATAGCTGTTTTTACCACTTTTTAATACTACTCCTACCATTACAGAATCTGCAACACTACAAACACTGTTTAAGCAACAAATACTGTTACTACTTAATCGCAGCTGCCAATTGAAACCATCTCCATCTCTGTCACATTTTCAACTAAACTTACAACTACTACCACTTCTACTTAACCTACAACTTCTCCTGAACCTATAATAACAATGGTCATCACTTTCCTTAAGCATTCTATAATCTCCACACCTTCATCTGAACCTGCAACCACAAATGCCATTGTTAGCACTTTAATCTAATAGAACTATATATTCATTAAATGAAATATAATTATTAAGTTATGATCTTTTAAAACAAGAGCATTTAACTTTTTAAACATCAGCATTTATAAAACATTTTAGCTCATTTTTGTTTAGGTTGAATAATTCTAAGATGTATTTAAAGATGTAAAAATCACAAGATGTATTTTCTGCCTTTTAATAGCTTATTTGATTATATTCTGAATGCTTGAAGTTTTCATATATTAGGGCACATAGGTTCTTAATATGTACATTAGGGTACCTATTACCAAGTGAAGACTCCAGATCACTGTTCTTCATTGGAAGAGGAGTTAAGGTGGAAAGGAGAAGGCAACAGTAATTATTAATGAACAGCTATATATCAGGCATGACTATAAGGGATTTTGAAACATTTGACTTTGTATTTGTATTTTCCATCTTGTAATGTTTTTACATGTTATTTTAAGATCAGTTTCTGCTCCCCCCATAAGCCCCAATACCTTTTCCATTCTCATAAATATTCACAGCTACAGAATTTTCTATGTACAATACTTCTGTTTCATTTTCTTCTCAGCTTTATCGTATTTATTTGGAATTTTTATCCCTAGCTAAACCACTTGGAAGTGGCTGTCTTTATTATCTTATCATTCCCAAATCCATCTAGAGGGAAGGATGCAGTGGGCGTGCATGACACAGGGTCTCTTCCCTTTCATAACCAAGAGGAATATTATCTTTGTTCAGTTATAAATTTCCTGAACATTCAGAAGATTTAATACCATCTGGTAGAGTTTACAAAAAATAAATCAATGATGTAAGTCAAATGATTTGATGTCAAGGAAGTTGCTACCACACTATGTGACTCCAACTCTTTATTTGGGAAGGATGAGATGTGACCTCAGTGCAAATTTGGGAGGCTAGAAGATAGCCTTATTCTACATTTCTTTCTCACTGAATGCAAATTCTTCTTATGACCCAAAGGACCAAATCTACTGACATCCCAAATGCACTGCACATGGTTAGTGATAAGCTGAGCAGTTAAGTACATGATATTCTAACCGAGGCCAGAAACCTCTTCCCTACCTACAAAATTCAGACTATCGATTTTTAAATATGATCTTTCCAAATGTCCTCTTTAAAAAGGAAAATGTTTCCAAGGTTGGTGTGCAATGTTAAGGGATAAACCCATTATAATGTGGAGAGAATTGTTTATGTAGGGCCTTTATGAGGGAATGCTGAGGAAATATGAGATACAGAAGGGTTAATCTTTTGATTAGTTTCTGTGAGAACTTTTGCAAGTGTTCCTTTTTCTCTGCCTGGGAAGGACTTGAGTTTTTAAAAATCATGAACTCTGACATATACAATTACTCTCAGCCCTTTCTTTTTGGCTTGCAGTCAATAAATAAGCAAAGGCATGAATAAACAAGGTAAGTTCTGATAGTAATAAATCTCATAGGATTGAGAAACCTGTTTAGTGAGATAGCATATAGTGGGGGTGAAATAGGGATACTCTAGATCAAGTTTTCTCAACCTCAATGCTACTGACGTTTTGGGCTGGATATACTTTTTGTTGTGGAATCTCTCCTGTGCATTTTAGAATGCTTAGCAGCATCCCTGCCCTCAACTTACTTAGATGCCAGTACCACCTTCATTCATGTTGCGGACAACCAGAAATGTCCACAGACATTGACAAACGTCCCTGGGAGGAAGTAAAATTACCTTGTGCCTTAGATGGAGTGGTTATTGAGATGACATTGAGCTAAGAGCCAAAAGGAAGGAGCCAGTCAGCTATATGGAAATCTGGAGTCAAAGTGTCCCAGGTAAAGGGAAGCGAGTTTGAAATCCGCAAGGTTTTGCATATTCAAGGATCAGGGGGAAGGTCAGATGGATTGGATCTGGGGTGAGGGGAGAAAGACATAAGTCCCTCTAGTCTTAAGTGATAATATATATATTTCATATTTTATTTATCTCTTATATTGGACAATAATCTGTACTTCCTTTTACTTTCTACAATATTTTGCTTCCACAATTTCTACAATAAAAGGTTTGATTTCATATGTTTTTTACAAAATTCATCTTACCTTGTACTGATCCTAGTCTGGGGAAAAAAGCAATACATTTGGTGCATAATCAACTCAGACCCATCTGGAAGTTTTCAAATGCCAATTGATGTATTCTGCATATTATAATTCTCCAGTTACTCATAAGCCTGAGAAAGGGTAAGACCTGTAAGGGAGACATTGAGCTCTCTTGATAGTGTTCTTCTGATTTTCTAGGACTCAGGGTTATTACGTGTAGGGAATAATAGCCTCAGAAGCTCATAGAAGATGGTGAAATATGGCAATGGAGAAGGAGTTTTTTATAGTTTTATTAGCTTTGTTCAAAATGTACTGTTTTTAGTTCAGTAGAAGATATGAATAACTTATTCCCAATCATGATACAGAATGATCAATGGCATTAATAAAAATATCCTAGGGCCATCTCCAGTGTTCTTTATTATGCCAGGCCCCGAGAGGACACAGCCACTCCAAGTGGGGTCCTGTGCTGGTAATAACAATTGTATCTAATCAAGAGTGATCTCACCATAAAACATAATAATCCCAAATGGACTACTATGGGGATCTAGGAGATTGTAAGATGATTTCTGGCTAGAAAGATCAGAGTGTTGGCAGATAGGTCACTCATGCTGACCTTAAGAAAGATGGGTAATGCCTGTGTGTGCACATGAGTGCTTGCTAAGAGGAAGAAACTTTCTATATAAGCAGAGAAGTCAGGGTTTGAGGGTCACTTTCTAACTAGAAACCAGAGTGAATGATGGGGAATGTTGGGAAATAAGTTTAAATAGTTGTTACAGCAATCTTTACAATAGACACTACAGGTACCAATACAACCACATCACACCCACCATCATTTTAACAACCAAGTCATTTTACCCAAAGAGCTGAGCCTCTGGACACTAAAGATAGAGTAGACTATCAAACTATTGAATCTGTGGCCACCACAACTATAAAAAGAAGTGAAACCATAGTTACCAGTATGCCAACACATGAGTTCACAACCCTTATCACTAACATCGCAGTTTGAGTTTATATTCCTAAAACCATGACTATGAGATCATCATTATTCTTTCTCTAAACATAGAGAATTTCTTTTTGACCAGTAATGTCATCATTGTAACAATCACTATAAAACCAGAAGCATTGTCTCTGTGACTTCTAGAGCCATTAGCCATTAAGCTTATGAAATCTTAAGCTTAAAAGTGTTTAAAGCCCTTCGTTAGATTCTAGATCATGCAATTTTTGTAACAAATTGGAATGTCAGTCGTTGATATGTATGTCTATGATTAGAAAGATGTGCATCGAGGCCCAAGAAACATCTACTATATTTGAACTCAACATAGCTTTGGAAATAAAAATGCTTTCACTAAAATAAATGTTTCTGCAGGTTATAAATTGAATTGTGCCCTGCCCCACCCCCAAAACATACTGAATTCCTAATCCCCATTACCTTAGAATGTGACCTTATATGGCACTGGGGTCGTTAGAACAGATGGAATTAGTTAAGTTAAAATGAGGCTGGGTACTTACTCCAATATACCTGGCGTTCTTATAAGAAGAAAAAATTTGGATACAGACATAGGGGTCAAGCCATGACTGAGGCTGAGAATACCATGGATTGCCAATATGGAAAAGAAGTGACAGGGCAGCTGTGTTGCCCTACTCTTCCAGGGTCTTCCCTTTGAAAAAAGACTCTTTGGCTGAGAATGGCTATTTTAGTCTTTGATTAGTGAGGAGGATGAATAATCTGAAGTCTGGGAGATCAGGAGATGTGAGAGAATGTAGATCGGCAAATTACAGATTTATGTGCCCTTGCATGTGCGTGTGTGTGAAATGGAGTAAATAAGATCACTTCACTCTTACAATCCTCTCCTCTCAACTGCTCTGAAACCTTCTCTCTATTGTTGTCTATTTTAGGGAGCTGACAGGCAATAATGTTTCACCAACATAAAAAGTGTATCATGCATTTTGAAGTGTGATTATCTGCCACTTCTTCACATACAGATTAGCTTCTCTGTGGATAAATTCCCTAGTCTTCTAGGGAACTGAGAGTAAGTGAGATTCTCTAGGAATATTCAATTTATTTAATTATTAATATAAATATTCAATTTAAATATTCAATTTATTAACACACAATTCATTAAGCACCAGACATCTTGTTAATCATCTTGCTCCTAATCATTTCTCGTTTTCTTCTCTTCAAATCAATTCACCCTTCCCAAACTTGCCATACCTTATCCATTCAAGAAACTTTTCTAAAAATTCCCAAGAAGAATCATATTCTTAAAGGTCCTTTAATGTTATTTGTATATCATGCACAGTTCATCTTATAAGCCTTTGCTCATGCCATTCACTTTTCTGGAGTATTCTCCCACTCTTCCTCTACTGATACGCTATGCACCTTTCTTGCTTTTTATACTTCTGTTCCCTTGTTACTTATTTCCAGATTTCAGGATATGCTGCTTTGAAATTTGGTTGAATATACTTTCTTCTTAATGATATTACAGGAAACTTAACTTTTTGGAGGGTTTATCAAAGACAATACATAATGTGGTTTCACTAGTTGCCAGACAACAACTTCTGAAAAACTAACTGCTTTATGACAAAGCACATCATTCCCAATAAATGAAGCATAAATATTTAAAATGACTACTGCAACAAAATCGAGGCCCAGACTCTGTCTACTTGACTTTGCTTCATGAACACACCTCATGGACTCTGATCTTTATACTTAGCTTCAATTCTCCTGAATAGTGCTGTAAACTCTTTTTCCTATAGCTTTTTTGGTTTTCTTATCTGGCTAATGTTTCTGGCAACAGTCTGATTTTCTTGGAGCATCTCTCTTTCATCACCCCTCGAGATTTACAAGAAGTTCTATCCCCCTTGACCTTGGCCCACAAATTTAAACTTCTTCCATTTTGCTAACTTAGGATGACTTCTCAGCCATTGGACTGAGAAGAGGTAGACAATCCAGGATCTTACTTTGATCAGCACTTCTGTTCCCTCTTGAGGGTAAAAGATGGGGCCATTTGCAATGAATCTAAATTTGTAATACAATTTAGTAAGAATTTTCATTGCTTGAATCATAGCACTTCTATGTCAGGTCATATGGTTTCTCAGCAGCTATCATGAATTTCTCTCTCAATGCTAATGTTTAAGGCCTTCCACAAAACTGAGATTGAATATAGTTTCAAGTAAAGATAAGAACTTCCTGAGTTATTGCCAAGGCTGGCTGAACTTCAGATCCTTTGAAATAGTTTAATGTAGTCTAGAGATTCTTTCCAAAAGGCTCAAATTTCAGCCCAGTCAAAAATATAGCAACTATTAACACATTTTTTTGACATGTCCATAAATTCAAGATGGTATTAGGATTATGTCACCATAAGAAAACCAGGAAAGTCCCCTCCAACACTTTCATTTAGCAGAAATTTTATTTTTATAGGCTCAGGTCTGAGCTTCTGGCACCTGGATCCCTGTACCTTTCAGAAAAGTTTCCTTCCATTATTTTCTTCTAGATCCATAAGGAATCCCTTCAAGGAATAAGATGTCCCCTATAGTTGTATTTTGGAACTTGAGGGATACACTGCAATCTTTGGAGTAAGCAGGAGTATACCTTTTCTTATGAATAGAGACTTGTTACAAAAGCTTAAGACAATTATGCTCTAAGAAGATCACTGAGATCCCTTCAATTATATGTAGAAAGGATATTAAGGAAAAATATGAAAAAAAACAACAGAATAATAATTCAGCAGTAAAACATCTACATAAATTAAGAAGGCAAAATAACAATAACTACCTATTTTCTTAATCATTTTGGGAAATTAAAAAAAATACTATCAGTTCTGTGGAGTGTGGAGTAAAATAGGCAATCATATATTCTCTTGATGACACTATAAACCAGTACAAGTATATTAGGGGGAAAACTTAGAAACATGAATTAAAAACTATGAATTGCATACCTTTGTCAGAGTAAGTCATATTGTTGGACTCTATGTAAGGAAATATCTGAAATATACAAAAGACTTTATGGTACAAATAACTTCTTTGTACTTTACTTATAGATGCAAAATATTGGAAATTAGCTGTCCAAAAGCAGGTTTACACAATGTAACAATATAGTCCTGATATTTTCAGACACTTTAAAATATTGTCAAAAGGTCATATTACAGGGTGGGCCGCGGTGGCTCAGCGGGCAAAGTGCTTGCCTGCTATGCCGGAGGACCTCGGTTCGATTCCCGGCCCCAGCCCATGTAACAAAAACGGAGAAACAGAATACAATAAAACAAGAAAATGTTTAAAAATGTTTCCCTTTCTTCCTTCCTTCCTTCCTTCTATCCTTCCTTCCTTCTCTCTGTCTTTCCTTTAAAAAAAAAAAAAAAAAAAAAAAAAAAAAAAAAAAAAAAAAGGTCATATTACAAAATATACAATATGATCATAACTATACAAAAATACAAAATAAAAAGAAATATACTAATGGATAACTCTTTCAAATAGTGTGGGTTTAGGTAATGATTTTTGGGCTGATTATATTTTTATTTTCTAATAGTATATTTTTATCATTCAGAAAAACATTATTTTAAAAACTTGGATTGCATTTTCAGCAAACAGAGACCACGTACTGGTAGACTTTTACTTTTTCTTTTGAAAATAGTTTTATGAATTTTGTAACAAGACCATTTGGTACCTTTGGGGTGGAGACTTGTGCATAGAGTGCAGCAATAAGAAGAACCGGTCTTGGGTGGATGTTTAGGTTTCTCATGCTATCCGCGTGATGAAGGAAATCTGGGAGCAGATGATAGAGAAGTGGGGTAGGTGAAGAACTCAGACCTAACTTTTCAATATCCCTGCTTCACTGAGACTCTCTTCAATGGTTCCTCCCTTTCTTTCTGTGAGAACAAGTAGGAACTTAATCATTTTATTCTGATTTCAACATATTTTCTCTTACTTGCCCTATACTAGGGTCTGCTGCTGTACATAATTTCCAATTGCACTGAACCTTTTATACCAATTCATGCCATCTTCCAGCTGCCTGGCAACATAAAAGCCAGGCTGGAAAAATATCTAACTGATCAATAGTAGGAGTTTAATATCCATTGTTGAATAAACAAATCAATTAAATAACTAAAAGGGAAAAGAAATTCCATGGTCTCTCAAGTCATTGAACCTGTTTTGATCATACACTCTGGTTAGAATTTTGTGATCTTATTAGCTCCATCAAGTATTTTAACTTCAGAAAGAATGATGAAAGAGCTTGGATGAAAGGGACACTGTGTTAGATTCAGTTGTCAACTTGGCCGGGTGAGCATACCTAGTTCTGTTGCTGTGGACACAAGCCAATGGTACGTGAACCTCATCTGTTGCTAATTACATCTGCAGTTGGCTAGGAGGCGTGTCTGCTGCAATGAGTGATGTTTGACTTAATTGGCTGGTGCTTAAATGAGAGAACGCAATGTAGCACAGCCTAGCAGCTCGGCATTCCTCATCTCAGCACTCGCAGCTCAGCCCAGGCCTTTGGAGATGCAGAAAGAAGTCACCCCAGGGAAAGTTGTTGGAACCCAGGGGCCTGGAGAGAAGACCAGCAGAGACCATCTTGTACCTTCCATGTAAGAAAGAACCTCAGTGGAAAGTTAGCTGCCTTTCCTCTGAAGAACCAACAAAATAAATCCCCTTTTATTAAAAGCCAATCCGTCTCTGGTGTGTTGCATTCCAGCAGCTAGCAAACTAGAACAGACACCAAAATTGTTATCCAGTCATTAAAGTGTGTAGAAGTAACATGATTTGTGCATTGCAGATGAGTTCCTAGTAAGTACTGGTGGGTATGATGGGGATGGGAGGACACTTAATAAACACCTATTGTGGGTTAGGTGTTTTTCTACCTCATAAATCCCTCATAACAATCAAATGAGATGAGTCTTAATGTCTTTACTTTTTTTTAAAAGAGAAAATTGCAATTCAGAACAGTTAAGTTATCTAAAACACCAGTATTCCTGGATGTAGGAAGCTGAAAAAAGCAGCACTCTCACCATAACAAGAAAAAGATAGATAATCTACAACATCATATCTTTTTTGAATCCAACAGAGAACTGACATCACATAGCAACCAGCCAACCTGAAATTCAAAAAAAGACAGGTGCTTCCAAAGAAAGATGAAACTTAATCACTGGCTCACCTGTGTCAAAGCACAGATTGAAGATGGGGTCACTACATAGGCAGGTAAGAATTCAGCTAAAACTTTTGACACATTTCTAAAGGCCATTTGGGTTAGCATAGGAGTCACACACCGGGAGAGTTATACTACTCGCATATATACATATATATACAGGGTCTTCTCCATGGACTGACACAGGGCACAGGTGAAAAAGCCTGGGGAGAGCGCAGGAGATTAGAGAAAGACTCCCTTGATGGTGCAGGCATGGAGGAGGGGGAAAAGTCACTTCTGCAAGAAAAAGATATCCTGCCCAGATCCTTTATCCATAAGGAACAAAAGCCTTAAGCCACCAGATGAAGAGGAAAACACTATTATACCCAGAGAAAAAATGAAACAAAGAAAAAAACCATTGTGGTTGGTGAAAGGGAAAAAAAGGCAAGCCCACTACTCCTGGGGTAGTGATAGGATTACTCTGAAAATTGCACACATAAGGCCCATGGCCACAGGGCTCGCCTAAGAGAATCTGTGCCCTGAACTACTTGACCAGGCTAGAAGCACCCAGTACCAAGAAACAACTGTCTACCATTTTTGCACAGGTGGAAAGGGAGGCCTAGGGGTGTACACAGAGAAGATATTAAGATAAAGCTTATGGGCCCCACCCTGATCAACATAGCAGAATGAGAAGCTTCAGGGTTTTGTCCCTTCACAGATACTTTGAATTTTCTCAAAGCTCCAGAAAACAGTTAAAGCGCTGCAGTAAAGGGGAAAGCACTGAATCAAGGAAAAGGCTACTTAAAAGCAGTAGGATCTCCTGATGCCATGGCTGGACCCCGCTCCCCATCACTGGCTTGCCTTGGAGCTAGCTGCCCTCCCAATGCAGGTTCCAGTCCTAGTACTGGAGAGAGCAGAGTAAACCTTGTGCACAAATTGGGAGCAAATATGTCTGGCCTGATTTCTCTGGTGGTGGCTTGAGGCAATGAAGCAGGATACTTGTTGCAAGGTTGCAGTTTCAGAACTTGCCCTGTATATGAGTGGCAGCTCACAGAATTGTCTTACGGAATGCTGTGGGAGAGCCATGTTGTGCCAGCCCAGGGCAAAGGATTTCTAGCAGTAGGTCAAATAGTGTAGCTCTCAAAACCCAGAAGAAACTGTTTCCTAAGGAAATATTATTGTATCTTTGGTTCATAACTCCTCTTCTTATTTCCTATAGGATCTAAAAGATAAATGCATAAAATTAAATGATAAATCAGTAACTTGGACTCATAATGTGTAATCATGAAATTTGTCACAAGAACTATATAAAGGTGGTGGGATGGAAGAGGACAGGCACTTAGTGTGTATTTAGTATTGAAGTTAAGTTGGTTTCAAAGCAAATGAGACTGTTATAGATTTAGAATGTTAAATTTAAGCCCCATGGTAGCTACAAAGAAAATATGCAAGCTCATACAGACATAAATTAGAGTACAGGCTGCCAGGGTTGGGAGACAGGGGAAATGGGTAGTGAATGCATAATGAGTGTCGGATTTCTGTTCAAGGAAATGGGAAATTTTAGTAATGGAAGGTAATTGTGCATATGATTACTCTGACTGAATGATATACTTGGGAGTGGTTGAAATGAGAAAGTTTATGTTGTATGTATGTTTTCACAATTAAAACAAAAAAGAGCAACTAAAGAAACAAATTACAGCGAAATGCAATATATGATCATGGATGGGAAATAGCAATGGCAGAGGTAAGACTCAAAAGAACATTGTTGCGACATGTGAAATAAGTGAGTATAAACTGTAAGCTTTATGTCAATGTTAAATTTCTAGAATTTAATAACTTCACTCAAGGTAATTATATGTGAATATCCTTGCTCAAGGAACATGATGTATATAAGCTTCACTCAAGTGTTGAAAAAGTGGAAAGAAAGATCGGTGATAGATAGATGAGGAAATGGTATGGCAAATGTAGCAAAATGATAAAATTGGTGGATTTGCATACCCGGGGATGGGTGTGTAGGGGTATGTTGGAATTTTCTGCCTAGGATTTGTATTATTTTTTAATAGTCTTACAACTTTGAAAGCATTTTGAATTAAAATTAAAAAAATTAAAAAAAGAAAACCCTGCTGGCAAACCAAACCCCACCGTAAGCACAAAGTAATACCAAAGTAATTTGAAACCAACATGCATCCATGCCCTACGCTTGGTGTCAGGCACTCAATAAAAAAGTTATGAGGCATACAAAAAAACATGTACAAACAATCCATTGTCAAGAGACAAAGAACATGACTCAGCTATTAAAACCATCAAACCAAATGTAAAATCACTGTGATTAATATTTTAAAGCCTTCATAGAAAATGTGGACAAACATGGCTCAAAACATGGGGAATTTTACCAAGAAATAGATACTGTAAAGTAAATTGAAAGTGCTAAAATTAAAAGCATGATTACAGAGATTAAGAATGTCTTCTATGTCCTTGTCAGTAGACTTGACACAAGACAAAGAAAATCCTGAACTTGAAGATGGGTTAATAGAAATTATTCAAACTGAAGGACAAAGAAAAAAAGGAAAAGAAATGACATTACAGAGACTCTAAGAACTGTAAAATAATGTTAAACACTATCAAGTATAATTGTAATCGGGATGTCAAAAGAAGAAGATTCAGAAAATGGGGTAGAACAAATATTTGAAGAAATAATGGCTGAGAATATTTTTTAAATAATGAAAGGAATCTAATCACAGATTCAGGATGCTAAGAGAACTCTAAGTAGGACGAATGCCACAAACAACAGCAAGAACAAAAACAAAAACCCACACTTAGATGCAACATATTCAGATTGTTGAAAAGTAAAGATAATAGAAAATCTTGAATGCAGAGGGCTGTACATACAGAGGAAGAAAAATAAAAAGATAGAATTCTTATTAGAAACTGATAGCTAGAAGACTGTGGAATGACAATGAATTTTAAAGGTTGGAAAAAACACTCACCCCAAATTCCTATGCTCAGTTAAAATATGTTTGAAAAATGAAGGAAAACACTCAGTCTAATAAATAAGATATAGAAAAATTCATCAGAGGGGTTATCCTACAATGTACCCAACTAGTACTACTGAAAACTGTCAAGGATAACAACAACAAAAAAATCTGAGAAACTATCACAGCCAAGTGGAGCCGAAGGAGACATAACAATTAAATGGAATTTGATGTGGTATTCTGGAAGCCTGGAACAGCAAAACGACGCTAAGTAAAAAATAGGGAAAGCTGATGTATTAGTTAGGGTTCTCTAGAGAAACAGAATCAACAGGGAACACTCACAAATATAAAATTTATAAAATTGTCCCATGTAACCATGGGAATGCAGAGTCCAAAATCTGTAGGGCAGGCTGTGAAGCTGACAATTCCAATGGAGGGTCTGGATGAACTCCACAGGAGAGGGTTGCCAGCCGAAGCAGAAAGGAAGAGTCTCTTCTGAAGCCTCCTTAAAAGGCTTCCAGTGATTAGATTAAGCATCACTCATTGTAGAAGACACTTCCCTTGGCTGATTACAAATGGAATCAGCTGTTGGTGCAGTTGATGGGATCATGATTTAATTCTATGAAATGTCCTCATTGCACCAGACAGGCCAGCACTTGCCCAACCAAACACGTACCACCACTTGGCCAAATTAACACAAGAACCTGACCATGACAGTCCATCCCTTGTCAACTTGGCAGCTATACATATCACTTTAAATCATACCTAATTTCTAAATAAAAAACAATAAAACACGCATTTTTTCTTTCACCTAACAATGCTCAACTGTCCTGCATATAACTAGAAACACATTGAATCTCTCCAGAATAGGGTGCAAGTTCTTGGGTAATATTCATTCATAAACTTGATATTTTACAATTTAAATAGTATAACATGAACAAAACAGCATTACAGTCCTCGTTTCTGTAACTGATCACATGGTTGTAGTTCATATTTATCATTACCCTCTTCCACTACCCATTCCATGTTCCCTTTACCCTCAGCAAGCACTTCAGCTGGCTGTGGTTCTTTCCCTGGTGGGGTGACCAAAACCTTCATTCCTGAAGTTTCAGAGTCACTGGTAGTCCTGCCTGGATTGGGTTGTTGCAGTTTTCCATTTATTTTAATCACAGAGCATGGTAGTACTAAAAGATGCCCTAGGGGATCTCCTATATTTCAAAAAACTCTTCTTTGCCTCCATTGTGTAGTTGCAGTCCTATTTCCCCCTGATAGTCAGGGTCAATCAACCCAGACAATAATGTAATTCCCTTCTTGGCTTGTTGATCCAGGGGCATGAGTAGCCCAAAGTGACCAGGTGGCAGTCTTAGATTCCAGTTCAATGGAATCATTGTTGTTTCTCCTGGTGGAAGCGCTCCTCATTTTGGAACTAAAACCTGTAGACCAGCAGAGCCCAGGGTCTCAGGGACAAGAAGCAAAAATTTTCCTGGTGGATCACTAGGGGTAATAGTGAGTGGTACCAGTCCCATTTCTACTTCTTGGTTCCTGGACCCGTGGATCCTGGCTATGGGAGAAACAGCACCATACAGCAGATGCTGATTCAGAGCATATACAGTTTCCTGGAGAACATTACCCCAGCCCTTCAAGGTTTTGCCACCTAGTTGGCACCATAATTGAGTTTTCAAAAGGCCATTCCACCATTCTATCAATCCAGCTGCTACTGGATGATGGGGAACATCTTAAGACCAGAGAATTCCATGAGCATGTGCCCATTCCCACACTTAATTTGCTGTGAAATGTGTTCCTTAATCAGAAGCAATGCTGTGTGGAATACCATGATGATGGGATAAAAAAGGCATTCTCTAAGCCCACGGATGGTAGTTTTGGCAGAAGCATTGCGTGCAGGGAAAGCAAACCCATATCCAGAGTATGTATCTATTCCAATTAGAACAAATCATTGTCCCTTCTATGAAGGGAGTTGTTCTAGTTTGCTAGCTGCTGGAATGCAATATACCAAAATCAGAATGGCTTTTAAAAAGGGGAGTTTAATAAGTTGCTAGTTTATAGTTCTAAGGCCAAGAAAATGTCCAATTGAAACAAGTCTATAGAAATGTCCAATCAAAGGCATTCAGGGAAAGACACCTTGGTTCAAGAAGGCCAATGATATTCAGGATTTCTCTCTCATCTGGAAAGGCACATAGCAAACACAGTCACAGTTTCTCTCTCAGCTGGAAGAGCATATGGCAAGCAAGACGTCATCTGCTTCTTTCTCTCCTGGCTTCCTGTTCCATGAAGCTCCCCGAGATGACATTTTCCTTCATCTCTGAAGGTCACTGGCTTGTGGGCTCTCTGCTTCTCATGGCTTTGTCATTGTTTTCTGCTCTCTCTGAATCTCCTTCATTCTCCAAAATGTTTCCTCTTTTATAGAACTCCAGAAACTTCTCAAGACCCACCCAAATGAGTGGAGACATGCCTCCAGCTAATCCAGTTTAACAACCACTCTTGATCAAATCACATCTCTAGGGAGATAATCTAATTGCAGTTTCAAACATTCAATACTGAATAGGGATTAGAAGAAATGGCTGCCTTTACAAAATGAGATTCGGATTAAAACACGGCTTTTCTAGGGTCTATACATCATTTCAAAACAGCACAGGAGCGGTCCAATGTAATCAACCTGCCACCATGCAGCTGGCTGGTCACCTCGGGGAATGGTGCCATATCAGGGGCTGAGTGTAGGTTTCTGCTGCTGGAAGATTGGGCACTCAGCAGTAGCTGTAGCCAAGTCAGCCTTGGTGAGTGGAAGTCCCTGTTGTTGAACCCATGAATAACCTCCATCCCTACCACCATGACCACTTTGTTCATGAGCCCATTGGGCAATAACAGGAGTTGCTGGGGAAAGGGGCTGACTGGTATTCACAGAATGGGTCATCTTATCCACTTGATTATTAAAACCTTCCTCTGTTGAAGTCGCCCTCTGGTGTGCATTCACATGGGACACTAATATGTTCATGTTTTTAGCTCACTCAGAAAGGTCTATCCACATACTTCTTCCCCAGACCTCTTTGTCACCAATTTTCCAATTATGGTCTTTCCAAGTCCCTTAACATCTGGCCAAACCATTAGCAACAACCCATGAGTCAGTATACACACACAACTCTGGCAAGTCCTCCTTCCAAGAAAAATGAACAAGCAGGTACACTGCTTGAAGTTCTGCCCACTGGGAGGATTTCTACATGGTGGCATGTTGATTACATTGGACCACTCCTGTGCTGCCCATTGTCCTTCAAGGACACTCCAGAAAGAGGTTGTAGCATTGCAGCTGTCCACTATCAGGTGGCATCTGCATATCGTGTTGAACCATCTGTAAACTAGACCCAAGTTTTCTCTTTCTCAGTCAATTCACTGTAAGGAACACCCCAAGAGGCCATAGATCTGGTCTGGGAAAGAGAAGGTAATGTGGCAGGAGTGAAGACCATGGGCATTTGGGCCACTTCCTCATGTAACTTACTTGTGCCTTCAGGACCTGCTCTGGCCCTATCTCATCTATACCATTTCCATTTCACAATAGAGTGCTGCTGTTCATGCCCAACTTTATGGCTTGGCGGGTCAGACAACACCCAGCTCATAATAGGCTACTGGTAACTTGGTGGCCCATGGTTAAGTGTCCAGTCTCTACTAAGGCCCAGTAGCAGGCCAAAAACTGTTTCTCAAAAGGAGAATAGTTATCTGCAACAGATGGTAAGGCTTTGCTCCAAAATCCTAAGGGTCTGCATTGTGATTCTCCTATAGGGGCCTGTCAAAGGCTCCAAACAGCATCTCTATTTGCCACTGACACTTCCAGCACCATTGGATCTGCTGGATCATACGGCCCAAGTGGCAGAGTAGCTTGTACAGCAGCCTGGACCTGTCTCAGAGCCTCCTCTTTTTCAGGTCCCCACTCAAAATTAGCAGCTTTTCTGGTCACTTGATAAATGGGCCAGAATAGCACACCTAAATAAGGAATATGTGGTCACCAAAATCCAAAGAGATTAACTAGGCATTGTGCCTCTTTTTTGGTTGTAGGAGGGGCTAGATGCAGCAACTTATCCTTCACCTTAGAAGGGATATCTCAACATTCCCCACACCACTGGACACCTAGAAATTTCACTGAGGTGGAAGGCCCCTGTATTTTTGTTGGCCTTATCTCCATCCTCTGACATGCAAATGCCTTACCAGTAAGTCTAGAGTAGTTGCTACTTCTTGCCACTAGGTCCAGTCAACATGATATCATGAATATAATGCACCAGTGTGATGTCTTGTATGAGGGAGAAACAATCAAGGTCTCTGCAGACAAGATTGTTACATAGGGCTGGAGAGTTGTTATACCCCTGAGGTAGGACAGTGGAAGTATATTGCTGACCTAGCCAGCTGAAAGCAAACTGTTTCTGGTGGTCCTTACTAACAGCTTTTGAGAAAAAAGCATTTGCCAGATCAATAGCTGCATACCAGGTCCCAGGGGATGTATTGATTTGCTCAAGCAATGATACCACATCTGGAACAGCAGCTGCAATTGGAGTTACCACCTGATTGAGCTTACAATAATCCACTGTCATCCTAAAAGATCCATCTGTTTTCTGCACAGGCCAAATAGGAGAGTTGAATGGGGATGTGGTAGGAATCACCACTCCATGACTTACTAGCCATTGCCACAAATCTCTGCAAGTCATATAATTTTGACTCCTGCTTTGAGTTTGCTGTCTATTATAATACCCATGTCTACCCTGTCTTTGGTAATTAAGTGCCGCCACCTGGCTTCTGCCAACTCAGGATCCAGTCATCCCCATTGTGTTTAAGGATTCCAGCTCAGTGACAGCAGTTCCCACAGTAATATCTGACCTACAGAGAAGTGCCACTACTTCATCATCCATGAAGAGAAGAGCTCTTCATGGATGATGGTGCTAGTCTCACAAATTTATTTCTCACCGTTCTGGTAAAAGGTGCATCCTCTGGACATTCCTGGGGTGTAAGAGCAGGCTTTGCATGATAAATCCACTCTAACATTCCGATCTCTCTAAGTCTCTGGATCCCCTCATCTACATTATACCAGGACAGTTCTGGCATTTCAACCTCAGGTAATGTTGGCCACCTTTTGATCCATTTTAAACCAACCATCCAAACAAACTGCTAATACCTTTTCTAACCCCTCGAGCTATAACATTGAATGCAGAATCTCTGCTTAGTGGGCCCATATCAATAAATTCAGCCTGATCCAGCCCTATATTCCTCCCACCATTATCCCACACCCTTAAAATTCATTGCCACACATATTTCCCTGATTTCTGTCTATCTAAATTGGAAAACTCACACAGTTCTTTTGGAGTATAACGTATCTCCTCCTGTGTGATACTTCGTACCTCACCTTTAGGGGCCTGTTGGGACTTTAGTCTAGTTATAGTTCTGGAAGAAATGAGGGGTGGTGCGGGTGGGTCATGTAAAGAATTAGAAATATCTTCCAAGCCATTTGCTTCAGGGCCTTCATTTGCAGTTATATCAGGAAACAGGATTAATCACTCTAGGGCTAATTCCTTCAGGAGGAGATTGGGTGGCTAACTCCTCAAGTCACGCTGGAGATGGGGCAGCTATGTCCTCAGGGCAAACTATTACAGGGTTATCTAGAGAAGACTCAGCATGACGTAGGGTTTCAACCTCGCCCCTGACATCATTACCAATCCATATATCACCATCCCATTTTTCAGGGTCCCACTCCTTTCCAATCAATGCCCTCACTTTAATGGCAGACACGATGCAACATTGAGATTTCAGTTTATGTTGTAAAGTTGCTACTCTAACAATAAGATTCTGAGTCTGATTTTCAGAGATCTCAAGTCTATGGCTACAGGAAATAAGATTTTCCTTCAGGATATTCAGAAACGTCTACATCTGTCAGACGGCGCTTAAGCTTCTTGTTTGAAGCCTTAAGCCCATCTCTTTCTCTCCTTAATATAGCCAGTGTATCTAGCAACAACCAGCCAACATCTCTATACTTCTTATTTCCACAAAACTCTGTAAAGGTGTCAAAACATCATTCCCCAGAACCTGGCTTCGTTCAAGCAAAGCATTAGGAGAATCAAATGGTGATATTTTGACTTCTCTTTTGCCAACTCACTCTGTGGATTAGGAGTGTCATTCTGATTATAGGAATCAGAATCCTTAGTGCCTTTGAGTCCAGTCAGAGAAGAAAACCATTCATAAAAACCCGTTTTTAAGATTCTGTTTCTTAAGAACCACTCCTGTTACCAAGATGTATTAGTCAGGGTTCTCTAGAGAAACAGAATCAACAGGGAACACTCACAAATATAAAATTTATAAAATTGTCTCATGTAACCATGGGAATGCAGAGTCCAAAATCTGTAGGGCAGGCTGTGAAGCCGATGATTCCAATGGAGGGTCTGGATGAACTCCACAGGAGAGGCTTGCCGGCCAAAGCAGGAAGAAAGAGCCTGTCTCTTCTGAATCCTCCTTAAAAGGCTTCCAGTGATTAGATTAAGCATCATTCATTGCAGAAGACACTCCCCTTGGTTGATTACAAATGGAATCAGCTGTTGGTGCAGCTGATGTGATCATGATTTAATTCTATGAAATGTTTTCATTGCACCAGACAGGCCAGCACTTACCCAACCAGATAAGCAGGTACCACCACTTAGCCAAGTTGACACATGAACCTGACCATGATAGATGAAAAAACAATGGATTTTAATTAATAATATTTTATTAGGCTTGGCTCATTTGTTGTAACAAATGCACTATGCTACTATAAGATGTTAATAATAGGGGAAAATGTGTATGGGGTATATAAGAGCTCTGTGTACTATCTTCTCTATTTTTCTGTAAATCAAAAATATAAAGATTACTTTTTAAACAATGAAGGAAAAATACTTTATCAGAAAAAGAGAAACTGAAATAATTAATTATCTGCAAAGCTGCATGGTGAAAAATGTTAGAGAAATATATCATGCACAAAGAATATGATAACAGACAGAAGTTTGGATTTACAAAGAAGTGAATTTATTTAGGAAGGATTAAAATGAAGGTAAATATAAAATATATTTTAAAAGATAGTTGCTGCCATGCAAGAGACCTGGTTTTGATTCCCAGAGTCTACCCATGCCAAAAAAACAAACAAACAAACAAAAAAAACCCAGAAATATTAATCATTCTAAAATATAATTGACTGTCTAAAGCAAAATAGCAACATACTGAGATTTTAGAAATAAGTAGATGTTCAATGTTTGAGAACAATGGCACAAAGGTAGAAGGAAAGAATTGACATTATATTGCCATAGGTTTCTGAAACTACACTTACAGTGATAAAATATTATTTGAATTCCAATTAATTCAAGTTGGGTATTGTGAATATTAAAATATTTCTAAACTGGTATAAATAAATAAATGATGGAAGTAATGTGAAATTATAAAAATGCTCATGTAATAAGAAAGCAGTCAGAAAAAAGAGGAAAAGGAATAAAAAACAGATGAATCAAATAGAAAACAATAATCAACATGGTGAATTTTAATAAAAAAATTCAATAATAAAAAAGTAAATGATTAAATACACCAATTTAAAAGAAGAGATTATCAGATTGAATAAAGAAGCACAAAAGGTCTATAAAAAACCCATCATAAATAACAAGAAATATATACATTAAAAGTAAAAGAGTGCAAAAATATATAACAAGGAAACAGCAATTAAAAGAAAGATGGAATAGCTATGTTAGCATCAGAAAAAGTGGACTTCTAGACAGGGAATATTTCTGGGGTTTATGAGGATATTACATATGGCAAATGAATCAATTCACAAAAAAAGACATGGCAGTCCTACATGTGTCCTAAAAACATGATGAAAACATTGATGACTGAGAGGAGAAAAAAATAAGTCCATAATTTATAGTTGGAAACTTAAATAATCTTCTTTCAGGAGTTAATATAAACAAGTACAAAAATCACTAAGTATATAAAACACCTGAACAACATTATTAATCAATTTAACCTAATTGACATTTTCAGGAACTGCTAGCCAAGAAATCAGTTGACTATATCTTTTTTTCCATGTGCTCTTGGAAGATTCAAGATAGACCATCCTCTGGGTCATACAATAAAGTTCAATGAATTTAAAAGAAGTGATATCATATAAAGAATACTCTCAAACTATGATAGAATTAAAGAGAAAAATGAAGATATATGAAGAATCAAGAAATATTTGGAAATTAAACAGCCCTTTTCTAAAAAATCTATGAGTAAAAAAGGAAGTCAAAAGAGAAGTGAAGAGAGATCACAACAGAAAGGCTGGTTAAAGCTTTTGTGCCTTCACTCAATCCAGTTTCAGTTGGCTGGACATCTAAAGGAAAAACAGACTTTTCTGATGTGCCTCACTTTTCTGGATTGACCCCCATCTGGCTTCTAGGGCAGGAAATCTTAATAGGAAAGAAACTGAGGGAGAAAAATCTTACAGAAAAAAATAAAAATAAATGAAAGGAGATCAAACTGAACTTTTGTAAGAAGGACAAGTCCTAGAGCTGAAAAGTTCAAGGAAAATCTACACTGACTCTACAAGGAATAGAAGATCTCAACAGACCAATTACAAACGAAAAGATAGAATCAGTCACCAAAAACTTCCCAACAAAGAAAAACTCAGGACACGATGGCTTCACAAGTGAACTCTACCAATCATTTCAAGAAGAATTAATACCAATCCTACTCAAACTCTTCCAAAAAATTAAAGAGGACAGAATACTTCCTAACTCATTCTACGAGGCCAACATCACCCTAATACCAAAACTAGATAAGGATACTATAAGAAAAAAAATAACAGATTAATTTCTCTGATGAATATTGATGCAAAAAATCCTCAACAAAATACTTGTAAATAAAATCCAATAGGACATCAAAATAATTATACACCATGATAAAGTGGGTTTTATCCCAGGTATGCAAGGGTAGCTCAACATAAGAAAATATTAAAGCAATACATCAAGTCAACAAAATGAAGAGAAAAAATGATCATCTCAACTGGTGCCTAAAAGGCATTTGACAAAATTCAGCATCCTTTCTTGGTAAGAATGCTTCAAAAGAAATAGAAGGAAACTTCCTCAACATGATAAAGGGCATAAATGAAAATCCCACAGCTAACATCATACTTAATGGTGAGGGACTGAAATCTTTCCCTCTAAGCTAAGATCTGGAACAAGACTAGATTGCCCACTATAACCACTGTTATTCAATGCTGTACTGGAAGTTCTATCCTGATCAATAAGGCAAGAAAAGGAAATAAAAGGTATATGAAGTTGAAAAAAAGAAGTAAAACTTTTACTATTTGCAGATGGCATTATCCTATATATATAAAGTCCCTAAAAAATCTACAATGAAACTAATAGAGTTAATAAACAAATTCAGAAAAGTAATGGGGTTCCAGATTAGTGCTTCTATAAACTAGTAATGAGCAAGCTGAGGAGGAAATCAAGGAAAATAAATTCCATTTACCATAACAACTAAAAGAATCAAATATCCTGAAATAAATTTAACCAAGGATGTAAAGGACTTGGACACAGAAAACTACAAAACATTGTTAAAAGAAATTAAAGAAGACCTAAATAGATGGGAGGGCATTCCTTGTTCATGGATTAGGAGACTAAATATTATTAAGATGGGAATCCTACCCAAATGATTTACAGAGTCAGTGCAAACTTTGCTGACATGGAAAAGCAAATTGCAAAATTTATTTGGAACAGTAAGGGGCTCCAAATAACCTAAAATATTTTGAAAAAGAAGAATGAATGTAGAAGACTCACACTTGCTGACTTTGAGATATTACAAAGCTACAATAACAGCATGGTACTGGCACAAAGGTAGATATATTAACAATGAAAATGAATTGAGAGAAATAAACCATCATATTTATGGCCAATTGATTTTTTTTTTTTTTTTTTTTTTTTTTTAAGAGAGAGGGAGGAAAGGAAGGAAAGAAAGACAGAGAAGGAAGGAAGGATGGAAGGAAGGAAGGGAGGAAGAAAGGGAAACATTTTCTTATTTTATTATATTTTGTTTGTTTGTTTGTTTTTTTTTTTACATGGGCTGGGGCCGGGAATCGAACCGGGGTCCTCCGGCATGGCAGGCAAGCACTCTTGCCCGCTGAGCCACCACGGCCCGCCCTGCCAATTGATTTTTGACAAGGCTTCCAAAAATAGTCTCTTCAACAAGTGGTGCTGGAAGAACTGGATAGCCATATCCAAAATAATGAAAGATGACCCTTATCTCACACTATTTACAAATATTAACTCAAAATGTATCAAAGACCTAAATATAAGAAACAGGACTATAAAAGTCCTAGAAGAAAATGTAGGAAAGCATCTTCAGGATCTTGTTAGGCAATGGTTTCTTAGACTTAACATCAAAAGCACAAGCAACAAAAGAAAAAACAAATAAATGGGACCTCCCCCAAATTAAAAGCTTTTGTGCATCAAAGGACTTTATCAAGAAAGTGAAAATGTAGCCAACTCAATGATAGAAATCATTTGGAAACCACATAGCCCATAAGGGTTTAATATTTCAAATAATTTGTTCAATTATTATATATATGAACTAGAAGATAAAATCATCAGGGAATGAATGGCATGGTTATAGATACTTTATCAGCTCACTAGGCAAGGTTTAGTAGAGAATGTTGGTCTTAAGCAGGATTACCAATTAAAAGAAAAGCTTGGACTTGCCAGAGTAAAAAGGCAACCACTAGTGCAACTTGCTTATTTACACAGTATACATGGTTGAACTTTTCTAAGCCAGCTACTTCCAAGTGAATCCTCTTACCCCATCTTTCTACTTCATTTTAGATGAGATGGCTTCTCCACTGATCAATTTGTTTCGGTTTACTTACTTACACATAGCTTCTCAAACTACAACTTCTGATTTTAGAACAAAACTTAAAGAATTGTGAGTGGTGGACTTGGTTGCCATAACTTTACAAATCTGTTTAATGAGGAAATGAGACTAGATGACTTCTGTGGTCCCCTAATTTTCAATTATAAAATTAAGTTGATTCATTACACAAATGAATATAATAACAAACTACAGTCATAGTTTTAAGTGGGAGGCTGGTAAGTAAAATAATCTTTTGATTTATTTATTTTTTTCAGTAGAAAGTAATTGACACCTTTACCAAAACAATGTTTTGGAGTTAAGGAAAAGTGCACCTGAGAGATGTTGGAAGGAATAACATGGTACTTATACTGGTTTTGGTGTTAGCAGGTAGAGTTTCTTAATGATTATACAAAGGGTTTGGATTTTTCCAAAACAAGTGGTCTTTGCATCTCTTTGTTTTTGGGAATTTTAAAACATTGGTACTAAAACAGTGGTATGTTGATGGATGAAATTATATTCTGGAATTCAGGGTCATTTTCTTGCTAGGCAAGCTCATAAGAAAGCAGCTATGTATTTTATTTTTTCACTCAAAAGTACAGTGGCTGATATTATTGTTTTCCGGAATGTATATGTTCCAAACATACTATCCCCCAAATATGAAAGTATTTCATATTTATTTCATACAAATATTTCATATGTATTTCATACATATGAGTATTTCATATGTAGCCTATAATATGAAATACTGAGTACTGAACTGAATCTACTCTTGAATAGATTTATCATAGATAACTTAGTGCTAATTAAGTCCAGTACTTCCTGAAATTTGCCATTAAAAAAGGCATTGAATGAAATGACAACTATTTCTAGAGATGGGATCTTGAATCGATTACTATGGAATGGAAGGAAAATATAGGACACAGTCTATGGATGTTGAACAACTTCAAATGCAAACAATAAATAGTATAAATAATATCTTTATTTTTTCAATTTAACTTATCCTTGAGTTTTCAACCTGTCATGAAAATATTTGGCAAATAATACATTTTGCAATTGTTTTTATTTTAGTTATATTAAGAGTAAAGTAGATACAGTTTTTACAGAGAAAGTCATTTCTAATATGTGAACCTCTCCATGTGACTAAATTGCAATTATTTAAACATATTATTAAATTATTTTTTCAATTTCAGCTATTTGAGGGAACACTTTCTGCAGGCTATAGATTCAATGACATGTTTCCACAATATTAGCTATGCAATTAGTAGAGGCTGAACATAACCAGTTAATGCAACTACCAATTACAGGCAGAATATTTCAGAGGTCAATTTCTAGATGGTTTATCAGGACTTAGGTAAGATCTTAGCAATCATAGTCTCGAAATGAACCGAATTTTGAAGCCACAACAGAAAACTTATTAAGAAACAATTTATTACCATTTTACTACAACAGTGCCACATACAATATATACTTTAAAAGATCTCTGCTTTTTCTAGATTCTCTTCCACAACAGTACCACAGTGGATTTGTGCTTATAATGTCTACATAAACCACTCAGAAAAAATTCTCCAGTGGGGGTGGAGGGAGTCTTTTTCTCCAAGCGTTGAATTAAGATGATGTGAAAAAAGCAGTTCTCACTGTCTTAGTGGAAGTTCTACAACCTGCTTATTCTTATACACTCTTCCTCACCGTGTTTATGGGAATAGACTTCCAGCAGGGCAGGGAGAATCTGCAAAATAGGCTGGCTGAGAAAGTCTGAGTTTCTTAATGAAATTCTTCATATTCATTTTTCAGATTTTTCAGGCCTGGACAAGGTGAATAAACTCTAAAGATTAGCAATAAAACTAAAGTTTAAGGAGGTTAGCAGTTGTGTTCATAAGCATGGAAGCTATATAAGGTAACTGTACTTACAGCCCTAAAGCTGAGATGTACCAATGTTTAATCCCCATGTCTTAGTATCGTGCCAAGCTTATAATATTTGTTTAGGAAATGTTTGCTGAACATGGTGAACTAGACCTTGACTCACTCTATAAATGTCTCATCATTTAGAACCTTGAAACATCAGGCATTGGCTTGTAAGTCACTGAAACCACTTTAACCAGAGTTCCCTCCTTGGAATCTTGAATCTGCAAATTCCATCTGGCCTGTGATCTGAGTATAAGCTGTTCTCATCACCAATCCTTTACCTGATTCTCATTCCTATCTTGCTCTCTTCTTTTGGGGTTTATTCTTCAGTTCTCTCCTTTCTTCCTAATCTCTCCCACTACGTCCCATGGAAACCCCATTACAAAGTTAAAAATTTGCCTACTTTCCAATCTTTTCAAACAATGATTCCACCTTTTTTTTTTTTTTTTTTTTTTTTTAAAGGAAAGACAGAGAGAAGGAAGGAAGGAAGGAAGAAAGGGAAACATCTTCAAACATTTTCTTGTTTTATTGTACTCCGCTTCTCCGTTTTCGCCACATGGGCCGGGGCCGGGAATCGAACCGAGGTCCTCCGGCACAGCAGGCAAGCACTTTGCCCGCTGAGCCACCGCGGCCCGCCCGATTCCACCTTTTATTCTGCCTTCATGGAACTTTTCCCATAGATAATGTTTCATTTGTTTTCTGTAGTGACAGCTGTTTGTTACGCTGTCATTTGTAACATAGCACTAGGCAGGTTAAGAATGGGGGTGGGGAGTAAGGGAAAGGGGACCAGTCGAATTCCCTATTGTTGCTAGGAAACAATTCTCTTTTCTCATGAAACAAACATTATTTGAGGCTTTTGCCATTTGACTCTTCTGTTTTCTATCTCTGCTTGCTTATAGTCATCATCCATCTCCCTGAACTCCCATTTGACACCTGCTCAGTCCTTCTCTCTACTCAATTACTGCCATCATTATAATTCTCTGAATATTTTAAAACCATTGACCATAACCACATATAGTAAGTGGTCATTTAGCCTCCGATAATCCAGAGTTCTACCCTAGACCCTGTCATCTATGGGAAATGCTTTCCCTCTGAAAGTTTAAACTTCAATTTTATACTCTGAACACAAACACATCGCCTTCTGAATCACCTGACTTCCTGATTTCCATTATACCTGTTCTTGGACCTCGTTGGGACAGCCAAGCCTCTTAATTTTCCTCAGTTACTCATCCTTCTCCAGGCTTTACTTCTTTATCTATCCATTCACTTCAACGGCAATTTTCCCCCTCCTTTCCTTCCATTGCTCTCCCAGAAAGACCACAATTCATGTAAAGTCAAACAATCTGTCTTCTAAGCTTCTACCCCCGATGAATGTCCCTGGAGAAAGTCACATGAGCTTGTGTATTAGAGTCAAAATTATGAGCCACAGCTTCAGCCAGACCTGTCCAGTGCATGTTAATTTATCTTTGGGATATATCAGAGAAAGCCTCTACTAGGGGCCACATGTAAAAACTCAGGAGAACGATCTGGGCAAGTTGCAATAGTTTTGAAGTTATATTCTCCACAAGATGTACTCCTCCACCACTTTCCCCTTCTTAGGGAACAGTGCCACTTCTATTAGCACATAGGCCAGAAAACTGGAAGTCACCTTTTATTGTCTTTTCTCCTTTTTTCCCTAACACCATTTAGTCAGTATTTCTGGTCAACTCTATCTGTGCATTACTTCATGAATCATTCTACCTTTTCTAATTTCACTGGCAAAATTTTAGATCACTTGTCACCTGTCATACCTAACTGGCTTTCTAGTCCTCTAGTTACATAGCAAGCAATCCTTTCCCTGCCCCTTCCCCCAGTCACAGCTTCCAGAGTAATATTTTTTATAAAAGAATAAATTTGTACATTTTTCTTTTTAAAGTAAAAGCTCCATTTTTGTTTTCCATTTTCCTTAGGATAAAACCCAATCCCCTTCTTATAGCCTACAAGGCCAAGCATGGTCTAAAACCTACATAAATCTCTAGACTTAGCTTTTTCTTCCTTTTCCCTCCCCTATACCATCCTGCTCAGTCTTTCCCAGTTTCCCAAATGTCACATACTTTTTCATACCTATCATGACACATGAGCTCCCTCTGCCTGAAAGTCCTCCTTTCTACCTTCTTCTGAGTAACTCCTGGCTATCTTGTCTTTATGTTCAACCCAATACAAAACATGACTCCATAAAAGTATTCCATCATTGGCTCAAACTTTCTATCTGCAAAATGAGAGCAATCACCCAGTTATTCACTTTACGCATTGTATTTTTTACCACTTTTTTTTAAGCAGTAAAAGCGTCTCATATCAGAAAATTGACTCTTTGTTTTACAGTTTAAAAAAATTGGTAGATTTTACATATCGGGAGAAAAATTCCATTCAATCCAATACCCTTTATGAAGTTTCATTATTATGTGACATTCTGGGGTTACTAAGTGAGCAAAGTGAGTTGCCTTCCCTTGATGATATCACAGACTAGAGAAGAGTGATCCAGATATGCAGGTAAAAATAATGGAAGACAGCTTTTGATGAGTTCATTAGAGATGAATAAACAAAGTGCCAGGAGGCACAGAGGAGGGAATGCATTTGAGGGTGGGGGATTCTTTTCTTCTTATTTTTCTTTTACAAGTGTTGGACCTCAGACCTGTAGTAGTCCCTCGTTCTCTTTCTCTTACTCTCTTTTTGACTTTTCTTGCTCCATTAAGTCAGAATGTTAGCATGGTCCTGGGAACCAGACTTCTTTAATAAGAGAGCAGTTTAGATCTGTTGTCCTTCATTCCTAGCTCTTTTTTTTTTGGGTTTCTTCCTCTCCAGCTTTGTTTCTCTCTCATTCTCTCCCTCTTTCTCATTCTTGCCCTCATTCCATCTGTGTCTCAGTCTCTCTCCTCTAAAACATGCCAAGTGGCCAGAATTGTAAGATGTTTCATTAACTGCTCCAGACTCACCTGTCTGGCTTGTTCCTTTTTCTCCAGAACTTAGAGCTGTGACGTTTTACCCACCTGAGATTCCAATTTGAGTTTGGAGGAGGAAGTAGCAGAGTTGTCCATCTGATGTGCTGTTGCACAGCTCAGAGGATCTGTTGACTGTGTTGCCTTGCTCACTGGAATCCTGCAGGAGCCCCAAGCTAATAAGGAAATGTTGCTGTATCTCCTTATATTTTTCTAGCAACCTGGCAGGAAGAGCGTGCTTGATGGGGGCACTATTCTAATATTCCAAACTTAGCACTATCACAGTTCCCTCATACTCTTTTACTAATCCCATGAATTGTACAGTCCCGTCCTCACAGCTTGACCCATGATATCGGCTGCCATGATCTCAAGCATCATCTAGGTCAGAGTCAAGTATGACATGTTCCTCTAACAGCAGAAGCTTATGATGACCATTGCTACCACCACATAAAGGCTTGTCAGATATTACTGTGAGAACTGCTGTTACTGAACTTAAGCACAAAGAGGATGATTGGATCTTAGATTGGCAGAAACCAAGTGGCAGCACTTAATCAAGTGGTGAGCCTGGCTACTCTAATGGACAGCAGAGTCAAAGCAGTAATCAGACTAATATAATTTGTAGAGACTTATAATGTTGGCTAGTAAATCACAGGGTACAATTAGTAAAATATATGAGAAGTCTACTAAATTTTTTCCTGTCCTATATAAACAGAAGAGTTCTACATCAAGTGAACAAAGGTCTAACTTGAATAACAAAGACAGAGAATCATGTTCCCTCAATTCCAAGACTTGCAACAGTTTATTGGCCTAGAATTCCTTGAATGAAGGGAAGTCTGGGTTCCCTTGGGTGATAATGAATTTGAGCTCAGGTCTGCTTCACACTTGATCTCTGGACGCATTTTGTAGTTAATCCCCCAGTTCCAGAGTGCATAATTGAAACAGACATAACCAGAACTGGGAGAATCCCCACATTGGTTCCTTGACTTATGGAATAAGGGCTATTATGATAGTAAGGGCCAAGTAGAAACCACTAAAACTGACCTTATCTAGCAAAATAGTAAATCAAAAGCAATATTGGGTTCCTGGAGGGATTGCAGAGATTAATGCCACCATCCAGACCTTGAAGAATGTGGGGTGGTGATTCCCACCACTTCCTCACTCAACTCTCCTATTCGGCCTGTGCAGAAAACAGATGGATCTTGGAGGATGACAGTGGATTATCAGAAACTTAACCAAGTGGTGACTCCTATTGCAGCTGCTGTTCCAGATGTGGTATCATTGCTTGCACAAATCAACACATCCCTGATACTATGCAGTACTGAGATGGCAAAAGCTTTTTTCTCAATTCTGGTTGGTAAAGACCAGCAGAAATCATTTGCACTCATCTGGCAAAGCCAGCTATCTTTACAGTCCTACTTCAGGGGTATATCAACTCTCCAGCCCTATGTCATTACCTTGTCCACAAAGATCTTGATTGTTTCTTCCTTGCCCAAAACATAACACCAATTCATTATATTGAGGATATCATGTTGATTGTACATAATGAGCAAGAAGTAGCAACTACTTTACACTTATTGGTAACACATTTGTGTGTGAAAGGATAAAAGATAAAGCCCATAGAAATACAGGGACTTTCTACCTCAGTGAAATGTCTAGGTATTCAGTAGTGTGGGGCATAGTGAGTTATCCCCCAAAAGGGTAAGATAAGCTATTGGATCTGGCCTTTCCTACAACCAAAAAAGAGGCACAATGCCTAATTGATCTCTTTGGATTTTGGAGACAACATATTCCTCATTTGGGTATTTTAAGTTGCCAATTTTGAGAGGGGAGCAGGATAAGAATGGACTATCCAACAGGTCCAGGCTGCTGTACATTTGTGTTCCATGTGAATGCTCACCAGAGGGTGACTTCAGCAGTGGAGGATTTTAATAATCAAGTTGATAGAATGACCAGTTCTGGGCATACCAGTTGGCCTCTTTCTCCAGTCACTCCTGTCATTGCCCAATGGGCTCATGAACAAATAGGCCATGGTGGTAGATAGAGATGGAGGTTGTGCATGGGCTCAGTAACATGGACTTCACCAAGGTTGACCTGGCTATGACCACTGATGAGTGCCCAGCCTGCCAGCAGAAGAGACCAACACTCAGTCCCTGATATGACACCATTCTCTGAGGTGCTCCCTGCTGCCTGGTGACACATTAATTACATTGAACCATTTCCATTATGGAAAGGATAATGTTTTATTCTTAGTGGAATAGACATGTACTTGGGTTTGCCTTGCATGCAATGCTTCTGTCAAAACTACCATCAGTGTACTTACAGAATGCCTTATCCACTGTTAAGGTATTCCACATAGTATTGCTTCTGATCAAGGAACCTACTTCATGGCACATGAATTGTGGGAATGGGCACATGCTCATGGGACTCATTGGTCTTACCATGTTCTCCATTTATTCATAATTGATAGTTATTGATAATATGGTGGAATGGCCTTTTGAAGGCTCAATTCTGGCACCAACAGGATGGCGATATCTTTCAGGGCTACAGCAGTGTTTTTCAGGAGACTGTATATGCTCTATATATGTATATGTATTACTGTACATAATGTATATGCATTACTCTATGGTACTATTTCTCCCATAGCCAGGATTCACAGGTCCAGGAATCAAGGGATGGAAATAAGAGTAGCACCACTCTGTATTACCCATAATGATCCACTAGAAAGTAAAGGGAATATGGGATAAGTAGTGGAAGAAGGTAGTGATAAATATGATCTACAATCATCTGACCCATGAAAGAAACAAGGATTTTAATGGTTATGATTATTTCTTCCAATTTTGTTATAAATATGTTTGTATTTATCCATAAAGCAGATATCACTGTTCCTTTTCCTATCTTCTCCTCCTCTTATCATATAGCATAAGTTATATTAACTTTAAATCACAGTATTTATGCTATCAGATATTAAGTCTAAGACTGACTATTGTTCAAAGATTTGCACCTTTTCTGGGGAAAGAGTCAGTGTGTTTCCATGTGTGTGTGGGATAGCTGAGTATTGTTAGGCAAAAATATGACTTATTGTTTTTATTTCAAAATTAATTACGACTTAAGGAAATGTGTATGGGTACCACATTGACAATGGCTGGACTATTATGGTTAGTTCATGTGTCAACTTGGCCAGTTATGGTGTCCAGTTGTTTGATCAAGCAAACATTGGCCTGATTGTTACTGTGAGGATATTTCATAGAGTTGAATCATTAGTAAGTTGATTGCATCTATGGCTGATTATATCCAAACCAACAAAGGTGATTGCATTCAACAATGACAGAAGTCTCATCCAAGTGGTTGAAGGCTTTAAACAGAGAACTAATGATTTCAGGAGTCAAAAGAAAGAATTTCCATCTCCATTTCAACCAGCCAGCCTCTCCTGAGGAATTCTTTGAAAACTCATCAGAGTTTCTAGCTTGCTGCCTGCTTTACAGAGCTCAGACTTATCCATCCCCATAGCCACATGAGCCAATTCCTATAAAAAATCTCAAGTTCTTGTTTGTTGTGTTTCTTTGGAGAAACTTGACTAATATGGATTCGTATAAGAAGTAGGAGGGGAACTAGGAAATAATGGTATAATGAATCGCAAAGGAGGAAAATGTCAGAAAGGAGATGTCTTCAACAGTGCCAAATCGTCAAAGAAGACAAGTGCCAATAAGAAAAAAAATGAGTTAATTAGATTTAATAATGAAGGAGTCATTAAGAAAATACCAAGTAATTTTCAGGGACTGTCGGGCGGAGAAGCCAAATAGCAAGAGCTGAAGTGTGGGTGGAGGGGAAGAAAGAGATAATGCATTCAGCCATCTTAACAAAATTCTGGGCTGTAAATAGAAGTAGAGAAATAGAACAATTATTAAAGGGGATGCAGGGCTAAAGTAATACTGGTCTTTTTGTTTGTTTTTAGATGACAGAAACTTGTTTGTAGGCTGAGAAAAGAGAACAAATTAAAATTTTAAAAATGCATTTAAAATGACATGACAATCATTGAGTTCTTTGTATAGAAGATGTTGACCCTACACAGTCTTTCAAAGTTAAATCTCATTCATTCATTCAATAAATAAGCATTGGTTGCTTTTTATGTGCCAAGCACTGTTCTTGAGCTTAAGGATGAAGAAGTGCACCAAAAAGAGTAAATTGCCTGCTCTCATGGAGATACAACCTAGTGGTACAGACAGACAATAAAAAGGATAAATAGGAAAAATCTGTAGATTGTATATTAGATATAAGTTCTATGGAGAAAAATAAGGGGATTTTGGAGTGTTTAGTGGTGCTATTTTATATCAGAATTATGAAGAAAGGCAGAGACCTAAATAAAGAAGCAAGCTACATAAATAACTGTAGGAAGAGTGTTCTACCTAGAGCACCAGCAAGCACAAAGACCAAGTTGGGTACAGCAGTGCAAAGGCAAACAAGTGGGGAGAGGAGGGTGGGAGAGTCAGGTTTTGTTGGGCTTTGTACACCATTATTAGGACCAACTTCTAAGTGAGATGGAAATCCATTGGCAGGTTTTTGGCAGAACAGTAACATGAAAATAATCATTTTGGCTGTAGTCTGGTGAACAAACTGTAAAGGGACAAGGGTAGTAGTGGGAGACTAGTTAGGAGAGAATTGAAGTGATCCAGGTAAGAGACAGGTATGGCTTGGGCCAGTGGAGTAGCGATTAGGTAATGGAAAGGCTAGGATTTTGGGCCTATTTTGATGATAGAGCCATCAGAATTTGCTGATGGATTGTTTATGGCATATGACAGAAAAAGGGTGACTTCACCTTTTCTCTTTTATTCAACAGGAAAGATAAAGTTGACATTTATTGAAATGGGTGCAGTTTTAGGGACAAATAGGTTTTGTCAGGTTAGGGGCTAATGAGAGAAATAAAAAGGTATTCATTTTTGGACATATGAGTTTTAGTTGACTGCTATGAATCAGAGTGAAGATATTGTGTAAGCATATATAATGTAAGTCTGAAGTTTAGAAGATAATTCCAAGTTGTAGATAGAAATTTGGGAGTCATCAGCATGTGGATAATATTTAAAACCATAAGACTGGATGACCTCACTGACGGTGTGAAAGTAGAGACAAGAAGCAATCCAAGATCTAAGCCCTAGACTCCAATAATTCGAAGTAGGAGCAATAAAAAGGAACCAGTAACACTTTCTGAGAAAGAGTGGTTCAAGGGGTAGGAAGAGAATCAAAGGAGATCAGTGGCCTGGAAATTAAGAGAATGAATTGTATTGAAAAAAGGGAGAGTGATCAAAGAGCTCCAATAAAGCTGCCAGTTCAATCGGCCCCCTTTCTGGTCAGATTTATTCTGTAAGGAAACAAAGCATGATCTAGAAAGAGGGAAAAAACCTGACCATACATAAATTTGTGACAACCAATCGCAAGATTTTGAAGAATTTTTCACCTCTCATTAATTGCTTTCCATGACTTCATCTATTCTATTGACACATATTTCTTGACACCCAGCTAGTTGCTAGGGCTCGAAATCTCTAGTCTTGTTTTTGTTTGTTTGTTTTTTTAACAATAGACACTTTTGTCACTATCTTCAACTTGGCTTAGCAGTGTCACCCAAAAATGCTTGTTTGGTTGTTATGTGGATGCTACTTTGACCCACTCAGTCATCACCCAGGTTCAGGCACCAGAGACCTCCTCCCTGCTGACTCCCCAAGAATGTCTTCCAGAGTACAGCACGAGAAGATTGGTGGCTTGGAAATTGCAGGCATGGCTGGGCTGACTTCCCAAAGTGGTTTGCAATGGTTGAAGATATGGCTGGTTGAAGATATGGCTCATTTCCCTGAATTGTTTCACTGCTGAAAGGGGAACCTCTGCCTGAAGCCATGAAGCATCACCGACCCAGCCCAGACTTCCCTGATTGTCTAAGGTTTTAGCTCCAATACTGACAAAGAAGAACCCATCTTAGCCTACCCCCAGGCTCAGGGATACCAAGCCCTTCTTCTTTTTTATCTCCCGTTTCCTCTCATTTTCTGCTTTAGAGGGGCTTTCTCCCAGAGCTTCAGATGAGCCAGGCCTTTCTGATATGATGCTGAAAGACACAGGGAAAAGCTTTGGGATGGAGTGGAGAATGAGAAAGAGACATATTAGAGCAGACTCTTCCTCCTCCACCCCTCACCCTATTCATTTACCTTACTAAACTTACAGCCCCCAAAAGGAAAGCTTCCTCTTTTCAAGTTATGATGCTAAGAGTAGCAGAGAAAGGTAAGGCAGAATGGCATCCTCTTATCTCACTAAAAACCAAGCTATAGTCCTTCAATTTCTCAATTTAGTCCTCTAAATTTGGCCTCCTTCCCTAGCACTTGTCATCATGCCCTTTTCCACTTATATTGTAAATACCAATGGTTCGGGGCGATGTTCAGCCATCCTCTATCACCCTTCTCTTAAACACTCTCTGAGCAGAGCCCTCCTGTGAGCCAGTCCTGGAGCTAAAGGTCAGGTATAAAGCCATAGTCAGGAGAGAAAAAGTCATGGCCCAGAGATATGTTTGGTGAGGGAAGCAGAAAATACAGATAATACCCCAATCTCAAATAGAGGCACCTGTAACACAGTGGGGGAAAGCAGGGATGGAGCCGTTTGCCTGTGGGTACAAATCCTCACCCTGCCCTTCCTGTCTTTGTGAACTTGAACATCTTCTCAACCTCGGCTGTAACGTGGTGGGCATCACCAGGTTTCATTTGGTTGTCGGAAGGACTGAAGCACTTAGGATTGCACTAGTCACACAGTAACAACAGTCACAATTAGCATTTATAAAGCGTTTATGGAATGGTACCTATTCCTGTAAGTGAAGAAATAAGCCATCAATCCTTTGACGCTGTGCTCTGGGGGACATATTGGGGAGATAAAGAAAAATGGGAGGTGGGTGGGAGAAGGTCTTTTTTAGATACAATAATGAAGGAAGGGCTCTTTAAAAAACTACCGTTTCAAGTGAGACCAGAAGGATGAAAACAAGCCAGTAAGAAAACCTAAGGAAGAGTTTTGCAGACACAGGAACATAGAGGAAGAAGCTCGGTGTAAATCAGTGACCTGACACAATTTGCTTGTGTGGTTAGGGCTCAAGTGAAAGGACGAGACTTTGGAGAAGAGGCAGCAGCCACTTTATACTGAGTTTTTGTAGATTGCATTCTCAGTGCAATGTGAGGTCATGGAAGGGTTTTATAAGGGATTTGCTTTGTGCCTTAAAATGATGACACTGGCTTCTGTGTGGACACGCTTGTTAACTATCTTTCAGGTTTACTATGAGCCTCATAAATGAGTATTTAATCCTTAGGAGTGACATCAGTCAAATTCTTATTGCCTAGCTCCATTCGATATCAGTTTGTTTGGGTTTCTCTGGTTTGGTTAATTAGCTAGAGTTCCAAAGGTGAGCATCTTTGGCAACTGGCTATTTAGTATAATTCATCCTGAAGTCTCTCATTATTATTAGTAGGCTTGACTAAGCCTCCTAATTCTATTCTGCAAAAGAGAGTAGACACCTTTTTTAATATTTTTGGGTTCGTTGTAAATCACTGCAAAATGAATTTTAAAGTAGGGCAATGTGTTATAAATATTGAGGGGCCAGTGAGTATTTAACTATTGATGCACTCTAACTTGAATAGAATTTTTCTGTTTTAAGTTTTTCTGGTTTAACAAATTAATAAGTAAACATCAATTGAGTGATAATATTTTCAAGGCATTATGCTAAACATTATCCTTTAATAAGGAATATTTCTAATATCATTCATTTTATTCCCCAAACACTTTACTGGATAATTTTCCTATGTACCCAGCCCTGTGCTAAATGCTGAGAATTCAAAAGAAAGTGAGATAGGATGAAGTGACCATTTCAGGGTGGGTGATGAATACTGTGATAGAAATAAGCCAGGATGCTGGGGTACATGCAAAGGAGCTACAGCAGACCCAGAACTGGTGATCTAGTTTTGTCATTGCTGTCAATTATGAGAACTGCTTTTGACTAAGCCAAATCTAGAAACAAATTCTCTTTAATCTCTGACAAACTTGGTAAATTTTCTTTTCTCTCAAGTAGTGAAGTTTTAGGGACCATGTATAGTAGCCTGAATAATGACCCCCCAAAATATCCATGTCCTTATCCCTGGAATCTTCTGTTACCTTACATGGCAAAAGGAACTTTGCAGATTGTGATTAAGTTAAGCATGTTGAGATTGGGAGATTATTCTGGTTTATCCAGGTAGACCCCCCTATAATCACAAGTTCCTTATAAAAGGGTGACAGGAGGATCAGAGTCAGTGTTAGAGGACGTGACGATGGAAGCAAGAGGTTGGAGTCAGGAAGGGGCCATGAACCAAGGAATTCAGCTGGCTGCCAGAAGCTGAAAAAGGCCAGGAGACACATTCTCCCCTAGAGCCACCAGAAGGAATGCAGAGCTGCTGATACCTTAATTTTAGCCCGGAGAGATTAATTGTGGAGCTCTGACTTTCAGAACTGAAAGATAATAAAAGTATATGGTTTTCTGCCCCTTGGTTTGTGGTAATTTGTGACAGCAGCAAGAGGAATCATACAACTGGTGTCCAGTTGCAGTAGTCGTAGCTGTGTGAGCATTTTCCCAACTGGCCAAGAACAGAAAGGGCAGGATGGGGCAGCCAGTAGGAGCTCCCTCCGCTGAAGTGCCCTGATCACTCAACTGTGAAGGGGACAGGAATAGCATTAAAATTTCTTGTGTAGGGAATCCTGCAGAACACAGATCCCTTGTTTTATTTTGAGAATCTATTTACTGTCATTTTCTGTCTCTGACCCAGCTAGTTCATGGCTCAAGCTGGGCAACAATGCTGAGACTGGTGAACTGTTGTGAACCAAAATATCACCAGCTTATCCAGAAAGTGCTAATTCTTAGAGTTAATTTCCCAGCATCTCTCAGGAATCTGAGGCATTCTGGTCTGGTACATTTCCCAGGTCAGCTGTCTTCACGTATACCCGAACTTTTGTAAGGAAATACAAATGGCTAATAAATGTTGCATCCAAAGTTGCTCAGCCTCACTAATTACCAGGGAAGTGCAAAGTAAAGACACATGGAAATAACAGTTTGCACTCACTAGACTGGCAAATAATTTTTTTTTGAAGCCTGAAATTCTCAAGCATTGGCTGTGATCTAGAACAATGGGCAGTCTCATGCACCATTTGTCAGAAAGCAGAATAGGCTCATCACTTTGGGAAGTGGTTTGGCATTTTCTGGTAAATTTAGTATGTGTAGACCCAGTAGCACAACAACTGCACTCTTAGACATATATACCCTACGGAAATGGACAGTGGATAGAAATGCTCATAGGAGCATGCTTATCTTAACCAAAAAGTTACAAGGAAGTGCAGAAGCATAAATTTGATGCCTTTCCTATTTATATACTTCTAAAGCTGCACAAATATGGGGTCTAACTATAAAGAAAACTAAGGGAATGATAAACAGAAAATTTAGGGTGCTGGCTATTTCTAGGGGGAGGGATATTATCTAGGAAGTGCGTTCCGGAGCTTCAGTTGTAGTAGTAGCTTCTATTTCTTATGGTGGCAGTATTCATAGATGTTTGTCTTATAATTCTATATATATATATATATATACTGTGAAATAGCTTTCTGTGAAGGTCTGGAAACTCATAATGTTAACAGATGTAATTCCCCTTCCTTGTGCTGCAACGCTCCCACTTCATGCCCCCAACTCATGTCACCATGCCCAAATGGGCAGCTTGGATGCCTTTCAAGAGTCTGGCCTCTGGGGATTCTTGTAAATTGTGTAGTTGGGTACTAACAACTCACGAAATGGATAGTCGTAGCTATTGGAGCAATGATCCCACGGGGCTTTAGCCTCCATTTGCTGCAGGGGAATAAATTAAAGATACAACCATACAAGAAGATGCAGGATTGAAAACACCTATCAGGAAAGCAGAAATGAAAACTTTAAAATGTTAATCAAAATGGAATATTTTATAGGATGGAGAAAATTCTCAGATGAAGAAACTAACCCAATACCTGCATGCACTAGTAAATATGTGCCTTCCAGGTCTATTGGCAGTTATGTATGTTTAAATAAAAGAGGGCCTCTTTAGTAATTATAATAAACTACATAGTTAAAGAACTTCATAACCTTGAACTATTAATTTATCAGTCACTGAGTATTAATTAAATTTTCAAACGGTTTTACCATTTTATACTGCTGCTTTATTTAGGGCATCCTTCATAGCTTATTCAATAAAGTTTTATAATTTTCCTATAAAAATATTATGTGTCTCTTAGTAAATTCGTTCCTAGATGCTAGAAAATTTCCAGTACTATCTCTGTAAGTGTTTAGTTTTCCAAATGATTGTTGCTGGCATATAGAAAAATGATTGGTTTTTTTAAATTGATTTTTGTATACTGATTGTGTAATCCTGCTAAGCTCTTACTCAGGTTAATAGTTTGCTTGTGGATTCTTTGGATTTTCTATGGCCACAATCATATTATCTTCAAATAATGATAGTTTAGCATCATTAGATACTTAATTTCTTTTCTTATCTTATTGTCATGCTTAAGAATGCCAGTGCAATATTATGGAGTGGGCATTCTTTCTTGTTCCAATTTCAAAGAGGTCTCCAAGTAAAAGTTTGAGTTTCCTGATTTTAAAACATTAATTTGTTGGTTCTTTTCTTTAATTTTTTAGATACCCTTCATCAGATTAAGGCAGTCCTCTTCTTTTCCTAATATGCTATTAGATTTGTAATGAATGAATGCTAAAAATTTTCAAATGTTATTCTTTGTCAATGGTTTTTCTTCTTTAATCTGTTAATGTTGTGACAGTTCACTGATATCATTGATTGACTCTCTATTGTTAAATCAATCTTGTATTCCTTAATGAGCCTACCATTAATAAGAATATGGTATTAAAGTTTCTTGTATATGCTGAGTACAGTTTGTTACTCATTTGTATTGGATTCTTACATCTATATATTTATGGATGCTATTGCTCTGCAATTTTTCTTTTTCATGATTTTCCTAAAGTTTGGTATCAAGCTTCCAAAAATGAACTTACTAAAAGAGTTATAAATTAAAATAATTTCTTTGTGGATGTTTGTAGCATTCTCTAGGGATGCTGTTTGGCCTTGTAGTTGTCTTTGTGGGAAGATTTTTTTATTTCTCATTTAAATTATTTTATTGATGATAGTGATATTATCAATATTGATAATATTAAAAGATAATTAAAATATTAAAAGATAATATTAAATATTATAATATTTAATTTATTATTATTAATAAATAATATTAAAAGATAAAAGAAATTGTCTATTTCTTTTGACAATTTTATTTTATTAGAAATTTGCATAATATTGTTTAGATATCTTTTAATATCTGTTTAATTCTCCAGTGTGTTGCCGTTTAGTTTTTATTCCTGATATTGATTATTTTGGACAAATCTAATTTCTCAGAGATCTTTCAGAAATTATTATTAAGTTTACTGGTCTTTTAAAAGAGATGTTTCACTTTCTCAATCTTCTGTAGTTCTATTTTTTTCTATTTCATTACATTTTGCTTTTGTCTTTATAATTTATTTTATTTTTTGTTCCTAATGATTCTTTTAAGTATTTTTAAAGAAATGGCTTAGCTCAGTAATTTTCACCTTTCAACCTCTAAAATACTGTATCTGCATTTGCTATTTGCTGTCTATTTCACTCTGAATTCAAGTTTAGCTGCATCCCATAGCTTTTTTTTTTTTCTTTTGTGTGGGCAGGCACCAGGAATCGAAGCGGGGGCTCTGGCATGGCAGGCAAGTATTCTGCCACTGAGCCACCATCGCACCACCCTCGTTAAGTTTTGATATGTAATATTTTAATTACAGATATGTTAAATAGTTTCTAAGTTTTATTATGATTTCTTTGCCTTATTGCTTATTTAGTAGTGGAGTTTTATATTTGCAAATATATGGGTGTTTTAATTTTTTATTTTTGGGTTAACTGCCTTGTGGTTGGAGAACATACTCTGTATTATTTCAACATTTTGAAATGTTTTGTTACTTGCTAAATTACAAGCATATGACCAATTTTTGTATATTCTTCATTATCTATATTAAAAATGAGATGTATTCTATAATTGCTAGATCCAATTTCTATGTATATTCTTTAGTCTATTTTGTGAATTGTAGCTTTCAAATCATTTATATCCTTACTTATACTTTGTCTGCTTGTTTATTATTTTGAAGAGGAATTTAGTAAAATTTCCAATATTTGAGAATATGTCTATTTTACATTTTAGTTCTTTTGCTCACTCTGTTTTTAAGGCTATGTTTTTAAATACATACAGTTTAAAAGTTTTTATTTTCCTGGTCAGTTTCATCTTTTCTTACTATCTCTATATTCTTGTTTTTTTCTTTATCTCTGGTTATGTTTTTTCCTTTGCAGTCTATTTTGTCTGATAGTGATATGGCTACTCTAACTTTTAATTTGTATCCCATAGCTTTTTTTTTTTTTTTTTTTTTTTGCATGGGCAGGCACTGGGAAGTATCCCATACCTTTTATATCCTTTTTTACTAACAGCCTTTTGATCATTAGGTTTGTAGTTATCTCTTACAAGAACATACATTAGGATTTTGTTCTTCCTTCCAATCTAATGCTCCAGTTTCCAAATGGAGCATCATTTTGGTACTTATTCAATGCAATTATCAACCTATTTTTGTTTCCAATCCTACCTTTTACTGTAGTGCCTTTCATTTGTGCCAGCTGTCCAATGTTCCCCTTTCTCTCCCTTCTTTCTTCTAATTACTTATTATTTTAAATCATTCCACTTTTTATTCTCTGCTAATTTTGTTAGAATCTGCCTCTTCTCTAATGACTTCCTGAGAAATCACTGTATGTATATTCAACTTAATCAAGTCAAAATTCTCCTTTCTCTCCAATAACAGAAGGATCTTCAGATATTTCAGCTCCAAAAACATCTGTTCCAATTTACAGGCATTAAAATGTTAGGCATTTTAATTCTATCATGTTTTATTAATGCTTTATAACATTATTAAAACTTTTTATATAGTGATTGCTTATTTAGTCACATAGTTACCATTTTCTCTGCTCACTTTCCTTTATATACTTCAACCCTTCCAACTGGGATGTCTTTCCTTCTGACTGAATTCATCATTTCTTTCAGTGTCTGTTGGTGATATACTTTCTCAACTTTTGTTTGACTAAAATTGATCTTATTTGATTTTACCTCTGTACTTGAAAGATACTGTTGCTAAGTATAGAATTCCAGTTTGGCAATAGTTGTTTTTACAGCCCTTGACGATAACTTTCAATGTCTTCTGGATTTCATCATTTTTGTTTGTTTGTTTGTTTTTGGCATGGGCTTTTGAGAAGTCATTTTTCTATCTAATGAAATGTAAAAAGGGTGGGAAGCCAGGTTCCTGATGCTAATTTGTCTAGGTGCTTTGTCTCATTCTTTGCTACTCTAATTCCTCTGAGCTGGAAGATTAGAATCCATCAGAAACAGATAAAAATCATTATATAACCTAAAGCAAGATATGTCATCAGAAGCAACAAGATTTACCTTGGATAATTCTCGATTCAGTTAAGAGCTGCTACATGTACTTGTCTGCTATTTGTATTTTCACTAAAATAATTTTAAGCTAAAATAATTTTAATAAGTTTTATATTTTCTCCTTGTCCATCCTTGTAGAGCATAGTGGGTTTTACCCAAAATTCACCTACTTTATCATGATCCAGTAACTGCAATGTTGTCTTATCTTTGGACAGTTTTGAAATTAGTCATCATCATAATCTTTCTGTTTACTTAGCTATAGAATTCTACAATATTCATGCTCAAGGAGTGGCTTTGTGGGCTCCCTTAGAAGCAAAAACTAGATTCCTAACTTGTGAGACATCACACTTCAGTAATTTAAAATAAGTCAGGGGAAATAAATAGGGTATAGTTTATATATCATCAGAACTCCATAGGCGTTCTTACAGATAAGATGATTTTCTGCATGCTGTCTTTTAAGGGAGCAGATATTTCTGTCTTTCACCACCTCATATAAATTTACATAATCCACATCGAATAAAGGCACAATCACTAATTTAACACAGACCCAGAGTTTCCTAACTTTTAATCCACAGACATCTATATAGGCATTTTTGGAGTTGCACCTGAGATACCGGCTCCATTAGAATGGTTGGAAAACAAGGGCCACATGCTGTGGATATTGAACAAAACACTGCTGAACTGGTAAGTACTGCAAATATCTTTGAAATGCTTTCATGTGTAATGTTCTTGCTTTTAATGTTTAACCCTTCAAGAAAACTAAGTTGCAGGCTTCCTGATTCTTGCTATTACAGGATGAATGAAATCTAGAATGTAATTATCAGTAACCACAAGTGTTGAAAGTGTTATTTGTATACCGAATAGTGCTTTCACATCATTTAGGAATTATGCATTAGACTTTCTGCGTAAAATTTGATGTTTATAGCAGAAACTGGTAATGAGACACCAGGAGAAAAAAATTTAGTTGGTGATTTCAAATGTGTTTGTAGCAAATAACAATAATATTTGCATTTCTACATAATGGTCTTATGAAAATGTCAAAATTAAATTCAATAACAGATATGTAAGGCAATTAGCAGAGTGTCTGAGAAATGCTCAGAAAACATTATTAATTTTAGCTAACTTGCTGGGCAAAAATACTATTGAATTGATTGAATTGTCAGCATTTTGCTTACTAGAGATGCTGGGTATTTTTGCTATGCTGTTAGTCATGCCTATTCCTTCACTTTTAAATTGCATGTTTAAATTATCTACTCAATTTTTATTGGATTTTTGACATTTATCTTATTGACTTGTAAGTTGCTCTATTAGTAAAGATATTATTCCTTTATTACTCGTACTTTGACCTCATTTTTATCATTTGTCTTTAAATTATATTTTGATGGTCTTTTAATATAGATGTTTTTGTTATTAGCAATCAGTTACATCAGTCTTTTCTAGTTGTAATTTCTTGGGTGATTTTCATAGATAGGTTAATTTTACCTCAAGATCAGGTAAACATTCATGTATTTTACATCTCATTATTTAACTCATTAATCTGAAGGAAGTTTGGAGTAAGTTCTGAAGTAGAGAGCAAACCTTTGGATTTTATTTCTATTAGTTTAACAATTGTTGAATCATTATTTATTCAATATTCTGTCATTTCTCTACTGATTGGAAATGCATTTAATACTTATTTACATGAGTACTTTCCTGATCTTTCCCTTCTATTTCTGTGTAAGTAACAGCACTTTTTAACCCACTCTTCACTGACTATAACAGTGAGCAGACCATAAAATAGTGCATCAGTCTTCTTATTCAAATTTTCTTTTGGTTGGTTTATTTTGCCACCTTAAATTTTTGTCAAATAACCTAAGTGTTTCATCCAAAAATTCCATAAAGATTTTAACTGAAGTTGGGGAAATTGATGCCTTACTATTGAAATTTTCTGTAAGAGGACATTTATTCAAGTCAACTTTTTGTTCCTTAGTAATTGGTTTTATGATCCTCTTCAGTGCTTATTGCTGTTTATTTCTTAGATATTTTATATGTTTTGTTGCTAGTGAATAGCAATTGCCAATACACAAACACACATAAAAATTGCTGTTATGTTTTCATATTTTTATAACCAGTCAACTTAATGGGTTCATATTACTTTTGATTGATATATAATTTATTATTTTGGATTCTTTGGATAGACAATCATATCATCTGCTAATAATAACTAAAACTTCCTCCAACCTATTGCCTAATAGTGATAGTAAGAGATGCTTTTCACTTCTCCTGACTTCAATGGAATCCCCTGCTGTTTCGCTATTAAATATGATATTGGTCATTGTTTTGTGGCCAATAATCTTCATGACATTTAGAAATCATTCTTTTATTCTTAATTAAGATTTTTTTTGTCTGTTTATGCCAGGACTGAGTGCTGAAATTTGTTAAGTCATTAGTAGGCATCTACTGATCTGATCATTTGATTTTCCTTCTTTGGTCATTGATATGAACACAGTATTAGTATATTGCATATCATTAAACCATTATTAGAGTTTTAGATTCTCTTAGATCTTGGTTATTTCTTCACACTGTATTCACATCATTTTACATTTATTTTATGTGCTTATATTCTTGGATAAAACAAAGTTTCTCATTGTTAACATTCAGTGTTTTGTTTTCTTTAATTCTCTCTATGCAGTTGCCCAGAAATCCATACTGTTCCATGGAAAGAACATACCACTGTGGTTGTAGATTTCACACTGAGACCTTGCAACCACAGCAAGTAAGTTTGGGAGGGTGGCACAAGGTGGGAAGTCTCCAAGAGTGCTTTGGAATTATGGGGAAATGGGACAGATGTGCAGCCGCTGCTCCATCATCCTTGCTTGGACTTTGCTCTCCTTTAACCCCACCCTGGTTCACAAGTCCTCTTGCTACCCTATACTTCTGCCAAGACTCCAGGCTACAATTTCCTGGCAAAAAAAGAATGGCTTCCCACACAGATTATCAGCCCTGTATTTTATCCCTTTAAGATACTGCTCCTTGCCAGAGCTATTTTTTATTTTCATGAATTTCCAATCTTAATGAAATTACTTTTAGTTCTGTTTAACAAATAAAAATGTATTTAACAAGTTATTTTCAAATTATAAATATCTCAATATATAAGGTGGAAAATTGGACATAGAAAAACATAGAGAACAAAATACCTGTAATTTTCTACCATCCAAAGATAATCGAGGTAAGTATTTTGGTATGCCTTTTCATTATTTTTCTCTTTTAGGAATTATGCTATAATTTAATTTATTCTGAGATTTTAGTACCTACTAATAATGTAATATTTTCCCTGAGGTAACCTACTGGCATTCTAGATGATGCCATTAGTATTTTAGTACAAAGACGTAACCAAGAAGTGCTTTCTGTCTTCATAGGTGTGTGCATGAGATGAGTGTGTGTGTGTGAAAGAGAAAGGTGAAAAATTTTGTGCCTTGAATTACAACATTTGGAGTAATGTGAAAGGACAGCCTTATTCTAATTGAAATCAGTACCTAAATCAACACTATGTAATTTATTGAAATGTCTACTTTTTATAACCATTGTAGGTTACAGCAAAGCCATGGTCACTCTGGAAAACATTTCTGGTGTCTCTGTTGGCCTGTCTAATTGCCACGACCCTTGTAGTTCTGGTCATATATTTTGTCCACTTCTGCAAACCTACCAATCACACCACCAGTCATTCAGATGGGAAGTCTACTCATGTTACTTCTACCCATGATTCTACCCCACTGCCCTTGCCGGGATCTCAGACCATATTGTCTTCTATTCCTGTGACCAACCAAAGCTCCTCTACCATGGTACCTTCACCAGCTATAGAGACAACTCAGTCCGCGACACTCGACCTTGAAGTTATCATTGAAGATGACAACTGACATTGTTGATCCCTCAGCCCTTTTCAAGTCAGATCAACATTTTCACCTTGAAGGAGGCATGTGCAAGGTGTTCTCTCCTCCCTTTATCTTCACGAGGTGTGGCTCCATCCTTTACTGCCTTCCCATTTGGCGATGATTCAGTCTTAGGCCCACGAGTGTTCAAATGGTTGAAAAAGAAAAATTTCAACTGATCCTGATTGACACATCCAGGTTAGGACATAAGGCAATTTTTTCACCTCTCCTGTAAAACCATCTTCATTGGACACTTACAAGGATTCCAACTGCTGAAGAGCTACCTGGTCCTGCTGTACTTAGCTCCATGCATGCTGGGTTTTGGGCCAGACTGTACCACCTGGTTAGAACTGATTTTCTCTACATGCACATATTCAAAATTATTTTCAGTATTTTAATTATTTTCAGACCCAGGCCTGATGAGCTGACATTGAAGTGCAGATCTCCAGCTTATCATTGTGTGTACAATTAAGATCCTAAATATATTCTAAAAAAGCATTGTGGGTTTTTTTTTAAGATTTCCTGTCGTAAAAGACTTTGTATTCTATGTAATTGTAAGTTACTTTGCAACGTTAATAAATGGTCATTTGAATTAGCAGACACCTTGAAGCCTAATGAGTAATTAATTAAGCTCTGCAAGAGAGGTTAGAATTGCAAATACTCTTTAGGTAATTTCCAGGTATGACCAGCTAAGTATTATTTTCTCAGACACTGGAAAATGTAAAAATGTGAATCTTTGAAGAATACAGTTTTTATAACACGAACATCATTCAGTAATAGAATTTAAGAGCAATGAAATATACTAAATATATTATATAAATTTTAGAAAGGAATTAGTGAAACTCTAGAAAAAATACAGAAGTGCTTACTCAAGGGAGTAAGTAGGCATGCATGTCCCCCCAGCATACGTTAAAATAATTTATTTACTAAAAAAAAAAGAATGTATTTACTATTATACTTTTGACTTAAATGCTTGTGAAGAAGAAAACTGATTCACTGGGTTCGAATGTGCTACCTTATTAGATTTAAACTTTTCATGTGTGTTTTGAAGGCAAAACAAAGTTTTATTTTCCTTAAAAAAATGACAGCCAATAAAGAATTTTTTTTTAATTAAAGGTTTTGTATTCTAGAAGCCATCCAAAGTAACTAGATGCTTTAGGAAGAGCTGTAGTTATTTTTTTTCCCATTACTTTTCCCTGTAATACAGAATGCAAGATGGAAATATGAGAAGCATATATTCTTTGTGTTTAAAGAGTGTTTTCTCTTAGCAATGAATTTCCTCAGTTAGATATTGGGTTAAAGGACATTCTATTTAAGGTTATCTGGGATGATCAGGTCTCTTTGCTTTATGAAAAAGAATAGGAATGATCTTTTGGATTCTTGTTTGCTTTAGACATCTATAGTTTCTATGATATTAAAATAGTCGAGTTGCGAAAAAGTTTGTAAAGTATTATGAAAATAGTAAACGAAGTGTATATAATCAGTAACCACCCAGTTTTAATGATTTAGTCAACAAATATCTATACCAAATATATGTTCTAATATTTATTATTTTAAAAATGTATTCACTGAAATAGAATGAGTAATATTTTTATAATTATTCAAGAAACTTCTCTATTTAAAATATATTCTACAAGCACTTTTGTGAGTCCTTCAATTTGTTCTTACATCCAGAGCAACTTCAAGCTAAATTAAAACTTCTAGTTTTCCAATATACTTCCGCCAAATAAGAGTGGAATCCATTCCTTTAGATGCTTCCTGAAAATCGTTCTACTGGACATTTTGTTCCAAACATACGCCCATTTATCTACTCTGAAAATCTGTTGTGGCTCATCTCCAGGAGGGATCACAGTATTTAGGAAAACTAATAGGAGGTGTATTTTTAAGCCATTGACTCTGATATTGAACAGTTTCAAAAGGTTCTTAAACGTTTAGAACTATTTGTACTTTCTGAAAAATTATATGTGTTCTTTCACTGTTTAATTTTTGAGCTCCTCCATAATCTTCTTGGATTCTCCTTAATTGCCATTATAGTGCTAGTATCTAATATTGATGTTATCCTAAATGCAAACATGTTTCAATTTGGCACATTTTTGGGCTGACTTTTGCCATTGCATAGTGAGAACACAACGTATTTTGCAGGAAACTTCGCCATTCAAAATGGTGCCTACTATCAAACAATTCTTCCTAAAATCCTATGCAAGGGTTATCATTTTTTCCACCATTTTTATTTTTTAAAAATTACTTCTTCCATTTACATTCACTTCATCTGAGGCTTCTTCTTCAAGTTGCTTTTGCACTTATCAGACTAGGTAAGTTTGAAAATGCCCATAATGTACCACAAAGCAAAGCACAAACAAAACGAACATGGTAAGTTAACAATATAAGGGGAGCTCAAATGATTGTGCACAAAAACTAATGTCATCTTTTCCAGCAGGAGACTTGATGTGTCTTTACTCTAAAGTGCAGTTTGATTTGTAAGAAATTCTGAAAGAATAGGCTCTGCTTTCTAAGTTCTATTTGTTTCTATCTTTACAGCTGTCCTAAATGGAAGAAGTGGGCTTAGCTTACAAATGGAGCAAGAAACCTCAGAACATTGCTTACCACTTACACCATCAAAGACTATCATATCAGTTGAGATTATGCTCAGCTGTGACATGTTCCTAACTAACAGTGAAGTTATAGAAATTATAGAATAAGAATATATAGAAGTTTCTCTATCACGCATTAAAAGATGAGATATTTGGTCCAGGGTTGGAAAAATAATTTCATGATCATTAGAGACCTAGACTTTTTTATATTATTGCACATTCTTAGCACATGGCTTTCATTTCACAATTCCAATGGCTGCCCTAGCTCCAGTCATTATGTTTATATTCTTGTAAGCAGAGAGGAAGAGGACCCAATAGCTTGATCCTTCCCTTTAAGAGCACTTCTCAGAAGTTGCATATAACCCTCCTAAATTAGTCAGATAGCCACACCCAGCTGCAAGGAAGACTGTGGAATGTACTGTTTTTTTTTTCTGACGTTTTTGTGACCAGCTAAAGCTGGGGTTCTATTTCTAAGGAAATGAGGCAGAATAAATATTGGGGGACAGCCAGGAGTTTCTGCCACAATTAAATCCAAAAGTTTTTAGAGGAAGAAGTAAGTATTTCCCTTCAAATTCCTAATCTCTTCGTGAGCCCCATGTAGTCTTTAAATCTTTTATAAACATTCTGACAGTTGCAAAATTTTAACACATCTAATAATCATGATTCAGATGTGGTCAATTACAGAGTCAGGGCGAGCTGGCCTCAGGTGTCAGCCCTACTGGCCAAGGCTTCAGGTCTCCAGGAGCTTCACCTGGCACAGGTGAGTACTGAGCGCCCCTCCCAGAAGGAGTAGATCATGCCTCAGGCTTTCATGCATCCACAGTGAACCCAACCCTGTGGCTGGCACCGAGAGGGAACAAAGCAAGTGTTTGATGTACTAAGGCACTTACTGTATCACAGAAACATCAGACAGGAAGGAACTCGGAGAACATCCAAATCAAACTCCTCATTTTAGACAAAGGACAACCTCAGGCAAGAGCTCGGTATGTGCAGGCTCTGCGTACAGGGCTTTTAGCTGGTGTCTGGCTCCACAATGCCGATGGTGGTTAAACCAGGTTAGAATCAGATCTTGGGCTCTGTTCTAAGATTAAACCTCACCTCACATTTTCCGACTTCCGTTTTTATTTTCTCCTTGTGTGGATTAATGTTTTTAACTCACTTTTTGTTAATAGCTGCCTACGTTATATATATATATATGTATATATATATATTTTTTTTCCAGTTGGAAGAAAGAAAAGCATGTTCTTCACTGGCATTGTACTCTTTATGTTTTCTCTACTATATCTTTAGTTTATCTTACCTTTTCCCCTGAGATCCAGATTTTCTTCTTTCTGGGCCGTTAAAGGTTTTATGTTTGTATTTCAATATAGAAAATAGAGGATAGATATTTAAGTGTACAGATGCAAATCCAGGCAGCCAGGATTTGAAACCTACCTGTTACTAAATGTCTGACCTTGAGAAAATGACCTAACTTCTCTGTGTGCCAGTTTCTTTATCCAGAAAGTGGAGATAAAAGTACCAACTATTCTTTGCGTCTGTAGTGCCGGCTGAAGTAATTAATATGTAAAAACAAACAAACAAAAAACAGAACAGTGGCCTGGCACCAGGCAATTGTTCAGTAAATGCTAGCTCTCCTTGTCGTTTAGTCTGATGATAATGGCGAATTCTTAAGGAACAATGGCTCACCCCCCCAACTCCCCCCAATAACCCAGCATATTTTTGGCCATTTTTTCTCCCTTAAGTAGTCTCAAATTAAAAATTGATTAATACTTAGAAAATTATAACAAATATTGACTTTAGATTAAGAAAAATGTCACAAGAAAGTTGAAGCTTGTGAAGAAAGATTATTATACATGGTTACCTCAAATCTGAATAGAGGTTAGAGATGGGGGGGCAATAAAAAATAAAGTACATGTAAAAAGTACATGATTTGGTGAAGGCAGAGGTCAATGGGAGATAAAAGATCCACCTTTCCTCCTGCAAGAGCAGCGGACTTAGTGTGCGGTCAGAGCTGGCTAAGTTTACAGGGAGAGAAATACATTGCTGCAAAGTGAAAAATAATTTTAAAATTATTTTATTGGTGCTAATAATATGTATATATATTTACTTATTGGGACCTTTGAAAACAGCCCCAGTGTGGAAAATTATGATTAAAAATATATAATTAATACTTGTTTTAGTGAATGAAATAACATGCTTTATTTTAATTTATATAGCACTTCAGGTGCTCACAGAACCTTTCTCCCAAGGACATCTTCGTGACATGCACAGTTAAATCAATTCCTCTTGACAAATGGACCAGAATACCCTGATCTTGAGGGTGACCCAGGACAGGAGGGGAAACGTGACTACTTCTTCAGGTCTCTTGCTCTCTGAGACAGTGGTCTTAGCTTGCCAGGGATTTGTGACCTGATTCCACGATGGAATGACAACATCTCATGAAGTCGTTAGAGTAGCATCCTAGTGGCAGAACCAGCACTGGGCCCGGAACCGGTAAGGCAGGACTGAGTCTTCTGCAACTTACTTGTTGTGTGATTTGGGGACAATCTTTCAAACTTTTTGGACGTCAGCTCCTCTATATACCAAATGGGGATATTAAACCTTGTTTCTAAAGATATTTAAACATAAAATGGCACCATGGGCATGAAAGCACTTTACAGTACTAAAGGATCATACCAGTGGAGGACGGCGACATTGGTGTTGTTATTATTACTCTCCTCCTCCTTGAGTGGAATTCTCCACTTCAGATACAGGATAGTTCTGTTTTTCTAGAATGAGAATATGACTCACTATAGTTAGTAAGATGGACTTTGGGGGCAGAGAGACTTGGGTTTGGATCCTAGTTCTATATATAAGCTGCAACCTTGTCTAGACTTCAAATCCATCCAAATCTCAGATTCCTCATCTGTAAAATGAATATAATAGCAGTATATGCTTTGAACTTGTTTTGATGCTAAATAGGTATTATTCTGCAGCAGAATAACAGTAAGATATACCACGTGCTTATATGTCAGTACTTGGTAATTATAATTTTCATTGTAAACACCTGGGTTACTAATAATTCATCTTGAAGCCAAGCCTACAGAAAATTGTTGAGCAGGTGATGCTCATCTTTACTGATACCTCGCCCCATTCCCGAATCTATTTTCCATTTTGATTCTACCCAATCCTTTGTGCAACTGATATTCTTCCCCTAATGTCTCTCGCTGGCCCGGGTTTGTTTTCAATGGGAAGCACCTGGTGCTCTAAATCTCACCCACTTCCTGAACCAGCAGCAAAGGAAATCTCCCCTCAGGGGCTCATTGCCTCTGGCTTGTGAGCAGATCAGGAGCAACTCCAATCCGTTCACATTTTCTAAGTGGCCTTCAGTGGCCTACCCTGGAATGAGTTTAAAATGACTTATTTAACAGCCTGTCCAAATTCCTAAACTTTCCTGTATCAGGACAATCACTTATCCAGCGAAGTGTTTGAGCACTTTAATTATTATTCCTCCTTAAAATCCCCATGACTCCTAGTTAGTCCAACCTTACTTTTGAGGAGAGGGAGGGTATTTGTTCTCCTTATTTTCCATCTACAGGTAGGTTATTAATCTCTATTTTATTCACCTGAGTGAATCAAACGGCATTTCAAAGTTTTTCCAAGCCATGACTGGATGATGGAGTTAGCGACCTCAAAAACAAATATGGGTATGGCGAAAAATGAACTGAAATTAAATTATTACTGGAAAAGGAATCTCACTTTCTTCCACTTCTTAGTGGAATGCAAAGCACAACCAAACTCCAGCTAAAACTTACCAAACTCCTGGTAGGCACCAGGCTTTTCCCAAGAACCACCTTTTGATAAACTCTATTGGGTTGCTCACATATTTATACATTAAGATTCCAGGAGAAGAACATTTAGAAATAATCTCTGCCCCAAGGAACTTTGGTCTGAGGTGAATAACTGAAGTTTCCAAAGTCTGTGGAGTCAGATGGCAGAACTTGAGGGCTCTGTGAGTTTAGACACAATCTCTTCTAGGGAAATCAACTGAGACCCATGAAAGAGGTAGCATTTGCGCTGAAGCTTGAAGAATGTTTAGAATTTTTGTTGATTTTTAACTTTTGTTTATCTCATTCAAGAGAAGTATATATTCATTATGAAAAACAAAATCGGAAAGTTCAAGGAAGTGTGTGGGAGGAGAAGGGAAAATATCACCAATTTTCTTAGCACCAGAAGCAACCACTATAACATTTTCCTTCCTTCCTTTTCTATATTTTTAAAATGCTTGTGATCATATGAGAACATATGACACTTTGGCTGCATTTATCAAGATTTTAAAAATTCTCTTCATGTTCAACATAGTAATTCTGCTTATAGAATCCAGAAAGGTAGCATTAATTAGGAGTGCAGATAAAAATTTATGTACAAAAGTGGTCTTCGTATCATTTTATAAAGCATTTTTTTACTGTGAAATATGTACAAAAAAAGCAATACATTTCAACGTACATTTTAACAAGTACTTATGGAACAGATTTCACAGTGTCGTATGGGTTACAGTTCCACAATTTCAGGTTTTTCCTTCTAGTGCCTCCAAGACACTGAAGACCATCAGAAATGTCAATATATTGATTCAGTCATACTCATTTGTTAAATCCTATCTTCTCTGTTATACTCCTTCTCTTTAAATAACATATATACCTAAAAGCAATACATTTCAAATCGCAACAAATAGTTGTAGAGCAGATTTCACAGTTTAGTATGAGTTCCAATTCCTCAATATGAGGCTTTTATTTCTAGCTTAAAGGTACTGGAGGCTAAAATAAATATCAGTAAAATGATGCAGCACTCATTTTTTAACCCAACTTTCTCTGTATAACTCCATCATCACCTCTGATCTTTCTCACACTCTGTAGGGGTATTTAGGCTATGCTCATTCTCACTTGTTTTTTTAAACTTTTTTTATTGTATAGTATAACATATACAAGGCAAAGAAATTAAAAAAAAAGCAATAGTTTTCGATGCACCTTTCAAAAGGTGGTTGCAGGATAGATTCCATGGTTTGTCATGGGCTACCATACTGTCCTTTCATATTTTTCCTTCTAGCTGCTCCAGAATATAGGAGGATAGAGGGTTTAATACTTTATCATCACAATCAACTTTTTTTCTTTTTTTGTGAACAATAACATATATACAAAAAAGCTATAAATTTCAAAAGCACAGACCCACAGTTAGTTGTAAAACATATTTCAAACTTTGACATGGGTTACAATTTCACAATTTTAGGTTTTTACTTCTGTAAAGTAAAATACTGAGACTAAAAGAGATGTCAATTTAATGATTCAGCATTCATATTCATTTGTTAAATCCTATCTTCTATGTATAATTCCACCATCACCTTTGATCTTTCCATACTTCTCTTTGGGGTTGTTTGGGCTATGGCAATTCTAAATGTTTGATATTGAAAGGGTCTGTCACTAATATGGGGTAGGGAGATGGAACTATCTGATGTTTGGGAGAGGTTGGGCTAGGTTTCAGGACTTATCTGGACCAGGGACCCATCTGGAGGTTGTAGGTTTCTGGCAAGTTACACTATTGCCTGGAACCCTTGTGGAATCTTATAAATTGCCCTAGGTGTTCTCTAGGATTGGCCGGCATGATCCTGGCTGGGGGTTAGCAGGTTATGATAGGTAGCAAGGTCTACCTGAAGCTGGTGTAAGAGCAACCTCCAGAGTAGCCTCTTGACTCTGTTTGAACTCTCTCTGCTGTTGATACTTTATTAATTACACTTCTTTCCCCCCATTTGGTCAGGATGGAATTGTTGATCCCACGGTGCCAGATTTGGATTCATCCCTGGGAGTCCTCTCCCACATCACCAGGGAGACTTTCACCCCTGGATGTCATGTTCTACTTAGGGGGGAGGGCAATGGTTTCACTTGCAGAATTGGGCTTAGAGAGACTGAGGCCACATCTGAGCAACAACAGAGGTCCCCCAGAAGTAACTCTTAGGTATGTCTATAGGTAGTCTAAGCTTCTCCACTACCTACATAAGCTTCACAAGAGTAAGCCTCATGATCGAGGACATGGCTTATTGATTTGGGCATTCCTAAAGTTTGACACAGTATCAGGGGATACCCTGATGTAAGGTTTAATAATTCCATAGTCTTTCTCCCCTCCTTCCGGGGACTTTGCCAATACTTTTTGATTATCTGTTTAATATATTCTAGGATGCTTCCAGGCATTACAATAGTCTATACAGAATTAAAGGAGCTCTTTCTTATTCTGTGCTTCCTATGTTTCAATTGTTCAAATGACCTATACAGATAGGTTGAATTAGATTATGCACTACAGAAAATTTCAGTTTCAGATCAAATAAACCTTTCTTCCATTAGTCTCAAAGACCATGTATGGTTCTAAAATATAGACACTGCCTTCCTTACCTCTATGTTCTGAATTTCTTTAACCCCAACCTGTTTGGTTTCCTTCTTATCTCTAAATATCAGATTATATATATAAAACAGCCTCTCAAAATCCAGAAATAATAATCACCACTCCAGACTTGTATCTTCTCTAAAAGCTTACAGACTAGGCCCCTGTTTTTTTATAAGCATTTTCTAAAGATGACCATATCATTGTTGTTTTTTTGATTCTGGCTTATTTTGTCTCACCAAATGTCCCACATGTTCTTTCACATTGTTGCATGCCTCACGACATTGTTCCTTTTGTAGCAGCCTTCTTTGTCTCTTATAATGTCTTTACATTTAAAATCTGTTTTGTCCGATATTAGTATAGCTACTCCAGCTTTCTTTTGGTTACAACTTGTGTGGAAATCTTTTTCCATTCTTTCACTTTCAATCTACTTATATCCTTATATCTAAGATGAGTCTCATAAGTGGCATGTAGCTGGATTATGTTTCTTACTTCATTCTGCCAATCTGTATCTTTTAATTTTAAGTTTAGGCTGTTAACATTCAAAGTTATTACTGAAAAGGCGTTTCTTGATTCCACCATCTTATCTTTTTTATTTTATTTGTCAGATCTATATATTCTTTTTCCTCTTTCTCTTTGTATTATTTAAATTACTCTTAGTGGTACTCTTCAATTCTGTGCCCTCCTCCAGACCTCCCTCTCTTGTCTTTTTTATTCAGCCAGCAAAACTCCTTTTATTATTTCTTGTAGGGCTGGTCTCTTGTTGACAAATTCTTTCAGGACTTCTTTGTCTGTGAAAACTTTAATCTCTTCCTCAGTTTTGAAGGACAGTTTGGCTGGGTATAGAATTCTTGGCTGGTAGTCTTTCTCTTTCAGGATCTTGAATATATCATACCACTGCCTTCTCACCTCCAGGGTGCCAGTTGAGTAGTCTGAACTCAGTCTTGTTTGATTTCCCTTGTATGTAGTAGATTGTTTTTCTCTTGCCACTTTCAGTCTTTTCTGCTTCTCTTCAACATTTGACAGACTGATTAGTATGTGCCTTGGGGAAGACATATTTGGATTTATTCTTTTTGGAGTTCTTTGGGTTTCTTTAACTTGTATATTTATGTCCTTTATGAGGGTTGGGAAGTTTTCCCCCATTATATCCTCAACTGCTCTTCCTAGCCCTTTACTCCTCTATTCTCCTTCTGGGACACCAATGATTCTTATATTTGTACGCTTTGCTTTGTTTATCATTTCCCTGAGTTCCTACTCAATTTTTTCCCTGTTTTTTGCATTTGCTGCTTTGAGTCTTTGAAGTCAATTTTCCCATCCTCGATATCACTTATTCTTTCTTCTGTCTCTTCAAATCTGGTGTTGTGTGCCTCTAGTATGTTTTTTATTTCGTCAATACAGTCTTTAATCTTTGTGATTTCCATTATTTTTCTATTCATCCTTTCAAATTCCTCTTTGTGTTCTTCTATTATCATCTTGATCTCCTTTATGTCATTTGGTATCCCACTTATTTTATTAAGTAGAGTTGTATGAACATCTTTGATTAGTTGTTCCAACTTCTGTGTCTCCTCTGGTGTTTTAATTTGGTCATTACGCAGGGCTATATCTGTCTGCGTTGTGATATGCATAGTGATCTTTTGCTGTCTTCATCACATGTAAATATCTTGATTGGTTTACTTTTGGAATTGATTTCTTTCAATAGTCTAAGGCCTTGTGTTTGTGAATGGTTGTACAGCAGGGAGCAGGGCACAGGGTAGAGCACTCAATATGGTGATATGGGTGGAGTACTCAATAGGGCAGGTATGGGTACAGTTGTGATATTATGCCGATGCTTTTGAACGTGGACACCCAGCATCCAGGGAGGATATAGCTGTGTGGGTGCGCTGGTCTCCCGGGGCATAAACCTGGTGTGTGCTGGTCTAAAGCACAGGGCCTTTTGTGTGCATGCTTAGAGCTATGGCAGCAGGTGGGCATTACGCTTGCATGGATAGGGGGCAAATGTGACCTAGCTGTGCAGGTCGGAACTATCTCAGAACTGGGAAGTGAGGCCGAGGGTTGTGCACATGCACAGTTCTAGGACTGCTATAAAATGTGGTTCCCAGAGCTGAATGACGTGATTGGGGGCCTGTGCAGATGCGTGGGCCTGGGAGTGCCATAAAGGGATGTGCTGAGCTCAGGGAGGGCGGGGTGAGGCTGTGCGACATTGTGGGTAGGGGGCGGGGGTAGCCTTGTTATGGAGGTTAGTGCCCACAACCTTCATGTACTGGGAACAGCCTGCAAGGAACAGGAAGGGGGAGGCAGTGCTTGGGAGAGGTGGGTTGGGCTGCACTTGGGGTGGAGGTGTGGGGTAGGTACATTACTGGGGGCTGGTGGGGTGGAGGCACTTGGAGTGTGGGGAATGGGAGTGGGTGACGGGGTTCAGATGTGTGGGGTGTGGGGTGGTTTGCTGGTCAAGGGGCTGTGCTGGTGAGGGTAGCATGACCAAGAAACATGACCTGGTTTACTTCCAATTCCCACACTCCTGTCCGTGCCCTCCCACGGGCTCCGTGGCTCTGTGCCTCCATACTGGGCTCCAGCTTTCTGCCTCTCAGTTCCTCGACCTCTGCAACCAGGGCTGCCGCATGTGGTGCAGAAGGCTCTCCCAGGTCAGCCGTGATCCTGAACTGCTACCTCAGTCGCCATCCTGTCCCTTCTCTAATTTTTCCCTGTAGCAGGGCGAATCTCGAGCTACTGTAGTCGGCCATCTTCCCAGAAGTCCCATCTTCCCTGAAGTCCATATCATTTTATAGATAGCAAAAAATATGGAAATAATCTAACTACTCCAGAAAGAATACGGTTAAGAATGAATCAAAGAAGAAATGTCCTTGAGGAGATAGGAGTTGCCTAGAACAGGAGACATGCAATGTACCCCTGAAACTGGGAGGTAACGAGATAAGGACAGAAGTATGTAATAGCAGGATATACACCAAGTTATGGGAATGCCAAAGAGGAAGAGCACATGAAGTCCACAACAGACATTAACACCTTAACCTGAATATGGTTACTAGGTTAGCTCCTGTCAAGTAGATACATGAGGGAAAGGGGCAACATTGGGGCCCAGCTGAGAATACTGAAGTGAAGATTTTAAGACAACTGGTGTCAGGTTTCAGCTTAAGGAATGTTCACCCTGGCTGGGTAGCAAGTTGAAATAAAACACAAGGAGCTGCTGATAAAATGGTCACCTTTAATCATTCCCCTCAGCTCTGCTCTGATGCTTACAGAGCAGTAGTCCCTTATATACTAAATTACACAAAAGTGGCATTTTTTAATGAGTGACTTCACTCGTGGGATACATGATTAGATATATGCATATTATATCAAAATGACTTCAGTCATGGGATACATGATTAGACATGCATATTACATCATTGATTGCACAAGCTATGCTATATGTGTTCCCCCAGAACTTACGAAGGCCATCTTAGCAGGCTGTTTACAATGTGTTTCATGTCCCACATTGGCAATTGCACAGCTCACAGTCTAGACTTCCAGTCCCTTCCCAAGAGATCTAGACTTCTCAGACATTCTTGCCAGCCAGAGGAAGGGAATGGATCCTACTTTTGAAGCCTGGATATACCAACTCTTCTAGGTACACTAATTTATACCAAAAATTCGATGGGAAATCTAGTATATCGGGCACAGACTACTCTCCATGTCCTCTCCTCTCTTCTCACCTGTCTCCCTACTCCACGTTTCACTGACCAACTTCCATTACTGTCGTTTACAGATCTGTGACGCAAGGCCCCTGATCATATAAGATCCTCTGAGTCAAGGACCCTTATTCAAAGGCATCGCTTCTTCTGTTGTTCACTGAAGTTTCTTTGCTGGTAACAACATATTTTTAGGATGCACTGATAATGTCTTGTTATAATTGGCCAAAACAGAGACACTCCTTATCTGTCCTAAGTCCTCTGACTTTCTAGGAAGTTGTAGAACTATATCAGAAGAAAACTCAGTTCCTAAGTTACAGTAAGCATCTCCTTTATGCAACCACTTCACCAAATTAAAAGTAAAAACTCAGACACATCATTTGGCAATGTGGACATTTTCCCCATTCTAGAATATTTCCAGTGAACTGCCCCTTGTCTTAAATTGGGAGGCATCTCTTGGCCTTCAGTGAAGGTGGCTATTGGAACCAAAATATTTTCAGTTGCTTGTTTCAAGAAATCTGAGGACTAGGAAGGTAGGAACCTTTTACAGAGTGAGTCATTTGTCCAGGCTGACCTAATGCCCCTTAATCACCTTATCAACTTTTATGTACACATTTCACTAAGTACCTTTCGTTCATGCATTCCAATCTTATTTCATTGCTTTAACTTACATTGCACTAATCAATACCTAGATGAAATATGTGACTTTCTATATAGTCTGAGTTGAAAAGCCCTATAATTCCTAAAATACCCCATTTAAAGTTATAAATTTTAATGAAGATAGTATTTATGAGACCCATATTAAAGTTTGTTGTTTAATTCAGTTCCCAATCAAAGACTCAGGGCAGCAAGCAAACAGCCAAGAGTTGGGCCTTATTATCAGTAGCTGGTGAGAGAGGATGATTGGCTAATTAGGGAGGGTCTGTAGTCGAGAGATGTAGATGGGAGAGGCCAGAATCTCACAACCGGCCAGTCTTCATCAAGATATCTGAGTAAAAGAAAGAAAAGCAACCTCCCACCCCCTCCTTCCCCCAAAAAATGAGACCAGGAAAGATCTGGGAAGAGAGCAGTAAAACAGAAGTTTCACAGACAAAACCAAAAACCCACCTAGAATGCAGATGGCAAGATAAGATGCTTCCAGAAAAAGCAAGCTGGTAACCCGGAAGCCAAGTCATATACAAAGGACTTAGAGCAATTTACCTCTCTGATCAGTGATTCTCAAAGTGAAGTTCTCCCTAGCTAGCAGCATTAACATCTTCTCGATCTTGTGAGAAATATAAATTTTCATGGTTCCCTCCAGACCTATGGAACCAGAAATTCTGGGATTATATCCCTGTGATCTGTTTTTCTAACAAGCACTCTTCCTAATTCTAGTGTCAGCTGGAGTTTCAGATCAGCCAGAAGTAACAGTAGTAGCTAACCCTGAACTAGTCTTCTTAAAACCATCCTGCTGCCTGTAAGTAGACCAACATTTACATTTTCCATTACTGTGTTTCCAAAAGATTAGTATTAAAGTGTCTGAGGTAAAATTTTGTGCAAAGGGATGATTCTTCATTTTCAGAGTCCATTCATCCCTCGGAGCAGATAATTTTGTCAATTACTACTGTAAAGGATATTCAGGATCCCAAAAATCCTAAGAAAGAAGTTGCAATGGAGAGGGGAAAGGGGTGAAAGACAGGAACCTTGAATAATCAGTCGTCAGGTGGAGATGGAACTGGACCACCTTTTGAAATTATGATTCAGGACCTGTCTGATGTAACACACTAAAGTTTATTATTCTTTGAAATTTCTCCCTTGAAATAGATGAGTTGCTATGCAATATTTGTTAGCTTCAACTTCCCACTAGTTTTCATTCATTGTCTACTCTGGAGCCTGGGAGCCTAAACACATAGAGGTCAGACAATAATAAACACAGCTACAGGAGAGGTTTCCTTAAACACTAAAAGTCCTCTGTGGTCAAAGAAGCCTCTGTCATTGCTGTCTTAGGGCCAAAGGAAGGACAATGATAACTCTACTCTGTCACGGACTTCCAGTTTAACAACATCATTTGGCCTTTACGGAGCACGGGGTTTAATCCACCTTGTTCTCTCCTACCATTTATTGGACTAGCTGACCATGAAAAGTTCTCTTTCACTTCCACAGGAAAGAAAGCAAAGGAGGGGCTGGGCTGAGTTATCTAAGTGATGAAGGAGTTGCTTGCAGATCAGTATGCGCCACTGAACGCAAGCAAGTCCAAAGCCTGACCATGGCTTAAAAAGCCAAAAGTAACTTCCCCTAATCTCTGAAGTACTTCTCTAAGGTCTCCCACCACTTCCCCTGTTCACAAACAACTGCCACGTGGAACTTGCTTGGTATTTTGAACACACCAATTCTTTCCCACCCCAGGGTCTCTGGTCTTTACTGCCCTTCTATCCAGAATACTTTTTCCCTGCTCTTCACATGGCTAATTCCTATTTCTTCTTTAAAAAGATATTTCCTGACCCTAAAGTATACCCATTGAAATTATATCCTTTATAACCCCTGAATTTTATCTTCATAGCATTAGTATACTTTGTAATTTTTTATTTCTTTGCCTGATGACTGCTTAAACTTTATATACATCCTAGACTGTCAGTTCTGTCATGACTAATTGTACTCTGGACCTATAAGATGGACTGGAATATAGGGAGCTTTCAAATATTTGTGCAAAAGGTAAATTAATAAATGAATAATGAGCCCACATCAAACTTAACAAGGTACCAGGCTCTGTTATAAGAGCTTTAATATGTATTAATTCATTGAGTTCTTACATAACACACATGAAGTGGGTATTATAATTATCCATTTTACAGATGAAGACACCAGGGCATGAAGAGTTTAAGCTGCACATCTAGGGTTTCCAGCTAACTATGTGGAAGATCAGGGACTCAAACCCAGGCAATCTAGTTCCAGGGCCAATGCTCTTAACCATTCTACCATGTGGCCCCTCTGTCCCTGGATGGAGAGATGGACAAATTCCTCAGTAGGTCTTCATATTATCCGAGACTGAAGGAAAGAGTCATATTGCCAAGACACATGGATTAATGCTGTCTTCTTGCCCCCAGCAGCCAAATTGTACTTGCCCAAATTTCTTCCTTTTTGTGGGGAAGAGAGTAGAGTTGGTTTTACAAGAATTTTAGACCAATAATGCTGTCTTTAGATTTCTTCTTTTAGCCATCCATTTTCTCTGTTTTCTTATAATATGATTTCTTCCTTCCAAATAAGGAAAATAAAAGAGGGGAAATGGTCATAATAATGAATGCATTCATACATTTGATATTTACCCACTAAGTATAAGGGATGTGCTCATTCCTTCATATGTGGTTGAAAATGGAGTGTATATAGACAGACTGATCAGATAGAGCACTTTCCTTCAAAGAACTGGTGGTCATCAGGGATGGGGAGACATAAGAATTTGATAAATTGCACCAAGTGTGGTAATGTTGTTATAAGATCTAGATCAGTGGTTCTCAGCTGGGATGGTTTTCCCCATAGAGGAATAATTGGCAATATCTGGAGACATTTTTGGTCATCACAAGTGGAAGGAGGTATTACTGGCATCTAGTGGGTAGCATCAGGGATGCTGGTAAATATCCTACAATGCACAGGACAGTCCCCACAACAAAAAAGTTTCCCATATTGTCAGTAGTATCAAAATGGAGAAACCTGGACCAACAGACAACATGCCTGAGAGTACTGTGGAGGAGAAGTTCTGTTCTTCTGGGGGATCAGGGAAGGTTATGTGGAAAAGGGAGTGCATGAATTTGTTCTTGAGATTTGGGTAGAATTTTAACAGATAGAGATTTAGGAATGGGATTTCCAGGCAGAGAAAACATGAGTCCCACATTGTATTTTATATTTGGGGTATGGTAGGTAGAAGGAGCTGATTTATTGGAGAACAGTGTCCAAATCATTGCAATTTAACAGGGCCTTATCACCATATCCTGCAAAGTTGGACTAAGGAAACTTCTCATACACATGATGTGCAAAGACCTGGCTGAGGCTTCAACCTGAAGATGCAGCTCAAAGAGAGGGCGAGTTGGCCTTCCCCAGGACTCCAGCCATGCTTGGTTGCTTCCCAGCCCAGGAGCATTCCTCTGAAAGAAAACCATAAGATTTCTGGGTAAGGAAGTAGATTTCTATTCTCATGAATAATAATCACAACTCATGTCTTTGTAATGCTTTCAGGGCAAAGGTTTTCAGATGGAGAGTCACTTTATGGGAAAGGTTAGCTGTCACAATTAAGTCATTTATGCCTGCTTCTCTGCCCAACAAAATGGTTTTAGATATTTATGCCCTAAAATCAGATCATTAATTGTCTTGACTTGCTATTATTTAATAATTTCACAGATAGTCAATATGCATGATTGCAAATACATGTCAATTGGGCTTTCTTAGGATCTCCCCAGATGACGCAATGATCAGTAAGCAGCTCCATACATAATCCTCAAGCTTAACCAGATAGAGCCAAAGAAATTGCTTATTCACCATGCCTCGTGTTTCTCTTCTTTCCAGGCCCAAATCTCAATTCTTACTCTGTATTGTTCATGAAAGCAACTGCATTAGTTTCCTTATTGTGATTGTAACAAATAATCATATGCCTAATGGCTTAAAACAACACAACTTTATTCTCTTACAGTTCTAGAGGTTGAATGTCCAAAACAAGTTTTATAGGGCTAAAGTCAAGGGGTCAGCAGGGTTAGACCCTACATGGCTGCATCACTCCAAGCTCTGCTTTCATCTTTACATCACCTTCTCCCTTCTGATTTCCTGCTTCCCTCTTATGAGAACCCTTGTGATTATTTTGGGCCTACCCAGATAATCCAAGAAAGTGTCCCCAACATTATATCCTTAACTTAATCACATCTAAAGAGTCTCTTTTACCATGTAGGGTAACATACTCACTGGTTCTAGGGATCAGGACATGGACATGTTTGGGAAGCCATTATTCAGCCTACAAGACAACAAAGGAGGAATTTGTGCCCTTAACCATAATTCAGTCTTATCCATCCTTTGTTTCGAGCTCTTGCAGGAGGCCACAGTAGAGCTTACTAAAGTTATAGTGGGGATAAGGGAAAAGCTCTCTCAATCCTTCCTCCACCTTGGACATTCTGCATTTGCCACCGTAGCCAAAAACTTTCCTTTATTCTGGTTGACAGACACATAGAAAGTGCTAGAGTCAACAGGGCCCTGAGGCCACACACTGTGCCAACACTGGCCTGTCTTGGGCTCTACTCATCACCATTCCCACCCTCTACCCTGGGACATCAGCCCCAAGCAGTTCAGCACTGAGTTGTGGAGGCCCTGAGCTACTGCACTATTATCAAATGTAGGCAAGAAGCCTTTTCAGCCCTCAGATACACACCCTTAGAGGGTTTCCTCAGCCCAGGATTCACGCTTAGAGCAGGAGATAAAGAGGAAGAAGCAAGGGGAAGAGCTGGAAGAAGGCATAATGCATTTCCCCTGTGACTGAGCTCTGAGAAGGTTTATCCACGCAAAGACCTCTCACTGTGATGGCTCTGCTCTCCACTGCAGGGTGAAGGGTGAACCCTGAGGGCCTTAGAGACGCCATTCCTTTATCCGCCCAACAGGCAGGTAGACTCAGCAAGATGGGGAACCCATTCAACTCTGTGATGCTAATTCCAAACATCCAAAATTGACCCAACACAGATATTATGTGGCAGTAACTTGTCAGTGATGTCACCAAAAATTGAATCTAATTATGCTAATATAATCTGTTTCCTATAATTCTCATGTTTAAAAATGGAAGTGAATAGAAACTATTTGTGTTCTGATGGAATTAACTGTTTTCCAAGAAAACAATACAGAGGGATAGACTGTCTTTTACGAATTTTGGGGTTGCATCATTTCAAACAGACAGCTGCAAATGTTTGAGTAATCAGTAGGAGCAAAACACGAACCTTATTTTAATGTCATCAAATAAGTAGTTTCAGCTTAGCCCCTGGGGTTTCAAGCACGGCACTTCTCCTGTTTGTTTTCCTTGAGCAGACTCCTCTTCCTTGGAATATGAACATACACAAAAAGGAAAATGAAAACCATTGATAGCTATAGGGATGAAATGTTTAGAAAACGTTAAAATACCATCTGTACTAGGTTGATAGTCATACAGCTTTGGAGATCAGACTAATAAAGCCTAAAAGAAAGCGTGAGTGCCTTCTTTACAGATACCAGTTTTCAGTACGTATGAATACAACTCAGAGCAACCCAGTCAATTTAAAGCTGATAATTCATCCAAAATCCAGGAATCCCCCAAAATGCTAATAGTGAAATACTAAGATTAGTTTGCAAAAAGCACCTGAAAGAAAGAGAATTTTAGAAGAATCAATTTTCTCTTACGGTGTAAAGCAATGCTAACCAATCAGCATTGTAAGTTTCAAATTTGGTAATGGAGCATGCTTGCAAAAAGTTCATAAAGTGTCACCCGCAAGATCTGGCCAAATTGCAATAAATTTATCCACATTATCTGAAAAATAAAACGATTTTGTACAAAAAATCTTCAGCTACAAAATAAAAAATTAGAGAATGTGGAGTATTGTACTTATACTTTACCTGGACTTAACCTTCAAACTGTTCTTAGTAAAAGTGCCTTTAGGAGATTGCTAATTCATTTATTCCTTTCCCTGTTCTTCCCTCCAACTATACATGATTCATGATTACTGACTACTTTTAAAAGTATATTTTAGTACAAGGACAGACAGTTACTGTAATAAAGTGCTACCATAGCATGTTGGCAAAAAACACAAAAACCTTTATTTTTCGGTTTTTCCAAATAAAGCTAACAAAAGAAAGTTAATCATCTTCATTATTCTATCTTTTGACATTAAAATAAGTTTGTTTAGTGAAGAGTCAGAGTCAGAAAACACTAAAACTTGGGACACCCTGCAGTCAACCAGTTAAGACAAAGACATGTCTGGTGGGGAAACCAAGGAAGTCAGGAAGCATTCATTTTGGCTCTGAGAAGGTGTCTGAAACCATAGAGCAGGGCCTCCAGACCAGGTCCTGCTCTGGAGTGCTGCACACTGAAGTTTCACATCAGTTCCCAGAGGGAGGAGCTAATGGGCAGAGGCTGTCCCAGGACTCCCCCTTCCCGTGCCTGCCTGCCCAGCTGTCCTCCACACCCACCGGAGACACTCAGGGCTTCTGGGAAACTGAAGATAGCTCTTGCAAAATGGTTTAAGACCTTGATGTCTCAATCTCTTGCTTTAATAATCCTGAATTACCACAGAGATGATTAGAGGAAAGCCTACCGATTGAGCAATATCTTCAAACTCAAATATCCTTGTTCAGCAGTAACCCTACCTCAAACTTTCTTAAAGACATTTTTACTTAAAGATCAAGGGAACTGCTCCTTAAGCACCTAACTAACAGGTGGAAATTAGAGATATGAGCCCAGCTGTTCTGTTTTGGGAAAGAGCAATAGTACTCATTAAAGTACTCAGTGAAAAAGACATTTTCCTAAAAGGGACAAAAGACCTAATGCCTAGAGTTGGTCCCCTGGAGATAGTGTTTTACATGGGGGTTGGGAGAAGGAAAATCATAACTAGTCTCAATACTTTTATAGACTCTAAAGCTGTCCTGCTCTGTTATCAGGTTGAAGTAAATTGGGCCCAACCTAAAGAAATCAAGTGTATGTTATGTGTAGTCCTTCTAGATTTTAATATTAATTTCCTAATTCAAAAAAAAATTTGTTCAAAGCCAAAGACTATTTGGAAATGAAAAAAAAATCACCCATATTATTACTATCCAGTGACTATTTTAGCAGTGATTCTTTAGACTTATTTTTCCATACATAGGTATTATTATTTCCCCCAAACTATATCATAATGTATAGACCTTATTGAGCCTATTTATTTTACCTACTTAGGAACATAAGCTCTTCTCATGTCAAAAAGTAGTATTCTACAAAATATTTTTAAGTGGCTGTAAATATTATATTGTAACCATACATTGTAATATATTTAACTAATTTCCTTAGTTAAATAAATTGAAACATATAATTTCAATTTTTATATGTTTAAATATATACCTCAATAAATATCTTTGAACACATGAATCATTTTTAACACAAGATCAATTCCTATATCTAACATTTCTGGATTAAAGTGTATGTACATTTTTAAAGGCTTTTTGAACATTTAACCTATTGTGTTTCAGAAGGTTGTACTAATTAACTTTCCCATCAAAAGTCTATGAGCTTGTTTGGTGTTTTTTAGTATTAAAAAATTAAAATTAAAAATTATTAAAAAAAAAAAAACAAGAGGGTGGACCACGGGGCTCAGCAGACAGAGTTCTCACGTGCCATGTCAGAGACCCAGGTTCGATTCCCAGTGCCTACCCATGCAAAAAAAGAAGTCTATAAGAATCCGATTTCCATACACCATTACCAAAACTTGAGTATCATTTTTAAATCTTTCCCAAATTGATATAAGATCAATAAAACACCCAAATGTTTATTTTTTTTCATTACTAGAAAGATTGGATATGCTCTCATGCTTGGTCATATTATTTCATATTTATTCATCATATGTATTTTGGGTGAACTTGTCTGTTCATGTCTTTTACCCATTTTTAATGGGGTCTTCATCTCTTCTTACTGATTTATAAGTGATTTCTGTACACTGGGGAGATAAATCGTGTTTCTGTCATAAGTTGCAAACATTTCCCCATATTTTAATTCACATTTTGGTTTAATTATACTGCTTTAAATTCAGAAGTATAAAGTTATTTTGTCTTGAGATCTTTTTCTCTTTTCTTTATTTTCTGCTGTTACTGCTATGCATGCAAAATTTCTTTCTCCAGCCCTAAAGATGACATAAACATCCACATTTTCTTCTCCTTTAAAGTGCCATTTGTTTTTTACAATAAACTTTGGCCCATTGAAGTTTATTTTGGTGAATTTCATAGGAGCAGTTTCAATCATATTTGTGTTTGAAGGGTGAGAAGTTTAGGAACTTGGGGGTACTAAATGTAAAGGTGCCACATATATAAAAGATGGCCTGATGTGTAATTTTCTATGAGCTCAGTGTTCTAGTCCCTTGTCAGGTGTCCCCGAGTATATGTGGTAGGCAAGTTTCTTTCTAACCTTCATAGCTAAAAGGCCTGCAGAGTTTTCAAGAGCATCAAGGGAGATAATACTTTGAAAAATAGAAGTATCAATATTTTCTACTTAGAGTGTTTTAGATGAGGGGACTGTGGGAACTCCATTTTTTCTTTTGCACATTCGATCCTAAGGAAACCACTGGCAGGAAATAAGGAAGGTAGGAGGAAATGAAGGATTTGGGGTAATAGAAGAATTCATGGTATTCTTTTCCTCTTCTTACTTCTTTCAGTGTAAGCCCATTGCTCACATTAAAGCCACTTGACTTCACCTTAAGAGAACTTTGCCTGCTTATTTCCTCAGACCCTGGACTGCTGCCAAGACTATTTAGGTGCTCAATAAACACTACATAGAATTCAATAATTGGGTTTTCAAGAGAAAACAATTTCCTATTTGAGGTTCTTCTTTGTATTTCCCACCCCTTATCCTGCTTGCCCAGCTCACAAATGTAGTATTTTTTTTTGTCTTGTTTTTATAAATCCCCTACCCTTACCAAGTGCTATAGGAAGTTTTAAAAATATTTGTGTAGATTAGTTCTACTGAAACAAGCTCACCCCTGAGAGGCTCTGGAAGTATAAAAGAAGGGCCTCATAGTAATGTGAGTATGTTAGAAATATGTCAGTTCTAAGAGGGCTTATCCTTATTACACCAGAACCAACTAGTTTTTGGTGGGTAGATTTTCTCAGATAAACCAGTTTTATATTGTGAAGATGCGAATATATAATTATGTATTCCTGGGAAAAAATTTCCCTTTTATGGGCACCAGTCTGTTTTTTTGTTTTTCAGCATCGAAGGAATACCATTAGTATCAAGACATTTTCATTCATGTTAGGTATGAGTTCTAAATGAAACATTTTCCTGTTTTTATTTTTAAAGAGATGAGCTTTGCCCTGAGAAAATGAAGACAACTTTTATTTGAAATACTTTGTTTTACTCTGCCAATAGAAGTTTCTGAAAGCAATCAGCATTTCTTAAAGGCCCTTAGTGGAGAAGGGGGACATCTGCTGGATGTCATTTGAAAGCTCTAAAATAATACAAAAAGGTCTCCCAAAACCAGGCCTTAGAGGGGGTTTTTTTAAATCTGTGGGTCTTCATAAGATAGCAATGGATAAATAAAAATAACGGGGGGAGGGGAGATACTAAAGATCTTAATGTTTGTAATTTGTCCTTGTTAGTGACAATTACATTTATTTTAAATGAGATTTATTTTTAAACTTAGATATATCTGTATATTTTCTAGCTAGCAAACACCTCTAATTTAATAGATAATATTTTTAGCCTTGATGCAGGTATAAAGACATTTTTTGGAGGAAATCAAAGCAATAATGAGCTAACCAAGGATGTGAGAGAAAAGTGTACTTAATCTACTTTTTGTAGTGCTACTGTCTCTGAATGTTTAAAATGCACACAGAAGAAAAGCCATTTCACTTACAGGAGAGTATGCCACTCATATGCTGGCAAAGTACACAAAGATAAATGTAAAACCATGTTCATTAAGCATTGTTTGCAAAAAATAAAAACCAGGATTTCCGTTGCTAGGGAGTGATCACATAAATTAGAGTATGTCAATAGAATGAAATGTAACTAGAAAGAATGAGATAAATCTATGTTATCATTAAGCTATTATCTGAACAGTATTTTACTATTCCTTATTTGTGTAGAAAGGACATGTGGTGTGGATATTGATTCGGAAGCTCACTGAATTTGTCTGAATGCCAAATGATCAAGTACTATAGTTAATAGTGCTATTATGAAAATGTGCTTTCATCGGTTGTAACAAATGTACCAAACCAATGCAAGGTGTTAATAATAGGGAGGTATATGGGAGCCCTGTATTTTATGCATGATTGTTCTTTAAAACAACAATTTTTCCAATAACATTTAAAAAAATCCGTGTTCAGCTAATGCTGAGGCCAAACAGCACTATTAAGAGAATGAACTTCTAGGATAAAAGAGAAAATCTGATATTTTATCAAATACAATAATGGTTAAATTTTTATTAAAATTTTAGTAGGAAAATAGAAGTTTAATATTACAGTTCAGATAAAATAATTTCTCAACACTGTTACAGAAAGTTTCTCTTTTCGTCACTGCCGCACATTTGTTATACTAACGAGATGCTCATTTCCAAATGACATATTTAATGATGTAATTAAACTTTTCTATGTTAGAATGTAGTTCAGGATAAAAAATGTCAAGTAACTTATTCTCTAGATGGAACATCATATCTGTGTTTCATGACTAACAGTCTATAGCAATCATTTTGACAAGATTTTTGCATAAATTTTAGGTGCAGTTTTGTACTCAAAACTGAGTAATTCTCTGAAAACATTTTTCATGAAATTTGTTGATTTTAAATTTGAATCATGAGAACCAAATGTGTTTGGAATTTCTCATTATTCTCTATACTCTTTGGATGTATCATTTTTCTTTAAATGTTTTTATATCCTTTGCTATAGTTGGATTGAAGATAATTCATTATGTTGTTGATTTTGGATTTTTTTCTTCATCAAGATATTTTGAGTTAGGAAAATTGACATATTCATTTTAATTAATTCCCCCACAATATGAAAAATACTTACATAGAAATCTTTCTTCAGAGATTTATAGCCTCACTGGAACTATAAAAATAAAAATTTTAGTGTATTCATAAACTATAATTATGATAACTAGATAAAACATACACTATTACACAAATAATGTGAATTACTCTGCTAATTTATCCAATTAACACATATTGGATGATTAAAACATTCAAATGATATATAATACATTAATAAATAGAGGAAACATACTTCAATGATGGAAAGAACTTAAATTATCCAGATATATTTGCTAATTGCTTTTGTTAGATAACTAAACCCTTTTACAATAATACATGTTTTACAATTCCTCTTAGAATTTTTTCAAATGATTTTTTAATATAACATTATGTATGATAAAGAAATTATTTTGAGTAAAACATTTAACATTAGATCAATATATTAAAGAGTATATATATAATAAAATATTTAATATTTCAACTATATACATAAAACATTCTAAAGTCTTTTTTTCCCATGTAGGTATTTTCCCATGTTTAATTAAGTTTAAAATGTTAAAAAACCTGATTTGTTAGCAAGTCAGTTTTAAATACTATTTTGTATTTGATTTGGGGACAAAAAATACATGACATGTAGAGTTCGATTTAATTGTGTCATGATATTAAAAAAATCACTCACTTGGTGCTCTGGAGTTCAGAGAAGAGTTCATTCAGTTGTTCACTAATTCAACAACTCTTTCTGGACTGTACTGCATGACAGGGAGTCGGCTAGGTGCAGGATACAAAACACCTATGGAAGCCATTCCCTCTAGTTTGAACTAGAGGTAGCAAATTACTGTGACTGCCACCCACGGCCACTTGTGAGGCAAACTGCTCTGCCCGGAGCCCAGGCCAAAGCCAAACATCTGTGGCTTCACATTTTGTGCCACGATATAATATTCCCTATGTACCTATTCCCCGGACCAGCTCCTCCACACAGGGACTGGCCAGAACCAGTCCGCAGACTGTCCTGCAGATGTGGTTTGCAAGATAATGAAGATCTGAGTTTATCAGATCGTCTACACTGTATCAGGAATTCGAACTAAAACATGCCAAGAGAAGGAGGCATCATCAATAGGAATCAGAGCTGAAAGGTCGGTATTCGAGAGGCCTGATGAGCATATGAAACAGCAGTGGTGAAGGAGCAGGCACTATATGTAGTTCAGATCTCTGAGCTAGAGGAACGGGGTGTGCTTATGTGTTGGCATATATCCTGTGTAGGGAGGAATATATGGGAGCAAGAAAGGCAGCAGGAACACCGTGGGGGATGATGTGGACATACTGTCTCTGGAAAAGTATAATATCTTAAATAGGAAGTTCTGGGGTAAATAAAACCCATTACATCTCCACTTCCACAGGTCCCTGAATGCGTTAGATATCTGGCTTGGGCATTATTGTTGGCAGCTGTTTCTTCCACAGCTCCAGGGAAAGCCAGATGTCTCCTGGGAAAATCTTATCTTGAAGAGAAAAACAAGGAGCGAAGAGACTCTCCTAAAATCGCTCTTGGAGGGAGGATGGTGGAGTTCCTGGTCAGCCAGGGCTTGGGTCAAGAACAGGAACTCATGCCCCCGCCCCCAGATTAGGGAAAGAGTGCTTTATCAGCCATAAGGGGTGGATGGACCGGAACAAGCAGAGTCAGTGACCACATAGGCGAAAGCAAAAGTCCCGCAATTTAATAGGAACTTTTTCTAATATAACCAAGAAGGATAAAAGATTATCAAAAGGAGAAAAATGTACTGCTTTACTGCACTTATATAACTGAAAAGGTATATTTTAGAGGACCTTTTTACATTTGCAAAAGGTCATAAATTCAGACTTTCTACAATTCACACTCGACACATCTTACAGATTTACGTTAATAAAACAGAATTCTAAAAATGTCCATTTTCAGAGGAAGGTGAATTACTCTTCAGCATAGAGTGGTTGCATGCTTATTTTGAGGTATTTCTCTGAAGCCTTTACAAATGCCTATCTATATTAATATGAGAAAGGGGGATTCTAATGCAAACTTCAAGTGACTTTGTCTTGACCACAAGTCACTACTGATTATCTCAAATGTAGTAAAGATACAATGAAAGTACTTTAACAAAGATAGAAACATGGGAGACTTTCAAATGCTTTTTGTCTCTAGAAAGTTGTCACCTTTTAAAAGTCAGCTGGAGCATAAATTCATGCTAATATCTCAGAAGGCTATGAATTAAATCATTCTGCCTTAAGCTTTGTAGGGGATACTTAAGATACAATCCATACTTGTGTCATCCCATATGAGAGGTTGGCCCCCTTACGAAGGCTGGCAGGGCTGCTCCCCCCTACTAGAACCAAACAGCAGGATAAAGCAGAGAAATGAAGGGCATCAGACTCATGTACAGGGCCTATAAAAATATGGTTTTTAAAGATTTTGTAAGACAAAATAGGAAGTGCATGTGAAATTACTTGAGTTGAAGCACTTAGGCAATTGAGTTGTGAAGTGAACTTAGCTGTGTTTTTCATGGAACACCATTTTTCACTTGAAAGACCATCTGGCCAACTATGATCACTTAGCTCTGGATATTTGGCAGACATTTTCTCAAAAATCAAGTGATGTGGACCTGTCACTTCAAGGAAAACAACTGAGAGTACTTATGTCCAAAGATTTAAAATAATGAACTTCCAAGTGAAAATTAGAATTTTGGAAAAGTTTTATCCACCACTGTGAAAGTGACAACCTCCGCAAACTTAAAGGGTTACTGATGAGATTGATGGAGATATTAGCACATGTAATTTTAAACATATGATACAATGATAAATTGCTTCATTTAGAAGATGTGCATAACTCAGTGAGCCGATATTTTCTAAATGACAAATATATCATATTATAAAACATGCATCCATAAAAAAATCTATTCAAGGTACAAGATAAACCAATAGATTTTAATATAACAATACAGAATGTTCATTGATACAGTTTCATATTTCACATTGCAAATAATCTTTAAGAACTATCACTAGTTGAGTTTTGGTATGTCTAGAATTATAGAGGTATGTCTACAATTATCTGAAGCAGTTACTGAAATACTTCGTCTTTTTCCAACTACGTATTTGAGCAGGGGCAGATTTTCTGTTGTACTTCAACCTAAACAACAAAAACCACATCAGAGGTAGAGACAGAAATGAACCTGCTCACCTCACTATCTTTTTGTTTTGTTTTGTTTTTGAGACTATTGTGATTTTTTTTTAAATATATAGTTATCGTTCCTAAAATTTATTTGTTAATCATAGTAGATTTGTTGTTGCTATCGTAAATGAATGGTTTGGTTTTTATTGGGGTGAATTTGATAGATATAACCCACGCAAACAAGAGTTCTTTGGAGTCACGAATAAATCTAAGGGTGGAAAGTCTGCGAGTGGCAGCCCATGCCACGTCATCTCTTTCTCCTCACAGTCAGGCCCTCAACGTTGTGAGATCTCCAAGGCTCCCCCTGTCTCCAGTTCTGCTTATGAACCATCCGGGTCTTCGATATCCTAGGGAGAGAAATATAAATCTAAAGATGGTACTTTTTTCCGCTCTTCGAAGGCAGTCTTGACACAGTCCTTCCGAGAGCTTGCACATTCTGGGCCCCTCCTGAAGCCCTCTTCTTTCCTCCAGTGTCTCCTCAACCCAGTTGTTTGCCTGCCTACTTCCTGCTCATCCTTCAGGGCACGGTGTGCTCGTAACTTTCTCTAGGAAAACCCTACTTGACATGCCACATCCACACTTACCTCTCCGTTTGCTTCCCCAGCATTGTGCAGTTCCTCCTTATAACATTTATTACCTGCAATTTTTGTCCCTGTTTATCTGCATTTACCAACCTGCCCTGCTAGGAGAGAGTAGAAAACACAAAATTATGCACAGTATTTACTTTGTTGTGTAGTTTGGTTTTATTCAACAATCTTATGTTAACTATCTGTCTATGACGTTCCTGACTTTTAGCCTTTAACCTTACTAGAGAATGTTTGTTGATTTTATTAGTCCTTATTTAGAAAGCACCAAGACATTGGATCTTGGCACTTACCCTCCAGATCTGTTTGTAACTGGACATCTGACTACTAACAGAACTATTTCTATTAAGAAGCACAAATTTTTGTTTTCCCCACGAGCAGGGACTATTTTAACTGGTTTCTCCTTATTTTTCCAGGACTTGGAAATTACTATTGATTTAATAAATATTTGAGAATGAAATGCATGCACCCAATTGCACTGGAACATATTTCATAAGCAATGGCACAAAAAATAGAGACTATAAAGCAGAAAAAATATTATTTCAGAATATTTCTCATTTTATCTTCCTAATTACAAAGCTGTGGCCTTGTCTATTGAGTTTAATTTTTAAAAAAATATTTTATTTCATGTCTTCCAGTTTTCATACTCTGAAATGGACAACAGGGTCTATTAAAATACTTTCATGGATAATTATGTTTGTTATGATAAATCTTTTCCAAACCTTTAATGCTTAAGTTGAATTAGTTATGTTTATTTGAACTATAATGACTGTATTATTCAGTTCAATAACACTGCAGCTTAAAATTTTACAATATTACACCTCACATTGTTCTCGCTATTAATTCCTTTCCACTTGGAAAACTGCGTTCATGTCTCATGGCTCAGCTTAAATTTCACCTCCTCTTTAGATTGTTCCCTTATTCCTCCTCTTTCCCAACATGGCACATCACAGATATCTTTATTATTACCACGTCTCCTGATACACTGCTGTTAGACATTTACATGTATATTTCCCTACTCGTCTGTGAGCTCTAATGAGGTTTACATACCCAGACTTATAACACGCACTTGTTGGATGAATGAGCAAAAACATTTTTCTTTGATTTCAACCAAAATCTTTGAGGACAGATCATTAGACTCTATATTTTAGCCTCCCTTTAAGGTAGGGTAGCTACAAAACTCAGTGAAGTCAATAGAACAAAAGTAGAAATTATAGCAACCCCTACAGGTGGAACCTGTGAAAACATCCATGAGCGGTCCTTTCTGCTCTTTTTCCCTTCTGGGTAATTGGAGTGGCAAGCCCCACTGTGAGAGTGGGAGCCACAAGTGGGGTGGCAGAGATGCTTTCAACCCGAGTGTGGCCACTCCATTCCTACCCCCATTTACACAGAACCACGCCAAGCTGTCTCATGAGTGAAAAAAAACTTGTATTAAGCCCTAGTACATTTACCTCTATTTTTAATACAATATTCTTAGGATAATTTTAGATTTTTAGGAATAATGAGAAGATAGCGCAGAAAGAATTCACCCTTAACCCATAAATTAATATCTTAAATTAGTATGATACATTTGTTACAATGAATGAGCTAATATTGGTACAACATTATTAATAAAAGTCCATAGTTTATTTAGATTCCCTTAGTTTTTACCGAGTGCTCTTTTTCTGTTCCAGGATCTCATCCAGGATACCACATTACATTTAGTTGTCTTGTCTCTTTAGGCTTCTCTTGGCTGTGGTACTTTCTCAGGCTTTCCTCATTTTTGATGACTTCAGTGGTTTTGAGGAGTACTTCTCAGCCGTATGGTAGGATGTCCTTCTACTGTAATTTGTCTGATGTTTTTCACATATGACTGGGATTATGGGTTACTGGAAGAAACCCATGGCATCAAGCCACTTTAATCACATCATATCAAGGGTCCAAATTATCAACATAATTTATGACTCTTGGTGTTGGCCTTGATCACCTGGCTGAGGTCATGTTTGTCAGGTTTCACTACTGTAAAGTTGTACTTTCCCCCCACTTACTATACTGTATTCTTTGAAAGGAATTCACTATGCACAGCCCATACCTGAGAAGTGGAGAGTTAGGCTCCACCTCCTTGAGGGTGGATTGTCTGCATAAATTATTTAGAATTCTTCTGCATGGTATATTTGTTTTTTCCCCATATATTAATGTATCCTATCATTTATTTATTACCTGTACGGACTCATGGACATTTATTTTGTATTTTGATTTATAAACCTGTTCTAGTTTGCTAGCTGCTGGAATGCAACACACCAGAGATGGATTGGCTTTTAATAAAAGGGGATTTATTTCATTAGTTCTTCAGTGGAAAGGCAGCTAACTCTCAACTGAGGTTCTTCGCTACGTGGGAAGGCACAGGGTGATCTCTGCTGGCCTTCTCTCCAGACCTCTGGGTTCCAACAACCTTCCCCGGGGTGATTTCTTTCTGCATCTCCAAAGGCCTAGGCTGAGCTGCGAGTGCTGAGATGAGGTATGCTGAGCTGCTTGGGCTATGCTACATTGAGCTCTCTCATATAGGCACCAGCCAATTAAGTCAAACGTCATTCATTGCAGCTGGCATGTCTCCTAGCCGACTGCAGATGTAATGAGCAACAGATGAGGTTCACGTACCTTGGCTCATGTCCACAGCAACAGAACTAGGTACCTTCACCTGGCCAAGTTGACAACTGAATCTAACTACCAGAAAGCCAGTACTATTTAATTTATTTTGTCACTCGAATTGTTATAACTGTGCCCACTGGGAGCTCTTTCAGTTGACTCCTGTGCTTCTTTGATAGACCCCATCAAGGTGTGTGTGCAAGTGCGTGTGTGTGAGCACTTTCTGATTTTATGTTCCTGCCTCATCTTGTATATTTCCTGCCAGGCCTAGAATCAATCGTTTCTCTAAAGAGTCCTGATTCCTATTTTTGGAGAATGGTTGTATTTCTTTTCTGTTGTGGCTTAATCTACCCTAAAATACACAAAGAAGGACTTGATCTAATCTAAATGAGTTAGCCCTCTTTTCTACTTTAGACCCTTCTTTCATGGGCCATATAGAATAATAGGGAAAACAGACAATAAAAGATGAGTGAAACACACACAAAAATCCATAAGTTTTTATAAGTTGTAATAGATGCTATAAAGGAAATAAACAGTGCACAGCATAGAAAGTAAGACATATGTGTGGTGGATTTTAGATGGGAGCAGGGTCAGGAACAGTCTCTCTCAGAAGGTGCCATGGTCACGTTCATGTGTCAAATTGACCAGGTGGTGGTGCCTGGTTTTTTGGTCTGGCAGGCGCTGGACTGTCTGTTGATATGAGGACATTTCATGAACTTCAATCATGACCACATTTGTGGCATCCACAGCTGATTTCATTTTCAATCAGCTAAGGGGAGTGTCTTCTGCAATGAGTGACACTTAATCTAATTACCAGAAGGCTTTTAAGGAGGATTCAGAAAAGACAATCACTTTTCCAGCTTCAGCCACCCAGCCTGCCTCTCCTGAGTTCATTGAGGACCTTCATTGGAGTTGCCAGCTTGTGGCCTGCCCTACAGATCTTGAATTCTTGCATTCCCACAGTTGTCCAGCTAGCCTCTCTTGTGAGTTTGTTAAGGAGCTTCATTGGAGCTGCCAGCTCATGGTCTTCCCTACAGACCTTGGGTTTTCTACATCCCCATTTTTATAAATTTTATATTTACAGATATCTCCTGCTGGTTCTCTTCCTTAGAGAACCCTAGCTAATACAGCAGGTTACATTTAAGCCAAGAACCAAAAGATGAAAAGGACTCAGCTATGTAAGGAGTGAAGTAAAAATCATCCCTGACACAGGGAGCTGCATGTGAAAGCTGTAACAGGAAATAATTTGGCAAGTTTGAAGTTCTAAAAACAGTCAGTGTGTCACATGGAATGACAGATAACTTTGGATTGAGTAAAGCTAAACTATAAAGCATTTTTTTTGCCATGTAAATATGCCAGTATTCCAGCTTTCTGTTCACAAATCTACTGTTGAACTAGCTGATCACAAGGATACTCAAAAAAACTCCTGTTTGTTTTATTATCGTGACCTGTGAAGACAGACATCATTGAGGGGGAGGTACACCAGGGCCAAATGCTGCAGTAATCTAATATATTAAAAATGTATTCTAGTTAAAAAGTTGTGTTGTTATAGATTTAGGTACACCAATTTAGACATGTTCCTAATCTTACTCCTCTTTCCTGTGGGTGTGAACCCACTGTAAATAGAACCTCCAGAAGATGCTGCTTTAGTTAAGTTGTAGTCCTATTCAACGAGGCGGGGTGGGGGGGGGGCTGAATCCATACTATTGGAGGCTTTATAGAGAGAAGAAACCAGAAGCCAGAAGTTAGAGAAAGCCAAGAAGGAGGCAGAAGCTGGAAGACAGTGAGAGCCTGGAGGAGAGAGGAGAGGAGAGGACATTGCCATGTGCCTGGGGGTAGAGCTTACACCGGAAGGAACTCCAAGGACTGCCAGCAGCCAACACCGGACTGCTACAGAATCCAGGAGAAAGCAAGTCCTGCTGATGGCTCCATTTTGGACCCCTTATAGCCTCAAAATTGTGAACCAATCAATTCCTGTTGTTTAAATCAACCCATTGTGTGGTATTTGTGACAGTTTCAGTGGCAAACTGAGACTTCTGGCTTATTAAAGTAATTTCATAAAACAAGTAATTCTGTTCAATGAAAAGTATTTTTAAGTCTGTTTTATATGACTTTACTAAATAAAGATAATCATTCCAAAATATGAATAATCACATTGTCTCTCCTATGAGATAGATAATTCAGCAATATATCATTAAAATTTGATAATAAATTCACTCTCATTTTAATTACTTTACTGTTGTGTTACTCTTATTTGATTACCCAAAAATAGCAACATACATCTAAAATGTTGAAGTTGAATGTTATTCTTTATCTGTTGCCTAAATATTCTAGTGACTTCCAATTTTTACATAATCCATTTCAATGATTTTCTTAACCACTGTGTGAATCCTGAGGTCAGTCTCAGCATTGCTGTGACAAATTGTCTTGCCGGTAGCTACATGTGTAATTATATCCATTGATGTCTCACAGTTATATGCACAATGTTCTGCCTAAAGGATTCTTTCCTGAATGTCATGAGTCAAGGGCACCTAATATAAAATCCATGGGGTATCATTTAAACAGCTTTATGTAGATGGAAAAGACAACCCTCCATCTTGGAAACAGACCGCAGGCTTCTCTCTATTAATTACTCTTACCCATTGACAGAGAGAGCTTGAAAACATTCAGCAGGTTGCTGAGCAAATGCAGGATCTACAGAGCCCAGCACCCTGATGGATTGGTTTGTTGACTGCCTCAGGGTTATTCCACTGCAGCTTGCCCTGAAAATGCAATCATCGTGTATAAACCGAGCCACTACCTCATACTCCACAAATTGTTTCTTCGTGCTTTTGCTCTGACAAAGGCTTATTCCTTGGGTTTTAAAGTCCCACAAATTCCATTAAACACCACAAGAAAGGAAGCATCCTAAGTTTCATTCATTTTTCACACCATGTTGCACTGAAAACTGCTTTATTAAAATAAATAGGGTTTTGTTTCATGAATAGTCATAAAATCCAAGAGTATGCACCAAAATTGAGACAACATGATATGCTTTATTGTGAAATATTTAACCCAACGCTAGACACACACTAAGCATTAGATAACTGTCAGCCATTGTTACTGGTGGTGGTGTCATTACTATCAGCTCTTAACAAAACATCCTTTAGATATGAGTTATCTGGGCTTCAAACTTACATAAATTAACAAACGTTTATTGAGGAAGAGAACTTGACTAATTAAGTCAGTGGATGGCCAAAATACTGTTACAGTAATTCAGAGAGGGACAGTTTGTGATGGGGTAGGTATCAAGAGTCCCCCACCCCCGCAAAGGGGTGGTAGTTAAACCAGGAGTTGAAGGATATTTAGATTTTCCATAAGCAACTAAAGTCTTCTTCTCATCCCCTCCCCAATGAGATAATGCTTTGAAAAATTTCAAACCTGCCAAAAACTTGAAAGAAACAGCACCCATCTATTCTTGACCTAGATTCTCCTGTTATCATCTTAACTGTGACACACACTTTATCTCACACCTCCTCCTTTTTTTTTTTTTTTGGCTTAAATTAATTTGTAGATTTTTGGACACTTTATCGTTTAATATTTCAGTATGCATCTCCTGGGAAGATAGTCACAATACCATTATTCACTCGAGTATTAAAATTACTGCTTAATATCCTCTAGTATAGAATCCATCTTCAAATTTTCCAAATTGTCATGAAAATATTTTTCATAGCTTTTAGTTTTTGGTTCAGGAAACAATGAATAATCTGACCTTTAATTTTTAATGGGGTCGCACCTCTAGTTCCAGATGAATTTGTAGTTCATACTCAAGTTGAGACTCTGGATATCATTTTCTACACATAGAAAATTAACATGAAATATTTTTCCTTTTAAAAAGTGAACTATATGAGTGATTGCTTTAATTTTAGGCTTGATTTTCCTAGAAGAATCCTATCAAATGAGAATTCAATTGTAAGGATTTGTTTACTACCTAAAACGGTTAATTTAAGGATTGATGAAGTGCCCACCCTTCTAACAATTGGAGAGGTAAAGGACAAAAAAGGGAGGGGGGGGAGACAAATGATTGCTTTCCCTTAAATTATCTGCATAATTACTTTTATTCTCCAAGATGCTTTCTCACTAGTGATCTGGACTTAGCGTTGCATTGGGAATACAGGTGGCCCACTGGTAAATAAAATTGTTGTTTTTCTTTTTTACATTTCGTGGTTAATTTGGAATAGTTAGAAACATCAAGAACTACTTCTTTCTTCTGCATGCATTTTTGTAGCACATAGATCATATCTCCTTGGAAATAATTAGGTTATGTAATAATGCTCTGCAGCTGCTGAGTTATTAACCAAATGCTCACCTCATTAGGAATCATGAACAGGTAATCTCTTTTGATAAATGAATTTATCATTTTCATATCAATTTATACAACACACAGATATTTATTTTTATATTGGTTTCTAATGTCTTGGCACCTAGGGTGTTGTATTTGATTTTCCCTCTTTAAGCACATAAATTCATTACTGACACTTGATTATGCTCTTTGACAAAGTGGCACAAGGATCCGCTAGGAATTAGATCGTATGGGTAGTGGGATTTTATGGACAAAGAGTTAGCTTTTTTCCAGTTTTAACTTCAAAGGAAAGTCACATCTTCTGATGAATAGTTTGATGTGTTCACCATTATGCATACCCAAATGATAATTATCCACATAAAAGTAGTTCTCATGTCCTCATTTAACCAAAGTTGCAGAATAGAAGTTAAAATACATTACAAATGAAAACAGGTGAAAGTGATCATTTTTCCTTGCATCTGAGCCAGATTGTTTCAGTACCCAAACTGTTCCCTAAAAGCAGTTAGGCGCTTTGGAAGAGAGCATTCTTTTTTTGATGACTGAGAGAATTCCAATATCTTCCCTCATTATAAGTAGAAAAATCTCATCTCATTTACAGGAGTTAATAAATACACCTGCAGCATCTTTTTTCCCCCCCAGTAAAAGACAGTTTTGAAATTGGAACACTCATACACTGCCGGTAAGAATGTAAAATGATGCAGGCACTTTGGAAAAGCGCGGCAGTTCCTAAAAGGTTGACTATAGAATTACTAAATGGCCCAGCAATTTCACTTCTAATTGTATACTGAAGGGAAATAAGAGCATATGTCCATACAAAAACTTGTGCATGAATGTTCAAGCAGTATTATTCATAATATCAAAAGGTGGAAAAAACTCAAATGTCTATTAAGTGAGGGTTGGATAAAAAGGCTATGTATCTGTACAATGGAATTTATTTGGCAATAAGAAGGAATGAAGTACTGAAACATGCTCCATGATGGACTTTGTGAAAATAATGCCCAGTGAAAGTAGTCAGGCACAAAAGGTCGCATATAATTCCATTTTATATAGTATCTAGAATAGGCAAATCCACAGAGACAGAAAGTATGTCAGTGGTTGTGTAGGACCGAGAAGTTGGAGGGGAATAGGGGGTGACTTCTGAGTGCAGGGTTTCTTTTTGAGGTGATGAGAATGCTAATTAATTGTGGTGGTTGCAAAAAAATCTGTGAACATACTAAAAGCCATTGAAGTGGACATTTTAGATGAGTCAATTGTATGTGAATTTTATTTCAGTAAACAAGATTGTTTCAGTTTGCTATAACTGACGAAATGTAGTATGCAAGAAACAGGTTGGCTTTTACAATGGGGATTTATTAGCTTAGAAATGTATAGTTCTAAGGCCATGAAAAATGCCTAAATGAAGGCATCAGTGTGGGACAACACCTTCTCCCCAAAGACCAGCCCAGCTACCAGCGATCCTCAAATCCTCTGTCACATGCCAGGCATGTGGCCACATCTGCTGGTCTCTCCCTTCTCTTCTGGGTTTCATTGCTTTCAGCTTCTGGCTTCAGTGTCTTCCTTTTTGAGCTTCTGGGTATGTCCTTGTGTCTCAGCTTCTTTGGCATTTGCCCCTTCTAGCTTCTCCATGTACTTTTCTGAATTTCATATCTTAGCTTCTCTGGGGCTTTTTCCTGTATCTTCTCTCTATCTTTGATCCCCTTATAAAGGATTGCAGTAGGAGGATTAAGACCCAGTTGGGACAGACTTCAAACAAAATAACCTAATAGCTCTACACCCACAGGAATGTTTTAACTTTAAGGACATGCCTTTCTGGGCTACATAAGCCTTCCAACCATCACACTGATATGCATATAGTGGTAGTTTCTTTCTGAGAAAGGAGAATGAGATGATGGTTTTGCTGTCATGCAGCTGCTAGGATTGTCCAAAAATTATTCTGTAATTGTAGACTACTCTTGGAAAGATATTTTAAAAGAGTTTCTAACCACTGTATTTAACCAATTACTATCCAAAGGCAAAGCAAATATATATACTAAGGTTATTTTATATATTATCTATGTCTATTATAAAACGAATGGGGCATAGACAAGTTGTAGTAAATATGGCTTTGGGATCACTTCCTCATCAACAGCAATGAATAAGGTTGAAATTTCTCTTCTTATAGGCTCTAAGTTCCAGAATATCTTTGAATGATGCTAGTTTTTGCAAGTGGTCTTATTTATTGCGCATGTAATTTAGGAGGCATAAAAATATTCCAATTACTGCCTACAACAGTGCTCTGTTGGAATCTCTCTTTGCCGTTGCTAAAAAGTTCCTCAGGCAGATCCCTTAGCTATTTGATCACTCTGTCAGTAAATAGAAAAATCTAATTTAAAAATCTTGGTCTTATCTTCTTCCAGCTCAGACTTGAACAATAGCTCCAGGAACCTGAAGAGGAGAGGAAAGTATGGTCTGTTCCTTTACGTCCCCTCCACTTCTTCATACGACCCTAGCTTCTCCAGAAGCTAGAGGATAGATGAGGAAGGGACGTGGTGGTGACAAATATTTATTTATTTAACTGGGTATGAAATGATAATTCACTTGTGGCTACTTCTTCTGAGGTTAGCGTTAATTCATATCTTCTCTTTGACAAGTTTAAATAATGGCTCTCTCATGGAGCATAAATATGACTTCATAAGGGAGTAATGCAATGTTCCTTGGCATATCAGCTGGCATAGGGTAGGATTCGCTACAGAAAACACAACCCTGTAAAATTGGTGGCTTAAAATAAGGAAGTATTTTTTTTTAATCCCCCTTCTGATCATGCTACATGTCCATCATGTGCTTACTAGGGTTCCTATTTCAAATCTCCTCACTTTGGGACACCGACAGATGGTATCTCAAACATGATCATCAGGACAGAGAGCGCCACTGGGTTTGGCACTAGCAGTTAATGCTGTGGAACAGAAATGGTATGTGTCACTTCTCCTTACAACCCAGAACTAGCTTCATAGCCCCATTTAACCACAAAGAGAACAAGAAGTGTAATTTCACCATATGCCTGGAAATATTTGGGAAATACCTGGCCAAAGAGATCTGTCTCCCACTCAATCTCTTTCACGTTGCCTAGGCTCTCACCATTGGCAGATAGTCCCTTTTGCTGATAAAGTCCCCTTTTCTAGAAGCAGGGCATCTTTGGTGGCCCATCAATGAGAGAGTAAATGTGTGGTTATCTTTTGTGGTGTCTGTTGAGAAGCTCATGCCTCTTTGTCATGCAAAATGGAAAGAAAGCAGACTGGCCTATTGTTCCTCCCTCTTTCAGTCTTAACATCTCACTTGAATTCTTGCATCCATAGCTGAGGCAGTCATTGTACAAAATGCTTTCATATCCTACTCTCTAACCCCTACTAGAGATTTATGGTATATGATTATTAGTGGGAGACTATTTCTCATCAGTCATTCGGGCATTGCTGCACATCTTGTTAAGTGAGGCATTGACCTTTGTTCTGTTGTATCTTTTCAACAATGTCTGTATAACAAACTGCTTCGGATGTAAAAATGATGTCTTACTCCAAAGCAAAAAGCAGGCATGCTTGCTGCCCTTCCTCACTTTTAATGCAATGCACTGTGTGTACAGGTGCCATCTAGCTCTCTTCATATAGTTGTATGGGAATTTGAAATTGGGGCTCGAGGAACAAGCATAACATTGCTGACACTCTGGCTATGGCTATCACAGTGAGATTTTGACTATTGTTGCTAAATTGTCCTTTGTCTCAAACTCTGGAATCTCATGCCTTCTATCAGCATTCATGAAAAGGTGACAATCTAACTGGTTAGTAGGGTAAAATGTCAGAACCCTCATAATTCTTGACAACGACTATTTCTATTTTAGATATAAGGAAACAAGACTTGAGAATCTTCTCAAGATCACATAGCCAATAGGTAGCAGAGCTGAGAATCAAGTTTTGATTCTCCTTGAACCTAGTGACTGTAGCTAGATAGGAATCTTCTGAGGCAAAGGTCAAATTAGAACCATTGAGAAATGTGCTGTAGGTAGTTTCTCTAATCTGATTTTAAAAGTATGCTTGATGCTTTACCTCTGACTTTTTTTTTAAGAGAAATTGTTTTTTTATGCCTGTATATATTTATGGACTTTTGATTTATCTAAATAAAACATTTTATTATTTGATTCTTGGTCATCCCAGAAATTTTCTTCCATTTCCATCATATTATTAGCCTTATATGTCCAAACTTGGGCAATCACATCTCTTCTAGGATTGTTTCCTCATTTGTAAATGAGAGATATGGAATATATGATAATTAACATTCTAACATATATCAATTTATAGACAACTTAGGATATAAAACAATAGATAAAACAAAAGATTCTGCAGAGAGGCTCACAGCACAGGAAACTATGATATTATTTATATTATTTAAAGAGAACCTAAAAATATAGCAGACTATACAGTGTTTATGGATTAGAAAACAATATTAATTTACAGATTCTCCCCAGATTAATTTATAGATTCAATGTAATTCCAATAAAATAAAAGTAAAAATTGCCATTTCCCCCATATTACTCTCTTCTCTCTCCCTATGCCCCAAGAGTGCTAATTCTAGAAAGAGATGAGGAAGAGGGAGGAATGGAAGAACAAATCATAACCTCCCTCCTTTCCAGGTTCACGCTGGAACTGGAAAGAAGGGAAAATATGAAATCAAAGCTTAACTAGAAGTAAAAGTTCCTATAATAACTCAAAGGATATGATTGTATTGTAGCAGGCATTATTCTAAATGTTTCACATATTCAACTCACAACAGCTTTATGGAGTAAATACTGTTTCGATCATTGCTTTGGAAGTAACAGAGCTGAGGCACAGATACGCTTCATCAACTTTCTCAAGGTCCCAATGTGACAGGCAAGCTAGTTCTGTGGTCTGAGTTAAGCCACTACACAATATGATCTTTCTAAGTTATCAAGGACTGAAGAAGGACAGTTGAGAATGCTGTTGAAGGTTTTAAATGAAAAAAAAAAGAAGATTGCATCCCAATAAGTTTCGATTGATCTGGACTAGAAATACAGATTTATAAATAAAAAGATAATATATACAAATACATGTATAGACATTATTTAAGGATGTTCACCAAAATATTACCCATGATTACTACTGGGCAGTAGGATTATGAGTGATTGCTATGTTCTTGTTCTAATTGTTTCTTTCCCCCCAACTTTTTACTGGTAAATTCCATGAGGCAAGGGCCAGGTTTGTCTGGTTCACCACTGGAACCCCAGCAGTTAGCCTAGTCAGTGCCCAGTGCAAATGACCTCCCAGGAAATCATGTGGCCCTGGTGTGTCTATGGCTCAGTAACTCAGTTGTATAGCACATTCAATGCTGGTCACAATGTGGTACACAGTGGAAATGGCAGAGAAGTTCCTGGGGCACCCTTGGGTAGCTAGCAAAGATGGAACATTAGAGGACAAAATAAGAGGAGAATAAAAAGGGTAGTTAACACTAGGGTAACCAATGAAGGGGCAGGACTCTGAAAATACTCATAAGTCCTTTAGGCATAGTGTGCATTTCAGGGAGCTAAGACTTTGCAGGAGCAACTGAGGCTATAAGGCAGCCAAATCAAGGTGGTTGCCATTGATGTTACCCACTTATATACAATAAATAGGGGCAAAGTGGTAAAATGCACCTCCTCAAAGCCATCTAGTACCTGACTGTGCATTCTGTGGTCAATGATACATCAGCCTCTAAATGAGCTAGTGGAGCATTTCTATAGGAGGACATAGATCTGCAAACTTACAAATATCCCAGCCACGAGCTGAACCTTTGAGCTTTCATCTGAAGTTCTGGCTTTGTGTGGATATGTTACAGTACTTCCAGTTTTATGAAATGAAGTTATAAGCTCATTCCTTGGGTAAAGATCAGTCTGAGTGACAGAATATCCTAAAGAAGTGGCAATGTTTTTTTATTCCCTTTGGCCTAGCAGCCACTGGTCAAGAATCACACTAGTTATCATGTCAAATTATATATAAATTGCTGCTCCAGGAATTTCTTTTCATTATTCTTTTGTTACTGTTGTTTGGTAAATGCTACTTCCTCCTGAGCAAATTTCATTGGCCGAAGAGCTAGTGGAATCTTAGTGGAATTCAGATTAGTACAGTTTAATCATAAGAATCTTTTGTATTTACCATTTCGGTTGAGTTGTTAAGACCTAGCTACTGGACCTGTACACAGACATCTCTCATTTTACTGCACTTCGCTTTATTGCACCTCACAGAAATTGTGTTTTTTACAAAATGAAGGTTTGTGGAAACCCTGCATTATGGAAACTCTATTGGCACCATTTTTCCAACAGCATGTACTCACTTTGTGTCTCTGTGTCATCTTTTGCTACTTCTCCTATATTTCAAGCTTTTTCATTATTAGTAGTATATCTGTTAAGGTCGTCCATGATTAGTGATCTTTGATGCAACTACCGTAATTGTTTTGGGGTGCCTCAAACTGCACCCATTTAAGATGGCAAACAATTGGTGTGTGTGTGTTCTGACTACTGTGCCGACCAGCTTTTCCCCTCTCTCTCCCTCTCCCCAGAGCTCCCAATTCCCTGAGATACAACAATGTTGAAATTAGGTCAATTAATAATCTACAATGGCCTATAAGTGTCCAGGTAAAAGGAAGAGCCATATATCTCTCGTTTTACATCGAAAGCTAGACATGATTAAGTTTAGTGAGGAAGGCAAGGTAGGCTGAAAGGTATGCTTCTTGCACCAAAAGAGTAGTCAAATAGTGAATGCAAAGGGAAAGTTCTTGAAGAAAATTAAAGCGCTACTCCAGTAAACACAATGAGAAAATGAAACAGCCTGTTGCTGATATGGAGAATGTTTTAGTGGTCTATATAGAAGATCAAACCAGCCACAACATTCCTTAGGCCAAAGGCAAATCCAGAGTGAGGCCCTGACTCTCTCCAATTCTGGAAAGGCTGAGAAGCTTCAAAAGAAAAGTATGAAGCTAGTAGAGGTTGGTTTATGAGGTTGAAGGAGAGAAGCTGACTCTATAACATAAAAGTGCAAGGTAAAGCAGCAAGTGCCAATGTAGAAGTTGCAGCAATTTATCCCGAAGATCCAGCTAACATAGTTGATGAAGGTAACTACATTAAACAACAGATTTTCAATGTAGGCAGAACAGCCTTATGTTAGAAGAAGATGCCACCTAGGACTTCCATAGCTAGAGAGAAGTCAGTGCCTGACTTCAAAGCGTGACAGGACAGGTTGATTCTCTTGTGAGAGGCTAATGCAGCTGGTGACTTTAAGTGAAGCAATCCTCATTTACCATTCTGAGAACCCTAGGGTTTTTTAAAAGTTGTGCTCAATCTACTCTGCCTCTACTCTATAAATAGAACAATAAAGTCTGGATGATAGCACATTTATTTACCACATGATTTTACTGAATATTTTAAGTCCACTGTTGATACCTACTTCTCAGAAAAGATTCCTTTCAAAATAATACTGCTTGTTGACAACGCACCTGCTCACCCAAGATCTCTGCTAGGATAAGTACAATGAGATTAATGTTGTTTTCATGCCTGCTAACACAATATCCATTCTGGATCAAGGAGTCATTTTGACTTTCAGTCTTATTATTTAATAAATGCATTTCATAAAGCTATAGCTGTCATAGACAGTAATTCTTCTGAAGGATCTGGGCAAAGTAAATCGAAAACCTTCTTGAAAGGATTCGCTATTCTAGATACTATTAGGAACATTTATGAGTCATGGAAGGGGTCGAAATATCAACATTTACAGGAGTTTGGAAGGAGTTAATACCAACCCTCATAGATGACTTCGAAGGATTCAAGACTTCAGTGGAGAAAGTAACTGCAAATGTGATGTAAACAGCTAGAGAGTTAGAATTTGAAATGGAGTCTGAAAATTTGGCTGAATTGATCACACAATAAAACTTTAATGGATCTGGAGTTGTTTCTTATGAAAGAGCAAAGAAAGTGGTTACTTGAGATGGAATCTACTGCTGATGAAGATGCTGTGAACATTATTGAACTCTCAATAAAGGAGTTAGAATATTACATAAATTTAGTTGATAAAGCAGCAGTAAGGTTTGAGGGGATTGACTCCAGTTTTGAAAGAAGTTCTATTGTGAGTAAATGCAATCAAACAGTATAGCAGGCTAAGAGAAATCTTTCATGAAAAGAAGAGTCCATTAATGCAGCAAATGTCATTGTCTTATTTTAAGAAGTTGCCACAGCCACACCAACCTTCAGCAACCACCACCCTGATAAGTCAGCAGCCATCACCATCCAGGTACCATACTCTACCAGCAAAAAGATTTCTACTTATTGAAGGCTCAGGTGATGGTTAGCATTTTTTTAGCATAAAATATTTTTTAATTCAGGTACATAAACTGTTTTTTTAAAGACAATGCAATCAAACATTCTTTAGCCTACAGTGTAGTGGAAACATAACTTTTATATGCAGAGGGAAAACAAAAAATTTGTATGACTTGCTTTATTGTAATATGCACTTGGTCGTGGTGGTCTGGAAATGAACCTGCAACATCTCCAAGTTATGCCTATATCTCAAAGCCTATCATAAATAATATTTCTTGGGCAGATAGCTACACAATTGTACCTTCTGTTTGTTTGTTTTGCATGGGCAGGCAGTCACCAGGAATCAAACCCGCGTCTCCCGCATGGCAGGTGAGAACTCTGCCACTGAGCCACCATCGTACTGCCCAATTGTACTTTAAATATCACCCTTTTATGCAATCTAGGGACCTTGAGACTAGACCTTTCTGACTGGAATGACTGTCCTATCAATCATGAGAATTGCTGGCTTATCTTCTTGATGTGGTATAAAGTGATTGTAAGGGAAAAAAATGACAGTTGTTTAGTGCCATCTAGTGGGTAGCGTGTGGTGAACAAAAACTGGTCATCTTATTTAACAAAAAGACGTGTTACATTTTATTTGTATCACTGAATGTATATAGTTTTAATTTCAGGTTTGATAAATTAGATGCCATCAAATTTTAGAACTGTTTACTACTGCATTAAATAAATCAGTTATTTAATTCAATAACTGATTTTAATTAGTTAAGGAATACATTTAAGATTGGCAAAATAGCTTCCAATCATTCTCTTGGATTGAAAAAAAAGTGAAGTGCTCAAACCTAATTTAAAACTCCACAATTAATATTTCTTACAAATCAAAAACTTTAAATTATGCTATTAAGAAGAAAAGAGTTAACAGTCCTATTAAGTGTACAAGTGTTAATAACAAGAATATAATATCTTACAAAATTACTTAGTTTGGCAAGTGTACAATTTACCACGAGCGAACATTTTAGGGAAATAGCCTAGCATATTTTAGCATAATATTCATGATAATTTTTTAAATTTTGCTCTTCATCAGTTTCAGAAACAGAATATCAGTTTATCTTCTACCATTATAAAGTGAAATTCTTTTAAAATGATCACTTTTTCTAACTCAAAATAGAATATATGCATGTGCTTGTAGGTCAACATCATTTATTGAATAGTAGATGCTGCAGAGGGTTAAATAGATGGAGATGATGCATTTCTGCCAAGGGCCTGAGAAAATAAGCACAGTTGAATGCAGAAGGGTGCAGCCAACTACAGAGTTCTTGTATTTTGTGAGTCTAAAGCCTTTCTTTTTCCTTGACTGGCAAGAGCTTGGTAATAATGAGAGTTATGCAACAATAAAATGGGTTGCCTTGTGTGATATGGGCATCTGTTTCACAAGAAATGTTCAAACAAGGGCTGGTTGATGCTGATGACAGTATAACTTCATAAGGAAACTATTGCACACCAAGATGCTTATTATGTACCAAGAACTGTTCTCATACTTTTCATGAATTATATTAATGTGATTAATAAACTCTGCTACCATCTTCATCCAGCCTCCCATTACTTTCAGCCTAAATTCTTTAATTGCATTCTAATTGTCCTCTTCTATCTCCAGCTGTATCTCTCTGATGCACCTCTTTACAAACATGTAAGTTGGTAGTATCAATTTTTCCATTTTACAGAAAAGAAGAGGTGTGGTATGGTTAAGTGAACTATTAGAGGCCACACAGCTAGGCAGCGGTGGAGGAGAATTTGAACCCAGGTCTGGCTACATTCAGATCCTACATCTTAATTTTGCTGTATTGCCAACTGCCACAGGTACTGTAAATGAGTTCAGGTTGTTATGTATGTGATTGAACTGGAAGACCCTCAAAGACCCTTGAAATTCTGAAACTCTGCATATGAAAGAATCTTTTCATATGAAACAAAAGAAAGATTATGATTGCACATTTTTTAATCTCTAAGAAATCCATGTAGCATTCTACTTGTTACTAAGAATTGGCATACAACTTAAATATGTGAACATTGTGGACATTGTCATCATTTGTGTTGCTGGGAAGCTAAATTTCTTTTCTGTTCTTGGGGACCCCTACTATGTGAGCCTAGGCTCTATCACCTAAATGGGGCCTGGCAAGTGACCAGTGCTCAGTCAGCTGGATATTCCCACCTGGGACTTTGAATCATGGACAAATGATAAAAGGAAGAAGGCGCAAAGATGGTGGTGTCTGGAGAAGGTTGTCAGAGAAGGGGGCTTTTGAGACTGGTCCCACTAAAAGTTGATGTGTTTTCTGTTCATTGGCCCTCTAACACTTTACAGGCTTGGTTCTCCAGCCTCCTATCTAATCTGTGAGCCCAAAACATGCTTCCAATAAATCCTATTTCTGCTTAAGATAACCACACTCAGTTTCTGTTGCTTGCAGCTAAGAACCTTGGCTGACACTCCACCCATTAAACCTACACTGTGAGTCCTAAAATTACAGATAGTTGCCAATTGAATATTTTGGTGGTTTCTCTAATAAATTATGTTTAAAGTATGAGTGTAATTGCTTATGAGTCTTTCAAGTGTAATGTAAAGAACCTTCTGGAATTGTTCTTACTTTGCATTTCAGGCTAGAGATTTTACCATAACTCTGCTACAATTATTCAGCGCATCTCAGAACACTGTAAGTTTCCTTCAACAATAAAATATTATTGTTGTTAGTCTACGGTAAGTGTGAGATTCAGATCATACAAGTCAAAGTTCAAGATGTTCTTTTGTCCCCTGTGATATTTCTTCTTTTATGACTGTGACCTGAGGAGAATGTAACAATTGACATTACTGCATTTGAGAGATTTTTATATAGATGTGAGAGGCAGTATAGCGTAATGGTACTATAGCAGAGATGTAGGCACTGGAATGAGAAAGCCTGGGTTTGAATCTCTGTTCTGCCAATCACCCCCTAAAGCAAGATGAGGCCTCCATTTCCCCAATTTGAAAGTAGCAACAATTGTAGTACCTCTGTCACAAGGTTGTTATAAGAGCAAAACAAATTTAACATGCAAAACGTTTAGAATAATGCCTGCCTGTCACATAGTACCCAAACAAAAATATTCACTAAGATTGTGAATGTATTATATCTTTCAATAGTTTCTGCCTTATATAATTTTTCACAATGTATCATGAAAAAAATGGATGGTCTTAATAAAAAAAACTTAAAAGCTTACATTTAAGTGATGTAAGGAGTCAAAACTCTCATAATTTTCTGTCAATACCTTGGAAAATGGAAAACTTAGAAATGCTTATTTCAAAGGCATTAACCTCATGCATAGAAACAATGATTTGTTTTAGTTAAGGAAGAAGTAGCTCCCATAAAATATCTCTATAGCCTCTCAATAGCTTTTTGTTTACATTAATTAATATAAACTAGACTGAAAGTATAAAACCATCAACCTAGAATTTAACATTGGTACAATTCTATTAACTAAAGACTTTATTTGAATTTTGCCCATTTTTCCACTCATGTCCTTTTTCTGTTTCAAACTGAGTAAGGGATATTTGGAAACTCTCAGTACTATTTTTGTTACTTTCTATAAGTCCAAAATTAGTTAATAATAAAAAGGGTTTTTTACGTGTAAAAAAAGAAAGAAAATACTGAAAGTTTGGAAGGGTAAAAAAATAAATAAAAATAATGTTTATTTTTTCCTTTTGAGAGACCATATTGGAAAAAAATGTTGGCATGGAATATGATTATGTAAAAGATGATTTCTACACTCAAGATTTTAGCAGAAAAAGCCTGAAGCTAGTCTGCCCATAAACACTTAAAAAGGTTTACCATAGATTTGGCAATATACCAGTAGCAGAAAAGTGACAAGCCATAAGATCTAGATCGTGTTAGTTTAAAACAAAAATATGAACAAATAAACTCTGCAGCCTCCCATTACTTTCAACCTAAATTCTTTAACTGCATTCTAATTGTCCTCTTCTATCTCCAGCTGTATCTCTCTGGTACATCCTGCAACAACTTTCTCTCTGAACTTCTAAGATAAGATACAATGTCCTCTATGCCAATCCCCTGCTCTGAAACTGTCATAGTCCTGGCATTTCCCATGCTGTGGTTCATGGGCACCTGCAGCTGAGGAACCTGGAGGGCGGATTAATAATCTTGACATCTATTCCTGAACTGACCCCCATATCTACTGAATCAGAATCTCTGGACATTCCAAAAAGGGATCTGTGTTTCAAAACGCATCCTGGTTCTAACTAGGAAGACCAACAGTAGTATCTAATATCTTCACTTGATATCTAAGACCCTCTTAGACTCTGCTCTTTCTTCATTCTCCTAAAGAGCCAATCTTGTGTCTAAATAAGTCTAATCAAACTAGGAGGCTGGTCTCAGGGTTGTTTGCCTTTTAAAATATGCATTCCCATGGTTACTTAAATTGCTTTGCTATCATCACAAATGATAACTTTATAACTAATTTCCATCAGATTTTGACTGTAGACATGGAAAAGAAAGAGCAAGGAAGCCCAGTAGTGATATGATTGAATTCCCCACCAGCCAAATACTAAAAGGACTTCGGATAAGTTGCTACTTCTGTTTATGTAATTTTAAAGTCGTATATTTCTTGCTCACCTGGGTCTTATTTGCAAAATGATGCCCATTTCATGGGTTCTATATGCCAAAGCGTAAAGTTGTACCCTTAATTTTAAAATTATTATTCTTCAAACTGAGGTCAACTTTGATTTCAGTATCAGATCAACTTTGATTTCAGTATCAGATACATGAACAGGTGGGGTGGGTCTCCCTTTGTGGTTGTCCCACCAGTGCAGGTGAAGGGAAAAACAGAGACAGGTACAGGAAGTCTGTGTTCCCCAGAATCTGGGGAGTGGTGGCACGGGAATCCAAGACAACATGAACAATTCAGCAACACAAAGAGATCAATGACGCAGAGCCGAGGAAGGCGTGTAGTGTGGGGTGGAGGAAGGTCAGAGGTTAGGGTGAGAGAGCTCTGGTCAGCCTCTAGGCCTGGTTAGATTCAGAATGATTAAGGCCCTTGAGGATAGGAGGGCAGGACATGAGAGTTCACCTCGAACTCTATCAGGAGTCGGTCTTTGGCAAGTCTAGCTGAGACTCAACAAGTGTTTGCCATCTACTAGGAATGGCAGAGAAAAATCAAAGGCAATCCCCTGGCATGGTCCATGACTGAATATGAAAAATCCACGGCTCAGGGAGGGGACAGAAGTAGGACTACAATGATTTACTTCTACATCAATACCTATCATTTAAAATCTCTTACATAAAAAAAGGCTGTATTGTGTTCAAGTTAGGTTTGATTTATTGGTATTGATAAAAATCTTGCAGTACTCATATTTTTCACAAAAGTATTAGTCTATAGTAACAGAAATTCTTGTTTTTCTCCTTCCCTGGGAATAGATAATATAATTTCTTGCTCTATAGAAAATCCTAGTTTTGAAGAGGTTCTTTCAGATGGTTCCAAGAGCAGCACTCATATTTTTCACACAGTTGTTAGGTTGTCTCTCGCGACCAGCACGTGTATAGTCCATCCTCTTAGCTGGGATGTGGAGATCACATTGGCCCCTACCCATGGCTCGTCGAGAATGAAATAGGGTTTGCTCTTCTGGAGAAAATTTCCACTTCCAAGACCTGGCATTTGAAGGCCTAAGACAAGAACATTTACCTCACAGCACTGGGAATTTCATTGTGAAGGCTGTGTTTTACTCACATTGGTTTGTCAGTAGGTGACCCCCAGTCTCACCGAAAAGCATTTCTGCAGAAAGGAAAACTATAACCTTGGCAGAGCATAGACTAATAAACTAGTATGTTCCTCCGGTATCCCTTATTCCCTGATTCTTGCTGGCAGAGTGGCCATCTCTTCTTTTCAGTTCCCATCTACATCTATCTGTATTTCTCATATTCCTCATCACATTTTAGATTTTTTCTGGTACATTGTTATTATTTTTAAGGCTAGTACAGGGTTTATGCCTGTTAGAAAACTTGGGCTCTGAATTTGGAGAAATCTGGGTTGGAATCTTTTTTTTTTTTTTTTTTTTAACATGGGCAGGCACTGGGAATCAAACCTGGGACCTCTGGCATGGCAGGCGAGAACTCTGCCTGCTGAGCCACCGTGGCCTGCCCTGGGTTGGAGTCTTTGCTCATGTGGATGCAACCTGTGTGCCACTGTGGACATGTTTCCCAGCACTTAGGGTAGTTGTGGGGAAAAGAGTGCAGATTAAGCATCTAATACAGAATAATTTCCAAATAAATATTAGCTGTTATTAATATCTCTCTAATTAATCTGTAAGCTTTTATAGATCAAAACTCCTGTTTTATTGAATAATATATTCACCCTGTAAGCTCTGGCACAGTGTCTTATACAAAATAGGCATTCAACGATAATTTTTGAATAGCTAAAGGAATGATGAGTCCTTAAGGTTATGAAACATGGAAAGATGATAAGATTACTCATGAAGGAGGCTTGCAGGAATTCACTGAGCATTTGGTTATATTATGGGTCTGTTATGGATATTCTTATTTAATTTCATCCAAATAATCCTGAAAGAGATATTGATTTCCCCAATGCATACAGGAGGAAACTAAGCCTTAAAGATTTAAGTAACTTGGCCATGGTCATATAGTTGATAAGGAATGGAACTGAGCTTCAAACACAATCCTTGTTCTATGCCCTTCTCCTTCTCCAGGGATCTTTGCCTTTTGTATTTCGCGGCACTTTTTGCTGTGGAGAGGACTGTGTTGCTAGTGGAAAGCGTGGTTGCTCGCCTTGTCTGAGCTCAGCATGCCAGCCTAAGGGATCCTATGCCTCACACGCATGCATGGTCTAACGTGATCACACGTGGTCAGTGAGATTACTAATTCGGATGGCTACATGCTTAATCCAGGCAATTGTGTGCTAATTGGCCATTAAAGTGGTGGATAACACAATCCCAAAATGCCTTGGCAGATTTCTAGGTCACACACAGGAACTGCTTTTGTGTTTCCCACAAACAAATCCACCTCTCAAAGCGGGAGGGAATAACATCTTTTTAATTCTCTACCTGTAAATCTCCATTAAAAAAATATATTTCGTTTAGAAGTATATATTTTGTTGATTTTCTCTTTGGAAATAGGAAAGCTTTTAAAGATATTCTTTAGACCCGAGGCTGTGCCCCAAATTCATCTTTATGAATTTAAGAAAAAGACCAAAGTAGAATTTGTGGAGCTCTCTCTGAGTATTTAGATTGATATGGTGCATAACAAATAGTTTGATAGATAACTAAATTTTAAGAAAATGCACCGATCATATGCCATATTTTTTTAAAGTTATATAAAGAAAAAGATAAATTCATATTTACATAGAGTGTATACTCTATCAAAATGAGCAACAAATTATTATAGAAAAGTCCTTCCAAACCAAGCTTCTTCAGAAGCTCTAAAGATAAACATTGGCACATATCACTGCCAATAGTCTTTAGATTTCTACTTGGCAAACAACAAAATAACCAAAGTCAACAACAAATTGGGAAAAATATTTTCATCATATAAGAAAAGTGTTTTTTTTTAATATTCTTTATCTATGATGAGTACTTACAAATCAGTGAGGTACTTACAGTATGCCAACAGCAAGATGGGCAAAGAACATGAATGACTATAGACATAGAGTAAGAGACTTAACCCTATTAATACCTAGATACATATGAACTGATGAAAAAGTGAGGTATTTTTGCTATTACGTCTAGACAGTCATGTCTGAAAAGTAATGCATGTCTTTAGAAGAATTGCATGTGCTTAATGTAAGCAGCCCACTATAAAAAAGAAGCTGCATGCCTACAAGTACACATTTTTTAAAATAAATATTTTTAAAAACCAAAGGAATCGGGGTGTGGTCCTTCGCTTTTCTGCTATGTATAAAGGAGTGCGGATCTGTGAAGTGGGATGATTAACAAAATAGGTTCAAGTGCCAGCTCTGTCGCCGAGTTACTCTGGGCAAGTGCCTCACTCCCTTTAAGCTTCAGTTTCCTTATTGGTTCAAACATTCTTTTATTCAAGAAACAGCTACACTATTAATTAGCCACTTCAAGAGGCCAGGGCTCCTGTCTGCTCTGCGGACCCACAGCCATGCAACGTGCCGCGGAGGTCCTGAGACCGAGCTGGCCGCACTGTTGTACTTGCTGAATGACAAGGGGGCGAATGGACCATTGCGTGGTGAAGAGAGAACCACCCATCTCCTTGTGGCATCTAGGGGGAAGAAAATTATAGGAGGCAACAGGTAGAAAGGGATGGTGGGCCATAACAAAGCTAAGAGAAATGGAGAAAGATCCTCAGGAAGGTCAAACCCTTCGATCCCTGCTGTGGGTCAATGAACATTTCCTTTCTAAGGGAAAAGGCGGGGGGACAGCTAATTTATGAGTAAATATAGGACATGTTCAGAAAGGATGGAGCATATAACATTTGGTTTATAAAAGAAATTTATCCTAAATACAATTAGTTTATTTAAAAATACATCAGGACAACAACGACGACTGAATGGCAGAGTTCTCACCTGCCATGCCGGAGACCTGGGTTCAGTTCCCAGTGCTTGCCCATGTAAAAAAAAAAGAAAAAAGAAAAAAGAAAAGAAAAAAACACATCAGCTAGGTAACCAGGTGACAAAAAGTTCCATGCTATTTTCTCAATTTATGTTTGCATATATATGTGTGCTCACGTGTGTATATGAATGCTTGTATATGCACGTAAATACCAAAAAACTATCATGCTAGTTTGCAAGTCAAATTAAGGTGCTAACAAGAGGTTACTCCACTCAAGAAAGGCCTATGGGTCCGGAACAGCTCTGTTAGCTGGGAAGTTACATGGCTGGCATCTGCTGGTCCCTTGCTCCTGGGCTCTGTGCTTTCAGCCTCTGTACCTATGAAGGTTCCTCACTGCTTCTCCAGGGCTGGCTTTCATCTCTTGGCTTCCCTTGGCTCTCTCCAGTTTCTGGTTTGCTGAACATCTCATGGTGACGTCTGCTGGGCGCCAAGCATCTTCAAATATTTGTGTCTCTGTTCTCGAAGTGTCAGTTCTGCTCTGAAGTTTCTGTCTGCTCTCTCTCTGTCGGCTCTGTTGCTTCTGTCATTTCTGACTCTCTCCAGAATGTTTTCTTTTAAAGGATTCCAGTAAACTAATCAAGACCCACCTGGAATGGGCGGGGTCACATCTCCACATAATCAAAAGGTCACACCCATAATTGGGCATGTCACATCTCCCTGGAGATAACCTAATCAAAGTTTCCAACCTGCAGTATTAAATCGGGATTAGAAGAGATGGCTGCCTCCATAAGATTGAATCAGGATTAAAACATGTCTTTTCTGGGGATGCATAATATTTTCAAACCAGCACAACTATATATCAACTTTTTGCCAGTAGTTTTCTCTGGAAAATGTTAGAATAATAAGGAGACTTTCACCTTCTGTTTTATCTTACCTGGTTTGAATATGTTACAATGAACATGTACAGCTTTTGTAATCAGTGAAAACAATAGGGATCCTCCCTTAAAGCTAACGTTTATGGAAATGTGATCAATCCTAAAACTGATTTTAACAAACGAAAGGAAATGTGCCTTACCTCTTGTGTGCCTCTTCCTTTCTCTTTTTTGCAAATCAGCATCAAAATAATTCTGTTACATAACAATGGAGATGTATACTGTATGAAATCTGCTGGACAGCTAGTGTTTCTTGTCTTTGGTTCTAGCATAAACTTATGCTTGTTCTCATGTGGGAAAGAGAGAGAAAGGAAAGTCACAGGGAGAAATCATGACTCTTTGTGTCAAACATCTGGGTCTGTGATGACTTAAGATTCATGAATCACTTCTGATGTTCCAAGTACATTCTATATTTGAATCAAAAAGTCGATCAAATATACATCTTGGCTTGTGCTATTATTCTCCACAAATTTATTTGAGGTAAAATATTCTCTAGGGAAACCTAAAACATCCAGCCCCCCAAACTTATCCATAAAGTTGAAAATTACCCAACAGCAGTTGAAAAATACCAGAAAAGTAAATATAGCTTTACCTAAACTTAACTTACATGAGGCAGAAAGCCTAGGAGAGCCATCCCTTCCCATCCATTCAGCCCCTCCAGGGCGGAGCCCAAAAGCCTCCAAGACTCACTAATTGGTTTTTCCTCTTAGAAGTGAACCTTAGGTTCTCAGCTCCAATGTGATTCTAAGAAAATGTCTACACATATCTCCAACCCTTAACTACATTCATAATTATTTCACATATACTGATTGATAGGAAAGGATCTATGAAAAGGCTAGAATGATATTACAGATTTTTCTCAGTGGGTCACATTTGTGGACTGTCCTGCCTGTGCCCGCACTCTCCCTGACCTGAGTCTCTCTGCCATCTTGGCTGTCAGATGCTCAATAAAGCATCAGCAGAATGCATGAGCAGGGCATTCCCTCCGGACTGCCAATTAATTGTCCCAGTTATCAGGCAATATATTGATCTGCATAGCTGCATTATACCACGCGTATATGCCGTGCTCGTATGCGATGCTGAATAGTGCCGTTTAGTTATAATTCCTTGTGACATAGAAACTAATCTCTTAAAAGCCTTGCAGACCAGAAGGAAAGGAAAACAACCAGTAGATGTCTCTGTGGTGCTTCAGTTTGGCCAAGTTCTTGCATGATTAGCCACAGATGTCTATGGATTCAGAAATGCAATGATATGAAGATTTGCATCTTTGTTTGGGGAGGGAGGGGCAAAGTGCCTAGAATGTATATGATAGCTCTTCAAAAATAAGTTTTCTATTGTATCTGAAAAATCTAGGCATGAACATCTGCACATCTGATCTCATCTTTAAAAAAAAGTATAATTTACTAATACAAATGTATTAATAAATTTGTATTAATAAAATAAAATATTAATATTTAATGTATACAAAGACGAGTGGCTTGAAAATTTGGAATAAAATTTGTAAAACAGATCACATTAATAATTTCATATTTCCAAGTGAATATTCCACATAAATTTCCTGGTGAAAGAAATTTACCTTGAGTAAAAAAAAAGATACTGCTTCCTAGTAAACAGTTCCAATCCCTGAAAGCAGAGGAAGTGGCACTCTGGCAGGAAATAGGACATCAAGGCAACAGTGCCAGCAATGGTGCAGAATGACAACTCAGAGAAGTTCCAGGGACAGCTCAGCAGGGAAAAGCTCAGGCTCCCTGCTCTATTTTACATCCCCCCTGGGTTGGAGCAAGAGGCATTTCTGCATTTCTGGGTGATTGTCCCTGGGGAAATCACTCGCTGCAGGTTACCACCACTCCAACTCTTTTTAGTACTTCAGGGTTAAGAATTTAGGGATTTCATCAACTAAAGCAAGCCCCTGGAATCCATTTTATAAATAGAGTATTTGAAGAGCAAGCATGACAGAGAGGGACTTGCTTGATCTCTAATAATGAAAGTAAAATGAAAAGTTGAACAGCTCATTTTAAACAATGGGTGTGTTTCTGAAAAATATACAGTCCATATTTTACGCCCTGTAAATTTACCATTGAAGTGTGTGTGTGTGTGTGTGTGTGTGTGTATTTAAAGAATATTTCCAAGTGAATATTCCACATAAATTTCTTGGTGAAAGAAATTTACCTGGAGTAAAAAAAAATATTGCTTCCTAGTAAACAGTTCCAATCCCTGAAAGCAGAGGAAGTGGCACTCTGGCAGGAAACAGGACATCAAGACAAGTGTGCCACCAATGGTGCAGAATGACACCTGCAACTTTTTATTTTACTTTCATTATTAGAGATGTGGCAATCCTCTTGTGAAGTAAAAACTTTTTATTTAGTCAAGCAAATAGTGATTGTGGTGACTTGTTCTATATACCCCAAATTTAGACATATTCTAGGTCTTAATTGGCATTTCTGTGCATGTGTACCCATGGTAAATAAGGTCTCCTCAGGATCTTATTTTTAGTTAAGGTGTGGCCCAAATGAATGAGGTTGGGTCTTAATCCAGATCACTGGAGTCCTATAAAAACAGAATGGAATTCAGACCGAGCTAAAGACATGGGGAAGAGCTGGAAGACACAAGTCAGTGGGAACTTGGAAGAAAAAGACATATCACTGCGTGACATGAAAGCCAAGGAACACAAGGATTGCTGGCCAGCAAGAACACTGCTGTATTAGGGTTCTCCAGAAAATAGAACTGAAAGAATATATATATATATGTAAATATTGAGAGATTTACTATAGAAATTGGTTCACATGTCCATGGGGATTGGCATGTCTGAATTCCATAGGGCTGGCCATGAGTTGGGGACTCCGATGAAGGTTTCAATTAATTCCCTAGGAGAAGCTGGCTGGCTGAAGTAGAGATAGAAGTTCTTCTTTCTTACTTCTGAAGTCATCAGTTTTCCCTTTAAAGCCTTCAACTGATTGGATGAGATTTCTCTCCTTTGCTGAAGGCAATTTCCTTTCTTGATTGTAGATGTAATCAGCCACAGATACAATCAACTGACTAATGATTTAAACCCACAAAATACCCTCACATAAGCGATCAGGCCAGTGTTTGCTTGACCAAACAACTGGACACCATGACATAGCCAAGTTGCCATACAAACTTAATCATCACAGCTACTGATCCCTGAAAGGAAGTAAGCCTTCTAGACTTTGAAACCAAGAGCCATTAAATTCCTATTGCTAAGCCAACCCATTATGTGGTATTTGTCATAGTAGCTGGGAAACTAAGCCAGGGACCTCTAAAATGTCTCACCTGTAAGTGTGAAAATTTTAATTAATTTCTAGTTGAAATATTTATTGAGATCATTGTAGATTCACATGCAGTTGTAAAAAAGAAATAATAGAGAACTCTTGTATATTTTCTCAGTTTCCCTCAATGACATTTTATAGAACTATAGTATAATATCACAGCTAGAACATTAACATTGATTCCAATCAGATTTCTCCAGTTTTATTTGTACTCACTGTGTGTATGTGGGGGCATGCACACATATTAAACTCTATTAAATTTAATCAGGGAAGCAAAATTATCTGCTTTATAGATGCATCCTCATTCCTTTGTCACACCAGAGGTTGCTCACTGGAATCACTAAGGAAGTGGCAATGACAGCAAGGATGGAGGTTATATGCCCCACCCATTCCCACTCCATTGAGAAACACTGACTTATGATATAATCTGAATTTTATAACCAAAAGAAATCCATGTTTGCCAAATTCTGGCCTGGACTACAACTGTCAGACTAGAGGTTCCTAGATTCTCACCCAATTCCAAAGGCTTAGTCAGTTCATAGACGCAGATACCCTTGAACACAGCGGAGGCTCTGTCCTCTTAGGAAAGAAACTTATTTAGTCAGACATTCTGTTTCCATGCCCACGTATTTACTCCAGCACTTTAATTTAGTATTAACAAGTAAGTTAATTTTTAATACTTTTTAGTATGAAAAAAATTCAAATACATTGAAAAGTCAACAAACAGATAATGAATCTCCTTGCACCCATCACCCCAGCTTAATAGCTGTCAACTCATTTCCCCAGATTTTTACAATGAACAATGACATTAGCAAATTCCTGCAATGCCTTTGGAGGGGTACACTTTCGCCTAGATGACACTGCGTTTCCCCATTCATACCATATTCAGTGTGAGCCCTGGGCATGGAAGGAGCAGCAGTGAAAGGTAGGCATGAGGTAGACTGGAGGTTTTCCCTTGCTCTGGAAGTCTGGTAACTTCAGGCAAAGCAAGCGTACCAAGCAACATTTCAGAGGAGTCTGAAGACTCAGCATCTCCAAGTCCTTTAGAAACTTCCAGAATTCTTCATTCCAGCTTCTGGAATTCCAACCTTTCAGCATCATTCACCTAACTTTCATGCAAAGGATCTGTCAAATTTGTTCTTGCAAGTGATACAAGCCTCTGATGAAAGATAAATCTCTAAAACAAAATCTAAATCTGTGTTTTGATGTTTTTGGCCAAATAGCAATAAGCAATAAAGACTTCTTCTTGTCCCAGGGCACGCAACATTCCCGGGTTTTGTTGTAAGCCTTAAAGTAAGAACTTTCATCTTAAAATGTCTTTTCTTGTTTCTCTTCTGCGGTCTTGAGCTTTACAATAAGTTTGAAATTCACTGACCTTCCCAGACCTCCCTCCTCAGCTGATACACGGTCCCAAGTATCTATAGATGATAACTTGATTTATTATTTCTCCACTGTGCTCCTAAGGCTGGTGTTTTCCTTTCTTAAAATATAGCCAGACTCTCTGCCTTTAGCCCCATTTAACCTATCCCAAATATTCCACAATCCCTTGAGCAAGTTTGCTTGAAATGGAACTTATGGTCCCAATTTTTGCATCAATTAAGTGGGTTTTTTTAAGTGAAAGAAGTTGATTTGATTTAATTTACAAAAAATAAAAGGAATATTACCAGTTAGCTTACCAGGAAAATTTTAAAAAGGACTAAGGGCTCAAGTCTTGGGAAAGATAGAAACCAGGGCCCTGGTAGGAATCACAGTAGAAATTCCATGGAACTTCTCTCGAGAACATCACCATCACAAGGCCCGTATGCAGTCATCATTAGTCATCCCTGTGTGCTAGATCTCTTTTCAAATTCAACTATCGGGTGGTGCAAGGGTAGTTCAGTGGTAGAATTCTTGCCTGCCATGTGGGAGACCTGGGTTCAATCCTGGGTCAGGCGTTTCCACCTGCCCCGCGCCCCCATGCCAAAAAAAAAAAAAAAAAATTCAAATATCTATGAGAGAAACTCTAAGAAGTTAGCTTGGAAAATGGCACCCTGTAGGAAGTAGAAGGAGGCGCTAGAAGAATACAATAATTGCCGCCCTCACTGTAGCTCTGTGATGACCAATTTGAATTTAATAATTTGGCTGAATATTATTTGTTATTGCCTTCAAATGGATTTCTGAAAGTGAAGTAGCTGGGTCAAAAGGTGGAAAATAAAATGAAAACATAATTTCAAACTCTTGACATTATACTAGTTGTCTCCAGAAAGGCTGTACAGTTCACCTAATTTCAAACAGCACAAAATAGCCAGTACCCCATGTTCCTGTTAATGGTAGATATTATCTTTGCAAACAAGATTTGGCAATTTGATGGGTTAGAAGTGAAGTTTCTTTGTTGTTTGCCTTAACATTGGCATAGAATAGCCAAAATGTAATTCAATACTTTTTTCTTTAAAATATTTTAGATTTTCATTTATTCAGAAAATTACTTACATTTTTCAATATACTTTTTTTTTTTTTTTTTTTTGCATGGGCAGGCACTGGGAATTGAACTCGGGTCTCTGGCATGGCAGGCAAGAACTCTGCCTGCTAAGCCGCTGTGGCCCACCCTCAATATACTTTTAATACATTTTACTAGGTTTTAATGTTAATTCATTTAGGAGAATAGACATAATTGTTAGCTTTTAATATATATTCATTGTTTAGTGTAGTCTCTCAAGTAGCCATTCTTTTTTTTTACTTTAAATATTTTTTATTGACAAATCTTCCCACACATACAGTATATACATGGTATGCAATCAATGGCTCACAATATCATCACAGTTGTGTATTCCTCACCATGACCCTTTTTAGAACATTTGCATCACTAAAGAAAAGAAATAAAAAGAAAAAAAAAATGCATCCCATACCACTTACCCCTCTCTCTCATTGACCACTAGTATTTCGATCTACCCAATTTATTTTACCTCTTATTCCCCCTATTATTTATTTTTTAATCCATATTTTTTTACTCATCTGTCCATATCCTGGATAAATGGAGCATTAGACACAAGATTTTCACAATCACATGGTCACATTGTAAATGCTATACAGTTATACAATCGTCTTCAAGAATCAAGGCTACTGGTTTCATAAGTCAACAGTTTCGGGTACCTCCCTCTAGCCACTCTGATACACCTAAACTAAAAAGAGATCTCAATATAACGCATAAGAGTAATCTCCAGGATAGCCTCTCAACTCTGTTTGAAATCACTCAGCCACTGAAACTTTATTTTGCCTCATTTCTCTTCCCTCTTTTGGCCAAGAAGGCTTTCTCAATCCCGTGATGCCAGGTCCTGGCTTTTTGCAGGAGTTCTGTCCTATATTGCCAGGGAGATTTATACCCCTGGGAGTCATATTCATGTAGTGAGGAGGGCAGTGAGTTCAACTGCTGAGTTGGCTTGGAAAGGCCACATCTGAGCAACAAAAGAGGTTCTCTGAGGGTGACTCTTGGGCATATTATAAGGATATATAAGCAGGAATGTTTCATAGGGGCAAACCCCAAGAACGAGGGCTCAGCTTATTTATTTGGTTATCCCCACTGCTTATGAGAATATTATGAATTCTCCAAATAGGGAAGAATATTTCCTCCTTTCTCCCCAGCCCCACAAGGGAACTTTGCAAATACTTTCTAATCCATTGCCCAAATTACTCTGGGATATATTGGGGCATCACACTTTTAACCTGGACAAACTGATGAGATCTCACACCTTTTTCAAGATTCCATGTACTTATGGTGTTCAACCAAACCGATCATACAAGTTAAATTAGGTAATGCATTACCCAAAGTATAAATTTTGCACCAAATAAACATCTCTCCCTTTGGTCTCACACAGAAGTTGAAGGTTTAAAATATGGATGATATCATCCTTTACCCTGTGTTCTGATTTATCATGGTCCTATCCAGATTAGCTTCATTCATATCTCCAGTCAAAGTCTGATAATTTTTTCAACTTCTTAAATAATTCCCATATGGGATACTGCTGACTTTCATAGCTTGAGAGCTCTAAATCTGAGTCTTATTTAATCTGGTAATGACCAGGTTAAATAAGTATCTCAGAATTTAGATATAGCAGTCAATGTTATATCTGAATATATCTATTCAATCCTGAATATGTGCGACTCCTAGGAGAGTTTACAATCTAGGACCCTTTACAACAGGTCCCAACCTGATAAGTCATGCTCTCGACTTCAATTCACTGTGTTTTTATGTTATAGTTAGTCCATATGAGTGAGACATGATAATATTTGTCTTTCTGTTTCCGATATTTCCTTCAAAATACTGTCCTTAAGTTTCATTTATCTAGTTATATACCTCACAACTTCACTCCCTCTTGCAGTCACTCAGTAGTCTGTTGTATGTATATACCTCAGTTCTCCCTTACTTCCCTTAGTCATTGTACCCTTAGTCTACCTTCATCCCCTTGTGAATCATGAATACTGCCTCCATAAACACCAGTGTGCAAATGTCCATTCATGTCCCCATACACAGTTCCTCCAGGTATATACTGAACAACAGGGTTGTGGGATCATATGGCACCCGACCCCTAGCCTCCAGTGGAACCACCACACTGCCCTCCAAGGGGCTTTACCTCTCAGTTTCCCTACCACTGTGAATAGGTACATCTTTCTCTGCATTTTATCTAGCACTTGTACTCTGTTCATTTTTAAACGGATTTATTCGCCCATCATACAGTCCAGTTGAAGTAGACATGCCTTTGCCACCATAATCTAATATGAAGACATTTCCTTTTCTTCTACAAAGAATCCATACCACTGTGGACATATCAGTGTCCACCATACATATTACTAAGTTATACTGTCTCAATTTTTATCCTTTATCTTTCCTTCTGGTTTCATATTTGCCCCCAGCCCTTCTCCCTCAATCATACACACATCAGTGTACTAATATTATTATGCTACAATCAGAGAGTATTCTGCTATCCATTTCTGAATGTTTACAATCAGTCCTGTTGCACAAGTTGTATTCCTTCAGCATGAAATGCCCGATCTCTACCCTATTTCTATCTCCTGATACCCTGTGTTCTTAACTTCAACTCTCAAAGTTCATTCATCAATGTTAGTTCATATTAGTGATACCATATAGTATTTGTCCTTTTGTTTCAGGCTAATTTCAGTCAACATAATATCCTCAAAGTTCATCCACATTGTTACATGCTTCATGACTTTATTGTGTCTTACAGCTGCCTAATAGTCCATCGTATGTATATATCACAGCTTCTTTAGCTACTCATCTGTTGATAGACATTTGGGCTGTTTCCATCTCTTGGTAATCATAAATAATGCTGCTATAAACATCGGTGTGTAAATGTCCATTTGTGTCCCTGCCTTCAGTTCCTCTGAATATTTATCTAAAATGAGATTCATGCATCATTTGACAATTCTATACTTAGCTTCCTGAGGAACAGCCAAACTGCCTTCCAGAGTAGTTGTACCATTTTACATTTCCCGCAAGAGTGGATAAGTGTGCCTCTTTTCCCACATCCTCTCCAGCATTTGTTGTATTCTGTTTTGTTTTCTATGTTTTGATAATGCCATTCTAGTGAGTGTCAAATGATACCTCATTGTGATTTTGATTTGCATTTCCCTAATAGCCAGTGAAGTTGAATATCTTTTCACGTGCCTTTTAGCCATTTGTATTTGCTTTTCTGAGAAGTGTCTGTTCATGTCTTTTGCCCATTTTTTTAATTGGATTGTTTGTCTTTTTGTTGTTGAGTAGAAGAATCTCTTTATATATTCTGGATACTAAACCTTTATCTGATAAGTGGTTTCCAAATATTGTCTCCTATTGCATAGTCTGGCTTTTTACTTTCCTGACAAGTTCTTTGATGCACAGAAGTGTTTAATTTTGAGGAGTTCCCATTTATCTATTTCTTTTTTCAGTACTCATGCTTTGGGTATAAGGTGTAGGAAACCACCTCCTATTACAAGATTATAAGATATCTGCATTTTCTTCTAAAATGCTCTTAGCTGTAATGTTTAGGTCTTTGATCCATTTTAAGTAAATTTTTGTATAGGGTGTGAGATATGGCTCTTCTTTCATTCTTTTGCATTTGGATATCCAGTTCTCCAAACACCATTTATTGAAGAGGCTGCTCTGTACCAGGTAGGTTGACTTGACCACCTTATCAAAGATAAATTGTCCATAGATGAGAGGGTCTATTTCTGAACATTCTATTCAATTCCATTCATCAGTATATCTGTCTTTATGCCAGCACAGTGCTATTTTGACCACTGAAGCTTTGTAATATGCAGCTTCATAATATGCCTTAAAGTCAGGTAGTGTGAGACCTCCCACCTCATTTCTCTTTCTCAAGATATCTTTAGCTATTCAGGGCACTCTGCCCTTCCAAATAAAGTTGGTTACTGGTTTTTCTATTTCTGCAAAGTAAGTTGTTGGGATTTTAATTGGTATTGCATTGAACCTATAAATCAATTTGTGTAGAGTTGACATCTTAACTATATTTAGTCTTCTAGTCCATGAATATGGTATGCTCTTCCATTTATTTAGGTCTCCATGATTTCTTTTAGCAATTTCTTTTAGTTTTCTTCTTTTTTATCCTTAGTTACATTTATTCCAAAATATTTTATCCTTTTTCTTGCTATTATAAATGGAATTTTTTTTCTTGATTTCCTCCTCAGATTGCTCACCACTAGTGTATAGAAAGACTATTAACTTTAGGGCATCGACCTTGTACCCTGCCACTTTGCTGTGCTCATTCATTAGCTCTAGTAGCTTTGCTGCAGATTTTTTTTGGATTTTCTATATGTTGTATCATATCCTCTGCAAACAGTGAGAGTTTTACTTTTTCCTTTCCAATTTGGATGTCTTTTATTTCTTTTTCTTACCTAATTGCTCTGGCTAGAACTTTCAGCACAATGCTGAATAACAATGGTGACAGTGGGGATCTTGTCTTGTTTCTGACTTTGAGGATGTTGTTAGCTGTGGGGTTTTCAAATATTCCCTTTATCATGTTGAGGAAGTTCTCTTCTATTCCTATCCTATGAAATGTTTTCATCAAGAAGCGATGTTAAATTTTGTCAGATCCCTTTTCTGCATCAATTGAGATGATCATGTGGTCTTTCTGCTTTGATTTATTTATATAGTATAGTTCCTTAATTGATTTTCTTATCTTGAACCAGCCTTGCATACATGGAATAAATCCCACTTGATCATGGTGTATAATTCTTTTAATGTGTTGCTAGATTCAATTTGCAAGTATTTTGTTGAGGATTTTTACATCTAATTTCATTAAAGAGATTGGTGTGTAATTTTCTTTTCTTGTAATATCTTTGTCTGGCTTTGGTATTAGGATGATGTTGACTTCATAGAATGAGTTAGGTAGCTTTCCCTCCTCTTCAAGGTTTCTGAAGAGTTTGAGCAGGATTGGTAGTACTTCCTTCTTGAATTCTTGGTAGAATTTGTATGTGAAGCCATCTGATGCTGGACTTCTCTTTTTTTAGGAGCTTCTTAATGACTGGTTCAATCTCTTTACTTGTAATTGGTTTGTTGGGGTTGTCTATTTCTTCTACAGTTAATGTTGGTTGTTCATGCCTTTCTAGGAAGTTGTCCATTTCACCTACATTGTCTAGTACATTAGCATATAGTTGCTCATAATATCTGCCCATTACTTCCTTTATTTCTGTGGGGTCAGCAGTTTTGTCTCCTCTTCCATTTTTGATTTTATTTATTTGCATCCTCTCTCTCTTTTTATCAGCCTAGCTAAGGGTTCATCAGTTTTATTGATTTTATCAAAGAACTAACTTCTGGTTTTGCTGATTTGCTTGATTGTTTTCATATTCTCAATTTCATTTATTTCTTCTCTAAGCTTCATTACTTCTTTCCTTTTGTTTGCTTTGGGGCTAGTTTGCTGTTCTTTCTCTAGTTCTTCCAAATAAACAGTTAATTTCTTAATTTTTGCTCTTTCTTCTTCTTTAATATAAGCTTTTAAGGCAATATATTTCTCTTTCAACACTGCCTTTGCTGCATCCCATAAATTTTGATATACTGTGTTTTCATTTGCATTTACCTCAAGATATTTACTGATTTCTTTTGTAATTTCTTGCTTGACCCACTGGTTGTATAAGAGTGTGTTGTTTAGCTTCCATATATTTGTGAATTTTCAGACCCTCTGCCTGTTATTGATTTCAAACTTCATTGTATTATGTCCCAAGAAAGTGTTTTGGATGATTTTAATCTTTTTAAATTTATTGTGACTTTCTTTGTGACCCAACATATTGTCTATCCTTGAGAATGATCCATGAACACTTGAGAAAAATGTCTATCCTGAGGTTTTGGGGTGTAATGGTCTGTAAATGTCTATTAAGTCTAGTTCATTTATCACATTATACAAAATCTCTCTATTTTTTTTATTAAGCCTCTGTCAAGATGTTCTATCCATTGATGAGAGTGGGGAATTGAAGTTTGCAACTATTATGGTAGACGTGTCTACTTCTCCCTTCAGTGTTGTCAGTGTTTGCCTCATGTATTTTAGAACACTCTGGCTTTGTACATAAATATTGATGATCATTATGTCTTCCTGTTGAATTGTTCATTTTATTAATACATAGTGCCCTTCTTTGACTCTTTTAATTGTTTTATATTTAAGTCTGATTTTTTGGATATTAGTATAGCTACTCCTGCTCTTTTCTGATTGTGGCTTGCATGAAATATCTTTTCACTTTTAACCTATTTTTATCAATGGGTCTAAAGTGAGTCTCCTGTAGATAGCATATAGATGTAGCCTCACTTTTAGTCCATTCAGCAGTCAATGTCTTTTGATTGGGGAGTTTAATCCAGTAACAGTTTTATTACTGTAAAAGAAATATTTTCTCTACCATTTTGTCTTTTGAATTTTACATGTCATAAGTAATTTTTTTCTCTTTTTACTTTTACTGATAGTAGTTGTTCTTCAAACCTCTCTTTCTTGCCTCTTCCTACCTGCCCATAGTGCTCCCTTTAGTGTTTCTTTCAGGGCCTGTCACAAATTCTCTCAGTGGTTGTTTGTCTAAAAATATCTCAATCACCCCCTCATTTCTGATGGACAGTTTTGCTGGGTATTGAATTCTTGGATCAGTTTTTTTCTTTTAGAATCTTAAATATATCATACCATTGCCTTCTCACCTCCATGGTCTCTGCTGAGAAATCCACATATAGTCTTATTGAGCTTCCCTTGTATGTAATGGATTACATTTCTCCTGCTGCTTTCAAAATTCTCTCATTGTGTTTGATATTTGACAATCTGATTAGTAAGTGTCTTGAAATATGTCTGTTTGAATCTACTCTGATTAGGGCATGCTGCACTTCTTGGATTTATAATTTTATATCTTTCATAAGAGATGGGAAATTTTCAGTCATTATTTCCTTCATTAGTCTTTATCCTCTCTTTCCCTTCTCTTCTCCTTCTGTGACACCTACAACATGTTCATTTTGTCATTCCATTCCTTGAGACCCTGCTCATATTTTTCCATTCTTTTCCTTATGTTTTCTTTTGTGTGTTGGATTTCAGGTGTCCAATCCTCTAGTTCACTAATCTTTTCTTCTGCCTCTTCAAATCTACCGTTGTAAATTTCCTTTTTTTTCCCTATCTCTTCTATTGTGCCTTTCATTCCCTTTAGCTTTGCAATTTATTTTTTCAAATAAATTTGAAAGAACTTTTGAGTTCCTCTTTATGTTCACCCAATATCTTCTTTATAGCCTTCCTCAACTTGTACAGTTGATTTTTGATGAGATTTTGCATGTCTATTTGAATATTCCAAATAGTTGTCTCAACTCCTGTTTCTCATTTGAAGAGTTGAATTGTTCCTTTGACTGGGCCATATCTTAGATTTTCCTTTGTATGACTCTTCATTTTTTGCTGGTATCTAGGCCTTTGATTTCCTTAATTAGTTTATTGTGGAGGTTGTTTTTACTCATTTGCCTAGAGTTTTCTTGATGGATGACTTTGTTCTCTATCTGTTCTTTTTTTTTTTTTTTTACAAGGGCAGGTACCAGAAAGTGAACCTGGGTCTCTGTCTGCTGAGCCACTGTGGCCCTCTATCTGTTCTTTGACATTGAGTTCAACTTATTCTAGACCTCTAGCATAGGTGGTGTTTAACTGTTCTTGTTTCTGTTTCTTTCCCTGCCTATATGGAGCCTTTTAGTTGTTGTTGAATAGGATCTCCTTAAATATTATAGCTACCATTCACATTTTCAGACCAAACATGTCCACATCTCAGGAAGAAAGAGTAGCCAACAACAGTTTTCCCTGAGGTTGAGACCCAGCAGGCTGTCAGATTTCCTATGAAGCCTCTAGACTCTGTGATTTTCTTAACCTGGACAGTACATGGTGCTTGTCTACCCACAGCTTCTCACCAGCTTAAAGTGATGAGGTGCCTTTAATTTCAGCAGACTCCCTGCCAGGGATGTGGTTGAGACAGAGGTGAGGTAGTAGGATGGCTTTGATTGTGTCTATTTTCTAGCCCCTGAGGCCTGAATTCCTTGAAGGAAGGATTCCACTTCAGTTGGGCCCTGCCTCCCTTTTCTTCGGGAAGATATACCCTTTAGGGAATTAACCCCTTTCACCTGACTAGTTACTTTATCTCTCAGACAAGCTTTAGTTCTGCCTTTGCCTGGGATAGTGCTGGAGCCTGAAAGTACTTCCAAATCTATCTAATGAGCTATTGAGAAGTAAAAAAAAAAAAAAAAAAAGAGGGAAAAAATCCTTTTCAGAGTTGGAACACCACTCCTTGGGTTTCTCAATCAAGAGCTGAGTTGGTATGTGGCTCCATGTATTTCCAGGCTCTATATGCCCCCTTTCCCTGTATTTTGTGCTGTCTAACTCAAAAAGCCTCTTTTTTCTCTGTCAGCTCTTCCCCCTCTCTACTAGGGCAAAACTCCTAACTCCTTTAGTGCTTATTCCAAGTTTATCTGTGCTGGGGCCTGTTTCCAGTAGTCAGAATTTGTGAATTAATTCTGCAATTAGAGCTTAGTTGAGCTAAGCCTTTGCTACTAGTAAAATGTATTCCCTTTCCTCTCAAGGAACTGGCCTGCTGTGCCCATGGGGGAGGGGTACCAGTCTTCATGGCTTGGGGGACTTACAGTTCTTGTGGTATCTCAACTATTCTACCTGGACCAGATTGGTATATTTTATGTGTCTGGTCACTGATATTCCCCCAGCCCTTATTCTGTACCATTCCTGGCTCTTAATTAGCTGCTCTAGCAGACAAACTAAATTCCATATTTCACTATGCTACCATCTTGCTCCCACCTCCTTTCCATTCATGTTTTGTAGCTAATTTTATAAATCTTGAAAGAATGTAATTAACTCATGAATGAAATATTATCATTGACATTTGATCATTAGTCTACAAAAATTCCTGAATATGATCTAAAACCTAAAGGAAAGGTCAATAACTTATGTGTACTCTTTTTTTTTATTATTAATTTTAAAAAAATTAACAAACAAAACATTTAGAAATCATCCATTCTACATATATAATCAGTAATTCTTAATATCATCACATAGTTGCATATTCATCATTTCTTAGTACATTTGCATTGATTTAGAAAAAGAAATAAAATGATAACAGAGAAAAAAAAACTATAAGTACCATACCCCTTACCCCTCACTTTCATTTACCACTATTTCAAACTGAATTTATTTTAACATTTGTTCCCCCTATTATTTATTTTTATTCCATATGTTCTACTCTTCTGTTGATACAGTAGCTAAAAGGAGCATCAGACACAAGGTTTTCACATTCACGGAGTCTCATTGTGAAAGCTATATCATTGTTCAATCATCATCAAGAAACATGGCTACTGGAACACAGCTCTACATTTTCAGGCAATTCCCTCCAGCCTCTCCACTACATCTTGAACAACAAGGTGATATCTACTTAATACATAAGAATAACCTCCAGGATAACCTCTCGACTCTGTTTGGAATCTCTCAGCCATTGACAGTTTGCCTCATTTTACTCTTCCCCCTTTTGGTCGAGAAGGTTCTCTCAGTCTCTTGATGTTAATTCTCAGCTCGTTCTATGGGTTTTCTCAGTCCTTTGATGCTGAGTCTCAGCTCATTCCAGGATCTTTGTCTCACATTGCCAGGAAGGTCCATACCCCTGGGAGTCATGTCCCACGCAGAGAGAGGGAGGGTGGTGAGACTGCTCATCATATTGGCTAGAGAGAGGCCACATCTGAGCAACAAAAGAGGCTCTCTTGCGGGTGACTCTTTGGCCTAAATTTTAAGTAGACTTGACCTATCTTTTGTGGGGTTACGTTTCATGTGAACACACCCCAAGACTGGGGGCTCAGCCTATAGCTTTGGTTGTCCACACTGCTTGTGAGAATATCAAGAATTCAACTTGGGGAAGTTGAATTTCTCCCCACTCTCACCATTCCCCGAAGGGGGCTTGCAAATACTTTTCCAGTCACTGATCAAATCATTCTGGGATTCATCGGGGGATCACTCTGGACAAACCAACAAAATCTCATGTGCTACCTGAGATTCCAAGTACTTATGACATTCAATCAAACTATCTACATGAGTTATATTAGGAACTGCTCTAGTCAAAATCTAAATTTTGTAACAAATAAACATTTTTTGCTTTAGTCTTACACATAATGTGACATTTTGAAGTATTAGTTATCATCTATTTTCAGCACCCTGCAATAATGACAATCCTTTGTTCTTCTTCATGCAAAAACATTTTTAAAATTTGTACATTGTACATTTCACTATTATTATACACTCTAGGCATTCCTAGATTATACCATCTCGATCTTTAACATCTATCTTTCTTTCTGATTTCCTTTATGTCCCCAGCCCTCCTCCCTCTATCATTCTCACATGCAGCTTCATTTAGTGTTTTAACATAATTACATTACAGTTAGGTAGTATTGTGCTGTCCATTTCTGAGTTTTTATATTCAGTCCTGTTGCACAGTCCGTATCCCTTCAGCTCCAATTACCCACTATCTTACCCTATTTCTATCTCCTGATGGTCTCTGTTACAAATGACATATTCCAAGGTTATTCACTAATGTCGGTTCATATCAGTGAGACCATACAGTATTTGTCCTTTAGTTTTTGGCTAGTCTCACTCAGCATAATGTTCTCTAGGTCCATCCATGTTGTTACATACTTCATAAGTTTATTCTGTCTTAGAGCTGCATAATATTCCATCGTATGTATATACCACAGTTTGTTTAGCCACTCGTCTGTTGATGGACATTTTGGCTGTTTCCATCTCCTTGCAATTGTAAATAATGCTGCTATAAATATTGGTGTGCAAATGTCCGTTTGTGTCTTTGCCCTTAAGTCCTTTGAGTAGATACCTAGCAATGCTATTGCTGGGTCATATGAAAATTCTATATTCAGTTTTTTGAGGAACTGCCAAACTGCCTTCCACAGTGGTTGCACTATTTGACATTCCCACCAACAGTGGATAAGTGTGCCTCTTTCTCCACATCCTCTCCAGCACTTGTCATTTTCTGTTTTGTTGATAATGGCCATTCTGGTGGGTGTGAGATGATATCTCATTGTGGTTTTGATTTGCATTTCTCTAATGGCCAGGGACATTCAGCATCTCTTCATGTGCCTTTTGGCCATTTGTATTTCCTCTTCTGAGAGGTGTCTGTTCAAGTCTTTTTCCCATTTTGTAATTGGGTTGACTGTCTTTTTGTTGTTGAGTTGAACAATCTCTTTATAAATTCTGGATACTAGACCTTTATCTGATATGTCGTTTCCAAATATTGCCTCCCATTGTGTAGGCTGTCTTTCTACTTTCTTGATGAAGATCTTTGATGCACAAAAGTGTTTAATTTTGAGGAGCTCCCATTTATTTCTTTCTTCAGTGCTCTTGCTTTAAGTGTAAGGTCCATAAGCCCACCTCCAATTGTAAGATTCATAAGATATCTCCCTACATTTTCCTCTAACTGTTTTATGGTCTTAGACCTAATGTTTAGATCTTTGATCCATTTTGAGTTAACTTCTGTATAGGGTGTGAGATATGGGTCCTCTTTCATTCTTTTGCATATGGATATCTAGTTCTCTAGGCACCATTTATTGAAGAGACTGTTCTGTCCCAGGTGAGTTGGCTTGACTGCTTTATCAAAGATCAAATGTCCATAGATGAGAGGGTCTATATCTGAGCACTCTATTCAATTCCATTGCTCAATATATCTATCTTTATGCCAGTACCATGCTGTTTTGACCACTGTGGCTTCATAATGTGCCTTAAAGTCAGGCAGCGTGAGACCTCCAGCTTTGTTTTTTTCCTCACCATACTTTTAGCAATTCGGGGCACCCTACCCTTCCAGATAAATTTACTTATTGGTTTTTCTATTTCTGAAAAATAAGTTGTTGGGATTTTGATTGGTATTGCGTTGAATCTGTAAATCGATTTAGGTAGAATTGACATCTTAACTATATTTCGTCTTCCAATCCATGAACATGGTATGGTCTTCCATGTTCCATCTATTTAGGTCTTCTGTGATTTCTTTTAACAGTTTCTTGTAGTTTTCTTTGTATAGGTCTTTTGTCTCTTTAGTTAAATTTATTCCTAAGTATTTTATCTTTTAGTTGCAATTGTAAATGGAATTTGTTTCTTGATTTCCCCCTCAGATTGTTCATTGCTAGTGTATAGAAACACTACAGATTTTTGAATTTTGATCTTGTAACCTGCTACTTTGGTTACTCATTTACTAGCTCTAGTAGTTTTGGTGTGGATTTTTCAGAGTTTTCGACGTATAGTATCATATCATCTACAAACAGTGATAGTATTACTTCTTCCTTTCCAATTTTGATGCCTTGTATTTCTTTTTCTTGTCTAATTGCTCTGGCTAGAACTTCCAACACGATGTTGAATAACAGTGGTGATAGTGGACATCCTTGTCTTGTTCCTGATCTTAGGGGGAAAGTTTTCAATTTTTCCCCATTGAGGATGATATTAGCTATGGGTTTTTCATATATTCCCTCTATCATTTTAAGGAAGTTCCCTTGTATTGCTATCCTTTGAAGTGTTTTCAACAGGAAAGGATGTTGAATCTTGTCAAATGCCTTCTCTGCATCAATTGAGATGATCATGTGATTTTTCTGCTTTGATTTGTTGATATGGTGTATTATATTAATTTATTTTCTTATGTTGAACCATCCTTGCATACCTGGGATGAATCCCACTTGGTCATGATGTATAATTCTTTTAATGTGTTGCTGGATTAGATTTGCTAGAATTTTGTTGAGGATTTTTGCATCTATATTCATTAGAGAGATTGGTCTGTAGTTTTCTTTTTTTGTAATATCTTTGCCTGGTTTTGGTATGAGGGTGATGTTGGCTTCATAGAATGAATTAGGTAGTTTCCCTCCACTTCAATGTTTTTGAAGAGTTTGAGCAGGGTTGGTACTAATTCTTTCTGGAATGTTTGGTAGAATTCACATGTGAAGCTGTCTGGTCCTGGACTTTTCTTTTTGGGAAGCTTTTGAATGACTAATTCAATTTCTTTACTTGTGATTGGTTTGTTGAGGTCATCTATTTCTTCTCGAATCAAAGTTGGTTGTTCATGCCTTTCTAGGAACTTGTCCATTTCATCTGCATTGTTGTATTTATTAGCATAAAGTTGTTCATAGTATTCTGTTATTACCTCCTTTATTTCTGTGAGGTCAGTGATTATGTCTCCTCTTCCATTTCTGATCTTATTTATTCGCATCCTCTCTCTTCTTCTTTTTGTCAATCTTGCTAAGGGCCCATCAATCTTATTGATTTTCTCATAGAACCAACTTCTGGTCTTATTGATTTTCTCTATTGTTTTCATGTTCTCAAATTCATTTATTTCTGCTCTAATCTTTGTTATTTCTTTCCTTTTGCTTGCTTTGGGGTTAGTTTGCTGTTCTTTCTCCAGTTCTTCCAAGTTGACAGTTAATTCCCGAATTTTTGCCCTTTCTTCTTTTTTGATATAGGCATTTAGGGCAATAAATTTCTCTCTTTGCACTGCCTTTGCTGCGTCCCATAGGTTTTGATATGTTGTGTTTTCATTTTCATTCGCCTTGAGATATTTACTAATTTCTCTTGCAATTTCTTCCTTGACCCACTGGTTGTTTAAGAGTGTGTTGTTGAGCCTCCACGTATTTGTGAATTTTCTGGCACTCTGCCTATTATTGATTTCCAACTTCATTCCTTTATGATCCGAGAAAGTGTTGTGTATGATTTCAATCTTTTTAAATTTGTTGAGACTTGAACTTATGTGTACTCTTAAATGTCACCTTTTCAGTATTTATAATGCAATCTATGGTTAAATAACAAGGTTGAAAATGGACATACCACAATGAAAAGAAATGAAAAGAGAAGGCTTGACTGGTTGATAGTGAGACTCATGCGAACATTAAGTGAGAAAGGAGGAAAATCAGAAATAAGCATGGGAGATATCCCACCAGATATAAATCAAGAGTAAAAACCTTAGGTCTAGTAAATTATCATAAGTTTATGAAACCCAGAATTCAGATTCACGTTCCAGAATGTGGGACAACTTAGATTAAAATTGTAGTAAATAAAAACACATAAAACAAATCATCTATCTGAGGGAAAGCACATGCACAATAAAACTGCCTCCAGGACTGGTTGCATAGCAACCAAATAGGGATGCAGTAGCAGGAAAAGTCTAAGCCTGGAAGAAAATGGGTCAGTGACAGTGAAGTGGCAAAGGGATTTTCACAGCAACAGAGCAAAACAGCATTTCGGAAGAAAATAACTCAACAGGGAGACTTCTGGAGTTTGACATGATAGATATTGAATAATCAAAAAAGAACTAGCTGCTGACACTTTTCTACCCACTTTTCCAGGGCAGCTTTATAGTTTGCAGTAAAAGTAGGTTATGGAATTATTTGGGCAAACCTAGTCTTGTCATTCCCAGAATACAAATCCTTTTGAGCTGATATAAGGACAAATTGAAACTGGATGATCCAACAGGGGATTTTTGCTTCCAATCCTAAAAGAATGTTTTATTTCTTGTCTAAAGAGCTAAAAGAAAACAAAATGAAATCAAGTAAAGGAAGTATCCAATAACAAAAACAATCCTACGCACACATGCACACAAACACACATGCAGGCTCACTTTTGTATGTTCTACTCAATAAATACTCAATGATTTCCCAGTATACTTAAGTAAGATGGAAATCATCTTAGGAAATATCAGATACTTTCTTCTCTCAAGAAAATTGTAACAAAATGGGGTGAATAGAGTGCAAAAAGGAAGAAAGTTGTGAATAAATAAGAAAGGGGAAAGAGAAGTGAACAGTTATTATGTGCTAATAATTTTTCATTTTCTCATTTGGTCTTGATAACAATTCCTTCAGTAAATACTTCTTAACCTTGTTTTGAGTCATGGGCCCTTTTGAGAATCCAATCAAGGCTATAGACCCTCATCAGAAAAAATAAAAATGTGTGCACATTAAATTTTTGTGCACAATATTCAGAAGACATTAAGTCTTACTGTATTTCATCTATGGACTTGAAGTCAAGAAATCCTGCTATTAGATTTAGGGAGCATTTTTCTCTATTTAATTAAAGATGCAGCAGAGCCTTAGAAGTATGCATGCTTAAGTAATTCTCAAAACCATAGAGCAAATAAGGAAGGAATCTGGGGCTCAAACTCCTTCTTCATTACATGTAGATAATCTCTCTAATTAATATGTCAAACCATAAAAGAAAATATGAGCTACAAAACTTATAAAAATTCCCTTAAACTTTACAAAAGCATACTAGAAATTTTGCAAAAGGACTCCAGAATATCTCTAGGATGCTGTATTAGTCAGGCTTCCCCAGAGAAACAGAACTGATATATATATATATATATATATATATATATATATATATATATATATATAAGATTTTTTTCTAGGAATTGACTCACATGGCCATGAGAATAGCAAGTTCAAATTCAATAGGGCAGGCTGAAAGCTGGAAGTTCTAATTGGTGAAATTGTGCTCCCCAGGAGAAGTTGGCTTGCTGAAGAAAAGTCAGAAATTCCTCTTTCTGACTGCTGAAATCTTCAGTTCTCATTTTAAGGTCTTCATTGTTGGTGGCAATCTCCTTTGTTGATTGTAGATGTAATCAGCAGTAGTTGCATTCAACTAACCAATGATATAAATCCATCTATGAAATGCGCTCACAATCACAATCAGATGACCAAACGACTGGAAACCATAACCTAGCCAAACTGACACATGAAATGAAAAATCCCAGATGCTGTTGCCATCTCTACAACAGATTGTCTTAGTCTTACTAAAGCTTTCCTCTAGTAAGTGTTGACCGTATCATTCTGGAATTTGTTATTAAATATTCCATGGGGCCAGTGTCTGTGGGTGATTTTTTCATTCTAAGAAAAATAAATTCACACTAGAACAAACAAATTACCTTGTCAACGATATTTGAAAATAAAGGAGTATTTCATTGGATGTAAGGGAAGCAAGGTTGAAATACCTGGAACCAAGAATGGGAGAAGTTCTGGGACCATTGGTGCTGGCTCTCACTCTCCTTCTTCTTGTGTTGCCCTGGCTTTCATCTCTGCTTTTAGCTCCAAATGATCTTTTTTCTCATTTTCTATAATAAGCAACAATGCCATGTATCTTTCCTGATCTCTTGAATTTCCAGATTTTACTCCAATTTCCAAGCAGAGAGAAGTTTATTTGTTCAATTTGGGTCATTTTTCAAACCTTCTCTTATCAGCTATCATTGGAGAAGAGCAGTGAACAGCAAGTGAAAATGTGAGGCATCTCATATTGTATCTAAGGGATTGGGACACTAACTCCAAAGGTTTATATAAAGATGCAGAGTAGATATCCTGCCACAACTACCAAACTTTTGTTGTATGAAAGAAATCATACACAACATGCAAACAAATGAGAGTGGCTGTGTTCCAATACAACGTTGGAACATTACAAATTTAAACATATTTCGATGTTCACATTTGCTTAATTTTTCATTGTAAAGTTAAATGAATAGGCCTCAAAAAAAAACTTTCCACCAAATAACATTACTTTGCAAACTAAAGAATAGAGGCATAGTATAGTAATTTAATTAAGGTGTAAGACAATTCAAGTCATTCTCATTTCTTAAATTATTTGGTAATGTGTTCAGTGTTTATTTTTACTGCTTTATAGAAATGTCATCTTATCATGGAAAACCTCCAAATCTGTAACTCATTAAGATGAGTAGAAAGCATCTCCTGTCACTTGTTACTAGATGCCATTTAAAATGCCCATATAAAAATAATATCCACTTTTGCAAGGTCATAACTCATACGGTTTCTATTAGTATAATCTGAACTTTGTCTTCTCATTTGATCAAATGTGAATTCTTTAATCTGCCAGGTAGCTAAACTTCTTCATCAATTGACTTTGTCTCACGTATCCTTCCTGTAGCCTTCAGTTCACATAGCTCGTGTCTTTACCATCTCTGTTCATTCCTGATTTATTTCTGTATTGTTCCACAATGTGAAAATGCTACTTTCTATCACTGCCATCACTTTCTGCCATTTCTTATCTTATTTTTCATTCAAATAAAATTTCATACTTCCCTTCTTTCTTAAGCCTGACTTCATGGAAGCTAATTTTAATCTTGATTCCTCATATCTTTGAGGATCTGAACCACTTACTAATATAGTGACATACATCTTATATAATTTAATTAAATATTTTTTGCTTACTTAGATTTTAATCTTCTCAACGACAGCACTTGTCTGTTGTTTATTCAATACAAAACTTATTATAGAAAATTCTCTTATTTTTTTGATATTAATCAATCAGAATATAAGGGGAAACTAAAAGGCCATAAAACGCTTCAGTACTTAGGATTTTTAAAAATAAAAATATTACCATATGTTATTTACACATATTGCTGAACTTGAGAGGAATTGGTTATTATGAGTCAGCTTCTGGAAAATGCAATCTAGAAGACAGATGGTCAATGTATTGTGGTATATTCTAAAAACATTTATAATGATTTAGTAAAAGCCTTACTCACGAGAATAAATCTGAACATCTCTGCAAAAGGTAACCTGTGCATGCATCTTTCTGTGGAGAACATTTTGTTGCCCTGTGTAGGTATTAAGGAGGTAGCAGTGGTGCAGTTTTGAAAATAAAAAGTTGTAAAAATAATTCAACACTTTTCTCTATCAATTATTTTCATCTTCTTAGCAAGTGAAGTTGTGTTCACAAGCATTTATCTTCATACATGGAAAAGAAAAGCTTCAATGAGGTGTGTAAGGATGATATCTTTTTTGAGAAGAGAAATAAAGGGGAAGTATAGATCACAGTACAAGGAGGATGATTTAGTAGCTAAGCAACGTGCTGCAGAATAAGAGGCTGTAAATTGTAATTATAATCTCTTACATCACTTAGTGCTTTTCCAGATGAGAGCTCAAAGTATACCCAGGCTAACAAGTTGGTCCCAAAACGAGTTATTCAATCTCAGTTTAGTCATATGAAAGATGAAGGTGGAATAATGACGTACTCACAATTATACAGATAACTTCACAATAAAAGAGATATGAAAATAAATTAATTCAGGATGTGAGTAAGCCTGGTGACTCAGTATCAAAATGAAAGAAACAAGAATAAATATAAGGGATGCAAAAAAGTTGCCTCTAATCCTCAGATTTCTAAAAACTTTCTCAAATAGCCTCAGAATCTCATTTCAATGGCCTCTAATGATGTGGGGTTTTTTTTTTTCACTCAGAAACTGTTAGTTTTTAAACATTCTGGTCCACTAGAAACTAGTCTCAAATTCCATACAGTATCATATGGAGAATTCCATTTGATAATTAAATTTTTTTAGATTTATTTGTAATATAACTTGCTAATAGAGAAACATTATATACTGGAAAATACATGAATAATTTTGAATAGAAAAATAAATCCTTCCCATTTTATCACAATTATTATAGCCAAATGAAAAGTACAGAACTAGGCAAATACAAACCAAGAAACTAAATTAAAACTCTAGCATTGATTGGCTTCACACCTTAGTTTCCTTGTTTATTTCCTTAATTAGGAATTGATTTGAACATCTTTGCTGAAGCTAACTCCTTTCTGATATTAAACCGCTTTGAAGCTGGTGGAATACTTCACTCATTCACTCATTATTCATTTATTAATTTATTGGTGTTTTAGTATCTGCAAAAATTGGGGATTTTCTACTCTTTGGAACAAAGAGTAACTTGCTTTTTTTTCATTGCAATGAGAAGGAAATTTCAGAGAATAGATGGAAAATAATCTTCAAAAGGTATCACACTGTTCTGGTTCTCTTTTTGGAGTAACGCCCCAAAACACTTGGGTATTTCCCTCATTCTTATCTGGCCTTTTTCTGAAGGTGGGAAATTTCATGCAATTTGATCATCTGGGCTCCAGGACTGGCATTGATTCCTCTTGAATGGAACATCAGAGGAAGATGAAGAGTTGGCCCATTTGCCCACGACTAAATCCGTACAGGTTCAGATTACCTTTACAGCAATCCCAGAGGATCACTTGATCTATTTTTGCAGTTTATCCCAGGGCCTTGATCTAAGTGAAATTCCACTAGACTTATCTATCACTTCATTTACAGGAAAAGAGACAAGTTTTCACCATACAGATTTTGTAGATACTATATATCAAAGGAGTAATCTTATAGGATTCCTAGTCAATATCATATTCTACTAGAGATTTGTATATGATATAATTCTTCCTCATGGAGATGTGCAGATACCTTTCAGGGCACATCAGAACTACTTTGTTATAGAGATCCTCATTGGAGAAGTCTTCCCTAATCATCATTTATAAAAGAGTACTCATACCTTTACTTATGCCCTGTTTTTGGCTTTATACTTCATACCACTTATTATCATCCAAAAGTTATTTATGTGTGTTATGGTTTGGGTTCATGTGTCAATTAGGCCAGGTGATGGTGCCCAGTCGTCTGGTCAAGCAAGCACTTACCTAATCATTATTGCAAGGACATTTTGTGGCTTGTTAATGAGCCAGAAGGCTGATTTATTAACTCATCAGCATATTGATTGCATCCATGGCTAACTACATCTACAGTTGCCAAGGGGAGTTTCTTCCACAATTAGTGACATTTAATCTAATCAGCTGGGGCTTTTAAAGGAGAAGTCAAAAGAGAGATACACACACTCTTTCTCTCTCTGCTTTAACCAGCCAGTCTCTCCTGTGGGATTCATTAAGGCCTTCATCGGAGCTGTCAGCTTATGGCCTGACCTACAGAATTTGGATTGAGACACCCTTATAAAATCTCATATTCATTGATATCTCCTACTGGTTCTATTTCCCTAGAGAACCCTGACTAATATAATACACATATTTCTTTACTTTCTGTCTCTTCAGAATAGAGAGCAAGAAATTTATTTGTTTACTGCTTTGTTTCAAGTATAGTAGTAGTAGGAGGCTCTTGACATGTATTAATTAAATGAATGAATGGGATGGATGCATGGACCAACAGATGGAGGACAGGTCTCAAATACATGACAAAAGCATTACTTTCTATGAGAATTCTTATCCATGGATAACAACAATTTATAAAATCTCACAGAAGGCAGAGAACTTGAGATTAGCTTTGGAAGATGTTGATTAGCAAGAATATGGGAGAGGAAAGCATCAGAAAGAGATGGAGAGAGAGAATGAGAAAGGGAAGGAATTATTTTAATATAGTTGCAAATTACATGTGATGCTTGAAGATGAACAGTAGTCATCAGGGTTTGTGTAAGAAGAAGATGTGGGTATTTATTGGTAATATATGTTGGGGCCAACTTTTTAAAAACCTCAGATAGTAAACTGAGACATTTTGAATTTTATCACCCCAATAATGGAGAGCCACTGAAGCTTAATGAGCAAATGGAAACAACAGGAAAAAATAATGGGCCAATGAGGAAGATGACATTGAAAATGTAGAGTAGATTGGAGCTGTAGGAGACTAAAGAGATGAAGAGCAGTTAGGAGCCATTTGAATAATAAGCACTCAAGTGGTAAGTTTCTGACATAAGTGATGGCACATTGGAATAAAAAAAGAAGTATGAATGCAAGAAATATATATGGAAAATGAAGTCAATCAATATCATTTCATTCCAAACTCTTAAGAGAATAATGGAAGCCATTTTCCTCATCAAAACACTCAACATATTTAATCTGGTAATCATCATTTAATAACCTGGAGTAGTAAAAGGAATTATAATAATAAACTGATCTGGTCAGAATTAAATTATTTTTCTAGTTGATTTCAGTGATTTTTAAGTACTATTTATAGTCTTCATATTTTATTTAGTCATACTAAAAATAGAACCAAATGATCATGTTCCTCTTAGCTTTGAAAACTTCACAAACTCACAGTTGGGATTCTTGTATTGTTTAGATTTTTTGGAGGATGGGTAGGATAAAATTTTAAAATCTCTGAGCACTATAAATCAGAGAATCTCTAGCAAAACTATTACTAAGAATTAGAAAGAAAAGGAAGAGAGCAAGAAAAGAACTTGATTTCTTTCATTCAAGTTCAACTTTAGTCAGAATCTTTTTGCTAGTCTGAGAAAATGAGAAAGAAGAAAAAAACATTTTTTTTGGTTTCCCTCACTCTTTTTTTTTAATTAATTTATTTTTTTATTTATGATACATAACCACGTACAAGCACCAACATTCTTATCATATGATCATTCTGTTCTTGTTATATAATCAATAACTCACACTATCATCTCATAATTGTATATTCATCATCATGATCATTTCTTAGAACATCTGCATCAATTCAGAAAAAGCAATAAAAAGAAAACAGAAAAAAATTCATGCATGCCATACCCCTTACCCCTCCCCTTCACCGATCACCAGCATTTCAATCTACTAAATTATTTTAACATTTGTTCCCCCTGTTATTTATTTATTTTTAATCCATATGTTTTACTTGTCCATTGATAAGGTAGACAAAAGGAGCATCAGACACAAGGCTCTCACAACCACACAGTCACACTGCGACAGCCACATCATCATACAATTATCTTCAAGAAACATGGCCACTGGAGCACAGCTCCACATTTTCAGGCAGTTCCCTCCAGTCTCTCCATTACACCTTAACTAAACAGGTGATATCTATTTAATGCATAAGAATAACCTCCAGGATAACCTCTCGACTCTGTTTGAAATCTCTCCACCATTGACACTTTATTTTGTCTCATTTCTCTCTTCCCCTTTTGGTTGAGAAGATTTTCTCAATCCCTTGATGCTGAGTCCCAGCTCATCCTAGGATTTCTGTCCCATGTTGCCAGGAAGGTCCACACCCCTGGGAGTCATGTCCCATGTAGAGAGGGGGTGGGCAGTGAGTTTGCTTGTTGTGTTGACTGAGAAAGAGAGGCCACATCTGAGCAACAGAAGAGGTTCTCTTGGGGGTGACTGTTAGGCCTAATTTTAAGTAGGCTTAGCTTATCCTTTGTGGGATTAAGTTTCATATGAACAAACCCCAAGATTGGGGGCTCAGCCTATTGCTTGGCTGTCCCCACTGCCTGTGAGAATATCAAGAATTATCCACTTGGGGAAGTTGAATTTTCCTCCTTTCTCATCATTCCCCCTAGGGGACTCTGCAAAAATACTTCCCTATTCACTGTTCAAATCGCTCTGGGATTTATCTGGGCATCACTCTGGACAAACCTACAAAATCTCATGCCCTATGCAAGGTTCCAAGTAGTATGGTGTTCGATTAAGCTGTCCATATAAGTTATATTAGGAAATACACTAGTCAAAATATGAATTTTGTACCAAAAAACATTTTTTGCTTGTCTCACACATACATTAAAGTTTTAAAATATTAACTACCATCTATTTTCAACACCCTGCTTTATTGACATTTGAAGGAAGAAAATTTTAAGAATATATGAAAACAGAGTGTTTATGAGGGGATAGGAAATGAGTTTTCCAACTAGTGCTGGTTAAATCCAACAGCCATCTTCAAGCTAACCCTGAAGGCATGTTTTATATTTCAAATCTTTTTTTGTACTCTACACAGACATCAGTCTTCAGGTTAAGGAATGTTAATCTGCAGATACTCTAAAGAGTTACTTTTTCATTGAATTCATTTATGTTTTTTACATATGACTATCTTAGTAGTCATTGGTTATAGTCATGTGACAGTGCATTTCATTTACAAATATTGAAGTGGAATAAAACTTTAAGGCACTAATAAGAGTGCTATAATTAGCATGATCATGTCCTAAGAAAGCATTGACTTTCATTATGAAATTCTACTGATGGCTAGTCCTCTAATTTTTTCATGCTTTTACATCTTAGTACATCTGCCAGTTTACTATTCTACTATTCACTATTTTTTTACATTTTTATTGCTTATGAAAAATCAGATAGGTAATATAAAACCATCATAAAGTATCTTTGTTACCTTGGAGTAGGCAAAGATTTTTTAAACTAGGGCACACAAAAACTGTAATTGCAAAAGGAAAAATGATAAATTGGATTATATTAGCATAAAAATTGTTATACTTCAAGTATTATTAAAAATTGAAAAAGCAACACACAATGTGACAGAAGATACTTGTAGTATATATGAATAAATATAAATAAGAAAAAATATACCACCCAATAGAAAATTGGTCAAAAGACTTGAACAGACATTTCATAAACAAGGTGCTTAACCAGACTAGCCAGTAGAAAAATGCAAATTAGACCACAATGAGATTACCCACCAAAATGGGCAAATGAAAATACCCAATGTTGACAAGGATATGGAGTAAACTGAACTCTCATGCACCAAGGAGGTAGTGATAAAACTGCCTTAAAAACTGTTTGGCAGCATCTTCTCAAGATGAACAAATGCAAATCCTTGGAGCAGTTCCTCTCCTCTCAGTGTACCCAGCAGAAATATGTACCTATGTTCACCAAAGGACATGTAGAAGAATATTAAGTGTAACACCATTTGTAATATGCCTAAAACAGAGACTACCCAAATCTCCATCAACAGAAGATTGGACAAATACACTTTGATATGTTCACTCAGAGCACAGCAATGAAAATGAAAAATCTGAAACTTCAATAAGGACAACTCAAGATCACAGTGTTGGAGGACTGTAGGGAGATGGCAGATTAGTAAACTCCAGGAATCAATGCCTCCACCAAAACAGCTATTGAACTGGCAGAAACCATCTGAATCAACTACCTTGAAGCTCTGGAGTATATTGCAACACTGTGCAGCATCCAGGGAGGAGCAGGAGGAAGAGGCTAGTAGATTGTGATAAATACAGGTGATATTCACCTTCCCTGCAGTGGTTTTCATTCCCGTTCCCCCAGCCTCATGATGGACAGCGGAGGGCATGGGAGTTTAGGCTCCTATTGAAGCTTGTTGGTGCCAGGGTGGGTCATAAAGACCTAGTCCTCCAAACTCTGGGTGTATGTGGTCTGATCATGGATTTCTAACATTGATCAGTTATTTCTGATTGCTGGGGGTTGGCTCTGAGGATAACCATTTTTCCAAACCTCCTTCGGCAAAGGTGGCTGAGAAATGTTAAAGACAGTATCCTTCCTCAAAAAGCAAACAGTTAGAGATGAGTGCTAAATTAAGAAAATGTAGCTTCAAAAGCCATAGAAAAGCTCCTTTCTGGCCTTTCCTCCACCCCCTTGGCAAGGCAGCACAGGGCCAATTTGCCCTTCCATTATATTTCCCTGGCTCTGTTCCAGAGAGAGTAGAGTGGCCCTTGTGCTCAAATTAGGGTACATGTATGTCCATGCCAATCTATTGGATGGAAGGCTGAGAGACTGGGCCAGGGAACATGACTCAGATTTGCCCTCACAGAGTTTTTCCTAAGGGTAGAGGAAAAATTTGCAAACAGTTGGGAGTGTTGAAAATAATTACATTGAAGCAGATTGAGGCAAAGGACTACCTGCATTAAGCCTCTCAAGAGAGCACTAGAATGGGGAGGAAGTCTATTTCAAAGGATGTAGAAGGTCATTTGGACTCCTGTAAACTGTAAACATGGGATTCCTAAGGTCTCTGGCAAGCATAAGTCCAGGAAAAGAAGCAGGCTCAGATAAGACAGAGAGAACATTGGACTTTCCATTTACCTCAAGCTGATCTTCTTGATAGGGGGCTAAGCTTGAAGAAGACCATCAGCCAAACAGAGTTATTTTGCAAAGACAGAGAAAGGTGCCCTTTTCTTTGTTTGTTTTGATTAGTTCCTCAAGAAAATAGTCATGTCACTAGCTGGATGCAAACTTAAGGAACAGACAGCTGAGGGTGTAAATCCCAGAGTTAATACTTTAAATTATTAAATATTAAAATATTAAAATGTAAAGTATAGAACAAACAGAGAATGATGACCTTTCCAAAGGAACAAGGTAAAAATCCAGAAACAGTGAACAAAAAGGAACAGACTTTGGACTTACTGGACAGAGACTTTAAAAAACTGATCCCAATATGCTCAAAGAGATAAAGGAAAACATGGAGGAAGAACTAAAGCATATGAGGAAAACAATGAATGAAGAATATGAGAATCTCTGCAGAGAAATACTGGAGTTGAAGAGCACAATAATGGAAATGAAAATTCTCTAGACAGTTTCAACAGCAGATTGGAGATGGCACATATAAAAGCAGTGATCCCAGAGGAAAGACAACTGAAATTATTCAGGCTGAGGAACAGAAAGGAAAAAGAATTTAAAAAAAAAAAAAAAAAAAAAAGAACTGGGCCTAAGAGAACTGTGGAACACCATCAAGTTTACCAATATTTGCAATATGGGAGTCCCAGAAAGAGAAGGAAGAGAGAAAGAGGCAGATGGAATATTCAAAGAAATAATGGCAGAATTTTTTCCAAATGCAATGAAAGACATGAATATGCATATTCAAAAGGACCAACAAATCCCAAACAGGGTAAATTCAAAGAGAACTATGCCGAGATACAAAGAAATTAAATTGTCCAAAGCCAAGGATAAGGAAAGAGTTCTGAAAACTGCAAAAGAAAAGCAGTGAATTATTCACAAGGTAATCCCAGTAAGATCTAGTGCTGATAACTCATCAGAAAAAGACAAAAAAGGTAGTGGTGTGAAATATTTAAAGTGCTGAAAGAAAGCAATTGCTAACCAAGAGTTTTACATTTGGCAAGACATTCCTTCAGAAATGAGGGTGAGATTAAGACATTTCCAATTATTTCAATTTTCCAATACTGCAAGAATGCAATATACCAGAAATGGATTGGCTTTTACAAAGAGGATTTATTAGGTTACAAATTTACAGTTCTACGGTTATGAAAATGTCCAAATTAAGGCATCCAGATAAAGAAACCTTGACTTTGAAGAAAGGCTGCCAGCATCTGAGACACCTCTGTCAGCTGGGGAGGCATGTGGCTATCATCTACTGGTCATTGCTCCCGGTTTTTGCTTTCAGCTTCTGATTCCAGTGGCTTTATCTCTAAGTATCTGCAGGTCCTCATTTAGCTTCTCCAGGTCAAACTCTGGGTTTCATCTCTTAGCTTAGCACTGCCAAACATCTGTGGCTCTTGTTTTCATCTCTCTGCCCTCTATGTTGGCTCTGAGCTCTCCCCATGTTTTCTTTTGTCATTCTCTTCATAGAGGACTTCAGTAAAAGGATTAAGACCCATCATGGAAACAAGCTAATCAAAAGATCCCACCCAATTGTGTCACATCTCCATGGAAACAAAATAATCAGAAGGTCTGCCCCCTCAAGGATTGAATTTGAACAATTCGGCTGTTCTGTGGTACATAGCAGCATATCAGATAAATAAAAGCTAAGGGAAACAATTGCCACTAGGCCTACCCTAAAAGCAGTGCTAAAGGGAGTTCATAGTGAAAGGAAAGGACACTAGACAAGGGATCAATGCAACACAAAGGTACAAAGACCTCCAGAAAAGGATAACCTTATAGGTAATGATAAATGCCAGTACTATTGCATTGTATTTTTTGTTATCTATCTTTACTTCTTACTTCTGTCAAGTGTAAAAATACAAACTCAAAAAAGTAATGATAAATTGATGGTTATGGACATACAAGGAACAAAGATATAATTTGCAACAAGTACGAAAAAAGGTGGTGAATAGTGGGTGTTCTAGTTTGCTAGCTGCTGGAATGCAATACATCAAAAATGGAATGGCCTTTTAAAAGGGGAATTTAATAAGTTACAAGTTACAGTTCTAAGGCTGTGAAATTGTCCAAATTAAAACAAGTCTATAGAAATGTCCAATCTAAGGCATCCAGGAAAAGATACCTTGATTCAAGAGGGCCAATGAAGTCCAGGATTTGTCTCTCAAGTGGGAAGGCACATGAAAAACATGGTCAAGGTTTCTCTCTCATCTGGAAAGGCATGTGGCAGACATGGTGTCATCTGCTAGCTTTCTCTCCTGGCTTCTTGTTTCATGAAGCTTCATGGGAGGCATTTTCCTTCTTCATCTCCAAAGGTTGCTGGCTGGTAGACTCTCTGCTTCTCATGTCATTCTGTCATTCTTCTCCATTTTCTCAGAATCCTGTGGCTTTCTCTTGCTCTCAAGCCTTTTTTCAAAGTGCTTCTTCTTTAAAGGATTCCAGTCAAACCAATCAAGACCCACCTGGAATGGATGGAGATCAAATTTAGTATCCACACTTGATTGAGTCATATCTCAACCTACAGTACAAAATAGGGATTGGAAGAAACCATTGCTCCCACAAGATTGGTTAGGATTAAACATGGCTTTTCTAGGGTACATAAATCCTTTCAAACCAGCACAGAGAGGTATAGGAATAGTGAATGTGTATGTTATCGAAGATAAATTGGTATCAAATAAAATGATTGTCAAAGATTAGGATGTTAAATTTTAACTCCATGGTAACCACAAAGAAAATACATGAAAAATATATTCAGAAAAGAAACAAGAAGGGACACAAAATCATACAAATAAATAAAAAATATGGAAGTAGGCATTAACAGAAGAATTGAAGTCAAAAAAGGTTTAAGACTTCCAAAGACAAAATAGCAAAATGGCAGTAGAAAGCCCTGTATTATCAAGAGAGAATTTAAGTACAAATGGATTAAACAAAAAGCAGCGATTGGCAGAATGAATAAAAAAAGCATAACCCAAATTTATGCTGTTTACAAGAAATCTACTTTAAATTCAAAGACATAAGAAGGTTGAAAGTGAAAGGATGGAAAAATATATACCATGCAAGTAACCAAAAGAGAGCTGGGGTACTGACATAATATCAGATAAAATAGACTTTAAGTCAAAAACTGTTTTGAGAGGTCAGTTCAACAAGAAGATATAACAATTCTAAATACATATCTACTTAATAGCAAAGCCTTAAAATACATTAAACCAATATTGACAGATTTGAAAGGAGAAATAGATGGTTCTACCTTAATAGTAGGAGATTTCAATATACCAAATTCAATAATGGACATATCATCTAAACAGAAGATCATTAAGGAAATAGAAGACTTTAATGGTACTGTAAACTAGCTGGAGCTAAGAGACATATGTGGAACACTTCACTCAACAGCAGCAGAATATATATTCTTCTCAATTGCACATGGATCATTCTCCAGGATAGTTCATATGTTAGGTCACAAAACAAATCTCAATAAGTTAAAAGACTGAAATCATACAATACATTTTCTCTGACCGCATGAAATAAAGCTAGAAATCAATTACAGAGAAATAAAAAACAAATATGTGGAAATTAACGTACTCTTAACCAATGTGTCAAAGAATCAATAACAAGGGAAATTAGGAAATATCTTGAGGTGAATGAAAATGAAAAACACAACATACCAAAATTTATGGGATGCAGCAAAGGCAGTGCTAAGGGGAAAATTCATAGCTCGAAGTGCTTACATTAAAAAAGAAAGATCTCAAATCAGAGACCTAACTTCGAAACTGGAGGATTTAGAACAAGAACAAACAAAATGAAAAGTGAGCAAAAGGAAGGAAATAACAAAGATTAGAGTGGAGATAAATGAAACAATTTTAAAATGATAGAATCGATAAAACCAAAAGTTGATTCTTCAAAAACATCAGTGATGTCAACTACCATTTAGCTAGACTGACAATGAAAAAAAGAGAGTGGAAATAACTGAAATCAAAATGAAAAGGGGATACACTACTACTCCACAGAAATAAAAATAAATATAGGAAAATACTATGTGCAATGTACATCAACAGATTAGATAGCCCAGATGAATGGACAAATTCCTAGAAACATGCAAACTACTTACACTGAGTCAAGAAGAGAACACTTGGGCAGGCCATGGTGACTCAGCAGGCAGAGTTCTCATCTGCCATGCTGGAGACCCAGGTTCTATTCCCAGTGCCTGCCCATATAAAAAAAATAGAGAAGAAGAAGAAGAGAACACTTCAACAAACAAGTAAAGAGATTGAATCAGTAAACAAAAACCTCCCATCAAAGAAAAACCCAGGACAAGATGGCTTTACAGGTGAATTTTACCAAACATTCCAAGAAGAATTAACACCAATCCTGCTCAAACTCATCCAGAAAAGTGAATGGAACATTCCCCAACTCATTCTATGAGCCCAACATCACCCCCATACCAAAGCCAGATAAAGACTGCACAAGAAAACTATGGATCAATTTCCCCTTATGAATATATATGCTAAATCCTCAACAAAATACTAGCAAACAAAATCCAACATCATATCAAAAAATTATATGCCATGGTTAGGTGGGATTTATCCCAAGTATGGAAGTGTGTTTCAACATAAGAAAATAAATATAATAACCACATAAACAGAAGAAAGAAAAAAACACATATAATATCTCAATGTAGAAAAGGCATTTAACAAAATCCAGCACCCCTTCTTGCTAAAAATTCCTAGAAAATCAGGAATAGAAGGAAACTCCCTCAACATGATAAAAAACACACAGCTAACATCCTAATTAATGGTGGAAGACTGAAAGCTTTCTTTCTAAGATCAGGAACAAGAGAAGAATGCCCACTGTCATCACTGCTATTCAGCATTGCACTGCAAGTTCTAGCTAGAGCAATTAGGCAAGAGAAGGCAATAAAAAGCACAAATTTGAAAGCAAGAAATAAAACTTTCCCAATTTGCAGTTGACATGATCCTATATACAGAAAGTCTTGAAAAATCTACAACAGTGCTACTGGAGCTAATACATGAATTCAGGAAAGTGGTAGGGAACAAAGTCAACATGCAAAAATCAGTAGTGTTTCTATACACTAGTAACAAACAAAAAAAAATCAAGAAACAAATTCTATCAATAATAGCATTTAAAAGAATCAAATATCTAGGAATAAATTTAACAAGGACGTTAAGTACTTGTACACAGAAAACCATAAAACACCGAAAAAAATTAAAGGAGACCTAAATAAATAAATGGAAGGCCATTCTGTGTTCATGAATTGGAAGACTCGATATTGTCATGATGTCAATTTTACCCAAAGCAGTTTAGAGATCCAACAATTCCAATAAAAATTCCAACAAATTTTCTTACTCCCAAAACTATTATAGAGTTTATGGGGTGTTTGTGCTTATCAAAGATATAAATCCCAGCCACCAAGCTGTATATACAACCAGGTCCCATCACAAGGTCTGGTTCCCCAGGCCAATCTCCATCTGATATTATGGTATGGTATCTCTCAGCAGCCCTACTTTTCCTCCCTTGACCTGAAATCTTTGCCACAGATCACCCATCTATGTATTTCTGAGGTCCAGCTGTGGACATAATGCATTATTCTCTAGAAGATTCTCCAAGATTCATAAAAATCAGTGGCACACAAAAATGAGACCAAAAGGAGAGATGTTCCTATATGGGACATGATTCCCAGGGGTGTAAATCTCCCTGGCAACATGGGACATAACATAAATCTCCCTGGCAACATGGGGATAAGCCAGGATCTGACATCAAGGGGTTGAGAAAATCTTCTTGATCAAAAGGGGGAAGAGGGAAATGAGACAGAATAAAGTGTCAGTGGCTGAGAGATCTCAAACAGAGTCAAGAGGTTAACCTGGGGGTCATTCTTATGCATTATATAGATGTCCCCTTTTTAGTTTATGGTGTATTAGAGTGGCTGGAGGGAAGTACCTGAAACTGCAGAGCTGTGTTCCAGTAGCCTTGTTTCTTGAAGATGATTGTGTAATGATATTGCTTTTACAATGTGACTGTGTGATTGTGAAAACCTAGTGTCTGATACTTCTTTTATCTAGAATATAGACAGATGAATAAAACACAGATAAAAAATAAACAAGTAATAGGGGGAACAAAGGTTAAAATAAATTGAGTAGATTGAAACGCTAGTGGTCAGTGAGAGGTAGGAGTAAGGGGTAGGTATACATGAGTTTTTTCCCTTTTTCTTTTTTTATTTCTTTTTCTGGAGTGAAGCAAATGTTCAAAAAAATGATCATGGTGATGAATACACAACTATGTATGAAATTGTGAGCCACTGATTGCATACCATGTATGGAATGTTTCTATGTTAAGAATGTTTATGTTTGTATGTTGTTTTATCAATAAAAATATTTAAAAAAATCAGTGATACAAAAAGATGCTTGATGAAGGGGGTATAGCCTCCCTCACATGCCAGTCACAGCCAATCCTGTGTTACGGCCCAGTCTACACACCATGCACTTATCAGCGTCTTTTCGGTGTAATTAACACCAGTCACTAGTCAGCTTTTTTTTGTTTTAAGTGGATTCTTATTTCAGAAGACATGTTGAGAAGTAGAGAGAAATGTAATAGAAATGTAAATCACACTCTGTGGGCTCATAAAAACAATCTTTCATTGAAACATAATTACTCTGGATTCACCTGACTCTCTAATGGCCAGTATGAGTCCCTATCCTTGCAGTTCTTCTGTAACCACAGTTATAGCTACTTGATCTACCCTTGACTCTGAGATCAATCCATCTGATTGATTTCCAGATCCTCCCATCGTACAATAGCATCAGTGACCCTCATTACTGGCTCATTCTGACCCTGTACCTCTTGCATATGTATTTTACCCATGAGAAAACTCTACTTTGAGTTATCCATGATGAGAATCTTACCTGGATCTTGAGACTCCTGAGTCTCAGCCTTATCAGCATTGCTACTAGTATTGCTGTACCTCGCAATGCCATCTGACTTCCTGGTCGCTAGATTGAGAGCGTCTGCCTCTCCCAAAGGCAGTCGCCTGTTGGTGGACATGAGACACCCTCCTGCTGATGACCTGCCAGTGTGAGGCTTTGATCCAGGGCCTGTACCACCTTCCTACCTGTACTCCCTCCATTCACCTGTGCTGTTAGCTGTATTTAATCTGCTAAAAAATCTCACTGAAGTTAACTTTCCAGTTTCTTGTCCATTCTGAACCAGTCTGCCTACTGCCAGCCAAACGTCACTGTACTCTGAAAAAGGAAAAAAGTAAGTGCAGTAGTCCCAAACCCAGTCCCCCTAGCTCAACACCGTACCCTTAGTATCAACAGCAATACATAGAGGTCCCTAGCAAATTAATGCACGCTGACTTATGTTTTTCATTATCTTTTCATAACTATCATATCATACTTACATAACTGACTATACACACATATGAATATCTTTTCTTTCCATTTAAATGTAAGCTCATTAGAGGAAAATGTTTGCTGAGCACATTCCCTTAAATATAGCTGCTCTGAGAGGCACGCTATATCGAATTTAATTTGTTAGGAGATTAAAGTCTGTACTTGTTTTCTATAGTGTCATTTCTCAGTTTACTGTCCAATACATTCTTTCCACTATTTACTGAAGGCCTACCATATAGGGGCTACTATATCAAAGCCAATAGAGTACATTCCCTTAGAGATGTTATATTTCAGTAGGGGGAGTTGGACAATAACTAAATGGGAAATATGAATGTCATGTCACAAAGGTGCTATGAAGAAAAATAAAATGGAGTAAATGGAAAGAGAAAGATGGAGGGTGGTAATTATTTGGTGTGGCAGTGTGCATTTTGCCTTCTTAGAGAACAAACTTCTCAAAGTCTCCGTTTTGTTTGTTTTTGAGGTTATCTTGCTTTAATTTTGTGCTCAGAATATGGTAAATATGGAGCTTTTAGACCTTTAACAAACAATTTTTTGCAAATGGTAAGAAAAGGTATATTAGTTTTTTTAAAAATCCCTTCTTCATTCCTTTGACTTTTGATTTATAATGTGGGAATAAATAAAACAAAATAGATGGATTGCAGTAAATATATGTGTAAATTAGCTTCTAACAGCCCTTTAGCTTTAACTTTTTCATGGGTATCATCTATTTAATAGACAAGATCATCTATCTACCTTTTTTGTTTCACCTGCAGGGTCTGGACCACCTATTTGCCTATCACATTTACCAAACCACAGCCCCACTATCCAGAGGTTTAACAAACTGAGTTCTCTGAAAACCCGGGTTTCAATCACTAGAAGAATCCAAAGGAACAGGAAGGCTCTCAGGAGTTACCTTTTGTGCTAACCTGGTCAGGCACTAGGACCGCCCGGACGCCCAGCGGCAGCCACGCTTCACAGCCCGTCAGTGGGACTGAGCCGCCTTTGCTGTTACACAAGAAGGGAGCCGTCAAGCAGCGGCAGCAGCCACTCAGCATCCTCTCCCCTTCTTGTCATTTGGAAGGTATTTACTTGCTTTTTAACATTCAGGTTTTTGACACGGTCAATGTGCCTTTCTTTGGTGTTTGCTTAATCTGATGCTCTGGGATGCTGTCCAACACTTACTGGGTTACTATAATGTTTTGTGTTCATTTCCACAGCTGATGGAAGCAACAGTGCCCTAAAGAAATGGGCTAGGCATTTCCAGAGGCGGAAATCTGGAGGCATTGGGAGGTGTAAGTATTATCAGTCACAGAGCTCTAATGTGCTCGCTGTGTTAGTTGTGTCTCCTGACCCTCTTCCTCCTCATTGAAAGAGCCAGTGGCATATGCCGTCTGCGTCTTTCATTCATGAAAGCAAAGCAACGAGACGGTGACAGTAACCTCTAAAGACGGGCCTGAAACTCCACTTTGGAGTGCCTGTGGCTCGTCTTCCAGCCTGGGAGTAAGAGGAGAAGCTGGATTCTCAACAGACTTTTGATGGGAAAGAGCTTATGCTAGGTCTCTGCTTTCTTTTTCCTGAGCTCAGAGATTGTTCTTTCTAAGCATTGCTGTGGTGCCGTGTAGGCACCTATGTATGCTGTCTTTATTTCTGCATCCTAAATACTCTTATAATAAATGTAGTTAGTTGGCTGCTAGAAAGCTGTTAAGCCATTCTGTACTTGCCAGTAGAAAGCCAGTGAAGAGAAATCTAGTTTGCTCTCTCTTGTCCGTGCTACAGTCAGTGCCACAATAAGTAGATTTATACAGCAACATTAAGAAAATCAGTAGTCTAACGTTCTCTTTCCGGTGCAATAAGAAAATTGGTTATGTGTGATAAGGAGTAGTTTACTATTAGAAAACTCAAATGTATATTACCTCACAGAAGAAAATTGGAACCTCTCCTTAAGCATTTGTGAATGCAAGTCAATTGATGATTTCTCAGGACCTCAGTGCCAATTTATCTATGAGAAAGTCTTTGAAAACTTTAATGTCTTGTCACCTTGGTAGGTGTGATTATGTCTCAGCAGTTAACAGTTTAAAAATATATACCTGACACCAAAATATAATTTTAACATATTTATAAATGAATAAAATGTTGGGTTATATTAATTGTCAAGTTATGGGAAACTTTTGTGGGCTTTGAGTGTATTTGTGACTTTTAAAATAACAGTGACATTATCATTTATGTCAGGAAAGAAAATACCAAAATCAGACACAAAGCAAGGCATCGTTAATATGATTTTAATGAAAATTATCTGTTCAGTAATTTTAAAAAGATTTTTAGTCTTTCAAAATTTATATTGTTAAAATACTCTTTGACGTGTTGAAATATTCTAAATGAGATTTTTAAGTGTTTAAATATCAAACTTTTGAAAATGTATTAAAAACTCTTCTAAAATTTTATTTGGTTGGAGAAAGATTGACAGAAGGCCATAAGGAAAGGAGAGTTAAGCCTTGTTCTATACTTGTTATATTTCAAGTTTTCTCAACTAATATTTACTATATAATAAGTTAACTATATTTGGAATATGTATGTAATGTTGCAAATGGTTGTAATCATTTATTTGAAGTATCCTTAAAGTGCAGATGAATATAAATATGGAAAAAGGGACGTGACATTATTGCTATATATAATATTTCTTAAGCAGGAAAATCTTTTGTGAAAATAATACCTTGCTTCTAGAGGCAGCTAGGGAAATATGTTGGTGTAGTAATAGAATTTCAGTGTTTTCTAAAAGCAACAGTAATTTCTAAAATTTATTTTTGAGTTGGTATAGCACTATCCTACACCACAAATTTTATATTCCATAAACTTTGTGTTAATGGAGTTTCCCCAGCCTATTCCGTAAGGAAAAAAGTTTTCTTCTTCCAAGGCTGGAAAGTTGACACAGTTCTTCAAATTAAAACTTAGTTTTTGGGCAGTGCAACAGTGGCTCAGTGGCAGAATTCTCGCCTGCCGTGCTGGAGGCCTGGGTTTGATTCCCAGTGCCTGCCCACGCCAAAACAAACTTGGTTTTAAAAAATTCTTGCCCAACATATAATTGTTTGCAGACTTAAATTTCAGTTAAATGTCATAGTCATACATATATTATCACAAATAATTTTTAAATAACCTCATTACATGTTGAGTCTAAAGAGTCATTGGCTTCAAGGATGATGGGAAAATGAGAACATAGATTTTATTCATAATTTGATACTCTTCAGGAACATGAACTTTCTTCCTAAATTAAAAACCTTGTGAAACATTGGCTAAGCTCCATTGACAGAGGAAAATGAAAACAATAAACAGCAGTATACCAGCACCGGGGTCAAACAAGTAGGGCTTAAGCCAAAGGATAAAATGCAGAGGCTAAGACTAATTTGCTAAAGTGTTAAAAGTAGTAATTATCTGGTGATTTTGAGCCCTGGGGATAATCCACTGAGGCCGTGGGAAGTCTCCCTGCCCAAGAGATCTAGGAAAATTTCAATATTATCTGAGATCACTGAATAACGGTAAACAAGCCATTTCTACCTTAATTTTTACCTATGTATTTTTAATTAAAAGAGGTTCAGCAAGTAGCAAATCTGGTTACACTAATTTCATTCTCAGCAGTGCTTTTCTTCTAGAAGGCATAACATACTCCATAGTAAAGATTCTCATATGAATAGAATACTTAACCATGATATTTAAGAAAGAGAAGGTAAAAGATAACATTGACATTATTATTGCTGCTACTGGATAAAATGAGGTTGATGTTAAGTGTGAATTTCCGAGCCACGTTGAAGGAGTTAATATAAAGGGAGATGAGAGGCATCAGCAAAACTTGTTCTAGCATTGCAGTCTAGTTTTGTTTTCTGAACATCTATGCTTTGTCTAAGAAAAATGCCTCCTAATAGAAGCTGCCGTGACTTCCCTTGCAAGCTCTAAGGAGGTACTTCATGTTTGTAGATTGGATAAATCTCAATAAATAAGAATTATTTGTAATTTGAAGTTTTCTTTTTAAACCTAATTATGATTCTCCCTTACTGAATAAAAGACTTATAGAAAAGGATTGAGAGCATGCTATTGGTGATTCATATCTAGGAAGGATAAGTATTTTGTTGTTTGGTATAAGGGAAAAGTTATTTTCCATATACTTACAGAAAAAAAACTTTTCTTGAAAGCAAAGGTCTTCTTTTCAGATTGGATATTACTTATAAAGAAATAAGTTTGTGGGTACAGAAGAAAGCTTTGTAATATATGAGGTTTAATGTTTGAGTACAAAAGGCAAATTAACAATATGAAATGTAATACATTTGTTGACAAGCACGTTTATCCAGGCTTTTTTTAAAACTTATTCCTCCTGATTCACACAACTGATACTGCTGTGAACATGAAATTTTCTTCTCTTTAAATCTTTTATTTAGTGAAGATGAAGAAAAAATCTTGAGGAAACTTAGTTATACATATTAATCATGATCCCATAGATGTTTAAGTTGCATATGAGCATTGTTATTCCAAAAATTGTAATGAAATTGTAGTTTTCACTTTGAAATAAGTATAAAACTTCTTTGGACACAACCGTTAATATATTGTAATTATCTTTCTTTAATAGATATTTATTGATCCCCTATTTAATGCCAGGTATGGGAATTAGAGCAGTAAATAAGATCTGTCATATTTCATAGTCTTCATCCTTTGTGGTAGGAAATGAATAATGAAGAACGAATGTTACCAACCAAATGCATGATTATTAGAATTACTTTATTGTTATAATTTATTAAGTTAAATAAGCCACAACAGGCCTAATAATTATTAACTTGAAATTTAAAAGAGAATGCTATGATTAAGAATGACTTGGTGGCTTTTCTATATTAGGTTATCTGGAAGACTCCTTGAAAAAGTGATTTGTCAAAACTTTGGCCAGCCAGCTAATGAGAGTCAGAGTGTCACAGTAGAAAGAGTGAATACTTAGAAACCCAACAGGCTGCAATTTAAATCTATTCCATGTCATCTGTAAACCTGGAATTCTTGAGCAGCTTACCCTTTAGGCCCTAGTAGTAAAACTTTACAGAGTTTTGAGAAGAGGAAAGTGAGATTATGTTGGGTTTTCATGACAATATCTGGAGCAAATTTAATTTCCATCATGACTTACAGAGTGCTGTAATGTATAGATTCACTTATTTGCACACCTGTTCAAATAAATAAGTATCTTACTATTTTATGCCCTTTTTCTTTATGCTCTTTTGGTGATTTCATATACCACAGTTGAGGGGAAAAAGACAGGTACTCCATGGGCTCCATGAAAAGTGAGGGTATTCTTTCCAAATCTGGGAGCTTTGTTAGACATAATTGATTTTTCTTGTCTCCTCAGAAACCACCAACACAGTGGTTGAGGAGGAAAAACTATGGTGCTGTTCCTCTCGAGAAATTCTGGATTGAGAGGACTACATCCAAGGAGGTTGGACATATGTCCTGGCAGGACTACGCTGACTGGGCTCAGTCCTGTTTAAAAAAAAAAAAAAAAAGGAACATCCTGACAAGTTCATCCAGGTGAACATACACCACCTAGAGCACCCCACAGGTGCAGGGTCAGGTTGAAAAAGCAACCTAGAGAGCAGTTTGTTGGTATCTGGATCAACTCACATCCAAACACGTGTATTCCCGCAGTTAATTGCCGTATTTTATTTTTGTTAAACTGAGAATTTGCCATGGTGTAAATTTTAAGTCCTTTCCCCCTGTGGTTCTTGACAAGACAATTAGGTGTAGCAGCAAAAATGTCTAATTTGTTTTCTCTCTTTTTTTTTTTTTTTAAGCAAGCTTATGTAGTAGGCATGTGGGCTCTCTTGCAAGAAGAGACAGGTGAGAGGTGGGAGGCCCCAACACTGTGGAGTGATCTGCTTTTATAGATTTTTGTTCTTTTGTAATTTTTATGGACTATTTTACTGCCCCTCTTTTTTCCTCCTTTGTTGATGCTGGGGATCGTAGATGGCTCATTCAGGCGGGTGTGTTGGCCCCAGGTGCCGTTTATTGCCGTTCTTCTCAGAGATGTCTTTCTCCTTGCAGACTGACCACTTCTTGGAATTTGCCCTTTGCTCATCAGCTGGCTGCCACCCTAATTCTAACCCTGCTTCAATTTCACCCTCAGAGAATTCTGGCTCCCTTTAATTTTAAGGGAATTTGGGCTGATGGTCTATTTTCTGTAGCTGCTTCAAGCTGTCAGTGGGTTGCAGAACCTACTTGTGGGTGTGTAGTAGTCTCTGGCTATGCTGTTGAGGGTGGCCGGTTGAGCATGGGGACAGGAGCAAAGTTTCTGGTGAAGAGGAGTCTGTTGTGAAGGTTTCTGACCTGGAAGAAACAAACTGGGTAAAAAAATTGCAGTATATGTGGTATGAGCAGAAACAGGAACGAGATGGAGCTCAGGGTATTTCTTAGAATTTTCAGGAATAGTATTGGTTGGGGCTTGGCATATGGTAGCAATTTGCAAAATCTGACTGAAATTTACGTAAGAGTAACTTTTAAAATGACTTCTCAACTTATTTGAAATTTCTTAATCACTGGAATTTATTTCCCTTTTTTGGTCAACTAATCCTATAATGCAATGGCCAGGCTCATCTTTGAGAGTCATGTCTCATGTTGCCAGAGAGACCTATACCCCAGGAAATCATGTCCCATGTAGGGAGAAGGTAGTGAGTTTATTTGTACAGTTTGACTTAGAGAGAGACTATATCTGAGCAACAAAAGAGCTTAAATCAGAAGAAGTAGGCTTAGATTTTCTTTTACAGAAATAAGTTTCTTAAGGGTAAGCCTCAAGATGGAGGACTTAGCTTATTAAATCAGGAGTTCCTATTGCTTAACAGAATAGTAGAAATTCTCCAGGTGGTGAAGTTTAATAGTTTCACATTTTTTCTCTAGTCCTTTAAAGGACTTTGCAAATCTTAAAATACTCTGGCTCTTTTTCGATCTCACACAGATGTCAAAGTTTAGAATACAGACAATATTATCCTTTATCCTGTATTCTGATTTACCTTAGCCCTAACTAGATCAGCACCATTCACATGTTGCTGTATGGACTAATGCTGACTTTCAGAGTTGGAGAACTTTAATTCTGAGTCTTAGGTGTCACAAAGATACTTAAAGTTCTAGGGAGCCACTAGGTTATACAAAAAGGAAAGCATCTCAGGATTTAGAAATAACAGTTAAAGCTCAGGAATATATGTTACTGCTGTAAGAGCTTACAAATTGAGTTTTAATTTTCTTATATGCATTTTTAAATGAAGCTACTTTCACAAATAAAAACATTTGACAGTTGTTTTGTATTGGGGTCATTAACTACAAACCATAGCAGAAGTTTTATCCTGTTTTATCTTCATACATTTAGTAGAGTTACATTAATTAAGCAGTGGAACATAATTTATATACTTGCCTTCTCTTTTAACTAAAACCATGACTAACAACATTAAACTGTTGTCTAACATCATACAGATTGGTATTAGGAAAAACATGGACAGTGAGGACATTGTCAAGTTTTAGGAATTATGTACAATCTCTAAATATATGAATAACATTTTACTTATAAAATTTAGCTTCCCAGAGGATGTAAAATCTCTTTAAATTATTGTTAATACTTCCCAAGCACTACCTATGTAATGTTAAGCTAATTAAGCACTTCACTTTTGTGAAGGTGAGAGAAAAGTTTTATAACAGTTTTCCTTTAAGAGTGAGAAGACTTGTCTTTTGAAGTAAAGGATGGTAAGGTTAATTTAGCATAAACATTTAGACAGAGTATTCAGATAGTTAAGAAAAACCTTTTGTAACCTTTCATTAAGAACAGACCAACAGACTGTCCAAGACTAACTATATGGATAGGATTTAAAATGCTTCACAGTTGCCTACCAGATGAGGGAAGAGAGAGAGAGAGAGGCTGAGGAAGCAACTGAACACATAAAAGCCCTCCAGTCTCTTTGTTCCAGCTGTTTTCCCTAAAGGAAATACTCAGGATTACGAAGAAAGAAGGGCTCTCAAAGGTTTGTTTGATTTGGGGAGTCTAGAATGAGCCAAACCATTGTGCTTGTATGATAAACCATTTGCTTGGGCATTGCAGCTTGACTGTCGATCTAGCAGTTGTCAAGTGTATCTGTTCACAGAAGAAAACTGCCAATCTTTTTCCTGTCCACATCAGAAACAAACAGTCCTATCTTTAACAAGCAACACATGCCAGGATATCCAAAAAGCTCAGCCCCCATTTACAGCAAAAAAATTTCCCAGAAGATTACTACTGTGTGAAACACCTGGAACCGCCACAGCTATTCTGTGATGAGGACCAAATCCCACATTGTGTCAAGTGTTTCCTGTCCCAAGAACACAAGAATCACATGGTGCACAGAGTAGAAGAGGCTGTGATGGCAAAATATAGGAAGTTAGTCCAGGAGATATTGAACACAATTGAAAGAGAAACTAGAACTAGCTAATTGGATTTTGGATAATGAGCAAGAACGAATGGTGATTATTCAGGGAAAGGAGCAGAATTTCAAAGAGGTGATTGAGACTGAATATAGTTTAAGGTTCTGGTTGCTGAATGCAAATAATGAGATGAACCTCTTGAGACTGCAATAATGTTTATTCAACCTGAGTATGAGAGAAGCCAGTTTGAATCACCTGATTGGGTTTGTCAGAGAGCTAGAGAAGTTCCAGAAGATGCTTAGGAGACTAAACAGTGTGGGAAAAGAGAACACGAACAAACTGAAGGAGAGTAGAGTCAGGGTCTCTGAACAGATCAAAGGATCACCACAGAACTAGAGAAGAAGTGTGGGAAACCTGCCTTAGCATTGCTCCAGAGTGTAAGATATTCTTTGTAAAGGAGTAAATCCCTGCTGCTTCAGTGTCTAGAACCTGCCCATATCACACACCTGAGTTGTGGCTAAATAACTGGAATGAGTGAAATGCTGAGAGTATTCCAAAGACATATAGCTTTGGATCCTGAAGCAACTCATCCCTCTCTAGTTTTATCTGAGGATCTAAGAAGTGTGAGTTTCAGAAATGCCCCCAGGATGTACCTGATAGCCCAAAGAGATGTGACTTCAGTACCACTGTGCTGGATGTGGAGAGCTTCCCCTCAGGGAGGCATTACTGGGAGGTAGAAGTAGAAAAGGCTACAAAGTGGCAATAGCACATTTACAAGGACTCTGCAAGCTAAAAGGGTGACAGACCCAAAGTTTCTGAAGATAAATTCTTATTCACAGGATCTGTTATAGGGAGTGATTTTACCTTCTAGGTCTTTCCTCCTTTAAAAGGGGTTTCCCTGAGAAGCAAGTGCATGAAGTTGGAGTTTTCCTGGTCTATGAATATGGAAAATTGTCTTTCTATAATGTGACAGCGAGATCTCTCATTTACAATTTCTCTCATCCTACCTTTCAAGGAAGCCTCAGGCCTATGTTTTCTCTTTGTATCCCAAATGAAAGCATGAATTCAGATTGTCTCACCATCTGTACCACTCATGCTCTTTCTTGTGGTCTTATTGTTAAACCCACAATTTTCCTTAGTGTGAACTACAAAGCAGAGAGACCCAGAAAGCATGACTTTGTGAAGGCATTTCTGTAAAAGACATTTTGCCTTTGAGTTGGAACCTGGTTCATTATCCCAGAGACTTTGCATTCCTGTGGCTTTCGATCCTCATTTAGTGGAAGAGGTTTCAATTAAACTGAGTTGTGAATAACAAATGCATATGCAACACAGGATTGTGAATTTAGAATGGAAATGTAATCTATGTCCAGATTAACTGGAGTCCTTAGGTCTAGATTCAGTATTGTAGACATAGTCCTTAAAACATTGGCAGATTCATTTATTAGCTCAAGGAGCTTTATTATGGATTTTCCATGACTTTCCTTTTTATAGAAATATGTCATCTACAAATAGGGAAAGTTTTTTTAAATCTTCCTTTCCAACCTGGATGCCTTTTATTTATCTTGTCTAATTGTTCTGGCAACAACTTCCAGTACAATATCGAATAACAGTGGTAATGGTAGACATCCTTGTCTTGTCCCATATCTTAGAAATTTTCAGTCTTTCGCCATTAAGTAGGATGTTAACTGTGGATTTTTCATATATGCCCTTTATCATGCTGAGGAAGTTTCCTTCTAATACTAGTGTTCTAAGTGTTTTTATCAAGAAGGAGGGCTGGATTTTGTCAAATGCCTTTTGTCCATCAATTAAGAATATCATGTGGTTTTTGTCTTTCATTCTGTTAATGTGGTATAGTACATTAACTGATTTCTTATATTGAACCATCCTTGCCTACCAGGGATAATCCCACTTGATCGTGGTGTATAATTCTTTTAATATGCTGTTGGATTCTGTTTGCTAGTATTTTGTTGAGGATTTTTGCACCTATATTCATAAGAGATGATGGTCTGTAGTTTTCTTTTCTTGTGGTGTCTCTATATGGCCTTGATATGAGGGTGATGGCAGCACAACATTGTGAGTATAATTAATAGCACTGAAATATGAATTTAAATATGATTAAAAGGGGAAATGTTCAATTCTGTATATGGTAACATAATGAAAATAAATTTTTTTAAAAAATTCATGGAGCTACAGAACACAAACAGTGAACCCTAAGTTAAACCCTGGACTATAGTTGATAGCATATTTTATAGTTATAGTACTACCTGTTGTGACAAATGTTCCACACCTATGCAAGGCAGCAGTGGTGGTGATATATGGGAATCCTGTATTTTATGAATGATTTCTTTAATCTCACAACTTCTCTGATAAAGAAAACAAAATTTTAAATCAAATTAGAGAGAAAAATAACAGTGGCAGAAATGGGTATAATCAGGAATGAAAGCAGGACTTTAGATTTGAGGGTTTCATCCTACTGCCCTGTGGAATACAGAATTCTATTGCTAATCCTGTTACTGATGCTGAGTATAAAGGCTTATGAACATTTATCATCCCAAATTGAAAATAATTTAATTTCCCTGGTGTTTTGTCTGAGTGGAGAGGAGGTACTGGGGGGGAAAGTGAATATTTTTAAAATACATGTTTTGAGTATCCTTTTCTACTTCTCTGTGAGACAAAGTAAATTAGATTTTTTAAAATAAACCTGATTGTCCAATATTTCAAAACATAAAAAAAAGAACAGACCAACGGTCTATATTATTTTAACAGAGAGAAAACATGTTCATTCAAGTCTTGTCATACATATTTAAGCTAGCCATTTTATTTTAGGACAAAACTATATATTCTTAGACAAGCTTATTTAATTTTAGTCCACATTTATTATTATAAACAAAATTCACTTTCAAAAACTCCTTATAACTTTCGAATACTATTCAAGGCTGGTAGTCAGTAATGACTACAACAAATAAAATTCATACTAGCAATATGTAGTTCAAAGAATTAAGATATTGCAAGACTGTACTCTGAGGCAGTTGGAGGACAGTAAGGCCTGCTGCTAAGGCATTCTTAAAGATATGGGGACTATTTCAAAACCCTTGGGGCAGGACTGTCTAAGTGAGCTGGGTGAGACTCCTATCCTTAAGTCCCTGCCATTCAAAAGCAAATAAGGAGATGCTGCCATGTGTCTTGTCTTGTAACAGAGGAGTCAGTATCATTGGATTCCCTGTCAATACCTTGATTTGGACATTTTCAGAGCCTCAGAACTATACGCTTGTAAACTAAAAAATCCTCATTGTTAAAAGCCTACAGTTGAAAGCAAGGTCCTTGAGGCTTGGAGCCATGATTTGGGTGACCTCAAAGGACAGGGCACTTTTAATAGCAATTGCAATAAACTGAGGGGGTTCTCTGGTATTTTTCTTACCTCTCATTGCCTTCTTCTCCTCAGCCTTGTCCGAGCTGTTAAAACCACAAAAGGCAGTGTCATTAATGGGAGTTTGCAAGTCCATGGAGAGCTTTTGTAGCTTTTTCCAAATGTCATGGTCAGACTGGCTGATGAAATGGGTGCTCAGAAAAATCTGATCTTCCTGGAAATCTGGGCTTACTTTAGTATAATTTCTTAGGGTTTCTAATAACCTCCCCTGGAATAGGGCCAGGTTTTCCTCTTTCTCTTGAGTGATCTCCTTCAGCTTATTACAATTAACTGGCTTGGTGGTACATTTTCTCATGCCTTTTAGAAAACAAGTTTTAAAAGGGGATCATTAAGAAGATCTTCTCCTCTAATAGAAATTAAGACCTGGGTAAAACACAAGCAATAAATCCTTCTCATGTACTTGTCTTGAGAGAGAGCTATAAACATTGGGGCATAGGAACTTTCTGACTAATTTCCCTATCTTTTACTGACTGGAGGATGGTTTTGTTATTGAGAGTCCCATTGAGGACTATGCTTTCCCATATTTTAGCTTATATTGACTGTAGGCATTTTCCATTTTCTCTGTAAAAGGTAAGAGAGAAGCCTCACCAGCACCAGTGTGACCACATGGCATCCCAACACATGTCAGAGCTCTCCACTGGCCCAATGTCTTGAGAACATAGGAAGTAAAGTTGCCAGGTGTCTCTGGACACTTTCCTGAGAGATATCTGGACCTACACTTCTGGGGTTTTCCCAGGCCTTGCCCTGGAGAATTCCTGGACAACACTCTTAAAAAGTCCTTCCTCTCCACCAGCTCAATGCTTTGGGAACACAGGGAGTAAGGTCACTGGGCAGCCTCAGGACGTTTTTCCCCAGGAGATGTCTATACCTACACTCCTGAGGTGGGTGGGCCCATCCCACCTGATAGAAGTCCAGGAAAAATACTCCTTGGGATCTCTTTGTTCTCTAGTTTCCTGAGGGCTAAAAACAGAATAATAGAGAAAAAAAGGAAGCTTTATATTTGGCCACAGTAGGTCTCAATAGAGACTAAAAATTCAAGGTCTAGAGAGGAGACATTCCCTTTGGAAAATACCCAGTTCTCATGGGCATAAACCAGAGGTGACTCCCTAGAATGTCAAAGACAACACCTTGTTTGGTTCAAGAATCCTTTGCCCAGGATCCTATGTTGCAGAAGTTGGAATGTCTCAGAAGGTGTGCCAGTTTGAAATTGTCGTGTACCCCAGAAAATCCATGTCCTTTAATTCTCATTCAATATTGCTGGGTGGGATCTTTTTTTTATTGTTCCATGGAGATGTGACCCACCCAACTGTGGGTAGAAACTTTTGATTAGATGGTTTCCATGGTGATAGGTCTCTACCCAGTCAAGGTGGGGTTGCTTACTGGAGTCCTTTAAGAGGGAACGATTTTGGAAAAAGCTTCAGTGCTGACAGAGCCCACACGGCCAGAGATTTTTGGAGATGCAGAAGGAAAACACCCCTGGGGAAGGGTTATTAAATGAGGAGGAAAAGCTAGCAGATGTTACCATGTGCTTTCTCAGCTGAGAGAGGCAACCAGAAACTGGTAACCCCAGCAGAAGCTACCCATGGGCCTTCCCAGCTGACAGAAGTGTTCCAGATGGTATCAGCCTTTCTTGAATGAAGGTAACCTCTTGTTTGTGCCTTAATGTGGACATTTTTGTGGCCTTAGAACTGTAAACTTGCAACTTAATTCTGTTTTAAAAGCTGTCCCATTACTGGCATTTTGCATTCTGGCAGCTTTAACAAGCTAAAACAGATTTTGGTACCAGAGAAGTGGGGTGCTGCTGCAATCTGCAAATACCAAACATGTTGGAATGACTTTTTAAATGGATGAAGGGAAGATTCTGGAGGAGTTGTGAGGAGCTTGCTAGAGAAGACCTAGAATGGTTTGAAGAGACTGTTGGTAGAAATGTGGACTCTAAGGATACTTCTAATAAGGCCTTAAGCAGAAATGATGCACATGTTATTGTAAACTGGAAGGAATGTGATCCTTGTTTTAAGGTGGCAGAACATTTGTCAAAATTGACTACTGGTTTTGGCTGGAAGGCAGATTTTAAAGGCCATGAACTTGGATATTTTAGCAGAGGAGATTTCCAAATTAAATGTGGAAAGTGAAGCCTGGTTTCTCCTTGCAGCTTATAGTGAAATGCAACAGGAAAGAGATAAGTTGAGAACTGAACTCTTGGGAACAAAGAAGCCAGAAACTGATGGTTTGGAAAATTCTGGTCTTCCAGTAAGGGAGACCCCAGAGAATAGTGCCTGATGTGAGGATTTAACCAAAGCTGGAGCCAGTCAGCCATTTCAGAAAAAGCCAGGATTGGAGATGGAGTTATCCAGGAAGGATTTGTGGAAGGTCCTATTGTCTGATGATTATGATCCCTGCATACTATGTAGAAAACCAACAAGAGTGTTATAGGATCTGTATAAACAGAACCACTGCCAGTCTGAACTAAAAGGGACAGAAAAGAGACAAATGGAAGGAAAAATAAGTTTAGAGGCAGAATGATGGAAGCTAAGATCTGAAGCCAAGAAACCTCAGGCCAGAAGCATGGACCCACCCAAGCACTTGGAGAGGATGAGTTTTCCCTGAAAGCAGAGAGTAGGCCTTCCACCTGGATGTTCTGGAAGAATGGTGCCTCAAGCCTTGGAGAGGATGGAGCACATTCCTTGGGGACTGGGGAGAGCCTGGCTGCCACCCATTCTTATGGAGGGGTTGAGCATGTACCCTAGAGAGGGCAGAAAACCTAGATTCAGCCCTGTTATTTGGAGAGGGCATAGCTGAGATAAAGGCTATCTCCCCAATCTCTGCCAAGGTTGCATTTGGAGACAGCCGGGCCACTGCATAGGCCCTTGGAAAGGGTAGAACTGCTGCTTTCTAAAATCCCAAAGATAAATGGCTCTGAGACTTTGAAATTAATGGAATTTTCCCTGCAAAGTTTTCAGAACTGCTTGAGTCTGGTAACCCCTGTGTTCCTTCCAATTCCTCCCAGTGGAAATGGGAATATGTAATATTCCTATGCCATTATCCTATGACTATCCCTCCTTTGTATACTAACAGCTTAACAAGTTAAAACAGAAGGCAACTAAAGCCAGACAGAGGAGAAAGAAGGAAATTCTCATGGATGGGAGAGGATCTCTGTTGAAGAGGTTGAAAGAATAATAGATCTAGCAAGAGGAAGGGTCTATAAAGGGAAGGAAATGCAATTAGATGAGCAGGGATAAGAACTGGTCCTAGAGGGGTGGAAAGGAGAGGATGTGGGGAAGTCTCAGAGACCCAAGAAAGAAATTATGTCCTGGGGGAGCTGGATCAGAGTCCCCAGATTCTTAGGGACACAGAGTTGCATGAGGACATAGGGAAGGATAACAATGAGTCAAGTGAGAAGAAAAAAGTGAAAACACACAGCAAGCCTCCAGTCAATAGCCATAACTTACCAATCGAGATGGTAAGTTTCTCCTGGCTAGCTCGCCAACATATGTTGCCAGCATTGAGTTTCTAGGGTCATGGCTCTGCCATTAGAAAGAATTCAAGGGCACAGTACAGATTAAGCAAGCAGGTAGAAAGTTTATTTAGTATGCAGATGAAAAGATATATGGGCACTCTGTCAAGAAAAGAGAGGTAAGAGGTGAGAGGTGAGAGACCTAACTATGTTTTTCCCAACTCATTTTAAAGCAGAAATTAATCTTAAGTTGTATCAATTTGGTTTAGTTGAGGCTACTTTATCAGACAAAATCCAAAATAGAAAACTAAACTAAACTAAAAGCATAAAAGAGGCTGGCCATAGAAAAGAAGTATGGTTGGGGGAAAGAAACCCTTAATGGGTCTGGGGTTTAATTTTCCCATTTTATAGAAGAGGATAGAATCCTCCAGAATGACAGCCATAGGAAAATTGGCAAATTCAGGATAAAATCTTTGCCATAACAAGAAAGGACCAATGGTCCTTCACAAGGGTGGAAAGGGTGTGGAAAATGTTCAGACAGGACATAAAATTCAAACTTGTTTAACCTTGGACTGCCACCATTGAAGTCTGCCTGCCTGCAGCTCTGTCATTCTCCATCTGTGTCCTTGGAAATATAATTTAATTTATTTGGGTCTTAGTTCTTCATTTGGATGTTAATATTAGGAAATTATTTTGTCATTTTCTAAAGCAATTGTTCTATTATTTAATTATGATTTGAAAAACTCTGGTTTGTATACTTGCTTTAAATACAACACAAAACAGCTAAAAGAAATACTAAGTTAAAGAAGTCTGCTGCTTTGAAAGATAATACAATCATGAAAATAATACTAATGTTGAATGCAAAAAAGTTTTTTTAAAAGTTAAAAGTTAAATAAAAATTAAAAGTTAAAAATCATAATATTATATTAAGAGAGTACAGTTCCCAGAAAAGTAAAAAAATGTATATAATCCCTAACTGCGCCTCAATTTTTGGGACAATCTTCAAGGAAATATACATCCAGCAGCTTGTATAATTGTTTTCTTTTTTCTTTTACAATTTAATTCTTAGTGAACTAGGTGTCCATTTGAAATACCAAGTAATGTACAACTTTGCTTTAATTATATTAAGTTTATGACAACTATGTTTCTTTTCAGTTATATCTGCACTTTTATTTTTTTCATTTACCATTAAATGTTATGAGGTAAAAATATAATAACATATTTATATAATTGTTCATACAAACATTTCTGTACCAAATGATTAGGATGCATAATGTGTAAAAATTTGGGCAGTTTTTTAAAAGTCAAAAGTCAGATGCCAGAATCAGAATCAAAGTAATAATAATTGGCTGATCCTCACAATATATTACTGATCAAAGAGAAAATTAAAATGTTTTCCATAAGCATGCAAAAATTCAACTAACTCAAGGAAACCATGACCTAATAACAACATATGTGGAAGCAGAAGTTTGAATCCTCGGTAAACTCAATGAGTGACAAGGTGATGGAAAACTAATGCATGCCTAGGATACATTAAAAGGACAAAATTTCTAGAATATGTATGGTGCTAATATTCTACCATTCTGTGGGGGTTGCCCTATGATTCTCTGTGCTGCTATGGGCTCTGGCCATTATGAGGATTCTAAATCCACAGACATCGTATCGAAGAGAGCAAATAGTAGGGGGGAAAGTCTTAGAACCTTTCAGGGGAAGAGTAGAGGATGTTTTACTTGGAGAAGAGAAGAGTTAAATGTCGTTGACTATTTCTTATGACTCTATTCAACAGTTTGAATGATTGTGACATGAAAGAAGGGTGAGACTTGCACTTCAAGGCAGAAAAAAAGAGGTTCTGTCTAGATTAATAGTAGAAGCCCAAGGGAGATGGAGCTCAGTAGGTTTGATTAGGGGTGGTGATGCTTGTACTGGGGCAAAACAGTATGTGCAAGAATATTGGCTGGGGAATCAAACTTCATAAGTTTTCTTAAGTCTGTCACTTATAACAGAGGTATTCAGTTAATCTTTGTTCCTCTTTTTCTACCCTCTCTCTCTATCTGGCAGTGATAAAACCTTTAAGTGAGCATCTACCTTTTAGGAAGGGTAAATTAAGGACTCATGTTTGGAAAAGGCAGTTGAATTTAAATGACCTTTAAGGTACCTTCTGACACTGAAATTCCATGATTTTTATTAAATGATATTCTAAATCCAAAACACTGGATTTCTTTGTAAGCTTCATATATTATTAAAATATTTATAATGTAAGCCATGTGTTCGTAAAACTCTAACGAATTATTTTGAATCTAACTTGTCATGGAAACAATTGGTTAACTCACTGCATAGTAAAGTGATAAAAAATGTTCTGATACGTTAATATTTCTTGTCATCTGGGAGGCTGTAGGTATCCTGAAAAAATACAGTAGAAATAGTTTGGGAATATTTCACTTTACACGATATAGCCTTTATTTTCAGAAAAGGTAAGTGAGGTTTTATATAATAGAAGTTTATTGTTTATGTTAAGCTGAATAATTCAAGTAAGAAAACCTTTGGCCTACTCTTTGCCGTGGTGTCTCAATAACCTATAATCTTTTATATAAAGCATTGAATATAATGAATCTTGGTGGTTCATTGTATATTTGGTATGACTGTCTAAATTACATAGGTGCCACTGTAATTAAGCAAATGACCACAACATTAGGAGAAGGTGGCTCAGCAAAGCACACTTTTAATACATCTCAGATTTAAGTATGACATCCTCGCTGCCTACTTTCAAATTTCCAAAAAGTTATGATGGTCATCAATAAGACTTTTCACACTGCCTGCAATTTACATATAGCCTGTAATTAATGAAAGTACATCACACTGCTATTGCCTCCTTATACCTTGCTTACCAAACTGTTAAAAAAAATGCCTTCATTAAGAAAGCTGTCTTATTTCATAGATGAAGAAAAGGCACAAAAAGATCATTTTCCCATATTTTGAATGGCATATAGATTCAATTCTCTAATATTTGAGAAGATGTTATTTTGAGTACTTGCAGAATACATTACAATTTATACAGTTTTTCTCTTACAAACTCTTCTAACTTCAAATTGTGAATCAATTTCATTAATTTTACAGAAATTATATGTGTTCACTAAAGGAATTTTTACATTTTCAACCATTTCCTTTCCGGTTTTAAAATGCATATGTTTTCTATGGAATTTCCAGACTGCTAATGGGGTTTCTCCTACTGGCAACCATACAACACAATCAATAATGGCTGTAAATCAGTGGTGATTTCTGTTGTCTTCATAGTTACATCAAGAAATATTTTATTTAAAAAAAGTTTATTTCCAAAAAATGCTTAAATTTGTTAAATACTAATTGACACAGAACAGTAGTGGGTGAATAAATCTCAGTTGATTCCATTTAGAAACATCATTGGTTTTAAAATTTCATATCATCCACCTTTATCTGTGCATCTCGTTGGACATGGATTACTGAGTAAAAGTTTAGATAAGACAACCAGATTCCTAAACTGAACATCCTTAAAATTACCCAATTCCATCTACTTGACAAAAAAAAAACCAATTTAGAGTAGCTGTGGCTCAAATCGTCTAGCTAATAATAAATCCATAATTCTGATTGTGATAGCAAATTTCTTTTGGGCACACTCTGATAACTATTATGCACTATGACTTGTGTAAATGTTATTTTCAAGTTTAATATAAACTCATAACTGTATTTAAGGTGGGCTATATTACAATATCCTATATTTTCTGAATATAGCTTATCTTTGTCTCTATATAAAATAAATAAGTACCTACAAAGTCGATTATTGATAGTATCCCAAAATGATTAATCTGGCATTATCAATATTTGTGGTGTTATGCTTTTATCTATGTCCTTTTTATTATTATTATACTTTTCACTTCTATTTTAAAATAATCTTAGAATATAGAACCTTTTATGACCCTTAATGAACCATTCCCATGTCTTGTTTGGAAGTTTTAGTTATTTAGAATTTTCCATTTGTCTAAAATACAAACTAGAACAAAGTTGCCTTACAGATCCATAACAACACTTCTCAGTCTAAAAATGGCAAAGACACTATCTGAGCATCACATAGGCTCTCTGAAAAGAGTGACTCCATTTTATTCCTTGACAAGAATAAAACTCTAGGAAAGACATAAATCTTGTGTCATTCTGTGGGCATGTCAAAAGTTACCCATCTGAAGAACAAATGGCTCAATTAAAGAGCAGTTGCTTGGCAAAGTAATCATTAAATGGTGTTTTTCCATTTCAAATAGATCTCTCTTTAATTGTTATTGCAATAAAATGACTTAGTACATTCCAAGTCTGTTCTAGTCCTTTTCAGAATGCTCACGTTTCTTTGTTTCAATACTGTTCTGCCTCCATCTATGGATTCAAATTTTCCAGCTTTAGAATATTGAAAGTGAGGTTTAGAAGAGACTTTGAAATCTTGGTCCAACACCCTTGGTTTAGAGACGACAAGCCTGAGGTCCCAAGTGGTCAGATGCAGAGCTGACAATCACCATGTGTCAGATCTGGAAGGAGAAGCCCAGTCTTCTGGCTCTCAGCCTGCTGCTAGTGTTCCAGCACAAAGTTTTGTTACAGTATAATTTCAAAAGGTATAATCATAACTCTCAGGCAAAGGCAAAAGGGACATGTGTAAAATATTTTCTTTGACTCATTAATTAGCAAAGGATACCAGTGATGTAATGGCAGAATTCAGAGAGCTGTGAAGAAATCAGGCATACCTTGGCACTTTTAAAAAGAAATGTTAAAATAGAATGAACTGGTTAATTTTTGAGGTTATCTGTTCCACCAAACAAAAATTTCTATGGAGTAAAAGTCTACAGGTTAACAAGTAACTTCACTAAATCTGGGACTTTTAATCAATAATACAGAATGAGATGAACTAAATCCCCTGCCCTAGAAAACCCTTGGGTGACCTTTGTTCCCATATGATATTGAAAGTACTTTCTGCCCACTTCTTTTGCCCTTATTTCCATGGTTTAGACCAGGGTCAACCAACTAAGGCTTGTGTTCCAAATCTAGCCCACTACCTGCTTTTTAAATAAGGTTTTGTGCAATGGGTTCACCTATGGTCTATGTTTGCTGTCCTGCTACAAAGGCAAAGTATACTGGTTGAAACCATCTGACCCACAAAGCCTAACATGTTTATTATCTTTACCTTTACAGAAAAAAGGTTTTCTTTTACTAATTTAATTTATTTTTGTTATTACTATTTTTTAGTTTTACTATCTTTATCCTTTGTAGAAAAATAGGCTTTTATTTTACTATTTTTTTACTATCTTCACCCTTTACAGAAAAACATTTGTGAACCCCTGGTTTTGATTTTTTCTGATGGTATCCACTCTACCTTCCCTTACCCCACCAGCCCCTAGTAATCATAAATAATCTCCAAAGTATATTCTTGCTAATAAAAAGAAAAGGTTCACCTTATTAGGTGTTTTAGTTTGTAAAAGCTACCAGAATGCAATATACCAGAAACAGAACAGCTTTTAAAAAGGGACTTTATTAAGTTTCAAGCTTATGGTTCTAAGCCTATGAAAATGTCCAAATTAAGGCAAGGTTATAAAAAATATCCAAACTAAGGCATCCAGGGAAAGATACCTTGGCTCAGAAAGGCTAGTGGCATTCGAAGTTTCTCTCTCAGCCAGAAAGGCACATGGCAGTGTCTGCCAGCTTTCTCTCCAGACTTCTTCAATGACTTCCCTGGGGGCGACTTCTTTGTGCATCTCCAAAGTGTCTGGCTGTTGTGGGCTCTGTTGGTTCTGAGCTTTTTTTCAAAATGGTTCCTTCTTAAAGGGCTCCAGTAAGCAACCCCACCTTGAATGGGTGAAGACACATCTCCACGGAAACCAGCTAATCAAAAGTTGCCACCCAGAATTGGGTGTGTCACATCTCCATGGAAACAATAAAAAAGATCCCACCCAGCAATATTGAATGAGGATTAAATAACTTAGTTTTTTCTAGGATATACAACTGATTCGAACTGTCACATTAGGTTTTACCTGATTTTTTCCATAGGTACCACAAGAGTGTTAATTAACCATATAGGCTCCTAGAGTTTGCACTGCAAATGTAGAGCCTTATAGTATTGAGCAACTACTCAGGCCATAAAATTAAATGTGGTCTGGAAGTGTCATAGGATATCTTGAGTTGCTCTTTTTAAATTGTCTTAGTAACTCTTTCATCCTAAGGCTAAAAAACCAACCCCAAAACACTCTCTCCACTGGATTTCATTTACAAATTTCAATGAAATCTTCTCTTCTTGAGGTCCCCCAAATTTGCTAAGGTCCCTGTCCTGTCAGGAAGTAACTTTCTTTACTACCTGTGACCTGTGAGGCCAGGACTTTGAGACAGGTATCAGACCTGTTTCCCAGAAGGGTTTTGCAGGCATCGGCTCCATATATGTTCCTTAATGATGAGTTTGTCATGCTTGATTAAGATTCACTTTAAAATATGGCAAGGCAAGTATAGCCTTGGTTGAAGTATTGATTTGTCCAATTATATCCTGGTATATGGGGACAGATTTTTTTGATCCTATGCAAATAATTATATTACCATGACAAGTGAGGAAACAGTAAAAAAAAAATTTCCAAATTAGTGGGTCAGGGAGACTCAGATATCATTTAAAACATTTAATTTCAATTTGCAAAAGTATAATCTAAATTAAGGGTTAGCAATAGCTCAAGAGGAAAGAAAAGGAGTTTCCTATATATTTCTTAAAAAATAGTAAGAGATAATGCCAGCAATTTTCCAAACAAATAACTACAATGAAATTCCCCTTCTGAGCTCTTTTTGTTCTGGTGATTAATTCTTGTGCCACTGGATCTAAGGTCAGCAGTCTGCTTCCGTGAAATATTTCTTCTCCTAGACTGAAAAGAGTCCAGAAAATGTTGGCGCAGTCTACCGGCACAGTCTGAAGGTTGACTAAGTCATGTGAGTTTGGAAGCCTGTCCCTGAGAGTCTATTCCTTGAAGTTTACCTGGTACACTCCTTTCTATGACATTTTGAGACTGTCCTTTGTTCAAGACACGAGTTGCAGCCTCTAGGTTAAAGCAGAGCCTTCAGGCAAGCATCATGAAGCAGAGACCTGATTGAGAGTGAGACCAAGAGGCTGTGGTTAGTTTATCACAGTAACCAATAACCTCAGAGCAAAAGTAAAATCCTTTTGGATTTCATCAGGGTTTGATCTATGTTTTCCCTGAAGGCATGAACATATTATGAAAAACTCTGGGGTATCTCCAGGACCATTCCATAAGCATATAATTTCCGAAATCTGTTTACTAATAACATTTTACCTATACGAACTTAGCCTAAGGAAGTCTGAGCATCTCTTAGGATTTTACAATTCTTCTCATGCAACTCTAATGGCATATTGAGCTTATAAATAAATATAAAGCTACAAAAAAGCTAATATTTCTGCATCTTTTATAAGGTGAAACGAGTCTGTGATTTTTCAGAGGCTGTCTGGGAAATCTCATAGATAATTTTAGGGCTGAAAGCTATTGTTAAAAACCTCCATAACTGCCAAAGTATTATTTTCAAATCATGACTCTCAGGCAAATTAAAATAACCATATATAAACAATTTCATGTAACCTAGTAATGAGGGAATGGGATTTATGATTGGTTGAGAGAAAATATGAGAAATTATACATACAGAAACAATTAAACAATTATATGCTAGCATAAAATTGCTGAGATAGATTTAAAAACTGATTAATAACCATAAATCTTTGGGTTTATTTGTTCCAAGGACAAAAATTATTTGAGTCTCCAATGCACAAAATTCTACAAACTAACAAATAATTTTACTAAATCTTGAAGCTTTAGTAGTAAAAAATGATTCAAAGTAAATAATTTCCTCCATATCTGTACTTTCTAATAAGCAGCCACTAGCTATTTAAATATGTCTATTTAACTTTAAACTAATTAAAGTTAAATAAAATAAAAAAGTTAGTTCCCCAATTCTACCATTCCACATTTCATGTGCCCAGTGATGGCTAGTTCTACTGCACTGGGCAGCACAAGAGAGAACATTGCATCCATGCAGCAAGTTCTTTTGGAAAGCACTAAGCCCACTCAGACAGTCATTGGATGGACATTGCCCCTGTATGTCGTCAAAAGGATATGCTGCCCACCTTTTGCCTTATTTAGTTTTAGATAATTTTTTTCTGTCAGTTTCAATTATGTTAAAATTCATCTATATATAACAGTAAAATTCAATACCAAATGCCGGTTATCCAAATAGCCTTTACAGGTAACTTGATCATACCCAACTGGATATTTTTTTTAGTGAGCCAATTAATTCATAATGTATTTCTGTATTATTACATTTTATTCATAATATATTTCTGTAATATCATATTGTAAAGTTGTATATTGCTCTAAACTCACTTTTTAAGACAACGTAACAGAAATATATTATGTATCATTCGGTTTCCTCAAGGCAATTTAATCAACTCTCACAAATCCCATAGAAATTGAGATATTGTGAATGGTTCTGGTAGCTAAGGCAAAGTCAAAATAGAAGATGGGAGGCAGGACAACCACAGTATCTAAGAAAATTCATACTGCTTTTTACAGTATTTTAACTCTCAGTGATCAATTATGATAAAATATAATTGTACATATTGCCACAAAAGGAGCTTCCAGTTAAATAGAAAGTAGGCTTTATGATAACACTCAGTGGAATAAGGAAATACATTATTTAACAGGATGTTATTCAAAAATTGAGAGAAATTCTTTTATAACAGAACTACTTCATTTTGGATTTCTTATTAGCACCCTGAAAGCATTATTTCCTGAATTTATTATTGCTGAGAAATCTCATTTATTAAACAAATATCTGAGTGCCTATGATTCAACAGGATAAAAACAGTGTCTGCCCGTATGGAGGATGCAGACTGGTTAGGAGAACAGACATTAAACAAATCAGTAATAAATTATAACTGCTGTAAGCCTTAGGAAGAAGTACTGAGAGGGCATGAGGGGAGCCCTTTCCTAGTCTGCTGGGGTGGGGGCTGGATGTGTAGATGGGTGTACAGAGTGAAAAAGGCTTTTCCAAGACAGTGGCTTTTCAATTAGGACCTGGAGGATGGTTAGGGATTTTCTAGGTGAATTGGGGAGATGGAAGGAATGGAACAGCAGATTTCAGATAGGAAAAATCATGTAGAAAGACCCTGACATGGGAGAAAGCATGAGCATTAGATTTTTTTCAACTGGATGGGACGCTGTAAAGGATTGCATGTAATGGCGACATGTAAAGAAATGGTGACATGTAAAGAAATAAACTTTATTTTGCCAAAGAGAAGTGAACACTCACCCATAGAAACTGAATCACCAGATATTGAAAGCTTTAATGTCTTGAAAGAGCTGTTTTTTATCTTTTCCACAAAAGAAAGAGCAAACTTGCACCGATCCCTTGCCTACTCAGATTACAATGAAGGAAATACATAAAGTATACAAATCCTAGTCACTAAGTTCTCATTCTTTTGCCAGAAATTTGCCCCTCTGTGGAAGAAAGCTTCCTTGATCTTCCACTAAGGTCTAATTTGGAAGATGCCAGCTTCTAACCACATCATAATTTACTGGTTCACTGTTGACTCTCCCATTGTCTTATGCAAACAAGACTTCTTTCCTGTAAATAAGAGTCAGGTTTTGATGGATTTATTTCTGGACACAATTTTGTCCTTCTGAGTTTATAAACATCCTACTTTGCTTTTTAAAAACCTAAAAATACATGTATATAATTAACTAAATTCATAAGAATGAAAAGCAGGAACAAGTTGGGGCTAGTGATACAAGTATTAAAAAGTATAAAGTCACTTAAATCATTTCTGACTTATTTAGTAAAAATTCATTTTGTGGTTTCTACAATAGATTTACCTTCATTTCTGTATTTTGTTTCCTTCTCCTAATAATCAAGTTTATTTTTATGATCTCAACACAAAGTAAGTAATTATTAGAACAGGTGTCTGGAGGCAGCTGAGTGGTAGATGTAAAGCATTCTGGCTTCCACATTTTCTGTTTCTAGATTGTGAGAGAGAAGACAACAAATCCCTTGAGTCAAGTGTTTTAGTCTGCCAAAGCTGCCAGAATGCAGCACACCAGAGATGGATTGGCTTTTAATAAAAGGGGATTTATTTAGTTAAAAACATATAGTTCTTCAGAGGAAAGGCAGCTAACTTTCAACTGAGGTTCTTTCTTATGTGGAAGGGCACAGGGCAACCTCGGCTGGCCTTCTCTCCAGGCCTTTTGGTTCCAACAACTTTCCCTGGGGTGATTCCTTTCTGTATCTCCAAAGGTCTGGGTTGAGCTGTGAGTGCTGAGATGAGATATGCTGAGCTGCTTGGGCTGTGCTACATTGAGCTCTCTCATTTAAGCATCTGGCCAATTAAATCAAACATCATTCATTGCAGCAGGCACACCCCCTAGCCAACTGCAGATGTAATCAGCAACAGATGAGCTTCACATGGCATTGGCTGATGTCCACAGCGATAGAACTAGGCACCTTCAACTGGCTTCAACTGAACTGAACCTAACTACCACAGCAAACCACAGGGAGGAGGCTCCCAACTTGAATTTCAAGACAAGCCTTTTGGTTGCAGTGCATTCTAGTTTCCTCTGTAGACACTGGCCACATCCCAGGACATTAACAATAGGTCTCATCTCAAGAGTGTTTTGGACAACCTGGTCAATTTCACATCTGTGTCAACTTATACTGTGAAAGAGCTTCTTCCGACAGGATGCTCACACCCTGTAGTACCTGTGGCAGCTTGCAGGAATTGGCTATCCTCAAAAGTATGTCTTCCAACTGGAGATGGTAGTGGTAGTAGTCCAGATTATACCAGTGAAAATAACTTTTCTCCCCGGTCCTGTGTAATATGTTAAACATGCAAGTACACCAAACTTATTGTCTATGCCAAATATTGCCCATCTGGCCCTTAATTCTGTATTAGCATGCTGTTCTTAATCCTTTATTAAAAGGTATCATACTATTTCACTCTTACATATTGCAGTTTTCAACATTTTATGTCATTTTATCAATATAACCAGATTATAAACTCTTTCAGCACAGGTATCTATTATTTATTAAGCATATACTTATTAAGTTCCTACTACTATCATTAGATTCCTTCTAGGGGCTGGAGATAGATTCCTGTTATGATAGAGGTCTGGGCGGTGCACTTAACCACATTAGTGCATTTATTATTTGACAGAGAACGATGATTAAAGAAGAGCCAGGGTTGACAGAGTGTTCTGACTGAGATTGAATGGTGAGGGAAGGAAATTCTAATCTTTTGGTACTTAGGCAAAGACCCAAATTAGTGAGTGAGGGAACCACACTGATAGTGAATGAGTGAATGAACGAAAGAACATCTAGAGCAGAGGGAATGGAAAATGGTAAAAGCCCAGGTCCTTGCATAGGAGCATACTTGCCATATTCAAGGGAAAAAAAAGTTGCAAGGAAGCAAATATGGCTGGAAAAGAGTGGGAGAGGAGAGTAACAGGAAATGAGATCAGATACATAACAGGAAGGAAAGTAAGAGTGGATAATCTTTGGACCACTTTTAGAATACTGTCCTTTATGTTAAGTGAGATGGGAAACCATTGGGAGATGTGTAGCAAAGGGCTACCATAATTTTAGGGTTTACTCCAAGGGTTCTTCAGAGAACTGGCTACAAGGGCGCAAGGGTTAGAAGCAGGGAGATGGGTTTCAAGACTGTTACAGTAGACCAAGCAAGAAATGATAGTAGCTAAACTTTGTGCCTAAAGGATAGTGTCTGATGTAACTGATATCCAGTAATTATCTGAAAGAATTTGTGCCCTAGCAGGCTGGCAGAGTCTGTGCTCTTAACCATGATTCTGCCTGTCTTGAAATGAAACCATGAATAATGTTATGTTAAGAAAATAGATTGCTTTCATTCATTTGAATATGCCCTGGCTAAATGTATATCTTTTAGACAGTTCATTCTGGACCCAGACAGGAAGATTAGCAGATACAGATCTTTAATATTATTTTTACTTTCCCAACCTCACATTCCACCAAGGTTTTAATTAATTTATTTTTATTTCAAGATGGGATAAAGAAATCTTCCAAGAGAAGGTAAAAACCACTTTTGACCCTCAAGATTTAGGGTTATGTTGATAACCTACTAGGAATGTGATAGGTCATCCTGCATCTCACTGCCCCCCACCCTGATCTAGATCCAATAGTATATTCTCTCATAGGAGGATATAAAGATGGTCAGGACCACTTTTTTCATTTGGTCAATTTACCAGTGTTTATTGAGATACAGCAGTGGACTAGCCACTGTGCTGGCCAAGACAGATATTAAAAGATGAGTCAAATGCAATCTTTGTTTTCATGCATATTGCAGCTCATTTGGTGAGATGGCTCATCATCCACAGCTACACAGAAGCATGATGCAAACCACAGCAGACATATGTGTACGATGCTATAGAATCAGAGGGAAGATATCTTACTTGATGTGGGGGAGAAAGAATGTCAGAAAGAAGAAAGTGGTGTGCGAAATGAAACTTGAAGGAAATTTCTAGGCAAACAAGGAAGTTTGCTGAATAAAAGTCCTTGTCTGGGAAAAATGAAATTCTTAGCTGCTCATCCTAAACAAGGAGGAAGTCCCAGCTGCAGAGAAACATGAAGGAAGATTCCACCACTGTTATTAGGTGGCAAGAATATCCTCTGATTATGACTCAGATATGAGGTCAGATTCCTAGTTGCCAATGGAATGTGATAAAAACCAGGCAGTTGAGTTGGATTTCTGGGTGTTATTAGGATCACTACCAGGAGGAGCGGTCTTAGAGCCTGAGCTCTCAGTGGTGTCAATAGTGTTTAATAACCTGTTTTGAAATATTTCCAGTCACCAAAGAGAGTGATGTGGAAAGTAACTCAAAAGATCTTCAACTAGCTCTTAGTCCTTGATAAAGCACTGTTAAGTAGTGCAACCATTTAGTCTGTCTATGTGTGTTATTGGCTTCCTATTCTTGAGGGGTTCATAGGAATCACAGATTCTCATTGGGGTAAGATTGATGAAAGAGGCTTTTTGACTCTGTTCACTGGAGAGTGAGATAGGCCAGTTGGGGATAAGGAGCCCTCAGCCAAACGATTCCATGGAGAGTAACCCAGGCACCAGCCAACTGGTTTTTTACACTCATGATGAGAAAGAGGAATTGGGAATTCTCAAATGTAATAGACTGCCTGTACAAAGCCTGCCTTACTGATGAACTGATCCATTTTCTTTAGGCTGATTGGAACCTAAGCAATAATCTTCTAATAAGCCTGCCTTAGCTTTACGAAGAAATTCAAGACCACCAGGATTTTAACTAGAATTTGAATTAAAGTGAGGTTATATTGCAAACACCTCTGGTGTGTTACTTTTTACCAGTTTCTTTCTGTAAGCCCCTAATGGGCTGGTGGGAAAGTTTGAAGGAAGACAAGAGGTTTTATTCATTGAATGAGCAATTGTCTTTGTGTACAACTAGGTAATTCTTGGTATGAGGAAGCTGCACACTCCCAGTTCTCTTAATTTATATTTGGGAGTTAGTAGGTGCACTTCTCATTGTAAATAACTCATTATCAAGATTTATTTTTCATTTAAGTTCTGGGTCATAGATACAGCTAATATTTACAAGTATGCCCTGAAAGTGTACTGGATAGTAGCTATTTTTTTTGTTCAGTGTCTGTATTTTACTAATTGTTAGGATTTTGAATTGTTTTAGACTTCACTAGGAAAGAAATTGGTTTGGAACAGCTGTTAGTTCTATATGGGGATCTAGAAAGTTTTTTGGAAAATAACCATATTTGTGTTGGGGGAACCCAATTAGTGGTGTCACTTCCTATTTTCTACTTAACAGAGAAAAATAATTTTTAAAAATGTTTAGATATCCTAAACAAATTAACAGATATAAACTGAGGATCAAACAAGATCCAGAATCTAAGTTAAATAAACTTCAAGTCTGTAGGAGGAGTTGCTGCTGCATGACTTGGAAGAGTTCTTGAGAAAAGGGACTTCAGAAAAGAGGGTAACAGTCACTCCAGGTTGCAGCCATGAGTACAGACTCACACACATGAATAAATCAGAAAGACTTATCTTAAAAATAGCATTTTTTTCCTAAAGTGAATTAGGTTAGTAAGCTGAAAAATACAGAAAACTACACAAAAGTCTAAAACCATCCCAAATGCCACCATCCAGAGATAACCAGTTTATATATATATTTTCAGTTTCTTATACATGCACATTCACATACACACACATACACACCTGAGCATACTGCTTTGTAACATGCTTTTTTTACTTAAAATTTTATCATAAAAGTTTTTCCATGTCACTAAATACTTTGTTGAACGAACAAACATTGCACAATTTTTAATTATTATGTAGTATTTTATTGTACCATAATTTAAAAATTCACCATCCTTTGAAGTTAAATTATTTTCAATATGATAAATATCTGTGGTGGATTGAGTTACATACCCCAATTTATACCTGTGCCATGTCTTGATCCACATTCCTTTGGGAGTGAGCTGATTATAAATGAGCTCTCTTGAAGATGATATTTTGGTGTAAGTATGGCCCAATTGAATTATATTGGGCCTTAATCTGGATTATTGGAGTTCTTTATAAGTAGAAGAAATTCAGACATAGTAGGAGAGAAAGCCATGGAGGGGCTGGAAGCCAGAAGTTAGTGAGACCCTAGAATAGAAAGGAAAGGACATCACCCTGTGATGGTGTATTAGCTAGGTTCCCTAGAAAAACAGAACCAACAGGAGAGATCTGTAAATATGAGATTTATAAAGGTGTCTCATGCAACTGTGGTGATGTAAGAGTACAAAATCTGTATGGCAGGTTGAAAGCTGGCAGCTCTGATGATGTCCTCAATGAACTCTCAGGAGAGGCTGGCTGGCTGAAGCAGAAAGAGGGATTGTCTCTTCTGAACCCTCCTTAAAAGTCTTCCAGTGATTAAATAAAGTGTCACTCATTGCAAAAGACATCCCCTTAGCTGTTTGCAAATTTAATCACCCATGGATGCAGCCAACATGCTCAGGATTTAAGTCCATGAAATGTCCTCACAGCAGCCAATAGGCAGTGCTTGCTTGACCAAACAACTGGACACTAACTATCACTTGGACAAGATGACACATGAAAGTGACCATCACAGTCCACCCCTTTGTCAACTTGGCAGCTATTCACATCACCTTATACCATACTTAAACTCTAAATAGAAAATGACAGACACATTTTTTCATTTCCTAACAGTACTCAACTGTCCTACGTACAAACCTTTACCCTCAGCATGCACCTCAGCTGGCCATGGTTCCTTGCTTAGTGGGGTGACCCAAATTTTTATTCCTGAAGTTTCTGGGCCGTTGGTAGTCCTGCCTGGATTGGGTTTTTGCAGTTTTCCATTGATTTTAATCATAGGGCATGGTAATATTAAGAGACACCTAGGGGGTTCTCCTATATTCCAGGAAAACTCTTCTTTACCTGCATAGTGTAGCTGCAGTCTCATTTTCCCCTGATAGTCAGGGTCAATCACCCCAACCAGTAAAGTAATCCCCTTCTTCACTTGTTGATCCAGGGGGCATGAGTATCCCAACGTGACCAGATGGCAGTCTTTGATTCCAGTCCAGTGGAATCGTTGTTGTATCTCCTGGTAGAAGCACTCCCCTTTCTGGAACTAAAAACTGTAGACCAGCAGAGCTCAAGTGTGCAGGAACAGGAAGCAAAAATTTTCATAGTGGATCACTAGGGGTAATAGTGAGTGGTGCCACTCCCATTTCCACACTTTGATTTCTGGACCCATGAATCCTGGCTATGGGAGAAGCAGCACCATAGATTGGATGCTGATTCAGAGCATACACAGCCTCCTGGAGAACATCACCCAAGCCCTGCAAGGAATTGCCACCTAGTTGGCATAAATAATTGAATTTTCAAAAAGCCATTCCACTGTTCTATTAACCCCCTTGCCTCTCAGTAATGGGGAACATGGTAAGACCAATGAATTCCATGAACATGTGCCCATTCCTGCACTTCATGTGCTGGAAAGTGGGTTTCTTGATCAGAAGCAATGCTGTGTGAAATATTGTGATGGTGGACAAGGCATTCTGTAAGTCCACAGGTGGTAGTTTTGGTAGAAGCATTGAAGGCAGAGGAACCAAATCAATATTCAGAGTATGTGTCTATTCCAGTTAGAACAAATTGCTTCCATGATGGGATTGGCCCAATGTAATTAACCTGCTACAGTATAACTGACTGATCATCTCAGGAAATGGTGCCATATCAGGGGCTAAGTGTGGGTCTCTGTTGCTGGCAGATTGGGCACTCAGCAATGGCTGTAGCCAGATCAGCCTTGGTGAGTGGAAGTCCCTGTTGCTGAGTCCGTGCATAACCTCCATCCCTACCACCATGAGCACTTTGTTCATGAGCCCATTGGGCAATGACAGGAGTTGCTGGGGAAAGAGGCTGACTGGTATCCACAGATAGGTCATCTTATTCATTTGATTATTAAAACCTTTCTTTGCTGAAGTCACCCTCTGGTGCACATTCACATGGGACACAAATATTTTCATGTTTTTTGCCCACTCAGAAAGGGCTATCCATATACCTCATCCCCAAACCTCTTTGTCACCAATTTTCCAGTCATGCTGCTTCTAAGTCCCTCCCCATCCAGCCAAACCATTGACAACAGTCCATGAGTCAGTATACAAATGTGCCTCTGGCCAGTTCTCCTACCAAGCAAAATAAACAACCAGGTGCACTGCTGGAAGTTCCACGCACTGGGAGGATTTCCCCTCACCACTCTCAGGGACATCCCAGAAAGGGGTTGCAGTGCTACAGCTGTCCACTTTTGGGTGGTACCTGCATATTGTGCAGAACCATCTGTAAACCAGGCCTGAGTGTTCTCTTGCTCAGTCAACTGACTATAAGAACTCCCCAAGAAGCCATAGCTCTGAGCTGGGAAAGTGAAGATAATGTGACAGGAGTGCAGACCATGAGCATTTGGGCCAGTTCTTCACATAACTTACTTGTGCCTTTAGGACATGCTCTGGCCCTATCTCATATATACCATTTCCATTTTATAATGGAGTGCTGCTGTGGATGCCCAACATTATGGCTTGGTTGGTCAGACAACACCCAGCTAATGGTAGGCAACTCAGGTCCCATGGAAACTTGGTGGCCCATGATTAAGCTTTCAGTCTCTACTAAGGCCCAGTAGCAGGCCAAAATAACTGCTTTCTCAAAAGGAGAGTAGTTATCTCCAGCAGACAGTAAGGCTTTGCTCCAAAATCCTAAGGGTCTATGTTATGATTCTCCTATAGGGGCTCCAGACAGGATCTCTATTTGTCACTGACACTTCCAGCACCAATGGATCAGCTGGATCATATGGCCCAAGTGGCAGAGCAGCTTGTACAGCAGCCAAGGAACCCAAGGATTGCCAGCCTCCATAAGGAAGCTAGCTAGCACATTGGTTTGCATTTTTGACCTCTGAAATCGTGAGCCATAAACTCCAATTATTTAAGCAAACAATTGTGTAGGATTGTCACAGCAGCTGAAAACTAAGACAATATGCCTATAAGTGCCTATTCTGAAAAACTGGTGATTGTTTCCTTAGAAAAAATTTGTAGAAGTTGAATTGCTACTCAGTCAAATGGTACCAGATGTTTAACGTTTTAACTACATATATTTAAAACTTCCACTGCAAAAAAGTTTATTTCATTTACATATTAATAGTGCTTAAAAATCAAGATGAGACATTACCATTTATTTATTTAATTATTTTGTCAGTTTGGTATTTGGCAGTGGACCTTGTATGAACTTGTGTGTAAAATAAAGTTTCTCTTAGTGCTGAGCTGAAGAGGTGAGTGGATTGGGACAGTCTTCCACAATTGAAGAGGCTTCAATCACAATGCAAGTTGTTTGTGCCTGTAAAATTAAGATCCTAAAACCTTTGCCCATTCCTTTGCTTATACCAAACCCTCCTCTTAGAATGTTCTTTCCTTTTCCATAGCACCATTTGCCAAACAGTGACAGCCATGTTTTCCATCCAGCCCGACTCCACTCATGCCCTCTCTGTGAAAAATTCTCTATCTCCTTCTCCAACCTTCTCTGGGGATTTCTTTCATGCTTATGGGAATTTTTATATATTGCCTTATGATATAATTTGTTCCTTTACACATCATGGGGAATTTTTATCCCCAATTCTGCTTTGCAATTATTAGTTGTGCTTTAGTTGCTAGGGCTGCTGAAAGGCAATATGCCATAAATGGATTAGCTTCTATAAAGGGGATTTATTTAGTTACAAATTTATAGTTTCTTGGAGAAAATGTAGCTTGCTTCATCTGGGTTTCTCTGTCACATGGGAAGACACGTGGTGACATCTGCTGGCCCTCTCGCCTGGCTTCTGGGTTCAAATGGCTTTCCCCAGGACAGTTACTTTCTGCATCTCCAAAGTCTGGGTCTAAGCTGCCAAGCTCTCCTCTAACCTCTCTCTTTTGAGCCTGAGATAATTAAATTATACATTACTCACTGTGGAAGGCACTTCCCTTAGCCGACTGCAGTAGGCAGCCATAGTTGAATTTCACATGCTGATGATTTAAGATCACAGCAACAGAACTACAAGGCACCATCACCCGGCCAAGTTCATACCTGAATCTAACTATTACAAGGTGCTGTTCTTAAAGCATCAGGTAATGAAATTCTAAACTCTTTGGTGCAGTAGCTGGGTCTTTAGACCTGTAAAATACCACTTGCTTGTGAGCCAGCTCACCTCTCTACCTTGTTCATTTCTGGAATGTCTATCTCAGATCTGAATCCTTAATAGTTCTACACCTAGCAGGAGCCCTCATGTCTGAATGCCATCTAACAGCTGAGCCCTTGCTCCAAGCACTGTGTGTCCTCTGCCCAAATCTTACCAAAGGTGCCCCTCAGTATTGGGAAACTATATATATATATATGTATATATATAATAGGGAGCTAACTCATATTCTATGACAATTTGTTGATTATTTTAAAAGTATGACGGTGTTGCATATAGGATTTCTATTAAAAAGAAAAAATTAATCAACTATCATTGAGAATTTAGATGAAGGAAAATTTTTTCTTTTAAATAACTAGGGACAAATATAATTCTTAAAATTAAATGATAAGAAAGAATTGGATCAATATTATTTTATTGTGGTAAAAATTGTACTGAAATACAAAAAGATGTATTGAGAAAGCCTCTAGGTGAAAGCCCGAGATTACATATTTTTTAAGTTCCCTAGAGGACTCTGAAGAAGCTCATCCTCGGAATAAACCAATACCATATACCAACCTTACTTCTGGCAAATATATGGTGATCTGTTGCCAAATACACTGAAATAATGAGAAGGAGAGGATAAGAGAGATTGATTAGTTTATGTTCCCAAAATAGGATTCTTTGCAAATCTAATTCAAACAATTTCATCTGGAAATGCAAAATCAGGATGTGTGCAGAATATATGTAGAATTACTTTTTTAATGTCTTCTTTCAATAAGAACTCATTCCATGCCTTGTTTTATTACTTTAAATGTACTTCCATATGTAATGACCCTTTTAATCCTTAGGAAATGGAAGGTCTTACAGAGAAAACATGTAGACTAAGAAAGAGTACCTAAATTTCTTTGCTACAAAAATCAAAGGACTTCTACCTCTGTGTCCAGTTTTCCCTCTCATACATGGTGAACTATAGCTAAGGAAGAAATGAAACACACAATTAACAGAAAAAAAAAAGAAAGATTAGAGCTCATGCCAGATGTAGCTGAAATCTAGTGTTTACATATGTGGAAGAAAGAAAACATCAAAAGATATGAAGATAATATTGAATTCTTTCATCTTCAAAATTATAGTGCTAAATTATTATTGTGTGATTGCTGAACACAAAGGATAAATGCAAAACTATTATTGCTAGTCAGTATAAATCTACTCTTCCTAGGCAATGCATGTAATTTGGACAATATTTCAAGTACTGAAGTGTTTCTCTTATCATTATCTGGCACATAGTAAACTCGGGATTTTATCTTATATAAAGGAGCAGTGAATTGTATATTTGAGATGGGTGATGGTCTTAGAAGCCGATTTTGTGTTTATGGAATAGATTTATTTTTCCTCTGTCTGAAACAAGTGTTTTATGTGGATTCTGAATTAATGATCCGTAAGTTCATTGATACTCACCTATCTTTAATCACCTGAACCCAGAAACCTAAGATAACAGTCTTTTGGTGTGCCAAATTAATATAGCTTACAGAAGAAATAATTCAACTAGTCAGAAGAAATTTAAGTTCTGAGAGATTCTTACTCAATTGGCTCAAAAAACATGAGCCGTACTCTATAAAAATGTCCTTGAAATATTGCAAGGATTTTTAAAAACTAAATTTGACCTTATACAGACTAGAGAAGCTTGTAAATGTAGGGATCTTTTGATATTAGTGTTTTTTATATAGTCAAAACCCTTTTAGTTTTTTGTAGGCATTCAGTTTTGTGATTAAGAAAGAAGGCATGAGAAGGAAAGATAGACAATGAAGACTGAGATGGTATAATCTAGGAATGCCTAGAGTGTATAGTGATAGTGACTAAATGTACAAATTAAAAAATGTTTTTGCATGAGGAAGAACAAAGGAATGTCAATATTGCAGGGTATTGAAAAGAGATGGTCATTCATATTTTAAAACTTCAATTTCTGTGTGAGACTAAAGCAAGAAATGTTTATTTGGTACAAAATTTATATTTTGCCTAGGGCATTTCCTAATTTGAATTATATGGACAGTTTAATTGAACACCATAAGTACATGGAACCTTGAATAGGGCATGAGATTTCGTAGGTTTGTTCAGTTTATTGTGATGCCCCAGTAAATCCCAGAGTGGTTTGAATAGTGAATAAAGAACTATTTGCAAAGTCCTCTTAGGGGAATGGGAAGAAAGGGGGGAAAATTCAGCTTCCCCCATTTGGCGAATTCCTGATATTTTCGCAAGCAGTGGGGACAACCAAATCAATAGGCTGGGCCCTCAATCTTGGGGTTTGTCCCTATGAAACTTATCCCCACAAAGTATAAGCTAAGCCTACTTAAATTAAGCCTAAGAATCACCCCCCAGTAAACCTCTTTTGTTGTTCAGATGTGGCCTCTCTCTCTCAGCCAACATGGCAAGCAAACTCACAGCCCTCCCCTTCTCTACTGAGACATGACTCCCAGGGGTGTAAACCTCCCTGGCAACATGGGACAGAAATCCTGTACTGAGCTGGGACTCAGCATCAAGGGATTGAGAAAACCTTCCTTACTGAAAGGGGGAAGAAAGAAATGAGACAAAATAAAGTATCAGTGGCAGAGATTTCAAACAGAGTCAGGAGTTTATTCTGGAGGTCATTGTTAGTCATTATAAAGATATCCCCTTTTTAGTTTATGTTGTATTAGAGTGGCTAGAGGGAAGTGCCTGAAACTGTAGAGCTGTGTTCCAGTAGCCTTGTTTCTTGAAGATGATTGCATAATGTATAGCTTTCACAATGTGATTGTATGATTGTGAAAACCTTGTGTCTGATGCTCCTTTTATCTATGGTATGGACAGATGAATAAAAAATATGGATACGAAAGAAACAAATAATAGGGGGAACAAAGGTTAGAATAAATTGAGTAGATCGAAATACTAGTGACCAATGAAAGGAAGTGGTAAGGGGTATGGCATGTATGAGTTTTTTCATTTTTCTTTCTTTTTCTGGAGTGATGCAAATTTTGAAAAAAATGATCATGGTGATGAATACACAACTATGTGATGATATTGTGAGCCATTGATTGTAACCATGTCAACAATATTTGTATGTCAAGAATGTTTGTATATCAAGAATGTTTGTTTGTGCATTGTTTATAATAAAATATTAATTAAAAAAAGGATGAGGGGTGGTAGTACATCAAACTTGGGGGCATGTCCCAGCTCTGTCACCTGCCTGTAGTTCTAGCTCTAGTTTACTTTAATTAGACTTTTTTTTGTCATCTGAAAACCTAGGAAAATAATAGTATGGAGGATTATGGTGAAAATTGAGCTAGTGCATGTAAAGTCCTTCAAAAATGGTTGGCATATATTAAGGGCATAATGCATAATTGTTATTATTAAACTCAATCCTCAGTTCATTTTTTGTACATAAACATTTCTGTAATGGTTTTGCTTCAAGTAAGTTATACTGAATTTTGTAACATAAACCAACCTTTATCTACGCATCTTGATTTAGAGAATTTGAGGAGATCTTACATCCTAACAGCAAAGAGCAACAGTACCGAGATTTAATATTTAACTGGAAGTAAAATAAAATTAGTTTCATCTTGAGATGCCTCACTCTCAGATCTCCATGTAGCTGAGAAATGTGTGTCTGCTTCATATTCACCTGCCAGGCTAGATGGAGATAGGGTGTTTATGTTTGGATTTGGTATCCCCGAGCCACTTAACATCTAGTGGCCCCTTGGCACAATATCAAATCCTCTGCTGCCTCATGCTCCTTATGAATTGCCTCCATTTTTACTTATAAAGGGAACTCTATCGTGTGGATCAGTCTCTCTCCCCTCCTGATGATCAAAATTTGCCTGCTCGATGTGTCACTTTCTCTTCATATTTCCTTATAAACTAATTCAAATTAATTAATATATTAGTGATTGTTAATATTTGGGGGTTGTTCCTTCCACGTGACATGGTTAAAACTAACAATGGCCTTTAAAAGGCATAGATTTTTTATTTTAATCTTTGATATAGATTTGAAAATAAAAACCGGGTAAAACCAAAACCATTTTGCCTTGGATGTGAATTTAGATTTGAGAATGGCAGTTTGTAGTGTTTAACAAATGACCACCGTGGGTGATTCAGTTTGAGCAATGTGGGAGGGCTGTTAAGCAAAATCTGAGAGTTCTTGACAGTTCCCTGTGTATCTGTGCATGCATGTATGACTTTATTCCAATTCTTTTCATTTCCCACACCTTGCCTACTGAATAATTATGGTATTCTAACATATGCGTGGATATTCGAGCCAATGTTGGTTATTAAATTGTGAAATTAGAGTTCCCAGCTCTAGTATTTTATATTCTCTGTATTAAGATTTTCTCAGTGCTTGATCGTGTTCTATTTAGAGTTACAGTATTGAATTTCATTCAGAAGATCATCTGAGTTCTCCTAAGGATTAATGCATTTATCGTGAGGATCATGTCATAAAAATGTGAGCTCTGAAGGGTCAAGCCTTTGGAGTGCTCTGGGGAAAACTCAGAGTGATCATTAGAAAAATTCAATGAGCCGAGACTCCCAGAACCTCATGGCAGTTCTCACGTCTGTGTACTAACACGCTTTGGAATTCACTGTGCAGGATATCAAAAGTAATTGCTTGTTAATCGCATACAAAAGCTTCCAAATGAATTGCCTTTTAAAATTAGGTAGATTTAGGGCTCTGTCTAAAATAATATGGTTCCCTAAAATGGGAGGGGAAAAGGAGGGGTCACTAGAGACAAATTGTATATGGTTTAAAACAGTTTTTCTCAAACTGTGCATGCCTATGCATCCCCTGGGGAGACTGGTAAATGCAGAGTCCTATACACCTGCAGGGAATCTGATTTTGTTGGTGGGTTGGAAACAAATCTGTATGTTTAATAAGCTGCCCAGGAGAACACAGATGGACAGAGGTCACATTTTCACCTTCACCAAAGAAGCTAACCAGTCTCAGACAAGCTCATGCCCTTCTCCCAGCCTGAATGCCTTACCCGGCTCCCAGGCTAAGCCTTGCTAGGGATGGGCTCAGCCACAGGAGTTCGGTTCATGGACCTGGCTCTTTACAGCTGGTACTGGTGGCTGCTGGATCCTGACATGTCAACCTCCTCCTCAACTGCACTCTCAGAGATTGTAGAGGACATCTCTAAATTACATCGCACCTCCACCTATAAATATCAGTAAAGAAAATGGAAAAACAATTTTTTTTATTTCTAAAAAGGTTATATAATTTTATATGGAAAAACAAATCTACTAAATGATTGGGATTGGAATTCAAAGAAAGCTACAATTATTAATGACATATCTGGATGTGAGGAGAGATTATATGGATGGAAGGAAGGAACAAAATTTTTCTAAATATTCATGGCACTCCACAGCAACATTACAAAATATTATTAGAAAATTTGCTTCAAGCTGTAATAATATTAACTCTATTTTTGCCACCAATTAATACCTCTTATTAGTTAGACTCTTTGCTTTGAGCTTTTAATAATTATTGTTTTAGAATGCCCCTGCTGATAAGATTTTTAAAAAATATTTATTGTTTTTGAATCTCTAATCATTGATCTTTAAGATTTTGCCCCAATGAGTATCATGCATTTAACGATATCGAGCTTGAATTAAAAAGATAAATGACATAAAAAGATAAATGACACTTATATACAACTGCGGTTTCATGTTTCCTCACTATCCATTTTTTCTAGTGCTGTCTTTGTCCATTCGTACATGCAAGGGGAACTATTTCCTACAATTTTCTATCACTGAAGTTGATGATTCCTTTCAGAACCTTATTATGATTCAACTCCAGAATGTTATATGACTAACATTCCATTTGTAGTCAGATATGTGATGATAACTATCCCTTAAAGCTCTAAGATCTCTAATTGTTTCATTTGTTTAAATACTGAAGGGAAGGATAACATACATTGTATTTTATTTGAATTTTTTTTTTTTTTTTTTTTTTTTTTTTTTTTTTTTAAAGGAAAGACAGAGAGAAGGAAGGAAGGATAGAAGGAAGGAAGGAAGGAAGAAAGGGAAACATCTTTAAACATTTTCTTGTTTTATTGTATTCTGTTTCTCCGTTTTTGTTACATGGGCTGGGGCCGGGAATCGAACCGGGGTCCTCCGGCATAGCAGGCAAGCACTTTGCCCGCTGAGCCACCGCGGCCCACCCTTATTTGAATTTTTAATGTTCAAAGCTTGCAGATTGCACTGAACCATCATACCTAAATTGGATCTTCCTTTCTTTCCTCCTTTAGTTTAGTTATCACTGCTAAGCAGCTATTCATGGTCAGGCAGCCTGGTTAACACTGAAAAAACAAAGATGAATAAAGCACAATCCTTGATAACTCTAATGAGTTATCAGTCTAGGTGGAGAGAGAGGGGAAGGGCACAGTGATTACAATAGAAGGGAATAAGGATTGTAGGAGAAGCACATACTGAGGACCATGGAAATAATCTTTCATAATTCAACAGTGTTTCATTGAGCACCGGGCTCTGTTTAGAGGCTGAGAATACAGAGTACAGCCACCAAATTTGAGAAACTCACACCATAGAGAAGGATGGTGATTAATATTAATACAGTGCTGTGAATACATACCAAGGAGAACCTTGGAACCAGTGGTGATGAGGTACAGTTTCCTGGAGGAGAATATAGCAGAAATGCATCCTAAATGATGTGAAGGAGTTTGCCAAACAAAAGGTAGAAGACCCCAAAGCACAGGTTACCATGGCAGGTTGGAGGGGGAGAGCTAACAGTTTACTTATGGAGAGTTGAGTCTTAGAGGCCAAGGGGGTTGTGGAGAGGTAGACATTTCCCAGCCCACAGAGGAAACCGGGGTCCCGTAAATAGCTAGGAACCTATCCTGTCCCAGGGAGACACTGAACAATAAGAAGACAGTGCCATAACCAGCCTTACATTTTATACTATGGATATGGTATGGTATGGCAGGAGGGTTTGAGAAAGATAATACTGGAAGCTTGGGGAGTTGAAACTGGTTAGAGTCTTAGCTAGAGTAGAGACAGTGACGTTATAGAGGATGGCAGCAGAAAAATAGGGAGGATGTGAAATAAGCAACACCAATTTCATGTTGATTAATATGGAGAGAGAGGAAGAAGGAAAAATTAAGAACAATATCCAGATTTCTAACTTGGATGACCAGATGAATGATGATGCCCCTGATAGAGAATTTTAGGTAAAAGGGTAGACAAAAAAGAAAATGATGATGAATTTTGTGTGGGATGCATTGAGTTTGAGATGTCTGTCACCCTTGAGGGAACTGTCATGGGTAATTACATGTTATACATGAAAGGGAGTCTGGCAGGGGATATAGATTTAGGGGATCATAGGTGTTTAGGGGTAGCTGAAAAATCCTTGACTCATTTTCAGATGCAATGAATTTGAGGAACCATTGGATTGTGACAGTATTAGTTTAAGGCCCAGAAGTGAGTTTGGATAAAATATATATGTTGAAATTGGCCCCATATATGGAGACTGTGTCTCTCTCGTATTGCACAAAATAAGATTATCTCAGGGTGAAAGATATCCAGGTGCTGGAGGGATGCTGTGAAAGATGAAGGGGATAACAATGTACAAAATGAAGAAGATCCATAAAAATGGAGCATTGGTGTCTATTCGGTTATGAGAATTATGTTGGGGGAGTGATTTATTTTACAGTAAATCAGGAGAAAATGCTGCACTGGTTAAACATGAGTTGGGGGTTCTTAGTCCCCAGTGGCCCCACCTGGCTCACAGCCTGGGCCCCAAATTGTAGGTGAGGATAAGAGCATCATTCTTCCAGTCATAGAATTTACATTTGCTTGCAACCATTCAATTTGGCACTTAAAGTTGCACCATCTTGAATTTTTCCCTAGTGGCTTGTAATCGCTCTAACTGAGGCAGGGGTACACAATGGTTTCTCAACAAACCAGTAACACTAACTCTGACGGCAAGCGTCAGTTCATTCAAGCTTAACAGTGACTCTCGAGCCCCTGGAGTCCTCTGGAGAGTTTTCATAAAATAAGATGCTTTGACCCAACCCTGGTGATTACAATTTAATTGCTGTGAGGTGGGACTCACTTTTCAGATGTTTTGAAAGCCCCCTAGGTGATTCTAACATGAAGACAAGTTTTAGAATCACTACAGTAAAGTGAGGGAGACAATGCCAGCTTTGACAAGTAAGGGTGGCTATGAAGAAATCAAACAAGTTAAATGATCTGTGCAAAAATGTAATCACGGGTGGGCCACGGTGGCTCAGCAGGCAGGAATGCTTGCCTGCAATGCCAGAGGACCCGGGTTTGATTCCCGGTGCCTGCCCATGTAAAAAAAAAAATGTAATCACATCATAAGAGGGCTTTAAGAAAGCGGTTTTGGTTTACTACTTTTAACCATAAAAGATACCTGTGTCAGGCAGATAATTGACCCAGAGAGTAGAAAGTCTAGAATTTTCTATGTTCCCTCCAGCACTTAAGAAATCTATAAAAGCCTTCTGTCAAAGCAGAGCAGAGAGACGTATAAGAGAAGACATTTTACATGCTCTCCATGCCCACTGGAATATCCATGCCAGCTATATGTTTGTAGTTGATTACCTGGGGGTTTCTGTCCCCTTTTCCTCTTTCCTAAATTAGCTGCTTGGCTCTTCACTTTCAGTACATATTTTCTTGGGCATAGCTTCAAGCAGTACATTCCAAAACTTCTATTCTACCTTGTAGCCTTCATAACTGTTTGGCCTTGGGCAAATTATTTGAACTCCCCTTTTCTTCATTTGTACACAAGGCTGTTGTATGGGTTAATTCACATAATACATCTAAAGTGCTTACCTGAATGCTAGATAGATTGTGAGATTTAAGTCCCTGAAGAAATGGTAATTTTAAACAAATGGCAGCCACAACAAGGAGCCATCCTTTGGGTAAACTATACTGCACTATAAACTATACTGCGATTTTATACATTATCTGTAATTTTTTTTATTCAACCTATCTTTCACCCAGAAATGTCCCTAAAACTAAAAGAAAACTGAAAAACAAGAAAGATATTATATCCATATAAGATAATTGCATGGTAATTTGAACATAATTTGTGTCATTGCATAGTTTATTGCACTTATTCACATCCACAGATAGTTTTCCTATTTCATAAAGTACTAAATTAATCTCCAAACTCCCATTAACTTACAAACTCTCACACTTGGTGTTTAGAAGAAATTTGTGCACCACCAGCCCCAACCAGATTCTCCACTGCCACTTAAAGAGGTTAGACCCTGGAAATGGTACCCTGCTTGCAGAATGATGACTGATGGCATAACTGGTGCCCAGCTGGCAATGGTGCCAACTTGCAGGTGTTCTATTTTTTCCTGCTTTAATCCCCCACCCCGAAAGAGCTAAATCCATTTAATCTTAAAGGGAAGTTGAAGGACGAATTTTTTGGTACATGTAGGAATGTGTATAATTGCTGACAATGTTGGAAAGGTTGGGGGATATTGGAAAATTCAAAAACATAGAGTTATGTTACAATGCATCCCCTCCCACCACTCTCACAATCCTTCCACCTCCTCTTCTGCATAAGTCCCTGAGCATGGGAACGGGAGGTTATAGGTTTACATCTTGTAATGTGGAGAAATGAGAATACAATAGAAATTGGGGGAGGCAGGTATGTTCTGGCTTGCTTAGGGCTGCTCTGTCCCCTGTTTATTTATTTTGTCAATGTGGACAGCCATCCTATGAGCCTGTATGCAGTTAAATCAGAGGAGCTCTGGTACCCAGGATGCCACCTTCAGTCATTATCCAGATTATGCTGTCCCAAACAGATGTCACAGATGGGCAGGTCCTGTTTAGATGTACTCTGACAATAAAGATAACATATAGGAAAGAGAGGGAATAGTTTTAGAGAGTATTAGAACTAGGTAGTTGCCTAGTTGGGGGGCCTGGGTGAGTAACAGTTACTTAATTACTCCAGTTAACTGAAGGCAGTGGAAGAATATTCCACGGGGAGCTAGAGTTACTTGAAGCTGGAACATATCTGCACAAACAACAGTTAGCCTGGCTGTGGAAGGCCTTTATAGCTGCAACTTAATCAAGGAAAACAGATAAACTTAGTTGAAGTAAAAAAGAAATCTAGGGATTTAAACATAAATGTTTAATGGCTTCTCAGATGGCAAGGTTTTTCTTTTGTGAGTAAAAGTATTATAGCATTTTTTCCCATTGGCTTTAGTAAATACCTAAATACTTTAGTTAAAACAGAGGCTTAGTTTCTTTTTCTAACATAACTAGGATTATGTTAGTTAGCAAATCAGCATAGTTTATATACTTGCCTTGTTTTTTTCTAAAATCTCTTTTTGTTGAAGATGAAAGTTTGATTTGTAATTTACTGCAAATACTTTTAGAGAAGCATTATATTGAACATGCAATAGATGAAAATTTGATTATAACACTGAACATTTCTTATGCAACTTATAATATATTAAATGAATTTTACTATTTTTAGAACTTAATTTTTATAAGATGAAAGAACAAATCTTTTTGCAACTGTTTGGAATAAAAAGATATCTTTTAGGGTTTGACCTTGAGAAAGAAACATGTTAAAGTTTGTCAAGTTTGAAACAATATTTGGTTTCTTATTTAATTAAAGTTGAGGAAAAAACTTAGCTTTTTCAAAAGTGAGTTTTGTTTCTGAACAACTAAGGATATGCTATTGTTAACACAAACACAAAGTTATTTTGATAAAATATAGACGTTTTGCTCTTTACATTGACTACTTAAGGAAAACTTTTTACTAAAGATAGAATAATAATCCAAGAAACCTTTGTCACTTTTAACAGAAAACTAAGTTTTAATTTTGCATTAGTATATTATGAACCCATCAAACTTTTCTTAATCTTGACCATAATTTCTCTTTCCGTGAGCCTTCTACAGCTTTTAGGTTTTGCCCAAAATTTTCTCATTTGTAATAACCATTCATTTTATTTTAGGACAAAACTACACGCTTTTTAATTTTTAATAAAAACTATTTTTATATCCTTCATACTTAAATTACCAAGATAAATTTGGAAATCGTATTGAAGCAAACATCTCACAATATACAATTACTATTAAAATCAGATTTGGGGTGTTACAATGGTGGCTCAGTGGCAGAATTCTCACCTGCCACGCTGGAGACCTGGGTTCAATTCCTGGTGCCTGCCCATGCAAAAAAAAGAAAAAAATCAAACTTATCAGAATATACTTACTGCATTTTTCCATTTTTCTTTTTATTTGTTTTTCTGGAGTGATGCAGATGTTCTAAAAATGAGCATGGTGATGAATATACCACTATGTGATGATATTGTGAGCCACTGATTGTGTACTATGTATAGACTATATGTGTGTGAAGATTTGTCAATAAAAAAAGCTTTTTTTAAAATCACTTAAAGCTCTCACCTAAAGGAGAGCTTTTGGCTTCTCTCTCATCACATTATGGCTGGTTTATGATAGAGTCTCTAGGATTCTTCCCCTATTTGACGATGTTATCTCTGCAACTGCAGATGATATGAAATAACAAGTGGGTGGCTTCCTCTTCTAGACACTTTGGCATTTCACTTTTTTCTGAGCTAAGGAGAGCCCAAATGAAACAAGCAAGCAGTATTTATTGCATGGAATCATCATTCATCAGTAGTTTTATTGTGCAAATAAAGCTTGTTCTGCCCTCAGATCACCATCTCGATTAATGTTCAGTTTGAGCTCCTGAGAGGAAAGTCAATAATAGCCAAAGCACCTGTTCCAGCACAGCCGTCAGAGTACCATCAGCCAGATGAATCTGTAAGAAAGCAATCTAAATGTCAGCGGGTAATGATCATTTTAAAATATTGCACAAAGGAATACTGAATATTATGTGAAGAGCATATAACAGCATCACCTCAATCTATTCTTTGTCCAGACCCCTGCATAAAATTGAAAACAATTAATCGTTGAAAAGCTTGGTCCATTAATAGTGGCTACTTTGATTGACCATTTCAAGAGGGAGCTGGGCAGTACTGAATACCTGCAGTTTATTTGTATCTCTGTACAGAAAGGAAAACTCTATTAGTGAGTAATGAAGAATGGTAACTGAGTAGTTTTATCAATCTATTGAAATAGTATGAGATGATAATTAATCTATCATCTAGGTAAATCTATTAAATATGGCCACCAATATATACAGGTCAGCAGGAAAGATCAAGGAAATTTGCCTGTACTCTCCCAGTGATATTTTCCTTAAGGCATGGAAGTATGGTACGAAAGCACCACTTTACATTTCCTTGGAATCATTGTCACCATTTCTGCCTTTTCTTTTTTTTTTAATTTTTTAATTAATTTTAAAATTTTTTTTAAAAATATGACAAGAAAGAAACACATTCTTAACATATGATCACTCCATTCTACATATATAATCTGTAATTCACAGTATCATCACACAGTTGCATATTCATTATCATGATCATTTTTTAGAATATTTGCATCAATTCAGAAAAAGAAATAAAAAGATAGAAAAAAATTCATACATACCATACCCCTTACCCCTCCCTTTCATTGATTGCTAGCATTTCAATCTAAGTTTATTTTAACATTTGTTTCCCCTATTATTTATTTTTATTCCATATGTTTTACTCATCTGTTGATAAGGTAGATGGAAGGAGCATCAGACACAAAGTTTTCACAATCACACAGTCATATTGTGAAAGCTTTATCATCATACAATCATCTTCAATAAATATGGTTACTGGAGCACAGCTCTACATTTTCAGGCACTTCCCTCCAGCCTCTCCATTACACCTTAACTAAAAAGGTGATATCTATTCAATGTGTAAGAATAACCCCCAGGATAACTTCTCAACTCTGTTTGGGATCTCTCAGCCATTGACACTTTATTTTGTCTCATTTTGCTCTTCCCCCTTTTGGTCGAGAAGGTTTTCTCAATCCCCTGATGCTGAGTCCCAGCTCGTTCTAGGATTTCTGTCCCACGTTGCCAGGAAGGTCCACAGCCCTGGGAGTCCTATCCCACGTAGACCAGGGGAGTCTGCCTTTTCTTGATGTCCATGATCTGCTCCTCTTCTTGTTGGAAGCCCTTCCTTTGGATTGCACAGTATTAAGCAAGTCCCCCAGGCTGTTTTAAGTGACCCATAGTGATATATTCATTCAGAACCCTGAATTGTGGTTCCACTTTTCCAGACCCTAAAATACTAGTTTTCTAGTATTTTTTTTTGTCCCAGCTTCCCCCTCTAGCATCAGGAGACCCAAACACTGTTTTACAGAACTACTGGTTCACTTGGGCGAATAGGGAAATACCATGATTGTTGATTTGAGAAGTGGGTTGATAAGCAGAGACTTACCCTGCCCCATGCTGGGCTGGATGTATTTATGAGCATGGAGAAGACTAGCCCCAGTGAAACTGTTATGTAAATGTGCCTGGTTTACCTCACTACTTTGCAAGCTCCTCATGATAAATGAATGGATAACCCAAAGAGATGATTTAGGCTATAGCCACCCTCCCAGGTTCGGGTTCTCCCCTTTTCAAAACACCTGTCCCTCCATAGCCCCTCCTAGCTACAGCCATACCTGGGGCTTATGTTCTTTCCCTGAGGCTTCTGCAGTCCCTCCCGTGCTGCTGTGGAAGGGGTGCTCCCAGATCTGCGTTCCTCGCTTGGTGCCGCCAAATGTACTGACAGGCAGAATGGCTGAGGAGGGAAAAGAGGTTGATTTATGCCAGCGGGAGGACAGGGGGGAATTTCCTTCCCAAATCAGCCTCTCTATAGTGATGTTTCAAATGACTTTAATACCCCATGGAGACAAAGAGGGATGATCGTCTTAGTTAACATGTAACAGAGATCTGGAGAATTTTGCTAGTTTATCTCCGTTATTGCCTACTTCCTTCAGAATTTACATCCTCTGTGACACCTGGGAAAGGTACCTGAGATGAAAAGCTTTATTCATATCTGGGAGGCCTAGGGAAATAGATGAAAGTTTATTCAAATCTGAGTGCAGACTTTATATTTGCAGGTTGATCCTTTGTGAGACAAAGAGCTGTCATCCACACTGGCTTCTAGCTTTAAAGTTACATTTAAAGCCTGTTTTAAAGGTTATGTTTTAAGGCTACTATTATGATTTCTAGCTTGCTTACAGTTTTAAGATTACATTTAAAAAGTTACTGTTATACTAGTCCTTCAGGGATGTCAGTGAATTCAGTCATATATCAGACACTGTTCTGTATACTTTTGCTTAAGTTCTTTTCTGCCTGTTACTCTGGTTTGTCAGCCTGGTTATATAATCCTGGACTATATCTTATGCTTGACAGTACCCAGTAAAGTATCACATCTGAGATTCTCAATTAATAGTTTTGTCTCTTAGGGATAAACCTCTTCCAACAATAGGCTGCTTTATTTCTGTTAGAACTTTCCAAATTTGGGTTAGCATTTAGAAATCTCATCACACTCATGTTCATATTAAGCTCGAAGTTCATTTCAATCACTTGAACTTGGTCTACCTGGTTTTTTCCCTCACAGTTTAGATTTACCTGGTTGAATCCTTGCTTTTGAATCCAAGTTCTCACGTTTTTCCCTTCATGGAACTAGGGCTTTGGGGTTTGTAGAATGGGCTTTTGTTTTATATAAATTTATAACAGAGAAGCTAGGATTTAAGGGATGATTATGCTTACTGAATATAGCTATTCATTTTTACTTCCTGGTATATTAGAGTAGACAGGAAAATACCTGAAATTTTTTTATTATAATCCAGCTGCCTTGACCTCTGATGACTGCAGAAGCCCTTATCTGTCCCTTTGTGGTGGTAAAGGTGTTATTTCCTTTACCTGGTCTTTTCTTCCAATAACTTGGAGTTGCAATGGCCCTAATGCTAGCAGAAGAATTTGAGTCGGCCATTAACTGGTTCCAGCCCCAAGTTCACTCCTTTACATTTGTAAATTGCTCTTGTTGACACTCAGTATTGTAATGGCTATTCTAGCCTAGTCCCAACCCTGTGTATACATGCTCTTGAAATGATACCTCTGCCTCCTTTCCTTCTGGCTTGCACTTTTGAATTGATAACTGTCTCCCTTTCTGCTTAGACTTGATTATTTGAAACTGTAATGACTTCATCTCTCCTTACTAGAATACATAAAAACCTTGTACCCCTCAACTCGGGAGACACATATTGGGCTACTAGGCCATCTGATCTCCTGCTTCATGCCTAGCAATAAATTTTTTCTGTCTTTGAAATCCCTATGTCTCAGGAATTGGTCATTCAAATGCATCGGGCAAGAATCCACTGCCTTTGCCCGGTAACAAATATATATATGCACACACACCCAGAAAATTTGTTACTTTGTTAGCAACAATATTTTTCAAGGTATGGGTTAATTCAATATTTTTCATGTTAAATTAAAATTTTTTAGATAAGTATTTACATGAAAATAAGTACAGCATATGCCAATTTATTCTGATTCCAGTCAATCTGATATATTGTATAACTGTATATGTCAAATAACTGAGGAATTATTTTAAGCCTTCAAAAGTGAGTAACCAATTATATATCATCAGAACATCCTTAATACTCTTAATCAAAATTATTTTCCATATTTAAAGCGATAAAACGAGGCATAAAAACCATTTCCCTTTTCCTTAATAACAATTAGTAAGTGTGGTGTTTTACACAAACAGTATTGCATGCAAGTTGCAAATCATCCCTGTAGCTATTAGCACATTTTATAAATGAAGAAAATAAACCATAATGAAGTTAATTAACTTACCCAAGGCGTGATTTTTAAGCAGGGAACCAAGAGTCTACTCTAGTGGCTGACCATAAAATTCTCAATCAGTTGGTTCTCAAACATTCCTATACTTAGTAATCATTTAGGAAACATGTTAAAATGAAGACTCCTAGCCCCTACCTCACTGACTCTGATTTGTTAGCACTGGGAGAAATGGGCCTCTCCATTTTTTTAAAAAATTTTTTTATTAATTTTTTAAAAAAATTACAGGAAACACAAACATTCTTAATATGTGATCATTCCATTCTACATATATAATCAGTAATTCACTATATCATCACATAGTTGCATATTCATCATCATCATTTCTTAGAACATTTGCGTTAATTCAGAAAAAGAAATAAAAAGACAACAGAAAAATAAAACGAAAACAGAAAAAAAACCATACACACCATACCCCTTCCTCCTCCCTTTAATTGATCACTAGCATTTCAAACTAAATTTATTTTAACATGTGTTCCCCCTATTATTTATTTTTATTCCATGTGTTCTACTCATCTGTTGACAAGGTAGATAAAAGGAGCATAAGACACAAGGTTTTCACAATCACACAGTCACACTGTGAAAGCTACACCATTATACAATCATCATCAAGAAACTGGAGAAGGCTGATTCCCAGTAGGACTTATTTTGCATGACATCCTTAACCTGTATACGTGCTGCCCCTTTCTATGAGCCAATTTTCTAACTGAAAGTATTTAAAAGATTATTCTGAATTAAGAATTAAACTAGAGAATTCACAGCTCCTATAATCATTTATAGGACACTGAAGTCATTTTTTAGCTTGTATTTGGCAAGTGACACCTAAAGCAAAAATGAGATTTTTCAACTGACCTTAATAATTCATTCTTGTACCTATCACCTTAATTTCCAGAAAGTTCTTCTTTTATATCTAACTAAAGTTTCATAGTTCATCCTAATGGGAAATATCTTGGGGAAACTTCACTGAGAAAAGGCAAAAGATCTAGTCCCTATGACACCCCAGGCACACAGCCTCCAGATAGGGTGGCACCTACAGCGGTCACTAGAGGTCAGCATGGAGCCAGGAACCGGATGGGCAGGGGGCCATTGAGCTCGAAGCAGCGGGGGGGGGGGGGGGGGGGGATGACGACTTGCAGAGAAGAGGCTCCAGCAGTTAGTTTCTAAGCAGGAATGGGTGAAAGCTCAGCTGTACACGAGAACCAAAACACAAAGCATGAACAGAACAGGAAGCAGACAAGTCACAACCACTAAAAGGAAAACAGAGTCAGTACAGGACAGGGGATACTGGGAACCTGTGGTTACCCAAGCACATATCAGGGAGGGTTGGAACCAAGATTCAGAGGCAAAATTAGAGTGTATGGGGGGATAGGAGACACCTTACTGCTCTAACAACACATGAATGGGCGTAAATACTGCTGAATGTCTGTTGAATATTAATTGAAAGACCATTTTCTTGTAATGTTTATAGTTAGTCATATCTTTTGACTATGAGAGCTTTCATTTTGATTTGAGAAACAATGAAATCTTAGTATTAAAAAGATAGTTTGAAGTTGGATTGACTCTTTTCTGAGAAAACTTTTGATTATCTGATTTTATCATTTATGGTATATTTTTGTTGTATATAGTTGAATCATTATATGTGCCCACTGAAAACTGAATATGAACAAAATCAGCATAAATTATTAGCAGGGACAATTTAATTTATCTCTAAGGAAGAGTGTTTTGACAGAATAGAGACTGAACATGGATACTTATTTTTTTCTCTGTAAACAGTGCTGGAATCATCCTAGTAAAAAAAATACTAAGTATTATGGGGCCTACAACTTCTATAATTTGAGGAGGGGAGCTTTTAAATTATTTCTAAGTAGAAGTTAATTAAATATAAAATTAGGTATGAAACAAGAATCACAAGAAATAACACTTAAAAGAAAAGAAAAATGTGAGCCATCACAAAATCCAGAAATAATGTTATCAATGAACTTCCTGAGACCCCCATAATACTTTGCTTTTCTATATTTTTGGCTTCATATTCTTCATACAATAAATATTTGTAAGATCACTTTTAATAGAAAGGGCAGAAGGCGAATTCAGTATTTCTGCTAGCATGGCTGATCAGAATCTATGTGTATGAGTGTTTGCATTTCACTTACTGATTTAGAAAATATTTTTAGGGTTACACTTTTTTATTTGTAGTGCCATATAAAATTACAGAATTGTAGACAGATCTGAGAAAATCTCTATCAAATTTCTTTCACAAATGAGCTGTGTTTATGACATTTCAGGTTTTCTTAGGCAGTATCTAGTCTTAAGTACTGTGTAAATTGATGACACCCTTTTGTCAGCTTATCACCAATGCCCATGTTGTAGTGACATGTTTTGAGTTATCCTAGTTGACATTAGTATTTTGTGTGAAATCAGCTAGAATTTTAACTCTTTTTCCAGTGTTCATAGATTCATTCCTTTTTGTTAATTAAGTTATCAAACCCTGCAAGAGTCCACTCAGTACTTCTATTCCAAATTGTTTCCTTCTTTTAAAGAGTTATTGCTTTTGGTAGAATTGGAAATTTTTTATTACAGTTCTCTTCTTGATTGATTTCATTATTGATCATTATCACTTTAAATTTTCAGCTAATTGTTTTCCCTGAATTTTCTGTTAGATCTTTAGTAAGTGCTGTTAAAAAGATAAAAAGAAGCTAGTTTGCATATATATCAATTCAGGAGTTTGTAATTTCTCAGAATTTCTGAATTACAGTTAAAATGACCTATTTTCATCTTAACTTTCTCTTAGCCAAATGCCCAGAATGCTCCTGGCCACTCTAGATGTCTGATATGAGAGAAAATGTGATAGGAAATGTCAGCTGGGGTCAGACAGTGGTCTTGACTAATATATTGACTAAAATATTTTATTTTGGTACATTTGACAAAATCATATGACCTTTTAACAACTGCATCCTAGTAAGAGGCCCTGAAACTTATGCTTCATTAACTTCATGGTAAATCTACCTATGGGTGATACTAAACTTACACATATATAATATCTACATATGAAAGTATGAAATGTAGCTTAATTATTTATAATATAGTCTGTATGGTATTAGTTAATATACAAAATATTGTGATTTCCAGTTAAGAAAGACATGCTCCTCTAAAATTCTTTTGCAAGCAATTAAATTTGCATTTGTCTTTGTAAATAAGGAGTATAGGGAAAACAGTAAGACAATATTGGAAATAAAAGTGAAATAAAAGCCATACACAGCAAACGCACACATTTCACACACGCATACACATGCACACGGAGATGGCACAGGACGGGTTTGGAATATTAAAAGTATGACCTGCTTTGAGCTCTGATGAGAGAAATGCCAACCAACCATAGTTTGACCAGCCTAAATCCCAAATTAGTCATTTCCCTAAACCATGTCAGCCATGCTCACTACATTATACCAAGGAGGGTCTGTTCTGATTTGAACAATGACTCAGGAAGAATCTGTGTTCCTTCTGTAGGTTATAGCCTTGGTAAATGGACGTCTGTATCATATCTTAGCTTAGAACATCAATATATATTTCTGAGCTGGTGCATTATTCAGGTGCTGACTACTTTTCCTATTTTCTGAACACTATTATTTAAGTTCAGCCAGATGTCACTTGTTAGGAATCTCACTCTTAGAATCTCAGTCTGCACAAAGCTGTGTCTCTGTGCCTTCCCTTGACTCCACTGCCAGGCCCCCAGGTACTTCGGCCTTGCTCTTTCTCCACATCGTCCAACAGAGTGGCATTATTTTAAGTTGCATGAATCAATAGAGGTGGTTATTAATATCGGTATAAAACACAGAGCACGTTTGAGCCAGGATTGATTCTTTCTCCTAATATTCAGCAGATTAAAAGCTGTTGGAGATTTGAATCAACTTATTATTATACCTGTTAGAAATAAAGAGATTTGTGCTGACTAAAATTATTACCCCAGTAAATACAAAGGCTCTGAATTTCTACATGTAACCCACAATTTTGGATGCTTTTTTACCAGAAAAAAAATTAGTTTATAAAAGCTCCAGATGTAGTCAAACGATGGATGAGTCTTTTAAAAATCTTTCCTTAACTCACCAAGTAGGCTTCACTGGATTTTCTTCTCAAAGTGTTTATTTGTATTTTTTCCTGGATTACCCCACCTCTTTTCCTTCACAACTCTATCTTCTTCAGAAATGGGAAGCATGCTGTGGTGTGACACAGGAAACAATGTGCAAATGAAGAATTGCTCTTCTCTGTCACTTACCTTGCCATTCCTTTGGCACAAGGAGAAATCCTTTTGTGAAACCAATTGTGAATCATGAAGTTCGATGTCTTTCTCTGGGGATTGAGAAACTTTCTTGATTAGAAATAAAGAACTATTTCTGAAGGATATGATGAATGCCAGGTATAAGATCAATTCTATAACTTACAGACCAAGCCTTTTGTCCTGTGTTTTCCAGACAATTCTTTTGTCTTCTCTTAGATAATAGCCAAGTGTTCTTAAATCCAGCCTCTAATTGGAGGCTTCACAATTCAGGTTGCTGCCAACAACTTGGTCTTTAGATTCAGAAACTGCCTGGACTATAATTTATGAAACAGGTAAAAATATGCAATGATTTCTTATTAATTCCATTAAATTTATCAAATCCTTAATATAACCATTATGCACACAGTATTGTGTTGCTAACTGTGGATGATATGAAGATAGATGAAGCAAAGGCTTTGCTTCCAAGGAGCTGACCACTCAATTAAGGAGACTAAACAAGCATCCAAATAAATATACTACAAAACTTAATATTAGAAATATATGAAATGTGGCATAAAAAAAGTGTTAAAGGGTACAGAAAAGGAAAATATGTCATGTTTAGGGGGGAATCAAGAAAGGCTTCATGAATGAAGGATCATCTGAGATGGGTCTCAAATGTTAGGGGATCAATAGACAGAGATGCCTCTCTCCAGCTTCAAGTGACCCAAAACAAACAACATAAACAAAACACAGGAATGAGGAAGGAGCCAAGTGTCCCTGCTGGATTCTCATCCTAAATTTTGTCATGAGTTCACTCTATATATCATTCAGAACAAACAAGTTACTCTCATTTATCTCCTCTCTAAAAGGAAGGTGTGGGGCTGATGATTCTATAGTGTTCTCTGGCATGCAAAGTGAGAAAAATGCAAAGCAGAAACAAGAGAGCAGGTGTCTTGTCCCCTGTGTCTCTTAACCTGCTTAAGCCTTGGTTCCTCTCTAAAATGAAAGCAGAAGACTTCAAGTCTCTTTATAGCTCTGAAATAGTTTAAGCACAAATACAACATCAATTTCTATTATCATATACTTACCAAAGGTAAAGAAATGTTTCCTTTTTAAAATTTTTGTATTCTATCAATGCATAGCACCCATTTATCTGCATTTTAGGTGGTCCATAGCACAAGCTGAATCATTACTGATGTCAAGAAGTATATCCCACAAAGGGATGTCCCATGTCATTAATAGGTACAGAGGTGTTAAGAAGGTTAGACATGATTCTTTGCAAGATGCTGTGAATCGAGGGATATAAATAAAAAGATAACTAGAGATGCTGGTATAATACATAACTTCAAAGGGATAGAGAAAATAAGTGTCATTAGACACTATTCTGTGCAAAGTGGTTTCCTAGATTCTCGGAGACAATTCTCTTAAATCAGATGTAATCCCTTATATTCATAGAATTGACAGTCTTGTGGGGGAGACAAAGAAATTATATAATCACTCAAGTACTTATTTCACATGTGGTTAATGGTATGGAAATGCATATAATATAATAGTAATATAATAAATGTATAATAATGTTCTATGAGCACAAAGAAGCCGGGTATCTGATCTAGTCTGATGATTTGTAGATACACTTCTGGAGGCATGTTTAGCTGCGATCTAAAGGATGAAGAGAGTGAAACCTGAAAGACAGTTATGATTTTAGGTCAAACGAGATAGGTAGGAGAATATACACAGAGGAATGAGCCAAGAATGAATGACCTAAGTCAGAGATGGAGATGGAGCTAGAACTTATAGAGAGAATGTAGAAATTTACTCTGAGTGAGATGGAAAGCCATTGAAGCATTTTGAGAAAGGAATAACATAATTTAACTTATATTTTGGAAAAAAAACCATGTTGGCTCTATGTGAAAAATACACTATAAGACTCAAGAATGAAAGCAGGAAAACCAATTAAGAGGCTACTTCATAAAGACTTGAGCTTGGGCATGGCAGGACTATAATAATTTTAGTAAAAGGGAAATCTTTGCTGTATGAATTGATGTCACAGAGTAAGTTTTCACAGGAAAGATGAGGCTTAAACCAGATCGTGAAAACCAGAAGAACTTTGAATGAGAAAGATAATGATCCTCTTTAGGCAAGGAAGGTAGAGCCTTAGAGGCCATAATGAAGATGCCACACGTGGAGTGATGCTGCGTGACTGTTTAGCTGAAGCCTAGGGATCTCTTTTGGAAGGAAGAGAAAGCATGTGGGGTTAGATGAGAGACTTTCTTGGTAAATGGAAAAGAGCCTTGGAAAAGCAATTGTTGCTCTTTATTTTATATTGAGTACCAAGAAAGCCACTTGAAAATTCAACATCACAATGAAGATAATTTATAGTATTTCATTTCCTTCATTCTCTACATGTGCCCTGTCTCTCTGAGGTTATAACTTAGGAAGTAAATCAAGATTTCAGTTGAGAGTTTGCCAAGCACTTAGAAGCTCATTTTGAACTTCATTATTATTTTTTGCAGCTAAGCTCAATGCTCAAGTCTCTTTAAGATGCAAGTCTTAGCTTTCCTCTTTGATAGATGAGATCAGCTTCCTTCCCCAAAGAGAAATATTTCCATTCAAATAGATTAATTGTATCAGACTATTGAGTTGTTTGGGTCCTAAGATGTGCATGAAAAATTCAACACATTTATCCTTCCTTGCCATGTAAAGGTATTTCCCATCCTCAGAAGAATTTATCTTCTAAAATTTCGCTAGCTTTGAGTTACAACAAAATATATTAACCCATTAAAAATTCTTATCTAATAAGAAATGCTGAATACTCAAACTGCAAAAGGCCCCACACTGTTCCTGCCAATGTGCAGTGGTTGTTTGTAAACCACTGTAAGAACTTGTCCCCTATTCACAGACTGGGTTTCCACATAGCCCGTTCTCTTCCAAAAACCAGTGCTTCTCCTATTTCTCAAGTAGTGAAGAAGAAAAACCCAGTAAGTGAAAAATGTGTCAATGATTCCCTTGGCTCTATTTCAAAATATATCCAGAATAAGACCACTTCTCAATAACTCCCCTGTTACCTCCAACACAAGTCATGTGATTCTGCAGCTGGATTATTGCTGCCTCCTAACTGCTCTTGCTATTTCACCCTTGCTCCATGGGGTTGAATAGTGTCCCTCCAAAATTCATATCCACTCAGAACCTCAGAATGTGACTTTATCTGGAATACATTCTTGATATAATTGAGGAGGATTTCAGATGTGTCAATACTGGAAGTCCAAGAACAAAGTGTCCTTCTAAGAGAGAGGAAAGAAGGCACAGAGAACAATTCCATGTGAAGATGGAGGCAAATGCGTCTACATGACAAGGAGAGCCAAGGCTGGACCAGTAACTGCCAGTACCAGGAGAGAGGCATGGAGCAGTTTCTCCCTGAGAGCCTCCAAAAGGAACCATCCCTGCAATCAGCTGAATTTTAGACTTCTGCCTCCAGAACTAACTGTAAGAGGATAAATTTCTGCTGATTTAAGTCACCCAGTTGTCTGTGATAATTCATTAGCAGCATCCCTAGAAATCTAATACAGTCCATTAGAGTCTAACCTTATTTCTTCTCCATCCCCTTTCTGTTTCTTTTCCATTGACCTCTTTGTTATTCCTTGAACAGTCAAAACACCCTCCTCTCTTGAGCCTTTCCACTTGCTGTTCCCTTTCTGGGGAATATTCTTCCCTCAGATGTCCACATGGCTTGCTCAGGCACTTCCTTAATGCATTGCTCAAAGATTACTGTGTCCTTGAGGTCTTTCCTGATGACCTTATTTAAAACTTCACACCCTTCCCCTCACCCTCGCCCCCACTTGCTATCCTTCTTCTCTGTTTTATTTTCTTTCCTAGCGCTCACCACTCTGATAAATATTTTGCTTCATTATTTGCATATTTGGTATATCTCCTTTCTCCAGGATGTCAGCTGTGTGGGGTCAGATTTTTATTGTTCTGCTCACAGCTGTAACCACAACACCTAAAACATGATAGTCCAGAGTATACGGGCATGAATTAATGAATGCTTAAATTAAGGAAGCTTATTTTACTTAAAATTGATTTTTCTAATGAATTTATCAAATATTTACTGACTCTTTAAGCTTGATACTTTGATAAATAATACAATGTATAAAATTTGGTCTATGACTTCAGGAACTTCAAACTGAGAAGGGAAAATAAATACAAAACAGAGTGAGGGTAATAGAAAAGCTCTGGAATGAGAGTACTGCTGTTCACATACGGGATGTGCCATTATTTGTGGGGTTTAAGCATTTTTAATGTTTTTTAATAAATTAATGTATTTTTAAAATTTTTCTATATTTTGAAAAGTCACAAGACAGGCCATGTGAGTGACAGGTCCCTTCCAGCGCTTTTAGAAAGTGCTCTAGAACAAGAAATGGAAAGGTCACTTCAGATTAAGGTCATTTCAAGGAAGGCTTGAGAGAAGATGGTGTATGAGCAAAGCTTTGAAGAGTGTGCGTGATTTTGATGGGTAGAGATTATCAGAACGTGCTCCAAGAATGGCAAATCATACCACTGCTCTAGCAGGTTTGCAGTGAGTCAAGCCTCAGTGGAAGAGAAGCCCAGAAGGAAGATGGTAGTTAGACTGTGAAATATCCTGTTATAAAATGACTTTCAGCCAGTTCCTCTAGGCATTTTTGAGACATAGAAGCAAGGATAGGAGGAATCTCTGTCATCCAAACGTTTTTAAAACTTTTTGACTTGGGCTTTTTCCCTTAACCTTAACTCCCTCTGCATCATTTTGTTTCTTCTCTCTGGGGCACATCTATTTTACGTACTAGGACACCACACTCAATCCAGGACTTTGGCAAGGGTCTGTTCTTCATACAAATTCACAGATTGGTTGCAAGAGAGGTCGTAATTGAGCCTGTTTTCGATCTTGGTTTGAGTAAAGAGGGAAAATATTGTGAAGGGAAAACCTTCCAGGTTCTCATCCCCTGGTTCTCTGTGGCATTTGTCATCTCTAATCAGGATTCCCTCTTTCCTGGCCCTAACAGCTAAAGCTCTGTACCTTCTCACTTGTATCTCCTTTTTTGGTCAACCATTCCCTGCTTGCACATAGTAGGTGCTCATGAAATGGTAGTTAATTTTACTTTATTCAAATCTGCTAGTTTATTGATTACTTTTTGCATGTGTGAACATATTTCTTTGTTTTAAAATTATTTAAACATGAAAGATAAGGCTAAAATCCAATCCCCACCACCACCACCACTGTTATAAATTTAGTTCCAAGTTCAGTACAAATATTTATAAACGTATCACATTATAGTAACAGTTGACATCTGTGACATGTTTGTGCTATGCCAGACATTGTTCTAAGCATTTTACCTATATCAATCTTTTTAAAACATTTTTTATTGTGAAATACAACATATATAAAGAAAAGTGATAAATTTCAAAGTAGCTTAACAAGTAGTTATAGAGCAAATTTCAAAGTATAGTCTGGGTTACAGTTCTACAATTTCAGGTCTTTCCTACTGTCTGTTTTAATATACTAGAAACTAAAAAGAAATATCTATGGAATGATTTAGTAGTTATAGTCATTTGTTAAATCCTAACTTCTCTGTACCACTCCTCCCTCTCATTTGATCATTCTCTCAATCTTCAGGGATATTTGGGCAATGACCATTTTAACTTTCTCATGTTTAAAGGGGGTGTCGACATTATGGGGTAGGGAAATGAATCTGGTTGATGTTCTGGGCAAGTCTGGTACCTCTACACATCAGGGCTTATCTGACATAGGAACAATCTGGAGGTTTTAGTTTTCTGAAAAATAAAATTAATAAGTAAAGAGACTTGTATAGACTTAGATAGAGCCATGGGTTTTCTTTAGGGTTTTCAGGAAACTGTTGGTTGGGGCTTGCAATACCATGGCAATTTATAACATCTGGCTGAAGCTTGCATAAGAGTAACCTCCAGAAGTAAGTCTTAACTGTCTTTGAAATCTCTTAGCTGCTAAAACCTTGTTTTGTTTCATTTCACTTCCCCCTTTTGGTCAAGAATGCTTTCTCAATCCTGCAACCCCAGGGCCAGGCTCATCCCTGGGAGTCATGTCCCACATTGCCAGGGAAACTTACATCTTTGAAAATCGTGAAAGGAGAGATTAATAAGTTTATTTGCAGAGTTGGCTTAGAGAGAAAGAGAGAGGCCACATCTGAACCACAAAAGAGGTTCTCTGGGGATGGCTCTCAGGCATGTTTATAAGTAGGCTTAGCTTCACCATTACAGAAGTTAAGTTTCATAAGGGTCAGCCTTAAGATCAAGGGCTTGGTTTATTAAATTGGGGGTTCCCAGTGCTTGAGAGAATATTACTGATTTCTTTTTCTTCCTCTTACCTCTCCCAAGAAGTCTTAGTTATGCTCCCTGCTGAGTGTCTGTATTTACAACAGACATCTGACATTTCTGCTTCTCACTTTTCTCATCTGCAAAATCATATCTCTATCACACAGGCTTTGTTTAATGATCTAAGATGGGTGAGTATGCTTTGTGAGCAGCCAGACCTTTCCAATGTCACTATTATGGTGATGGACATTTTCCCTTTGGATACTTGCCATCATGCCCCACACTATATCCCTCTACAAATCCTATTTCTTCTTGGGTTTTTTTCTTTTTCTACGAGTGGCTCTACCACTTTCTTAGGTTTACATGAGGTTTCTATTTTCTACTGTACCATCCACTGTGTTTTCTTTATTTAGTCATTTTTGGGCTTACTGATTTTTCTTTCAAAATGCATTTCAAATTTGTCCATTTCAGGATAGGGATTTGACCTGACCTCCTACTTTTGCCTATGTCTGATATCTTTAGTCTGTGACATCTCACAAACTCAACCTACCTGAAGCATCACCACCATATTTATTTTCAAAAAAGACTGCATACCTGATATTACTTTCCAAACAGAAATCCTCAGGTTATTCTCATTGCACTTCTTTTATTCATGCTCATTCACTTGCACTTCAGTTTTTTCAATTATCTAATTTTTTAAAATAGCAATTTAAATGCCTAGGCCGTGCGCAAGATTGGGAGATGGTAAAAGATGAATAAGGAAAGACCCATAACTTCAAGAAGACCTTGAAAATCTTGTTATAATAAAGGCTTTTAAACTCTACATATATCCTGCTCTCTGATTTTAATTTTGTTTCCTCTGTAGTATAATGCCCACTTCCAACCCCACTCCTGGCATACTAGATTCATCAATCCTTCCATGAAAAACACATTACGTTCATTTGACTTCAAGGTATTTTTCATGCTGTTCCTCAGCTCCGACATCCTTCATTTATTTGTTAAGCAAACATGTAGTGTTTACGTGTATTGCTGACCTTTCTACATATACTCTGAGGTCTGGTTTAAAACATATTTTGTCTCAACTGATCTTACGTCTAAAATCCTAAAGCCATTATCATTTGTCATCATCTGTCTCTTGTGGGGATACTGGAAACTGAATTATCTCTGCCTTATGGTTTTGCTTTTTTGTTGTGTGTCTTTGTCTAAACCATGAGATTATAAACGCAAAGAGTCTAGTATCATCGTTAACTTCTTGTATCTCTTTCTTCTTCCCCTCTGCCTATACCCACTCTTACCACACAATGAGGTGCCTGCAGGAAACATCATTTTTAATCAATTGCAGCATTGAGGGAAGAGATACTGGCCCCATACTCCCTGCTCCCTGAGATAAGGCAACTCACTAATGTAGTTCTGTCAGAAACTGGTATTGCATATACAAAAAAAGCTTTTATATTCAAAGACATTTTGGAACCAATGAGTATAATAGAGTTAAATGTATTTATTTACAGCATGACTCCTCATGCCCTTTAATAAGCTAATAAACATTATGATTCTTATTTGACTATAAAACACTAAGTTTTGCTGTGGCACATTTTAGAATTAGTGCTCAAAGATCACACCTTCAGAATTGCTGGTTGTAGAACCCCAATAAACCTGAGAATTCCTGAAGTTCACTTCTGGGTTTGTAACAGCTGTATGGAGTAATGCCTGGCTTCATTCCATCTCATTACTTTATTATCTTCATGGTAGACTCTCCAGGAATTATCGAAAGCAGCAAATAACTGTAAAAAATAGCAAAGCAAAGTAACCATGGAACATTATAAAAGGAGTCATTATTAATGAGTACAAGGACATGTGATGACCCTCTTACCTTCAGCCTGTGGAGGTTGCTTAGCAGGTTGGATAGAAGCAGGCAGGCATATGCAAAGAGCACCAGCCTGGGCGTTAAGAGACCTGGGTTCCATGACCTGCTTTGCCCTCGATGACCATATGGTTTGAGCTTGTAATCTCACATCCCCAGCCCCCCCCCCTTTGTTTTATTTATGAAATGAAGAGGTCAGATTAAATAAGAGATTAAATAAGAGCCACAATACCTCCCAGGTCCAAGTCTCTATATTTTTGTAATGTAGATTCTTTACATTTTAGGTTGTGTCTTACCTTTGCATATGAGTCCATGAACTATGCCTAAAGACAAATGCATAAAAGATTAGAAATCTATGACAAGGTATGTGCAGGCCACTGGCTTATGTTTCATATCCCCTCCAATAGCTTGTGTGCTGGTTCCCTAGAGATAATAAACTCAGCTCGTTAGTTTTGAAATGTCTTTTCAGTTATGCATTCTGCATTGAAGAAGCAATGACTGCCTAGGGAATTTTTAAAGTGAAGCGCATGGGGTTAAATCATCACTAATACCCTGTAATGTGACTTTCCTAATGGCTTCTTTAGAAGGTTGTTGCCGGTTCGTTTTTGGCTCTTCCTTTAATTGTGCCAAATGGCAAGAATGTAGGCATTTAGCCACAGCTGCCGGGGAGCATTTGAAGACTATCCAATTCACTTAATTTATGAATAAATACAAATTTGAACTCTAGTCACAACCAGAGGCAGGTGCAAAAAAAACCTCAGTGGATTATGCAGGCTCTTTCCACCCTGGAAGCAAAAGATTTTCTTTTCTTTTTTTCTTATAATTTTGACATATTGATTCAGGGAATGAAACACTGAACTACTTTCTCCATTTCCTCTCTGAAATGTTTGCTTTAATACTCCCCAAGCAGGTTCTCGCTTGGGTAAATAACTTGGAAGGGTAAATAACTTTACATACAACCAAGGTTTCCACAGTGGCACACCCTGATACGTGGGGGGCAGCACTGGTTTTCAGGAAGTGCCCAGCTGTCCTAATTAAAATGTCTAGAGGTCGTAGATAGTTCTCTGGTAAATGACTATGAGGGCATTTGATTGCTATAGTTATTTAGTGCTGTATTTTTGAGAGAATAGCCAGTAGAAGTGACTGATTCATGGCCCTTTTAAAAATGAGATACAATTAAAAATAATACAGGGAAGAAATGCTTGGCTCAAGGTGTTCACAAACACAATTAGGCAATCACTTTTACTTTTCCATTTTTCATGATGACCCTGAAATCAGTGAAGTCAATGAACTTATTTTTCTTCAAATGTTATTTTATTTAATGTACGCTCATTTTATTCCATCTGATCTGTCCTCAGCCAGCTGGAATTGGACCTCATTGCCCACAATTTAACCAAGAACACACACAATAACCACGAATGCCCTCTCTGTGCTTGGAAAGTTGGTATTATTGTATGACTGAACTTTGCCTATTTGGTGGATCTAATGAGATTAGCCTTATCTGCATTAACGTAATTAGATTGTAAAGGAATATTTTGCTTCATAAAAGTAAGCTCAGATCCTTCCAAGGAATACCTATGTTGGGAGAGCTGATGGGAAGATTAAATGGTCTTCAGGGACATACGGATAAATAAGATATTGTTCCTCCTTCCAAGAATTCCTGTTTCATAGAGCACTGGAGAAGAAAGACACACAAACCAATCATTGCAGTCCTGCCTGCTGGGGCTATACCAGAGGAGGGACAAGGAGGGTGCAGTGGAATGGATGGCGCGGTGGAATGCAGGGATGGATTTTTTGAAAGAGGCAAAACTCGAGCTCATACTTGAGGCATGAGCAGCAGTTCATCATCTGGGTAAAGAGGAAGTACTTGCAGATATAATAGCAAATCCAAAGAAAAGATACAGTTAGAGAATGATACAGTTAAAGTCTTTGGGGAATAGAAGACTATTCCCTGTGGTAAAGTCTAAAAGTGTTTGTTAAAAAAAAAAGTGGAGAGGTAAAGCTTGAATGAGAAGCAATGGCTGCATTGTAGAGGGTCTTGAATGGCAAATGACTTTTAATATTTTTCCCTGAAAGCAATAAAGAGCCATTGATGACTTTTAGATTTTTCCCTCTCATACTCATAATATATAGAATTTTCACTTTTGCTAAAAGTGATCATATATAGGCTTTCCATATTTAGTTCTATCTTTCCCTGCTGTCTACTTTAATCTTATCACCCAACTAACCCCTTGAGTACCCCAAATTAACACCCTAATCTAACCTTCATGCTTTTCTCAGGGTTCATGTAATCACATACCAATACGTAAGTACACATAGATATACATATACAGAGTTGTCACCTTCATAAAAATTTGCTCATATTATATGCACTTTTCTGCATCTTGCTTTTCTCACACAGTGCCTCTTTGAAATTCCTCTAAATCAAATTGTGTTTTACTTTTTAAAAAATGTGACTGTACCATATTTTCCATATTTCATTTAACAATTTATCTAGTCATCTATTGAAATGGTTTCTCTTTGTTTCCAGAATATATATGCATGATGTTACAGATATATAACATCCTTACCAACTGTTTTCATTTCTTGGATAAATAATTATTTTAAATAAATTGCCAGCTTACTTTCCCAAAGGGCTGTAAAAAGTCACATTTCTGTCAGTAGCATATGAGAGAACCCTTTAATCACAACTTCTCCAGCACATGTTGCTATGGTTCTTTCTTATTTTGGAGAGTTCATCGTGTATCAGTCACTATCCCATTGTAACATCAGAGCAGTTTTTAAAAATGTTTTTCACTGCTTGAATTTACTTTTCTGGGAATAGCCTTTTTATGTTTTTTGCCCAATGTTATTGTTTTAATTTTTTCTTGTCAATTTTGGGAGCTCTTTTCCTGTCTTCTGCAATAGAAGCAGTTACTCAAAATCTATTCTTTGTCTATTGACTTTGTTTATAGTGTATTTTGTGGTACAGAAGATTTAACTAGTATCTTTGCTTTTGTAGCATTGGGGTTTCTGTTTGTAGTTAAGAAATACAGCTCTTACATTGCAACTAAGATTGCTTAGGATTTTTTTGCAGGATTTTGTTGTTATGTATATTACAATTAAGTCTCTGATCTATGTGGTATATATTTTTAAATATAATGTAAGTCAGGGATCCAGTTTCATTTCCTTCTATTTGAATAGGCCATTTGGCCAGCACTATTATTAAACAAGCTCCTTTTATCCTCACCACATTGAAATACAACCTTTATCATACACTAAGCGAGCCTCTATCCTGGGGTCTCAATTTCTGGAGTCTCAATTCTGTTCCACTGAACTGGTTTTCTATTGCATTACAAATACCATGTTGTTTTACAATAGCCTTAGAATATTTTCTGCTATCTGGTAAGACATATTCTTCCCTTAACACTCTTACAAAATTCTCTTGGCTCTTCCCCTACACTTATTATTCCATAAAAAACTTTAACATCATTGATCTGATTCAAAAAATCTTATGTGGGTTCTAATTAGAATTACATTAAATTTATATATTAATTTTGAAGCAAAGATCATCAAGTTTTTCTCATTTAGGTTCTTCCCTTTCTTATTACATTGAAGAACCTAAGCAGTGGCTAGATGCAAGCAGATGTGTGTTTTGAAGGTTTAGCATAGCATCAGAATGGAAGATGGATTAACCTGAAGTAAGACTGGATGAGAAAAGGCCATCGAATGGCTATTGCCACAATCCAGATAATTTTGAATCCATGCTAAGGTGATAACAATCAGGATGGTGAAGAGGATACTGAAAAGAAAGTTGTTTTGCAGGTAAAACCAACATTACTTAATAATGGAATGGATTTGGAAGTTGAAGGAGACAGGAGTATCTAATGAGTCTCACATCTTTGCTAGATCATAACTGGATTCATGCATGTGCCATCCACAAAGAGAAGTCAGAGGAAGGTAAAAAGTTCTCGGAGTAGAGAGACAATGATCTCACATTGAACATGTTTGATTTTGAGATGCCTAATGATAGATACGAGTTTGGAGCACAGGTGAGAAATCTGGGTTAGAATTTTACAGGAAATGACATCACTTCTTGGACTTTTGGCTAAGATCAAGTATAAAGGAGATGTCCGAGTGGTAGAGCTGATAGTTGAGGGTTTTATGTGGGTGTGGGACTGAGATTGCCCAAAAAGACCTTGTGAAGTGAGAAGATAAAAGTTAATCAAAGGAACTCTTTCACTCTCTCTTTAAAATATCACATTTGATTTCATTCTTGGCAAAGCAACAAAGGATATTTTTACTTGTAAAGAAGTCAGGCTGAGGAGAAATCTTTGCTGTTTTTTTTTTCCCCAAAATAGAAGAAAGGACAGAATACAAGCATTCTTGCATACTGTGATCTGAAGACTGATGGCAAGAATAAATATTTGCTTTATTTATGGTGTTGGGGAAGCCTAGTCACTAAAGTAGGCAGTTAAGAGAAAAAAGAAATCTATGTTACTTGATGGCATAAAGGCTGTATCCCCTTTCTCATATGCACAGATTCACTCACACACTTGCAAAACCACACAGACACAATGACTTATTTAAAAGATCCTCTGCAATTTCTTCATGTTGTTTTCACTTTTTGATGAGCTGCCATGTTTATTTCTAATGATAAGTTTCTTCTGGGAATGTGTCTCTTCACTGCCAGTGATAATATTATCAGTATAGTCAAATAGAGGTCCTGGATGGGGACTGCTTTGCTAAATGACATTTGGCAACAGGCTGATGAGGTTTAGCCAATTGCCTTGCCAGATATTCAGAAACATAATGTATTGTGGGTTAGATGCCAATGGTTCTTGGACCATTTCCTCTCTCTGCTTATGTGCTATGGACCCAGTGGGTGGCTAACAAAGTGGCACACTTTATTCATCTGTGAATAACAGCATGTGCAAATGAAGACTGGGAATTAGACCTCTCTTTCCTTTGCAAGGGGAAAGAAATGTTTTGGTGGCTCATCCTTAATTCTGCATTGGTCTCCAGGCTTATCCATATTGATTGTTCCCATATTTCCATACTGCAATTTGAATAAAAATGTGAGATCTTTCATTTTAATTGCTACTCACATGCAAACTTCAAATACACATCCAGTGTGAGAATGAGAGATATTTTGCATTGAACTGATTTCATTGAAGAAAGGCAGTTAAAAACCTAAGCCCAAACTGAGCGTCCTTTATAAATGATTACAAAATAATGCTTAAAATATTGTATTTTAAACTCAATCTGTCACATATTCAATTCCTTGAGATGTGCTTCTTATTCATTCAGGTATTTAATGTGTTTTTATTTAGGATGGACCATGTACAATCCCCGAACTAGGTGTTGGCCCGCCCTATTTGCTTTATTACATTTCCTCCTTACTGTTTCATTTGTTTACTCCTTTCTTCATATAACTTTCCCTTTCTGGAAAAGTGATACCATTTTCCTTCAGAACTTAATTCAATGTTCTTTTCATGTATTTAGTACTTTCTGAGTTTATTTATTTGCAATTTTACCAAAGTATTTTCAGAATTTACAAAAATACTGAACCCACACAGACCATTTGTCATGCTTGAATTTCCTTCTTTATCTTCACCAATCATTTTATGGTTCATTTGGCAAGGGCCATCTCATATTTTTGTCCTGAATTTAATTGAGTGGACATTATCTTTGAAATTTCATTTTCTAAAACACTGAAGAAATTGAATCTTTTTACCACCCAAGTGAACAGTTATAGGCATCAATATGTTCCTATTACTAAGGTCATAGTTCAATAGAACAGTGTCCATCCTCTTCAAGACACTCTTGGCTCTCCCTTCTTAATCAAAACTCAGCCATCATGGTGTCCTGGATTGGTGGAGGGGCTGGAGAGCAGAGGAGGTGACTGTCCCAAGGGTGAGATGACTTTGGCCTGATCCTCCCACAAGAGAACAACCCATGGATGCTCTCACAAAGGAAAGAGTAGGGGGCATTGCCAGGGTGGTGAGACCCTGCTTCATTCTATACAAGTGTAGTTTATGACGATGGCGCCACTCTGTAGGTGACTGTCATTGCATGTGTTCATTTCCATCAAGACTTCTCAGGCCAATTTAATCCTGTCTTCTGAGTTCTTAACTCTGCCAGGCACTCTCCTAGGTCTTGCAAGTACACAGAGTGATGATTAGGTTCTGGTGTCAACTTGGCCCAAGTAATTATGCCCACTTGTCTGGTCAGGCAAACACTGGCCTGTCCTTTGTTGCAAGGATATCTCGCAGCTGGTTGATAAACTGGAAGGCTGGTATATTAAATCATCAGTTGATTGCATCGTGACTGATCACATCTGCAATCAACTAAGGTGTCTCCCACTAATGTGATAATCCAATCAGTTGACTTTTTAAGGACAAAGAGAGACTTTTGGCTGCTTCTTCAGTCAGTGAGCCTCTCTTGTGAAATTCGTCCAGACCCTTCATTGGAGCTGCCAGCTTCACAGCCTGCCCTGCAAATTTTGGACTCTTCCATTCCCACAGTTGTGCAAGACACCTTTATAAATCTCATATTTATGGATATCTCCTGTTGGTTCTGTTTCTCTAGAGAACACTGACTAATATACACATGGATAAGAAAGATGCTGTGTCATGAGAACTCATACTCTAGCAGAGAATCCTGACTCATACAGCAAGATCCATGCTACTTTTTTCTATGGAAAGTTCTTTCCCTGAAGCCAGACATTTTTCATTAATTTAATGTTTAAATAGTGGGAAAATAGATTTTCTATTTTTTTAACTTATCCTTGTGTTCAAATAGTAACCAGAAGTGTCTTTAGATGTACCTGAATAGCTAAAATGCATACATGGTGTGCCTGCTAATTTGCACTGTAAACCAACACTTCACACATTAATCTCTCCCCTTAAAATAAAACAACATGAGTGTCACCAAAAAAAAAAATCATATATTGCTATCCAGAAACAATTATAATCCTGGAAGGATGATGTTCATGCTGGAAAAAACATACCTGCAAAAGGTTAACAGTAATAAATAACAGCTATGAAGCGTCTATCCCGTGTGCCAAGCACTGAGCTAAGCACTTTACTTGTATTACCTCATTTATCCTCCCAACAACTTAACAAGGGAGGTACAATTATTACTTCCATTTTACATGTAAGAAAACAGATGCCCAGGCAGATGAAGTAACTGACTAAGGTTGCATGGGTTTTAAGGAATGGAAGTAGAATTTGAATACATGGACCATGACAGACTTCAAAGCTAGTTTTCTTAACTACTGCTGAGAGAACTTAACTACTATAATGGACTCACTCTTATTAAAAACCTGTCAGCAATAACCTATGCTACCGATTATTGACTGTACTTTGTATTCTAGGGAGATGGATAACCTCATTGCATTTAATTCGTTAAAACCTGGAGTGGTCAGGACTATTTATTTCTATTTTACAATGAACAAACACTGTTCAGTAATTGCTTATGGCCATAAGAAAGCATCCTCCTTATCCTATCATTTTCTCTTTATCCTGCTTTATTTTACTCCTTAGAACTTACCTCCATTCAAAATATTTTATATATTTTTATAATATTGCCAATCTCCTCACATTTGATCAGAGGCTCCTTGCTTTTTGTTCACTGCTGTATCCCCAGAGCCTAGCATTGTGCCTTGGAAATACTAGGCATGTGATGAATATCTGTTCTGTGGTTGAATGAGTAAACACAGAAAAGGCCTGTGTGCTTTCATGGATTGCCAATCAGCTGATCTTGCATACTGGGAGGAACTTGATCTCCAGGCCTTTGCTGAGCTCTTTTGAGTGCCTGACCTTGCAGCAGGTGGTTTAGATTGTCATCCAGGCATATCTTAGGAGTGTGTGTGCCATTACATAGCCCCGAGTGCCGTACTACATGCCATTACATGTAGAGGGGGCAAGGAGCACAGTGTTAAAATAAAACCCCTCAGAAATTGTATAAGGCCCAGAAACAATGTTTGGCAAATCCTCAAGTTTCCATTAGCTTAATTCTATAACATACACTTGCACCTTAGACCTTTTCCTTGAATCTGGAATTGATGCCAAAGTAACATCATTCCTTCAGTTACTCCTCCAGAGAGCAGAACTTCTCCACCTAATTTTTGTGCTCTTGGTATCATGTTGCCAATGGAAAAGCATTCAGGGATTTGTCTCCAAAAATAATACTTGGTGCTCCAGGCAGTAATTTGGATCTTACCACTTCCAGAAACTCTTCCCCATTTCTTTCAATTGCCAATTTTGTACCCTGGCCTTCAGGATGCCTCTAATGCAGTGTGTGCCACACAGAGTCCAACCCCAAAATAAATATTTGTTTTTATTTTGAATAAAATAAAAACAGTGAATTGAATCTGACATACAACCTCTTCAGGAAACTTCATTTACCACTATCCCCCTAATTGAACCTCTGATAACTTCCCCCATGCCAACCATGCTGCCTTTGCTCACAGTTTTGCTCGCATACTGCCTCCTCTTCATGGATTGGTTATGCCCCTCTTTCTCACCCAGTCAGTTACTAGTCTTCCCCATGGACAAGTCCCGCAACCACCCACATGAGTGTGTGATCTGCTCCAGTAGAAACAATTCACTATCAGATGCTTATTGAGCATCTACTTTCTGCCCTGAAGCGTGCCAGAAACGAAGGAGTATCGTGAGGCCATATGTGGACCATGAGAAAACTCTAAGAATCTTTGGCATCTCCACAAATGATTTACCATAGGAAAAAGCACTGGTGTTACGATTTGAAAGCAGGACTTGAATAGATATTTGCACAGTGTTCATAGAGCCATTATACGCAATTGCCAAAAGGTGGAAGTAACACAAGTGTCCATCAACCAATGAATGGATAAGTCAATGTGGTATATACATATAATGGGATATTATTCAGCCATACAAAGGAAGGAAGCTCTGATACATGTGGCAACATGGATGAGCTTTGAAAGCATCATGTGGAGTGAAATAAGCCAGACACAAAAGGGCAAACATTGTATGATCTCATGGATGTGAAATAATTAGAATAAGTAAACTCACAGAGTCAGAAACTAGAATACAGATTAACAGGGTTTGGGTAGTGGGTAGGGAATGGGGAATTAATGCTTAAATTGTACAGAGTCTCTGTATGGGTTGAGTATAAAGTTTTGGTTATGGTTGGAGGTGATGGTTGCTTGACATTATGAATGTAACTAGCAGCACTGAAATATATAAAGAAATGTGGTCAAAATGAGAAATTTTAGGTTGTACATATGTTACTAGAGTAAAACCTTTAAAAATACATAGGACTGTAACGACACAAACATGAACTCTATTGTAAACAATGGATTATAGTTAATAGTATAATTTTAAAAATATCCTCTCATGAATTGTAACAAATGTATCACACTAATGCAAGGTGTTATCAATAGGGTGGTATAAGGGGACTCTGTACTTATGGATGATTTTTCTGTAAACCTATAATTTCTATAGCAAAAAAAAAAATTTCTGTAAACCTAAAACTTCTATAGTGAAAAAAATTGCAGAGTATGTAGCATTTGCAACTTCCTTGGTTTGAATCTCATTTGTTTGGAAATTAGACCTGCTTGTCTGCAGTCTGGACACAGTAAAACTAGCCTTTCAATGTCTCCAAAGAAAAGAATTGCCCATCCTTCCCACTATAAGCAAAGACAGGAGTCAGAGCTCCTCCCTCCTTGATAAGGTCTCCAGGTCAGACAGGCAAGATCTGGCTGCAGGCAGCAGCCCTCTACTCACCAACCCCCACTTTTATATTTTACCCCGAAGACCATGTGAACTGACCCTGCTCTTAGGCTTCCAAGCAGCTCTAAAACCAAGTCCTTCAGGGTGGGTCAGGCCTGATTTTCGTGATTGTTGCTGGGTCCTATATTTTGTAGCCATCAGGGATCAGTAAAGTGCAAATGGCCGACCTCTTATCTGTTGGTTTCCTGAAACCTCCGTCTCTTGTAGTTAAATGAATCATAGTAAGAGCAACTCAAAAGGAGTTGGCCCTCTTTTGGGCAGGTTACAGAGTCAACAGTGAACAAGACAGCTCAGGGTCTTACCCTCAGCGAGGATCAATCCTAGTGAGACTTGCCCTGATACCCTGTGCCTATCTGACATGTGCCACTTCAACATTGTCTGTAACTGTCAGATTCCGTGTCCCTCTTGAACCGTGATCACCTTTGGAGTATTATTTATTCTGAGTCTACCGTACCCAGAGGAACTCTAGGTATACATCTGTCACAACATGAATGCTTGGAGAATGAATGAATCTGATCACAATATGGTAAAGTATCCTTTATTCATAACTAAAGGGTTATGTATCCTTTAAAAAAACACATGAGAGAAATGATCAGATTCACAATGAGTGTTAAAAGGTGAATTAAATATTACAGCACCCAAGAGTTTGAACTTTGTCCTGTACAAGTGAAGGAGTCAAGAACAGAAAATGGTAAGCAGTGAGAAAGGAGAAAAGAAAGCATGTTCAAAACACAGAAACTGCAATTCTCAGGGATCAGTTGGACGTGGGAATGGGGACAGGTGGTAAATGAATAAAACTATTCCAGTAGAAATGCACTGAAATGAAAACTGAGTCCTACTGAGTTGAAAGGAGGACAGAGCTTCTGTGGCCAGCATTCCTGCATATTCTGATTGTGCTACAGCTGCATTTAAACTCAGTGGGAAGTTTTCATAATAAAACATTGGAAGGAGCAGCATGGTGATAATTCAACTTTTGTTTTAACTAATTTGAGAAAAGAAATGCAAATATAGTTTGGTATCAAAATACATATTATCCACAGGGAGTGGGAGGGTAGTTCAGTGGTAGAATTCTCCCATGTCGTGCGGGAGACCTGGAGCTTGAGTCCCGGTCCATGCACTTCCCGAAAAAACAAATAAACAAGCAAAACAAACAAACGAAAAACAAACAAAAAGATTTCAACAAATGATGCTGTGACAATGGGCAACTCACATGGAAAAATAATGAAATGTGACCCTGCCATACAACATACAAAAAAAAAAAGATATATATTATCCCCACTCTTGGCTGTGATTCTTTAGGGTGGCTGTATTTAACATTTATTAAGAATTACTGATTGTATATGTATTCTTAATATGCAATTCTTAATGATATTGAGAATTACTGATTGTATATGTAGAATGGAATGATGTGTAATGTTTTGTTTGTTAATTTTTTTAATTAATAAAAAAATTTTTTTAATTAATAAAAAAACATTAAGTATTAACTTTGTTTGTATTTGTCTGAATTTTTTCTTTTATCTCCTTAAACATAGATTTAAATTGTGAACTTTATTTTCTTACTTCCTTCATGATATAATCACATACAATGTTCTGTACAAATTTAATTAAGAGTGGACTATTTGGTTTTTAATTGGATATAATAGGTAGCATTCCCTCCCTCTCTCCCTCTCCCTCCCCTGCCTCTCTCTTACTGTCGCTTCTTTTACTCTCAGTCTGCTCTAACTTTCATTCTGACAAAAATATAAAATAGCAAGGCTGTCAGTAGGGAAAACTGTTTAAAAGTCAACTTACTGCAGAACTCAATGCACAGGTGAGGAACTTCCCCTACTCCTGGATTTGCTATGACAGTATAAAACTTTTGAGAATTAAATATTAATGTAGTTTTTCTCTCAAGAATCTTCAGCCAAATGTTGACAGTCCTGGCAGTTTCCTTCTGGCCAATGAATCACATGCTCTTTCTGTACATACTACATAAACCCTGTCAGTGCCAGAGCTGACCTTCCTTTCTCTAAGCTTTGTATTTGGGCATCCTGCCATCACTTCCAGCTTGACATCCTTAAAGCCACACTCATCATCTCCTCTCCAAACAGCTACTTTGCTTGACCACCCTCCTCACCCCGTGATTTCTCCTGTTCATTCTTCTACTGTTTCGCCATTTTCTACAGCATAAAGATCTAGTTTCTAGCTTGAAGAACATGGCATGGATGAAGGCAACTGAATTTAGTGTCGCAATTTGAGTTGCACAGTTGGATTCAAGTCTGCTTCTGATGCTTGGGCAAGTTAATTAACTTTGTGAACCTATGAAAGGAGATAAGAGTACTTATGTACATGTGATAATTGATATAAACCTACTAATTCACATAGGGGTTTGTATTCCTTCATTTGTTCTAGTTTTTTTGAAACTGCTTTGTAGCAGATCCAAGCATCCTAGGGATAAAAGACCCTATCCTCCTGGAATTTATAATATAACATTTAGTAAGTGATCATAAATAGAAGGCTATTAGCCATAAATGGTTCTTACCATATTCAAGGTTATCTCAGTCTGTTTAAACTAGATTTATGTTCCTTCTGCCTATTTTCCCCATAATAAAGCTTTAAAGCATATGGATCCTAGATGCAGCTTGGGCTTTCTTGCATCCATGCTTTCTTCACCCTGGCATCTACAACTAACATAGAAGATCTTTCTCATTACTTTTCATCCATGTAAATCTTTTTCACCCTTTAAGGACAAGCTGACCCCCTTGAAGTCATTCTAGATTCTTTTAGATAGAAATTCGTTCTTCCTCCTCTGAAATTTTGTAGCAGATATCTGCGCCAGTTAAATAGGTAAAAACTGCCTTTGGATCTACTTGACGTTTTGCAATCCCTAGGCCTCATTCCCAAACATGAAGTCATGGTGTTGAGATCAAAAGTATAGGTTTTGGAAACATTTACAGTAACATCTATAAAAGAACATTATTTCTATTCTCCCATTGAGAATTATTGGGCCAGGAATTTGAAGGGATATTGGTCGCATCCACCTGGGCTCTTCAGTGGGGCACAATGGACAGGATCCTATGACTCAGGCCTCATGTTATAAGGGTAAACTCATTACTAAATGCAGCCCAGCTAAGGGGGAATCTATCCAGTGACATTCAATCGTCCAAAACTGAGAAACCATTCTATCATTGGGAAGGTCTAGATTAGTGGCCCCTAAAGTTTAATTCCTCAGACTAGCAGCATCAACATCACTGGGAATTTGTTAGAAATTCATATTATCTTATTATTAGTCCCATCTCAGCCTACTGAATCAGAAACTCTAGGGGTGAAGTCCAGCAATCTGTGCTCTAGGAAGCACTCTTGGTGATTCTCAGGCACACTAAAGTTAGAAAACCACTAGACAATCCATATGAGAGATTGGATAATGCTGAGTTGTGCGCTGAAAGTAGTATACAGGTCAGCAGCTTGTCAACAGTATTCTATGTAGTCCGACATTCATATCCGTGGTCATATTTTACTATGACCTGCTGAACTGGAAGAAAATTCCCAAGGGCCGTATTGGGCACCCATGGTGTAGATTCCGTCCATGCACAGGTGAGACTAGCATAGCCTCACACCAACTATTTATCATTATCTCTGAACTCCAAAGCCCAGTAAGAGCCCAAGTGGCCAGGTGTCTGTGGCTCCCTCCCTACTTACAAGCAGGAAGTAATAAAAGTCAGTGACTACGCATTTGATGCCTGAGTGATAGAATCAAAATGCAGACTTTGTAGTTGACACTGACATGTCAGACCAAACTACAGCCTTTCTGCTTTGGTTCTCAGTGTCAGTTTTCTAGGAGAGGATAAAGGTCAATGGAACGGGAGAATAGAGCCCATTCCTAACCTTCACACTGGGTTCAAAACAGCCTTCATTCTTGATTGGACCCTGATTTTGGCCATCCTTTATTATCTTCAGTCCCCCGTGATTCAAGGTCCAGATATCTTGCCTAATACTAGGAACTCTTCCTTCCTAGGAGTCTTCACATGGTACCCAGATACCCCTTCATTTAGGCCCCTCTTTGGATGGTAACTCAGTCTGGACTATAATATGCTTCTTCTACCTTGAATTTGTGATACTAAATTTGGATAATAGCCCTTTTGCAATTCCCATCCATTTAGGTTCTAAAAAAATCCTGCTTACATTTCCCTGCAGGAGTTCTCAGTATGCTGTCCGTAGGCACCACACCATTTACGACATTGTAATTTATCAGCATGTGATAGCTGATAAGTTTCCCTAGTTTTTAAGCAATAGATATATAACCAATGGAAAAACATTAATATCGGGTCACAGGGATATATATTTTAGTTATTTAGGAATAAAAAGAGGCTACTGATAGGATTACTCTGAGATAATACATCTTCCCCAAGGAATTTTTTTTTTAATTATAGAAGCTGTAGGTTTACAGAGAAATCATGCAGAAAATACAGAGTTCCCATAAAACCTCTCATTATACAAGGATTTTCATATTATTAACACTGCGTAAATGTGGCACCTTGTTACAAGTGATGAGAAATATCATCATAAACTATAGTCCATAGTTTACATTAGGTTTCACTATTTGTGTTCTAGAGACCTATTTTTTTTGAAGTTTTATTCTAGTAAAATATATGCAACCCAAGATTTCCCCTTTTAATGACATCCTAATATATTATTCAGTGGTGTTGGTTGAATCCCCAATTTTATTTTACCATCACCAGCATCCGTTACTAAAATTTTTCCATTATCCCAAATGGAAACTCTTTATCAATTAAGCATTAACTCCACATTCCCTACTCCTACCCCAGGAACTTTCATTCCACCTATATTCTTGTTTCTGTCTCTGTGAATTTGCTTATTCTGATTTCAGAATACGAAGTAATTAAGTGAGATTATATAAGATTTATCCTTTTGTATCTATCTTATTTCACTCAATATGATGTCTTCAAGGTTCAGCCATATGTATCAGAATTTCATTTCTTTTTACAACTGAGTAATATTCCATTGTATATATTTACCCCATTTTCTTTATCCTTTCATCTGTTTATTGATACTTGACAATTGTGAATAATGTCTACTATGAACATTGGTGTACAAATATCAGTTTAATATTTCAATATTCCTACTTTTAATCCTTTGGGTGGATACCTAGAAGTGAGATTGCCAGGTCATTTGGTAATTCTATACTTAACTCTTTGAAGAACTACCAAACTTTGCCACCAACAATCAGTGAGTTTTCCTATTTCTCTACAACCTCTCCAAAACTGGTTTTTGAAAGAGTGGAAATTTTATTGGGTGTGAAATGGTATGTCAATGAATGGGTTTTGATTGGCATTTCAGTAATGACTAATTGTATTAAGCATCTTTTCATGCACTTATTGTCCATTTGTATATCTTCTCTATAGAAATGTATAGTCAAGTCTTTTGCCTGTTCCATAACTGGATTGTCTTTTTGTTAGTCAGTTGTAGGATTTCTCTATATATTATAGATAATAAACCTTTATCTTACACATGGTTTCCAAATACTTTCCCTCATTCTTTTATTTTCAAGATGAAGCCCTTTAATATTTTCATTTTTATGAAGTTTCGTTTATCTATTCTTTCTTTTGTTGCTTGTGCTTTTCATGTAGAATCAAAGAAACCATTGTCTAACACAAGATTGTGACCAAGATTGCTTCCCTATGTTCTCTTCTAGGAGTTTTATGGTTTTGATTCATACATCACTCAAAATGCATCATATATATATGTAAAGAGACTATTCTTTCCTCATTAAGTTGATTTTGGCACTCTTCTATTGCCCATAGTTGTGAGCATTTATTTCTGAACTCTTAATTCAGTTCCATTGGTCTATATGTCTATCTTTGTGCCAGTAGCACACAGTTTTGATTACTTTAGCATTGTAATGAAATTAGGAAGTGTAAGTCATCAATATTTTTCTTATTTTTCAAGATGGTTTTGGCTATTTATAACCCATTATCTTTCCATATCAATTTGATGTTTTGTTTTGTTTTGTTTTTGGATTTTCTATTTCTGCAAAATAGGCTGCAGGAATTTTTATTGGGATTGCATTGAATCTGTAAATTGCTTTGGGTAGAATTGTCATCTTGACAGCATTTTGTCTTCCAATATTTGAATACAAAATGTACTTCCATTTATTTAGGTCTTCTTTGATTGCTTTCAGTGATGTGTTCTAGCTTTGCATTTATCAGTCCTTTACATCCTCCATTAAGTTTATTCCTAGACATTTGATTCTTTTTACTGCTGTTGTAAATGGATTTTTTTTTCTTTATTTCCCTTCAGATTGTTCATTACTAGTGTATAGAAACTTCTGATTTTTGCATGTTGACCTTCTATCCTGCCCCTTTGCTCAATTTGTTTATTAGCTCTTGTAGTTTTTAATTGTACATTTTTCAGTTCTTTCTATATATATAGAATAATGCCGTCTGCAAATACAGAAAATTTATTTCTTCCTTTTCAATTTGGATGCCTTTTATTTCTTTCTCTTGCCTAATTGCTCTAGCAAGGAATTTCAATACAATGTTGAACAACAGTGGTGACAGTAAGCATCCTGTATTGTTCCCAATCATAGAAGGAAAGCTTTCAGTCTTTTATCATTAAGTAAGATGTTAGCTTTAGGTTTTTCATATATGTTTTTTATCATGTTGAATATTTTCCTTCTACTTCTGGCTTTCTTAGTGTTTTTTATCAGGAAGTGTTGTTGGATTTTGTCAAATGCATTTTTTATATCAATTAAGGTGATCATGTGTTTCTTTCCTTACGTCTATTAATATAGTAGGTAATATTAATTAATATTCTAATGTTGAACCATCTTGACATGCCCGAATTAAGATTTGTTGAATATGTTTTCTGGGGTCTTTTTGTATGTACATGCTTACTGACCACTGGGTTCCCTCCCTAGGTATATGTGGCCTGGGTGCCCTTGCCTGGAGGTGTATGGGGCTCTAAGTTGGTGTCATGAATGGCTCTGTGGTCCATGAACATGGCAAGAGGTGCCCAAGCTGGAGTCTGCTACCATGTGACTCTTAAGTCTCATGTGACCAAGTGTGGGGGAGGGAACTGGAATGGCAGGTCTGAGTGGCAGATCTCCTATGTTTGTTTTTGGTTCACTTTTTTTTTTTTCTATTCAGTATTTGTAGAGACTTTCTTCCATCTCTGCCATCCTCCAGAGTCCAATCAAGTGGGATTTACCCTTTTGTTTAGTTTATCTCAGAGAGGAAGCTTCCCTGGGGATATCTTATATCACTATCTTAACGACTTTCCTACCATTTTTAAACGTACTTTTTCTTGATTCAGCAATCACTGTTTTTAACTATTACTGTAGTCTTTAAGTATTTTCCAGAGTTTTGAGGAAGATGGCTCTGCCAGTTTTTGCAAGCTGTTCAAAGATTCTTGCAAAACGGCACCCTTGAGTGTCTTATACCACCATTATGTTTGACCAGAGGTCTTAGGAATTTATTTTTACCCACAAAAAATTAAAGTCAGAACTGATTATACTCATGAAAATAAATCAGATGCCAATAATTTAGAATAGTATGGCCACTAAAGTTTAAATAAAGAAGTTTAAAAAAGATATTTAAAAACTTTAAATAAAATTTTAATGATTTCAAAAGTTAATGGGTTTGGAATTTAATGATATTTTATTCTTAAAGTATTAGAAATGCAGTAAGAAAAGTTATTTACTCCTGACCATTATAGCCAACAATAGTTTACATTCCATTATGCTCAGAATAAAGATATAAATTACTTATTACTGGAATTCATTATTCTATGAAATGTCATGCATAGTTGGTAGCTGTTATTCTGATATTCATAACATTTATAAGAATATAATAATTATGAAGCCAAATTGACAGATATTGTCATGTTTTGTCTAACAAAGTGTATTGAAATTTGATGTCAACAAGTTATGAATGTAGTTTAATACATGCAAACAATCCATACTCTGGCAGTTTAATAGTGAATCCAAATAGTAGGGCTATAAAGCATCACGCAGAGGAATTAATTAGTCTCTAACAGAAACATGCAGATAAATTTTGCTGCATAAGAAAAAACAACTCTAGTGAGTGGGATATTATGGAATAGAAGATGATCAAACAACTTGTGTTTAAACACCTTTAGAACATTCTCTTTATTTCCGTGTCCATTCTTGTTACTCTGCTTCCATAAAACAACACTAAGGAAAAATCTTGCCTCTATTCTGATAAATTTTGTCATTGAGTGTCCTATAAATATAACAGAAATTTCAGGAAAGCTTCTATAGTGATTTTCAAAATTGTTATATTCAAACTGGTTATTCTTCATGTTTGACTGTAAGGCATAGACTGTTCATACATGTTCCATTTTCTGAATAGCAGTGATTTTGACTCTTGTGCAACTTCAGAAAGTCATTATAGCAAAGCAATAAATGATAGCCAAGGCAACATATTTTTAAACAAGAATGTATCTTACCCAAGTCCATTAATGAGGTAAATAGATCAGAATCCTATGCAGAAGCGTTGTGGGAAGATGGCGAGTAGAAAGCTCCAGGACTCATTCTTTCTTCTAAAACAATTATTAAACAGGTTGGAACTGTCTGAAACAACTATTTGGAAAATATGGAGGCCAGAAGAATACTGTGTACCATCCCGGGAAGAGCAGGAGGGAGAATCTGATAAACTATAGTAAAGAACAGAAAATTATACTCTTCTCATGTGGCAGCTACCAGTGCCCATTCCCCCAGTCTCATGGCAGGCCACAGTGGAGTCCAGTCCCTAGCTAGCTGCTAGGATCAGAAAGGGGCATAAAAAGTACAGTGGTGGGCATGGCTGATCACTCCTCATGACTTTTGATTAGAGAATTTGGATTGTGGAGCTCAACTCTTGAGGGCAGCAGCCATTGTTTCAACCTGTCCCAGACAAGGGCAATGGGGTGGAGGCTTAAAGATGCTGTGCTTCCTCAGGGCTGCATGGGGAGGGGAGGGGGCATTTAACATGATGGCTGCATTTGTGGAACAGTCCAGCTGTGGGAAACTGCTTTTGGAAATTTATCCTTCTCTTCGGCATTTGATAGTTTAATTAGTATATGCCTTGGACGGGGTCTATTAGGATCTGTTCTGTTTGGAGTACATTAGATCTCTTGGATTTGCATATTTATGCCATTTATAAGAGTTTAGAAAATTTCAGCCATTATTTCTTTGAATATTTTCAGCCAATATTTCTTTGATATTTTCCCTTCTCTTCTCCTTCTGGGACACCCATGAAGTGTATGTCTGTGTGCTTTGTCTTGTATATTAGTCAGAGTTCTTCAAAGAAACAGAACCACCAGGAGGTATCCATAAATATGAGATTTTATAATAGTGTCTCATGCAACTGTGGGGATGCACAAGTCCAAATTCCATAATGCAGGCTAGAAGTTGGTAGCTCTGATGAAGGGTCTGGAAGTACTCCACAGGAGAGGCTCAGTGGCTGAAGAAGCAGTGAAAGAGTCTCTCTTCTTCCTTAAAAGCTTCAACTGATTGGATTAAATCCAAGCAGATTGGACTTTCTCATTGCAGAAGACACTCACTTAGTTGATCATAGATGTAATCAGCCACAAATGCAATCACCAGCTGGTCATTTAATAAACTAGCCTTCTGGTTTATTAACCAGTCTCAGAATATCCTTGCAGTAGCAGTTAGGCCAGTGCGTGCTTGACCAGATAACTGGGTACTATCACCTGGTCAATTTGACAATGAATCTAACCATCACAGTCCACCCCTTGTCATCATGGCAGCTATACACATAACCATAAAGTATACTTAATCTCTAAATAGAGCATGATAACAGATATATGCTTCACCTAACAAAACTCAACTATCCTATGTACAGCTGGAAACACACTGAATTTCTCCACAATAGGGTAAAAGTTCTTGAGTAGCATTTACTATTGAATTTGATATCCTATAACTTAAATACTATAACATTAACACCATGACTTAAGTCATATGATAATAAGAAGAAAGCAAGATATTTGCTTTATGTACATATAAAAACACACTCATAACAAAACAAGGAGGAAATATTCATACCGTCACACTCCTTATTTCATAATTGGTCACATAGTCATAGTCCATATTTATCATTACCTTCTTCCACTACCCATTCCATGTTCCTTTTACCTCAGGAAGCACTTCAGCTGGCCATAGTTCTTTGCTGGTGGAATGACTCAAACTTCATTCCTGAAGTTTCTGGACCATTGGTAGTCCTGCCATGGGAAGTAAAAATTTTCCTAATGGATCACTATGGGTGATAGTGAGTGGTGCTCCTCCCATTTCCACCCCTTGATTCCTGGACCCAGGAGGGCTGGCTATGGGAGAAACAGCATCATAGAGTGAATGCTGATTCAGAGTATACATAGCCTCCTGGAGAACATTGCCCCAGCCCTGCAAGTTATTACCACCTAGTTGGCACCATAATTGGGTCTTCAAAAGGCTATTCCACCATTCTATCAACCCAGCTGCCTCTGGATGATGGGGAACATGGTAAAACCAGAGAGTTCCATGAGCATGTGCCCATTCCCACACTTCATTCGCTATGAAATAGGTTTCTTGAGCAGAAGCAAAGTTGTGTGGAATAACATGGTGATGAATAAGGCATTCCATAAGTCCAAGAATGAAGCATTGTGAGCATGGAAGGCTAACCCATATCCAGAGTATTTGACTGTTCCAGTTAGAACAAATCATGGCCCCTTCCATGATGGAAGTGGCCTACTGTAATCAACTTGCCACCAGATAGCAGGCGGATCACCTTGGGAAATGGTGTCATATAGGGGACTGAGCATGTATCTGTGCTGCTGGTAGATTGGGGCACTCAGCAGTGGCCACAGCCAAGTCAGCCTTTGTGAGTGGAAGTCTATGTTGCTGAGCCCATACATAACCTCCATCCCTACCACCATGACCACTTTGTTCATGAGCTCATTGATTGGTGACAGCAGTGACTGGGGAAGAGGATAATGGGTATCCACAGAATGGGTCATCTTATCTACTTGATTATTAAAACCATCCTTCGCTAAAGTCACCTTCTAGCATGCACTCACATGAGACACAGATATCTTCTTGTTTTTTGTCCACTCAGAAAGGTCTGTCCACATACCTCTTTGTCACCAATTTTCTAATCATGTTCCTTCCAAGTCCCTGACCATCCAGCCAAACTATTAGCAACAACCCATGAGTCAGTATACAAACACACCTCTGGCCAGTTCTCCTACCAAGCAAAATGAACAGCCAGATGCACTGCTCAAAGTGTGACCCACTGGAAAGCTATCTCTTACCACTATCCTTCAGGGACATACCAGATAAGGGATGCAGTGCTACAGTTGTCCACTTTTAGGTGGTACCTACATATCATGTAGAACCATCTACAAACCAGGCCTGAGTTTTCTCTTCCTCAGTGAACTGATTGTGAGGCATTCCTCAAGAGGCCATAGCTCTGCACTAAGAAAGAGATGATAATATGGCGAAAGTGGGGGCAATGGACATTTGGGCCACTGGCTCATATAATTAACTTATGCCTTCAGGTGCTGCTCAAGCCCTATCCCATATAAACCATTTCCATTTTATGATAGAGTGCTGCTGAACATGGCCAACTTTATGGCTTGGTGGGTTAGACAACACCCAGTTCATGATAGGCAACTCAGTTCTCATGGTAACTTGGTGGCCCTTGCCTAAGCACTCAGTCTCTATTAATGCCCAGTAGCAGACCAAAAGCTGTTTCTCAAAAGAAGAGTAGTTATCTGCAGAGGATGGTGAGGCTTTACTCCAAAATCCTAAGGGCCTGTACTGTGATTCTCCTCTAGGGGACTGTCAAAGGCTCCAGACAGCATCTCTGTTTGCCACTAATACTTCCACACCATTTAGTCTGCTGGATCATATGGCCCAAGAGGAAGATCAGCTTGCACAGCAGCCTGGATCTGCCACAGAGCCTCCTCTTGTTCTGGTCCCCACTCAAAACTAGCAGCATTACTTGTCACTCAGTAAATGGGCCAAAGTAGCATATGCAAATGAGGAATATATTTCTCCAAAATCCAAAGGGGCAAATTAGGTATTGTCCCTCCTTTTTGGTCATAGAAGGCATCAGATACAACAGCTTATCCTTCACCTTAGAAGGGGTATATCAGTATGCCCCCCCAAAAACCACTGGACACCTAGAAATTTCACTGATTGGAAAGCCCTTGTAATTTTGTTAGATTTATCTCCTATCCTCTGCCATGCAAATTCCTTACCAAGAAGTCAAAAATAGCACTACTTCTTGCTCACTAGGTCTGATCAACATGATACCATCAATATAAAGGAAGGGTGTGATGTCTTGTGGGAGGAAAAAATGACCAAGTTCCCTGCTGACAAGATTATGACATAGGGCTGAGGATTTGGTATACCCTTGAGGGAGGACAGTGAAGGTATAATGCTGGCCTTGCCAGCTGAAAGCAAACTGTTTCTTGTGGTCCTTATTGACAGCAATTGAGAAAAAAAGCATTTGCCAGATCATTAGCTGTGTATCAGTTCCTTTTCTCTTATAACTGTATCTAGCATATCTAAGAATAGCCCGCCAACATCATCATACCTCTTAACAACACAAACTCTGTTAAGGTGTCAAAAACACCGTCACCCAGAGCCTTGCCTCATAGAAGAGTATGATTAGGAGAGTCAAATGGTGATATTTTGTGTATCTGTATTGTCAGTTCATGCTATGGACTGTCAGTACCATCTTGATTGTTGGAAATAGAGCCATTAGTGCCTGTGAATATCATCAGAGTAGAAAAACACATTCTTAAGATTCTGTTTCTCAAGAATTACTCCTGGTACCAAGCTGTATTAGTCAGGGTTCTCTAGAGAAACAGAACTAGCAGGAGATATCCGTAAATATGAGATTTTATAATAGTGTCTCACACAACTGTAGGAATGTGCAATCCTAGGGCAGGCTGTGGGCTGCAACTCCAGTGAACTCTCCAGGAGAGGCTGACTGAAGAAAAAGTGAAAAATCTCTCTTCTCTGAGCCAAAAAAAAGTCCAACTGATTGGATTAAACCCAGCTGATTGGATTCCTCTCATTGCAGAAGACACTCCCTTAGTTGATTGTAGATGTAATCAGCCACAGACTAATGACATCTTTGATTAGTTCTTCCAGATTCTGTGTCTCCTTTGACTTTTTAAATTTTTTTCCTTGACTGAGCCATTCTTTCTTCTTCTTTTTTTCTGTTTAGTTATTATGAATCTACAGATTTCGTTGAGATAATTCACACAGCATATATTCTATCCAAAATAAACAGTGTCTCACAGTATCCTCACTTAGTTGTACGATCATCATCACTCTCAATTTTAGATGATTTTAAGTGCTCCAAAGATGGCCATTTCTTCTAGAGTTTTAGTATACCTTGTGGTTTTTTGCTGATATCTGATTATCTTGGTGGATCTATTATGAAGATCAGCTTTACTCTCTTGTCTAGGGTTTAGCTTTTGCCTGGGTTTGTATTAGGACACTTCTTTGCCAGTTGGATCATCAAAATTTTGCAGCCAGAACAGGCCAGGTACCTGTGCAGGGGGTGTAAACCAGCTCTGATGTACCTGGGATAGGGTCTGGAGAGGCCCTGAAAAGCCTTGCACTTTTCTCCTGCACTTTCAAGCCTGCCCAGTAGATGGTGCTGTTCAAGGACTTAATTGTCCTCAGAAGCTATTGACCTTCTGGGACCTCACAGCATCTGACGGGGCAGGGCTGAAACTGAGGTGTTCCTTCACTGGGCAAAGACTGGCTCAGGGTGGGGCTGTGCCCCCCTCCCCCCACTTCACTTGTGGTGGAGGATTCCTCCAGCTGCCCTAGTCTGCAGCTGCCCCCAGGCAAAGGCCTGGCTTTCCACTGCTGTTTCTCTCAAGGGTGGGGGCTGGGCACCAGGACCCATGGCTGGAAATAACAGTCTATGCTCCTGTGTTCTCAGATTCTTTGTCCCTCGCTTTGAGCATTCATATATCCTCCCCTGTCCCCCAGGTCCCCAAACCATTGATTCAAATAACCTCTGGCGGGCTACTTGCTGCTTTGGGGAAAAATTCTGGTGTTTCCTAACCCTTCATTTTGGAGACTCCTCCTTGGTGCCATTTTATATTTCACCCTCCCTAGTGGCTTCAGTCCTGCTGTGGGTCCCTGAGGGCTTGGTTCTCTGGGTGTAGGTGTGGTCTGTCTCATTGCTGTGAGAGATGTTGTAGTCTGCGTCCACGGTGGAACCGAGTTGGCTGCTGCCTCTGGGACTGAGCTGTGGGACCAAGTATAGGGGAGGGGAGAGAACTGGCCGGTCTAGGACAGAAGTTTCCTCCCTGATATTTTCCTCTTTCTTTGATTTAGCATTTGTAGGATCCTTCTCTAGTCTTTATCTTCCTCCAGAGTTCTGAACAAGTGAGAATTGTCTTTTTTTTTTTTTCCAGAATCTCTGGGGAGAGATTTTCAGTAGCTGTTTGCATAACCATGTTGAGATGTCACTCCTGTCTCATACTCTTTTGTTGCATATTGTGCATTTTAAAATTTTAAAATGTTAACTCTGGATTTATTCCCTGAGATGCCTGTTTCTTGGTTTTATAACTAGCTGATGATAAGACAGAGATTTTCTTGAGTTTTAGCACTCCTTTCAGGAAGGTCTGCCAACGGTAAATGCAGTATGTAGATTTGCCCTGTCTTTCTCGTCCTCTGTCTTGTACTGGGCTATTGTTTGTTGGTTATTTCGGAATTACCCTGTTTACAGGAGTTTGGTTGCCCCCTCCATTTCCTAGGAGACAGACCTCCCTCTCTTTAGTGTCTGAAGTTAGCAGTGCTTTGTCCCAGACTATCTGCATCTATAGTTTTTTATACTCCTTTTGTTGTCTCAAGCTGCTTTTTCCTGGAAGGCAAATTTGGGGGAGGGCACAAAGGAGTGGACTTTCTGAAGTCAGTCTTTCATAGCAAAAACATGACTAAAAATTCACAAAGGGGGAAAGGCCAGCTCCAAAGTGCCCTGAGCAGGGAATCAGGAAGGGTGCTAAAACCTTAGCTATGGCTTATGATTGTTATAAATTTAGGATATTAAATTTTAAACCCATGATAATCACAAAGAAAATAGATGGAAAATATATCCAGAGAGAAATGAGAAAGTATTCAATATGGTATAACACAAAAAATAAAATAAATACAAAATTAGGCTTTAATGGAAGTTAGGGGGGAAAAAGGTATAAGACTTGTGAAAACTAAACTGCAAAATAGCAAAACTGAGGAACAAAAATGTATGACTTGTTAAGACTAAGAAGCAAAATGGCACTACTATCAGTAGTGACCGTAAATATAAATGGATTAAACTCTCCAGTTCAAAGACAGAGATTGGAAGGATGGATAAAAAACCATGACCCAACTATATGCTGTCTGCAAGAACTCACCTTAGTTCAAATATACAATTAGGTTGATGGTGAAATTATGGGAAAAAATATATACAATGCAAGTTATAACCAAAAGAGAGCTGGGATGGCTATACTAAATATCAGATAAAATAGACTTTAAGTCAAAACAGTTATGAGGGACAAAGATGACTATTACACACTGATAGATATGTCAGTTCAACAGGAAGATGTAACAATTATAAATATATATATGCACCTAACAGCATAGCCCCAAAATATATGAAGCAAATATAACAGATTTGGAGGGAGAAATTGATGGTTCTGCCCTGATAGTAAAAGACTGTAATATACCACTTTCTATAATGGATAGAATAGTCAGGAAATCAGTAAGGAAGTTTAAGGTTTGAATGATACTCTAAACCAAATAGATCTAACAGACTTATATAGAACACTTCATCCCAAAAAACAGAATGCACATTTTTCTCAAGTACACATGAATCATTCACCATGATAGACCAGATGTTGGGTCATAAAACCATTCTCAATAAGTTTTAAAAATTATTGAAATCATGAAATGCATCTTCTCCAACCACAGCATAATGAAGCTAAAAATCAATAACAGATGGAGAAATGGAAAATTCACAAATATGTGCAAATTAAATGACATAGTCTTAAACAACCAATGGGTTAAAAAGGAAATCAGAAACAAAACTAGGAAATATCTTGAGGCAAATGAATAAGGACATACAACATACTAAAACTTATGGGATGCACCATAGACAATGCCAAGAGGGAAATTTATAGCTCTAAACGCTTATAGTAAAAAGGAAGAAAGACTTCAAATAAGAGACCTAACCTCAAAACTGGAAGAACTAGAAAAAGAAGAGCAAACTAAACTGAAAGCAAGCAGCAGGAAGGAAATAACAAAGATTAGAGTGGAGAAGAATGAAATAGAAAACAACATCAACAAAAAACAATAGACTCAACAAAACCAAAAGTTGATTCTTTGAAAAGATCATTAAAATTGGCAAACTTTAGCTAGACTGACAAAGAAAAACTGAGAAGAAACAAATAACTAAAATCAGAAATGAAAAGGGGAACATTACTACCAATCCACTGAAATAAAATGGACTATAAGAGGTTACTGTGGAACAACACAACACAGACAGGGAATCCTAAGTTAAACCATGTACTTTAATTAATAGTACAATTATAAAAATGTGCTATCATCAATTGTTATAAATGTTCTATACCAATGCAAGGTGTTTGTTGTGCGGTGGTATATGGGAATCCTGTATTTTGTGTAAGATTGTTCTATAAACCCACGATTTCTCTAATAAAAAAAAACAAATAACCCAAACAGAATTCTGTATGAAAAGCAGAACTAATTTGCCATGGACACAATGACAGATTCTTTATGGATTTTTGTGGTAATGTTGTAACATTGACAAGATTCCCATGATAATTCTTTAAATCCATTGGAAACATACCATGCTGATGATTATCATTATTTCAATCCTTTCAGAGTTGGAAAATGTGTATTATTACCTTCTATATATTGTGATTTTTCAACTTTGGCATCCATTTCTAAAAAGCGTTTTGAATATGGTGGCTGAAATAGTAAATATTTTGCTTTCAGTTTTAAAATGTTAATCATGGAACCTGTAGAGAGAGATGTGTGTGTGTATGTGTGTGTGTGTGTGTGTGTGTGTGCATGCAATCATACTCAGCAATTATACTACTTTTAGATCTCTAGTTGCCATTCCAGTTTCTTGTATTAAGATTTTGCTTATATATCACCGTGATGAACTCTAGCTCACATAAGCAAAAGGGCAATTTATTGTGAGGATACAAGGCCAGCTAAGGGAAATCAAGGAAACTGGACTGCAGAAATATCCTGAAAGCTAGGACATCTGCTTTCTCCCTTTCATCTTTGCTTCCCTCTAGACATCAGCTTCATTCTTCCTTTTCTCTCGAACAATATTCTTCCAATTCAGTCTCCATGGTGGAAAACTAATGCCAATAACAGTTCCCAATATTATATCTCCTCTCCTCAAGAAAGCAACCAGACTTTGGAGTCTCTCAATTACAGTTTCCATGGAGAAGAGCCCACTGGGCCAGCTTGGGTCCCATGTCTTTCCCTGACCCTATCACTGTGATCAGCAGGCAGGGTAACATTATCTAAAGCTGCTTGTTCCCACTCGAAAATATGGGAAAGAAAGGAGAGAAGGGACAGTTCCCAGAGAAAAGGATACTGAGATAATAATCCATAAAGAGTTCACTACAGTATTCTACTTTGATCATATTCCAGAAAATAATTCCATATGAGTAATTGCGTCAACTGAGGCAGAAGTTGGAGTTCTGAGGCTTGAGGGAGCAATTGCCTCCTCTTGTGCAGTTATAAAGGTTGAGTAAAGGAATAAAATTTTTCAGATGTCAAATTTCCATCATAACTGACCCTTAACTTTCTGTGGTCTATTTCCAATTCAGGAGCCAGAGCGTTGCTCTTAAAGTGTATGTCAGATCATGGCATTCTTCTACTTAAAACCCTCATGTGGCCTCTCCTCTCACTCAGAGTTAAAGTCTGTCAATATCTTGTCTACTACTACCTCCACAGCCACATCCCTTACTGCTTTCTCCCTTGTTCATCCCTCCCGCACAATGAACTCCCCAATCTATCATCCGGATACATTCCTGCCTCAGGGCCTTTGCCCCTGCTCTTCCATCTGGCTGGAGCGTCTCTCGCCCTCACCTTTATCGTTTCTCAAAATGCCACTTTATCATCAAGGCCTTGCCTAACCACCTTTTTTAAATTTTGAAACCTCTCTACTGACTCTTCTCCTTTACTTCCCTATGTAACACCATGTTAAATACAAACTTACCTATATTCCATTTATTTATGACTATATTCTCCCATCAGAATGTAAGCCCCAAGAGGGCTTTGGATTTTATGTGTTTTACTGCCTTCAATATGCCCAGTGACTAGAAGAGTGCCTGGCACATAGGAAGTGTTCAATACATCTTTGTTTAATTTATGTACAAAGGTATAATATATAGACATTGCCTAAAGATAGTAAAAAATAGAATGCATGCTTATGAAAGCTGTGGGTCAACTACTATAGTAGGTACTTCAAATGCTTAATTTACCAGAAATCTAGGATCAAACCAATGAATTAAGGGTTTTCCCCATTTTGTGGCTGTGACTCTGGAGGCTCAAAAAGTGAAATAGCTTGCCCAAGATGACAAATGTTGGAAATGGTGTGCAAATCTATGTTGGTTTGACTGACCCTTTCAAAAACACTACTCTTTCCAAGCTTTTGTGTGGCTAATCCTTCTCTTCCTTTTCCATCTCCTCTTCTACTTTGAATTTTTCTTCCTTTTTTGCTTCCAATTATTTCTTTTCCTCCTTTTTTGATGCTTTTGGTCTTTTGAAAAATATTCCTTCCTTTCAGAATTTTTTAACCATTTCAGTTATTGAAGTAAAGTAACATCAATAGCAACATGTCTTTGACCACATTGCCCCTCCCTTTCCAAGCCTGTTCTCAATTTTCTCTTTCTATGTAATTTTCAGTCTAATTGGAATGTAGGTCCATTAAAGAGCAACAGGACTTAAATTTTATTTCTTTCTCATTTATTGATGACACTCTAACATGTCACTTTATCTAAAACACAAACTTTAACAGTAAGCTAATATTTTCTGCTGTTTGAAGAGAGTACCATCTGAAATACCATGTTAGATTAGATAATATCTTTCAGTAAATTGGTTAAAAAATATGTAGCTCTAGACACACATTTTGTATCTATAAAACATGCAGTGGAAGTGCTCAGGGATACTCTTTAAACTATTCTACATATTGATGCTATTTGAAAAGTTAATATAATAAAAGTTTGAGAGGTTTAAGATCTCTATGAAACATAATTTTTCAAACAGCTAATTTTTTAAATTCCTGAAAGAAATATATTTATCTAGAAATGAATTATTTGAGGTTTGTCAACTGCAGCTGGAGGAAGGGTGTTCATAAGTAAATTTAAAAAGTTAACCAGGGGGTGCACAGGCAGTTCAGTGGTGGGGTTCTCAACTGCCATGTGGGAGACCCAGGTTTGATTCCCAGCCCATGAACTCCCAGAAAAAAAAAAAATTCAACAAATGGTGCTGCGGATATTCACATGGAAAAGAATGAAACGTGACCCCCATCACACAGCATATTAAAAAAGCAGAAAAAAAAAAAGAAAGGAAAGAAAGTTCACCAGCTATGATAAGGTGATCTTACAGTTTATTTTACAGTGGTTTTTTATCCTGAATAATACTATTTAAGCACATCTTCCTGCATCAACATAGATTAATAATATTGTGCTCATATGCAACAATTCATAAGAAATTTCTTCAAATTTAACTGGTTTTCTTAATTCATCATGACCAAGGCAAGATAAAATGGACATGCTGAATAGCAAAGCCTAAGAATTTTATTGCACATATTGAAGGTGGAGTAGGAGAGATATAAAATAAATATTTCAAACAAAAGAGAGTGAGCACAGTTGAGTTCAAAGCTTTTTTCTAATCCCCTGTGTTACAATAGCTCAGAAAAATCTTCCCGTTAATTTTATATTTTGAAGAAGAAAACAAGAGATGTTTTCTTGTTCAAAACATCAGAATGTTGCTTGGAATGTTTGGTCTTTCTCACAAAAGCAGGAGACCCAAATGGTTTAGGCACAAAGCTAATCAAAAGTAGAGCTAGGTTCACCCTCTGAACCGGTTATCAGGGCTCAGTCTCCTTCCATACTTTGGCTCAGCTGTCCTTGGATGTCTCCAGTGGCAGGCAGCTTCTTGCCTTATAGGGCAGCATGGCTTACCTCCTGCTAACTCAGAAATGCTCTGCAGTTGTGTCTCATTGCCTCTGAGCCTTTTACATTAGGTCACGTACTGACTCCTGATTCAGGGAGAGATTATGTTTCCACAAGAATCAGTGGTCTGCGAGTGCACAAGGGGTGTTTCCCAAATAAAACTGGAGTGATGTTATTTCAAAGGGGAAAGGGGCACTAAGAAATGAAACAAGAGACAACCATCTTACTGCCCTTGGGTGCTTCTAAATAACTATTTGAGAAGAAAAGATGGAGAGGAGGAGGATGCTTTCTGCTCATAGAGAAGGCCTCATCTCTTCCCTAGCAGCCAGAAGTTTTGACTTCTCAGAATCGTGTACTCATACATGCATGCACAAAGGCAGAAATAGAGACATAAAAGGTAAAATTTAAGCAAAATCCATTAACGACACCAAACATCAGGTAATATAATAAAATGAGAGAAAGTCTGTAAAGATCGATGTAAGATATATACATGGTAAAATATTTATTACCAATGCCTAGTGAGATGGTTAAAATGAAGTTCATACCTGTTCTAGTTAGCTAGCTGCCAGAATGCAATATACCAGAAATGGAATGGCTTTTAAAAAGGGAAACTTAATAAGTTACTAGTTTACAGTTCTAAGGCCAAGAAAATGTCCCGATTAAAATAAGTCTATAGAAATGTCCTATCAAAGGCATCCATCCAGGGAAAGATACCTTGGTTCAAGAAGACCGATGAAGTTCAGGGTTTCTCTCTCAAGTAAGAAGGCACATGGCGAACACAATCAGGGTTCCTCTCTCATCTGGAAGGGCACATGGCAAACACAGCATCTTCTGCTAGCTTTCTCTCCTGGCTTCCTGTTTCATGAAGCTCTCCAGGAGGTGTTTTCCTTCTTCATCTCCAAAGGTCACTGGCTCATGGACTCTCTGTTTTGTGGTGCTGCAGCATTCTCTGCTCTCTCCAAATCTCCTTCATTCTCCAAAATGTTTCCTCTTTTATAGGACTCCAGAAACTTATCAAGATCCCCGCAAATGGGTGGAGACATGTCATCACCTAATCCAGTTTAACAACCACTCTTGACTAAATCACATCATCCAGGGGGATGATCTGATTACAGTTTCAAACATACAGTATTGAATAGGGATTATTCTACCTTTATGAAATGGGATTTTGATTAAAACATGGCTTTTCTAGGGTCCCTGCATCCTTTTAAACCAGCACAATACCTTTATACCTAAATTACAGCTTTTGCTCTGTGTATATGCCTAAATTAAGTGTTCCATAATTCTCACCACATCATATATTGATTCTTTTAAAAATCAATTTCATTAGTCTAAAGTTCCAGTAAAATGTGCCAATCTAGTAATGTCATACCAGAAATATCTGAAAGTACATATGCCCTAATTGTCACCCAGAAGTTGCTATTTCGGAATCCATGAAGAGACAAACTTTGAGTGTATTGATAGCACCAATCGGGTGTACTTATATTTTCTGTATTTCTGTTCTTCCTTGTTTATTTTCTCAGTGAGGCAAGAAAAATAATAGGGTGGCAAGAATTAGCCAAAACAAAATTTAAATGGTTAAACTGAAGAAGCTAGAAGTAGGGAGATTTTCTTGGAAAAGGCATGATATTGTAGCATTTGTGTATATAATTGCTGGTAGCATGTGTTGTTGAAGTATGGTGATTCAGTTGATTTTTAAGAGCACTGAGACTATAACCATGACACTAGGAAAGCTGCTAATTTTACCTTTGTCATTCTTGCTCAACCTTAAAATAAAATTAGAAAAGAGAGAAAAGTAAAGAAAGAGCCGCAATTCATTTTTTATAGAGCAAGTAGGTAGGAAATTTATTAGATACACATGTAAGAGAACATGTGGGCACTCTAGCAAAATGATAAGAGACAGGAGGCCCCCAACACTGGAGCCATCTGCTGTTATTGCTTTGCTTTACTTACCTCCTTCTCCCTTCCCTGTTCAAGGTCCTTTCACCAAAGCTCTCTTCTCTCTAGGGCAGTGCCTGTTGGTAGGCAGTACATTTGGGTGGGTCAGGAGAAGTCATCCTCTCCATAGATGACTCACTCAGGTGGGGTGGTTTGGCTCCTGATGGGTCAGCTGCGACCAGGTATTTCCCATAAGTGGTATAGGCAGGGTGTCTGTGTCAGACATGGGCCCTACTGACCTCACCTATTTTTGTTTTTGTTTTTTCCCTCTCTCTCCCCTCTTTCCCTGTTCTAGCATACTTCAAATTCTCCCTCAGAGAGTTCTTGCCCATTAATCTTAAGGGTTGCTGAGGAACAAGGTGATATCTTCTGTAGCTGCTTCCTGCTTCTCAGGAAGTGTAGGCCCTGCCTGTTGGGCCATAGAACTTTCTGGCTATCTCATTTAAGTTGAGAGGAGAGGAGTCTGGAGGGATGGTTTGAACAGCTGAAAATTTTTGCATCAGCATTGGTTTGGTGTGAGAGGCTTTTAGTCTGGAAGAAATAAACTTGATGAGAAGTTTAAAAATGCAGGGGCCAATTAATAGCAAAAGTAGATAGACGTAAGTGGGTCTAGGAGAGGCAATAGCCAAGGAAACTGAGTAAGAGGGAAGGGAATAACTATCCTTCAGGTCTAAGAGTGAATTCTAGCTGCGTGGTTCATTCCTGCTTAACTGGGAATAAAAGTGCCAAGTCAAGACGTGTGAGAACAATGGCCAGGGAAATGAATTACTGCTATTTTTTCAATAACTCATTTTTAATTCTGACCTTCTACCCTGACTCTTAGATGTTTCTTGCTATAGTGGCTCTCTCCAAGTTTCCTGTTTCTCCAGTTCTGACCTTCAACTTCCTTTCCAGTCAAAGCAAAATCCTTTTCCCAACTAGTTTCAGATTTCCTTAGAATCCACATTAAATGAAACTAGGCAAAAAGAGTAACCTTCACAAGGGAATTTGCATTTAAGAGATCAGTAACTCAAAGACATTTCGCAATGGTATAATCTGAGAAAGGGCAATTTTTGTATAAGGGACCCTTACAGCCCTTTCCTAACCAGAATCTCACCCCTTTGCTCAGACTTGCATCCCAGGGAACTCAGTTACACAGGAATGGGCCACTGGATAAAGAGTGTACATTGATGTTTCTCAGTAAATAAGAGTAGTCACTAAAATGGCAAATTGCAAAATACACGAATTCTGTTTAATTTGTGGTCCTAAAACTGAAACATTTTTCCTAACAATATTCCAGCTATTGGGCCAGATTATTTTAGCAATGAAGGAGCTTTCAGCGACTTGAATGAAGAGGTTAATTTTTATTCTCACATTGCATTTGAAGAACTGTAGACCATATGGGCCAAGCCTATAAGCACATTTTCCGATTCTCATTTTATGATGATATCCATAGCATTAAAATTCTGTTCTGAACTGAAGGGGCATGTCGACATTGATTGGTTTTATTTCTATATTCATTAAAATGGTTTAATTCATGTTGTGTTAACTTATAAGTATCCAAACAAGCGTAGGCATACTACAGTATGCTTTCCATCAAACTGATCAATATTTTTCTGAATAGATGTCATGTGAAATATTGTTTAAATAGCCATTATTTTCTTTTAAAAATATACTTATCAAAATATTGGATATATTTTTAGCCAAAATTTATAAATGATAGTATTTGAAAACTATTAAAAATTCCAGTGTGCTACATAAATATGAAATATATTTGAATATTTTACTGCCTAGATACAGAGTTTTCAGATATCCTATCTTCAAATTCTTTTTCCTACTTTCCACCATACAATAATATTTTACATTTGAAATTGTTCAGATGTTGCAAATGATTACTGTTAGGGAAAAAAATACCGCAAAGGGCCTTTAGTGTCTTTTGCATGAATTTTTAGATCAAACAGTTTCTGTAATGTAATTAGAATATCAGAAAGACTGGTCATGTTCAAATTCAAATTACCTTCCGCTTGCTTCCCATTTCATTAGCGGGATTGGAATTAAATACAGTGAAACAATCTGTTACTAGAACTTTCTCGTGTTAGCATTCCAATCCCACCTCTTACTAAGGTTCTGCTTTTCCTATGAGCAGTGGACTATTTTGATTAAATTTGATGGATGAGTTACTGTAAATCATTTTTGACAGAATTGGCCAGTGTGTTTGTTGATCCGTCAGGTTCATTCAAAGTGCTAGATTTCATAGCTCTTTTTAGACACAGCTTAACATGAGGTAAAGCTCTTATTGAAGGGAACCTAATGAAGCATAGCGATGAATCATTGATGCGTTATCACTCTGTATTTGTCAGGAAAGGAAAAATAGAATTTAAAGATGTCTTACCCTTGTTATAAGACCCCCCCACACACATACAATTTGTTGACATTACAAAATATTCTCTAAACCTTCACCTCTATAAATGTATCATTAGGTATGGAGTACAACATTTTTAAAGAGGTAAAAAGACAGATAGGTATATAAACCAGATGGTTGTAATAGTGAAATTTAGCTACGTGTTTAAAGCCAGTATCCAGGCAACATTTGAAACATTTTTCAAAAGAATGAGTACATTTGTCAAAAATTATTCCTTCCCAATTACTCTGAAATATTCTTTCTGTTCCCCACCATAACCATACCTTGATTTATTTTGAATGTTAACTACCTAAAGACCATCAGTAATTTAATTTTGCATGGTACTAGAAGACAAGCACATTAAGATTGCTTCTGCATATTAAAATTCAGAGCAAATATGAAGAATTCAGGGAACAACCAGGTATTTTCCAATAGTTAGGCATTAAGCATATTTTATTAACAGACTCACTTTTCAACAAAAAGCAACTTTCAACTTTTCTTAGGAAGGTTTTTGCACCAGCTGACCGTATTCTTAAAATACCGTCTAAAAATGGCTCCATCTATTACCGCAAAATTGCCATGAGTACTATTTTTAAGGAAACATGCAAAATTTAGAAATCCAAATGAGTGCTATCACTAAAAAGTCATCCTAGAAAGTTATGCTTCTTTCCAATGATGCCATAACTGCTGTGGGCACATTTTAGCATTATCTTCAACATTTACAATTATCTTCAAGGCCTATTTATGAACCACCTAGAGAATGGCATGACCCAGCTTCAATTCCTATAGTTACCACCCTTGACTCAGAATGATTTTTGGCTCTTTCTAATTACCAAATTCAGCATCAAAGTAACAAGTTTTTCTATTGCTAAGAATATCCCAGATAGGCTAGGAATATTCCAAAGATGCTTATGGCAATTTCAGAAGTGAAATTTAAAAAAGCACCTCAAGGAAGAACATTGTAAGTGGCTTGGTTGGGACTAATGTAACAAGGTGCCCCTGTTAGGGAAATCACAGAACCTGTTAAGCAGCCATCACCCAACCCGCCCCGTTCTGTCTCTAGGGAAGTCACAAACACATGCCAAGGCTAAGCGGCTTCCCAGGACCCTCACTTCCTTTTCTACAGGATGCCTTCCACAACCTGGGGGAGATATGAAGTCTAACAAAAAGGTCCTGCCTGACTTAAACCCTGAAATCAGGAATAAGCAACCCCAAATGCTTATTAAAATGGGATTTCTCAGTGGCAGCCCACCCCCACCCCCAGGTAGATAAAAACCACACTCAAACCGAATAGATTTCTCTCTCTTCTCTGGCAAAAGGTGGAGTAAAGTGGGGTGAGCAGAGCTGCCATCTACCAATACTGACCAGAGAAGTTTTAGGCTACCCTGGAATACCAGCTGTGTTGGGGTGTCTTCCCCTGTTCTTTTGTACTCTCTGTGCTGCGTTAGTGACAAGAAGATTATCTGCCCTTTCTGGATTCTTTATACTGTGCAAGGAATGAAGGGATTGTTTGGTTAAAAGTTTCTATTGTGCCCTGAGCCGGTGTTCCCACAAAGCACCATTGTTGCAACTTGTTTCACAGCCACAGTCATTTGGCGTTTAGAATTCTATACAGTTTTTACATCCTTCTCATTACTTTATAACCTTATCTCATAATATAAGGTGATCTAAAACAAAAAATGACCCCCAACTCTGTATGGACAAAGAACATCAGACTCACGAGCTAGCTTTGCTTTCACATCCCATAAATTGATCTCTCTACATGGTTCTTTACAAGGTCACACATGCAAAAATGAAGCCAAATTAAAAAAACAAAACAAAGAACTGTTCAACTCCCTTATCCAATGATACAAACCGGGTAAAGGTAAGCAACAGGATATTTGACAAAAACCTGTGTTGATACAGGTAAGACAGTGGATAGATTATTACTGAGAACTGATTAGACCCAGTCAACATCATATGTCAAGGAACTACAAATTAAAGCAACAATGAGATACCACTACATATCCATTACAGAGCCCCAAACTACAAAACCTTACAAACGCTGACAAGGATGTGGAGTAATAGAACTCTCACTGATTGCTGGAGGGAATGCAGAACAGTACAACTAGTTTGGAAGACAATTTGGCAGTTTCTTACAAAGCTAAACATAGACCTACCATATGATCCAGCAATAGTGCTTCTAAGTATTTACTCAAATGAGTTGCAAATTGATGTCCACACAAAAATCTGCACATGAATGTTTATTGTAGCTTTATTCATAATTGTCCAAAACTGGAAGCCACAATGATGTCCTTCAAAAGCGAATGAGTAAACTGTGATATATCCATACAATGCGATATTATTCAGTAATAAAAAGAAATAAGTAATCAAGTCATGAAAATACATGGAAGAACCTTGAATGTATATTGCTAAGTGAAATAAACCAGTCTGAAAAGTCTACATACTGAATGATTCCAAATATATGACATTGTTGGAGAGGCAACACCATAGAGAAAGTAACAAGATCAGCGGTTGCCAGAGATTCGGGTTTTGCCAGGGTTTCAGGGGGGCAGGGTGAAGGAGGAATAAATAGGTGGAACACGGGAGATTTCTAGGGCAGTGAAACTGTTCCATATGCTACCTTAACACGGGGTGCTTGACATTATGCATTTGTCAAAACCCATAGAACTGTACAACACAAAAAGAGAACCCTAATGTAAACGATAGACTTTAGTTAATAACAATGCACCAATATGGTTCATCAATTGTAATTAAAGGTACTAGATTAATACAATATGTTAATAATAGGGAAGAGTGTGAGTAGGAAAGAGGAGTGTATAAGAACTTGCTGTACTATCTGCTTAATTTTCTGTAAACATAAAATTGCTCTAGAATATGGTCGATTAGTTATAGAAAGTGAATAAACAATGAATTTTATTACTTCTGGTTATAGCTCACCTTCAGGAGTGATAAACATCATTGATCTATTATATAGGCTTCATTTTTATTCAAAACAAGAAATACTTTTTGTTCAGTGCTCCAGTACGTGATATACTCTCCGGTATCAGGGAAATCATAAAGCTCTTCTCTGGATTACTTCCAGAAGAACATTTTGCTCTATAAATTTCCACCAAAAAGTACATATTTTAAAGTTCTGAGAGTGGTCACAGAAGGGAAAATATTTCAACATGGTGGCTCCCAAAACCGCCACCAGTGTCAGTGGCATAGTGTCTTTGTGTGTGTGTGTATGCTGTATGGTGGGGTCACATTTCATTATTTTTCCATCCCATTATTGCAGCACTATTTGTTGATTTTTAAATTTTGTTTGCTTATTTGTTTGTTTGTTTTGGGGGGAAATGCATGGGCCAGGAATCGAACCCCGGTCTTCCCCGTGGCAGGTGAGAATTCTACCATTGAACTACACCCCCATAGTGTGTTTTTATTGATAGCAACATAAAGGCTAACTTCTGATATTATTATGTGAAAATTGAGGTTATCTTAGTTCCCAGTGTAAATGTACATTAATAGAATATGAAATATCCCCAGGGCTTTGAATAAAATCTTCTCCTCAGAGAGAAAAATAGAAGCAGAATTCTTCAACTTAAAATATTTCAACTCTACAACTAGCAAGCTGACTTTAAAAAAAGCCATTTGACCTGATTCCTCCTTTTTCTCTTCTCAGAATTCTCCTCTTTCAGGAGAGGCGATTTCTTTTTCATGTGGTATACAGCCTAAAGAGAGAGGAACATAAATGAGTGATAAAAGAAAGGGATTCCTACTTCTAGAGACCCAATCTTGGTGGCCAATGCAGATGTCATACCTTCCTAATTCTCACTTGGTTTTCCCAACTTTTCAACTAAGGGAAGTTTGGACCAAATGATCTTAGGCTTCTGTGAAATATTTGAAATGTCAACAGCAAAGTGAGAAAATCAAGTATAGCCATGAAGAAACAAAATCTTCCTTGCATCACACACTGGACTGAAAATTCCACCTGCAGTTGTAATGGATTCAAGAGATGGTACATATGATGGTACAGTCAAATTAAAAAATAGAGATTGGTCCTATATTCCATATCAAAGGAATGCGTAGTCTAAGATTTCTCTATAGTTTCCATGGTTCACATGATGATGCACAATCACCGGGAGGCTGGCAGCGGGATTGAGAGTAGACTCCAGGGCCAAGATGCTGGGGCCCAAAACCTGGATTTCTCTCTATATATATGGAGGTGGTATATATAGAAATAGTACCTCCTTCTGAAGGTTGTTATGAGAATTAAATCAATCCATATATATGAAATACTGGTACAGTACCTGCCCCCCAGGAAATACTATATAGATGTTAGGCATCAATGTACACCCTGGCTGTTTGCGTTCTTGGAACTTAGAATGTAGATGAATACATTTGAATATTCTTCTGAATGTTCTTATCTATGACATTTAAGTAGGATTGAATTTTCATTAAATAAAAAGTTGAGGATAATCAAAAAGAGCTCCAGTTGCTGTACTAAAAGGCGTGCAGATTGTTCTTAGTTAAGCAAAAATAGTGGAATTGCTCCAAACCTTGACATGAGCTCTTAAAGAGTAAAAAAGTCTTTTTCTTTTTGGAAAAGACATTTCCAAGAAATGAGATTTGAGTCTTATGCAGGATAATTGTCAGTCTGAAGATATCAACATGGGTTTATGGCAAAAGTCACATATGATGTAGTTTTTGATTCATACAATGTTGTAAAAATTGTTGGAATAGCTCTTACTATCTTTAAAATAGGAGTGCCTGTTCAAGATATCCAACTTCTTTTGAAAAAAGGGGATACCTGGCCTATATGTCCCATGTCAGCAATCAGCTAGAGGTGAGTGGAGGTGATCCCCTCTAGAGTGGAGGTGGAGAACAATCTCCAAAAGTCTACTGCTCCAACCCAGCTCTCGGACGGCTTGGCTCAGGGCAGCCCGAAGATTTAACAAATTAGGCAGAGTTAGATGTGAATTTCAATTAGGACTTGTGAAAAGGAGAGGATCTCCCACAGTGGCCGTGGAAAATGAAGGCTAGGGCTCCACAAAGGAGGTGGAGGGGAGGGGGCGCTTGCAAGGGCTTATAAGGGTTTAGGACAAGGGTGTGAGAACAGGTTTGTTTTCAACAGTGATCATGGGAGGGGAGTGTCAATGCCTTGCTTGCGATCCCATCTGTACGTTCTCCCCCCCTCACCCCCAGGAGGCTGATGACCTTTAATGTCTGTCCCAGTCACGTAGGCAGCTACGTGCAGTGACCTGTTCTCAATACAGAGGGGAATCCCGGGAATATGGGTCCCCAAAGCCACATTCTCCACTCTTCCCTGTTGTCTTAGAGTCAGTCTGTTTCGTCCCATGTTTCTGGACTGCTCCCCAGATGTGTTTCTGTCCACAGTTACTTTTAGTATGAAATAACAGAAAATGTAAATAGAGACAAATGACCAGCAATACAGTCACATAATACACAGATGATGGTTTCTTCTGAATTACATTGGAGGCTACTATATATGTTTGTTGTAGGGTTTTCTTTTTGGGGGTTTTTGGCTGTTATTCTTTATGGCATAAACTACATGCATTATCTTTCAAAATGAGGTTTTCCATTCCTGACTGCAGCCTGACAGTCTGGTCCGTCTCCTGACACCAGCTTCCCAAATTTCTCCTCCTTTAATCAGGTGGGAATTGAGCTGTAGAGTGATTTTGTCACTGTCCACTTTTTTTTTTAAATGTATGCTGTATGGTGGGGTCACATTTCATTCTTTTTCCATGTGAGTATCCTGTTGTTTCAGCACCATTTGTTGATTTTTTTTTTTTTCTTGGTCTGGTTGTTTGTTTTGAGGGGTGGTGCATGGGCTGGGAATCGAACCTGGGTGTCTTGCATGGCAGACGAGAATTCTACCACTGACCTACCCTCTCATGCTCTGTTCACTTTGTTTTAAAGCTACAGTCTTGGATACTACTATGATGCCACTCTTTGTGACTTGTCTGAGCCAACAGAAGGGTAACTTTGGTGACCCCTCGTGCTGGGACATAGCTGTACCATTTCCGATGCTGATGAGAATGTTTCCTACTTCTTATAACTCCATCCCATAGCTAACAGATCCAGCACTGTTGGAGATGTCCTGAAGAAGGGGGCCATGGGGTAAATCTAAAATTCCACGTTGGAATCAGGTGTGAAAGTGAGCTATTGCAGAAAAGCTGTATTTGTTATCATTAACACATTTAAACAGCTTTATTGAGGTATAATTGATAAACATCAGACTGCACATATAAAGTGAACAATTCTATGACTTTGGAAATATGAATACACCCAGGAAATCAAGATAATTAACATATTCAGCACCCCCCAAATTTCCTCATCCCTAGGCAAGCACTGATCTGCTTTCTATTACTATAGATTAGTTTGCATTTTCTGGAGAATCATAAAAATGGAATCCTACAGTATGTGCTCTTTTTTTTTTTTTTTGTCTTGGCTTCTTTCAGTCAGCATATTTATTTTGAGATTCATCTATTTTGTATTAATTCCTTCTTATTATTGACCATATCCATTGTATGGATATATCCTAATTTGTTTATCCATTTGCCTGTCGATGGACATTTGAGTTGTTTCCATGTTTTGGCGTTATGAATAATGTGCTATGAATAGTCCTGTACATATGTAATTATAGATAAGCCTGCGCTTATAGTAACACCTCCAAGCCCATTCCAATGCACAGGTTTGCCTGTTCCACATTTCTGAATCTCTTTTCAATGGTGAGAAATCCTAGGTGACTACTGGCTCAAAATCTGGTGCTAAGTTCAAAACTATTAAATAAGTTGTTGCTTTTATTATTAATATGCTACTAATATACTGTTATACTATCATTAATATTATTAATATTATAAATATCATTGATAGTATCATTATCCAAATCTAGCCACATCAACTTCGAATGGGAAATGTGAATATTAAGTGATCAAACGATTGATGAAATGTAATAACTTTGAGGCCTAATCATCTTCCTTTCCCCCTACCCCTGGATATTTTAAATAATTAAAGACTAGTTCTCTGTGAAAACATGTTTTTTCCACATACCCTCCCATTTCTTACCATGTTTGGAAAGGCTGTATTCAAGAACTACGTAGACCTTCTAATGGATCTGAAAGTAAGACAGAGCAGGCATGTGATAGTTGTAATTACAGCTGGGCCACAAGTTAGTTGGTTCTGACCAAGGTGGAGAGACAATTAGATAATTTTCTAAGTGATCAGAGTACAGGAGGAATCATTACAGCCTTCACTCTATTTCAGAAATGAGGAAGGTGGGTTTTACCTACATTGTTCATTCTTAATGAGACTGAGGCCTCTAATTCTGTAGACATCAAGAGTATATACATGCAAATCTCTAAAAGTGTATGCAGATGAAGAATATATTCACAAATGAATATGACTGCTGAATCATTAAATTGATATTTCTTTTAGTCTCCAGTATCTTAGAGCAGCTAGAAGTAAAAACCTAAGATTGCAGAATTGTAACCCATACCAAACTCTGAAATCTGTTCTCCAACTAATTGTTGTTCTGTGCTTTGAAATTTATTGCTTTTTTGTATATATGTTATTTTTCACGTAAAAGAAAAAAAGTCGATTGTGATGATAAATATTTATTTCTTCTAGCCTCCTATATTCTGGAGCAGCTAGAAGGAAAAATTCTGAGAGGAAGGTATGGTAGCCCATGACAAACTCTGGGATCTGTCCTATAACTACTTGTTGAAGAGTGCTTTGAAAAGTATTGCTTTTTTCTTACTTTGCTTTGTATATGCATTATATTATACAATAAAAAAAAAGTTAAAAAAGAATATATTCACAAAGGCAAGCAGTGTGCAAGCCTTTGTATGTACAGGTCTTGAAGGATTTGGAATTGTTTACAGTGAGCCACGGCTTTTTAAAAATGCAGAAACATTTTATTCATTCTTTCTTTTTCCAGAATAGCTGACTCTAAGTTACAGCCTTTTCTCATTTATGATAACAGACTTGTGGTGGTTAGGTTCTGGTATCACCTTGGCCAAGTAATATGCCCAGCTGTCTGGTCAGGCGAGCACTGGCCTGACCATTGCTGCAAGGATATTTTGTGGTTGGTTGATAAGCCGAAGGCTGGGGTATTAAATCATCAGTCAGTTGATTGCATCTGTAGCTGATTACATCTGCAATCAACTAAGGCATGCCTCCCACAACAAGGTAATCCAATCAGTTGAAGGCTTTAAGAAAGAAGAGAGATACTTTCACTTCTTCTTCAGCCAGCAAGCCTGTCCTGTGGAGGTCATCCAGACCCTTCATCTGAACTGCCAGCTTCACAGCCTGCCCTATGGATTTTGGACTCTTCCATTCCCACTGTTTGTTATGTGAGACACATTTATAAATCTCCTATTTACAGATCTCTCCTGTTGGTTCTGTTTCTCTAGAAAAACCTGACTAACATAGACTAAATAAACAAATAGCGGTCTTTTTCACCAATGATTTAATCTCATAAGGAGTAAATATATTAAAATACTGCGCTGTGCCTGACATGTATTCCAGTGGTTCTCAACTCTGGATTCACTGGGATTCTTAGTTGCATAGGGAATTGTTTTTGATTTCTTTGTAAACCAGAAACACTTAACATTCCAAAGCTAGTAAATTAAAAAGTAAAAATCTCCATTGGTATGAGGATATTTCCGAACTGAGTTCTTTCCTCATCTTTTTTTAAAAAGCCTCACCTTGTGCTGTGGTTTTCAAACAGGCTGTGCAATAGAAACCCTTGGCAGTCTACTATTTGTATTCTCTATTAAATATCATTAGCAGTCCTACATTATAGATTCTGATTTAATCTGATCTGATTATTGGGATGAAGCCTATCCGTTGATATTTTTTTTCAGAACTTCCTAAGTGATTCTAATGTGAGAACCAATGATCTGCACCGTAATGTAGCAGCTGCCCTCCCTTTTCTCTTGTCTTTGTTCCTTCTGCTTCACTTTCCCATTCGTGTTACATATTGAGTGCTCATTCGCCCTCCCCCTTGGTTAGCAATTCATGTTCTAGTTTCTGAGACTATTAGGAGTCTGGCATTCGAATTATCCACCACAGAGCAAGTGGCACATCTGGGAAAACCCCCTAGAAGACTGAGAGAGCCTGAGAGAACATCCTGAGGAATCCAGACTTGAAGTGTCATCCTGGATCTGCTCATAGAATCATAGATAGCCAGGGTTTAAAGAAAGCTCAGCAACTGTGTTCAAACATTTCATTTTGCAGATGATAAAACAGAAGCATCAAGATGTTCAGTGCTTGCCAGGGGCCAAAGAACTAGTGAGAGCAGGGCCCGGATGAGGATCAAGATCTCGAGGTACCCAGGCGACCGACCTCACTGCACCCCAGTGTTTCTGTGATGGGAGAATGGGAATTCGCCCCCGGTCAGTGTCACGGTGCAGAAAAGACATTTTACTCCCTCTGAGTCCTTCACTGCACTTGTGCAGTTCCTCTAGATGTTAGGCCTTCAGAGAAAATAAGGAAAATATTGTTAGCAGTGACATCATTTCAAAGTACTACTAGTATGAAGGGCTACGCTTTGGAGTTTTGAAACTTCTGATACCTCTGAATGCTAAGATTCAGTTATATTATACTCAACTCTGTTCTTATAATCAAGTTAATATTTGTTTGACTATTAAACAATATTATTTATTTTCATTCTATTGTTCCCACTCATGGTATTAGTCATTAATGGAATGTACCTGCAAGTTTTGTATATCCCCCTCCCAAAATTAAATATTCATTTCTTGAGTGTATTCTTAACATTTAAGAGATTACAAAACATTGAAGTTATCAAGAGAGGTGGTGATGAAGGCAAATATTAAGTCACACATTTATTTCCAGGTTCCTTTTAGTCACATTAAATTATTTGTGTAAAAAACATCTTTTATTCAATTACTTTGTCAATTTTCATTTAAGTAAAAAAAAAGGAATTATTGCCAGCGGTTTCCACCTAGAAGTAAATCCCTTTTTTTAAAGAAATATTCAGCATTAGTTTTAAAATGAAGCTTTTTGATCACAAGACTAATACATATTTTTAAATTAAAATTATGACTCATTCACTTCCAAATTGGTATTAATTGATTTTGCTAGAATTGGGTGGGGGGACACATATAATCAGTTCACAGTTCTTGTTTTATTTGGACCACTTTATTAGCAAGAAGAGAAAATGTCTCCTTCACTAACTAAATGGCATTTTTTTCTCTATGCTTTTTTCTCAAACTTACATAGACAACAAATCTACTGGAATTTTCTTGATTCCAAAAAGACCAAGTGGAGTCTAGTATTAATGATGTTATAGATAATAAAATACAACTTCACACAAAGAAACACTATACTAGCTTTTCCCCTAGGGGCATAATGTGTGGGTTCTCTATCTTTAAATATGCATTTTATTTTAGATTGAAAGTCATTATGTTTTATTTTAAAAGCAACTCTATTACTTTTTTCTTATTGCAAGAGTATGGCGTACTTGTAATACATATAGAAAAAAAGCATAAATAATACACACAGCTTTTCTAAGCAGAGTAAGTAACTATAATCCTACCGCCCAGAAACAACCAGTGGGAACACCAGCTCATGGGAACACGAATGAGTGAAAATAGCTTTCAAAAGCCTTTCCTCATTCATTTTCTATTGTGTCATACAATCTACTTTATGTATTTATATTATCTGCAGTTTTTGTTGCATTTAAAATAGATCATAATCTATCTTCCCTCCATACATATAGACCTTATTCTCTTTGGCAGCTGTTTAACATTCCACTGTGTGGTTGCTAACATAACTTAATTAACCAATCCTTTATGAATGGACATCTGGGTTATTTCCAATTATTTGCTATTGTAAACTGTGTTACAATGAACAGAATTTTATATATACCTATATCCACATGTTCCAGTGTTTTCTTAAGATAATTTCCTAAATGTGAACTTGTGCATGAAAGAACATGCATGTCTTAAATCTGATGCAAATTCTAGATTGCAGAGAAAGTCTATAGTTGCCAAGAATGCATTTGCTTGCCAATTTCCTCTCTCTTCTTCCTCTCCTTCCTCCTCCTCCTTCTCTTTTTCTATCTTTCCCTGTCTCTCTCCAGCACTGGTCATTACTTCCTTTTTATTCTTATTTGTTGAAGAACATCTCATTTAATTTGCCTCTCCTTGATTATCATTGCAACTGCGAGCTTTTGCAACTGTTTTAATTCTTTTAAGACATACCCCTTTGTGTTTTCATCCATCCTTCTATGTGATATTCTTTGCATTATTTATTTAAAAGAATGCTACAGATTAAAAATATTGAGACTATGGCCCCTGATGTTAACTCTAATCTCACCAAGAATATGATTTTATTTAACTTCAGCTGCTGTAATATAAACTTTTTAGTGGGGGACATTTTCTCTAGTGCTTAGCATGATGCCCACTTTTAAATTGCTATCTGTCCTCATAGGTACTCAGATTTTATTGTTTATTGTTATTGTCAACTCATTTGTAATAACTAAAGGTCAAAATCTGAAATGCCTAACCAGCAATACATGGACCAGATTTAGGCCATTGCTATATTATTTTGTGGCTTACCAAGTGTTCTATTTGTTTTGTGTCAGCATTTTAATTTGGATTATTTTTCAACATCTTAAAATTAAATCTCAAACTTCATAAGAACCATTATAAAATTGGTTTACAACAGTATGTTACCCAGTTAATTTCAAGACTCCTTCCCTCTCTGTAAAAATTGGGAACTGGGCCTATAATACTGTGTTCCAGCTCACCACAGTCCCCATGATGCTCTAATGCTTCATGGCCAGCATCACACATTTACATGACTTGTGTGGTCCCATTAACCTTTGAGCAGTGCTCCTTAAACTTAGCATTGTTGATATTTCAAGCCAGATAATTCCTTATTGGGGGTAGAAAGGTTTTCCAGTATATCATCAGATGATTAATATCATCATTGACTTATACACGTAAGATTCCAGTAGCACACCCCTCTCCCCAGCAAGGAGAGACAACCAAAAATGTCTCCAGACCCTGCTGAAATCCCCAGGGGTAGAGGGTAGGGTGGTCAATATAGCTTTTGTGGTTTAATATCCAAAATATATTTTAAAAATCCTAAAACTCAACATCAAAAAGATAAGCACCCAATTAAAATGCAGGCAAAGGATTTAAGCAGGCATTTTTCCAAAGAGGATTTACAAATGGCCAGTAACATATGAAAAGATGCTCAACATCATTAGCCATTAGGGAAATGCAAATTAAAAATTTATATAAGATCCTATTTCATACCCACAGAGATGGCTATAATTAAAAGAACAGAAAGTAACAAGTGTTGGAGAAGATATGGAAACATTGGAACTCTGGTCCATCATTGATGGGAATGTAAAATGGTGCAGCCATTGTGGGAACAATGTGGTATTTCCTTGAAAAGTTAAATATAGACTTACTATTTGACCTTGCAACTCACTTCTAGGCATATACCCAAAGAGTGAAAACAGGGTTGCAAACAGATATTTGTACAGCAATGCTTATGGCAGTATTATTCACAATAACCAAAAGCTTAAAACAGCACAAATGTGCATCAACAAATGAATGAATAGACAAAATGTGGTACATACATACAATGGGCTATTATATGTCCATAACAAACAATGAAGTTATGCTGCAACATGGAAAAAACTTGAAAACATTCTGCTCAGTGAAATAAGAAGACACAAGATATCACTGAAAAGAGATGATTAGAGATAGAAAGAAGATTGGAGGTTACTAGGGGAGGGGTAGGAGGAAGGAGGAGTGATTGTAAACATTTTTTTAAAAAAAGTTTACTTTAAAAAGTGAGGGGTGGAACCATATGATTTATGAGGTCTTTTACAAATATAAAAACATAATAATAAGATAAGATAAAACAAATGAAGTCCCTGCTCTTAAGGAACTTCTAGCTTTATGGGGAAGGCAGGCATGCGTAAAGCACCAATAATAAAATAGAATATAGAAGAGTAGTTGAGGATCCAAATGTTGCAGGAATACAAATGAAACCAGAAGTTAGGTGCTTTTTTCCACAATATTTGTATTTTGGGGGTGGAGGATCAGAAAAAAAACAATATAAAAAAGTTGATATATTTCAGCAGGAACTGTGAAAAATAGCCTCTCTTTGAGAACCACTACCTTAGATTTTGTGAACTCTGATCTAGATTGGTTAGTATCCCTTGAATATGTAGTGTCAGTTAGCAATTGTGTAGGTGTTTTGTTTGTTTGTTTGCTATTCCTTATTGATACTATCCTCCCCCACCCCCACATTCCATGAGTATGAACAGAGACTACAGAGATCGGAGGGTGAGTCCTAAATTGTGGCTCATGAATAGGAAGAGATGGACAGCTGATAGGCTTCCTTTCAGAATGCACAGGCCAGGAGCAGGTCAAGAATTAGGTGTCCTGGCACCAGCCCCATCTCATTGACCCAACTTGACTTCAGGACGCTCTAAGAAGCAAAGCCTCCATCTCCGTCATCAGGCTGACCAGGATGAAAGTTTGTAGCAAGGTGAAGTGGAGACCAGCCGTAGTAGAGTTGCCCCTGGGACATTGTGCTAGTCTCTTCTAACAGTATCCCAAAGAGTGTGGTTTCCCTTCCAGCAATAGTTGCCAGTGAGAAGGAAGGAAGGAATTCCACAGAGGGTGAAGATTTTAGTGATATTTTACTGCTTGGCTGGGCAGAGTTTCTTTGCTTTGGAAAATTGACATGAGTTGGTTTGGGAACACTGCCGTGGTTCCCTTAGAATTTGTGTCGGCCTTTGTCCAAAGCCTCAGTGCCTGCTCTTACATCTGGGATGTGGTGATTTAGGATTCAACTTTTTTCTGGGACTTGCTAAGAAAACTTCTTCGCTTCCATAAAGGGTGGATCAGATCTTCCTCTCAGACCAAATCCATCATCTTTATATCCTCTTGACATTTCTCAAAGTTTCTAGCTGAGTGATTTGACCCTTTCTTATTTTCCTGAACTGCTGTGGATATTTTCTTAATTTAACTTTTTTTAGTTATTTCAATGGAGTTTGGAGCACAAGAGTTTAAACTTTAGGTTCAATTTTCCATGTTGAAACCAGAAGTTAGGAAAAATTACTAGCCTGTAATGTGAGGCATTGGAATGACTTTGCTGAGGTTTTGAAATTCCAACGGGATTAGTATCATTCTGAGAAAATTTAAGTAAGCTTCTTAATGTGGCAGGAGGCAGGGTGGGTAAGGACTGCTCATAATGCAACATAATTCCAGTCAAAAGCTGTGTTGATGGAGTATGTACAGATTTGTAAAGGTCTTTTGATGGTGAGTAATAATAACACTAGGTGTGGTGGCTGTACCAGTTCTGCATTGTCAGTTCTTTGCTTACATAAACATTTTGACTTAGGTTAGCACTCATTTAGTTAATTAATGTTTATTGAATTTTATTTTATGCCTGTCACTGAAACTGAAATACATCAGTGAAAAAAAAAACAGTACAATATGCCTTCCTATATGAGCTTACATGTAGAAGGGGAAAGCAAGAAGATAAATAACATTGTTTCATGTAGGATGATGCATATAATAGAAATAAAGAAAGGTAGGGGGCAGAAACAAACAGAAATTGGGCCTTCCCAATTTCTATTTCAGATACAGCAATCAGGAGGCCCTTCTGAAAAGATGGCTTTTGAGCAGAAGTCTGAATGATATGAAGCAGCAAGCAATAATCAATTCAGGAGGAAGCATATCCAAGGCAGGAAGAGTGGGAAGCCTGGCTGGTTGAAGGAGAAAAAAAAAGCAAGGAGGCAATGTGTGCAGACAGGGGTAAGCAAGAGGGTGCTGATGGGAGATGGGCTAAGAAAAGTCACAAAGTAACTTTGAACAAGGTAAAGGAGTTTTGTTTTGTTTTGTTTCCTAAATGTGATCAGTACCCATGAGAGGTTTTTAAGCATGGGAATCTGACATATTGTTTTCATTTAAAAGATCTCTCTGGCTGCAGTGCTGAGGGGGATAAGAGTAGAAGCATAGAGACCAGTTAGGAAATGACTGCTGTAATGCAAGCAAGATATGATGGTGGAATACAGTTCATTGGGAGCAGTAGAGAGGAATAGAAGTGAACAGATTTGGGATATGTTTGGAGTTAGACCATGCTGATGTACTGGTTGTGGGAGGTGAGGGAGAAAGAAAACCAGGGATGATAACATGGTTTTGGATATAAGCAATTAGGTAGATGAGGGAACCGTTCACTGAGATGATGATTTGGTCAGGACAAGTTTGAGGGCTCATTTCAAGATGTGGGAAATCACTAGTTCTGGAAGTTTGGAGATTTCAGGTGGTATAATCGATAATTTTGGAAAGTTGGGACCTCTGGAAGTTATTGCATTGAGCAGACATGTTAGGATGGTGGGATTAGTCCTGATGAAGGGGACAGTAGATAATCAGCTCTAATTATATGTTCTTCTTGACTGCTGTCTTATGGGCTCTTTCTCTTCAAAATGTGGGTTGCAGCACTGATGGCCTGGGGCTTGTAAGAACCATGAATCCCATCCTTATCCTACTGAGTCAGAATCTGTATTTTAACAAAATCCCCAGAAAATTCCTATGCACATTGAGGTTTGATTGTTAGGAAGGAGAAGCTAATTCTAATCATGAGGAAACATCAGACAAACTCAAACTGAAGGACAGACAGTCTTCAAAACATCTAAAATCTTCAAAAAATATCACGCTCATAAAGGTCAAAGGAGGGCTGAGAAACGGTTCTAGATTAAAGGAAAAGGAAGAAATATGATAACTAAATACAACACATGATTGTGGTTTGGAGTTGGAGCTTTTTGCTCTAAAAGCTATTCTTTGAACAGAAATAACTTCAATGGGGTCTCTGGCTGAAGGATAGATGTATGGGAGTTTCTTACTGCTATGGCCATCTTGAAATTCTTAAAAAAAAATTTTTTTTTAATTTTTTACTGCTATGGGCCATTTGCCTGTAGTGCTGAGACAGATATGACCTGACGGAGCAGTTTCTGGAGGTTTCACTTCAATCCAAGGGCACATGAGCACTGCAGACCCTCCTTACAATCTTAGATAGTGGGTACCAAAGGTTTCTCAGGAGGACAGGTTGCACGTGACATTCTGCCTGGGTGAAATCTCAGGCAGAGAAGGGGAGCTCTTATCATGTGTCAAGGAGGAAGCAATAGAAAAATTGGGGTAAACTTGGGTTCATTGTGACATTCATTACAAAACAAGGCTTTAACAACAATAACAAAAAAATCCACCATAGAAATATTTACAGCTAACTCTGAGTCCAGTTTCCTTCTGGTTCATTTTTTTTCCATCAATGATTGTTTAATGTTAAAAACTTTATACTGCCTTTTTCTATATTTGTAAAAATTTTTGTCTATTTAAAATTATCAGTGCACTATCCCATATATATTTCAAAAGGAAAAAACAACTCTCCAACCATAAATGATGATCATTGATTTATATACCTAGAGAATCCATGAGGGAGCATGGCCTTTCCCAAATGTAAGTGAAGACCTCCTCTTTGAAATGACTGCAACCCAACAGGGTTGACTTGGAAATCCTGGTATAGTTAATTCGTGAGTTCAGGGGTCTTGTGTTATCTTGCCTTGAAATCAAAGGACACAGACTTCTTAGAAATCATTAATAAAGTTGAACTGTCATCTTGAGGTTAACTCACCATTCATCAAGTCAGGCATTTTTAGGTTTTGTAAGAAAGAAGTTCCTAAGTTGAAGATCAGATTTCAAGAGAATGGACCTCAAGTTTAGTAATGAAAATGCTTCAGAAATGTATTTATTCTTTATTCCATTGGAGAATATAATTTAAGTCTTCAAATACATGAATTGAGTAAGTAAATACTGCCCATCAAAATCATGCATTTATTACTCAAAAGTTTAGACAAACCCAAAAATATGAAGTTATGTCCTTATTTTCTAACTCACTCTCTATATTGTATAGTATCTGATTTAGCAGCTTCATCATGGCACATTGTGAGAAAAGCAAATGATGCATTCAGTCCACTTGATTTGCTTGCAGGTTGTGAGTTTTGCTTCAGAGATACGAAACCCTTTGCTGCTACTTCATTTTTTGCTTCAGATGCTGCCTTGTGCTTTGTGAGGAGTCACAGGTTTTTAAACTTGTTGACAGCCAGCAAAGATAAACAACTCACCAAACCTTAGGTCAAGGACTAGAAACAGTCTGAATCATCTGCTTAACTCAGAACCCAGCTTTTCTTACAGCGGTGAAGCCTGGTGAGACATGGAGACTATTGTGTGTTACCTTGTGGCGGGGGGGGCACATAAGATTTTGATTGGAAGAGTAATCTCTATCTTTGTTTCACTATTTACTTTGTTTTTAAATGTATACAAGCATTGAGTATCCAAATGAAAAATGAGAAAAATCCAGAATTCATAACCTTCTTGAACACTATTATTTCTTTCCCATTCTTATTTTTGAAAAGCTTAATTTTATGCCTGATTCCAAAGTTATCATCCAGGAATTATCACAATGGAAATTTTCTTAAGAATGATTCTCCAGTTCAGGCTCTTTTCTATTAGATCTAAATAACTTAGGTGGTAAAAAAGATGCTTCTTTTTCATTAGCTGGTTGAAATGTTCCTCACTTTCCATGTGACCTGGATATGTGGAATATGTTAATATTAAGGTTGCATTGCACCTGCATGGACATGAAGAAAAATACAGCACATTTCTAAGATTTCTATCAAAGAAAGGAGAAATGATGAGAAATGAAAGCAGTGGCTGATGGCACCATGCTTTTATCACTATGAAAGCAGTCTCTGTTCTTTCAAAGTGTTTTGAAAGATATTTGAAGTTCATTTAACCCTAAGTATTTCTAAAATTGCTTCCTTGACTAAATAGTATAAAAGGCCATTAGTAATCCCATATTTAGAAAATAAATTTTCTACTGAAATAAAGACTTAAGAAATGTTACTTATTTTAAGAATTTGCTACTTTTAAATAATTGATTAATATGATTCCTAATATTATTACAAGGTATCTGAGGATTAAAATTCTCACAATAAAAAAAGTGTGGATATCAAATAGCCATGTCTATGAGCTTCATTTTGGACATGCTTGGCTTTTAGTTACTATGAAACAAATATGTATTTCCCTAGAGTTTGAGAGAGCAACTGACAACTAATGCTAGGACTATGACTAATAACTACGTCCTCTTGAGTTAACTAATTCAGGCCATTGCATCTCAGGATATCAAAAGAAATTTCAAGTTCCATGTTTGCAATCCTTACATCAAGTAATCATTTAGCAACTTTTTTGCATTCATCTGTTCTTAATTAGGAACTTGGCATTTTCCCTCTATTTATTAAATCTAGAGAAAACAAGAAGTCACCAGAAGTTGTCCATGCAGTCAACAGACCAATGATCAGTGACAGTCCTAATATCCATCAGCTTCCCAAAGCCATGGCAATTAAATATATTCACTACTGAAAAACTAGCAAGCCCATTTTCCATAGTCTTTGGGGAATTGGTAAAGTATTTCACTATTCCAGAACACCAGTTGATCAAGTTTACCAGTCCATAGAAGACAACTCTCCTAGACTTTCCTTCTAACAAGTCTGTGTAGGAATTCTCAAGTATCTATGTGCCATCCTTCTCTTGCTAAGACCTCTCAGCAACCTTACAAACAGGCATGAAATAATTCAGATATTACATGAGAGACTCAACATAAGGTTCGCTATTGGCTGCATTTTTCAGAGAAAATTATTTGGCAAGGCAGGACTTGATCTGATGCTATAGCGAACATGTAGAGAATTTAAATTAGTCAAGCTGATGGGTTTGGTGTCTCAGATGGAGAAAACAACCCGAATAAAGGTAACAGAGTGGAAAGGAATTTGCTCTAAATGATATTTGAGGAAACTGATCTGATTGGCACAGAGACCTCACATTGGAAATTACTGGATAGGAAACATCAGATTATTACAGGGATGCAGAAATGTATATTTAAATTAATATCATAGGAATTAAGGAACCCAAATTTGAGAAATAGTAGGACAAGATAAAAACCACATTTTACATTATATTGATTGAAATAAACCATACTCAAAAGGTTACATACTGATCTCATTTATATGACATTCTTACAAAAGCAAAACTTTAGGAACAGAAAACATATCAGTGGGAACAATAGGAATTTTGCACATTTTGAGGTGGTGGTTAAATGACTTACACAATGACTTATACAACTGTACACTTAAAAGGGTAAATTTAACTATATAAATTATACTTATAAAATGGAAAACATATTTAAGGACATATTTGGGATAAAAATGGAAATGAATGCTGGCAGGGAAAAATTGAAGGAAGAATTATTAAAGTTTAATGGCTCAAAGACAATTTAAAATTTTCAAACCTAACAAGGGAAATAATATAAATATATGTCTCAGGGAATATAAACATATAATTTTATATTATATCTTTCAGCCCTAAAAATGGCATAGATTAGCTCTCAGGATATTTTGTTAGTTACTATCAAGCTGAAATGGTTAGGTGAATAAGAAATGTGAGTCATTATCACCATATCTAAAATGTTATCTACCAACAAAAATAACATGCAAAATGAATTACATCAATACCAACCCACTTAATATCAGAAATAAAGCATTCTAAATTGCTTTAAAGCAAAAATGAGTAGGTTTGAGAAAATACAATTGACTGGACATTAAGTTCATTCTGGAATGCTGGACCACTTTTTGAGACTTAGTAAATTAGCTGGCATTTCATTCTGATTTAACTTTCATTTCCTGCTCAGAGATATTGCCCACCATGTGTAGTATCAGTATTCAGAATAAAAGTCTATGGATTTTTTTAAGGACACTACCATCAAGGGTAAGCCTTTTCTTGAGGGCAAATCTTTTCTTTCTTCGTTGGGCAAGAGGCAGAAGTGTTGGATAAGCTTCATACAATTCTCACCCTTTTGCCTTGGGTGGAAAGCCTCCTCAGGGACTCAAGTTTTAAAGGAGTGGCCACAAAACTTGACTCACACCATTAAGACCGAGCCTTTGACAAAACTAGCTTAGTTCTGAATCTGTCAATATGCATGTTATTTGACAGTCAGCTATGGAAACAGCCCATTTATTAATGGAAAACCTTTATCAGTCATGATATACTTGTTGGGCTTAATTACCACCTGTAATGTCTTGTTGGTAATGTCTTAATAGTATTTTTTTTTTGAGTACTCATTGTGGAATTGATCAAGTTTATCATGCACTTGATCTACACGTGCAAGCAAGTGAGTTTTGGAAATTGATAGCTCTAGGCTGGCAAGAGATAAACTGCAAAAAAATCACCCATGTCTGAGCTAGAGAGAAAAAAAAAGTTCAGAAAAAAATGACAAACATCTCCATTATCACTTGTGACCTCAGGGGATATCATCTATCTCTGAACATCGACATACACGCCATTGGTCTTGATCTTTTAGAATTTCTTGTTGTCCCCAGTCTGTTCTATCTTTTCAAAATCGGAGTTAATTTTGCACTATCTGTATGCTATGTATTAGCAAAAAACTAAACAAAAGCCAGAGGCTTTTCCGAAACAACCAAAATAAGATACCATGTAAGAACAAACAAAATTCCCTACATGCTATGAAATTATAAATAAAGTTTAGTCATAGTTTACATTTATATTTAATTATATAAATATAAACTTATACATATTTATAAACGTAAATTATAATATTTATAATTTCATGCTACATAGCCTTTGTACTCATCCCGATAGGCTTAGCCATACTGCGGTTCATTTCGTGTGATGAGCAGTTCACTTCATTCTCATCCAGTCCGGTAGAGCCTGCAGGTGTTCCCGCACATGGCGCAGCCTTCCGGCTGCCGTGGCACCCCCCACCCCACCCCCCATCCACTGCGCGCTGGGGGTCCCTGCGGCAGGCAGGGTACTTCTTCGTGAAGGTCTCCTCTGGGAAGGGGCACACATCACTTCCTCATGGAGGGATTGAAAGGTTTAGGAGGCGAAAGGGTGAGAAAGAAGGACGGTAGACCGGAAAATTTAAAGCGGGCAGGTTTATTTCTGCGCTCCGGGGCTGAGCTCACCGACCCCAACGGAGGGAGGTGAGTCAGCGCCTGGGTGATGGCATGGGCAGTTTTTAAGCAAGGGGGTCAGGTGACCTCCGGAAGGGGCGGTTCTCCGGAAGTCAGGTGCCCGGAAAGGTGAGTCTCGGGAAGTCAGGTGTCTAGAAGGGGTGGGTCGTCAGTTGCGGAAGTCAGGTGTCCGGAAGAGGCGGTTCCAGAAGCCACATTGGCAGGGGCGACACGATATACCGTGCTCAAGTTGCAGTGCCGTTCACCGTTACTCCGACCTAACAGGGATTAGCTGTTTTTTGAGAGACTCTAACAGGCTGACTCTGGTCCTGCTAAAAAATACAGAATGGCAGATAGAGTAAAAGTTTCTAAAAACACATACAGGAGCGCTCTGGGTGGAGCATGCAGCCCACGCGGTCTGTGAGCACGGCCCTCAGCCGCCTTGAGCCGGCCAATCTGCTCCGCGCTCGGCAGGAGCTCCTGGACCCAAGTCTTCCCCAGCTTAGACCCCGAGTGGCTTGGTAGCCGCCGAGGACAGGCCAGGCTGCGGCAGATGCCTCGAAGCGAGGGCGCCAGGTCACCTCCCTCCCAGCGGACTCCGCGTTCACAGGGGAGTGGCAACCATGCCCACCTCGCCTGGTGCAGACCTGCGAGCCCGGCCGCTGCCGACGCCTTATTCTCCAGCCCCGCGCAGCTGCATTCTTCAACCATTCCTCTAAACTTCGACATTAGTTCACCACTGTCATAGGGAGCTCCCAGGTCTCGGTAGAGGGCACCCCATGCAGCAGTGTTTGGGGGCACACGTAAGGCTGGAGGCCTGACCTAGGATCTGCCCGGAAGGGCCTACAGGTGAATCTGCGCACGGACGGGCCAGCAGCAGAAGATAATCTGCGAGTAAGCAATCTCTAGGCCAAAAACTTGTGATTTGGGGAACAAATGTAAATGTGGCAACATACAGAGAAAATTTTCAGAGATTTCGTCAACAATTTATTGATCTCTAGCTAAAGAGGAAAGCGGTGTTGCCATAGACATTAGCAAGCCTCTTTACATGCAACTTCTAGTGGAGAGTAATGTTATCCGTGAGCCATTCTGAAATGTAAACTGTGAACACATAAAATCATTTGACAAAAATCTGTACAGGCAACTCAGATGCTACCGACAAGAAGTTATCCCATCTTTTGACATGGCTGTCAATGAGATCTTCCTTGATGGTTATCCTGGCTCAATATTAGAACATCACATTCAAGTAAGACCATTCAGTGCATTGAAGACTAAGAATATGAGAAACCTGAATCCAGATGAATAGACCAGCTCATTGCCATCAGCAGCGTGGTCATTGGAATGTCCCAGTTGAATCCAGAGGTGCAGGAGGCCTTCTTCCAGTGCCAGGTATGTCCCCATCTCTGAGCCCCACGTGGACAAGCACTGCCACACCACCCACAGCATGATGTGGTGCACAACCGCTTCCTGTCTTCTCTGATAAGCAGATGATCAAACTCTAGGAGTCTCCTGAGGACATGCCAGCAGGACAAAGGCCTCACGCCATCATCCTGTTTGCTCACAATGACCTTGTTGACAAAGTTTGACCTGGTGACAGAGTGAATGTCGCAGGCATTTACAGGGCAGTGACCATTTGCATTAGTCCCAGAGTGGGTAACATGAAGTCTGTCTACAAAACCCATGTTGACGTTGTCTACTTCGGAAGACAGATGCAAAACGTCTGCATGGCCTGGATGAAAAAGTGAGCTGAAACTTTTCTCAGAGAAATGTGTGGAATTGCTTAAGGAACTTTCCAGGAAACCAGACATTTATGAGAGACATGCTTCAGCCTTGGCTCTGAGCATTTATGAACATGAAGATATAAAGAAGGAATTTTTTTCTCAGCTCTTGCGGGGAACAAGAAAGGATTTTAGTCACACAGGAAGGGGCATGTTTCGTGTTGAGATCAGTATCCTCCTTTGTGGTGACCCTGGCGCCAGTAAGTCCCAGCTGCTGCAGTACATCTGTAACCTGGTTCTCAGGGACCAGTACACATCTGGGAAGGGCTCCAGTGCTGTTGGCCTCACTGCCCATGTCATGAAAGACCCCGAGACGAGGCAGCTGGTCCTGTAGACAGGAGCTGTGGTCCTGAATGACAGTGGCATTTGCTGCATTGACGAGTTTGACAAGATGAACGAGAGTACAAAGTTTGTGCTGCACAAAGTGGTGGAACAACAGACCCTCTCAATTGCCAAGGCTGGGATTGTTTGTCAGCTCAACACACACATCTCCATCCTGGCGGCAGCAAACCATATCGAGTCTCAATGGAACCAAAAGAAGAGCACCATTGAAAATATTCAGCTGCCTCCCACATTGTTATCAGGATTTGACCTTATCTTCCTCATGCTGGACCCTCAGGATGAGGCCTAGGACCCGTGCCTTGCACACCACCGGGTGGCGCTGTTCTACCAGGGTGAGGAGCCACTGGAGGAGGCAGTTCTAGACATGGCCATGCTGAAGGACTACGTTGCTTATGCCCACAGCTCCATCATGCCTGAGCTAGGAGGTCAGCCAGGTCCTTATCAAGGCTTACATGGACACGAGGAAGTTTGGTAGTAGCCCAGGAATGGTTTCTGTATACCGTCAACAGCTGGAATCATTGATTCACTTAGCAGAAGCCCATTGCTAAAGTGCAGTTTTCAAACAAAGTCAAAGAAATTGATGTTGAAGAGGCAAAATGCCTTCACCAAGAGTCTGTGAAGCAGTCAGCAACTGATCCCTGGGCCAGCATGGTGGACATATCTATCCTCACCACAGGAATGAGTGCCACCTCTCGTAAAGGAAAGAAAAATTAGCTGAAGCTTTGAAAAAACACTTATTTTATCTAAGGGCAAAACACCAGCTCTAAAATACCAGCAACTTTGTGAAGATATTTGGGGACAACCTGACATAGCAGTTACCAAAAGATATGTTTGAAGAAGCACTGCATGCCTTGGCTGATGATGACTTCTTGACAGTGACCGGAAAAATTGTTCACTTACTCTAAAGATGCTGTGAACAGCGCTGCGTGTTCTGCTCTTCTGCACTGGGAACTTCACTGGCTTGCACTTGTATGCAGCATAGGGGCTCATTAGCTAAGTCTGCTGCATCACTGGGAATAGATTCTTAACGCATTTTTTTTAACTGTATAGACATTTTTCTATCCAGGATACCTGTTCTCTTAGTAAAGTACTTTCGTATTTTAAGTAAAAATACGGTGCCAATTTACAAAAAGACATACACTATTTTCTTGAAGTACAGATTTTTAGTACCAGGGCTTTTAATCTGTGTACCAGTTCATAATACACACAAAGCAAACCATTGGTGTTTTTTTGAAGAGGACAGCTTGGGATCATGGTTTTTTGTGTTAAACTTTCTAATAGCAGTCATCCACACACTTGAGGTTTTTGTAACATGAAATAATAGACTTAACCAGAGCATACAATTCAATGTGAGTTCATTGAAAGACTGGAGCCCTGGTCCCTTTACAGTGCTCAAGTCTAATTCTATCAGAGCCCATCACATGTTGTTCTCATGGATGCCATAAGATCCCAAAGTTAGTCTATAAAGAGGGTGATTGGAAATGCTTAGATGCTGGATTTATTCCTGCCACAGACTTCATTCTGTTATATAGAAATTTTCTTTAAAAAAATGATTAAGAATAAATGATATAATTCATTCTAAAGGTTCTTACACTACTCTCAGAGTCATTAAAAAAAGAATAAATGATAAAAAAACGAAACAACAAAAACACTTAAGCTAAAGGAATAAGATTAAATGACTTTCTGAAATAGGTGACATGAGTTAAGGTAGAAGTGATGAAGCAAACTCTAATTTGTTCTTGAAAGAAGATATAATTGGAGAATTAAAAAAAATCACTGGAAGTAAAGAAACAAACAGTAACAACAACCAACGTAGTTTACAAATTCATAAACTCAGTAGACTTACTTAAAACATAAAATAAGATGGAAGGAAAAATAGGGATTCAGTCTAATCACATTTTAATTTAATGTGATTAGACTGAATCCCTTTACCAAATGACAGAGATTGTCAAAATTAATTGAAAGCACAAATCCAGCTACATATAGTTATATCAGTTAAGATGTTTTGGTTCTAAGTAACACAAACACACATATCTAAATATGGCTTAAACAATAAGGAGAAAGTATTCTCTCACATAATAAGAATCCTGGCGTCTTTGGGATGTTATGTGAATGTTCTTGTGTGATGAGGTGCAGACATGGCGAGCCAGCCGGCCACGACACATGGAAGGACAGCTTTATTAGATTAAAGAGCCTGGAGGAGGAGAGAAGACAATGAGCAGGGCCTTGGCTTTTGTTATCTGGGTGCCCCTGAGGGTCCCTATAGGAGGGAAGAAAGCACCTGTCGGTCCTGGGAGGGGAGAGTTAGGATTTCCTGCAAATCCCGAGGACTGGAGGTTTCAAGCTACAGGGCATGGAAAACAGAAACAGCAAGGGCCATGTGGAAGAGCTGAGGACAGCTTCTTGTCCCACAAACCAAATGGGAGAAACTGCCCTGCTAGTAAATGATGTGGCAGGGGAGGGTAGAAGCTGCAGGGGCCTTTCAGGAGAAAAAGTGGCATGGGCCTTTCTTTTTCTTAATCCCAAACCATATGGAGGTGCTGGCCTTGCTAATTGTGGTTATGCCCAGGCAGGGTTAACGGGGGTGGCCACTGAGAAAGGAAACTGACCACTATGCCCAGAAGGATGGCGAGGCATCAGATATAATTTCTTTAAACCACTGCACAGGGCAAGGTGGTTTATTGATTGAAAGGCTGATTGATTCAGTCTTTCAGCAACATCTTTGAAGATGCAAATTCTTTCCACCTTTCCGTTCTATCCTCCGCGGGAATGAGGTTCTTTTCTGACAAGTTCACTTAGTCACAAATCTGTTCCTATTCACAAATCTGTTGCAGTTGCTACAATCATCTATGCAGAAACCATAATATTTGGTGGAAGCTGAGAGGATCCCTTATGTTAGGTTCTCTTTTTGTGAGTGAAGAGAGCTTTACCAAAAACCTGCCACCAGATTTCTCTTCACCTTTCACTGGTCAGAACTCTACATTAGTTCTGATGTAGCCCACTAGTAAATTCTTTCGAAGTCCATACTACTACCATGTGTGGTTTAGATTTAGGACTTAGTCTTGAATATCAAAAAAAGAATTTTATAAAATTCAACAGTCATTTCTAATAAAATTCTGAGTAAAATTTTAAAAAATAATAAACTACCCAACATTGATTAAGATTATTTTCCAAAATCCAAAAGAAAATATTTTACTTAAATTAAAAAAAACAAACATTTTCATTAAACCCAGGAACATGATGGAATGCTTACTTTCACCACTTTTGTCAATGTTGTTTTAGTCCTTCTAGCTAATTTAATGAAAAATAAATAATTGTGATAAACATTTGGTATGATGAGTAAAAAATCATATATGCAGATATTATATGCCTACTTTAACAGAACTAAAATGAACAATAAAACTTGTAAGTGGTTGGATGAAAATAAATGTGCATACTGTATGATTCCAATGTATATGAAATACTAGAAAAGAAAAAACTGCAGTGACAGAAAACATATTGGTGATTGCCTGCAGTTGGGGTCAGGGGAAGGAATTGGCTGATGATGGGTATTACATGATGGTAAACAATGATAACTCACCAAACTCTGCAAATAAAATCAATTATTTTTTTCATATTGAAAGTATAGCTTGATAAAGCTAAAAAAGTAAATGCGTAATAATGTTTTTCTGAACTAGCAACAGCTAGAGGTTCAAATTTTTAAAAACACAGTAGTGATAAAAGTAATAAACTTAACATTGTGATAAAAATCAAATATTTAACAATAAATAAAAATAAATATAAAATTAAAACTTAAGAACAAACTTGGTTAAAAAGCATAACATCTGAGAACATAAATAAAATCTTAATGAAAACCATTAAACATTTCCTTAAAAAATGTAGGGTTGTACTATTTTGTTATATAAACTGTCTCAATATCATAAAAATATTAACTCTTCTTAAATGTATTAATGTAATTCTGGCAGAATACCAATTTTGTTGTATTTATTTTCACGTCATTTTGTGACAGTGGTAGTGACAAGGGCAGAGCAGACAGGGTAAGAATTTGGAAACAGACAACATTATTTTAAAGTTCAGGTGGAGGGAGATAGAGGGACCTTCTCTAAAAGCTATCAAAAATTATTATAAAGCCCCTGTGACCAAAACTGTATGATGTTGCCCTCCAAAAGATAAACAGATCTACATAAGAGAAATAAGAATTCATAAACTTATCCAAGTACATGTGGGAACCTAATCCCTAACAAAGTTCTTTTTAATTCAATGGTAAAATTGTAGTGTATTCAATAAATTTTATTTGCATAATTAGTCATTCATCTGGAAAAAGCCAAACATTGACCCCTGTATTGCCACATTCACAAATCCAAATTCCTATGGATTAAAGATTTAAATGTTAAGGAAAATCACAGATTACCAAGTAGAAGAATATTTTCAAAATTTTATAACCTTGAGGTAGGGAAGGTAAGAAACCAGAAGCCATAAAAAGAAAATATAAAAATATTTGCTGGCACTAAAAATGTAAAATAATTGAACTATAAAATATAGAAAGTAGATTTAAAAAAAATCTGGGAAAGAATAATTCCAGCATATATGAAAAGATTTTCAATAAATCAATAAAAAAGATTAACAATAGATGGTAGGCAAAGAATAGCAGGCAAATCTCAGAAAAGGAAAAAAAGAATTTGATACATATTTCATACGCACACACATATTTACAAGCATATATGTAAATATATGAAAAGATTTTTGGCCTAATAGGCAACAGCAAATTAAAACAAGTTACCTTTTATCACCTATCAAAAAAGAGTGTCAATATTTTAAAAAATGTCAACATCCAGTAGATGCAGAGATTATGAATTTCCAAAATCTTTTAGAAAATTTATCAGGCCATAGCTATTAAAAGAGACACAGAGACTTCAACCCTGAATCCCACCTTTGGAAGATTTTTATACAAATAAATGTTCAGGCACATTAGGATATATGTACAAGGAAACTTATTGTAGCATATCCATCTTGTGCAACATCATGTAGCTGTTAAAGAGAATGAATTAGAAATCTACCTATTGAATTGAAGGATGCCAGTTATACTACTGCTAACTGGTAAACGAAATTTGCAGAGTATTACATGTATATGGTGATTCCAGATTTATTTAATAAAAACTATTCTTTTCTAAAGTACCTATATATGTTCGTATATAATTGACAATCAAGAACCTTATGGAAATATATTTGATTAACTCAAAGGAATAGAATGGAAGGGAGATAGTAGCTTTATGATCTTTATGTGTGTTTGATTTGTTTCAATTACCATGATAATTGTGTGTGTGTGCAAAATTCCAGTGATCCCACCTCATTCTAGCAACTCAGTGTGTAGAGCAGGTTACTCTTCAGATATTTTTTTTAATTTTTAACAACTGACAAGGTACACTTTTTTAATAATCTATATATATTTCCTCCTACTACAGATAATAAAAAGACACGGATTGTTAAGCATATAATACACTTTATTTTCTAAACATAGGAGTGGCATTCATAAGAACAACTATGCCAAAATACTAATATTCTAGGACAAAGTTAACCTTTTTAATAGACATTCCAATATTTAACGAATTTAACTCATAATTTATCTGAGAATATATATGCAAATAGTTTATATTGAAGAATATTGAATAAGTGACATTCTGTGAGTGATTTTTCAGAATTGGGGGTGGAAGAGAGATGGCTGTTATTATTTTCATTTGGCATTTGATTGCACCAGTTTTTCTCAACTTTAATTTCATGCATCTCCCCACCCCACCCAAGAAGTCTTTTCAGACGTTTTTTCCCTAACAGCCCCCTATGAAATTTTTAACACCACAGATATATATGGTATGTCTATTCTTGTACGCACACATCTGTGCTTTATACGTACAAAGGGTAAGATTTTTTTCACTCTCCAAGAGCCATTTTCATCGCCCTGGGTCAATACCACTCCCATTGAAAATGCGTGGGTTATGCGTCCTTCACATTTTTCCCAGGGATTTAACTAATGCTCCATGAAGTAGAACTTCATGGGATGTAATCAGTGCATGCTGGAGAGGACCCCAGTCTACTAACTGAGCATCTCCCTTGGGTTAGTCTTGGGCAGAAATAGGGAGCTCTTCTCTGCAGACACGTCTATGTCAAGCTTCTCAGCTCTCATAACATGAAGCCAATCTTAATCCCACTGGCTAAAACATGTGAATTCTCATTTAATTGTCAACGTTTATTCGCTGCTCTCCTAGTACTCCTGACAAAATACAGTCTTAAATATTTTGTGCTTCAGGATTTCACACAATGTGTGTATCTGAGGCTACACAGTTCATCAGTTTCATACTCTTAAATCAATTTCTGGATTAAGCCAAACATGCAAAGAACAGCATTTTGACAGCCCCTCACTTTCCCTAGAACTACTTTTACTGAATTATAATTTGCTATTAATGCCATCCTTCTACACTGATGGCCATTTTAAGAAACCACCCCAAGCAATTCATTGTGAAATTTACCTGAAGAAAGTTCTTGAAGTTATAGCTCATCATATACGATAAAGCCTCTTAATGAGCATGAGGGAAATTTCTCTTTGCTTACTCCTGTGAATAATGGGTGGGCTTCCCTTGAGCAACACATTTGTTTTTATATTATGGCTACAGTGACTCATAACTATTGCATGGCCTGCCTCTAACAGTGGTAATAATGAGAAAGGATGCATTTTTTTGTACTAACCCTGCTTCTGACTTCATCCTGTCTTTCTCAGCCTCTTTTCCTCCTTAATCTGATTTCAATTATATCCTATTGTTGATTTCTAGTTTAAGGTAATTTTATTGAAGGATAAAATACATTCAGTAATGTGTACAAAGAAAAAGCATATGGTTGGATGAATTTCACAAAGAAACACCCTACATAACCAGCACACAGATGAAGGGACAGCACGTAACTAGAAATCCCCTGTGTCTTACCCTCCACTTCCTGCAAGAGAACCACTACCTTGATTTCTAAAGCCCACAGATTAGTTTTGCCTGATTTTGACATTTTAAAGTACGTGAAATCCTACAGAATTTATTGTTTGGGGTATGGATTTTCTCATTAGTCAATGCTTGTGAGATTGATTAATGTTGTTGGCAGGTAGCAATAATTTCCTATTTCTTATCACTGTACAATATGTCAATTTATGAATATACTTCAAATTAAGTTTTTATTCTTTGGACGTTTCAGTTGTTTACAGTTTGCAGTTTTTATCAATAGCGCTTGTAAAAGACTGTCAACATGTTATGAAGTTCTGGGGATGATGTTTCTAGGAGAGGAATTGGTGGGTCATAACTCTGCTTGAGCTCAGTTTTCCAAAACATAAATGCCAATTTGCCATCACAGGAGCAGTGGGTGAGTGTTTCAATTGCTCCGTATTCCTCATCAGCACTTGATATTATCAAATCTTTTTCATTTTAGCTGTTCTGGTGCGCACATAGCTGTAAATTGTGGTTTAACTTGCATTTCTCTGATAACTAATGAGGTGAGTGCCTTTTCATGCTTTTGGCCATTTGAATATCTTCTTTTATAAAATGCCTGTTCAACTTTATGACCCATTTTACTGTTGTGATTTAATTTCAACTTTACTTATTTCATTCATTTATAGAAAAAAATGAACATTTTTCTGAAACATTGGAATATAAAAAATACAACTGTGGATCTACAAGGCTAAAGTGTAAAACTGCTGGACTTCTGTGACATCATTAGGAAATTTGGTATTCCATTTATTATAAATGTCCCAAATAAAAACTTCTCCCTGTAAATATCAAAATGTTTTGTTTTAATGTTTGTATTAATTAAATTTGAATATCTAATTACCTACCTTTGTCAACTGGTTTAGTAAATATAGTTTATTTTTGCATGTGTGATGGCACAAATTCATCAGTATGAACATGCAATATTTTAAATATGCTGAGGTGTAAGCAGAAAGTCCTTCTGAAATTACTGTGAGAAATGCAGTCGACTGTTCCTTGTAACGGCCAATAAATATCAGTTGTGCCAGCAATAGCAGTAGGCGGGCATTAGGGATGTATAATGTTTTATTGTTCCTTAGGACTAAATCAGAGATAAAAAGCCAATGCTAAAATACAAAATGAAGAATATGTGAAATAAAAATAATAGTTGCTATACATGAGGTCATGGAGTCATGGAAACAGGGGGTTAGATGCTAGAGTGAACTTCAAGGAATTTTGTAAGTTTCCAATATTTTCAAAAGCTTTTGTTTTGCAATATTTTTAAATAGGAAAGTCTAATTGTAACAAAATGATTGAAAGATTGCCGTATGTGGAGCTATACAGTAAAATTTTCTCCAACTAATTTATTGGAGGTTTATTAATAGCCAAATAAATTATTTAAACAAATATTTTATTTTTATTTCTAACTTTAAAACAGACAGATCTTAAAGGCCGTATTAGGCCCCAGTATATCTTCATTTCACATTTTGAGAAACTAAGGCAAAATGAGGTTAGAGCTGGGAAGGATGAGACTCCGCTGTCTGGTAGTTATTCTGGATATAATCGTGTAAACAGGCCCGGTGTAATAAATCTAAAATAGGTCTTAATGTGCTATACATTTCAAGTAATTTGCTTTGTAGAAAGTAACTGAAACATATAACATGTATTTCTTGAGTTACATTTTTGAAAGTAGTTAGGGAAACTTGCATGACTTGGGAGTCTAGTCTTGTGACATATTAGTCATGCTTTGGGGTTTCCTGGCACTGGGGATGGGTTGATTTTTATTGTGATTAGACAGACACAGAACTAAGGATCATCAGAAGATGGAGGCAGATGCCTGCATGACTCCGTGGCCAAACCCTCCCCACAATCCCAGGAGAAAGTTTCCATCTCATCGGTGTTGGGCTCAGGTCAGGAGAAAAGAGGGCAATTTTTAAGAGGATTTTGAAGAAGGAAGGATGGCATCTTGCCTAAAAAGGATTAACGACTCATGCCACCAAATATAAGAGAAGAAACCAAATGTACTCATTTAAAGCTTTTTAAATGTTCATTTTCTCTTAGATTGCTTTTATTCTTCCTTTTCATTCTCTAATGTATCCCCAGTGCCTAGCAGAGTGTCAGACACAAGGTGCTACTTGAATGTTTGTTGAATGAATAAATGATTGTGTAAACCCTAAAGTCTGTCTTCATTTTCCAATCCAAATTCACTTTCTCTACTGCTTATAGGTTATTTTATTAACATACACAAATACTTAATAAATTGCAATGCCTTTTTTCTATTGAACAAATGTCTTTTGTTTCCCTATGTATATTTTATTTTTAATTGTTAAAACAGTTTATTTACCAATTTTACACACTATTGAGTTTATGTTAAAATAGTTTAGGATCTAGTTATCTAAATTAGTTGCACAAATCGTCTTTTCCTATCACCACCCTCCACATACAGTTATAACATAGCTGAGGATTAATTCTTTCATTAGTGTTCACGTTATTCTGATCTACATCTGAGCCAAGTGGTTTACCATAATTACGTGCCTTTTCTCTTGCAACTTTTTGTTTTCCTGGAGTTAAATCATGTCCTTTTTTAAAAAAGTATGTTTAGTATTAGCCAGAAATGCCCCAAGTGATCCTGCTAATTTTAACAGAATGGTCTGTGTAACAGTCCCAAAATTACAGTGGCTTTAGACAATACAAGTTTATTTCTTGCACATGTCACAACCCAATGGTATCAGCTGGGGTTTCTAGATCATGCAATCATTTGCACCACGCATTTCTTTCACCTAGAGGTTTTTATTAATGTCTTCTACTGCCTCAGAGCTCTGTACTGATTCTCTGTATTACCTGGACAGCAATAAGGAAAGAGAAAAGGCCTGGAGGATCTCATTAGTCATTTCAGGGGAATGGCCTGGAAGAGGCGTACTCACTCTTGCCCACATTTCAATGGCTAGAACTTAGTCCCATGCCTCCCCACCCACTAACCGCAGCTGTAGGGGGCTAAGAAATCTAATTCTTTAAGGTGCTCTGGGAAAAAGAGAAGAACATGGAATTTGATGCGCTCTTCTAGTATTCACTGCATAAACATTTATCAATATATTTTTCCAAATGTACATGTACATCTAATAATTGGTCATTTTCTTTTTTGCTATTCTATTCTTTTTCCCTTTTTTCTTGGACCATTTGTACTGCTACCATTCATTCATCTGCTTCTCTCTAGGCCTGCTTCAAAATTGTTCTGGAGAATTTATTATACTCTCTCATCTATTGAATCTACATTTCCTGGATTCTGTCTCTTCCTCTTTCATGATTTAGAAGCTTGTTTTGGGAGCCCTTCTTTGAAAGTTGTTCTTGAGAGATATATTTTTTGAGTCCTTGCATGTCTAAAGATGTCTTTAATCACAGTTGAATGACAGATTGTCTGGATATACAAATCTAAGTTCAAAGTCATTTCATTTTTTTAAAAAATTGAGCACATTCAAAGAATCTTTGGGATCCAGTATTATTCTTGAGATATTCAATGTAATTTTAATTATTTTCCTTTGTAAGTGATCTGCTTCATGTTTCTGGGAGATATTTTAGATTCTTCTCTTTATTCCTGAATATTTCTGATATTTCAGAACGATATGTCTTGTGTGTTTAATTAATTTTAAATGGTTTTTCTCCTGGACTTTTGAGATCATATGTTCATGGTCTTCATTTCTGGATTTGTTTGCACGTTTTCTTTTCTTATTTTTTCTCTGAATAGAGATAACTCTTTCTGGAAATTTCTGGGATTCCAATTGGAAATTTTTCTTTTTTTCTCCAATTTTTAATTTCTCCATCTTTTCTACTTTCTTGAATATTTTTTAAACTTCATCTTCCAACCCATCTATCAATTTTTTAAAAAATCTTGAGTATATTTTCAATTTCAAAAGTTTTATCTTGTATTGTATATAAATTTCTTTTTTATTCATTTTTTCTAAGAGCAGAGATAAAATGTGTGTGTTCAGTTCATCTTGTTGAACCACACATTACTCTAGTTTTCTCTCTCCAGAGGGTAACTGCTTATCTCCTGCTGGAGAAATTAAGCTAGGTTGAGCAGACGGAGGAATTTATGGTGGGTTGATTGCATAGCATGGGGGATTGAAACTTTGTGGCCAAGCATTCTCTCTGCAGACTTCTAACCAAATCCCTGTATTTACCCCAATACCAGGCCTCTTTCTATTATGGTATTTTGGCCTCTCAGGCCTGAGCTTCTAAGGGTTATGCAGAATTTGCTCCCTTCTTCTACCTAACCTTTCTTGCAGGCACATCTTGTATAAACTGGTCTGGTCTTCCAAATCAGTTACCAAGCCTCCACCTGATTCAGGGTCATCCCAAAATCCATTGCAGTGTATTTTGTCTGTTGGTATCTCTTTTATTTGTTTATTCTCTCCTTTTTAGTTGTCCTTAAGGGTTAATAACTTTTTAAAATTTTATTTACTCTACTGTTAGAGGAGTTTGGATAGGAGCGATGAAACACATATGATCAATTTACCATTTTTAACTGGAAGTCTCCCCATGTATATTTCTAAATCTGTTCACCTCTATGCTGCATTTATTGAATTATAATCCTGTGAAAGCAGAAATTATCTCTATTTAATTTGTGCTTCATGAACTCCAGGTACAGGCAGGCTTTTTTATTATAACACATGATGCTGTCACTTTGTGTTCACTGGTTTTCCGGTGATTTTTATGCTGCCCTAACTCTGCTTAAGCGGGCTTTACGAAGTGGCCATGCAACATTTCTCTGGTTGCCACCCACTGCCTGCTCCTCCTCAGCACCCCTCTTCCCACAGGGAAGAAACATTCCAGTGCTCTCAAGTAGCATCCCTGGGAAACTGATGGCTCAGAGCCCTCAAACCTGAAAGACAGGACTCTATGTGGCAAGTGACTCCAGGAGAGCTGTCCCTGCAGCTGCTGATTCTGGGAGTGCTGACACACTTGTCTGCAGACGGGTGACAAGGAAAGCAGACAATAAAAGTGTGCGTTAGATTTTCTCATGGCTGGAACTTTTTCTAGAAATATTGGGGTGGTGGGACAACACTGTAGTGATCACCGTGAACTCAGCGGTCAGGATCTGAGCTCTCCCTTTACTGCCCTTCACGACTCTGGGCAAATGGTTAGGACTTTCTCAACCTCAGTTTCCTCATCCTTAAAAGGGGAACAATAAAAATAAGAAGCGCCTTGCCGATTTCAAAATAATGTGAAAAACAAATGAGATGATCTCTGAGCAAAAACTTTCTAAATTTTAGTGCACATAGGAAATACACTATTAAGATCAATGTTAGTAAGTGAACACACAAACTAGGTAAACAAAACAGGTTATCATTTTATATCTCAAAGAAACATTTTAAATTAATAACGTGTTATATTCAGTGGAACAAATTCAAGGTCTTCATGTTTTTTCTTTTATCTCTAACCAGGCCAGCAAATACATACACACATCAGATACCGCTGATGGATGCAAATAAATATACCATCAAGATTCCTGGAATACATATTTTGAAAATTCACAACCTAAACCTCTAATACTTTCTCCTAGTAGATCAGAAATATATGTATATATGAACTGGATTGTGCCATGGGAGAATGGAGTAGATTAATTGCTACCAAAGTAATTACGACTAGCCAACACATACATAGAACTGACTGTGAGCCAGGCACTGTTTAATGCACTTAACTTGGATGAACTCATTTACTCACAGTAACCCTATGAAGACAATAATTATCAGTTATCCCCCATTTTAAAGATAAGCACACTGAGGCCCAGAACATAGAAACTTTGTGTTTTCCTAATAGAGCAGGCAGATTTCCCTGGGACACAGTGAGTCCTCCCTTTCCCCCCTTCTGCACTATTTTGTTTTATTTGTTGCTGCTCCTTCACCCCGCCTCATGACACTGCTGAAGGGGTTGGCCCCAAGCTGAGAAGGCCAGCGCCCCGAGAGCGGGTGAAACAGGCTGCTTATTGGTCACCAGCATGAATGCAAGCAACAGGTTTGAAGCTTTTTTATTTTCCTCACTGCTATTATATGTCACAAGCTTGTATTCTTACCTTCACTATCAGTCTGTAAACTAAGGATGTCAGTTTGTCTGCAATAAAACCCCAAGTGGGCCGGCCGGGGTCTCGGTCTGTTTTTATGGATGGATGAAGCTGAACTGTCTAGAGCAGGGCCTGCCTCATAGTCAGCACTTAGTACATCTTTGTTCAATGACTGTGTGTTTTCACTTATTCCATTTGCACTCCTAGCCTGCAGTGACTAACACGCTGATCTCTGATGTGACTTTAAGGAAGCACAATTAGGATGGCTCGTACTGATGAAAGTATTCATGTTAATACATCTTAACTTTAGGAATACTCATTTCTTTACAACTCCCCTTTTACTTCCTGTCTACAGTGACAGAGAGATTCCCTTGTAGAGAATGCAGTGCATTGGAAGATTTCCCCTCACCATGCCCTGGGTTTTTGAATAAGAGATGTCAGAGAAAACACAGAAAAACACACTTATAAAAATGAACTCATCGCTGGGGCTGGAAACCCCACAGTGTGGAGAATTTAACCAAAAGCCAAGTGTGTTTCTGCTTCCAGCGGTTGAGTCAGCAGCCAGCTTTGCCTGAGGTGAGCGCCTCACATCCGCGTTGGCCCTGGGAGACACGCCTTCTCCTCGCGCGGACCTTTCAGATCCGAGGCGGCTCCGGCCGGCTCCTGGGGGTGGTGCCAGCCGCCTGGCAGGGCCGGGGACCGACCGGTGGAGGAGCGATCCGGGGCCACAGGTCGGGAGCCGTCCCCGGCAAGGTCGCCTTGTGAAGCCCAGATCCCTGGCTGTCGCTGGTGTTGGAGCCCAGGAACCCAAGGGCCGCGGAAAGGGAAGGAAGCGGCTGTGCAACCTGACACCCAGCCCTCTCGGCCAAGGAAACTTCGCAGGCTGGTAAGTCGGGGAAGCCGGGCTGTTACTGCTGGAATGTGTGATCAGCCTTCCAGGGTATTCTCGGCTGCTGGCCTGCAAAAAAGGAAGTGAGACGTGGATGAGGAGCAGCAGGCCTGGAAAGAGGCGAGGGCGCCTGGCATCTGTGCTTTTGACGAGTCGGGGTCTGTGTGTGAGCGCGTTAGAGCTGCAGTTTCCAGCAGAAATCTTTGTGAAGTAGACGCTGATGTGCGTGCACAGCTGTCATCAGAAAACTAGCTGCCTGTCTTTGTTTATTTGGTATTTGCATATTAAACAGCTGGTTAGGACAAAAAAAAAAAAGGCACAGCGATACCTGTTTCCTCCTGTTTGCATCTCAAAAACAATCAAAATAATAATAATAATAATAATAATGCGACTAGAGTTGCATTTAAGAAGTGAATTAGTGAAGCAAGTCAGGCAAGTGATGGGATATTCTTTGCATTTCTTCAAGCTTTGTACTCGAGTAGATGAGAAATTTCTGTTTTCCAGTTTTTGCTGCATTCCTTACCATTCTGATCTAAGTGTGGAAGCTACTGGAGTGTGTGTGTGTGTGTGTGTGTGTTCTCCATTCAAGAGATCAGAATAAATTGGCCTCCAAGGTATTCCCACCCAATACATTATCTAATTAAGCATGTGAATTCTAATGAAACTGGTGAAATATAACTCATAAAAGCAGAAGTTTTGTTCCTAGCAAAAAGCTGTATTTGATTAAAGTCACCTCACCTGTACATGCTGCAGGTTCTTTCATTCAAGGTCTGAAATGAAGGGTACAAGGTTCCAGCTATTCAAATGGTACATCATTAAATTAAAAACAAATAATAGCATGTAATTTCAGGGTTACTAGCAACATAATTATTATTTTAATATATATACTAATGAATATTGATTTTGTTCTCATTAAAAGAAAAATGGGCACTGTTCCCAGCATTTAGCTCTCTCTGTACATACACATATTCAGTAATAAATAAATATATGTACTCATATGCATGATTTTATAGTTTTCAACTTTGAAAATTAACAAAGATGGACTTCAGCATTATATCCTAAGGCATTTAAGCTTACTGAATTCTCAAGCTTCTCTATAGTTCACATCATAATTATGAAGTGAGATCCAATCTTGTCTTATGCCATCCCCCCCCCAAATAGTTACTTTTCATACTTTGCTAGTAAAATCCTCCAGTTAGGTGGGATCAGCCCTTCTGGAAGACAAGAAGGGATTCTTGCGATGACCAAAGAAAGAGAAATCTTGATAGGTAATTTAAATATCAGTGAAGTTTTCTGGTTATGAAGAACTATGAACTTCTGTAGAATCTTACTATCATTGCTTTCAAAAGGAAAACAAAACATTTCAGACGAAACTGGATGAGCCTGTTCTCATAGTTGCCAAGAACGAATAAATAGAATATGTCAAATGTAAGCAAACCACAACTTTCTCATAGGCCATATCTGGAACAGACATATTTGACCTGGCAGAAAAGATATTCTAACACCAGTGGACTTCTCAGCTCCTAATACACCAAGTTATACTAAAATTATCTGCTGGTTTAAGAATTGCTTTTCATTTCTTTCACTCTTCTGGAAAAGTGGAAGTGAGCCTAAGTCCCAGGTGGTTCAGAACAGAAATCTGCTCCTTTCCTACCTTCATAATGGGAAATTTCTGGCTAGTTTCTTTGGTCTCTCGGTTCAATAGAACACAAAATTAGACCAACTATTCACGTAAAAGCTCTACTCATAATTAATCCAGTTTCTTGAGTTGATTCATCAAGGAACTGGTTGGTTAGCTAATAGTTCAGCTCTTAAGCAAGTAATTGCAATGTTGACATGGAAAACAATTACCATGAAAACAGACAGGGCAAACCCAGGTGTTTCCCATGAAGAATACATCACTTTCTAAAGATGGCTTTTGAAGGGAAATGATTTTTAATCCATTATTAGATGTATATGGAACTTCAATTTATTCCATCATGGTAGGAAGCAATGGCATCACTAAAGAATCATGAAAAACCTATTGTAAACCCCATATATGGAGTTGAGAGTATTGCTCAATTTGTTTTACGCAATTTGCAATCATTATTCATGTTCTCCAAATATTAATCTTTTCTCATCAGCTGCCCTTAAAATGAGGGAAACTTCTCTAGATCACCAGTAATGAGAATAAAATGCCTTTTAAAAAATAGCCAAAAAATTTTCAATAAATTGTCTTCTTAAACATCTGCTCAACTAGATGAGAGTAAAAGTATATTAAGATGCTTGTTCATTGAATAACAAGTATTTATTAATAGCATCATGCACTATTCTGGGCACTTTGTGTATAGAAGTAGACAAAGCAGTCAAAAATATCTGTCCCTATAGAGCTTTCATTTTACAAGGGTAGACAGAGAGTAAACAAGGTGTGCAAGTTAAATCAGGGTACATGAAAGTAGGGGCTAAGGAGAGACTAGAAAACAGAGGCGGAGCAAGTGCTGGTAACACTGGACAAGGGACATTTGGAAGTCGGGGTGGGTGCACAGGGAGAGCCTCACTGAGAAGAGGATATTTGCATATAGAGTTGAAGGAAGTAAGGGGGTGAGACAAGTGGATACAAAGAGAAAGAGAATTCCAGAATGAAGGAACAAAGAGCAGGGCATCTCCTAAGAAGAGCGAAGAAGGCTGTGTAGCTGGAGCAGAGGGAGTGAGCCTGAGAGAAGCAAGTAATGGGATCAGAGCAGTTATGGGACTTGGTCATGGAGAGCTTTGAGGGTCATAATCAGCATGGTGCCTTTTGATTTATATTCTGAATGATCTGAGGAGATACTATGATTTAGATACAATTTATCAGTGATCCACTCAACAAATGTTTACTGAGCACCCTATAGCCCTGGCTATCCTCTAAGCATGGTGGATACCCAAGGGCATTCCAAGAAGAATATATCACTTTATAAAGGGGCTCGGCCATTATGGCATTTACATTCTAGTGTGGAGAGATAGACCATGAGTAAATAAACAAATGATTTTGTACGTTCCAGTGATAGCTATTCAGGAAAAAAAAAATTAAGGGTAAAATAATGTGTGACTCAAGGAGACTCTGTGATCCAGTGATTGGGAAAAGCCTCAGGAGGGGTAACAATCTGCTTAAAAGATAACTCTATCTACCTTGAAGAAAATGGATTTCAGGGCGTCTAGAGCAGAAGTAGAGACCAGTTAAGAGGCTATTCCAGAGATGACAGTGGCATAGATAATTGTTGGAACAGTGGTCATGGAGTGAAGTAGATAGATTCTGGAAGTATCTATCTACTTGCTCTTGGATTAGATAAAAAGTGAGAAATACAGGAAGGGAAAGATCAAAATGATCACTAGGCTTTGTACTGAAGATACTGGGTGAAGCCGTTTCCTAGGATGGCTAATGCCAGGGGAGGAAGAGATTTGAAAGGGAAATTAGAGTTCACTTCCACCCATTTGAGGTCTTTTTAGGTATCCAACTGGAAATGTCCGTTTGGGCTTTTTGGTACGTGAATCTAGAGCAATTGGAAATCACAGCTGAATAGAGAAGCTTGGGATTCAACTGCCTATAGATGCTTCTTGGAGTCATGGTCTTGAGGGTATCACCTAGAGAGATAGGAGAGAGAAAAGTAGAGCACTAAGGTCTATTCTAGCATTTAGGGATCTAGAATAGAAGGAGCTGGTAAAAAAAAAAAAAACCGAGAAATAGGAGGCAGACCAGGAGAGGTGTAGTCGTGGAACTCAAACAAGAAAATATTTCAAGAAGAGAATGGCCAATTGTGTCCGATATTGCTGAGATGAGGAGGGAGATGGGGATGAAGCTGAAAGCATAGTATGAAGAAGAGTAAAGTCCAAAATGGGCCGAAGCTTACATAAAGGCTAAGGAGAGATAAAGATCTTTTAACATGTTTAGAGCAAAGTGGTGAATAAAGAACTGCCATGTCACTAGATGTGAGAGAAAGTAAGATCGCTCAACTTCTATTTTGCTGCCCTTTTCTTTTGTATAAAAGAAAGCAGTGTTTTGGGAGGGCCACGGTGGCTCAGCAGGCAGAGTTCTCGCCTGCCATGCCAGAGACCCGGGTTCGATTCCCGGTGCCTGCCCGTGCAAAAAAAAAAAAAATAGAAAACAGTGTTCAAAAATGGGAAAGGTTTAGCTAACACTAAAACAATTAAAATAAATCTGAGAAGTTGTTATGACTGAAAGTAACTTCTTTTAGTGGGAAAGAGTAATGGTGGGAAACAGCACTTGAGTTGAGAACTGAAGAATGTCTGGATACCCACCAGGTAAAGAGTTAGGAGAGAACACTCCAGCAGAGGGAAAAGGGTCTGCCAGTGCTAACCTAGGAAAGGTCTTAGGACACTAAAGGAGCTGATGGGGATGTTGAACTAAATGAGCTTCAAATTATATTCAAAGCTGTGATTCTAACAAATATAAGAATATAATTTGTTTGATATTTGATAGATATTCTAGATCGTGCATTAAGAAATGATGGTTAATATTTAGCTAATACAGTTGTAAAAATAGCAAAACAGATCAAAGTAAATTAAACTGTTAACTACCATATAAACCAAATGTTTAATACCCAGAAATGCAGTAGAAGTATTTTTAAGTAGGTAGAGTAGTCAAGGATACCAAGGCCTTTTGGGAACAAATTCAAAGGGGCAGATACAGATGTCGTAACTGGTGCTGTTTGAATCAAGCCATTAGGAGTCTATGACTGATCAAATACTGCTAGTACTGACAGCATAAAGCTGTGGGCATGGAGTTAAGTCTCCTTAACTTGATTTTCTACTGTATAAAATAAAAGGAATTGATTAATTATTTTAAGATCCTTATTGTGAAACACTTAAGATCCTTATTGTGAAAGTCTAAACCTGAATAACCTACAATTCTTGTTTCATATTTGGCTCCTTCTTTCTTGTTTTCTTTCCTCTCTTCCTTCCATTTATGTATCTATTCACCCATCTAGACAGATAGATAGATAGATAGATAGATAGATAGATAGATAGATAGATAAATAGATATGTAGATGTATATATGTAGATATACATGCAAATGTCTGAGGGAGGGAGAGAGATATGTAGACTACAAAAGAGAGAAAACTTTAATTTTAAAAGGTATAAGAAGAAGAACAAGACTTTATTTTTGTCTTTGTGTAGCACATACATTTATATTGATTCTGGTGAAATTGGGGTCAATCCAATCTGAATTTTTTGTTGCTTCTCTCCTTAACTTGTTCAGAAGAACAAAACTGTGCATCAAATCTGACCTGGGAGATACACAAGAACACAAATAATTTAAAAAAGCAAAATTGCTTTGAATTATATTTATCCATTCCAACTTAGGGAAGGCCCTCAGAGCCTGAGAAGTTTGTTAAAAGAATAACTTTTTGTCTATTATTCAAAGTATGTTATTCTCATTAACAAAAAATACTGTTGATAAAAATTTCTGGACATATGGGAATATTCAAATATGGAATGAGAGTAGATTTTTGAAGAAAGGGAAAAGTGTATCTTTTTGCTAAAATGAAAAAATAACATAGAAACATTTTCCAATGTCAAGAGTTGCCACATACTGAATAATGAATCTTAGTCTGACTTAGGCTCTACTTTTCTGAAGTTTCTGCCCAAATGCTTGGAAAGCAGGTGCAAAACAGCCCATTTAGTAAATTATTAATTCCCTGAATGAACTGAAGATAGATAACCACAACTAACTATATATAGAAACTGTCATTTCCAGTCCCTGCCTCCATTCCCACTCCACCCACATTCTATCCTAGACAGATATTCCTAAGCTTGGTCATATAATATCTGTTATCAAACTCTGACTTAGGGTTTTGAGATACAATGCCTCCATTGGATGCAAGGCTGGAAACAACACTGCAGGATATACCTTAGAAAAAAAAAGTCACTTTAGTGAAACCTTCTTGTATTCATAACTGTGAAAGTTACAATGTAATGATGCAGAGTTAAATAAGTAGGGTAAATAGGGAATCATAAAGAAAAGCTTATTCTTTCATCTTTAGTTGGAAATGGTATACTGGTTGTTGAAGACTACATAGTAGCAATAAAATGAAATGAACAACTTTCCAGTTGCTTTTCTCACAGGCCTTCACTAGGCCATTAGTAGGTACTACGGATTTTTAAATTTGCCTATATAATCTCTCCAAATCTCTTTAGTGTTTCACTTAGATACTAGAAAAACCAAGCAAGCAAAGTCAAATGCTTTCCTCATTAACCCTGATTCTGGATTCCTTTTTAATTTAGGAACCCCCTGTCCTGAGAGTTGACATACTTGGCAAATGGATAAAAGTCCTTCTGTTTGAAATCCTAATGCAGAGTATTCCTAGTTAAAGGTGAAATGAGATGAAAAATTGAGCGTACCTTTGCATATCCATAAGGGCAAGTTAAACGAGGCTGTGGGCTTGGTCTCCTCTGCAGACTTGGGGAAGGCCTGGCATTTATCTGTTTCCTGTGCAAGCTGTGAGAAAGTCAATGAACTCTATGTTTGGTTCTCTCTGCAAAAAAATAACTGAGTGGCTATGAAGATAAATTTCCCTTGAAGCATAATTGTCTCCTTTTGGTCCTCAGCAGTTTTTATGGTCAAGTATGTTTTTGACGATTCGGACTTCTTGAAGTTTTTCACTCTTTCAAAGTGTGTCTTGACTTTTAGAGTAGACTCATGTATGAGTGAGATCCAAGGAACCAGAAATCAGTTTCCTGCCCTTCAGTTCCTGGAAGGCATTGGATTTAGGGAGATTTTACTGAAATATAGCTATGAAATATAGGTCAGTTAGACTAGAGCAGTAGTGTTGAGTCTCAGAATCAATATAGTAACTATTCAAACCATGTATTTGAGGGTGTGGGATCAGAGGATTCCTTCAAAAGAAAAATGGAACCATGTATAATAAACTATATATTCAAAGAAAGGGGTTCTGTTTGCAGCACACTGTTCTATAATTGGTAGAAACCTTTTTATTTGTCTTACTCTTTGGGAATCCTGTTTTCAAAAGTGTGTAGAAATTAGAAATGCCACTTAGAGAGTTAAAGAACTAGCTCGAAACTGCTTTCTAGTTGATCTTTTCCACAGTAAGCCAATTCTTCTGCATAAATCACTTGATCCAAAAGATGCAAAGAACAAATCCAAGAAGTATTGACATTCCTTGGGCAGGACAAATTCTGCCTATTTTAAAAGAGTGTACAGTTTAGGGAAAATGTCAAGTTAGTCATATTAAAGTTAATGACATTATTTGTTACAATAAAAGATCTGCTCATCATGTTAAGCCTGATACTGGCAGTTTAATTTCTGGTACTATTTTTGTCTATCTGAATTTTCGCATTAAGAACAAATTCATTAATAACTATTATGTGTCACCATCATGCTTGGTACTGTGATTGTAAAGATGATAACACACAGGTCCTGCATGTGAAGAATTTAGAATCTCACGGGGTAGAGAGATATATGAAGGAGATAATATTAATATAATCTGATAAGATTCAAGTTAGTGGGTTGGGTGCAGAAGGGAAAATTCTGCTGTTGTGGTAGCAGAAGGGAAAATACATTTAAGGGATTTAAAACTATAGGGAGAATCAGTAGGCCAAGCACTTGATCTTGAGGCCTGCTCTTGTGAAGCTTATGTATTTAGCAGAGAAATTTAGCCTACCTATAGGTATGCCTAAGAGTCCCCTCCAGAGGACCTCTTTTGTTGCTCAAATGTGGCTTCACTCTCTCTAAGTCCAATTCTGCAAGACAAATCATTGCCCTCCCTGCTATGTGGGACATGACACCCAGGGGTGAAAATCTCCCTGGCGGTGTGGGAGATGACTCCCAGGGATGAGTCTTACCCTGGCACCATGGGATCAACAATTCCATCCTGACCAAAAGGAGGAAAATAAGTGTAACAAATAAAGTATCAGTGGCAGAGAGAGTTCAAATAGGGTCGAGAGGTTACTCTGAGGCCACTCTTATACAAGCCTCAGTCAAACATTGCTACCTATCATAGCTTTCCAAACCCTAACCAAAACCATTCCAGCCAATCCTAAAGAACACCTAGGACAATATATAAGATTCTACAAAGTTTCATTGTACTAGGGTAACTTTTCAGAAACCCACAACTTCCAAATGGGTCCCTGGACAAGATAAATCCTGAAACCCAGAGGGGCCAGTCTCTCCAGAACATCAGCTAGACCCATGTCCCTTCCCCATATTATAGACAGTCCCTTCTAAGGTTAGAATGGGCAAAACCCAAATATCCCTGAAAGAGTGGGATAGAAAGATTGAAGGTGATGGTGAAGTTTTACAGAGAAACTAGAGTTTAGCAAACGAGTGTGACTGCTGAATCATTATATTGGTATTTCTTTTGGTCTCTAGTATCTTAAAGCAGCTAGAAGTAAAAACCTAAAATTGCGGAATTGTAACCCATACCAAACTCTGAAATCTGTTCTACAACTAATGTGGCAATGTGATTTGAAATTTATTGCTTTTTTGTATATATTATTTTTCACAAAAAAAAAAAAAGGTTAATTGTGATGACTAAAAAAAAAATTATTCTTCTGGCCTCCAGTGTTCTGGAGCAGCTAAAAGTAAAAATCTGAGAGGATCGTACGGTTGCCCATGACAAACTCTGGGATCTGTCTTGTAACCACTTGTTGAAGAGTGCTCTGAAAACTATTGCTTTTTTCTTTCTTTGCTTTGTGTATATGCTTATTATACACTAAACATTTTTTTAAAAACTATAAGGCGAACAGTTAGGAGTAGGGAATAAAAAAAGAGCCTGTAATGAGTTCAGTGATGGTAAGGTTGGATAAAAGAAGTCAAGTTAGAGAAATAACTAGCAAGTGTGAGTTATTGACCAGGTATTGGATGAAAGGGGACATTTTTATAAAGGCTGTATTGCTGGCTTTAATGATAGAATAGATGGATGAACAGACAGAGAGAGGATGAAGCAAGTTGGGAGAGGGAGAAGAGGCATTCACTTTTGGACATACCTGTGCTGATTCAGTCAGATATGTCCAGAAGGAAAATGACTTCAGGAATTCGAACCGTCCGACAAATATCAGGCTGGTGATAGCAACTGAGAAATACTGGCCTGCAGGTGATGGCGCAAATCAGTTAGACCAAATGCCATCTCCCGGAGACTTTGGAAAGAGGCAGGATTTGTAGCCATAAAATAGAACTGATGATCTCCTTTCTTTTTGGTAACCACTGATTTGTTTTAGCTATTAATGATATTTAAGTTCTGGGAAGGATGTAAGGAAAATATAAGATTATGTGCCTAATTGTATAAGTATTTGTCACTACTGTTATTGCCATAATTGTTGTTAAAGTAGAGGGAATTCTTTAGAAGATCTTCTGGCTCCCTGCCATTCTCCATCACAGGTATTTCTGATTAGTAAACAATTAGCATGTGACATACTACATGCCTCCTGAATTCTAGGTGTGCAAAACTTTCTTTGCTGGGAACACATCATTTGAGATACCTAGTTCCAAACAAGTATTTTTCTCATAAAAGCTCCTTGTAGTATGTCCATAACCTAGTTATTTATGCTGTGATGATTATAGAGAAGAAAAATCCTAAAAAATATTTAAATGACTCATCTGTGAGTTAGATATATAATCCGTGTCTACAAAAATCCCAGTCAAGACTTCTAATTGGAACCATGTTGACTTTAATCCTCTTATTCATTGTTCATTCAAGCATTTGGTTACTTCCATTATTCAGGAAGCTATTATCCAACTGTGAATCTTTTAGATTATCCCCCTCCAGAAATTCATCAATATTTCACATACCGTTAGGAAAGATCAGTGTGGGGTTTTTTTTGTTTTTGTTTTGAGTTATAGAGAAATTGACATTATGGGCCCAGATCTCCTATTTTACAGAGTACTGGTACTTGTGTGAGTATGTAATATTTATAATGCCGAAAAAGGAATTCAACTTATGAACATTTGTGAATACTACAAGTGATGTCTGTTTGATATCATTGTCAAAGGTGAAAACCTGCATTGATATAAAACCTGTAACTGAAGACTGACAATACATGCTGTCCTCCTCAGCTTTGAAATAGTATCACCTAATGAATACATTCATTGAATGTACCGATTTTCACATCTGGATCATTGAGTAAAATAAGTTTGAAAACTTGGCTTTAAATAGAACAATTTTGCAAATTCTGCTTTTTCTTAATATTCATTACTGTTTGGAATACTTTTCCACATATAAATTGTTAAGCTTTAGGATATTCATAGAATGTATATGCCAAAGCATGACAGATATCAAAGAGGACTGAAGTAAACCAACATTTCTCCCACTCTGGCCAAAATGTTTCTGAGTCTAGTTTCATTAAACACAATTTCCAAAGTTGGCCTAAGGAACCAACTGAATGGATAATCCAGGCAACAATTCAGGACTTCCCCAACCCAGAAGATCCCAAAGAAAAGAATATATAAAGGCAGAAGTAAAGTTTTAATCTATTATTTGATATTATTTATCTATTACCTGCCGATACTGAGAGCATATCTTAAATGCCAGCCCTAATCAAGGAAAGTGTAAAGAATAGACTGGATATTGAACAATAATTTATTGTTTCAGTAGCAAATATAATTTCATCCCTATAACTTTAAAATTATCTTCTTCAATTTGATCTGAAATGAACTGATATTAGAATCAAAGAAGGAAGAGATATTTATTTGTATGATATCTATCCCAGTGATGACTTTCCAGAGCTACATTTATTCTGTACCAATGTGGTGTCAATGTGTAAGACCAAAATATTACGAATAGTTTCTTTGGCCATGAAACTTAATTATAGAAAAAACAAAATGTTTTTTTGGTCGATTTTTCAGGTGAATGATGTATCCTTGTTTCATTTACTTAATGGGAAATAATGAAGATTTTAATAAGGCTACGCATTTCCCAAGGCCCCTGACCTCCCATCTGGGCAAATAATTTAATTAGGAGCTTACTTAATCATACATGTAAGATTATCCGCTTCAGTCTTTTTTCTCTTTGACATTCTCTAGAGGTGGAGCAAAGAATTTGTTTAAAAAAGACAACTCTTGGGTAAATTAGATTTTTCTCAGGACTTTCTCTAAAAACCCACTTTGCTTCTTCTCCAATACTTGGTACCATTGTGTTGCTCCCAAGTTAGAAAATTGAAGACTTGTTGACCAGTCTTTCTGGTGAATTAGTTTCTGCTGAAGTAGCAATGACTGACAATAGCTTAGTGAACTATACTCTTCCCAGTAAGCATATTTGGTTTTTTTAACACGTGGCAAAAACCTGAAGGTATGTCTAATGCTAGAAGTTCTAGGCTCAAGAATAGAGTTGTAGGGAACGATCTGAGGCAAAGAGAACTTTAGTCCCAGTCAAAACAGTAATTTTTGGTTTCCTGTTTGTGGGATGACCATTATAATTATATGTACGTAAATACAGATGATGAGCTGACAGACCCTGTGTTAAGTCTGTAGACTAAAGCAGTAGGAACTGATTAACCAGCCTAAGCATTTTCCCACCAGGAATGGTGGCATTTTTCTATGCCAACCTCAGCCAACTGCTAGGGTAAGTGGCAGGCTTGTAAATAACTGAAAGGTCCCCAAACACATCTACAATTGTAAACGAAATGGCCAATCTCATAGAGACATGAGAGCAGAAGATCTCTCAGTTGATTGTACATTGGTAATTTTAAAGTGATCCCTAATACCATTTTGCCCTGAGTTGTTACCTTCAGAAATAGATACCAATATACTATTCAGTCCAATTTCCAGCCTGCCTGCCTAGGGAAACACTTATTACATAAAATAGAATGTTTCAAAAATGAGGATTGGGACAATCACAAAGATACACGTACATACATACCTTATTGAATATACTAAGCAGAATGGAGTCCAGTATTGGGAGTGTGGTCAAGTAGCAACTTAGGTCAGATGTCAAATGGCTTTTCTGCAGACTGTGCAAGAAACAGCCCTATTTGGATGAAGTAGTTCATTATGGGAAAATTCAGTCCTGATTTTTACAATCTGTACTTGGCTATCTCCAAACATTAATTAATTTCAAGTCAGTATAAAACAAAAAGAAAACAAAAAAAAAAAATTCAAGTTAGTGAAATTTAGAAGTCTAAAGTGAAAGTGGCTGGCCACTTGTTTGTAAGGAGGAATATTGACCAGTGTCTTTTTTATTCCACCATAGGGAAAACCTAGCTCAGATAATTCTTTCTACTAAAATTCTTAGAAAGATTTTATGGGTTGTTCTTTGCAGAACTAGTATGACACTTGACTAAATGCACCAAAATTATTTCTGGTCTTTTTTCAAGGACATGAGGTCTTAGAACTATTTTACAGACAAAGATCTCTGCAAAGATTTATATGTGAAAAGAAATTAGGATAGGTATTCTCAACCAAAGTATAACCTGGTTTATCAAGATATTTTCAAGTCTATCGACCTTATATGACATCATGAAAGACAAAGAAAATAACCATTAGGAACATAGCAATAGGATAGTTATAAATCCTTTTTTTCCTATGGGCCAAAACAGAAATAAAACACTGACTACAAGACATTTTAAGCTACCCATTGACATTAAAGTTTTATCTGTGTTTAGAGTAATATGCCTATTTTAAAATATTCTTAATTTGGAGGGCTGCTACAACTAATTCTTTCAACTTATATTTGCTAGTTTCAGACCAAAATATTTGTTAAATTCTTGCATTTTAATTTTTATTGTTTAATGAAGAGAAATTGTAAACCTCTGTAAAATCGATCACTATCATTCCAACTCACTTCTTTCACTGTCATTGAGTATTGTGTCAGCAGGTAACATAACTTGATTCGAATTTGTGATAAAGCTTTCTCTGATGATTGAGGCTCAGGAAGACACTAAAGTAAATTTGCGTCCTGCACAGTTATTTGTAACAGTCTACTGGTAATAGAGTCCTACAGTTCTTGACTTTCATTAAAACTCAGTATTATTTTAGCAGTTGTAAACTGCCCTATATAAAGAAGAATGTTCTGATTCACTGTAAGGAGAGCTCACCCTTAAAGTGGTTTTCAAAAGGGTTTCAGGGATGGATTCACATTCATCTTTCCTGTTTCCTCCCCTGAGTCCTGCAGGCTGACTCTTTAAAGCACCTAACAACGAGCCTGACACCTGATGACCAATCAGAATAAGTAGGAACATTTAAGCCATTGCTGTGTACATGCTGCATCAAACTATTGTAAAATAAAGCACAGCAAACTGGCTTATTTGGAAATCAGACGTGTTCTAACCTTCAGCTCCATGTAGCTAAATAATGCGCTTGATTTTAACACTTAAAAATATCATATAATACACAGAGAACCTTATTGTAAATGATGGACTGTAGTTAATAGTACGGTTATAAAAATGTTCTCTCAGGAATTGTAACAAATGTACCACACTAACTAACCTAACATGTTAAAAATAGAGTGGTATATGGGGACTCTGGTTTTATGCCTGATTTTTCTGTAAATCTACAAATTCTCTAGTAAAAAAAATCATATACTTACCTGAGAATTATTTCTATGCTTTTAAAATCTGAAATATTAATCATGAAGCCTATTTTGAAATATTTTTTCAAATTCTATATATTGGCTGAATTGGAGCTATACATATTTTTCCTCTTCAGATAATCTTGATTAAAATCTTTAATTTTTTTAAAAATACAAAGTACTGGAGCAACCATGCATCACCTGCTGGAATCTGTGTAGGATTGCTCATCCCAAAAGGTTTAGGACCACAGTTTCAATAAAGGAGAAGAAAAATAAGAGCCACAGACCTAGAAGAAAAGTCGTCCACAACCTGAGATGGCTGCAGGGAGGAGGGGAAGAGCATCTATAATAACGTTTATTTCGAGATAACATTCATTCTTTATATTGACTTTCTCCCATAATAAGGGTTTGAAATAATTTAGGATTAGGGGTACAAATACAGTCACCTAGCTAAATGAAGATTAAAAGAACAAGCAAGAATTGAGCAATATAAAAAAAAAAAAAGAAAAAGAAAGAATTGAGCAATATAGAGGGAAGGGAAAGTAACTGAATAACAGAACTTTTTTTTTTTGCATGGGCAGGTACCAGGAATACAAACCCAGATCTCTGGCCTGGCAGGCAAGAACTCTGCCTGGTGAGCCACCATGGCCCACCCTGGACAACATAACTTTTGCCATTTATTTGGGCAAGATACTGAACTCTGAACTCGCTGGCAACAGAGGCAAAAAAATGTAGCAAGTACCATAGCTTTTCTTACCAAATTAAAGACAGTATACCAATTTATTGGAAGAAATACTTTTATTTTCAATGGTTACATTCTAAGAGTACTTGAGGTATAGCCCTTTATTGCATATCCAGTAACTTAGGTCAACAGTTCAAATGAAGGACAGGAAAAATCACAAACCAGAGGCAAAGTCATTCCACTGCTTTATTGCACAAAGAGCATAGTGGACGGTTTTTAATGCAGTTTTATAAATGAGGCAGCCATGGACTTGGTATGAAATTTTCATGTTGGCAATAACAGAGGTCAAGGCACCAATGCTCCTGTGTTGTTCTACGAAGGCATTTCAGCAAGCTCTAAAGCACTGTATTGCTTTCTCATGAAGTGCAGTGTTATCACTCATGGATGTCATGCTAACATTTACCTTCTAAAGCGCTTCAGATGAAACTGTTCTCATGGTGGAAATACCCGGTTACCGGGCAAATTGAAGGGCAAGATATGTTTTGGTATCTCCAAAATCACTATAATTAGAGGATATTTATATTTTCCTATAAAATGTAAGAGGGCAGCAAGGAAAATGAGGAAGGTTATCACTTCTAAACCATAACAGGCTACTCCAATTAGCAACAAGATGCTAATTAGGACTACCATGCTAATTATGAGGCTTGGTATACCTGAAATTGCCCTTCCAAGTCCTTGTGTCTTTTAATGATCCATACTCATTTTTAATTCTTCCTTCATCCTATCACCTCTATGCATTTTCTGATATGATTCACTCAAATAGTGGATGAAGAAACATTAAAAAAAAAAAAAAATCCAGCACAAGTTTATAAACTCATTTAAACCTCCCCACACATATTCATGGATTGGTTGTTGATGCCCAAATTCTTGAGCTTAATTTGTCCAGATTTTTCCAAATGTCATCATTAACCCAACGTCAGAAATCAGAAAAATAATGTGGGTGGCTCTTTCATAACCCTATATTATCAGCAATTTTAATATAGAGATTTTTCTACTGTCTTGGTCCTTATATCATTAAAATATTACTTGGGAAAAACTAATGGGATTTATTCATAAATAAATGTACTTATCTTTCTCTATTAGTTAAACTTAAGGAACTAAATAGTTCCTCTAGATAAGGAACTATTTAAACAGTCAGCTCACAGGCAGCACAAAATAAGGCTTGGGAAAACTGAGGAAATAAAATATTTTTAAAACCCTCATGATTTATAAAATATACATACAGTCTAGCTCCCCTATTTTTTTTAATTAAGAACAGTAAACATAATGACTTGATTCAATTAAATATAATAAATGCAATTAAATGGAAATGCAATTTGATTTATCAGAAATAATATGGATCTTATGCAGATGAACTGCACTCCCTGCCCTACCATTATATGTAATGCATTCTGGAAAACAGTTACTGAAGCAAATATATGAAAATATCAAAACATAGGTTTAGTGTTATGGGGGAAAGGGGACAGAGTAGTAGAGGGATGTCTGTTCCCAGGAAGCTAAAAGTAATATGAAATCTTCTGTTACTCCCTGCTTTTTAGACACAATCTTGGATGATATATATCTAGCATTTTATATGTGTTCTGTAATTTTGTTCTTTCAAACAAAGTGATCACTTTTCTATGAAATAGAGATGAAAATAAATAGGATACTCCTATAATGGCCCAAACACTGCTAACTAAAGATGGTAAGGCTGACAGTAGAGCCACTGCCTGCCAACAGCATTTCTAGGGTAGAGTTTCAAATGTCCATTCCCAATTTATTTTTTAAAAAGCCGAATCTGGAATCATAATGCTGGTGGCTCAGGAGTGTTGATGTATAATGGGAGAAAGTACAGAATTTGAATATGGTGTGGTGAAGGCGTGCTGTGCCTTATGGTGTCACACTTCATTTGCACGGTGCTGGAGCAGGCTGTGAAAGGCTCGTTACCTACCTGTCGGCCGTCCCATCATCTGTCAGAAATCCCGGCCCCTCTCAGGATGTCTGTGGCTCTCCTCTCCATAGGATGATAGCTTCACAAACCCACTCTGTACTATAAAGAAGGTAGATCACTTGGGAATGTATAGAATAGACTTTGGAGAAATCTTTTAGAATTCTTCATTCACAAGAGAAAACTCAGTAGCCCTCTAACATACCCCTGCCTCTGATAAGCTATGAAAATAGTACTGGTTTGATAAGCCACGGGACATTCTGCCACTCCCTGGCAAATATTTACTCAAACTTTTGAAAAAAGTAAATTAGCTAAAGGTAGTCTCAAGTTAGAGCCTTAATATAACTACTTAAATTCATTGTAATTTAGCAAAAGCAACTTCTTTACACACAAACCAGTAAGTCATGTTATGTATTATGACCGCAACTCTGGAAGTTAATCGGGAATCTCTTTCCTAGATTATTTCATTTTGTGCTGTCCCAAAACAGATGAATCATTGTCAGTGATATAACAAAGATATTTTGCCTTCTAAAACAAGAATTCATCAGAGGATCGTTCTAAAAAGGCAGACCCCAATTTCATTCTAAATGTGATTACATTTGTATCAATACCATTTATGAATGAATTTCCTGGAGCACGAACATTGTATGAAGTGAAGTGTACCTGTATATTTACTTAAAAACAAACAAAAACCTATGTATCTATCATGTTCTTACAGCTTGGTGAATTATCTTAGTATTTGAAAGTGTTTATTCATTATTCTTCCTTCTTGCCTTCATTTTCTTTTTTTTAATATATTTATTGTGAAAAACAACACATATACATAAGAACAATAAATGTCAAAGCACACCACAACAATTAGTTATAGAACAGATTTCAGAGTTGGTATGTGTTACAATTCCACAATTTTAAGTTTTTATTTCTAGCTGCTCCAAGACACTGGAGACTAAAAAGAAGTATTGATGTAATGACTTGGCAATCATACTCATTTGTTAAGCCCTATCTTCTCTGTATGGCTTCACCTTCTCCTTTGATCTTTCTCCCAATCTTTAGGGGTATTTGGGCTATGCCCATCTAACTTCTTCATGTTGGAAAGGGCAATCAATAATATAGGATAGGGGAATGGAACTAATTGACGTTTTGGAGAAGCTGCCCCCTCTGGGTTTCAGGACTTATCTGGCCTAGGAACCCATCTGGAAGTTGTAGGTTTCTGGAAAGTAATTACATTTCATGGAACCTTTGTGGAAACTCAGATAAAGCCCTAGGTGTTCTTTAGGGTTGGCAGGAACAACTTTGGTTGGGGTTTGGCAAACCAGGATAGGTAGCAATGTCTAACAGGAGCTTGCGTAGGTCTTGCCTTCATTTTCATGCCTAAAGATAAATTTTCTGACCATAGGCATGTGCATTCTGGAAAACAATACAATGTTGTATTTCAAAGAAGCAGGCTGAGGATTTTGATAGAGCTGGATTCAAACCTCAGCCCTGCCAATCACTAGCTGTGTGGCCTTGGATAAGTTACTTAACCTTTCTGAGTTTCAGTTTTTCCATTTGCAAGACCTACAAGAGTTATTGAGAGGATTGAATTAACTAATATATATGAAGTGCTTAGATAAGAGCAATTCGACAAATGGTCGTTAGTATTAATTCTAATTGTAGTCTGACAATTCAACTAGTGATTGTTAATAGTAATTCTACTTATAGTCTAGCTTCACTGAAAAATCAGAGTAAAATTTTTGTTTTCTAATTGTATCACATGCATTAGTTCTGTATTCCTTTCTTGATTCTTAGTTTCTGTTAGAAATTATTTACTTTTAAATGTTATAATTTTATTTATCTTTTAAATACATAATACATCCATGTGGTTCAAATTCAGAACGCACAGAGAGTATACAGAGAAAAGTATTCTCCCCTTCTTTCCCTCCTGCCCCAGTTCCCTTTCCCATAAGCAAACCTTCAAAATTACTGAAACAAATTTTTGTTATTTTATTTGAGATTCAAATTTAACTGGGAGTCTTGAATTTTTACTTGCTAAATCTAGCAATTTTAAATTAGTCTTCTCACTAGTAAGCACCTTGTTTACTTTTTAACTTTTTCTTTTTCACATTGGAATCACCTGGGATGCTTTTGAAACTCCCCATGTCCAAGCCAATCTCCAGACAAATTTCATCAGACTCTCTAGGAGTGGTACTTGGACAATGGTATTTTTTTTTCAGTGTTTACCTTTGATTGTAGCATAATTTTCACACACACACAAAATGCATCCATTTTAAGTATACAGATCAGGGAGTTTTGACAAATGTATATGCCCATTTTTGCCTAACAACATAACAAAGTCATAATCAATTCTTAAGCTGAAGTTCTTTAGAGCAGGAACTCTATTTTTTACTGTTTATCTTCTTCATTAGATTGGGATATTCCTAAGTGTTTTAGCTAAGCAGAGGTTGACCAATGACAACTTACTTTATTGTAGTCAGTCTCTATTTGGGATTAATACAAAAAATGAGAAATATTATACTCATGTTGAGTGTCTATTGCAAAGAAATTATCGCAGTGCTTTTATAGCAAGAGGGCTTTTCCACCTACTCAATGCCACTCCTTTGCCTAAGCATTCTGCCAGGTGTTTTATATATTTTGTGTGACTTAATTCCTTGCAACAGCCCTAAGCCCCCGCCCCCATTTAGAGCCAGACCTAAGACCCAGGTTGAATAAATTCATCATAGTACTTATTATAAGAGAAGCTAGGATTTCAAATCTCATGTCTGACTCCAAGGTCACATCCCTGGCTGGTCTAATATTCAGACTCCACATTTCCTAATGCTATTCAGAAAATCGTACTCTTAATTTAAAAAAAAAAAATTCAGAACAGCTGTTTCTATTTCCCAGTGGCTATGTTAGCTAAACTGTCTTTTGCCGAGACCCAGGAGAGAGAAATTTAACAGGTAAAATGTGTTCAGGCTCAAATTTCTTTGATCTCTATTCAAGACTTCACAAAGTAGTTCTGGATTGTGTGTTTGTTGGATCATCTGCCCTGGAGCACCTGAGCATGAAGGGCTTATGAAAAAAAAGTTGTGGTTTAGGGTAAAAAGTAAGTAGTGTCTTTTGCTAATGAACCTTGTCTTTCTCCTCAAACTATGTGTATATCATATCCATGCCTTGATGTGTAACTAAAATTAAAACATACAAGGGGTGGAGAGCCTGTTCCTGGACATGCCAAATATTTTCTTTCTCTTTCTTTATGTGTGTGTTTTATGAAACGCCTGATGTATTAATAGACCACAAAACCATTCTAGTTTCTACAGCAGTGAACCCGATATATGTTTCAAGGTCATTTCCGAGTAACGATATCTTCCAACAAATTTAAGGCATAGATTCAGGGAGCAGGAAAATGACTGAATTCTTTTCCTATCTTAACTGCTAATGCTTATCTGTCTCTATATTTCCAGCACTTGCATACAGTTGGTGATTTCTGTAAATGTTTCTTGAATTGCCTTGGCATTCTCTTTCCAATCAGGATCTTCTGTGTTTGGGGGAGTTTGGCAATTCAGGGGCATAAGTGGGTACTCATTTTCCACACATAACTAATATGGAATCTGAGACCAGAGAGTTGCAATGAGATCTTAAATTCTTTAATGTTGACATTTAGTTCACCTAAAAGCATCTGTAGAAGGTCAACTAAACTTGAAATTGTAACTTTTAGCGAAAAATAAATGGAAAAGAATTCTTAAAGATCTTGAAAGTGAGTTTCAAGGAGAGCTTGATGCTTAACTGTCTGGCAAGTGTGGACTTGCTTAAAAAAAAATGAAAAAATAAAAGAAAGGAAGAGACACACCTGTGAAATTACAATTTGAGTGTTTCCAGTAGTTTGGAGTTGGATCTTGGTCCAGAATCGGAGGGGTAATGTTGTGGCAGCAACAAAGACATTTTAAGTATAGTTTGCTTTAAGGGCTGTGAAAACAGGAGAAAATTGTTTTATTATTTCTCTTATCTGTGCCCATCAGTCTGACGTTTCTTGATTCTGTCTTTTTAAGAAGTATCACAATCATGCCTGTTTTTCACACGTTCCGTGGGTTCTCTTCCTGTGGCCTATTCGTAAACCTCCATTTGGTTGAAAGACTAGCATTTAAAAGGTCAGAATGAGTTGCTCTTTGTCAAGATTTTCTAAAAATCCCTTCTGTCTACCCCAGACTCATTTTCTTCCTTCTAGCATGTTTTACTTGATACCCTCTTTCTGCACTCCACTTTGATTTGCATGATTTTGTAGCTTTTTTGCCTGTGACTTCTTTTACGTCTGGGATCTAGTAATATAACATATCTTTATAAATTCTAGTTGAACCATTTGATATAACCCTTTTCTTCCCCCACCACTTTATTGTATCTCATCTCAATCAAGAACTTTAGGTTTAGTGTATTAGCAAAAGTACAGATTATTCTAGATTCAATTAAATGCCACTGGTAAAGGGTAGAGTGGTTGTCCCAGGTTAATTATTTACATGGGTTTTCAAATCTGAAGAGTTTAACAATTGTGGGCTGAGACTAGTTGCTGCACAGCTATTTAGAAGTTGTTTCAACATCTTTAGGGTCTGCCAAGAATAAAATTGTGAGGGAGGAGAGATGGGCTTTTTGGGGGGGTTCCCCCACCTTTTTTTTTTTCTTCTTGACATTCGCAGGCACTGGGAATCGATCTGGGGTCTCTGGCATGGCAGGCAAGAACTCTCTCACTGAGTCACCATTACCCGACTCCCCACCTCTTTTTATGTCCCTCCATTGGCCCATTGACCCTTATTCAAGTAAGTTTTCCCTTCACTTTCCTGTTAAGAATTATGTGTCCTTTTTCTTCATTATCCATTCAACAACATGTGGAGACCCTCTCTTCATCACGTACTCCACTTATCAGAACTTGCCTTGGAAGACTTTGTAGGTGACTAAGGTAGATAATGGGTTAAATGAGTTAACCTAATCCACACTGAGTGGACTAGTTAATGTATTACCTTTGTTGACTTCTTACTCTAATCCAGTTAACATTACTTTTTCCCACTAAACCCTTGAGGAATAGCTATTTCATGAAGATTTTGGGCACCGTGGCTGGGCAAATACTGGAAGCCAGGAAGATATTTCAGTACAACACACACACACACACACACACACACACACATACACACACACAAACTGCCTACAGAGCCCACTTCTAGAGAAAAAATAGGCAGAAACATGAAGTTTCTTTTAGTTTGCTTTAGTATCATGCAGGAGGAGATTAACCATAACCCTATTTTTAGAAATATGTGGGGGTAGAAAAATAAAGCAGGTGGATTAAGTGCAAAATTTCTTCATCTGCCACAAGATCATTATAATATGGGTTTCAAAAATCAACATGGCAGGTACACAGGTGGTGAGTGGTAGAATGTTCTGCCATGTGGGAGGCCAGGGTTCGAGTCCTGGCCCATACATCCAGAAAGAAAAACCAACATGACTTAAATTGGTCCACTGGCAGATCTGCCCCTGGAATACAGTCCCTTACTGAGCAATCAATTTATCCGTTGTAGAAGAAGCAAGTCTAAAGTAAAAACAATGGCTCCATGTTCCAGTGTGCATATAATCTGAGTTATTTTCACCTTATTGTGATAATGTTTTCTTGAAATCCCAATACATTTGAAACATGTTTCTTGCTTTTATTTGGAGTCAGATAGTCTACACTATGTACCCTTAAAAGTTTATATCCAGGATATTGTGTTGCTCCATTAACAACCTTGCATATGGGATAGGAGAAGTAAGAGCTTGAGTCATGGTTCTCTTCCATGGGGTTCCTTCTTTAGTAATTTTATCCTGGAGCACTTACATAACAGCCTTTCTAGCACCTCATCCAAATCCTCCATCACTTATTTTGATTGGGTTTGCTTCTGAAAGCTCAAGAAGCAATGGTAGGCATTCTATTATTTTATTATTTATTCTTTTTAAAAAAATGTTTTAGATTAAATATGAAACCATTGAGTTGAAGGGGATGGAAACTGTAACTTACCCATTGGTGTCCTTTAATTCAGTAGTTTCATATTTAAGTTGTGATTTTTAGATTAGTTTCTTCTTTGGATTCAGCATGAAAAGTAACTTTGATGGCAAAGGTACTCTTTTCTTATGTAAAGTATTCAGTTTTACAGGCAATCTGTGTTCTCCAAGCCCAGCAGAGTCATTATTGCAGTCCCATATTATGTTAGATTTGACTGAGTATGTATGATGCAGCTTTTATTCTGCACACACTTTTTGAGCATCTATTTTGAGCTAGTCCTGAATGTGAACAGAGGTATACAAGGGTTTTGTTTCTGGAGATTGTGTTCTAGAGGGAGAAAAAAGTGACTGAAACCAAGACAGATGTCAGCAAGGGGATGTCATAGAAAGTAAATGGGAGCCCACTTTAGATCTGGTGGCCCCAGAAGGCTGAGAACTGAATGATAATAAGGAGACAATTAGTACAAACGAAAGAAGAGGGAGGATTATAGGTAGAAAGAACAGCTAATGCAAAGGCCCTGAGGCAGAATGAGACTTGGCTCCTTCAAGAAATAGAACAGTGAATTAGTAGAGAACTTGTCAAAGCCCTATCTTACAACACTTTGTAAGACAGAGGAAGGAATCTGGATTCTATTTTAAGTTTGGTGGGATGCCATTGGAAAATATTAAACAGAAGTGTGTCGTGGTCTGACCTATAATTTTAAAAGATAACTGCTAGTCATGTGGAAAATGATGGGGGGAGGGCAAAACTGGAGTCCTAAGGCTATTAGGAAGTGTTTCCCCAGGATAACCATTTAATTTGTCCAAATTAGGAAACTTCTGATAGTGAAAGGGGTGCTATTAATAGAAGAACAGGCATTTACTGGCTCCCAGGGTACATGGCTGCTTTGGCTCTGACCATTGACTTGGTAGGAGGAGCGTAATGAAACCTTTACAGGTGCCACCCCATTCAGTCCCCACCAGAAAGAAACCTCATGCACCCAGTGCACAGGGGGTGCCCACTAAATGATTGTTGGGTGAGTGAGCACTCAAGGCGATGAGCAAATCTGGGGAAGATCAGTATCCCTGCTTTGTAAATGGAGCTAGGCTACAAGTGTATTGTGAAGTCTATGTCTGTTGATAAAACCCACACTTTTTCTTACCTAAAGCCTACTTATTGTTGTTTTTCAATGTTCTTAAACTATCTCAGCATATATTTGCATTTTCTTGCTTCACCCCCTCTTCTCACCTGGGTTTAGTGGTCTCTATGTAGATGCTTCATAAATGTGTTTGCTGGATTCATTTTTATCAAAGGCAGGAATCAGGGGCTATTGACAGTATAGAGTCTCCAGGCAGCTTTTTGATCTTTCCTTCGAAGTATCCTGTGCCCCATATAATGTCCAACCTCATGAGGCATCTCCTGGACAATATGTCTTGGCTTATTTAACAAAGCTGATGGTGTTTGGCTCCCTAACATGCCCCTCACTTCTTTTACAAAGAACTCTCTCTCCCTTGTCTTCTTCTGCGCAGCCAGGAAATAGTACCCCTTTACTCTCAGGTAGACAGACCTGGGGTCATTTCCATGGTACCCTGCCCCACTCCTTAGAGCCAGAGTAGCTTTTGCATGTAGGATAAGAAATGATGGTTGAACACCAAACTCTGAATCCAAAAGAATATCTCACTCTCCTACTCTGAATTATAAACACAGAAAAATTCCAAACCTGTGTATTTTATAAAATTTGGTTTATAAATTGTATACATTTTTTGCTTATTCCATAAAGAGTCAAAGCAGATGTATTTTCTGACAATATCAGGCTGAATAGAAGATTGGTTTTGGGGAGTACATGCAGTGACTTCATATCTTCCCATGCTTGATGTACCTATGTGGGTGCTCACTTTTGTGTGTGAGTGCACGTGTTTGCACGCATGCCTGCGTGCGTGTGAACACATACACTCACAATAACTCCTTTGATCCTTTACAATTACTATCTAATATAACTCGGTCAATGGTGTTTTGCTGGAGGAAAAATATTCAGTATGCATCCTTATACTTATTTCTCATATTTTATCCTTCTTATTTGTATTGCTTTAGAAAATGTAACACTATCTGCCGTGAGATACCATATTTCATGTGCTGACGTTTGTGACTTTTCAACAACTACACCTCACCTCTAGTTGTATTTATAAAACAAATTTCTGTTTTAGATCATAGGGAGAGTCAGTTCTTTCAGATGATGTTGGAAGATTTTAAGGTGTAGGCCATCTTAGCCTCAGTCTTAAGTAGGGGAAAGAGAGTCACCATAATGTTCTAAAATATATTTTATTCTGAGATATAGTTGTAGACTGATAAATTCAACTTAATATATTCAACAGAAGTATATAACAGAGCAAATGTGAAACTTCTGTATTGTATTCTACGTAATTAGAATTTGTACTCTGAAATTAGTATTGCAAGCATTTAGTTTTCATAATTATGTCTCTTTTTGTAGCAATAATATCTACCAAGATGGGCTCAGGTTTCAACAGGAAAACCTTTCATTTAGCCATAAGGCACTTCTCACATGCAGTAAAGGTTACTGGGACCTTATGAAATAAGATAGTGAAAGAAAGAAATTTAGAATTTACTATTTTCTTTTAAATGATGGAAATGACATAGAAAGAGCATTCTTTGAAGTTGGGGAAACTGATTCCTAAGAATTTCTTTGAAGACTAGGGGATCTCAGTAAGCTGGAAAGTGTCGAACAAATATATTCGTTGTAACTGACAGCTTATTGTGTTTTTTTCCTCCACACTAAAATGCTAACATTTACCTTTTAGTATTTTGACTTAGTGTAGTAGGTCACGATATTTGTCCTTTGGTCCCAAAATATGAGAAGCTAAAATGTTGATCATTAATGGAAAACGTGGCCATGTGTTCCCTCATGTCACAAACTCCCTTCTCCTTTTAGATCAACTCTGGAAAATACAGCTGGTTTCATAAAGAACTGTCATAACACATCTTAGTTTATAAGAATTCTGACTTTTAGTGTTTATTTCTTGGCCGATGTCATCATTCTTTTTCAGTGAGAACAGCCACTCTGGATATGAGCAGTCCGAAGAGTATGTTTTCACGTGACATTCCCTTTCTCAGTTGAAGAAAATTTGGCCAAAAGCGTCATTCTAAATTCTGAGTAGCATCCTTTTTCTAAGTGTCATTTCAAAAAATCCACTCATGCTTTTGAATACATCACGACTCTTCTCAACCAAAAGTTATGAACCAGAAAGTATTCAACTGGAAGGTTAACAAACATTGTAAAGGGCCAGAAACTTCCTCTCCACCGTTGTTAGGAACTTAGCAGGCTCTGAATGAGGCGTCCATAACTGCCTTCAGCTCTGTTCTGATTAAACTTTAAAATGTCCCAAACAGCAGGGGAGGGTGGGGGCAGGACTAATTGTGCTAATGATGACTTTTCTCACCAGGAACAGTTGGGGGGAAAGTTGACAAAGAAAAAATTATAAATGTTTTATGTTGGAAAATGTTAGGTAAGTTTCAGAAATGGTCAATTGATTAGGTTACCGTCAAGGACTAAACAATAGGCTCATTAAAGCTGTAATTAATCATTGTTGACATATTGTATTTTTAATCAGAACTCCAGCAATGGATGAAGTGGCTGAAACAATCCAGTACTTTGTTGAGTAAAGGCAAAGTCAGCCTTTAAAAATTTACCATGCCTTTTCCTTAGGATTTGCATACCGCCTTTGTGATGAGAAATCAAAATATTTGTATGGCTCCCATTTCTTGGCAAGTCAAAGGTGGTGAGGGATTTGTGGAGGGGAATTCCCAGTGATTGAATGCATCAAGTCTGCTGGGTTTTTTTTTTTATTGTTGCTGTTTTGTTTTGAGCAATTTGCCCATGGCTGCATAATTGGTAAATGGCAAATCTAAATCCAAGAGTGTGGATTTCAAAGTCTAGCTTTTACCATTGCACCATGGTCAAGGCCAGGCCTTACCAGCTCCCTAGAACCCTTCTTCTGTTTCCCTCTAAACTGAATCTCCTGTTGCCAATGACACTTGGTGCACATTCTGCCTGTTGGACCAGTGCTCTTCTCATCCCGGTTCCCCTTTCTTCCTTTTCCCCACCAAACCCCGGTTCTCATCTCACCTCCTCCATGAAGCCCTCTTGATTATTGCTGCCCCCACTCACCCACCCTTTTGTGAGTTTCTTTCTCCTTTGAACATTTGTCAAACTTAGAGCCCTAAATTTTCTGGACTTGGCATCATTTCAAATAACTTATCAGGTAAGGGGCTTGACGTTTGTCTGTTTTCTCCCCAACCACATTTTAAGGGTTAAGAATCAAGTGTAGAAGCCTTATTTTCTATTCAGCTTCCCATCATATAATAGAAGTTAAATTCCATTTCAGAAATTTTGATAAACATAAACATCTACATAATGGAAAAAAAGCCATTGTGAGACAAACAAGCACTTTCTTTGGACAAATGCCATTCTCTGTAGATATAATCTGTCTTTTCCAGCATTTATTAAACTCATAAAATGTTTCTTGTTAAATATCAGCTAAAACAATGGCCAGCTGACATTCTTTTCCTAAAGAGGTCTTGGACTTGATATCTTTCTCATTCTTGGGATAACATGGCTCTGTGAATTATCTCAAATTATTTTTAAGTGAGAAAATTTTAATGCTATGGCACTCGTCTTATTTTCAAAGATGTTTGCTTATGAACATGTCATCTAATTTGGCTTCATCACCTCTCAGGGAGGCAAAGTTGTGGGCAGATATTTTGATTACTAGGCTTTTTCTCAGATAATGAGGCAAAGCAGAAAAATAGAATCATGACTTCCGAAAAAAAATAGCCAGTTAGGCTGATGTCTGAAAATTTAGTAAAAGAATTTACAAAATAAGCATCTCTTTAACTTAAAAGCATATCTTACATGGTATTGTTTACGAGTAAAAGTTTCAATTTGCATATATGAATTTAATATCTTTTATATATCCCATAATTCTCCAAGCCCTTCTCCCTCGTCACACATGCCCTTGTCACCTCCTACTAGGAAGGGAACAGAGAAAAGGAAGGGTTGACTGCCTTCACAGAAGACAGCGTGTCCTCCTCATGATGAGGGAAAGGAATTGTCTTGCAACTAGTGCTGTGTAGCCTGCTGAACCAGGTGCCTGTGATGGGAAAGGAATATGTTAGGAAAATATTTGTCTGCATGAGAAGGGTCCATACTTCAGATGTTCACATTAGGACTCACTGGCAGTGAGGCATTTCTGAACTAGGATGTAGGTCCATGCTTCTCAACATTGGCTGTACTGTGGAATCATCTTGGAAGCATTAAAAAACCCTAATGCTTTTGTCTTAGTTTGGAGTGTGGCCTGGGCATCAGGCACTGAGTTAGGAAACCCCATTTTCTGATCCTGGTGACTGATTGCAGGCAAGATGTTGGTCTCTTTGTCTCTATTTCCTAATCTGTTCAATGGGGATTATTTCCGTTTTATTGTATCATGATGTGGTTTTGAATTTTGGAGGAGATATATGCAAAAGATTCTTTCAATGTAGGGTTTTACAGAACGTCAAGGACTTGACATTTATTTTTCTTCCACCCCAGCTGAAGTCCTGGCTGAAAGGATCTAGGAAAACATAAAAAAAATTATAACTCCCTTAAAAAAAAGAACTCATGCAGCCCACTAAGGAGGAAAGCAGACAAGCTTTCAGGTCAGATGCTACATCTTTCAAAATTTTTCAAGGCTTAATGTATTTAACACAAACATATCAGTGCACATAGTATATGGGTGTTGAGTGAGAAAAATTATAACATTTTGGGGCTATTTCTAATTTTCAGGGCAATAAAAATTTGAACATACGAGGGAAAAATTTATATGTAGCCAGGAAAGAATGTTAAAGGGTTTGTAATAACAGTTTTCGGTAGAAGAAGGGGTCAACTAGCTGTGCACCAAGCTTTGCTGATGACAAGCAGCAAGAGGAAATTGCTCTCAATTGTAATATGATCAAATTAGATATACTGGCTCCTTTCCATACCAATGGATTGTTCTGTACTGGATTGGGTTGCCAAAAGGGGTTACAGAGTTTCAACCTTCTGGAATAGTTTCCTGTAGACATGGTTTAAGTTTAGTTGATAAAAATAATTTCCAAAACTGGCTGTTCTGCTGTCATGCCTCAAGGAACTTTTAAAACTACATTTTCAGGACCTGCCTTCAGAGATTCTGATTCTCTGTATCTGGAGAGACCCTTGCATTTGTGTCTATTAGTTCCCCAGGAAATATTGATATCAGCCAGGTCTGGGATCCATTGGATTACATGTGCACTCAAGTTCTTTCCCAGAATTGTAATTTGATGCTCTAAAAACCAGTTTACCCTGCTTTTTCTCAATGAATTTCAAATACACAATCCTGATTTGTGAGCTATTTTGCATAGTAATTGGCTATCAAAACCCTGTCAAGGGTGGGGCTACAGTGGCTCAGCAGGCAGAGTTCCAGCCTACCATGCTGGAGACCCGGGTTCGATTTCCAGTGCCTGCCCATGCAAAAAAAAAAGAAGAAAAGAAAGAAAACCCTGTCAAATAACAAACCTTTTATAAGTAAGGAATTATTTCATTTGTGAAAATTAGGCTCACAGAGTATGTTCTAGAGGTTCTTTCGATTAGGTTTCAGGATTCATTATTTGAATATACATGGTATTTATTAGTAAGTGACTTCATTGTAAACAAGTATGAATATATATCAAGCTAGTGGAGCTAGATCCAAAAATTGTTTGTAAAATGAAATATATGTAAAAATAAGGTATCAGTGGCTGAGAGAGTTCAAACAAGGGTGAGAGTCTACTCTGGAGGTCACTCTTATGCAAGCTTCAGTTAGATATTGCTACCTATCATAGCTTGCCAAATCCCAACCAAAGCCATTCCTGCCAATCGTAAAGAACACCTAGGGCATTATGTAAGATTTTACAAAGGTTCCATGCACTAGGGTAACTTTCCAGAAACCTACAACCTCCAGATGGGTCCCTAGACTAGGTAAGTCCTGAAATTCAGAGAGGCCAGGCTCTCCAGATCATCAGCTTGTTCCATCCCTTAACCCATATTATCAACAGCCCCTTCCACCATGAAGAAGTTAGAACAGGTGTAGCCCAAATACCCCTAAAGATTGGGAGGAAGGTAAAAGGAGAAAATGGAGTTATAACAGAGAAGATAGAATTTAACAAATGAGTATGAATACTGAATCATTATATTGATATTTCTTTTTAGTCTCCTGTATCTTAGAGCAGCTAGAAGTAAAAATCCAAAAATTTGTGGAATTTTAGATTTTTACCCCATACCTAAAAACTCTGAAATCTGTTCTACCACTAATTGTTGCAATGTGCTTTGAAATTTATTGCTTTTTTGGTATGTTATTTTTCACAAAAAAGGGGGGGAAAATTCAATTGTAATGATAAAAAATATATATAATAATATTCTTACCTTATTGGGTTGTTGAATTTTTAAAACAATGTTATTGAGATGTAATTCATATACAATAAAATCTACCCTTTTAAAATGTGCAATTCAATAGTTTTTAATATAGTCACAAGGTTTGCAAATATCCATACTAATTCTAGAATCTTTTCATCCTTCTTCCCCTGCCCCCTAAAACCACCCTGTACTGATTAACAGTAACTCTCATTCTTCCTCTCTCCCCCACCAAGTTCCTGGAAAACACAAATTTACATTCTGTCTCTATGAACATTTCGTGTAAATGGAATCATACAATATGTGGCCTTTTGTTTCTGGCTTCTTTCACTTAGCAGAGTGCTTTCAAAATTTGTCCATTTAAAAAAAATTCATCCGATTTGTAGCATGTTTCAGTACTTCTTTTTATGGCTAGATAATATTTCACCAAATGGATATGCCACATTTTATTTGTATGTTCAACGGCTGATAGACATTTGTGCTCTTTCCGCTTTTTGGCTATTAATGAATCATGCTGCTATGCATATTTGTGTGTAAGTTTTCTTTGTGGACGTATGTTTTCAGTTCTTTTGGGTATATATCTAGGAGTGTAGTTGCTAGGTCACTCAGAAACTTTGAACTTTTTTGAGGAATTAAACTGTTTCCAAAGTGACTCCACCATTTTGCATTCCTACCAGTAATGGTTGAGGGCTCCATTTTCTCCACATCCTCATCAACCCTTGTAATTGTCTTATATAAAGTATTCAGATATCAGAGAAGGTTTGATCAGAGAAGGAGAACCATCATAAGAGACATAGGATAAGAGATTTATTAATCAAATCAAATTTTGTACACCTGTGGGAGCTGGCTAGGCAGTCTAGTAAGCCTGTTGCTTTTATTTATGAAACCAGCAGAACCGAGGTAGGGAAAGGAAGATGGGCATGAAGTAGAGAGAGGAGGGTTAGACAGGAATCTCTGAGAGCAAACAGGAACCCAGGAGGTGACTGGAAGTTACCCATGCCTCTCATCAACTCCAACCTCGATGGTGCACTTGACTTGGGAGGAAGCTGTTGCCTTTACCACAGAGCTGCCCACACATCTCACCAGGATTCAGAGGAGCTAGAGAAGGAGAACTTGTGGGAGCTGGAGAAATAGCGAACCCCTCTTTATCCTGTGCCACCCAGGTGAGTCAGCAGGTCAGTGACACCGCATGTGAGCTTCCGCAGGCTGAAGCCACAGCAGGAACTCAGGCATGCTTTGGGATTGCACTACCTTTATGTTTCCAAAAAGACTGTGACATTTAAGCTCTCTCTCTTTACTAGTGGGTGTTTCAGCTTATCAACGTTTAAAGAATTCTCACTTGCCTTTAACCCATAAACACAAGCCCTCAGAGAGGTTGCTTTCAATCTGAAACAGCAAGTTTGTAAGGCATTGGCTTTTCCTTGATGAGTGACCATTTACTCATCAAGGCAACAAGTTGAAATTGCTTTAACTATGTGAGATTTGGATCTACTAAGTAATGTTTATATGCACATCAATTAGGGATTTGCTTTCTATGTGCTGGTACAGGTGAACTTTAGGGATCATGCTGGGCCTTTGCTTTCTTGTCCTTCTCAAAAAGGTTCCATTTAGAACACCTGTCAATATTGTGCTGCAAATGGGGACAAAATAGCTTTGTGCTTGGCTGGTTCCTGCTGAGTTGTAACAATCCACTAGGAAGGAAATGCCTGAAAAGTACTGATCTGAATGGATCGATATTAGTAAACAGAGTGAGTTAAAAGCCCTTTCAATTCAGGTGAAAATGTTTTGGATCAGGGAGAAGCCTCGTTCTGACCACAGTCATGAGGTGTCTCAGCCCAAACTCACCTCGAACAAATTTGGGTTTTAGGAACTTCAAGTCCAGAATTGCAGGCTCAACTAGAACTTGGTCTGTTGATGGGTGTATGGAAAAGGGTGTAAAACTGAAGAAATCAAAGAACACACAGACAAGGAAGTTGTGGGTGTGATAGAATTTAGACATAGAAAGAGTAGGTCAAAAGAGGTGCTCTAAGGGGAAAATGAATGTCATTGGTAGAAAATAAGGAAGATTAATAGAGTATGGGTTATATTATAAAAGTTGAAATAGCGCGGTGTGACGGTGGCTCAGCAGGCAGAATTATCACCTGCCATGCCAGAGACTCCGGTTTGATTCACGGTGCCTGCCCATGCAAAAAAAAAGTTAAGATAAATTCATGATATAATGACTAGTTCTTTGATTAGTTTTCTAAACACTATCACAAATATAAATTATACCAAATTAGAAATGTCAAGTAGAAAATAAGCATCAAACAGAGGAAAATGTGTAAAATCATTCACGAATAGTTTGTGTAACTATATAAGTACATTTGAAATCCTAGATGAAATAAGTATTTTAGGCAATTACAGCTTTGCAAAACTGACCTGAATAGAGACAGGTGTAAACAGACCAATTACCAAAGAAGATACAGAGAATTATTAAAAGATACACACCCATGCGAAATCAACAGGACAAGATGATTTCATAAAGAAAATTTTCAAACATTTAAAGATCAGGTAATTCCAAGGATACTTAAGTTACTTCAGAGCACAGAAAAGAGAGTATTTTTTCTATGAACTGGGTAAAATGCAGAACTCAAAAAACCCCAATTTTTTTTTCAATCTACTAAATTTATTTTAACATTTGTTCCTCCTATTATTTATTTTTAATCCATATATTTTACTTGTCCGTCAATAAGGTAGACAAAAGGAGCATCAGACACAAGGCTCTCACAACCACACAGTCACACTGCGACAGCCATATGATCATACAGTTATCTTCAAGAAACATGACCACCGGAGCACAGCTCCACATTTTCAGGCAGTTCCCTCCAGCCTCTCCATGACGCCTTAATTAAACAGGTGATATCTATTTAATGCGTAAGAATAACCTCCAGGATAACCTCTCAACTCTGTTTGGAATCTCTCAGCCACTGACACTTAATTTTGTCTCGTTTCACTCTTCCGCCTTTTGGTTGAAATTCTCTCAATTCCTTGATGCTGAGTTCTAGCTCATTCTAGGATTTCTGTCCCACCTCGCCAGTAAGGGCCACACCCCTGGGAGTCATGTCCCACGTAGAGAGGGGGACAGCAATGAGTTTGCTTGTTGTGTCAGCCGAGAGAGAAAGGCCACGTCTGAGCAACAGAAGAGGTTCTCTTGGGGGTGACTCTCAGGCCTAATTTTAAGTAGGCTTAGCTTATCCTTTGCGGGATTAAGTTTCATATGAACAAACCCCAAGATTAGAGGCTCGGCCTATTGCTTTGGCTGTCCCCACTGCCTGTGAGAATATCAAGAATTCTCCACGTGAGGAAGTTGAATTCTACCCCTTTCTCACCATTCCCCCAAGGGGACTCTGCAAATACTTCCCTATTCACTGTTAATCGCTCTGGGATTTATCTGGGCATTACTCTGGACAAACCTACAAAATCTCATGCCCTACACAAGGTTCCAAGTACTATGGTGTTAGAATAAGCTGTCCACATAAATTATATTAGGAAATGCACTAGTCAAAATATAAATTTTGTACCAAATAAACATTTTTTGCTTGTCTCACACATACATTAAATTTTTAAAATATTAATTACCATCTGTTTTCAACACCCTGCAATATTGACATTCCTTTGTCAAAAATTCAAATTTTTTTCATCAAAAAAGATGAAGCTCTTTTATGAATATTAGTGCAAAAATTCAATAAAGTATAAGAAATAGAATCTAAACACACATTAAAAATCAAAACATGAATAAGTGGGATTTATTTCAGAACTATGAAATGGTTCAATATTAGGACATCTATAAATAAAATCAAGCTAAGGAGAAAAATCATAATAATTTAATAGAGGAAGAAAGGGCAATTGACAAATTCAATATCCATTTATGTTAAAATCAGCCAACATCTCACTTAAGGGCAAATACTAGATAATTTCCAAATAAAATCAGGAATGAGATAAGGATACCCACTCTCTCTACTATTCCTCAGTTTTATAATAGAGGTATTAGCCAGTGGAAGTAGGCGAGAGAAAACAGAAGCATACAAATTTGAAAAGAAGATCTAAACTCTATTGATTAATAAAGAACATGACTGAACATCTGGAAAATTCAGAATAATGAGTTGAAAAACCACTCTAAATAATAACAGAATTTAGCAAAGTATTGGATAATAAAATCAGTACACAAAAACGAATAATCTGTATAAAAACAACAACAGTAACAAACTGATGTCTGAGAACCCCAAGTTATGAAAGCAAAGGAAATAAAACTTAGGTGTAAATTTAACAAAAGCATCCAAAACCTTCATGAAGAAAACTATGAAGTTATCCTCAAAGCCACAAAAAAAGACTTGACCACATAAGAATACATGCCATTTTCTTGGTTAGGAAAATTCATTATCATAAAGAAAAGTGAAGAAGAAATACCCTTTCAGATGTTAAAAACATTTAATGAATAATCACATTTACAGTAGTGCCACATAAAGAGATAGACCAGTGGACAGAAGAGAAAAATACAGATATATATATAATTTATTATATGATAGAGACAGCATTTCAAATCAGTGATAGAAAGATGGATTTTTAAGTAAGTTGTATTGGGACAATTAGTAGCCATGTAGAAAAAGATAAGTCAATTCTTCATAAGATACATTATAATAAATTCCAAGTGGGTTTAAATGTAAAACTGAAGCCATTACATGTTAGAAGAACATATGGATGGATCCCCCTGTAACCTGCAGTGGGCATATTTTCCTAAGTATGACTCAAAATTTGATTCTTCTTCCAAAAAACAACATAAAAATGATAAAAAGAAATCTTTTGAGTGGCATAACCATCACATAGTAAAGAAAACAAGCTAGAGGAAGTATTTCAAATTAGATAACAGTTTTAATATCCCTAATATATAAGGAGTTTCTTAAAGTAGTGCAGATAAAGTCATTCTAGGAAACGGACAAGAGAGAGGAACATTCTATTTACAGGTAAAGAAATACAAATAGCCCTTAAACAAATGAGATGCTTGACCCTGATCACGGTAAGAGAAATACAGGTTAAAATAGTATTACTTTCTGACTTTTTATCTATTAGATTCTCAAAAAGCCAAATGTTTGACAAACTTCCCTGTAGGTATACAATGTCAGTAGTGCTGAGGTTGAGAAATCTTGTTTTAGATATATATATATATTGAATTATTTATGAAAAAGTGTTATGATGTCAGGTATTTGCTTTAAAATAATCTAGTAGAAAGAAGGAGAGGTTTAGGATAGATGAAACAAGGCTGGTCACATACTAGTAACTTAGAAGCTTCATGATAGATATCTGGGAAATTATACCATTTTCTCAAATTGTGTATATGTTTGAAATTTTCCATAATAAATGTAAAAAAGGAAGAAATTTTTACAGTTTCAGAAGACACCATGAAATAAAGCAAAGGAAAAATATTATTTTGGAGGAAATGATTTTAGAGAAATTAAATTATTCATTGGCTTGGTGTGAGTTAATTTGTGAGAATAATAGCATGTCAATGGAAATAGATCAGTTTAAAGTGGACCTATATTTTATCCCTTACTTTAAGGGTGTAAGCTGAACATCAGAGCTCAATAAATTCTTTATTCTGTTAGATCACTTGATCGGAGAGTAAAACAACAGTGGGCACATTGACCACTGATAACTTAAGTAAGAATGATTCGATTAAGTCGACATGGATTTAGTTTTGCAATTTGGTTTGATCTTTCCCTAAAAGCTCCTATCTATGGCTTCTAAATAGCTTTTAAGAAAAATTGAAATAAACATTTACAGCAATAAACCTTCCAAACAGTACAAATGAAGACACTAAAGTAAATTTATTCCTTTATTTGCCTAACCCCCAAACATGGCTCCGTACTATTGATGCCCAGATCACAGGTCCCTAGAGTCGTTTAGCCATCCATATTTTATCTCTAACTTTCAGGACATGAATGTGGTTATGGGGGCACTAATTTCAAGGTTATTTACTGAGTACCTCCCTCAGGCTATCATTCAAACAGTAAAGCTATTACTATGAGGGTCCCAGACCTCAAAATGTACCTACTGGAGTTCAACACAAGGCAATCAGAAATAGTAAATGAGGAAATATTAAACATCTGTCCATTTTATGCTTGCAAGCTTTATTTTACTAAAACCAGTACACTAAATGCAAAGTAAGATCAGTCACACTTTGTCTGCTCCCTTAAGCTTTCCCAAGTGCCTTGAGCGTATTAAGTTGATTTTTATTAACGTAATAAGTTAAAAGAAACAAGATTTCATCATAGCTTGTCATTATATCTTTGAGGCTATTAATCAGTGGACTAGCAAAGAATGCTGAAGGTTGCATGGGTGATTCCCTCTGTATAGTAGTCATTGATAAATCACTGTAGCATTTGTTAAGTTCCCCCACTAAAAAGCAACAACTGTAATCTCAGAGCCATGCAAAATGTCATGCAAATAAGAGGCTCCAGGAGTGTGTGCTAGATGAGGGAATGGGTGTTCTGGAGGAGCCTTCTTCTCTGAGTCCTCACCTGTTCAGCTGCTGACTTCGTATGCTCTCTGCCAGCACAAATCTCACTTTGAAAAAGTACAGTCCACCTGCCGCCAACTTTCCTCTCTTTCCCTTTTTTCCAGGTTAATTGAAACTGCTCGTTTGAAGATATAAATATTGTATTTTGAGATGGTTTTTATACTCTCATGCAACTTAAAATAGAAAAGCAAGCTCAGGAAGCAAAACTTGGAAAGTATCTGGCGGTCATTTTATTCTAAGCCACTCATCTCACAGATAAGGAAGTTAGGAGAATCCAAGTCACCAACTAGGAGACACACAACTTCTACCAAGAGATCATTATGAAATTAATTTTACAAATTCTAAACATTTCAACATTCATCTAAATATTGAACATTAAGTTAAACATTTAAAGCAAAGCATAAAACCGTATCTGGTCCAAGTAAGTGGCTTAAACATACAGGTAATGTGGCTAACGAAAAATTGCAGAGAGGAGATTTTTATACACTTGGCAAATACATATTAAGCTCCTACTGTATGTCAGAGACTGCTGGGCTCTGTGGATCCTGCTGTGGGCAAAGAAGATTAAATCCCTGCACTAACAAAACTTTTATTGGACAAGAATGAAACACAGTGGGGGAGTGATAAAGTGAGACTTTACTAGAGAGATGCTACTTATGAAAATTATGTGCCTGTTAATATCCAGGAGAAAATTCCCTCCGTCCATAGTGAAAATATTTCCACCTTCTAGCCATCTAACCTACTTTTCGTTTCAAATCATAATAGACATTAGTCTTGGATTTCTCTCTGTTAATATGTAGCTGTTATCCCTGCAAGTCAAGTAACTTCTCTGCACACTACTTCATCAGTAAACTAAGACACTAGACCACAGTATTGCTTGGCTTTCCTGCTATCTTCAAGACCTTTCATTAAAGAGAGCCTCAGGGTGTTCATGAATTTCAGTTCTCTCGACTGTTCCCAGTCCCTTGTCTCCCCATAAAGAGCTCTGGAGATAACACTTTAGTTTCTATATCTAAGAGACCTCCTGGCTCTTGTGGTATAGCTTGTGACACAGTGATAATGACTGAGAATTGGATGCATTTCCTGAAACATTACTATCTTCTAGCTTTTTCTTCCCTTTTAAGTCTAGAAAGCCAAGAACTGACAAGCCCATCAATCATTGTGCAGGAAAAAACAATACTGCTAAACTTGTCAGCTTTTTGATCCTTCCCGGTTCATTTTTTAGCCCAGTTCTTGGAAAAGGAAACTTAGCCGAGGCTTTTATTTTTCTCTTTGTGGTGTCGCATTTGCTGTGCTGAGGATAGAACATCAAGGTCCTATGATTTTAGGGTTTAAAATATCATAGAGTAATACAAAGAGGAACACAACCCAACACAAAGGAATTACATAGATTTATATTTATAGAGTTATTTAAAATATATAAATAGTATTCCTATACTTAAAATCAGATGAATGAAACTTCATTTTAAAAAGAAACTTAGAGGCAGACCATCTTTAACCTAGCTTACTACATCATTTATTTACAGAGTCCATTAGGTACACTAAATTAAGGTTTTCCACAGTGCCAACCTTTGCAGTCATTTTGGGTGGAATTTGTATTAAATCCGCAAAGTGTCTATCACCCTTCACGAACAGAGAAAAGCCAGGATTAACCAGAGCGGACTTATCCATGCTAGCCTGGATCAGTTCATTCTGGATTGAAGCTTGCCTGGAGGCAGCCCTATTTTTGGCCCTAGACAGACTTGTGTCCAGACAACAGACAGGAAGATTGGCTGCCCGTCAGAAATACATGGTAGGTCAGGTAGTTGGCAAGAGGTGCTTTGTCTCCTTCAACAATTGAGAAGTGATCTACTGCACAATGCTCTTGCCAAGGAAGCCTGACCCCCTCCTTCCTGGTATCTAATTTCTCCCTGTACTTAAGGTTAAGTGCAAGTTCATCTTCCTCCATAGTTTTCTCAGACTGCTGCAGTTCACCCAGTTGTTTGAATTCAAAGCATAGCATCTAGTTGACTCGCTTATCAATTAATCATGTTCTGTCTTGCAAACTTATGTTGTATTTTCTTGTTTCATTTCATAACTCTTGTGTGTATCCATGCCTTGTCAGGAACTAGATTATGAATTATATTTTTTGAATTTTCATCTTGGGCCTAACACTTTGTATTGAGACTGTCACAAAAAACATTTTGCCAAAAACATAGTTAACATTGAGTAAAATTTTGAAGTCTATAAATGTATCTCCTTTTTTTTTTTCTTTTTCTTTCATTAGAGAAGTTGTAGGTTTACGGAAAAATCATGCAGACAATACAGAATTTGCGTATATCTCCCCTTTATTAACATTTTCCATTAGTGTGTTATCTTTGTTACAATTGATAAAAGAACATTATTATAAATGTGCTATTAACTTCAGTCCACAGTTTGCATTAGGGTCACTGTTAGTGTTGTGTAGTCCTGGAATGTATCTTCTTGAGTCCATTCTTTTCATTCTTCTGGCAGCCATACTATTCTCTGATTTTATCTTCTACTTAAGCAGCTAGTGGCTTCAATTTCTTCCCCCATCAAAGCTTGTGCCCCAGGAAGAATTTGGCTTCAGTCATTCATATCTGAGTGAGAATATATTTAGTTTCTTTCTACTCCCAAGAGAGTTAACAGTTTCATCCAGTTCTGCTAGGGAAATTACAGACTCTATCCTCCATCAGAAGAGTTGCAGATGAGCTAGTATGGGGGAAAAGGAAAGATGGTCAAGTTGTAGTGGTGGTAATCTACTTTAAATAGGGTAAAATCGTATCATTTTGGTAATAATCTCCTCTAGCAATCTATTCAACCCAAAGACCATCAGCAACAGCATCTTCAACTGTGAAATCACGATAGGATGTTCAGACTTGCCCAGGCTAAGAACGTGTCACAACCAGGCTCTCAATCAATGCAGGCAAGAGAGCCAAGACATTTCCAAGTAAAAATTCGTGTCAATAATTGAGACGTTTCCTTTTAAGGAAGGCTGGTTTTCCATGGCTGCTACACATTTTTTCCCGAAAAATGATTATTCTTATCTAGATATTAAAAGAGAAAGAGAGAACATTCATGATCAGCAAACTTCCACCCTGGGAGTCTACTCAGTAAAGTAAGCATGTTATAGGGGAGGAAAGCTTTGGAGTACGTATTGGCAACTCTCATAAAACTCTGCCTCGACACACACATACACACACACAATATAACAAAACAACAAAACCAAATAATGAAACACATATCCATGATAAATTTAGTAGTATTTAGCAGCAGTATGGTTCAAATGTAAAGAAATAGCTAATGTGTAAAGAACCATAAATCCTCCAAACAAGGAAGTGGTCTTGGATTATTTGCTAAGCAACTAATTAACATCTTTATGATTATTTACCCAAAGACATGGAACCTTTTAGTTCTGACTACTAACTAAAGGGAACGTGTGGAACAGCAAAGTTTTGCCTTGAATTATGTATGTGTGTATCATGTACATCATTTTCTTACAGGTAGAAATGATTAGAATTATCTAGTGATTTTTAGATACATCCATGGAATAAAACTGTTGCTGAAATTTAATTTTAATCACCGCAGGACTCTTGAAGAACAGAGCAATGTTTTCCTTGTCTGCAGAGGTGGAAGAAATCTTCCTCCCTCCCAAATAACAGGGAGAGACATTTTTCTATTCTAGAAAAGTCTTCACAGGCCTTCCTCTACATAGGCTATGACAGACCCACTTCTACAACCCACGAATCAGAAGGTGTGGTAGTTAGATTCACTTGTCAATCTGGCCAAGTGAAGGCACCCGGTTCTGTTGCTGTGGACATGAACCAATGGTACGTGAACCTCATCTGTTGCTGATTACATCTGCAGTGGGCTCGGAGGCGTGCCTGCTGCAATGAATGATGTTTAATTTAATTGGCTGGTGTTTAAATGAGAGACTCAACTGTAGCACAGACCAAGCAACTCAGCATACCTCATCTCTGCACTCACGGCTCAGCATACCTCATCTCCGCACTCACAGCTCAGCATACCTCATCTCCGAACTCGCAGCTCAGCCCAGGCCCTTGGAGATGCAGAAAGGAATCACCCTAGGGAAACTTGTTGGAACCCAGAGGCCTGGAGAGAAGGCCAGCAGAGATCACCCTGTGCCTTGCCACATAAGAAAGAACCTCAGTTGAAAGTTAGCTGCCTTTCCTCTGAAGAACTAATGAAATAAATCCCTTTTATTAAAAGCCAATCCGTCTCTGGTGTGTTGCATTCCAGCAGCTAGCAAACTAGAACAGAAGGTTATACCAAATAGCAGATCGTTTTGCTAAACTCAAGAGTTGAGAGAAATGTAACCAAAGATCCAGTAGGTGCTGTCGCTATTCACAGGTGTGTCATGGCCTCGTGATGGTGGATCCTCACAACAGAGCAAGCAAGGGGGGGGTGGGGTCAGGGCATGAGGAATGGCAGGGGGTGACAGTCCCTTCAGCTGGGAGAAGTGTTGGCAGAATTCCCATAACTCTGCTCCGAGTAGCAGTTCCCCCTTTCCAAGGCCTGGAGAATACCCTGCTGTGCAGCCACACACAGCACATTTGCCATTGGAAAGTGGAGGTGTCAGTGTTTCAACGGAAGGCTTTACAACGTTACCTTTGAAATTATTTCAAATAATAATTTGAAATACTACCAGTTGTTACATTGTTTAAATTTAAAAAGGAGTATTTTGTTTGTATACAACCCAAAGCTAACCCTGCATGTCCAAAAGTAACACAGTCCCTGGGCTTTTCTCTTTTACTATCCGTAAATAATATGAATCTCTGGGTACCTGTATCATCTCTGACTCATTTTTTTGTTTCTGTACTCTCTCCTCTTCATAGCAGGAGATATTCCCGATTCCAACAGACACCAGTTAAAAGAAGAATAAAATAAAATAAACCTGTACTTTTCATTGTACTGTGGCCGCAGCGGTGGCTATTTTGAGTATCACCTAACCCTTTGTTTCTTATTACCTGGCATGATTTCAAAACATCTGTCCCTAATGGAATAACAGATCCACCCCTCAAGCTACTTTTAAAGGTTAACTCGGAATTTAGCAGAATATAGGTATTTGATATTTTTTAACCTTGAAAACTAAATTTGTTGTGCTTTGATCCAATGCAAAGGCAAAGTATCTTTAATCCTGCCTGGCCCACCTGCTATTTATGTATTTTTCTCCTGTTCCCGCACAGGCTCACCAACAGCATCACTATGACCGATGGGGATTATGATTATCTGATCAAGCTCCTGGCCCTCGGAGACTCAGGGGTGGGGAAGACGACGTTTCTTTATAGATACACAGACAATAAATTCAACCCCAAATTCATCACTACAGTAGGAATAGACTTTCGGGAAAAACGCGTGGTGAGTTTTTAACCATAATGTTAGCCTTGCTGCTGAGTCCCCCCATATAGGATAAGAATGGAGAAACTGTATTTGTTGCTTTGTGAGATGTCTGCCTTATAATATGACATTTGTAACCTGTCACTTTAATTTACTTTAAAATATCAGTTTTCACTTTCTCAACCACGAATAAAATTTTTCTTAGAAAAATTATTTTGAGTGACACTATCCTTTGGCTCCAAAAGCATACAGGGCAACTGAAATAAATAAATTATGGATTGGTGTCTTATGTTTTCTAGGAATGCTAAAGGCATCTTTTAACATCGGAATTATTTAGAATCCAAAACCATTAACTCTTTGGTCTGAGTTCAACTGCTGCTCCCTAAGAACAACTGTTCATGTCCCTATTCTTAAGAGGTTGAAGGCAGGATAGGCAAAAAGCTGGAACAGGAGCTCTATAAGTTCTTGCTGCATTTTTATTTATGTGTAGACTCAGCCATCAATCACGGGCTTTTTATGAACAGAATGTGAGACCAATCCATGCTACTTTCCAAAATAAGGGGTTTAAGTGAGAATCACAGCCACTTCCTTCTCCTATGCTAGACGCTAATGACAGGAACAAGGATATTGTGACATGTGAGACGGGAAGCATAGGCACAGAAGCTCAGCCAGATTTACTGCCACCCAAGGTGGCCTCGAGTGCCAGAGTGGCTGCGGCTTCCAGTTGATATCACAAAACTGCTCATTCCTTGAGAATCAAAAAGGAAAATGAAGGAAATAGGGGCTGGAAAGCCACTGCCTAAGAAGTGAACTCATAGTTTCTTATGATGTCCTATACCTTTTCTGAAAATCAACACCTTGCAATATGTAGTCTTAGCAAACTTGTTTCTAAACACCCCGGTGTTTTTTATTTTCTCACCCTTATCTCCATCTTCCATACTCCCATTCATCTTGCAAAATTTCCCCTTTTGAACATTTTCACTAAACCATATCTTGGGGAAGCTGATTAAGTATTAAAAGTTATGATTTGACTAAGTAAAAAAATAGAAAAGTCATCATTTAAAAGTTTAAACTTCACAACAAAGAGCCTTTGAAGAAATGGCTAGTATAAGGGTAGGCTTCAACTGTCTTGGGCCAACTTATTGAGACATTCTTTGCACATTTACTTCACAGATAAGTAATTTTGAAAATCCGTTTTACAGGAAAAGATATGCATTTATTTGTAAAATGCTTTACTACTTAAAAAGTGCTTTCACATATGTTGTTTCATGTAAGTTTGCAGCACTCTGTGAAGTAGGAAGGGATTATGGATCTTTACTTACAGGTAAGAAAATAAGATTTTAAGAAATTAAATGAAGATTCAGTATTTGAACCTAGAACTTGGGTCCTAAATCTAATGTTTGCTGCCTCTGTGAGGAAATGACAGAAGGCATCTATTTAAGTTTGCAGTATGCCTAAATTGTGTTGAAAATCATACTTGTACTTGACATTTAAAAGTGAGAGTGTATGTGATGCTTTGGGAAAAACAGAGCAAATATTTATTCTGCACTATGAACTTTGATTATAGTAATTGAGAAAAAAACATGCTGAGTGAACCCAAGGAATTTGAATGTTGATAAAATCCAAAGAAGTAGCCACTGATAAAAATTTTATGTTTCAGGTTTATAGTACACAAGGACCAAATGAATCTTCAGGGAAAGCATTTAAGGTGCATCTTCAGCTTTGGGACACTGCAGGACAAGAGAGGTAATAGTAAATTACTTGTTTCTAGCTACATATAGCAGAGAAAAACTTGTTTTAAAATCAATGCTATCTGTGATCTTGGAATAAAACAAACACACAACTTTTCCCTTGTTTTAGAAAGCATTGTGTATTTGGCCCCAGATTTCAAAGATCAATATTTCAAAACTCTCTATGAAGATTCCTGTTATGTTGTTGTATATATGCTTCCACAATTTTTTAAAAATGAGAAACTAAAGAGATAATGATAATTAAATGCAGTTCATGATCCAGGACAGGATGGAATAAGAGAGGAGAAAAGGCTCAAAAGGACATTATATCAGTGTTAAGCATCTTGAACTTGATTAAGGTGATTATATACGTGAATGCCCTTGTTTCCAATAAATGTACATGGAAATAAAAAAAAAATCCTGTTATGCATGGTTTTTGCATTTTTAGTAGGACAAAAACTCCAGAATTTAACTGAATGAAGATGGGAAATTATCATTATTGTAAGTACTACTTGAATAGGGAATTGAAGCAAAGACTGTTAAGATCTTTCTCTTTGTATCTCCTTTTGTTCCTCTGGCAACCTGTCTGTCCCATGCTGTCTGACTGGCTTTGCCCTCTACAGTTCTGATATCACTCGGGCTGTCCAGCTAAAATGTTTTACTTCCTTTTTACCTTCCCTGAAGCCCACTCATATTCCACCTCCTCCATGAAATTGAAAGGAATCCCCTGTCCTCAACTCCTGCTGAACTGGCCCTGTCATTCCTTTAGTTACTAAATCCAATATGTACCATCTTGTAATAAGGCAGATCTATTTTTGTCTCTAGCCTCTCTTCATCGGTTCACCTGGTGGCCACCTTCACCCCAGCTTTATAAGGGCAAACAATTTACCTGTTTTTATAGCATCAACCCTCATAAAATGTCACACACACAAAAAAATAGATACTTGGTAGACAGTAGTATTGATTTCTTAAGACTGGAGATGCTAGTTTATCATGCAATGAAAATATATTTCTTTAGAGTTCAAGGTTAAAGATCCCCCAAGCCAATGTAGCTTTTCAATATTAGATAAAGTAAAACTTGGGAGTAGATGAACATAGAAGATATTTAGGAGGCTCATACCTTTAAATTATGCACCGCATGTCACAGTATGTTTATGCTTATAAACACTTGAGTTTTTGAAATGCATCCAAAATGTTCTCACTTTCACTGAGTGTAAACGCCAGGAGAGGTGCTGGGCCCTCTCTGTGAGCTTTTCTGACTGTGAATTCCATTTACACACAGCCTTCAACACTGCCGGGGCCTCTGAAGTCATTCCTTGCAAGAGTCTCTGTCCATATGTCAGTTTTGTTGTCACGAAGATGTATGTTTTATAGACCAATTTAACTCATTTCTGAAGAAGTAATATGAGAAAATATGGTTCCCATATGTCCTCGCACATGATATGTCAGCCTATCCTTCTCTCATCAGGCAGACTTCTCTCATCTGTCCCCTTAAGACAGCTGCTCTACGAGGAAATGGGGCTACTAGGGACAGTCTTACTAACACTTGGGTTATTCATCCCTCGAGAACTTGCACACTGTATATATAAGGTGTCGCTAAGCAACAAGACAAATAAGGCCTCACACCTCAACCCTGTGCCCGAGGGCGTCTGGCATTACAGCCCGTATGAGATAATGGGTATTGATGAAAATGACATCCTGTGCAGGAGGCAAAAAACACACCCCTTGTGTAAGCCTAAGGGATACAGGGCAGAGCCTTAATACTTACTCAGTGAGGGAGAAAGAGTGATTGTGCCACTCTGGGATCTGTTTCTTTATGTGATCCTAGTTTTCCCCAGCCTGCCAGCTCATGGGACAGAATGAGGTGGGTGGTTGAAGCTGGAAATCGATTATCTTTCTTCCTGGAATAAACCCTGGCAAAATTGAAGAATAACACGTTTATTGGGAAGACTGCTCCAGGATATGAGCCCAGTGCAGTCCAAGAGTGGACTAATTGTCTATATTGCTGTGGATGCAAGAGGTCAGAAAATGTTTGCCCCAATCAGATCGATACAACAAACATGTTGTGAGTAGCTTTGTCACGTGCTGTGGGCAATGAGAAGGGAAAAAGGCACAATCTTTTCCTCAAATGAGATATACACACACACACACATACTCTTAGAACAGCCACCAGTATAATTAAGAAATTTTATAAGTATAACTGGTCCCCAAGGAGGGAGAAACATTCAACAACATTCTGTGAGCATCCCTTGACTGGTAGGAACAAATTCACAAGAAAAAAAAAGAGTATATGTTTTGCGTATTTGTGTACTCTACATCTTTAGATCATGGCAATGTTCTACAATAGAAATGCTAATTTGAAAATAAATCATGGTTAAAATGTCTCTTCTCTGTTTTTTTGATATCAAAAGTGTTATTCTCTACCAGAGTTGTTTTAAATCTTATTTAACTTAAAAGTTGATATCCATTGCTATCCTCTTTCTTTCTTTCTTTTTCCCACTTTCTTTAATTTTTCAAATATTTAGTGAGTAATCACTATGTTGTGGGCCATAAAAATATAATGGAGAGCAAATTAGAACATAGCTCCTTTCCCCTTGGAGCTTACGGTCTAGTGTGGAATTCAGATAAATAAGTAAAACTTGCAATATAGATTTAGGATAGTAATAGGTTGCAAAGAGAATATGCAGGCTCACTGGGAGAAGCCCATAACCCAGACGTGGGTGTTAGGAAGGGTGCTTGGAGCAATGATATTTCCTCTGATCCTATTGTGTATATACTCATCTAATGTAATAATACTATCCAGGGAAAAGGGGCAGGAGGCGAGGGAAGCAGTTGGAGAGATTACCCATAGAAAGAAGAACATGTGTGAAAGCCCAAGGAAGAGAGTGAACTTTCTGAGAACTAAAGCGGATCAAGATATGAAGTGGCAAAAATGAGCAGGTATCAGTTCAGGCAGAGCTTTGGCAATCTAGTCTACTAAGGGGCTTTGGCATTTTCTTAAGAGCAAAGGATAATCATTAAAAATGTTTAAATGTAAAATGTTTAAAATGGTTACTATCATTAAAGAGAAGGAAAGCAGATAAATAGGGTGAGGGGAGGTCTAAGTAAAAACCTGAGGCAGGAAGCCCATTTAGAAGGCTAGTGGTGTTATCCAGGTGAGAAATAATAGCCATCGAAACCAGAGTAATGACAGGTGGCTGGATGGAAATGAGCAGGTCAACAGATATTTGTTCAGTGTTCACATAGAGCAGGTTAGGAGGAGAAGGAGGCTGGAGTAACCAGAAGGATCGTCATGTCACCTGGCAAATAGAAATCAGAAAGATGGCCCAGTTTGGCTTGGGACTGTAAAGTTGGAGGTGCCTGAGATTCAGACTTGTTCAATAGTCAACAGGTAACTGGGCACACTGCACAAAGGGCAGGATAGATCCAGAACTATAAATTTGGGTGTCCTTAACAATAGATATTAAAGGAGCCAGGAAAGTGGATGAGATTACCCAGTGAATGTACATAGAGTGTGAAGGGGTTAAGAATAGAACCCTGAGGAGACTAACCCAAAGGGTCTACAGATGGATGGAGAAAACCAAAGATTAGAAGGACATTTAGGATAGGAAGTGATATCCTTCTCCATTTCAAAGTTCTATGCCTTTCTAAAAACCCATCACCAAGTTTGCTTTTTTATCAGATATAACCTAAAACCTCTCTGATCCCTGCGGGCAGTCTCTGGTTTTCCCCACTGCTAACACAGTGATACTCCTCAGCATTGCCCCTGTAGTCCCTTTGCACCTACAGGGTGGGCTTCACAAGATGTTAGGGGGTAGTGGTAATGGAGAGAAAGTCTTAGCATTGCACACGGCGGTGTATTCTTCAGAACCGTTCCTTAGAAATGAGCGTTCTCACTCTATCTCCCCAGCTACTAATCTATCTTCTATCCTCACCTTCCCTCAGTTCTCCTCACATCTTCCTCTTTCTCCTTTCGTCAGCACCTTCCATCCTCTTCATAAGACCTGGATCTAACTGAAGGCTCAAGTTTAACCTAAAAACTCTTATAAAACAGTGTTTTCACCAAAGTTATTTTTTCCCTACAAAAGAATTCTAGTTCCAGTGACTAACAAGTTGTGGTTTTCTTCATAAAGTTACACAGGCATTCATCTTCAGGCTACTGTGTGCCAAGGTTTGTTCTGAGCACAGAAAAAGGCTATTTAAAAGATATATGTATAAAAGAAATTTAAAAAGAAAGCATATATATATGTATATTAAAGTGCCTGCTGTAAAGTCGGGCTCACAACATGCCAATGAACCTTCAAGGAGAAGATTCCAAATGGTGTGCAAGCAAGTGTGTAACTGAATGTTGCAAACTCTGTGTGTATATGAGCAATGGAATCAAAAGTCAGGAAATGGTCTTAAAGGAAAAAAACAAAAATCTACAACCACATCTCCTCCCCTGGCCATCCAGCAGTCTTTCTGCCTGCTCTCCCATTTCTGTAGTTCAACCCATAAGGGCTAGCCATGGAGACTTGGTATTTGAAAGGAAAGCTGTCTTTTATATCATCATCCTCATAAGTGTATGGACTGCCTTTCAGAATTCCTCACTGTGCTTTCTTGGCAGGTTCCGGAGCCTCACCACCGCGTTTTTCAGAGATGCCATGGGCTTCTTATTAATGTTTGACCTCACCAGTCAACAGAGCTTCCTAAATGTCAGAAACTGGATGAGTAAGTAGGATCAAGTACCTTGAATTAGCCACTTTGGGACACAAGAGCTATTGTTGCATGTTTCTGTACAAGATATAACCAAATTGGGTCCCAAGATTGATGTGGGGAGGCCACAAGGTCTGGGTGTCCTATGTCACCTTCAAAGTGGTGGCCTTTAGGTAGCTCACCCAAGGTCGCTTGCGATTACACTTTCCTTTGACTTTCTCTTTAGAGGAAGCCTATCTGGCTTCATCCCCACCTTTTTAAGAGTCTTTATTACTCTTACTGAAAGGCAATTAATTTCACTTGTATAGTGTAAGTCCTAAGGGACTTCTTACAACTGGTTGAACTACATCTGTTGCATCTCCCGGAGAAGAAGGACAGAGAAGTCAAGCAGTGTTTTTTGAGAGGGAATACTTGTACCTGAAATGTGTTCAAGGAGTAAAGGGTTAACTACTCCAGAGCAGCCATTCCCGCCACCCCCACCCCCACCCCACCCCCATCCCCACCCCATGAAGATAAGGCATGTCAGACAGTCAGCTCACATTATAATTTTGCTTGATGAAATCTTGTGTGGAAAAAGCTTCAGCCTCCATGGCAATTTAAACTTAACGTGAAGTTAAAAAGTTGCCTAGTGAGTTATTAAAATTGGATTGACATGCCAACAGAGTGGAGTAATATTAGATTTTTTCCTTTATTTTTTAATTTCACATAGCACTAAAGAGATATTTCATTTGTATTTTTTATTACCAATAAGAATTTTGACCCTAATGGAATAGAGAGCAGCAGGAGAGATTAATTGTCCTATGTGACTGGTGCTATGCTTGTAATTTCTAGATCCTGTCTGTGGCCAGGGTAGTCATTTAAAAGTTTGAGATCATATTATTCTGCTACTAAAAATCTTTCTATGACTTCCCATCTCATTTGGAATAAAACCCAGAGTCCTCCTCCAGCTATGAAAGCCTAGGTAATCAGCTTATGGCTTCCTCTCTGATTCACTCTCACTTTGCCTAGGCTCCCTGGCCTCCAGCCAGAAATGCTCTCTTGCTGTTTCTCAGGCCCAAAGCGTATTTCTGCCACAGGACCTTTGCATTTCTTATTTCCTGTGCCTTGATTACTCTTCTCCCATTACAGCCGTGTGCTAGTTCTGTCATTTCTTTCAGATTCCTGCTCAAACCTTAGCTCTTCAGAGAGGCCTTCTCTGACCACCCCACCTGTGTCCCTGCACACACGTAATATCTCATCTAGGCACTTGCCATCAACTGATATTATGTTACACACGTCTTTGTAAACTTGTATATTGGTTCTCTCCACCCTAGCGAGTGAGCACCGCGAGAACACATACTTTCTTAATTTTGTTCCCAATGCAATGCCCCAGAGCCTGAAAGAATACTGCCACTAAGTTGATGCTCAGAGAACCCAAAATAAAACAAAATATATGTTTATATACACATATACATACATGTATTCACATAAATACAGACATACATGTGTGTGTACATATGTAATGTTGTTTCAGTTTGCTAAAGCTGCCAGAATTCAATATACCAGAAACAGAATGGCTTCTAAAATGGGAAATTTATTAAGTTGCAAATTTATAGTTCTAAGGCCATGAAAATGTCCAAACTAAGGCATACAGGGAAAGACACCTTGATTCAAGAAAGGCTGATGGGTCCAGAACACCTCAGTCAGCTGGAAAGGCACATGGCGAGCTCTGCTAGTTTTCTCTCCAAGCTCCTTGTTTCGTAAGGATTCCCCGGGGCTGTTCTCCTTCTGCATCTCCAAAGATCTCTGGCTGTGTGGCTCTCTCAGCTTTGTTGGCTCTGAGCTTTTTCCAATATGGTTCCCTCTTAAAGGGGCTCCAGTAAGCAACCCCACCTTGAATGGGTGGAGACACATCTCCATGGAAACCATCTAATCAAAAGTTACCACCAACAATTGTATGGGTCACATCTCCATGGAAACAATCAAAAAGATCCCACCCAGCAATATTGAATGAGGATTAAAGGATGTGGCTTTTCTAGGGTACAAACAGCTTCAAACCAGCACAAATGTGTGTGTATATATGGAACAGCCATTTGCAATGTGAGTTTAGTAACAAAATTGCTACCAATGAGGGTAAAAATCAACAAATTCCTACTTTCTTAATCGATTGTCTAAATGAGTGTTTATCCTAGAATCTTTCTTTCCTTTTATTATTTCCTTTTATTATTTTTCCATTTCCTTATCCAAATTTTGATGACATTATTAGATTCTGAGTAGATAAGGGACTTTCAGTGAATAATACATTAATGCCTTTTCAAGGCAGATGGGACTCGCCCTTGTTTTAAAAAATCTTTGGAAGGATAGTGCTGGGACATAAAATAATTAATTTCCATGTCTAAAAAGACTCTTATTTCTAATGCCCAAATAATGAGTGGTTCAAGATAAGCCTCTGTCTTTTTCCTCTGGCCTTGGTCAGATAATCAATGATGTGCCTTAAGACAGACATTAAAATAGTCCTGTAATCACCAAAGCACAGGTTGCTAGGTTTCTTTGCTTTGTTTTTTCCTTTTATTCTTTTCCCTTCATCCGTCCCTCTCTCTTCTTTCCTGTATTTATTTCTTTTTTTTTCCCTAGGATGATGTTTCTGAGGTAAGAAAAAAACAAATTACCTATGCTTAAATTTGTTTCTACATGAATTTGTGGCAGTTCAAATATGCTCTACTCTCTGCAGATGGTAACTTTGGACTTTGGGAGAGGGAAATGTAGCAGCCTTCTGAAGGTGACAGTAAATTTGTGGGCTTTAAAGTCAGTTTCTGTTATCTCCAGGTATATTCAAGGAGCAAATGGTGTGACAGAGGGCATTTCCCCAGAGGTTGAAGAGCTTTGATGTTAGATATTTATACTGGTGCCTCATATGTATTATTTCTAACCTTCGCGATCTGCAACTTGTGAGGCATCATCTCCATTTTACAGATGAGGAAACTGAGGCTGAGAAAAGTTAAGTGAGTTGACTAATATAACATAACTCAGCAGCAGCCAAGCTGGAGATGAATAATTAGATTAGGAATCTGGAATGTGAGCAGTCATTTGACATCACTTGTTTATAACTAACTTGCTGGTTCCATCTGCTTTCTTTCCAAGGCCAACTGCAAGCAAATGCTTATTGTGAAAATCCAGATATAGTACTAATTGGCAACAAGGCAGACCTGCCAGACCAGAGGGAAGTCAACGAGCGGCAAGCCCGGGACCTGGCCGACAAATACAGGTAAGTTGGTTATACGGAGAGATCCCCTAACCTTACACACTGCTGTCTACGTGATGGAGCAGAGACTTGATATTTACACTAGGACAAATCCCCTTGAATCAAGAATGCTACATGAATTTAAAAAGATCTTCCAGAGGAATATAAGTGATGTTTTTATTGAATTAATAATAATAATAGCAGCAAACATTTATTGACTACATATGTGCTGGGAACTCTAACTCCTTTAACCCCCTAATAACCACATGTAGGATATATTAGAGTTATCCCTCCTTAGGTATAAAAAACTGAGTCACCAAGAATTTAAGTAATTTATGGAAAGTCACATAGTTAGTATGTAGCAGAGTTTGAATTCAATTGGGCAGTCTGAAATGAGAGATCATGCTCTTGAATGCTATATCCTATGGCCTCTCAATTAATAGCTATAAAATTCTAAGGAATACTACCTGATACGGAAATAATATTGTAAGCCTTATCCTACCTGAGTTTGAATTGCAATATTTGGAATGTATTTGTCCCTTGCAATATTTGGGACATGCTTACATAAAAACAAATTTTAAAAATCCATCATTTATCTGAAATTCAAATTTAACCTAGTGCCCTGTATTTTTCTTTGCTGGATCTGGCACATTTTTATGCGTGCCTGTATTTTAATATCACATTTAGCTATGATGAATTTTGAAAAGATAGAAAAGCATAAAGAATGAATTAACTCCTATAAATTATTCTATATGAGTAACAAGAACACAAGACAGGGAGGAACCCTGGAGAACTTTGATTTAACTCATCTTGCCAGGCATAGCTGAACCAAGTTCATTGCCCTTTCCCAGCTGCCCTGCCCTCAACTTTCCACTCCACGACCATTACCGAGTTGTCCTTATTTTCAGATTATTTCCTACTCTAAACCCATGCAGCATGTATACCAGTCAGAAAGCCAAAAGAACCACGCTTAGAATCACCCCCATCCCAAACTTGCACCAGCTCTGGCTGGGGGCACAGGGAGATTTCAGTTGCTACTTACTGGTCACACATAGGTAAGAAGATTTACAAGCTATAAAAATAACTTGACATTCCTCTTCTGAAATTATTAAAAAGAATCTTTAGCCAATTAGTCATTTATAAATTGACTTCAAAGAAACACGTATCATTTAAAAAAAATTTATAGCAGTTTCACCATATCAGCCAAATTGTTAAGGAAGACTTCTCTTTGAGTGTTAAAAATCTATAGGTGTTCCTGGAATTTTTAATTCCAAATAAATATAGATGTGAATATCCCAACTCATTCAATTCATGCCTAACTCCTGAAACAGGTTTCTATATAATTGATTGAAAGAGATGAAACATTTTAATGGCAATATGAGTCACTTGTTTTGGCATTTTCCCCTCCTAATATTTTGTAAATAGCGATGGTGTGTTAGCTTCAAGTTCCTAAGTATCTCTTGTCTCAGCTTCCATGTCTATCAAACCGATTATACCCATGATAAAGAGTGGCTCATGAATTCTGCCCACTAAGAACAAGCAGGACGCTTTCCAATTTAGCCAGCAAAATCATGATCATTTCACAATCTCCCAGCCAGCCATGTTTTTGCATGTGTGGCACATTTGTACGTCTTGTTGTATCTTTTCTGATGTCAGCTTGTCATCTTTTCTATGCTAGCATCCCATATTTTGAAACAAGTGCAGCGACTGGACAGAATGTGGAGAAGGCTGTAGAAACCCTTCTGGACTTAATAATGAAAAGAATGGAACAGTGTGTAGAGAAAACGCAAATCCCTGACACTGTCAATGGTGGAAACTCTGGAAAGCTTGATGGAGAAAAGCCAGCAGAGAAGAAATGTGCCTGCTAGACTTTGTGTATGAACTGACAATCAAAAACCCCACCCAAATAGCACTTGCAAAAACAGCGGCAAACCACAAAAAATTGTGGTTGAGTAGGCCATGCACACTGGCATGTCTTTCTTTTTCTGCCAGAAAGTCTATTTTAAGAAACAGAATAGTCAACAGTATTCAAAAGAATTGATCAGTTATCCCCTGAAGCCTGTCCAAACAAGATCAAATCCTTCCTAGCATGATCTCAGCATCTTGGATGCTCAGTTTGGTTTTCTTAGAAGATGAGAATAAGATAGTATGCAAGAAGAAATATTAGCAAATTTTAAATCAGAACAAAAATTAACTTGCCATATTGGAAAAATGGATGGACTGCTAGAATGAGAACATGGGAAGTTTTTTTTTAGCATCTGATTGATACCTTTAGGTTTGCATGGGGGAAATACATTAGCTAAATGTGGATACACAATGAAGAATTCTATATGGTTCTTTAAGAATGGCATTAAACCCAATAAGCAGTACTTAATTGGCTAAATTACTGATAAGATTATGATAGGACGAATGCCAAGCTTCTGCTAAAATGTAGAGGATTGTGTAATAGCCATTTTTATATTCTTGTAGACAACAACAGAACTGTGAATGACAACATATAAGAGAAATGTCCTGGGGAAAAATGAAAGTATGAAAACATGGCATTTAGACAGCTGAAATTAAATGTATCTGTTAGAGATGTATGAGAGGAATTATTTAGCCAAAGTTCACTCAAGCCAATTAGAATTTAACATGATCGATTGGGATTAAAGGACTCTCCAGAGGTTTCCATTTCAAACAAAATTTTAGAAGCGGGCCAGGGTTTAGCATTGACAAATAGGAGCTAGGAAAAATTGAAGATTGCTGTTTATAAAATCTTTTTCAAAAATGCCATCAAGAAGAACTATTTAGTCTTAAATATTTTTGGTTTAAGTAAAATATATTGGTGTTCCTTGAAACAAAAAATGTCTATTAATTGTGGGTTTCTTTTTAATTTACAAAGCATTGGAAATCCTAAATCACAGTTCTTCCCTCCAACCCAGACTCACCTCCAGTTTGAATCAATATCAGAAATGCAGGTATGTCATCTTGTGGATCAGCAACTTCATAATAATAACGGATCAATTCAATGGTTACTCTGAATTTTCCTGTCATTAATCACATACAAATGGATGGTACCTTATGCTGTATTATATTTAGTATTCATTTTTACTTTGCTTATTAAAGGAGAAATACTTATGGTTATTATTTAGGGGTTGAACAGGCATAGAACTGAATCTTATCTCACCAGAAATGTGTTAATTGCATTATTTTTCACATGAAAGTTCTTTTTCTTCCCAAAAGTGATTACAGAAGTATTAATCATTAGCTTCTTCTTATTATTGTATCCAAACTATGACATGATTTTTATCTTAGTTTCTGATAAACATAAGCCATGCTTATCAAACTGATAAGTATTTAAATATTTCCATCACTTTTTTCAATAACTTATGACTCATTCTTTATAACAAAGGCAAGCGATTTCAAGTTTTCTCTTTTTATTATGCGTATATGGTTTTGCAACAGGATGGTTCCTTTTCCCATCTAATTTTGCCAATTAAATGTTATCCTTCCATATTCTGTGCTTTTGTTTTTCAAAGTTACAAAAGCATTGGACACTCTAATTCACAGTCCCCCCTCAACCTCTTCCTACCTGCCTCTACCTGAAGCTGCATCAACTTTAGAAACACAGACCCATCCAAGGAAATGTCTTTTAATAATGTTCTTAGGATGGAATAGACCCAGAAATGAGCTATGAATCACAGTACTTTGGAAGCTTTTATGGGTTTGCCCTTGTGAAATTCTCAGTAGCTTCTCTGCTTTCTGCAGCACCCTGCCAGCCTCTAAGATTGATCACAGTTGGCTGTTACCTCCAATGGCTTTTCTAAGATACTGTTCCTGACCTCCACACCTGTGCCATAAAGATAGAAAGCTTCTAGATAACATTTAAGATGTTTCTTCTGAACGAAAAGTGAGCAGAAGCAATATAACCATTGCTGTGGCAAAAGTTGGTAAAGTTTTGTAGCTATTACAGCGATTTTTTCTTCAGATTTAAATTGTGATGCCCCTGCATTTCTCTAATGGGAATATTTAGGCTTTATAAAACCCTAAAGGTGTTCTATTTTTGATATGTCTTTTTATTTCTGTTAATTTCCCAGTTATATGATTGATTAACTTATGGCAAAATTCTGCCTTTGTCAGTTATTTAGTGAGCATTTATTGAGAATCTATTCTAAGATCATGCTATTTGATAGCCATAGCATGAAACAGAGGATGGCAATGCCCCAAGTTGTAAAACTATACCTGTAAAAATAAGGATTATTGGGTAATCTCAAGAGGAATGAAATTTAAAGCAGAAAAGAAAATTAATGTAAAATAGTCTACTTGTAAATACAATACTTGATCTAAAAATATATATATTGTCTCCATCAAGTTTGACATCCGGTCCCCAGTCTACATAACCATTATTAGAAATTCCTTCTTTCATTATGTCAGAATTAATAGCTCTATATCATTCATTTTACAATTTCAAATTAATCTGGTGCCATGAAGTACACACTGCTTTAAATAATTGTAGACCCTCTTTGTCCCACAATAGCTTGTGTTTTTAGCCAAGATTCCTGTTAACTGATTAGCTCCCAAATGCTTTAGTAAACCATATTGTATTTTGGAGAAATTTTAAATGTACGTGAAACCTCTTTTATGATATAGAAACCATTTCTGTAGTGTTTACACTGACTGATGTTTACATTGCTCTAATGCAGTGCCTCAGACACCTCTGTGTCTGTGACCAAATTTGCCTTCAACCACATAGCTCATTTTATATAACGTTCTGTATATGGAGGCCTCTGAGAGGCACTTATACAGCTAAGGTTCCTCTGATGACTTCAGCAAAGAATGCAATGGCTTTATTGGAATATGGAAATTACTACCACCATTTCCTGGTCTCCTAGCCCACTTCTCATGGAGTGGGTATTCTTTGAGACTCCTAGGCATAATTAGATACAGCGTTAGAGTTTTATGTAAAAAGAAAAATCCTCTGAGGCAAAAAATAGGCAAGAAAACACATTGGTCTCGGTCTGACCACAATGACAAAATCATGAGTTGGCAGAGAAGATGCTAAAAGCTGAGTGTTGAGCTTGTTGGTCTCTGCGCAAGTTGCAAAACTGTTTCAATTTGCCACCTTAGCCACTTTGCTCTCATTTCCATATTATCACCTAATACACTGCAAAAATTCAAAGCCAGCATTTTCTAAAGTAAATACCGAATCTGTTGTTTTTGAGTAAAGGGGTCAGGAGTGCTTCTCGGTTATACTTCTAGCATGAGTTATTCTTTGTCAACATGTACAGGAGGATGAGCAAAAGGGCAAGAGTTTTAAATCATCCTTATCTCCTTTGTAAGAGACAGAAACTTGATCATAGAGAAGGACACACTTACATTAAGAATTAATAACAACCAAAATATGTAACTGTAAATTGAGTCACTGGGAATCAGTAAATTTGAAGATGCCTACATGTATTCTCATCAATGGAAGTAGAGTGAGTGCAATAGCTAGGCAATGTCAGGCAGTAGATTCAGTGTGTGATGAGGTAGAGAATATCATCTGGACTCATAAGTTTCAACAAGCTCATGTCCATGGAACAAGATATTCCATTGTTCTGTGTCTCTATCTTAAAAAAAAAAAAAAAAAAAAAAAAAGGCACACATGCTTTCCTTCTTGAGTATCACACTAAAAAACTGAAGAAAAATCCTCATCATAGATTTTGGAGTCAGAATCTAAAACTTGAACTATATGGAAGTATCTCAAGTCTCTGGCTTCTTGAGATATTTAGTCAGTGAAAGGAAGATCTGAGATCTTCTTTAAAGAAGAGAAAAGTTGTATTTCACCCTCTATTACAAGCTTTCAAGTATAAAGTCTACTAGAATTGATATTTTAGGGAAAGCTTTATCATTTTCAAAGATGCCAAGATGCTGTTTATATTTGAAAATCCTGTCTCCGTATTTGACATGAGCTCTATTTTTTTCTTGACCTTTTGACCAAGATGACTTATTTCTGTGGAGCATTCTGAGTTGTCTTAAATATGGAAAAAGGATATAGACTATTATCTGAGATGAGTGTTGTCTCAATGTTTTATAAATCCATGAAGCTATTTGTCCCATAAAACAGAACTTATAAAAATAGTTGTTAGATATATAGGGAACTTCTTGCCTTAGAATTCTTGCATGGAAACCAAATCACAATGACATTGCTGAGCAAGAACTATAAAGAGAGAAAGGAAAGCAAAATTGACTTGATAGTGTTCTTAAAAATGGAACAACATGGAGAAAGCCACATTTAAAAGGTTAATTTTTAGGTAGAGGGAAAAAAAAGTTTTCGTAGCAGAAGATTTTTAACTAGATCAGTGGCAAATCTTTATTCATCCTTTTTATCTACCATTTAGAGGTTTATTCCCTTAGACTAAACTAATAAAAACATTTAAAGATCAAATATTTTATTATTTGCATCCAAATTTTAGAAACTTAAAAGAAACATTTTTTTTTACTTTTTATGAATCTGATTTGCTCATGAATTTCACTTTTGATTAATTTTGCAAGGAGTAGCATCACAAAGAGGCCTTCCTGAAGAGTTCTTTGAACTAACACTCTATGGTTGGTTGAGACATTTCCTAACTTTGTATATGGAGAGAAGATCACCAAAAAAAAAAGCAAAATTACTATAGTATCCAATGGCAGATGATTTCAAATAGTGTCATATTTTGGGAAGAAATATACAAAGGAGTCATCTTTGGATTAAGTGGTTTTAAGTATGTTTTCTGGCAATATCCTTCAATTGACTTCGTCTTTAAGGATTTTTAGCAAATTCCAAAGAAGCAAACATGTTTGTCCTCAACCTAATGGAGCCCTTATTTACCCAGAGGCTGCGTCCTTGTGCCTGTTAGTACCTCCAAACAGCCAAGTGATAATGTATGCTTGTCCTTTGTTCTCCAGGTTATTTGTGCAAATGCTCTTTGGGAGGAAGCCTAAAGTTGCAGAAAGGGAAATGGCCAGAAATTGCAGTTTGATGACTGTGGATGTGTTGTTAAATACCCTAATGGTTTCTCCTCATATGAGGCTTAGAAACCATGTATGTCTGACCTGGTTAGTATCAAGTTCATATAAGAGCATATATAAGAGGGTGCTTTGTTACTTATATTTTTTCATAAATAGGCACTGTTACCCCCAAAATAAGAAGAACTGCTAATAAAAGCCACCATCATCATTTAGACCACTTTTTAAGAAAAGAAGCATCGTTAGCAAGGACAAAACACTAATTTTAGTTGAGGTGTTGTAAACTACAACCGGGCAGTCAGCTTGTGCTTATCATATTTGATTGAAAGTGTTTAATGTATCTCATATTGAAAAAAAATGACTCCTATTTCATTTGCTATGTCCACTTGTATTTCTTTCAAGGAAACCAATTATAATTCTAGATAGTCTATGAAGATCTGGTCAAAATCCTTCTTGTTTATTAGAGCTTTTGTGTCCATAGCCTTGTAAGATACTGATTGTATTTGAAATTATTTAAGAAAAGTCAACTACCCTGCTTTAATGTGTTGTGAGTAGATACTGTTCTGACAACACTGCAATGTTTCACCATGTCCCAACAAGTTACCTTTGAGCAATGCTATCCTGATTATTAGATAAGGACTTCGGGTTGTTTTGTTTGTCTTCTACACAGATCTCTGTTTTGTCTAGTGCTATGGATGTACCTTAAAACTTTAAACATGGAGTTTTTGTTCTCTACGTCCCTGAATAGACTGGTGCCTGACAACTACTGTCAGTCATTATTTTGTTGTACCAAAGTTCAAGCAGCTTCTGAAATCATAGCATCCAAGATTTTTTGGTGTCTGGGTTTGAATACCATGGTTGAGAACTGTATTCAGTAATTGTTTCTGCACACTTTTCAAATAAAAATGCATTTTTATCAATTATTCTCTGTACCCCAAACAATCTCATTTCTGTGCTGAAGTTGAAAATGTAGTGAATGGAGAATTTCAAGTTGAGACCAACGCGGATGTTGTATCACATTGAAAATGGTATCCATTCAGAACTATGAAATAAGAAGTCATTTGGATGCAGCCAAGTGATTTTGATCCATTTCCCCAACATTTCTCATTTATTATTTGTTTAATCATTGGGCTTTGGAGGGAAATTTTCTAATACTGTTGAGTGATAAATTCATTAAAATTAGCAGTGAACATGATGAAGTATTTTATGGTACACAAACATGTCCACATATTATAACTCACTTCTTCATATGACAAAAGTGGTGGTACCTCCCTTAATCCCAGAGTGGTACAAGGACAGGTGTTCAAAGCTAATCCAAGACCACAACCTTAGGGCTTCTTTTAAAATGTTTATTTGCAAAGGTTGCCCTTTTCCCAGAGATTCTTTCCCTCCATATGTTACTTGGATAGATGTTGCCAAGATAATGATGAGTTTTTAATTTAAAGATAAACAATTCTCCCACTGCAAGCAAATAAATCCTTGGCACCATTCTCTCAACTTCACTCCCCAGTAGCGTATGCTGTTTCACACAGGCAGGATCTTTTGCTCTTGGGTTCATTTTAAATAATCAAGGTAAACCGTTAGGGGGTTTGCTCTCTCTAAGGTTTCAGGGGATTTTTAGTCGTAGCATGCCCCGTACTGAGGAAGAAAGTAGATGTCCTGACATTCACTATCTGCTGTAATAATAGGATTTCTGTTTTCATTACTGGATGCAAGGTATGCTGTAGTATTCACAGTTCTCTATACCAGGGAGAATTTCGTTTCTTACATGGATTGCTGTTTGTGGGAAAAGAGTAACTCTGAAAATGCAAGAACTGCTGTTCCGTTAGAACCTCAGTTAGGTAACTTGCATTTTGGTTCAGGATGCCAAAACACTAATTACAATCCCACTAAACTAGAAATGCTTTGTGATAGTAATCAGAGGTTGAGATTATTACAGTTTTGGACCATTTATTTCCATTGATTTCTGGCAGAAAGAACGTTTTCATTACTAAATAGATTTGGAAAAAAAAAATGCTACAGCAAGCTTCCAGCAGAAGACCTTAATTTGTTTATTTGATTTACATCTTTCATTAGAAAGTGAACCAGACCTGGTGATTCGGAGTTAGGTATGGGATTATGGGATTATGGGATTGTAAGTGCCCCTTGCCCTTCTCCCATTCTGAGCAGCCTCACCAGCTCTCCTCTCCTCCCCGGACTTCCGAGAGCAGTTCCTTAGAAGGAAGGCCTCTAGGTCAAGAGGGCAAGTCGAAACAAGACCACTGAACCGAACCCTGTAGTTGCCTCTTCACTGCCCCTAACAGGGAACACAGGTTTTTCCTCGGCATGTTGAGGAAATATAGATTGTGGGGATTTGCGGTCTAGATTCCCAAAAATGTTCAGCTTCCCACTGCCCAGAGCTCAAAGAAGAGCTGAAAGGAAACAAAAGAAATGGTCTACACAAAGGAACTTTGAAAGAACAATGGCTTGGAAATGGACTGAAGCGTTCCTGGGATTTATTCTCCATCCTGCGGCCCATCCTCCAGCTCCGGCGAAGCGCTGCCCGCGTCTTCTTCGGAGCTCAGGTTAGCTTCAAAGAGAGAGGTCTTGCTTTAAATTAAGATCTTGTTGAAATCACCCAACTATAGTTATCTTTTAAATTGTCAACCACAATTTAAAATCGCAACCACCACATTCACCCTGGGTAACACCCGACACCTGTGCTCTGCTTTATTTTTCTTCGCAGGAAATGTAAGTTGGGACATCTGACTTAATTATCCGTTCCTCTTCATTCGAATACACCGTCATAAAGGAAGAGAACTTTCTCTCTCTCCACACCCCTCCTCCACACCCTCCTTCCCTCCCTTCTCTCTCTTTTATCTTGCTTTTTAACTGCTATATCCCTGGCACCTAGAACAGTGCCTGACAAATAGGAAGCGCGGTAAATATTTATTGAATAACTAATTGAACAATCCTACATGACAAACTAACTCAGGTGGACTATAGACTAGCACAGTGCCAACTTAATTTTTTTTTTTACTACTTTATGGAAGTTAATGTTAGGTACAATAAATTGCACAGAATTAAACTGTGCAATGAAATGAATTTTGAAATGGACGATACCCATGAAAACTTCACCATTACCACAATCCTTCCTTCCACTCCTCTCCCCAGACAAATACTGATGTTCTCTGTCACTATAGAACCATCCAGCATGTCCTTTTCTCATCAGGAATCTATCACTGAGCATGGTTTTGAGCTTTATCTGTGTTGTCGTACGCATTTGTGGTTTGTTCCATTGTGTGACTGTGTCACAACACCTCGATGTTTATCTGTTAACAGACATTTGTTGTTTGTTTTGCTTTAGTTTCTGGCTATTCCAAGTACAGGTGCTACAAATATCCGTGTGCAAATCTGTATGTGGACAGAAGCTTTAGTTTCTTAAGCATAGAAACCCAGGAATGGGGTGGCAGGATCACACAGCGGTACAAGATTACAAAGGTGTTTGTGTGGAGTTTTAGAATTGCGGTTTGTGGAGCACAGACTCAGGTAGGACCCATATTACGTCCTGTTGAGGCTTCCAAGCAAGGGTTTATAAAAAGAAAGATTACATACGTTGTTTGTGACTGGTGGATAATTCAAGTTAGGTAGTTTACTGAATTTTTTATTTGTGGTCTATTTGTTTATGGTGTCCAGCTGTCCTCAGGGTTTTGAGTGTGGCTTATTGCCAGGCCTATTTTGGCAGTTTGTGATATCTCGCTGAGACATGCTTAGCCTAACCTGAATTGCCTAACCCAAGCTTTGACTTCCTGAATGGCCATTTAAAATCTCTTAGCCACAGCAACTGTTTTGTTTCCTTTCTTTTCACATGCAGATAGGGTCACTTCTTTGATATTGATGAGGATTCTTTACTTATTGGCATGTCAGAGGAGAGGTAAGAACTTTCGAAATATAGAAACGGGATTTTGAGAAATGTCTCCCTCTTAATTTGATACTATTCTTTTTTCATATTTAGACTGAAAACAATAGATTTCTTTTTGTTGTTATTTTGCTATGAATTGGGAGAAAAATTCAGGGAGATACTGTTATCAGACAAAGGCAGTGGATTCCTTTGCCCTTGCACTCAAACAACCAATTCCTGAACCCTGGGGTTTCAAAGAGAGAAAAAGTTTATTGCTAGGCATGAAGCAGATCAGATGGCCCTGTTGGGCCAAAAATCTTTCTTCTAACTGCAGTAATTCTGATAGTTTTATAGCATTAAATGACGGCCAGGTTTTAGAATAATGAGCACAGTTGCCCAGATGATGTAATTAGAGGTGATTTAATTAGTGAATACGTGCAGATTGATTACATGCTTAGTCACAGAATGTAAGAAAATGGCAGCCTTAATATGTGATGGGAGTGATTTTTAGTATTATAATAATAATTATAGTTAAAGGTGACTTATAGGTTAAAATCCAAGCTATTGTGCATGTCACGCGGGCCCATTTTGGTTAGATCCAATATCAGTTATCAAGATGACTTTGAACTTGGGGTGGGTTCGTTGTGGGCTGACTCAAGACCCTTTATTAATAAACATTAGGGGTTGTCTTTAGTGAGCACAAGACTCTAAAGTAAAAAAACTGGATAACTGGGTACAAGTGAAGGTCAGTCACAGGATTTTACAATCACAAGGGCACAAGATAAAGGCTATACAATCATTATCAGAGATCAAGGCACCTGATTACAGTTAAAGAATTTCAGGTATTTCCCTCTGTGTACCAGAAAGTAAAAAGGAGTATCTATATAAAAATTCAGTAATGATAATCATCCCTTAAAACTTCTTGGTTAAAATATTTAAGTGTTTTTTCACTGATAAAAACAACCCATTTATCATATATTGTTTGTCATGAGCAGTCAGATAAAAATTTCTTCATTTGTGCATAATAATTTAAATGTAAAAAGATATCAAAACAAAAAAGTTACACAGTTTTCTTTACTGTGAGGTATATTATAAGCGATTATTCAAAAGATATGTTATGCCAATTGTTCAGTCTGTGCATTTCTTCCTAATTTTTAACATATGTAATTGAGGTAGAACTAAATTTCTTTTCATTTCACATTCTTCATGCATTACTTCAAAGCCCACTTCAGACTTTCCCATCCAATATATTGATTAGTATAAGTACAATTATTCAGACTGCAATTGCCCTAGATTTACTTTCCTGTGTTCTGTCTGATGATGTACTACTTTTAGACTAATAAATTTCATTTCCCACTGCAATCTTTTGTCTTGTCATTCAGAAATGTTTGAAAATAAAAGCTGAAACAATGAGGATATAGGAAATAACCCATACATATAATGATGCTGCTGATGTTACTATAAAGATAATTTTGTATTTTCATCAGTTCAGAACTTTTCAGGCTTCTGAAACTGCTTGTTCTTACTCTCTGGAATTCCACAGCCGATTCCACAGGGATCCTACAGTTGTCGTGAGTAGATCCTATTAGTATTAGATATAACCATACATCATGTTCAGAAATGAGTATAATGAAATTAAAAATCAAATCCAACAGTGTCTTTCCATTTTTGACATTAGAATAGACTTATTTAAGGAAAATTATCAGGTTGTTGGGTCAGTTAAATTGTTTCATTGTAAAAATTCATATTTATTAAAATCCTGCATGATGATTGAGTTCTAACAGGGACCTAAGCATTCTCGAAGTGAAAGGTGAGTTCTAACGCACTGTAAATGCTTGAAGCAGAATTCGTGGTCCCAGCTTCCCTACCAATGTGCCAGAAAATTTATTACAAAAAGAGTCTTCAGTGTGCAATAAAGTCGTGAATAGTATAACATAAAATAAGCAGACTGAACTGAGCCTCTTAGAAAGAAAGTACAACATCTTATTTCAGCAGCACATTTATTTTTTCAGTAAGTATTGTTTCTGACCTGTTATCCATAGGATAATGCAGAACAGCATTAAGGAAATTGTGATTGTTAAAGCGGCAAAAAGGGAGGCATTTCTAAAGCTAGGAAATGCCTCAGACTATCAAGTGAGAAAGTAGAATGAGTATCAATAGCCAGGTTAAAGGGTTCACCTCCACATTTGGCAGTGGGCAAGTTTACTTAACCACTCCTAGAATCCACCTGGGTCAAATGAGGTAGTATCTCCTGCTTCCCAAAACTGGAAGGATTAAAGGACTTAAAACAGGTAAAATTCTTAGACTTGCTCCAGCATAAGGTACTGAATGTCTTAAATGTTATTAGGAAACTATGCATTAGAAACCAGCAAGCAATAAAAAGCATTTACAAGGACAGCTTGGAGCATGAAACTCACTTATTGATAATTATGTAACAACTTCAAGGATTACAGTAGTTTGATGAATTTATAAATATATTACTTCCTCCCAATTGTACCATATTTTATAGATAATACTGATACTCCATATTCCACATTGAAAGGCTTGAAGTATCTTGCCTGAGAAAATGTTTAGACTCACACATCAGAGGAAATGATCAAAGCCTCAATGAACAAGGTCTCTCATTATCATTTGACTGAACTATGTTCTGCCTTCCTGAGTGCAGTATGTTTGCATTTCTACAAGTTAGAGTTCGATGTTACTCATAACAATCACAAACCCCACCTATAATTAAGGCGTGTATCTAAGTTTAAGAACGCGTCCACAGAAGCACTAAACACAGGATCCCAATTTATGAACTCAGGTTCTTCCCGGCTGGGGACAGCAGCCATCGTTCCCTTGAGCCCATAACATATCCATTGTTTTGGAGATATGAGCTAACAGCATTATGCTCCTAGCTTCCCCCCAAATTTTTTTAGGTCATGTGGTGGTTTGAAGTTGTATATGCCCACAGAAAAACATTCTTAAATTTAATCCATTCCTGTGGGTGTAAACCCACTGTAAGTAGGAACTTTTGATGAGGCTACTTCAGTTAAAGTGTGACCTACCTCAATCAGGATGGGTCTTAATCCTATTACTGGAGTCCTTTATAAACAGAGTGAAGAAAGAGAAAGAAAGAGAGAGAGAATGCTCTGAAAACAGGAAGCTAAAAGGAAACCTGGAAGAGAAGGGAGAGACCAGAAGATGCCACCATGTGGCAGGGGAGCGAACCCAAGGGCTGCCAGCAGCTGGTCTTTGGGAAGGAAACATTGCCTTATTGATGGCTTGATTTGGACATTTTCCCAGCCTTAAACAGTAAGCTAATAAATTCCCATTGTTTAAGCTGAACCATTTCATCATATTTGCTTTGAACAGCCTAGGAAGCTAAAACAGGTAACAGGAATGAATTGCACGAAGAAAGTTAGTCAGAGGCAGAGAACACCACGTGCGCCCCTATGGCCTGGTGTCTGGACACTACCTCAAACAGCTGCTCCTAATGAGCTTCAACCTCAGCACAACCGAAGATTGGTTGCTTCCTAAAGTGCAGTGAGTCACCCACAATATTCAGCTTTGAAGGGCAGTGTGGGGTGGGGAATGAGCTTCTCCTGCCCATCATTCAGTAGAGACCAACTCTCCCACTAATCATGGGTCAGGAAATGTGCTGAGGTCACAGTAAGCTACTTCCTAATATCCAAAGGCCAATTTTTAATATATTGTTTACCAAAACATACATACATTTTTCTTCTATTTATATTTACAAAACCACTGTCAGAAAGTCAAAGTTGATACCCTTAAACCTGTCCCTTCAGCAAAAATCTGAAAACAAAATTCATATATTTTTTTTTAAGTTTTAAAACAGAATCCACTATTGGAAAGTACCCAGTTTCTTTGTGTACTTAGTAAGTTCTGAAGAAAGAGTTCCTTCATGAAATATATATTTGTTTGATTTTTTTTATGAAATGTCATCTTCCTGCAAGACAACTGATATATCATTACAATAAATTCCATTTAAATATTGTGAATGTGCCACTTTAATGTGCAAGTTTAGACTGTATTGCAAGGAATAAATAAGACCCATAATGATATTTTACAATCAGATCTTCAACTAGGCAGTTGATTTCCGTAGCCTAATCAACATCATATAGGGGGAGTTGACTTCAGTCTTCAATTCACTGTAGGAAAGAGCACACAATTATTCAAATCAAGCAACAGCACATTACACTCTAGTTATATAAGTGCTGCACCTCCTCTGTTACCATCTCCACTGCCATCATTTTACCAAGACTGAATTAATTATCTGATCTATGGGATCATGGTTAACTGATTGATTCTGACCAGTTTCCCAAGAGATCCAGTAGAATCTCATCATTGAAGCATTAAATTTATGCAATTTGAACCCACTGTAATAGACAAGGGAGCAATGGGAGAGAAGAGGGGGTCAGAGCCAGTGCCTGCCACTCCACGTGGTGAAGGCATGTACCAGAGCATGTTGCTGATTGGAAACACAAATTCATTGTTCCCTCAGGGTGTTTTAGTTTTCTGGCTTTCACATAGCCTGAACTTCTCTTCTTATTGAGTGTGATTCTTAACACTATGAGTGTGTGTGTACATGCACACTCACATATATATATATGCATATATAAATATATGCATACATGTGTGTAATTTTTAAAAAACAGATGGCCCCTAATTTCTAGCAATCACTTCTGATTGATTGTCCAACTCAAGAAACATCTGTCCTCCAATGCTGAAAGGAAAGAAAAAAAACCGGTTTGTGTCTATTTACTTAGACATAGCTTAGAACTATATTTGATAAGTGACCAAAGAGATTTTCTGACTTTACCTTAATGGCTGCTTTTATACTCTAATTCCTCCCAAGAGATACAAAACCATGATATATTTGTGAGTCCAGACTTACCAAAATTAGTCTGGACTCACAAATTAGTATACCAAAATATACTATGTGTGGTGATTCGGAGCTATGTACACCAAAAAAAGTATGCTCTTAAACTTAAACCATTCCTGTGCATAGGAACCCATTGTAAGGAAGACCTTTGCTGAGTTTGCTTCAATTAAGGTGTGGTCCAACTCAATTAGGATGGTTTTTAATCCTATTACTGGAGTCCTTTATAAACAGAATGAAATTTAGACAGAGAGAGAGAACCAGAGAGGGAGCAGCCAGATTGAAAGTCAGTGAAACTGGGAAGAGAAGGGAGAGCCCAGGAGGGGCTGCCATGTGAACCGCTGTATGACAGAAAAGCCAAGAATGAAGGAAAACTAGCAGGATGTCAGTCTTTGAGAAGAAAGCACTGTCCTTATGAGGCCTTGATTTGGACTTTTTCTAGTCTCAAAGCCATGTGCCCCTAAATTCCTATTTATTGGAATTTTGAGCCAACCTATTGTTTGGCACTTGCTTGAGCAAACAAGGAAACTGAAACACCACCACTTACACTCTCAAAGCAGCCAGTTGATCACATTATATTTTACAAATGTGAGAACTACATTTTTATCATTAACTCTGGAATTTGAATCAAAAAATTACAAAACAAAGGAGCTATTCAATTGTTTCCCAATTTGAATTAGGAAATTTCTCCCAATGACCTTTCCCAAGTCATAGGGAGAAAAATAGCTTTAAATTCAATAGACCTTTAACTAGTTATTAATAGCAGCTAAAGAGCTGGCCACAGAAATAATTTTCTCCAGTATATCTCTGCACCAGTCTCATCATTTAACATTAGAGCAGTTACAATATGGTAAGAAACAAAACCAAAACAGTTGCTCCTTTCTCTACTGCACTCTGGCCCCTTTCACTTCAGGGTCAAATTTAGGCTGGCCATGACGTTGCACACCTAAAGGGGAACTCTTTAAAAGAGCAAAAAACCGATGAACTTCCCTTCCCTTAGAAAGTCATCCTGCCCTCCTTGCCATTTTGAAGCTATTATGTACCTCAGAAAAGCCATGTTTTAATCCTTACCCAATTTGTGGGAGCCACCGTTTCTTTTTATCCTGATTCAATATTGTAGGTTGGAAATCTTAGGATTAGATTGTCTCCATAGAAATGTGACACACCCAATTGTGGGTGTGACTTTTTGATTAGATGGAGATGTGACTCCACCATTCCATGTGGGTCTTGATTTGTCTATCGGAATCCTTTAAAAGAGGAAACATTTTGGAAAACCTCAGAAATGACAGAGCTGACAAATTTGAGAGGAGAACTGACACAGATGCCGATACTTGGAGAAGAGAGATATGGATGTTTGGAGATGCTTAGAGCCCAGCAGACGTCACCATGAGATATTAAGCAAATCCGAACTTGGAGAGAGCTCAGGGAAGCCAAGAGATGAAAGCCATCCCCAGGGAAGTAAAGTGAGGAACCCCCACAAGAACAGAGGCTGTAGGCAACAGAGCCCAGAAGCAAGGGACCAGCAGATGCCAGCTACATGCCTACTGAGCTGACAGAGGTGTTCCTGACCCATCGGCCTTCCTTGAATTAAGGTATCTTTCCCTGGATTCCTTAGTTGGACATTTTTATAGGCTCAGAACTATAAACTTGTAACTGATTAAATTTCCCTTTTAAAAAGCCATTCCAATTCTGGTATATCGCATTCCAGTAGCTTGCAAACTAACATACCCTCCTATTCCAAACTGAAGTGACTCTCCTTCTCTCCATGCTTCTGAAAAGTGGGCATTTCATTTCCTCTTTAGAAACTGCTAAGGCCTCATTTCTTTTCTTATATAGAAATTGTAAGGCTAGTGGCCAAAATGATGATAACTTAGCAGCTGGAGGCCTAAAGTTTTCAGAAGTCTTGATTCGTAATGGTTTCATCTAGAGTGTCTAATTATACATATCAGTAGCAAATTGAAGCATTGTGACAGGGAGTTTCAAAGACGGAGATGACAGTCTGAATTCCTAGACTGATGCTAATCATCCTGGGTCTGGTTCTCTGCCTCAGGCACTAAGCCAAAGAAAGTTTCAGAAAACGGGATTCTTCCCGAGAGGAACTAGACTGGGACATTCAAAAGCCGCTAGGACATGAAGTTTTTAATCACTTTAAAAATGGTACATGTAATTACAGACTGTGTTTGCTTTTAAGTGATAATTTCACAGAGTATTATGGAAATGAGGTTGGAGCCCAGGAGTCTTTTTATAATTTGCCATTGCAGATTCTGCCCAAAATTAAAAAAAAAAAAAATGACTTAGATATTTCAACCATCTTTTTGATGGGTTTGGTGGGTCATTATCATTGCTTGAATTCATTCATTATTAGGTAGTTATTGAAGATACTTGTGCTTAGCAATGCAGAAAACAAAGAGTAATACAGGGAAGTACTGCCCTGGTGACATTTATCATCTATTTGATTTGAGAGATGCAGACATGAAAATTTGAATAAATGCAAACAATTTATGATTAACATGTCTATACATGGTATAGAAACAGAAGAGCAAGGACAAAGGAGGAGATGATCTGCACTATATAGAGAAGGTTCAAGTTGATACTGGACTTGTTTTAGGTCAAAGAAGAGGGAAAAAAGGTATCTAAATTTATTCATTCAAGGATTCAGTGGTGAACTAGATTGCCGTAATTCCTGTTCTCAGAGAGTTTCCTCCCTACTGTGGGAGACAGAAACAGAACACGTGTTATTTAATTATTTAATCACAATTATGATAAGTGTAAGAGAAGACCAGGAGTTTTCAGAGTATATAACTGAGGACTCTAACATTCTCTTAGAGGCAGGGAAGCTCCGAGGAAATGCCACTCAAAAGCTGAAACATGGAGGATGCGCTGGTGTGAACCAGGTTTGGACGGATCAGGGAGAGGGGAAATTCAAGAGCTTCTAGAGCATGAAGCTCATAATCTGTCGTTATGAAGTCTCTGGGAACTTGGTGCCATCAAGCGACAGAAAGACAGGGTCTCAGAAGGAAACAGAGGGCAGAGTCAAAACAGCTTATGGTCTTTCTCAAGTGGTATGACTGCCAAACGCTCAGCAGAGGTGATGAGACAGATACAAGGGGGTGCGAGAGGAGCGACCTTACCTTGCAGAGACCGCCTTAGATACCTTTGTTGTTGGAGTTTCAGACCAAAGTGCCACCTTCATTTTTAGTTCTTTATTCTAAAATTGAAAAAAAAAAATGGGCAGGGATCAGACGGCACATTAGCTATGTGTTCGATGGCTCTGTTTGAGCCATCACCTGTATTGCTCCTTAGCAGTCAGTCTGTAGTTGTGGTCACTCTATTAGAACACAGATAATAACCTGCCAAGAGTCACTAGCTCTTATCTGTGAAAATACAAATATACTCTGAAAAATGCATATTTGACCAAGAGATTAAAATAGCGTTCTGATTTAGCCTCTGAAAAGCAACAGCTGAGGCGTCTGTCTGATTTTTACAGTTTCTTTTATGTAGACAGACGCAAAGAACTTTCATGAAAGACACCACAATATTGATTACATGTTTGTCTTCCTTGTGCAATCTCTTGATTATAAACCCCATGAAGATAGGCACCATCTGTTCTTTACTATACAGCCCACGGTGCCATTAGCCTCAACTTTCTCATCAAAGCCTTAGCTTATCGCTATACCAGGAGAAAATAATACACATCTTACCTATCTTGTGTAGGTTCACTCCAAATTGTTGGAATGAACAAATAAAATATCATAGACTCACAATATTTTAGATCTGAAAGCAATCTTATAATTCTGGGAGATAATACAATAGTTAATAATATGAACGATAAGTGGATGAGTTCTCAGGTACAAGCCAGGCACAGTTACTTAATAGCTGTGTGACCCCAATTAGGTTACTTAACCTCTCTATACCCAAGTCTCCTTGTCTGCATAATAAATCTCTAATAATAGTTCCCACTTCATGGGTTCTGAAATGAGATATAAATATGTAAAGCACCCAGTGCAGTGCTTGGCACAGATTTCAAGACTAAAAAGCAGCTGCTTATGATTTTTTCATCCAAATGACATTTTTATAACCAAAACACCAAGGTTCAAAGAGGTTAAATGTCCAACATCTTGCTCACGGCACAGCTCAGAGTAAGTCAGAGGTCCTCTGAGCCCAGAGCCTGTGTTTTCTCTACAACAAGCCCAACTGGAGCAATTTCACTTGACACATATAAGTGGAACTTAATACAATGAAGGGCCATTCCCCAAGGCTGAGTTGCCAACTGCCTGCACAGCTAAAACCCAGGCCCAAGGTCTTTAAGCTGTATGTACCCCAGGGAAACATGTGCTTAAATTTAATCCATGCCTGTGGGTGTGAACCCACTGTAAGAAGGACCTTTTGAGGCTACTTTAGTTCAGGTGCCACCCACCTCAATCAGGATGGGTCTTAATCCTATTACTGGAGGCTCTTATAAGAGAATGAAATTCAGACACAGAGAGAGAGAGAGAGAGAGCCACAGAAGTCAAGTTGAAACCAATGAAACCTGGAAGAGAAAGGAGAGAGCAGCAGATACCACTACGTCCCTAGCTGTGTGACAGAGGAGGCAAGGAGCTCCGGCAGCTGGCCTTGGGAAAGAAAGCATTGCCTTTACAATGACTTAATTTGGACATTTTCCCAGTCTCAAAACCGTGAGTGAAAAAATTCCCATTTTTAATCCAACCCACCCCATTTTGTGGGATTTGCTTTGAGCAGCCTAGGAAACTGAAACACCCACGTAAAGGGCCTGGGGACAGAAAGGCAGCAAGGAAGGAGGGTGAATGGCAGTGCAAGTGGCTCTAAAAAACAGCAATGCACCAGCTACATTGCCTTTTAGGAAACTAAGGACTTAGAGAGTCTATGGTTAAAGTTGAAAAGGCATTTTCTAAGAACAGGGTAAGCTAACACCAATGCACACTTCTGGGAAATAAACATTCAGAAAAGTTTGATAGAAAGTGAGAGTTAATACTTACAGGATGACTGGCAGATATCAAGACATTTACCAAGTGCTTTACATATGTTCTTTCCTTTTACAGCAGCTCAGCCCTGTAGCTCTTTGGGGTAGGTATTATGGTTACGCACGTTAAAGAAGGCAGGCAGATAATTCACTAGGTGACTTGCCTCTGATAACCCGCAGGTAGTGTACACATGGTACACAAATGCAGAAGCTATGTAGACTTACCTGACGCCAAATTCCACGCTGTTTTCCCTGTAAGATGTTATTTTCACTCTACATCCACAGAAATTATTCCAGCTTAAGAAAACCTTGAGCCCCCAGGAGATATAGAGACTTGGTGATTTCTAAAGGGACCCCAGGTATGAAAAGTATGAAACTGAAGAAATCAAAATTAACCAACAATCAATCTATGCCAACCAGCCAGCCACACACACACACACACACACACACACACACACACACCCCTAGTTATTCAGTTCCTGCCACACACACACACACCCACACCCCTAGTTATTCAGTTCCTGCCACACACACACACACACACACACACACCCTAGTTATTCAGTTCCTGCCACACACACACACACCCACACCCCTAGTTATTCAGTTCCTGCCACACACACACACACACACCCCTAGTTATTCAGTTCCTGCCACACACACACACACACACACCCTAGTTATTCACTTCCTGCCACACACACACACACACACACCCTAGTTATTCAGTTCCTGCCACACACACACACACCCACACCCCTAGTTATTCAGTTCCTGCCACACACACACACACACACACACACACACCCCTAGTTATTCAGTTCCTGCCACACACACACACACCCCAAGTTATTCAGTTCCTGCCACACACACACACACACCCCTAGTTATTCAGTTCCTGCCACACACACACACACACACCCCTAGTTATTCAGTTCCTGCCACACACACACACACACACACCCTAGTTATTCAGTTCCTGCCACACACACACACACACACACCCTAGTTATTCAGTTCCTGCCACACACACACACACCCACACCCCTAGTTATTCAGTTCCTGCCACACACACACACACACACCCCTAGTTATTCAGTTCCTGCCACACACACACACACACACACCCTAGTTATTCACTTCCTGCCACACACACACACACACACACCCTAGTTATTCAGTTCCTGCCACACACACACACACCCACACCCCTAGTTATTCAGTTCCTGCCACACACACACACACACACACACACACACCCCTAGTTATTCAGTTCCTGCCACACACACACACACCCCAAGTTATTCAGTTCCTGCCACACACACACACACACCCCTAGTTATTCAGTTCCTGCCACACACACACACACACACCCCTAGTTATTCAGTTCCTGCCACACACACACACACACACACCCTAGTTATTCAGTTCCTGCCACACACACACACACACACACCCTAGTTATTCAGTTCCTGCCACACACACACACACACACACCCCTAGTTATTCAGTTCCTGCCACACACACACACACACACACCCTAGTTATTCAGTTCCTGACACACACACACACACACACCCTAGTTATTCAGTTCCTGCCACACACACACACACACACACACACACACCCTAGTTATTCCGTTCCTGCCACACACACACACACACACACCCCTAGTTATTCAGTTCCTGCCACACACACACACACACACACACACACACACTCTAGTTATTCAGTTCCTGCCACACACACACACACCCACACCCCTAGTTATTCAGTTCCTGCCACACACACACACACACACACCCCTAGTTATTCACTTCCTGCCACACACACACACACACACACACCCTAGTTATTCAGTTCCTGCCACACACACACACACCCACACCCCTAGTTATTCAGTTCCTGCCACACACACACACACACACACACACACACCCTAGTTATTCAGTTCCTGCCACACACACACACACCCACACCCCTAGTTATTCAGTTCCTGCCACACACACACACACACACACACACACACCCTAGTTATTCAGTTCCTGCCACACACACACACACCCACACCCCTAGTTATTCAGTTCCTGCCACACACACACACACACACACACACCCCTAGTTATTCAGTTCCTGCCACACACACACACACCCACACCCCTAGTTATTCAGTTCCTGCCACACACACACACACACCCCCCTAGTTATTCAGTTCCTGCCACACACACACACACACACCCCTAGTTATTCAGTTCCTGCCACACACACACACACACACACACACCCCTAGTTATTCAGTTCCTGCCACACACACACACACCCACACCCCTAGTTATTCAGTTCCTGCCACACACACACACACACACCCCTAGTTATTCAGTTCCTGCCACACACACACACACACACACCCCTAGTTATTCAGTTCCTGCCACACACACACACACCCACACCCCTAGTTATTCAGTTCCTGCCACACACACACACCCCCACACCCTAGTTATTCAGTTCCTGCCACACACACACACACACACCCCTAGTTATTCAGTTCCTGCCACACACACACACACACACCCCTAGTTATTCAGTTCCTGCCACACACACACACACCCCAAGTTATTCAGTTCCTGCCACACACACACACACCCCTAGTTATTCAGTTCCTGCCACACACACACACACACACCCCTAGTTATTCAGTTCCTGCCACACACACACACACACACCCCTAGTTATTCAGTTCCTGCCACACACACACACACCCACACCCCTAGTTATTCAGTTCCTGCCACACACACACACACCCACACCCTAGTTATTCAGTTCCTGCCACACACACACACACACCCCCCTAGTTATTCAGTTCCTGCCACACACACACACACCCACACCCCTAGTTATTCAGTTCCTGCCACACACACACACACACACACACACACCCTAGTTATTCAGTTCCTGCCACACACACACACACCCCAAGTTATTCAGTTCCTGCCACACACACACACACACACACACACACCCTAGTTATTCAGTTCCTGCCACACACACACACACCCCTAGTTATTCAGTTCCTGCCACACACACACACACCCACACCCCTAGTTATTCAGTTCCTGCCACACACACACACACCCCAAGTTATTCAGTTCCTGCCACACACACACACACCCCTAGTTATTCAGTTCCTGCCACACACACACACACACACCCCTAGTTATTCAGTTCCTGCCACACACACACACACACACACCCCTAGTTATTCAGTTCCTGCCACACACACACACACACACACACCCCTAGTTATTCAGTTCCTGCCACACACACACACACCCACACCCTAGTTATTCAGTTCCTGCCACACACACACACACACACACACACCCTAGTTATTCAGTTCCTGCCACACACACACACACACACACACACACACCCTAGTTATTCCGTTCCTGCCACACACACACACACACACACCCCTAGTTATTCAGTTCCTGCCACACACACACACACACACACACCCCTAGTTATTCAGTTCCTGCCACACACACACACACACACACACACACACCCTAGTTATTCAGTTCCTGCCACACACACACACACACACACACACACACACACCCCTAGTTATTCACTTCCTGCCACGTCCACGACACTGAGCCAGGGGCAGAGGGAAGGTGAAGAAGGACCAAAAGGCTTGGAAACTTCTCTGTCACCCTACAGGATGCACAGTATGGCTGTGCACGCTAAAGCAAACATGAATATAAAAAAGCAAAATGGCAATTCTGTAAGGCAGTAGGGACTTAATTACTACATAAAAAATAGAAACAGAAATCAGTGTGACTGGAATAATCGAGGTCATTTTCATAGAGAAGAAGACTTAAGATTTCACTTTGAAAATAAGGAGGAAAAAAGGCAAAAAAAAAAAAAAAAGCAGCGAAGGTGACAGTTCTTAAAGTGGGATCTGGGACTAGCAACATCAGCATCACCTGGAAACCTGTTAAAACTGCAAGTCCTTAGGCTCCAACCTGGAACGAGGGAGTCGGCAACTCGGGGGGTAGAGCTCAGCAAGCTGGACTTTAATAAGCCCCCCAGGTAGTTTCAATTTTTGAGACCCATTAGCTCAAGGCAGTAGTTTTCAGTTTTGGATATACACTGGAATTACCTGCAGCGTCTTAAAATCTATCAAAACCTTCCGAGGCGGCTGGAGATTGTTTTAATTGGCCTAAGTTGCAGTCTGGGCATCAAGAGCTTTCAAAACACCACAGTGGATTCTAATGTGCAGCCAAGAAGAAAGAACACTGGAGTAACAAAAGCAGAGCCAAGATCCGGATTTTGCCCTTTTCTTAGCCCCCAGCATCTATACTGAATGATAAGCAAAAGATGGAGCCAACATCTTCAGACACAATAATTGTGCTGGTTTGAAAGGATTTATGTATCTTAGAAAAGTCATGTTTTAATCCTAACTAATCTTGTGGGGGCAACCATTCCTTCTAATCCCTATTCAGGGCTGTATGTGAGAAACTTTAATTAGATTATCTCCACGGAGATGTGACTCAATCAAGCATAGGTATTAAACTTGAGTAGGTGGAGATGTGTCTCCCCACCCGTTCTACCTGGGACTTGACTAGTTTACTGGAATCATATAAAAAAGAATGACGAGAGAGAGGCGGGGCCAAGATGGCGGCTTAGTAAGGTACGTGCGTCTTAGTTCCTCCTCCAAAGCAACTACTAGGTGACCTGAAACAGTGCAGAACAGCTCCCAGGGCCACGGCAGGGAATGGACACACAGCGTACCCCAGTCTGGACTGGCTAGTCTGACTGCGAGACTCAGCTGCGGTGAGATCCCCGAGCGGCGTGCGATTTCCCGAGCAGCGGCAGCTGTGGTGGCCGGAGCTCCTGTCTCCCTCCTTCCCGGGCTGGCTGAGAGTCTCGGAGAGGCAAGTTTCCCAAGCCGAGGCAGCCGGCGCCCCTCTTTTGAGGGCGGCTTCCTGGTCCGGCTACGAGTCTCAGATCAGAGGGCTACCCAAGCCGCGGTGGCCCTGCCCCACGGGCAGCTTCCTGGTCCGGTGGGGAATTCCCCAGGCCGCGGCGGACGGTGACCGATGCCCCTCCCCCGCGGGCGACTTCCTGGTCCAGTGGTGAATTCCCCGGGCCCGCTGCAGCCGGCGACCAGCCACAGGGTCCCCTCAAGCCGTGGAGGCTGACGCCCCCACCACGCGCGGCCCCCCGAACCAACGGAGTGAATTGGATCGGAAATCCCCAGGCCGCGGAGATCGGTGACCGGGGGGGGATCCCTTCCAAACACGTGAGACAAACGTGTGCCACGAGCGCCACCTACTGGGCAGGATAAGAAAAACAGAACCCAGAGATTTCACAGAAAAATCTTACAACCTTGTTGGGTCCGACACCCAGGGAAATCTGACTAAATGCCCAGACGCCAGCAGCACAAGATAACAGTCCACGCTCAGAAGATTGAGAATATGGCCCAGTCAAAGGAACAAACCAATAGTTCAAATGAGATACAAGAGCTGAGACAACTAATGCTGAATATACGAACAGAAATGGAAAACCTCTTCAAAAATGAAATCGATAAATTGAGGGAGGACATGAAGAGGACATGGGCTGAACATAAAGAAGAAATAGAAAAACTGAAAAAACAAATCACAGAACTTATGGAAGTGAAGGATAAAGTAGCAAACATAGAAAAAATAATGGATAGCTACAATGATAGATTTAAAGAGACAGAAGATAGAATTAGTGATTTGGAGGATGGAACATCTGAATTCCAAAAAGAAACAGAAACTATCGGGAAAAGAATGGAAAAATTTGAACAGGGTATCAGGGAACTCAAGGACAATATGAAGCGCACAAATATACGTGTTGTGGGTGTCCCAGAAGGAGAAGAGAAGGGAAAAGGAGGAGAAAAACTAATGGAAGAAATTATCATTGAAAATTTCCCAACTCTTATGAAAGACCTAAAATTACAGATCCAAGAAGTGCAGCACACCCCAAAGAGAACACGCCCAAATAGGCGTTCTCCAAGACACTTACTAGTTAGAATGTCAGAGGTCAAAGAGAAAGAGAGGATCTTGAAAGCAGCAAGAGAAAAACAATCCATCACATATAAGGGAAACCCAATAAGACTATGTGTAGATTTCTCAGCAGAAACCATGGAAGCTAGAAGACAGTGGGATGATATATTTAAAATACTAAAAGAGAAAAACTGCCAACCAAGACTCCTATATCCAGCAAAATTATCCTTCAAAAATGAGGGAGAAATTAAAATATTCTCAGACAAAAAGTCACTGAGAGAATTTGTGACCAAGAGACCAGCTCTGCAAGAAATACTAAAGGGAGCACTAGATTCAGATACAAAAAGACAGAAGAGAGAGGTATGGAGAAAAGTGTAGAAAGAAGGAAAATCAGATATGATACATATAATACAAAAGGAAAAATATTAGAGGAAAATATTATCCAAACAGTAATAACACTAAATGTTAATGGACTGAATTCCCAAATCAAAAGACATAGATTGGCAGAATGGATTAAAAAACAGGATCCTCTATATGCTGTCTACAGGAAACACATCTTAGACCCAAAGATAAACATAGGTTGAAAGTGAAAGGTTGGGAAAAGATATTTCATGCAAATAACAACCAGAAAATAGCGGGAGTGGCTATACTAATATCCAACAAATTAGACTTCAAATGTAAAACAGTTAAAAGAGACAAAGAAGGACACTATATACTAATAAAAGGAACAATTAAACAAGAAGACAAAACAATCATAAATATTTACGCACCGAACCAGAATGCCCCAAAATATGTGAGGAATACACTGCAAACACTGAAAAGGGAAATAGACTCATATACCATAATAGTTGGAGACTTCAACTCACCACTCTCATCAATGGACAGAACATCTAGACAGAGGATCAATAAAGAAATAGAGAATCTGAATATTACTATAAATGAGCTAGACTTAACAGACATTTATAGGACATTACATCCCACAACAGCAGGATACACCTTTTTCTCAAGTGCTCATGGATCATTCTCAAAGATAGACCATATGCTGGGTCACAAAGCAAGTCTTAACAAATTTAAAAAGATTGAAATCATACACAACACTTTCTCGGATCATAAAGGAATGAAGTTGGAAATCAATAATAGGCGGAGTACCAGAAAATTCACAAATACGTGGAGGCTCAACAACACACTCCTAAACAACGAGTGGGTCAAAGAAGAAATTGCTGGAGAAATTAGCAAATACCTTGAGGCGAATGAAAATGAAAACACAACATATCAAAACTTATGGGATGAAAAAAAAAAAAACTTATGGGACGCAGCAAAGGCAGTGCTAAGAGGGAAATTTATTGCCCTAAATGCCTATATCAGAAAAGAAGAAAAGGCAAAAATGCAGGAATTAACTGTTCACTTGGAAGAACTGGAGAAAGAACAGCAAACTAATCCCAAAGCAAGCAAAAGGAAAGAAATAACAAAGATCAGAGCAGAAATAAATGAAATTGAAAACATGAAAACAATAGAGAAAATCAATAAGGCCAGAAGTTGGTTCTATGAGAAAATCAATAAGATTGATGGGCCCTTAGCAAGATTGACAAAAAGAAGAAGAGAGAGGATGCAAATAAATAAGATCAGAAATGGAAGAGGAGACATAACTACTGACCTCACAGAAATAAAGGAGGTAATAACAGGATACTATGAACAACTTTATGCTAATAAATACAACAATTTAGAGGAAATGGACGGGTTCCTGGAAAGACATGAACAACCAACTTTGACTCAAGAAGAAATAGATGACCTCAACAAACCAATCACAAGGAAAGAAATTGAATTAGTCATTCAAAAGCTTCCTAAAAAGAAAAGTCCAGGACCAGACGGCTTCACATCTGAATTCTATCAAACATTCCAGAAAGAATTAGTACCTACTCTCCTCAAACTCTTCAAAAAAATTGAAGCGGAGGGAAAACTACCTAATTCATTCTATGAAGCCAACATCACCCTCATACCAAAACCAGGCAAAGATATTACAAAAAAAGAAAACTACAGACCAATCTCTCTAATGAATATAGGTGCAAAAATCCTCAATAAAGTTCTAGCAAATCGTATCAAACAACACATTAAAAGAATTATACATCATGACCAAGTAGGATTCATCCCAGGTATGCAAGGATGGTTCAACATAAGAAAATCAATTAATGTAATACACCATATCAACAAATCAAAGCAGAAAAATCACATGATCATCTCAATTGATGCAGAGAAGGCATTTGACAAGATTCTACATCCTTTCCTGTTGAAAACACTTCAAAGAATAGGAATACAAGGGAACTTCCTTAAAATGATAGAGGGAATATATGAAAAACCCACAGCTAATATCATCCTCAATGGGGAAATATTGAAAACTTTCCCCCTAAGATCAGGAACAAGACAAGGATGTCCACTATCACCACTATTATTCAACATTGTGTTGGAGGTTCTAGCCAGAGCAATTAGACAAGAAAAAGAAATACAAGGCATCAAAATTGGAAAGAAAGAAGTAAAACTATCACTGTTTGCAGACGATATGATACTATACGTCGAAAACCTGGAAAAATCCACAACAAAACTACTAGAGCTAATAAATGAGTACAGCAAAGTAGCAGGTTACAAGATCAACATTCAAAAATCTGTAGCATTTCTATACACTAGCAATGAACAAGCGGAGGGGGAAATCAAGAAACGAATCCCATTTACAATTGCAACTAAAAGAATAAAATACCTAGGAATAAATTTAACTAAAGAGACAAAAAAACCTATATAAAGAAAACTACAAAAAACTGCTAAAAGAAATCACAGAAGACCTAAATAGATGGAAGGGCATACTGTATTCATGGATTGGAAGACTAAAAATATAGTTAAGATGTCAATCCTACCTAAATTGATTTACAGATTCAATGCAATACCAATCAAAATCCCAACAACTTATTTTTCAGAAATAGAAAAACCAATAAGCAAATTTATCTGGAAGAGCAGGGTGCCCCGAATTGCTAAAAACATCTTGAGGAAAAAAAACGAAGCTGGAGGTCTTGCACTGCCTGACTTTAAGGCATATTATGAAGCCACGGTGGTCAAAACAACATGGTATTGGCATAAAGATAGATATATCAACCAATGGAATCGAATAGAGTGCTCAGATATAGACCCTCTCATCTATGGACATTTGATCTTTGATAAGGCAGTCAAGCCAACTCACCTGGGACAGAACAGTCTCTTCAATAAATTGTGCCTAGAGAACTGGATATCCATATGCAAAAGAATGAAAGAAGACCCATATCTCACACCCTACACAAAAGTTAACTCAAAATGGATCAAAGATCTAAACATTAGGTCTAAGACCATAGAACAGTTAGAGGAAAATGTAGGGAGATATCTTATGAATCTTACAATTGGAGGCAGTTTTATGGACCTTAAACCTAAAGCAAGAGCACTGAAGAAGGAAATAAATAAATGGGAACTCCTCAAAATTAAACACTTTTGTGCATCAAAGAACTTCATCAAGAAAGTAGAAAGACAGCCTACACAATGGGAAACAATATTTGGAAATGACATATCAGATAAAGGTCTAGGATCCAGAATTTATAAGGAGACTGTTCAACTCAACAACAAAAAGACAGCCAACCCAATTACAAAATGGGAAAAAGACTTGAATAGACACCTCTCAGAGGAGGAAATACAAATGGCCAAAAGGCACATGAAGAGATGCTCAATGTCCCTGGCCATTAGACAAATGCAAATCAAAACCACAATGAGATATCATCTCATACCCACCAGAATGGCCATTATCAACAAAACAGAAAATGACAAGTGCTGGAGAGGATGCGGTGAAAGAGGCACACTTATCCACTGTTGGTGGGAATGTCAAATGGTGCAACCACTGTGGAAGGCAGTTTGGCGGTTCCTCAAAAAGCTGAATATAGAATTGCCATACGACCCAGCAATACCATTGCTGGGAATCTACTCAAAGGAATTAAGGGCAAAAACTCCAACGGGCATTTGCACACCAATGTTTATAGCAGCGTTATTTACAATTGCAAAGAGATGGAAACAGCCAAAATGTCCATCAACAGATGAGTGGCTAAACAAACTGTGGTATATATATACGATGGAATATTATGCAGCTTTAAGACAGGATAAAATTATGAAGCATGTAATAACATGGATGGACCTAGAGAACATTATGCTGAGTGAGTCTAGCCAAAAACTAAAAGACAAATACTGTATGGTCCCAATGATGTGAATCGACATTAGAGAATAAACTTGGAATATGTCATTGGTAACAGAGTTCAGCAGGAGTTAGAAACAGGGTAAGATAATGGGTAATTGGAGCTGATGGGATACAGACTGTGCAACAGGACTAGATACAAAAACTCAAAAATGGACAGCACAATAATACCTAATTGTAAAGTAATCATGTTAAAACACTGAATGAAGCTGCATCCGAGCTATAGGTTTTTGTTTTGTTTTGTTTTGTTTTGTTCTTACTATTATTACTTTTATTTTTTTTTCTCTATATTAACATTCTATATCTTTTTCGGTTGTGTTGCTAGTTCTTCTAAACCGATGCAAATGTACTAATAAACGATGATCATGCATCTATGTGATGATGTTAAGAATTACTGATTGCATATGTAGAATGGTATGATTTCTAAATGTTGGGTTAATTTCTTTTTTTCCGTTAATTAATAAAAAAAAAAGTTTTTAGAAAACTGTGGAACTGTAACCTATATCAAACTTTAAAATCTGTTCTATAACTACTTGTTAAAATGCAGTTGGAAATTTATTGCTTCTTTGTATTTATGTTATATTTCACAATAAAAAATGTTAATAAAAAGAAAAAAAAAAAAAGAATGACGAGAGAACTACAAAGTCCACCAGCCAGAGACCTTTGGAGATGAAGAAGAAAAATGCAGCTGGGGAGTTTCATGCAATTAGAAGCTGGAAGAGAAAGCTAGCAGACTTCACCAAGTGCCCTTGCAGCAGAGAGAGAAACCCTAAACATCACTGGCCTTCTTGAACCATCTTTCCCTGGATGCCTTAGATTGGACATTTCTATAGACTTTCTTTAGCCAATCTGTTTCTGATATATATATAGAAAGTTAAAACAATAATCGCCTCACTATGATATCTCACAAGTTAACTTAAGCACTTGCATCTAGCCGAGGAAATGCACCTCAGAGTTGGTAAACTGATAATAGTATCCCTTGTATAATGGAGACAGACTTAGTCTGTCTTCAAATACATGCAGACATATCCTGGGCCAAGTAGTTGAGAAAAACTCTACTCTACATGATACTTTTTTAGTTACAAAGCAATATGAAACCAAACATCACAATGACAACTGATATTGGAATAAAAATATTCTATTCCTGGACAACTACCTAGAAGCTGTTTGGATGATTTTTCAAAGATACTCCTAGTTTCTCGAATTGACAAATACCAAACAATACAAAATCATAAGAGTAATCAGAATACGTTGCTTTTATTTTAACGTATTTCATCTTCCACACTGACTTTAGTTCACCCACCAGATTTAGCTATTTATCCTTGGTTTCATGGGATTTTGCAACTTTCCTCTTACTAGGGCAATCATGTGATAAGTTTTGCTAAATCATTTAGTTTACAAAACTACAAATCACTAGCCAGAGAATTATGACTCTATCTAAAGATAGTTTATTGACACAGTATTCCAAAAGAACCTAATTTTTTGCATGTGTACTCTTCTATCAGCATACCTTTGGAATTAAATTTTAAGGGTGATAGTGATTATATAAAGTAGAAGAACCTTTATAGTTTAGAAAATGGAGTAATTTTTGAAGACTTATTTCCATATGTGCAGGTCATTAGTGGAGAAGACAGAAATGTATGAAATGTGGGATGAGTGGGAGAAGCTGTAAATTAAGATTATGAAAGACATGCAAAGCAGAAATTTTCTATGATCTTTAAAAGAGGTTTAAAAACCTTAACAGTTCTTTTTTTTAAAGGATAGATTCCCTCCAAATTTATTTCCCATATGGAGGATAAAATAATCTGCTAGGATAGAAAGAACAATATAGGAAAAGAGTATTTTTTATGACTTGATAAACTCCTAGAGCAAAATAGAAAACTTTTAACGTAGTAACTGTGACAGTGCCTAAAATAAACATAAACGATCAAGAAAATGTGTCATAACTATGATTTCTAATTATATATTGGGGGGTGGGGCGGTGGAGAAGCATGTGCTTCAAAGTCAAGCAGACTGAAATGCCAGCTCTGCCACTTGTCAGTTGAGCGACTTTTTAACGCGTTTCTTAACTTCTCTGAATCTGTTTTATCACGGATAAATGGAGTAAATAATAACTTTCCACCAGAGCAGCTCTGAGGATTAAACAAAATGAAATATGCACCATGCCTAAAACGACACAAGCTTTTAGTATGGCTATGAAAGTACATTGTCTGTATGCTTTGGAGAGGTGATGTGTTGAAAAGGCTTGTTTAAGCTATAGTGACCATTTTTCATAAGCTGGATTGGTCCACCGAGTTACTTAATGGCTTCCCAAATGGGATAGTGGTTTTAAATTTGCACTGTAGATAGCATAGCCCTGCATAAAACCTCCCAGTTTAAGACCGTCATAATAAAGAATTCTTCAGGGACAGAGTAGAAATAGCCTCACTATACCTCAAATGCTCACTACATTCTGGCACTTGGTCAAACATCACTGGCTCAGAGATGCCCCACCCTGATCTCCAACACTTATAACTTTTTGAAACCCAAATGGATATCGTAATGTTGACTGCTGCAAAGGGAAAGGATCACATATGGAGGTTAATAAATCTTGAGGACGTAAGATACTGCTGCAATTTGAAGTATTTTTAATAAAAGAAACACTAGCTTGGATTGAGCTACATTTAGAGAATCCAAGAGAACGTTGAGAGATGCTGTAACTTCACCGCAGAGAGTCTGCAGCCGACCAAGAATTTCCATGAGTGGGGCACAAATCTGTTGCTATCCCATACCAGCACCTGGGGGCTAGCCAAGAATAATTAGCCAAATTTTGGGATACAGAAACTGAGCATGATGGAAACAAGAGTACTTTCCTGGTTTCACTATTGTACCAAAACACCAGTTGGCTAATTAAGGTACAGTATCTGGGTGAAGAGTTTACTTAGGAGCTACAAATGAAATCCACTTTGGAGATAACAGAAATAAACAGACACAACTAAAGAGGATAAAACTGGAATAGAAGTAGCAGCTCCACGAATACTTAATTCTGTGACAAGCACTGGCACCTTATTAGGTAATCTTAGACAAAAATGCCAAACCCAAAAGCAAAATGTATTACAGATGTACAAAAACTAAAACAGCAGAGTATTGGAGCCCAAATAGGTAGATATACCAATGGATTAGAACTTCAACCTAAGAATTTACTCTTGGATAATTCTGGCATTTGAAGTCCATGAAGAAACAACAAACTATTTGACAAAGAGAGACTAAAAGTTAGATCCTTACCTCTCATCAGACCCCCAGAATTACAGATCAACTTGGATTTCAGTGAGATTCCCAGTCCAAAAGCAGAATCTGTGCAAATATGTTTATCATCTCTCCCTTCTTAGATTACATGAAAATAATAAGATTTTTCTCTTAATAGTGAAAAGAACAAGGAGAGCATGATGGAATGCCCTGGAAATGTCCAGATTGAAGGACTGAAAGTGAGTGAAGGGTCAACTGCTAGAGCAGAAGCAGCTGTGGCAGCTGAGGGAGATGACTGGTCCAGCAGGAACCTGCAAATCTGAAAATGCATATCAGAAACCTTAAAAGCAAATAGACCCTTTGAGGTGGATTCCACTTCTAAAAATGTGTCTTAAGGAATTAGTCATACATGTGATCAGTGGTGTCCACTCAAGTCTGTTCAGTTCAGTGCTGTTTATAAAAGTAATATTGAAAAACAATCTCATTGCAAATAATAGGGAATGTGTTAATTAAATTATTGTATGGGGTAGAAACCCTGCTGGCTCCTTAAAAAGATAATGCAAATGTAATCTGATTGGTGAGCAAAGATTTTCCAGATATATTGTTAAACAGAAGAAAGAAATCTTTAGCCCAATCTAAAGGCTTTTATTATCTAGCCTCTTCCTAGCTTCCCACTGTCCTCTCAAGCCCTGCCATGGCCTTTTTTGATCAGAGGTACCCAAAATGCCTTCTACATATTCTGATTCTTCTGCCGGGCATGCCTTACTGTAGAGAGCCGCTTTCCGGGTTTGGCCTAGTGGACACGCTGCAGCCTGCTCTAGAGTTCCCCCCGCCCATCGAGTGAGCTAAGATGGCGCTCACATCCTGCTTCCGCAAATGACGCACACGCCCACCAACCCTATCTTCCAATCACCTCTGTATACGTGGCACTAACCTATTGGGTTTGGGCACAGTATATAAGAGGTTACCCGGACGGGGTGGGTGGAGACGACCCACAGGGAGCCGTGCCTGACGGCCGCATAGAGGTTGTTCCCCCGCGGGAAATTTCGCCCGCGCGGAACCTGTAACAGAGAATGCAAGCTTAACTCCAGTAAAGGTCTGTGCTTACAACTGCTACGTGTCTTGGACCTGTGTTTCTCACCAGCGCGGATTTGTCTGCGTCTCTCTGTCTCTCCTCATTGTCTCACCCGCCGGCCGGGGGCCTGACGCTGAGCGAGAAGTCGCGGACAAGTGGTGGCCCGTACGGGGAACCCTTCTGCTGCCTTTCCCCGAGCTGGTGAGGACGTGCTTCTTGAGTTCGCAGCGGACTTTCCACGCCTGATCACCGTGGGAAGGTAAGTGCTTCCTATTACGTGAGAGTTAAGGGCTGTGGGCGTTCAGGTAGCCCCAGTGAATCGGGAGAGCTCCCCGATTAGTTAAGGTCCAGTGCCGACTGCAAGCATGGGGCAGTCAGGAAGTTCACCTTTATTACCCCCTTTAAAAACCCTTTTGAAGCAGCGGGGCATCTCAGTTAAGAAGAGTTCCCTCCTGCGGTTCCTTGACGATGTTGTTACCTTTGCCCTTTGGTTCGCCCATTCCGGTAGCCTCAGTCTGCCTTCTTGGTTAAAACTTGGTAATGACATAGAACGGGCGCGCCGGACGGGCCTTTGTATGGACCCGATCCTAGTCCCTATCTGGGAAACCGTCCGTGCTTGCCCTGAGGCAGAGTCTACTTCAGGCCTCAGTCCGTCTTCCGCCCTGCTGCAGGCACGGCAAGCGCTCCAAGAAACTCAGTCAGTTTCGTCTGCGGACGGCTCCCGTAAAGGCAAGCCGCCAGAGTCAAGCGATAGTTCAGACACCTCTGACTCAGAGTCAGATGGTGATGAGACCGAGGGTGCAGACGCGCCTCCGCTGATCGATTGGGGGAGGCCCCCTGTCTCACCCACGCAGCCTTCCGCCCCGCCAGCGCCTGCTGCAGGGACGCGGCGGCTTCCGGTGAATGGTTTTGGTGATCTCGCCAAAAACCCTCACCACGGGCTCCCTCTGGTGGCCGAATCAGGTAATTACAGTGGCTGCTCTCCAACTTCTAAGCGCTTGTTAAAAAGAATGGGATATGTCCCCGGCAAAGGCTTAGGAGCCTCATTGCACGGGCGCTCAAGGCCTATACAAGCTGTCTCCAATTCTGACAGACGAGGCCTGGGTTTTTCCTAGGGGCCACTGAGGGGAGATTCCCACCCACACCTATAAAACTAAAATGGAAGACCAGTACCCCGGTGTGGGTGCCTCAGTGGCCATTATCACAGGAAAAACTCTCAGCATTACACACTCTAGTGTCAGATCAGTTAAAAAAGAGCCACATCATTCCCTCCACATCACCTTGGAACACCCCTATTTTTGTCATAAAGAAAAAATCAGGTAGATGGAGATTGTTACATGATTTAAGAGCCATTAATAATTGCATGGAGTCCTTAGGACCTGTTCAGATGGGGTTGCCCCTTCTCTCAGCTCTGCCAGAGCATTGGTCTATTTTCATCTTAGACATCAAAGACTTACTAAAGAAACAGAAAGGGGGAATAGGTCACGGCCTGTCCCCAAAGGCTCAACTGTCGCAAGGCCCTGACCCAGTGCTCAGCTGGGCCAGAGGCTCTGTTTGTGTTTTTCCCCAGGAACCAGGACATCAACCTGTGTGGGTTCCGGAAAGACTGGTGAGAACCGTGACATCGCCCGAGGAGGCCACGGAGCTGTTGCCTAAAAAACCAACAAGCCTTCAACCTGAACCATCAGATCAGGCCTCCAACTCTGCTGATGACGGCGGCGACTGACGAGATAGCAACGAAAGCGCCGGTCACCCTTCGATTGTTTAGAAGGGGGACCAGTTTTAATAACCCCCGTTGCCTTCGACCTTTCCAAACTGGGCGAGACTGTACAAAGTCTGTGGAACCGAGTCACCTCATGGTTCTCTTGGCCCAATTTGACTACTTGGATTCTCGTGGCAGTGGGACTATTAGTGGGCTTAGTCACTGTTAAATGTTTGTTAGAACGCTTGTTCCAGACACAGCAGCAACTACGTGTTTCTACCATGTTAGCTATGTCTTCCCAGTCAAATGTGGGTGTGCGTCCCTCCTCGATAGATAGCCCGTCTGAATCACCTGGGGCAAAGCTCTTGTCAGCAAGGTTTGTTGCAGGCTCCCTGGCCACTACCCGTGTTTAGCTAGGCACCAGAGGCTGTTAATTTTGCGCGCCTAGCCGCCTCGACGGTGGAGCTGCGGCCGCAGTCCTGGCCAGACTGGGCTTGGCTCTAGCCATTGCACCGAGGCCTCCGCAGCGTTTCCTATGCCCTGGCTGTCGCTCTCATAATCCCCGCTTGACCCAGTTGCGAGGCGAAGCACTGCAGGGAGGAGTCACGTGGTATCCAGTTCACGGACTCTCCGGTCTCTATATGAGGTGAGCATTCTGGTCGGTGCCAGAGGTTCAGCCGCAAGATGGCTGGAGCCTAGTCCAGACTCCCCAAAGCACCAAAACAAGTAGTGGGCTAATCAAGCTCACGGGAGCACCATCATCAATAGAGACACTGGGTACAAGAATACGGTCTACGGACCATGCCTCTTATAAAAACAAAAAGGGGGAGATGTAGAGAGCCGCTTTCCGGGTTTGGCCTAGTGGACACGCTGCAGCCTGCTCTAGAGTTCCCCCCGCCCATCGAGTGAGCTAAGATGGCGCTCACATCCTGCTTCCGCAAATGACGCACACGCCCACCAACCCTATCTTCCAATCACCTCTGTATACGTGGCACTAACCTATTGGGTTTGGGCACAGTATATAAGAGGTTACCCGGACGGGGTGGGCGGAGACGACCCACAGGGAGCCGTGCCTGACGGCCGCATAGAGGTTGTTCCCCCGCGGGAAATTTCGCCCGCGCGGAACCTGTAACAGAGAATGCAAGCTTAACTCCAGTAAAGGTCTGTGCTTACAACTGCTACGTGTCTTGGACCTGTGTTTCTCACCAGCGCGGATTTGTCTGCGTCTCTCTGTCTCTCCTCATTGTCTCACCCGCCGGCCGGGGGCCTGACGCTGAGCGAGAAGTCGCGGACACCTTACCACCCAGATTTTCACTGGGTTCAGACTGAATTTCAGTTTCTTGGACTGTTACCAAGAGTCATCTCTCAGAGCAGCATGTTCTTTCCTGCACAGCCTTTTCATAACATTGTTAGTTATTCTGTTCATTTGCTGAGTGTCTGTCTCCTTTACCAGACAGTAAATTCTAGGGTGCAGGGCTCATCTCTATTTTGTTGAATATTATTTTCCTGAACTTCAGAGCCTATATCATAGTAACCCCTCAATAATTATTTGTTGAATTAGTTACATAATTAGTGATATGAAGAAACGAATGAATTTTTAAAAACACATTACAATATGCAAGTCTGATGCCACATATAGTCTACCCTTTTATTTATGCTTGTAGGTCTGTAGCAGGCACACAGATCCACCCAGAAATAAAGAGAGCCACAACTATGCTACGAGTTATTAACCATGGCTGGGACGTCTATGGGTGGTTTTTCTTATTGTATTTGCTTAGCCATATTTCCTGGTTTATATGGGATGAATGATCATATATCGTCAATGTAATGCAAATAAAATAAGAAAAAATATTTTAACAAGCAACATTTGCAAAGACCACGAAGTAATAAAGGCGGTGAGGAAATGCCTTCAGAAAACATTCTAGGAGGAAGAGGCTCCAAGGAGATATGAATCATGCAACTTGAAGGGCCCTTGTTATAAATCAACCAGGTGTGACTGGGCACTTGAATGGGTCCTAGTTTTGAGCCAATTATTCACACTGTAACTGCATTTTCTGTTGTACAGAGAGCAGTGAGCGTCATCTTTATCAACCAAGCAGCCTATATAAACTAAAAAGAGTGAGAATCTAAGGAAAGAGTGAGGTTTGACGAGTTCTAGCTTTCAGACAGACAAACAGGCAGGAAGTCAGGATTCTGAGGATAAAGTAGAGAAGGTGGCCAGGTCTGGACAATTAGTGAGGAGCCCCCTGACAGAGACAAAAGGGGTGCACAAAGCAGTAAGAGCTGAGGTGAGGTGGCACCAGTGGGGTCCCCTAGAGGCACTCCCACTCTGGAGGCAGCCCCAATGCACTTCCTGCGGGGGCAGGAACTCTACCAGCCTAGTACTACAGCTGAACGTGAGAAAGGGGCAGTGAGGGGACAGAAAGAAAAATGTGTCGTATCTTAGTAAATTATATAGTATTATGCTAAGTTTTAAAACACCGAAAAACAGGAGAAATACAACAGGCTTCTTGAAAAGTGTTAAAGCCATGATGGATTTGAACGAAGAAAGAGGAGGTAAGAGGGCATCTCAGGCCAAGGAGGGAACATGTGCCAGGAGCAAAGCAGGAGAGCAAAAGCCTGGCGATCCAGCTAGAGCTGAACTTACACAAGAGTGGCTTAGACCAAATGTGGTGCTTTGAAGCTGTGTATATCTATGCAAGTGCCCCAGTAAAGTATGTTCTTAAACTTAACCCATTCCTGTGGGTGTGAACCCACTGTCAGTAGGACCTTTTGATGAGGTGACTTCAGTTAAGGCATGGCTCATCTCAACTGGGACTTAATCCCATCAGTAAAGTCCTTCATGAGTGGAGTGAAGGTCACAGACAGGAAGCCAGCAGGAACAGCCAGAAACTGGACAGCACCAGAACCTGAAGTAAAGGGAGAAGCCAGGAGATGCCACCATGTGCCATGACATGTGACAAGCTAAGGACTGAGGATGGCTGGCAGCCAACCCCAGAATGCCAGAATCTTTGGGGAGAAAGCACCGCCTTGATGACTCCTTGACTTGGACTTGCCTCAAAACTGTGGGCAAATCAATTTCCATTGGCTAAGCTGCACCACTACACGGTAATTGCTTGGGCAGTCAAGGAAGCTAAAACACCAAATTCCTAATTCAGGTAGTCTATATGGAGAAAGGGCATCATCTATTTTGCCAGTATGGCAAGTATTCTGGGGAAGTTGGATACGTTACTATATAGTTTAAGTAATTATCATCTCTCCTCCAAAAAAGCTATAATTTCTTACTCAATAGCAATCACACAAACACAAATAACCACAAAAGCACACTCACACATATTCACATGTGGACACCCTCAGATGCATACACTCATACTTACCACACACTCATAATCATATACACTCACAAAAAAGGCACACTCAGATACACAAACGCACTCACAATCAGACACACCCACATACAGACACTCTGACAAAAGACACATCCATATGCACACACACAAATACATCCATGCCCACTGAACACACTCACACATTCACACTGAAGTGTGTGACCGACTTCCTCCTTACCTGGGCTTCAAGTATGTTTATTTTTTCTTTCAGGTTTTCAATTCTTTTATCTTGTTCTTTTACATTAAATTTTAATCCTTCCATCTAAGAATTAGGAAACATAATTGGAACAGCCTTGTCAGACAACATGGAATAGTTCTAAATCATAAATTGTTTATGTTTCTGAGTTTAAATGATTTCCATTAAAAAAAAAAAAAAAAAAAGCAGTCCCAAAGCATTAGCAGACTCAGGAGGTTCCTGGAAAGAGCTGGCTGAACCGGTAGCTGGGGAAAGGAGCACTCAGACGATGCTAGCCTTAGTAACCTGATGAGACTACATTCAGCAGGGCTGCAGCCTGTGGAAAGCAGCGTTTGTTGGGGAGGTAGCTTTCATAACCTCAGAAACAGCACATTCATGTCTCAGCGATGTAGCATTTTCATCCTGCAGCCCCAGCTGCTGGGGACAAGATGCAAGGCTATCGCCTGGCAGGGAGACACTCCCCGAAGCCATCTCGGCCCCCAGAAGCATAACGATGACCACCCCTTTAGTTTTGGAAGAAAAGCATCTGCTGGGGGGCAATGTGGAACTGGGGGGAGGGGAGAGGCAGAGCGGTGCATGAGGTATGGGGACCCGACTCTGCCTCTCTCTACCCGACCAGCTTGGTCACCTCAACGCTCTGGGCCTCAGTTCTCTCATCTGTAAACTGGGAGTGGGGGTTGGTGCCAGGGGCCCTTCTGGCTCTGAAATGCCATTACTCAATTTTCTGGCCCTTCAGTGAGGTCACAGCCAAGCAAGCAGAGATGATGCATTTATGTCAGAAAGGCATTTGAGTTATTTTGGAGGATTCCTTTTGGAAATACTGTGTTTTAAAAAAAAACTGAATGGAGATCTGATTTTTAAATCTAAATACATGTACTGAAATAGATCTTCAGTTCTCATATAGTCTCCCAGCCAGCCACCGCTACCCTTTTCTGTCACCTGCCAAGATGTCCCCAGCGAATAAGGTAATGCTCCATCCCTGCCCTAAACCACCTCCTAAATGAATGTGCTGTTTCTGAGGTTATGAAAGCTACCTCCCCCTTAAGAAAGGACTAAATCCCCTGATCTATAGTATCTCCTAAAGGACAGTATACATTACTTGGCTCAGAACACTCAAAATCACTGATAAATCTAAGGAGCAGTTAAACACAATTTCCTAAACAATCTTCATTGAGAACATTACAGATGTTGGCACACACAGAGGAGAGGGCACTGAAAACAGAGCCTTGTTGCCTGAGAAACAAAGGATGTGTCAGTGGGGAGAAAAACCTCATTATGTCTCAGGTCCAGGCCACTTGTGTTTGGACTTCACACTGTAAGCACACCCTCTACCAGACAAACCCACGGGATTGATCTGACCTCCTGGATGACACAGCGCAGGTTCTGATTTTGGGAGTGAATCACAAACTGCAGGTGAGAGATCTGCTCCTGGAGAGTGGAAATCTCCATCTGAAGATCTTGGCAACTGGGGATGTGAAGAAAACAAAGGAAAGAAAACCAGGATTTATTAAGGAGTTATCCACTTCTTTCCCCTTGCCCCTGCTGCCAGGCTCTCCCCACGCACTCCACTGCAGCTGGGCAGGAGGTAGGTAAGAGCCCAGGGCTCTGCGGGTGTCCACAGAAGACACACGAAAGAGACACAGCAATGGGGCAGCCTCTGATTTGCTCAGAGAAGAAGCTGAAAGAGAATATCAATTCATGTCCAAAGCTACTTTCTGGCCGCCAAGACTCCCTCGGGTTGGGAGCTGAGCCAAGCACTGAGACAAGTGAAGCACTGAGAAATCTAACCTGTCTTGCCTACAAGCACCCACAGACCTGGCACCCACCAAAACACACAGATAAAGACATGTGGATGGAGGGCAGGGTCAGAACATGGCACAGGAATGGGGGGTTAACATGAATATCAGAAGCCAATTTCCAATGACATAGATTTAGGATATGTTGTAGGTTTCTCCCATGATTCTCTGTTTTTATTTGGCTTCCTGCTTTTTGTAATTCTATTGTCTTATAGGTGGGGCAAGAAGAAATTAAATTATAGCTAATACTTTGGGTTTACATTAACCATTGTTGAGGAAGATAGTTTAAGTTTGAATTTATATTATTCACACTTTCTCAAAGCTTGATTTAGGTAACTGAAATTGATTATATAGCTTTTGGCTGTGTCTCTTCTTACCAATATTATTAGAGTCTGAACAACATGCATTGTGGCAAGACACTAAAGCTAGGAAGCCTGTGACCTTGGGGAAGTCACTCAAGTAATCTAGGCCTAAGTATAACAAATAATAATGACTACAATTACTACTTTACAGGATTATTTTGTCAGTCCAGTAGGGAAAGTCAATGTGCTTTTTGAAAATAAGCTTTTTACAAAGAAACGAATGAACATTATTTTAGCCCATTGAGGTTTCGTGAATGCAATCATAATTCTTTATTTTTATAACCTCTACACATATTACAGAGGTCATGAAAATTAATTTGGAACTTCAGAAAATGGGCTTAAGAGAGCGATTAGTCTCTATTTTGTTGCATGACGTACTAAAACATTGCTTCTCAAAATGTAATGTGCATTCAAATCACCTGGGGGTCTTATTAAAATGCAGATGACTCACTGGGCACAGGTGGGCCTAGGTCCTGCATTTTAACAAGCCCCCAGGTGCTGCTGAAGGTGCTGGGCTGTGAGCCACACTCTGGGGAGCAAAGCACTAAACCACTAAGAGCATCGTAATAACTTCTGGTACGTAATACAGTCTCGCAAACTCAAGGAAATTGGAGGCAACATGCAATGTTTAGGCATTTTGTTTTCATCTTTTGATTTTGCATGAGAGATGTTAATACGAGTTGAGTTTACCAAAGAAAAAATTTTATATCTAAACTAAAGAAATCCTTGTACAAAGTACAAATAATGTATAATGGTGGTCATTACTATTTATTTATTCTACGGAATTCATCTTATAGAATAATTATTTCCCTTTGGCAGGAACAATTAAACCATATATAAGTCAAAAAATATATCTAAACTGAGGTTCATTGATAAATTGTTTGAACTGTAAAAAATGGAGACAATTGAAATGCTTATCAGAATAAGACTGATAAAATAAATAATGATATATCCATGCCATTTTTAATATAGTTATATCAAAGACATAGACCAATAAACTTGATTTATAACAAAGGTGGTTCTGCAGAACATTGCATAAGGATGGTCTTTTCAACAAGTGGTACTGAGACAACTGGATATTCATAGGAAGAAAGAAAAAGAAAACTGAAAAACCCACATCACCCCATAAGAATTAATTGAAACAAAACAAAGTGATATGAAACAAAACAAAGTTTTCAGATAGTTCTTCACACATAGGGAATAGAGGAGGAGGTTTTAAAGTTAGACAAAAATTAAGAACTTCAGTTATCAAACAAAGTGAAGAGGAGAGCCTCAGAATATTTACAACACATATGACTAATACAGACATATCCAGAATATATAAAGAACAGCTACAAATCAGTATCAGATAACCTAAGAGAAAAAGATGGAAAGTGACTTGAAAAGGGACTTCATACATGCACAAAAAAGCAATCCAAATAGCGAAAACATATGAGAAGATGGTATGATTAATAACCAAAGTAATGCAAATTAAAACCACACACATTTCACTACACAGCCATCAAAACAGTGATAATTTAAGAAGACTGAAAAAAAAAAGTGTTGGCAAAGATTCAGAGAAACAGAACTTCATACACTGCTATTAGAAGTATACATTGGTATAATCACTTTGGAAAACTTTTTTCTATCAAAATTGAATTGTGACCTAGATATGCATTAGGTGATACATACAAGAATATGTATAAAAGCGAGCATACTAAAACCTGGAAATGACTCAATGTTCATCAATGGAACAGATAAGCAAATTATGGTATATTCACACTGTGGAATATTTACAGCAATAAAAATGAATTACAGGGCACGGCAATACTGTGGATGAATCCCACAGACACAATATGGAACAAAAGAAAACAGACACAAGATACCGCTTATAAAGACTTAAGTAGGTAAAAGTAAGTGGCTGTGTTTGGGCATGCATACTTAGGTGGTGAGGTATAAAGAAAAGCAAGGAAAGGATGACATAAAAGTCAGGACAGTGGTTATTTTTAGGGTTGAAAGGGGGAGTTGTGTTTGGAAAGGGATGTGGCCAAAGATGTAGGAAGTAGGACAGCTCTAGGGAATCTGACAATGCTCTGTTTTCTCCTTTTTTTAAATGTTTAGTTTTCATATTATTGCAAACTTACAGGACAGTTGCAAAAATAATACAACCCCCATACAGAGCACTCCAAATCCCTAACTCCACCTCAGTCACTCCCCAGATACCCATGTTTTAGTTTGTTGAAGCTGTGGGAATGGCAGTATACCGGGAAGGAGGAGCTTTTAAAGAGGAAATGTATTCAGTTGCAAGTTTATAGTTCTAAGGCCATGAAAATATCCAAATCAAGGCATCTAGAGAAAGATACCTTAACTCCAAAGAAAGTACCAATGAAGTTCAGGGTTTCTCTCTCAGCTGGGAGGGCACATGGTGATGTCTGCTAGCTTTTTCTCCTCATTTCATAAGGCTTCCCAGAGGTGTTTTCCTTCTCCAAAGGTCTCTGACTCGATAGGTTCTGTTGGTACTGAAGCTTTTTCCAAAATAGTTCCCTCTTAAAGGGTTCCAGTAAGCAACCCCATCTTGAATGAGAACCCATCTAATCAAAAGTTAACATCCACAATTGGGTGGGTCACATCTCTATGGAAACAATCAAAAAGATTCCACCCAGCAATACTGAATGAGGATTAAAGGGCATGGTTTTTTGGTCCTTGGTACATAATAGTTTCAAACCGGCACAACCTATATCCACTAATTTTAACATTTTGCCACCTCTGCCATTTCTATCTATCTATCTATCTAATCTATCTGTCTAATTTATCTATCTCTATTTTCTGGACATTTGAGAGCAGACTGCCCACATCATATCTCTTGAACACATAATACTTCCACGTACATTTAATACAAAGATGGATATTCAATTATTAATCACCTTAATTGCAATAGTCAAGTTCAAGAAATTTAACATGGATGCTTGGAGCCCAGATGTTGCCATGAGATGTTAATCGAGCCAGAACTTGCAGAAAGCCAAGGGAAGCCAGGAGATGAAAGCCAGCCCCAGAGAAGCAAAATTAGGAGACCCCACAGGAAGAGAAGCTAAAAGCAATGGAGCCCAGAAGCAAGGAACCACAGATATCAGCCTTGTGACTACTCCTGACCCATCAACCTTCCTTGAATTAAGGTTTCTTTTCCTGGATGCCTTAGTTTGGATATTTTCATAGGCTTAGAACTATAAACTTAGAACTTATTAAATTCCCCTTTTAAAAGTCATTCCATTTCTAGTTTATTGTATTCTGGCAGCTTAACAAACTAAAACACTATATAGTTCACAGAAAAGAAGAGTATGCAAAGAAAGAAATGTGATAGCCCATTCTGATGACAATGACTTGTACATTGATCAGAGCTGACAACAGCAGCACCTGTGGCCCTCAGCATTTCTAAAGTTCAAGTTTAGGAATGGCTGCTTTAGCACCAGCCTATACTAACATTAGATTTTAGTCACTCTGAGCTGGTGGCTGAAAAGCCTCCTTGCCAAGGGCTCAGGGTAGAGAAAGTTCAGCTGGTGGGGAAAACTCAGACCCCTCCTAGAAAAGGCCAGGCTCTAGAGGGTTGCAGTTCAAACTGTGAATGAGAGGAGCTCACAGCCCACAAAGGAAATCTTCAGGGAAAGGAGATGCTCAGAACTCCAGGAGACTGGGATCTTCCAGGGGGTGGGGCTGAGAAATCTGGGAGTAGTACTCGGAAATCTTGGAGGACAGAACTGAGAATATGCAGAAGTTCGGGAAATAGGGAGCCTTATAAGAAAAAATATCCAGGCTCTAGGAAAAGATATGTGGACAAACAAAATGGAAGGGAAGCACAATCTGCCCCACAGCTCATACTAAAATCCAAAACTCCTCCAGTGTGGAAGGAAAGAGGAGAAAAGAAAAAGGAGGAAAGTGCAGCAGTGACCCACTGAATGTTCTGACTCAGGACTTCCCTGGAAAATGAGAAAGAACTCAGAGGTTTGGCAGAGACAGGTTGGCTTTGAATATCCATAAATATAAAAATCCTATGACTTGTAAGCATTCAGAATGAGCCTCATGGCAAACCAGAACTCCCAGACCATAGGGGAAAAAGGTGGCTCTAAAGTGGGGAGGGATGGGATGATTACTGTGCTGGTCTGAAACTATTACGTACCCCAGAAAAGTCATGTTTTAATCCTGATCTAGTCTTGTGGGGCCAGACCTGTTGTTTAGGGTGGAAACCCTTGATGAGATGGTTTCCATAGAGATTGAGCCCCTTAATTGTGGGTGTGGCCTTTCGATTAGATGAACATATGACTCCACCCTTTAAGGTGCATCTTGATTAATTTACTGGAGTCTTTAAAAGGGGAAACATTTTTGACAAACCTAAGAAGCAACACAGCCAACACGAGACCCCCATGTTTGGAGATTCAAAAAGAAAACTCCCCAAGGGAAGTTGTTTGAAATCAGAGCCAAAGACCACAGCAGACACGAGAGGTTCCTTCCCAGCTGACAGAGGTGTTCTGCACCCATCAGCCTTTCTTGAGTCAAGGTATCCTTCTCTGGATGCCTTAGTTTGGACATTTTTATGGCTTTAGAACTATAAACCTGTAATAAATTTCCTTTGTAAGATCTGTTCCATTTCTGGTATATTGAATTCTGGCCTCTTTAACAAACCAAAACAGTTATGCTACTCCAAAATACCAAGCTCAGAAAATTTCCTCATGTATTCCTTGAAGGTATGACCATGAAGTTCTCTACAGATAAAAATTTGAAATAGGTCTTTAGATAAAAAAAAATAAATAAAGTATTTGTAGAATCACTCTTGAAAATACAGAGCTACCAGGCTTATCTGCATTAATTTAGTAGAACAAGTGTCTAAAGGAAGCTACAGAACATTTGCATTAGTATTCCTCAATAAATGTAAAATCCAGTCATCCATTTAAGACCTTCAAATGTGAGACTATATCTAACAGCTGCCTCTTGAGCTTCCTTTAAGCTTTATAATTTACCATTCAATCAGAGCATCCCATCTTAATAAAGAGGTGCTAAAGCAAAACAGGAGGAATACCTGATGAAGAGCCAGGCTTAGATGGAGAACCCACAGTCCTTCTACAAAGTTCTTTTAGGATTCAGGCTCTACCTCCTAGTGCCTCAATATAATTTTTCATCAATGCTTTCCACAAAACAAGCAGTAAAATAATAATATAAAGCAACTGTTGAAATTAAAATAGAATTGAAAGACTCCTGCATCTTTCAATTTCAAGGAAGATGGGGTAAATGTACTTTTTGCCTGTTCTTCCCACAATGTATACCTAAAAACGCTGGACATGATATATAAAGAAATATAACAAGTTCTAAAAGGTGGAGAGAAGACAGAATGTCTTGGGGCTTGAGGATCCAAGGAACAACACAATGCTAAGTTCCCTATTTCTTTTTGACTCATATATTCCAGAACTGGAGCTCAAGAAGACAGCAAGCTGGAAATGGCAATGAGATCAGGTTCAAAACAAAAGCCCTGACAAAAAGAGTAGAGAATCTACCCTATCCTCTAGGGGATCTTCCCTCTGGTGCTCTTTGCTAGATTCCTTAGCATTCAAGAAAGGAAGTTAGTCCTACCCTTAAATTTACAGAAATGCAAAAATGAATGGCTTTACCTTTAACTAGTAACAGGAGATATTATGAAGTTTGCCTTCAATGTCTCTGCTACTGCTTAGTGTCTGTCAAAGTCTTGGTCAAAGGAAATAGTTCATGGAGGACTATGTCTCCATCCATTCCTCACCCTAAAATCTGTATTTGAGTTAACTCGCAGCATTAGAGGGTGGTATAAGACCTTCCCACATTGTCTTCTACTCCCACTGTTATAACTGCTTTGATTGAATTGTTCTTGGGCATCATACTGTTTTTTTAAAATGGATGTTATGAGGTACAGCCTCTGTGTTTACTATAAGAGTGCAGTTGAAGACACCATTCAAGGTCCTCTTTATGAACATATACCGGAAAACTTTCTTTCTGATCTTATAGACAGATTAGAAAGAAGTGAACTTCTCCCAAAGACCTGTTTGGTTTAGTCATGTGGATCCTGTGAATCACAAAACTTTTTGGCTGTAAGAAAGCAAAGAGCTGAGTCAGCGATATACTCTGAAAAAGACACAATGCCTGATGATAAACATTTGGTGGGTCAACTTCATTATATACCTATTCTTGTATCTCCTTGGACTCATCTAATTTATTTCCAACTTTTTTTTATAACTGTGTTATATTTACATAGTTTTATAAACCATCTTAAATTCTCCTGGGAACCAGGATATGTAAATAGATAGTTGTAAAGGGTAGGAATAACATTAGCATGGCCATATATTTAGGTTTTTAGAAAGTGCATTTATTACCAGAGATCAATGCATCATCATGTTTATAAGAATGGAAATTATGAAGGAAACAGAGCTACATACTGAGGTAAAAGAACCAGAAGGAATTAAAAATGGCAGCTGACCCTACACCTGAGGTATTTCTCCTGGGCACATTCCCCATTTCCCAGGCACTGAGAATGTGAATAACTCTGCACAGACTTCCCATTAGGGAGAGAAGATGATGAGGGGAGAATCCTAGAACATCTTCAAGTCTACAGGGACCTGGGGATTTGAGTGTCCAAGGACTGAAATTGACTGTTCTTTAGTGTCTAATGTTTTCTGGAACTCTAAGGCGGATGCCATAGAGTGGATCACAGTGGAAGTAGGGGAAACTGAGGGTTACAACCTCGAAGAATGGAAGAGGTCAGATCCTCCCATTCTCTGGCCAGACCAAGGTAAAATAATCAACTAGGAAGAAAAATGTAGCTCTGGTTACATTTCATTAAAACCAAGAATACATATTCCATCAAAATCTTTCCCACTTTTACATTCAGTGGAGGCACCCAATGGGGGGCTTGAGAGAGCCTCTACCAACTGCTACAGATAAATAATTTAAGTCATGACAATGTGCTCTGACATGGAACCTTAGCTTCAAGATAATTCTGCTTCCTCCTCAAAGGAGTGTTGGCATCCATGGCACCTCCTACATAGATACTGAGGAGCCAACACTGCTTGTTTTATAAATACCAAACATGTTTTCCCAAAAGAGAACTGTGTGTTCACTATAAATGTAGCATGACAGAGGGGCAAGTTGGGGAACTATTTTCTGCTCATAGTCATACAGGGGGTTAAGTAAACAAGTCTGAAATAAAGCAGAAGTATCCAAGAAATGAGACAAAGAGGGTCAAATCCCCAATTCCCTTTTTAGCAGAATGGGCACAGGCTTTTCCACGAGAATACTGAAGCTCAGACGCCCAGCTGTACAACTTCTGAGAGGCTGAGTAAACTTGAGCAAGTCTCTTAGTCAATTAGTAACTCAGTTCCCATCCTAAAAAGCCAATAGGCAAATTAAATTAACATATCTGAGATAATCTGTGAACTGCACAGTTTATACATGTAATGGAAGTATGGAGTCAGACTTGTTTTTAAGAAAATGCTCAGGCCCAATCTTTTAACTCTTGTTAAAAGCAATTAAGAGCATTAGCTTAGTATGTTATGACTATGCTTCCATATGCAAGAAGAAAAAGTTGTCACTTTCTTCTGAAATCATGAAAGCTCAAAAAGGATCATCCTCAGAGATGCTTTTTAATATGAGAAATGCCTTGTTAAAACATATTGAATCTTTTTCTCAAAAGGGCAAACAAAATGAAGCCCACTGCAATTTAAAAAAAAAAAAAGCCATGGTACTTGTCAAATTCACCATCTATGTCTAAAGGAACTCAAATCGACCACAGCCCCCTGCTCTGGGCAGTAGCCGTTGGATATTCTTTGAGTGGAGAGAGGCCGGCAGAGGCACTGGGAGTGGGTACCTGCCAAAGGCCATTGGCTGTTGTCACTGTAGGTATTGGCAATGCAGGAAATGTACTACGCCAATCAGACTCTTTCCTTTAGAATTTGAAAGGAAAATACAGAGAACTTAAAGCAGTTGGTGACCTAAGGGAGAAAAATTATGAATATAGTAAAAGCAAAGAACAAGAGTGAAGATGTACAAACACCCATGACTGAATGGGAGCAATAAAATAACCAGTTTTTTTTAATTATATGCTAATAGCATTGGATGCTAAAGGGTGGTCCTCTGTCTTCCCATGAGATGCATCTTCTTTATGGCTATCGCTACCCAATCTTAACCAAACAGAAATTCTCTTTATAATGGTAGGTTAACCAAGTCTCTATTGCTTCTAACAAAAGGGTCTGATTCATAAAAGTCGTTATATTTTCTTGTCCCGTAGAAAAGTGAATACCTCCACACAACTCAGAAAAAGTAATGAATTGGATAAATATTATACCTAGAGTCTATTAAAATTACATGATTCTCTTGGATGTTCAAACGTCTTTCTAGAAACGTAAAATATCCACTTCCACCATGGCATTTCCAAAACCTCTTTAAGAGCTCTGTGAGAATTGCTTATAACAACCATTTAAATCTAATAGAATTGAAAGCATAGATCAGTTTTGTTTTTAAAGTAGTTTCAGTGTTGCCTCAAAGACTGATTAAAAACCCTGTTATCAATAAACAGTATCTTCTAAAAAGAAAAAAATCCCAACTCTGACTGCCTGGACTCTTTGCGGAAGGCACTAGCTACTAGCTTTTACATTGTGCATGGAAAAGCTCTCTTTATTCAAGGGAACAAAAAGATCCAAAGACTTCCTTAGAATTAAATTATGAGTATTTGTAAGTAATTCCAAGAGCCTAAGGATGTTTTCCACAATATTTCCTTCATTTTCGACCAAGTCGAGATGTACTACAAACTGTCTCAGAAGGCCACTTACGGACTGGCCAGTTAATCCTGGCTTTATCAGAATCCACAAAACAGAGGCATCACGGGAAATGGAGACTTCTATAGCATTCTCTTTAGCACCAGGGGTAAACAGGGAGGTGAAAGGGTCACTCACTCTTGGGGAGGATTAACCTTGCCACAAGCTCCCTTCTATTTCCAGGTACTCCTGTCCTTCTGATTCCCCAATGGACTGGGAAGAAGGGACACAAGTTGATAACCACAGGAGTTCTCTCTCCTGTGCTTTCCATCGTCCTGTCTCCCTGGGCAGCGGGAAAGCCGTCTACTCACTGCCATTGTACCAGTGGAGAAGAAAGATGCTAGGAACTGATTTTTCTTAGGAGGTAGATTTGCAAACCTCTTAGCATATGTGGCGTTGGATTTGAGTTGCAGCAGCTTGTTTTCCAAAGACACTTTTCTTTCTAGCAGTGTTCTCTTTTCCTAGGAGAAAATAAGATAGGTTTTTCTTTTTGCTTATTCATATGTGTGTGTGTGTGCACGCGTGTGTGTTTGGGAAGGCATTCTTCCAAACTGTACACAAAAGATGTTTCTTGTAATACCAGAAATATGACTTGATCTAAAGAACTAATTTCAAAGGGGCTGTTTCATGCCACCCCCAAGGAAGCTTGGAGGCATTCTCCTTTGTGGCCTGCAAGCAGCTGAATGATGAGTTGTCTTTACCCTTCCTGCCTGCCTAGTGAGTTCTTGCCCCAGCCTACTGCTGAAATACAGCTGCCACAGTAAAACTTCTCTCGCCCACTCTCTCCATCACACTCCAAACACAAATTGCCTGCTCACGTCTCTCTAGGTGCTGGCTTTCCCACCTGAAACCTGCTTCTCCCACATTAGACAAGGTTGTTGGCATCCCAGGACATTACTGCACTTCTCTCTTCATATCCCTAGCTGCTCACATGGCAACTGTGAGAAAATTGTAAAGTGGAGAATGTAATTTTATGGAAAGATCAACGCCACAAATACTAAAGTTGCTCCTTAATTAGGATACAGGAGACACTATAACACTGAGAAGGGATGGCTAAAGAAACGTCTTAATTTCATTATTAAATCAAACTCTTTCCATCTGAGAGGAAAATAGACAATTCTATTAAAAACTAAGCTGGGATGATGGGGTTCTCTTTTTATACTGGATGGCATGATGGCATGACGCTTAGCAAAGGGATTTGGAGCTTTGGTTTGTGGGCTTAGGTTGTCAAGTTGGGGAGGAGACTGAAAAAAGGCAAAATTTGGCAACATGGATGGGATCAACTCGAAGAGATATTTTTAAACTATTTATAGTGCCAATTAGGACAATATACTGCTGCATTATCTACACGAGTATAATACAAGGTGATGATATATAACGTAAACATCAGAAAGACTTTGGGCAGGGACCGACCTGGTTTTGAAACTTTGTGGTTGTATAACTTTGGGCAAGATTTTAACCTCTCTGGGCCTTATCATTGTTAAGAAAAATTAACCAAAATGTGGAACAAAAAACCATATACAGCAGGTGGTTTCAATGTCACATGGAGTCTCTGTTTAATAATACCACCCAAGGATTATTTAATTCCTTATGTTTGACTTTGTTATTTACTATTGGATTTGAGCTCTGACTTAATGTAGCTGCATACTAATTTGTAGATTTCTGTCTGGGAGAAAAGATAAACCCAAAGGGTATGGTTTAATTGCCTTCAAGCACATTAACCAGGTTTGTAGCTAACCTAGCAATCATCTTCTATATTCCTTTTTCCAAAATGCCTTAAAAAAAAGCCATTTTGTCAGAATTTAAAATTTAAACTAGGTGTACACCTTACCGAATCCCTCTTTAATTAATGAATTGAAAAAAACACTGGACACGCATTCATTCTGTATTTGCATGAGTCACGTTTTTAACTTTTGAACATCCCTAAAAAGGCAATAATACAGCCATACTGAAATGTTGGGGTGAATGGAGATAATCTATAGGAAAAGCCTACACGGTCCCCGGGCACACATAGTAAGACTTCAAATGTAATAAAGTGAAGATGACATACAGTTCTTATGTCTTTATTATTTTCCAAATTGTCTTAGCTTTGTCCGAATTCCTATTATAGCATTCTCGTCATGTATAAAAATTGTCCCTGAATAGCTTCAGCCATCCTCAAATTATTTCTGAAGGGTCACGTATAGGCCTTGCAAGCTTATTATATTGCTTGGATAATCAAAAGAACCTATCAGAGATAATACATTTTGAACTTGTGGGTGTGTTTGTTGTAGGGGGAATGGTGTTTCACAACATCCTTCCTAGTAGACTTGTTCTTAATTAATGAAACTTCATAACCAGGGTTCAAGGAGACCAGACAGGTGGATAGGTAGGTAAATTGTCTACCTAGCCCTGGTGTCTAGCCTCTAGCCTGACATCTAATGCCTCCTCTCACAGGAAGTCATTCCGATACCAGAGAGCCCTTCTGTGGGACAGTCTTCCAGGAAGGAGGAAAAGGTGCTCAGAGCACCACCCAGTGGGCAATCCGCTGTGCCCAAAGCTGCATCTCTTTGAAGAGCTCCAGGGTTTTCCCCTCTCCATTGATCAGAGTGGAGGGGACACCAATTTAAATCATAACCAGATCTTAACATCTAAATGATTTAGGAACCACAGATATAATTTTTAGCCTGCATCAGAGGAGATCGGCACATAGTGAAAAGAGTTGTGGACCAGTCACAGGGAATAGTGGAATAGTTACTGAGCATTATTGTTTAAATTGCCCTCATCTATAAAACGATGAAGAGAGAAACTAGGTGGTCTTGAAAGCTCCTTGAGCTCTAACATTCTAGTAGAGTTAAATCAATGACACCGGAAAACAAATATGATGCAACAGAATTGCACTGCTATCAAAAGGAACATATGCCATATTAAAACATACTTATTGGGCGTTTTTGCTGGCTTATCACTGAGTTTATGGAATTCATTCTCACTGCATTCCTGATTAAAGTGGGACAGATGGTGAAGGTTTTAAGTAATGTGTTCATTACCAGACCTCATACCACTAATGGCTATTTACTGGAGCAGCAGCTTGTTCAAATGAGTAGAAAATGAATCCTTCTCCAGGGGGAACCCACTACCAGGGCAGAATTTATCAACCTTCGTGGTGGCTGTTCATTTTTAATTTTCATTTCCTTTTTGAACTCGTGTTTTCTTCCGAGTAATGCAAGTCTCAGTGTTGCCTCACAATTCTGAAACATGCTGCCCGCTTGATAAACCTTTAATCACAGTCTTCTCAGTATCTTCATAAACCAAGAAGATGTTGCCAAGATTTGCTTTTATTGGTTTTGTGTTTTATTTGCTTGCTTCCATTTTACAAATACATAATATCTTTATACAAATGTTTTTCCTTAAATTTCCTGTACATTGCCCCATCCCCACCTGCCTCTAGCTCCCAAAGATTCCAACAGGTTCCACCTTAGAAAGTTCTGGAACCAGGGGTTCAAGGAGGCTGCTGGTTGGGCACAACCACGGGTAACCTGTCCACTTACTCTGTAAGCCCAGGAGCTCTTACAGCCAGCCCACAGGTAGGGCTACTATCACGACAGGCACTAGGCCAACACCTCTCCAAAAATATACTGCCAGTATCTGAGTCATTTACACTCATTCTGGGGTGCAGCTCCTCCCTTCAACAGCATTTTCAACCTCTCATCTAGAAAATGACAGAAGGGAAATCTGTGAAGTTCCTTAAATCCCACATAATCTAGATATGCTACTTTATAATCTCCATGAAAACAGAGACTGTGTCAGGTCCCAAATATACATTTGAGAGTAAACTAGTCACTGCCTGGCACATGGTAGGGGCTTAAACACATTTTGAGAGAATCTACCACAGAGTTCAGATTTGAACTCACAACTAATAGAGATTTCCTAGGGTTGCTAGGAGAAAGAAATTATATTCCACTGTTCTTATGTTAATGTTCAGGGTTTAGCAGGTGATCGTAAACCTGACCTAGTATAACTGGGTATGCAATAGAGTGATCACAGATCTAAACTTAAGTTTCAAGCTGACTAGTAAAGTTTTTGGCTAAATAATCCCATTTACATTCCATAATTATCTTTCTTTCCAAAATGCAAACATTCTTTGTGCTCTCTTTGTTAAAATGTTTATGGCAGCATAAAATATTCTTACACTACAAAATATTCATCCAAAAACAATAGTTGGTCTGAAAGTACATAATTAGAAACTTTCATGCCTGGACAAACCAGCTGCCCAGTGATATAATACAACATTCAGTGACCTACCACAAAAAGAGACATATTATTATGTCCAGTTAAGATCAGACTTTTTAAATATTTGTTATTTCTTCACGGAAACTTCATTAAAGGTTCATTAAATTCAGCCAAAATAAATTCTTAGAAATAGTTGGAAACTAATTAAAGCTTCTTTGGTAAGAAATCTGAATGTTGAAACCAGATGTTTTTGAAGTGACATTTTCAAAATGGCATCAACCAAGACAGACTCATAAGACAAACTGAGGCTGAGAAGAGCAGAGGCACGTCAGGGAATTAATAAATACACAAATTTTTTGACAATATTAATAAGTCAAAGGCTATGTTCTTATTCACCCCATTCAGTTTTGGAGATGCCAATTTTCTGTTTGTTTTGCTATTAAAAAAAGCAATATTCCTTGATTTGTCCAGCTTCTAAATTCTACGGCATGCATACTTAAATTTGTGTGCTTACCTTTTTTTTATATATTCAGAGTGCTAGCCACTTGCACACAGCGTGAAATTTTTAATAAGACTTTTGGCTATATGATTACTTTTCCCTAAATCCTCTCTTTTTTACTGTGAACTATATCTCTGCTAGAGCAGCCATAGGTTTGCAGAAAACTAAAGTGGGTTTAGGCAGCCAAAAATGGATACTTCATGTCACTGATTCTAATACAAAAAGGCTGTAATTCTCAGGGATCCGCTTTTATTTCCACTCACAACTTCACCTGATTCCCGTTTCGAAGGTCGATGCTAAGTAGACAGAGAAAATGACAAAGAAAGGGCTGCAGTATTTGGTGAGGGGGAAATCAGTATCCATAGAACGGGTCATATTAAATGTTTAAGGAAAGAAATGAACATAACAGATTACCTCCTAAAACAAGGCATTGTAAAGGGTACTTTCACTTAATATTATATTATTTCATGTCCTAATTATTTTAGTATTATTGTCTTTAATTCTCACATTAACCCTGTCAGAAAGGAATCCCTTCAATTTTCCAACCACTTACCTTTTCCATTCTCTGGACAAAGTTCTCCAATTCTGTGATCTGACTGTGCTTTTCTTTAAGCTTTTCAGCAACTTGATTCAAATTTTCAACCTGTTGCTTCAGTTTCTGTTCTTTTTCAAGCTTGTTAACCTTGGTCAAGAAAGGTTGGTAAACAGTTGTCAGATTCTTGTTTTTCATAAACCTAAACACTTATCTCCCCCTATAATTTTCTGACGCCCCAAAAAAGTAATTCACACTTGTTTTGAATTGCTGGTTTGAGTTAAGCATTTCATTCTAAATAACTCTGATGATAAACAATACCACTCAATCAACAGAGAACTAATGATATAGGAACACATTCCCTGGAATGTTTGTGATTGACCTGAATTGGTATAAAAGTGTCTGACCTCTCCTGCAAAGCCTAGGCAGGCATTCCTACCAGGCAACTGGGGGCTAAGACGAGGCCCCTTAGAAGGGACACATACATTTGTGTCCCTGCAGGACCCTTCACTCCCACAGTACACTTCCTGTCCACAAATACCAGCTCGCATCTCTCACTTATGTTCCTTAGCTGCGTCCTGCACACAGGTGAGTTTCACTGACAACCACCACAGCCAGCAGCTGAGGAGGTCCCACCTATGTGGTGGGTTTCCTGAGCTCCCTGGGGACTTTCCTGGACCTGAGCTGGTAGAGCTCCAGGTACTCTACCCCAGCAAGAATTAACCTTCCTTCTAAATGTTTCATATTATGAATTTCAGCAAACACACACTTCTTTCTACTCTGGTCCTGGAATATATTCTTCAGGTTAAAGACAAACAAAATATATATTATACATATACTGTATGTATACATATACAAATAAAGAATATATGCTTTTTTTTTGTATGCTGTATGGCGGAGGTCACATTTCATTCTTTTTCCATGTGAGTTTCCCCTAATTGCAGCACCATTCGCTGAATTTTTATTTGTTTTTCCTTTGTTTGTTTGTTTGGAAAGTGCATGGGCCAGGAATCAAACCCAGGTCTCCCACATGGCAGGTGAGAATTCTACCACTGAACTACCCTTTCACCCCCATGCATATTTTTAATCTATTCTATAACGTATGCTAGGACCAAAAAACATTCAAAAACCACTTATCTGGATCACCTCTTTCATTTAAGAGATAAGAAAACACATGTCAAGAGAGGCAGAATGACTCAGCTTGGGTCATCTAACCTGTCCAATGCAGGACCAGAAGAGAAGTTATCTGCCAGTACCACCTGGGCCAGCAGTGATCTCCAGGCTGGGTGGCACTACCTCCCTCCCACCTATGTGCTTGGCAGGGGCAGCAGTGGGCAGGCGTGATGACACAGCAGCTCAGCTCCAACTGGGCACCAGGCTAAGCAGGGGTGTGGGAGATGTACACAAAAGACATGCACCCTGCCCCCTCCCAGAGCTCACCAGGTGACCTTGCCATTGCTTGTACCACATCTAATTCCTCCAAAAAGAGGCTCTTGCATGTCTGGAGCAGGTAGATGGGGAGGAATAGTTCCCTAGTAGACAGGCTGCTAGAGTGATACCTGGAGTAAGTGTTTACTGTCCTCATGACTTTTCCTAACTTCTTCAGACTGGTTTTGATAGTTCTCAAATAGTCTCTGTGCCACATTTCTCAAGGCCACTGCTCCTGCTTCTCTGGAGGCTTCCAGCTAGGGGGAAAAAGTCACTGTTCATGTTTTACATAATGAAAAGAGTTAAAAAGTAGACCAGTTTGAGAATTAAAACACAGAGGCTATAGTACCATGTGCACCACACAGACAACGGATGGCAAAAAAAAGACACTGTTCTCCAGTACGAGGAAAACATAAAACGAGAAATCCCCTAATTACAGGACTGTCGATGCAGCAGATTTGCCCTGGCGGGGCCAACACATCAGTGCCCTCCATTTACACACTGTGCCCTTCAAAGAATTTTACAATGTCCTGCAAGGATATGTACTTCTTTACAAACATTTCATCACCGATGTTCACAATGCTACTAAATGGTGTATCTTCCTGAAATAGGAACGAACAAGGTATGGTATTAAGGGCAGTAAAGCATGAATCTTGCAAGGATTAACCTCAGGAAAAATCAAGGATGGATGTAAAGATTTCCTATCAAGATAATCACTGCAGTGCTATACATAAAATAAATAAGGAAACTATAAAATATCCCAGAGTAGGAGATTAACAAATTATGAAACATTGACTATATTTTTTAGAATGATAAAAGTGGTCTCCAAAATAGAACAGGGTGATTCCATTTGTGAAACCTAAAAATGCCTCTCTACGTGTGTGGCACGTATGTGGATCTTTGGATGTATATGGATAGTTGCCTTATTTCATAATCTCTGAATGCTAATCCATCTTTTTGGCTCAAAATGTCAAAATACGAAATGAGAAATTTCTCAAAATGATCATACCTTGATTTTCAATACTTCATTCTCTTTGTTCATTTCTAAAAGCTGCAGATCTTTCCCTTTCATCTTTTCCATGAGTAGGTCCAAACTGCAACAAGAGGGATCCATTTCAGATTTGGAGCCATTCTGAATGTTTTGAAAGCACTGAAATGAACAAACATGAAAATAATAGACCTGACTATTCCTTTCCTCTACATACTTTACAAACAATAAGCATAACCCAGTATTACATATACAAGGAAGATTTAAAGTTAGCACAAGTAAAATAAAACTGCTGAATCTTAAATTCATCACTGTGGGATTCTAGATGAAGCAGTTGGCCACTGTCTTTGCTCAAATTGTAAAGATTCTTACATTAAAAAGACACAGAACTCATCTGTGATGCCTTCTATATCCCTACAGTTTCCAATATACAGTTAAGCCCTTACTAGGAGATTAAAAAATAGCCACAAGGCCAGATTTTTAATTTTTGTCTACATTGTAGACATAAGTGCATTTTGGTTGTATTGTATTACAGACTAATATAATTGGAGCTAATAGTTCCAATATATAATATTGGGTGTTCAATGATCCTTTGCTGGAATCACCTCAAATTAAATTTCCCATCAGAAATGTCAGAGCTGAGTGTTACTGTCAGTGAATGTGACTTCAGCTAATGTAAACTACAGCTTACAGAAAATATTCTTGGAGCATAAGATAAATCTCATTTGGAATCACGAACATTTGGAGGCTGAAAGGGAATTAGAAACCATCTAACTGAACCCATCAACTTTGTAGATACGGGGTTGAGGACCAGAGCCCGAGGTTAGAGCGCAAAGGGGCGGCAGACTTCACGGGAGACTCCTCGCTGTCCTCCTGCTCTGCCAACATCTCAAGACAGACTTGGGAATTATTATACAATTATATACTCCCTCTGATGATAATTTCTATATTTTGAGTGCCTATTAATTATGCCAGGTCATCTTCTACATATTTCATATGCACTCCTTTGTAAGAGTACACAATACATTATAAAGTACTATAAGAAGCGAAGATCAGAGAGCTTAACTAACCAGCCAAGGGGATACCAAAAATAACTGCTGGAACCAGAACTAGATTTCAGGGAGTTTTTAAGCAATGAAATCTATGTTCTTTCTGTTACAATATACTGACTACATTTACAGAAAACTAAAAAAGAAAAAAAATAGGTATGTAAATAAAACACTTGCCATAACTGCCGTGGTTTTGCCTTTCATTGTCCAATCTCTAGTGCACTCTCACTCTCCATATCTACAGTATAGGAATTTTCTTCTTTTTTTAAATTTGTTACATCATTCTTGCTAGAAAGACCCTTGTAGAAGGTAGGTTATTGGTAGTGGTGAATTGCGTCAAAGGTCATAGATTAGTGCTTCTCAAAGTTTAATGTGCTTATAAATCACCTGGTGAGTTAGAGCTTGTTAGAATGCAGATTCTAACTCAGCAGTCTGTAGTGAGGTCTAGATGCTGCAATTCTAACAAACTCTCTGGGGATGCCAATGCTGCTGGGGCTGCAGGCATAGCAAGACCCTAAAAAATGATGTCTAAATCCCTACAAGGTGAGTGCCATGAGATCGAAGGGAAAGAGTACAGTCGTTTGCTGCTTGGTTGATCTTCTGCCTCCCATGGTTTGGGACGACTGTGGGGGACGTACTGGCAACACACCACCATTTCCATTCCTAAGAAGCTACACCTTTCAAGGTCATCAACAACCTCCACATTGCTATATTCAGTGGCCAATTATTAGTCCTCAGCTGAACTGAGCCATGGACAGCATTTAACAGTCATCCCTCCCACCTTTCTTCACTTGCCATTATGACTCTCTTTCCTCCTACTTTTCCTCCTACTTCACTGGCTGCTCTTCTCAGTCTCCTTGGCTGGTTCTTCTTTGCAACATCTAAATGTTGGAAACCCCAGGGCTCAGTCCTTAGATCTTCTTTGGTTTGTCCCCACACTTATTTGCTTGGTGATCTCCAGTTTCACAACTTTAAGTACCACCCCTTCCTCCCAAAAGTTCTACCCCGGCCCTTCTAACCCAGATTTCTTCCCTCAATTCCAGGATCATACATCCGGCCGCCCACTAGAAACCAAGAGGTCCAACAGACATCTCAACACAGCTAAAACTGATTTTTTGATCTTCCAATCATTCCCACACTTAACCTTTTTTTCTTGTTTCAGAATACTTAATTTCAGAAAATAATTAGCGCTGGCTGTGTTAGCCTGGGAGGCTGAAAATGATAAGGAGGATGACATTCGAGTATCTATGCTATGCTCAGGGGTGCTCTGTGGCTGTCCTGCACGGTGAATAATGTGGACACAATGAGCTGCACTAGGCTCAGGTGAGGCTGAACCTGGCACAATCCAGCCAAGGCTAAGTGCAGACCGCTTGGTCTTAAGTATATAAGTCCAGTCTTGGAGGCAGAGGGGGAGCCTTCAAACTTATTGATGGTCTGACTAGGCTCTCACTCATTCAGACTAACAGCCTCAACTGTGTGTCCATCAGTGTGGCCAGGTGAACCTAAAACTTACATCTTTGTCATTGCAAAATGTGCTGCCATGGATCCCGGCTGAGATGGCACCTTTTCATAAACTTTAGACAAGTAAACTCTGTTTAAAATACTCAAGTGAGGTCTGGTCAATCCAATATGATCCTACCAATGATACTTATATTTCACATATTTAGCCACTAACAACTTTATAGACACCAAAACATTTTAATGCTCACTGTTCAAAGCTTCAAACAATAATTTGGTAATTACCAAAAACAAAAAAAATTAACTTAAAGTCTATATGGTTTTATGCTTATTTTTGAAGGAAGAAAAGTAGTCCAGTTTGATGAATGTATTACCTTTGCGTCCACTTTGTCATTTTTACTGTCATGTTCTACTTCCTCTTTAAATATTTGCTTTCGGATCTTTTTCAGGGTAGTTCGAATCTGGAGAGGAAAAAAATACTTTTTTTCAAAGACATTTAATTCCAAAGGTTTACTTCTTTCTCTGTATATACCAGTCACAGAGAACCTCAATTATGTAGAAAATAATACATATATACTAATCTTCAGATTTAAATTAACTACCATCACTCTAACTTGCATTTAGGCTAATATTGTTTAGATCACAGAAAATGAGCATTTGTCTTTATCATTCTTTTTCAGTCAAACCTAAAATATAACCTCTCAAGTTAATGATATCCCACAAAATATACTACAAAATACTATTTTGTAACTTTTATTTAATACTATTTAGCACTATTTTCTGTATAGTAATGTGGTACTTTACTATGTATTACCCTAAAACAATAAGCATTTAGCAATTACTATAAAATAATTACTCTCTAGTAATTACTACAAAACAATTACTGTCTAGTAATTGCTACAATATAATTACTATCTAGTTATTACTAAAAAACAATGGCTATTTAGCACACTACAGAATAATTACTAAGAAATCATACAAATTTATGCATGAAATATAAGCCCTATTTCTTGGTGACCTGTGAAATGGCAAGATCATTTATTTATGACCTTGAATTTATGACCTTGACTCATGAATTTAGATGAAATCATTTAACTGATGAGAATAACTGATGGCTTATCCACATCAGAATTTTTCCATGTGTCCTACAAAACAGTTAATAAAAATATATACATCTGTCAGCCATGATCATCTTGGAGTCTCACAAGATATCATATTTTTAATCAAGTAACATCCCATCACACATTCCCCAGCAATACCTATCTTGAACTGTGAAAAGAAACACAGTAACAAGAGATACAAACTCAGTAGGAAACTTATATATCCACTTGGGAACACAATCTCAACACTCATGAAACAACTGGGAAATGATATAAAACAGCAGGAAATCCAGTGATGAATAGTGTGGGATAAATTAAGTGCTGATGGGTGTTCTGAACCCTCCTGGGCCATTATTCAATTTTAGTGAGTAAAGAGAATCATTTTACTCTACCTGTCGGAACAGAATTTCATGTCACCCAGAGAAACTGCTAAGCATGCATTTAACTTCAGATATAAAGACCGTCCTTTGCCAAACTAGGTTTGTTCTTCCTCTTATGTTTCAAGGAAGTGGAAACAAAGTCCACCAATTTATATTACAATTCACTTTAAAAAATTACATCCTGCTAATATGATTTCCAGCACCCCACATACCTTTTTCACATACTCAGTTTCTTCGATAATATGAGCTGATGTGGACTCATACAAGGCAGAATTATCTTCTTTCATACCCCTTGGAGAAACATCTGTGGTCACTGTGACTGTTGTCATTGTGAAGGAGTCGAATTCTGACTTAAGAAGACATACATCAGTTAAGCAAAACTGACTTCTCTAATTATGTGATTACATGATTCATAAGCTGAAAGACGTTTTGCATTCCCACTGTAATCAATTGTAGTAGAAAGTATTGTCAATCATTGCCACGGGTACATGTCCATAAATCCAGGAGTTAATTTAATATAAAAGCAATACCATCTGAAACAATCACTGATCAAAAATTTAAAACAAATAATATGGGAAAGGAAAATGTGAAATTTCCCTTTTATTTCACATCATTTTAGACTGTAAAACCTCCAGCAGGGACCATGTCTTATTTATCTTTGCATCTCTAGAACCTGGCACACTGAATGCTTAGTAAATGTTTTTGGAATTAAATTCATACAGTCATAACAAAATCATACACACACAAATACAAGTTTATACTTTAAGAAGCCCATTTATACAGAACATTTTATTTAATCCTCAAATCGCCTGTAAGGGCATTGAAGAACTATTTTAAATAGCAAAAGAATGGGGGGAAAAAAACAAAAATACCCACAAAAAGAAGACTGGTTGAAATAACAATCCACTTCTATGGAGTCCTCTCTAGGATATGTGATTAAATGAAAAAATATGGAGCAGAAAGTAATATATAGTATCATATTTTCTATAGGAAGGGAGGGAAATATGATAGATTTTGAAATCATGTAATTATTTTACCTAATAATAAAACATAACTAAAATTTAAAAAAATCCTCCAAAATAAGAGACAAAATAGAATAAATGAACCTATCAAGTTGATTTTATAACCAGATGAATTATTTCAGGTAACTTTAAAACACATACCAAGGGCCAGTTATCCCTGGTGTGATACAGCCTAAATACAAAAAGAACTAAAACAATCTTAAGCTACAATCATTAACATTATTAAACTATATTTGTGGAAATATTGATTTATTATCTTGAGACTATTATATGTAGGTGTGCGTGCACGTGTGTTGCAGATAAAGTAATTATCTTAATGTCATTAGGAACCAAGATGTTCAGAATAAGATAAAAATGCAAACACAGAATCAAAGATATTAGATAAATACTAGAATTATCAGTATAAAATAAAGACTTACTTCTTTAAAAATATATATTCTATCTCTGTCCACTGACAAACCTAGAAATAAGCTATTAGCTAGTTGCAATTGCCATTGCTAGCATCCAGGATACGGTCTCTATATGCCATTTCCTACTGAAAAGAAAGTAGGGTTTCTTGGAAAATTGGTTTATTCAGGTCTGGGGAGAAAATATATAAGGCAAACTTGTCATACCAATAGGCAAAAAAGTGACCAAATACTCCTGTAATAAGACACAGATGACAACATGAAGGGAAATGACAGCGATAGATTAAAACACATAAAAAATTTTCAATCTCTGAATTTATGATGGCAGGACAAATCACCACAAGCAATCATGGTCACTGTTCACTTTGGGAAGCCGACAGACCACCAAGTCAATGGAGAGAGGCTACCACTATACTAACAACTGCAAATAAAAAACCAACAAGCATTTACCTTGCCTTGACTGTACAAACTATCTCTCATGGAAACGAAATATTTTATGAGAAAAGCTGTCTATAGAATTCCAGCTCATAAGTTCAAAAGGATTAATAGAAAATCCACATTTTGCAACCCCTTTTGAAGTTACAGCTCTATGCAACAACCATCAACCAGTGCTAAAAACACGAGAAGAAAGCTTGACGAGGAATGCATTAACCTAAGAGACCCCACTAATCACTTTTAACCTAACTAAAAAAGAGACTACTAGACATATGTTCCCTAGATGTGAAGTAATCGGAAATGCAAAGCACCACATGAAGTGTGCTTCCAAAAACTGAAAGTGAATCTAATCAAGCCTCTATATCTAACTATAGCATATATGAGGAAGAGGATAAAAGGTTCAATGACACTACAATGGGGAAGGTCCCAATCAGCCAAGCCCAAGATATGCAAAATTGTATAGGACAAATAACTAGTTGCTTCTATAAATTAAGTGTATGAAGACAGATGGAAAGGAGAAGGAGGAAATTGCTATAGATTAAGTGTAATAAACTATAATGACCAAACATGAATCTTGTTTGGCTGCTGATTCAAACCAACCAACAATATAATGGCATTTTTGAGACAACTGGGGAAATTTGAACACTGACAGGATATTAAGTGATATTAAAGAATTACTGTAATTAGGTGCAATAATGGAAAAGTGGTATTCTTTTTAAAAGACCTTATCTGTTAGTAATACATACTGAAGTATTTGAAGGTGAAATAATAATAAAAATGAAATTGCTCCAAAATACTCTAGCAGGGAAGGAAAAATGGGATGGGAGCAACAATAAAAGAAGTTTGGCAAAATGTAGCAAATTGTTGAAACTGGGTGATGGGCACAGGGGGTTCATTATACGGCTCTATTTTTGTTTTTGTATGAAAATTCCATAATAAATGGTAAAGAACTAAAAAAAAAAAAAATTAAAAGCCCCGTGAGGCTGATAAATATACATGTCAGTACTACCCAGTCCTATTGCAATACTAGTGGTCAATAAAAGGGAGGGTTGATGGTGGGAAGTTTGGGATTTTCTTTTCTTTTAATTTTGTTTGCTAGAGTAATGCAAATGTTCTAAAAATGATCATGGTGATGAATGTACGATATGATTCATCTGATGATACTGAGAATCATCAATTGTATATTTTGAATGGACTATATGGTGTGTAAAGATATCTCAATAAAAATTTAAAAAATTAAAATAAAAATAATAAACCCTGTGAGGTAGGATTAACAATCCAATTTTACCCATAAGGACTCAGATAGGTGATGCTAACTTACCCAAGGTCACAGTCAAACTCACAGCTGAAACTCAAACCTTGATTTTTTTCAACGCTAAGTTTAGGACTCTTTCCATCACATCAAGATTGGCCTTCCTAGAAAGAAACAACAATATTCAAAATCTAGCAACGACCCATGTTGTTAAAACACCCAAAGAACTTTCATATTTATTGGCATCACTTTGAAACAAGATGGCTTCTAGGGAAACCACCAAGTCCGGCATTTATTCTTTAATCTTCAATGAAATTGACAGAGCATGCCAAGGATTTTCCAGTTTATTCTAGATGGACTATGACAGCATTTTGGCTTCTATTTATTTCAGCTGAAGTTGATTTGGCAGCAACAACCTGCAGGTCTCCTTTCTGCAGAATGCAAGTGGAAGAAATTGTGTTTCGCTCTCTCAAGTCTCTCATTAGATTAAGTTCTTGGTCCAAAATAACATTGAAATGTTGGAAGTAAAAGAAACACCAACAGAGATAAAAAGGAACCACATTTGGAAATGAGAAGACTGGTAAGCAGACTAGAGTTTAGATCAGCAGACCTTGGCCCGGGACTCAAATCTGGCCCGCTGCCCATTTGTACAGTCTACGCTCTAAGAATGGTTTTTACTTTTTGGAATGGCTGGGGAAGAAAAGCCAAATAGTCACAATTCATGACTTGAAAATTATATGAAGTTCAAATTTCAGTGTCCATAAATGAAGTTTCATTTGATCACAATCCACCGTTCCTTTATATATTGTCTAGTAGCTGCTTTTGCACTAAAACAGCTGAGCAGAGTAGTTGCCAGAGAGAAACCAAATCGCTAGAAGCTAAAATATTTACAGTTTGCTAATCCCTGGACTAGGGAGTGGCAGTAGTGGGGAGGGGAAGGGGGGAAACAGAGGCAAGCAAAGCTATCAATCTGGGCTTAGATGTTTTTTTTCCTTCTGTTTAAAAGCCCTTGATCTATCCTCCCATTTGGTTGATTGATTTCCTTTTTGATTGTAGTATCTTCGGCATAGTGTACATTGACAAAAGACAAGAGGCATTATTTCATAGAACAACTCATTCTTGAGAATGGATCCCATTGAATTCTCATAGCCTTTCATAATTTGAGAATGGCTTTGGGCCTCCTGTGATGTTTCCCAAAATATACACCTGTAAGTGTGTTTTATTCTTTTTTTAAACAGTTGTATTCACACACTATACAGACCATCCCATCAATTTTAGATCATTTTCATAGCTCCAAAATAAAAAAACCACACTCCTTATTCTCCCTAATAATGAAACTTAGATCTGTACGGTACCTTTGTTACAACTGATGGAAGAACAGTAAGATATTACTGTTAACTGTGGTCTATAGTTTGTTTCAGGTGCATTTTCCCCTGTATACACCCTCCTTTTAAAACCTTGTGTTCGTGATATACAGCTGTCCAAATTCATGGAAGAACATTCCTGCATTTGTACTATTAATCACCTTCATCATCCACAACAGGGTTCACTAGGTTATAGAGTCCAAGGTTCCATCCTCTAGCTTTCTGTCTAGTGACATACACACCCCTAAACTTCCCCTTTCAACCACAATCACACCCACAATTCTGCACTGTTATCTACACACACTATAATGTGTTATCATCATCTCTATGCATTTCCAAGTCTTTACATTCAAACTTATTTTTTTAATTCTGCAAAAATTAAACATCAGTTTCCCATTCTCTACCCTCATTCTATCTTCTGGTAACCTATATTCTAGAATTAACCTTATGAGTTTGCTCATTATATTTAAGTTCATTAGTGAGATCATACCATATCGGTCCTTTTGTCTGGCTTATTTCACTCAACATAATGTCCTCTAGATTCCTTCATGTTGTTGGACTACTGGGACTTCATTCTTTCTTACAGTTGTATGTATACCACATGTATATGCCACATTTTGTTTATCATTCATTGGCTGATGGATACTTTAGTTGCTTCCATTTTGGGGCAATTGTGAATAATGTCACTATGAACATCAGTGTGAAAATGTGTGTTCTTACCCAGCTTTCAGTTCTTCTGTGTAAATATCGAGTTGCAGGATTGCTGGATAATCTGGTATTTCTATATTTCTCTTCCTGAGGAACCACCAAACTGTGTTCCATGGTGGTATACCATTCTATATTCCCACCAATAGTGGATAAAGGTCCCTGTCCCTATTTCTCCAAATCCTCTCCAACACGTGCAATTTTCAGTTTGTTTAATAGTAGCCATTCTAGGTAAGAAGTGATACCTGATCATGGTTTTGATTTACATTTCCCTAATAACTAGTCAAACTGAACATCTTCTTGTGTGTTTTTTAGCCATGTGAATTTCCTCTTTGGAAAAATATCTGTACATGGTTTTCATTCATATTTAAATTGGGCTATTTGTCTTTTTATTATTGAGTTGATTGATTTCTTTATATATTCTGGATATCAAACACTTAACAGATATGTGGTCTCCAAATATTTTCTTCCATTGAGTAGCCCCCCTTCTTACCTACTTGACAAAGTCCTTTGGAGCACTAAAGTATTCAATTTTTTTCTTTCACTGCTTATGCTTTGGGTGTAAGGTTAAGAAACCACCACCTAACGCAAGATCTTAGAGATGCTTTCCTACATTTTCTTCTAGGAGTTTTATGATACTGGTTCTTATATTTAGGCTTTGATCCATTTTTAGTTCAGGTTTGAATAGGGTGTGAGATAAGGATCCTCTTTCATTCTTTCAGAGGTGGATTTCAAGTTCTCCCAGCACCATTTATTAAAGAGCCTGTTCTGTTCCAGTTGGGTGGACTTGGAAGCCTTGTCAAAAATCAATTGACCATAGATGTGAGGGTCTGTTTCTGAACTCTCAGTTTGATTCCATTGATCAACATGACTATCTTTATGCCAGTACCATGCTGCCTTGACCACTATAGCTTTGTAATATGCTTCAAAATTGGGAAGCCTGAGTCCTCCAACTTCATTCTTCTTTTTCAAGCTGTTTTTGGCTATTCAGGGTGCCTCACCCTTCTGAATAAATTTGATGATTAGCTTTCCATTTCTTCAAAGGCTGTTGGGACTTTGTTTGGGATTGCTTTGAATCTGAAGATCAATTTGTGTACAACTGACATCTTGACATTTAGCTTTCCAATCCATGAATGTGGAATATCATTCCATTTGTTTAGGTCTTCTTTGATTTCCTTTAGCTATGATTTGTAGTTTTCTGAATATAGGTCTTTTACACCCTTGGTTAAGGTTATTCCTAGATATTTGGTCCTTTTAATTGCTATTTTATATCTAATTTTTTTCTTGATTTTCTCCTCAGATGGCTCATTACTAGTATAAAGAAACACATTACTGACTTTTACATGTTGATCTTGAATACTGCCACTTTGTTGAACTCTTTCATTAGCTCTAGTAGTTTTGTCATAGATTTTTGGGGAACTCTTTAAATAAAGGCTTATGTTGTCTGCAAATGGTGAAAGCTTTACTTCTTCCTTTCCAATGAGGATGCTTTTTATTTCTTTTTCTTGTATAAACAACAGTGGTAACAGTGAGCATCCTTGTCTTGTTCCCGATCTTAGAGGGAAAGCTTTCAGTCTTTCACCATTGAGCATGATGATAGCTATAGATTTTTTATATATACCCTGTATCATATTGAGGAAATTCCCTTCAATTTCTATCTGTTTTAGTTTGCAAGCAGCCAGAATGCAATATATCAGAAACTGAATGGCTTTTAAAAAGGGAATTCGGGGCGGGCCGCGGTGGCTCAGCGGGCGGGGTGCTTGCCTGCTATGCCGGAGGACCTCGGTTCGATTCCCGACCCCAGCCCGTGTAGCAAAGGCGGAGAAACAGAATACAATAAAACAAGAAAATGTTTGGGAATGTTTCCCTTTCTTCCTTCCTTCCTTCCTTCTATCCTTCCTTCCTTCTCTCTGTCTTTCCTTTAAAAAAAAAAAAAAAAAAAAAGGGAATTCGGCGGGCCGCGGTGGCTCAGCGGGCAAAGTGCTTGCCGGCTATGCCGGAGGACCTCGGTTCGATTCCCGGCCCCAGCCCATGTAACAAAAACGGAGAAACAGAATACAATAAAACAAGAAAATGTTTAAAAATGTTTCCCTTTCTTCCTTCCTTCCTTCCTTCTCTCTGTCTTTCCTTTAAAAAAAAAAAAAAAAAAAAAGGGAATTCATTAAATTGCAAGTTTACAGTTCTAAGGCTGTGAAAATGTCCAAACTAAGGCATCCAGGGAAAGATAAAGGGCTCCAGTAAGCAACCCCACTCTGAATGAGTAGAAACATATCTCTAATCAAAAGTTGCCACCCACAATAGGGTGGATCACATCTCCATGGGAACACTCAAAAAGATCCTACCCGGCTATATTGAATGAGGATTAAAGAACATGGCTTTTCTGGAGCACACAGAATAGCTTCAAGCCAGCACACTACCTTTTGAATGTTTTTATCAAGAAAGGATGGTGGATTTTGTCAAATACCTTTCCTGCATCAATCAAGATGATAATGCAGTTTTTCCCTTTCAATTCATTGACGTAGTATATTACAGTACTTGATTTTCTTGTGTTGATCCACTGCTACATACGTGGAATAAACCCACTTGGCCATGGTTTATAATTCTTTTAATGTATTGTTGGATTCAATTTGCATATTTTGTTGGGGATTTTTGCACCTATATTCATTAAAAAGTTGGTCTGCAATTTTCTGATTTTGTAGTAACATTATAAGGCTTTAATATTAGGGTGATATTGACTTCATACAATAAGTTAGGTAGTTTTCCATTCTCTTCAATTTTTTGGAGGTTTTTAAGCACAACTGACATTAATTCTTCTTGGAATGATAGAATTCACCCCAGCCATCTGGTCCTGGGCTTTTGTTAGGAGGTTTTGATGATTGATTTAATCTCTTTACTTGTGATTAGTTTGTTGAGGTCTTTTACTTCTTCTTGAATCAGTGGTTATTTGTGTTTCTAGGAAGTTGTCCATTCCATCTAAGCTGTCTAATGTGTTGGCATACAGTTGTTCATAGTATCCTCTTCTGATCATTTTTATTTCTATGATGTCAGTGGTAATAGCCCTCTTCTCATTTCTGATTTTTTTAATTTTTCATCTTCTCTCTTTTTGTCTTTGTCAATCTAGCTAAAGCCTTCTCAATTTTATTGATCTTTTCAACAAACCAACTTTTGGTTTTACTGATTCTTTTTTTTTTTTTCAATTTCATTTATTTCTGTTCTAGTTTTACTTCTTTACTTCTGCTGGCTTTGGAATTAGGTTTGCTGTTCTTTCTCCACTGTCTCCAGTTGTCTTACATTTTAGCCCTTTCTTCCTTTTTAATATAGGCATTTAGGGCTGTAAATTTCCCTCTTGGCATTCCCTTCACTGCATCCCATAAGTTTGACATGCTGTGTTCTTGTTTACATTTGTCTTGAGATATTTACTATTTCTCTTGCAACTTCTTCTTTGACCCACCGGTTAAGAGCATGCTGCTTAATGTCTTTTATTTTTAACATCAAATGACTTACTTCTTAGACACTGATACTTCTCAAAACACACCTCCACCGCTCATTGGTTGGGTTATCTTAAATTTCATACAACCTTAGCCTCAACTTACATATCTGTAAAATAGGGGTAATAACTAATGTTGGGAAAATAAGAGCTTTTCAAAATACCTGGTTGTAGAAGACATTCAGTGTCTCCATTGTCGCTGCTGTTATTTCATATTAATATGGAGAGAAGCATCCCACAACAGAGAAGGTAAATCGTGATTATCTGGGGTCAAAGCTTCAGCCCCAACTCTACCCATAAGAAATCAAATTCCATTTCTCTCTTTGGTTCAAAAAACTTGAGGTATATAAAGCCACCAAATGGGGAACTTAAGCTGACCAAATCCGAATTGCCATATGGTATTACTATGCTGGGGAAATCCATTTTAGTATTTTATATCAGCCAGAAGTAGATTAGGTGGATAAAATGTCCAAAATAAAACATAAGCAGTTAATTAGAGTGAGAAAAGAATTTTATTTGTTTTATGCCAGAATGGATAGAAGACAGCTTCTAAGTGGCACCATGCCAAGAGGTGTTTTTCCTAGATCAGGGCTTTTCAAACAGGACTCAGGGAGGGGTGGGGGGTTGGGGAGAGCAGGAGGGTGCCGAGCCGACAGCACCCTTTAGCCACAACAGCTTTTCTGTGCTGTTACACACACTGAATTTCTGCATAGGATATTGTTTTAGTCTGCCAAAGCTGCCAGAATGCAACACACCAGAGATGGATTGGCTTTTAATAAAAAGGGATTTATTTAGTTAAAAACGTATAGTTCAGCAACAGTGGCTCAGTGGCAGAGTTCTCACCTGCCATGCTGGAGACCCAGGTTCAGTTCTTGGAGCCTGTCCATGTAAAAATAAATAATCAATTTTAAAAAATATAGTTCTTCAGAGGAAAGACAGCTAACTTCCATCTGAGGTTCTCTCTTATATGGGAAGGCACAAGGTGATCTCTGGTGGCCTTCTCTCCAGGCTTCTGGGCTCCGACAGCTTTCGGCAGGGTGATTTCTTTCTGCATCTCCAAAGGCCTGGGCTGAGCTGCGAGTGCTAAGATGAGGTATGCTGAGCCACCTGGGCTGTGTTGCATTGACCTCTCTCATTTAAGCACCAGCCAATTAAATCAAACATCATTCACTGCAGCAGGCACGCCTCCTAGCCAACCGCAGATGTAATCAGCAACAGATAAGCTTCACACACCATTGGCTCATGTCCACAGCAACAGAACTAGGCCCCTTCACCTGGCCAAGCTGACACCTGAAGCTAATTACCACAGATATTCTGTGAATAAAGTGGGTGCTATAAGAAGTTTGGGAGGCAGATTACCTAATTTCAGGGTCTGCCTTTGCTACTCAGTAGCAATGTAATCACGGGGCAAATTCCTTACCTGCTCTGTGCTTCCGTTTCCTTACCGGTAAAATGTGGATATAATAGCATCTACCTCATGGGGTTGTTGTGAGGGCCAAATGAGTTAGTATTTGTCAAGCACTTATAACAGTATCTAGCAAATAATAAGCGATTCGTACATGTTTGCCAAATAAAGAACACTGAAACCATATCCACAAAGTCTGAGTGATTTTCTTCCCTGTAATAAAGAACCAGGTGATATTCTCATCAGTTGGCAGACTGAGGTGGATGGTAAAGGAAAACTGACTCTGAGGGATTTTAAGAATAAAAAAATCTATGGTATTTATTATTTATTGCTAATGCATCAATAATGTATCAATATCCCCAACTGATGATTCCTATATCTGATGAACAGTTTATAATTTACAAAGCAATTCACACAGATTATTGTGAATTATAACCAGCGTGACAAACCAACACTCTTAGAAACCCAGGGTAACTGATGTCAGTAACCCTACTACAGTGCTTTATGACATAGAATGGCCTAGGACAATTTTCTTGCAATAAACACATATCTGGCACTGCTTATATCCTAGAGGCTCTACAAAGGTGTTTCGTTTCTTGACATAACCTTTGATTCATTCATTCATAAAGTAAATATTTATTGAATGCTGCTGTGCCAGGAGCTGTGGCTAACAGAGGTGAGCCAGAGTACCTAGTTCCATGGAACTCTGAGAACAAAGAAGGAGACAGACATGAAACAAGTAACAAACAGATAGGGAGTATAATGTAAGGTGGGGATAAGTGCCAAGAAAAAAAGAAAAGCAAGGTAATGGGATAAAAGGAGGTGCTGGTTTGAATGAGTGGTCAGGGAAGATGAATCTGGTGAAGTCACACTGGACCAAGAGTCCTGAAAGATGGAGGATGTAAGCCACGTAGTTACCCCAGGGAAGAGGGTTCCAGGCAAAGGGGAGGGCAAGAGCAGAGGCCTGGAGGCTGGGTTCTGCTTAGTATGTTTTCAAAGCAGAGAGGGCAGTATGGTTATGGTTGAATTATAGAAAGCAAGGGCGTCAGTGGAAGAAGAAAAGATCAAAAGTCAGATCACACAGGGCTCTGTAGGCCATGGAAAAACTCTGAATTTTATTCCAAATGTGATGTGAAGTCATTGTAGGCCTGTCAAGGGAGTAGACTAGCTGCGCTGTGGAGAATAACTGCAGGGGCAAGAACAAATGAGCAGATGAGTCAGAAGGTACTTGAGGCAGGGAAGATGGCAGCTTGGATCCAAATGGAAAGCTGGAGAGAGTAAAAAGTAATGTGATTTGGGGGTATGTGTTAAAGGTGGAGCCAATGTTCTGTGAACTTGTGTGAAATGGCTCACACGTGGCTTTTTTGTCCATATTTTTCTACCTGAGGGAGGCAGAATCATGTTTCTAGCAGATAAGGGCAGAGGCCTCATGTGAATCCCAGCTCTGCCAGTCACTAAAGTGAGACTTAAGCACCGTTCTCTGAATCTCTATTACTTCAGTTACAAAAATGGGGGTGAAAATAATGAATGTCCCAGGACTTTTGCAAGCATTAGATGAAACACCGCATGGCATAGAACCTGGTACATAACAAACTCTTAGTAGAAGGTAGCTACAATTACACTCATGTTTCAGTCTTAATTAATTGTTGCCTACAAAATCCATGAAGCAATGGCAGAACAAATGCGCTTTTCAATCTGAAAACTTCTGTGCCTCGTTACACTTCCCACAGGACATAACTTGAGGCTCAAGAATCAAAGTATTCATTCCATATTTTGCTCTTTTTCAAGATAAAATATCCTCATTTTTTTCTACAAAGGTTCCATGTACTAGGTAGGGTAACTTTCCAGAAACCTAAAACTTCTAGATGGGTCCCTGGACCAGATAAGTCCTGAAATGCAGAGGGGCCAGTCTTTCCAGAACATCAACTAGTTCCATCTCGCCATCCCTTATTATCAACAGCCCCTTCCAAAAAGGAAAAGTTATAAAAGGTATAGCCCAAATGCCCCTAAAGAGTAGGAAAGAAAGATCAAAGGTGATGGTGGAGTTTTCAGAGAAGCTCAGGTTTAACAAACGAGTATGATTGCTGAATCATTATACTGAAATTTCTTTCAGTCTCCAGAATCTTAGAGCAGCTAGAAGTAAAAACCTAAAAATGGTGGAAGTGTAACCCATACCAAACTCTGAAATCTGTTCTGCAGCTAAATGTTGGGCTGTGCATTGATATGTATTACTTTTTTGTATATATGTTATTTTTCAAAAAAAAGGAAATAAAAGTCAATTGTGGACTTCCGGAGAAGATGGCGGCTTAGTAAGACGTGCAGGTCTTAGTTCCTCCTCCAGAAAAGCAACTAAAGAAACAGAAACAATACGAAACAGCTCCCGGAGTCACGACAGAGACCAAAAAGACAACGTACCCCATTCTGGAACAGCTGAACGGGCAGGGAGAATCTGCTGCGGTGAGATACCCGAGGGGCGCGCGTTTTCCCGGCCAGGGCGGCTGGCGACTGGGGTCCCCTCCACGCACGTGGCTCCCCGGTCTGACTGGGAACATTGGATAGCGGGGCCCTCCTGTCACGCTTGGCGTTTCAGGCCAGCTGGGCAATTAGGACCGGCACTCTCCCAAGCCGCGGCGTCCAGCGACCCCCGCCTCCATGCGCGTTTTCCCAGGCCGACTGCCGTGCAGACAGACGAGCGCCACGAGCGCCACCTACTGGGCAGGAAAAGAAAAACAGAGCCCAGAGATTTCACAGAAAAACCTTTCAACCAGCTGGGTCCCACACCCAGGGAAATCTGATCAAATGCCCAGACACCAGCAGAAAATAATGGATGACGCTCGGAAAATTGAAGATATGGCCCAGTCAAAGGAACAAACCAATAGTTCAAATGAGATACAGGAGCTGAGACAACTAATGCTGAATATACGAACAGAAATGGAAAAACTCTTCAAAAACCAAATCAATAAATTGAGGGAGGACATGAAGAAGACATGGGCTGAACAAAAAGAAGAAATAGAAAATCTAAAAAAACAAATCACAGAACTTATGGGAGTGAAGGACAAAGAAGAAAAAATGGAAAAAACAATGGATACCTACAATGGTAGATCTAAAGAGACAGAAGCTACAATTAGTGAACTGGAGGATGGAACATCTGAATTCCAAAAAGAAACAGAAACTATAGGGAAAAGAATGGAAAAACTTGAGCAGGGGATCAGGGAACTGAATGACAATATGAAGCGCACAAATATACGTGTTGTGGGTGTCCCAGAAGGAGAAGAGAAGGGAAAAGGAGGAGAAAAACTAATGGAAGAAATTATCACTGAAAATTTCCCAACTCTTATGAAAGACCTAAATTTGCAGATCCAAGAAGTGCAGCGCACCCCAAAGAGAATAGACCCAAATAGGCGTTCTCCAAGACACTTACTAGTTAGAATGTCAGAGGTCAAAGAGAAAGAGAGGATCTTGAAAGCAGCAAGAGAAAAACAATCTGTCACATACAAGGGAAACCCAATAAGACTATGTGTAGATTTCTCAGCAGAAACCATGGAAGCTAGAAGACAGTGGGATGATATATTTAAATTACTAAAAGAGAAAAACTGCCAACCAAGACTCCTATATCCAGCAAAATTGTCCTTCAAAAATGAAGGAGAAATTAAAACATTTATAGACAAAAAGTCACTGAGAGAATTTGTGACCAAGAGACCAGCTCTGCAAGAAATACTAAAGGGAGCACTAGAGTCAGATACGAAAAGACAGAAGAGAGAGGTATGGAGTAAAGTGTAGAAAGAAGGAAAATCAGATATGATATACATAATACAAAAGCCAAAATGGTAGAGGAAAATATTATCCAAACAGTAATAATACTAAAAGTTAATGGACTGAATTTCCCAATCAAAAGACATAGAATGGCAGAATGGATTACGACCCAGCAATACCACTGCTAGGTAGCTACTCAAAGGACTTAAGGGCAAAGACACAGATGGACATTTGCACACCAGTGTTTATAGCAGCATTATCTACAATTGCAAAGAGATGGAAACAGCCAAAATGTTCATCAACAGACGAGTGGCTAAACAAACTGTGGCGTATACCTACGATGGAATATTATGCAGCTTTAAGACAGACTAAACTTATGAAGCATGTAATAACATGGATGGACCTAGAGAACATTATGCTGAGTGCGTCTAGCCCAAAACTAAAGGACAAATACTGTAAGGTCCCACTGATGTGAACCGACATTCGAGAATCAGCTTGGAATATATCATTGGTAACAGAGACCAGCAGGAGTTAGAAACAGGGTAAGATAATGGGTAATTGGAGCTGAAGGGATACAGACTGTGCAACAGGACTAGATACAAAAACTCAAAAATGGACAGCACAATAATACCTAAGTGTAATGTAACTAGGTTGGAACACTGAATGAAGCTGCACCTGAAATATGGTTTTTTGTTTGTGTGTTTGTATCTTTTGTTTTTGTTTTTTTTCTTTTTCCTTTATATCTATATATATATATATATATAATTAGTATTATTATTTTAATTCTCTTCTCTATATTAACATTCTATATCTTTTTCTGCTGTTTTGCTAGTTCTTTTCCTAAATCGATGCAAATGTACTAAGAAATGATGATCATACATCTATGTGATGATACTAAGAATTACTGAGTGCATTTGTAGAATGGAATGATTTCTAAATGTTGTGTTAATTTCTTTTCTTTTTTTTGATTAATAAAAAAAATTTTTTTTAAAAAAAAGTCAATTGTGATGATAAAACATATTTATTCCTTCTAGCATCCAATGTTCTGGAGCAGTTAGAAGGAAAAATCTGAGATGATGGTATCATATCCCATGACAAACTCTGGGACTGTACTGTAATTATTTGTTGAAGAGTGCTTTGAAAACTATTGCTTTTTTTCTTCCTCTGCTTTGTATATATGTTATACAATTTTAAAAAGTTAAAAACAAATCCTCTCTTTTATAGAACTCTCAAGCTTTTTTCCAATACTTGATTTCCATCAAGTACCTTCAGTTTTATTTATTTTTTTTAACCATAACAACATACAAACACGAACATTCTTACCACATGATCATTCCATTATTGGTAGATAACAATAACTCACAATATCATCACATAGTTGTATGTTCATCAACACGATCACCTCTCAGAACATTTGCATCAATCCGGGAAAATAAATAAAAAGAAAAAAGAAAAGAATTTGTACATACCATACCCCCTCCCCCCCCCACCAATTACCAACATTTCAATCTACTAAATTTATTTTTTATGTTTTTTTAAGTTTATTTATTAATTTAAAAAAATTAACAAATTAAATAAAAATTAACATAATCAGTAATTCACAATATCATCACTTAGTTGCATATTCATCATTTCTTAGAACATTTGCATCCATTCAGAAAAAGAAATAAAACGAAAACAGAAAAAAAAAAAAGATTATACCTACCATACCCCTTACCCCTCGCTTTCACTGATCACTAGCATTTCAAACTAACTTTATTTTAACATTTGTTCCCCCTATTATTTATTTTTATTTCATATATTCTGCTCATCTGTTGACAAGGTAGATAAAAGGAGCATAAGACTCAAGGTTTTCACAATCACACAGTCACATTGTGCAAGCTATATCATTATTTAATCATCTTCAAGAAACATGGCTACTGGAACACAGCTCTACATTTTCTGGCAATTCCCTCCAGCTTCTCCCTTACATCTTGAATAACAAGGTGATATCTACTCAATGCATAAGAAACACCTACAGGATAACCTCTCGACTCTGTTTGGAATCTCTCAGCCATTGACACTTTGTCTCATTTCACTCTTCCCCCTTTTGGTCCAGAAGGTTTTCTCAATCCCTTGATGCTGAGTCTCAGCTCATTCTAGGATTTCTGTCCCACGTTGCCAGGAAGGTCCACACCTCTGGGAGTCATGTCCCACGTAGACAGGGGGAGGGTGGTGAGATTGCTTGTTGTGTTGGCTGGAGAGAGAGGCCACATATGAGCAACAAAAAAGGCTCTCTTGGGGGTGACTCTTAGGCCTAAATTTTAAGTAGACTTGACCTATCCTTTGTGAGGTTAAGTTTCATATGAACAAACCCCAAGACTGGGGGCAAAGCCTATAGCTTTGATTGTCCACACTGCTTGTGAGAATATCAAGAATTCAACTTGGGGAAGTTGAATTTCTCCCCGTTCTCACCATTCCCCGAAGGGGGTTTTGCAAATACTTTTCCACTCACTGATTGAATCACTCTGGGATTCATCGGGGCATCACTCTGGGCAAACCAACCAAATCTCACGTCCTACCTGAGATTCCAAGTACTTATGGTGTTCAATCAAGCTATCTACATAAGTTAATCTACTAAATTTATTTTAACATTTGTCCCCCCTATTATTTATTTACTTTTAATCCATATGTTTTACTTGTCTGTCGATAAGGTAGATAAAAGGAGAATCAGACAAGATTTTCACAATCACACAGTCACATTGCGAAAGCTATATCATTATACAAACATCTTCAAGAAACATGGCTACTGGAACACAGCTCTACATTTTCAGGCAGTTCCTTCCAGCCTCTCCATTACACCTTAACTAAAAAGGTGATATCTATATAATGCATAAGAATAATCTCCAGGACAACCTCTCAATTCTGTTTGGAATCTCTCAGCCATTGACACTTTATTTTGTCTATTTTCGCTCCTCTTCCTTTTGGTCGAGAAGGTTTTCTCAATCTCTTGATGCTGAGGCCCAGGTCATTCTAGGAGTTCTGTCCCACATTGCCAGTAAGGTCCACACCCCTGGAAGTCATGTCCTACATAGAGTGGAGATGGCAGTAAGTTTGCTTGTCATGTTGGCTGAGAGAGAGAGGCCACATCTGAGCAACAAAAGAGGTTCTCTGGGGGTGACTCTTAGGCCTAATTTCAAGTAGGCTTGGCCTATTCTTTGCGGAGTTAAGTTTCATATGAATAAACCCCAAGATTGAGGGCTCAGCCTATTGCTTTGGTTGTCCCCACTGCTTGTGAGAATATCAGGAATTCTCCACTTGGGGAAGTTGAATTTTCCCCAAGTGCCTTCAGTTTTAACTTTGCCAGATGGCAAAAAAAAAAAAATATATATATATATATGCACACATGTATTATATGCATACATATGATGTATTTTTTAAAGAGAATATGGAGAAACTTTAAGACATGATAGTGAATTCTTATAACTCTTTCCAAGGGTCCCTGATTTCTGTATAACAATATTAACAACAGACAATGATAACAAGCATGTTTTAAATTCATTTGTTTTTTCTGTTTCAAGAATTCATTTACAGTAAATTACTTGTATTATCTTGCCTCTATTTCTATGGTTCTGGATTTTCTATGATGTTTTAAATTTTTTTATAATATAGCACAGCTATTTTTTTTTCAGTAGACTGAAACTTGTTGAGACTTACAATTTGCTTAAGGAGTTGGCTCTTTAGCCACCTTAAGACAGGTCTAACACTGACCGATAGGGATTCCTCAAGGTTGAAGGAAATACAGGGCACAACACTGTTTGTGGAACTGTCAGGTGCCACAAGTCCCGTGCAACTGGCTGCAGGTCAGCCAGACAAGGGGGCAGGGACTGCACAGAGGCATTCTCAAGTCCCTTCTCTCAGGAGCTGGTGGGAAAGCATCACAGTGGGCATGTGGCATGTTTTAGCTGTCCAGCACTTGAACCCCCTTCCTAACTAATGGAATCACCATGTGAATGGGTCATGCTAGAAAGTTCACTCATTCCTCCTCACTCCCTGAAACAGGAATACAGGTTTAAGACTGAAACTCAGCCAGCTGAGCGCTCCCACCTGGAAATGAGACTCAGGGAGTGGCTATCTGGCATATTGGAATAAAGGGCAGTGACAACCCAGTTGTTATGCAGGGAGGGGTAGGAGTTTGATACCTCATGTCCAGCGGCAGGAATGCCAATCATAGCATCCAGTGACCAATGACAATGACAGAAGCAGTATACAGTGACTAGTGACAGTGACAGAAAGTGATATCCAATGACCTATGATAGAAAGTGGTATCCAGTGACCAATGATAATGACAGGAAGTAGTATCCAGTGACCAATGACAATAACAGAGGCATATCCAGTGACCAATGATAGGTATATCCAGCGACCAATGACAATGACAGAGATGGTATCCAGTGACCAATGGCAATAACAGAGATGGTATCCAGTGATCAATGGCAATGACAGAGGGCCTGTCCTTTGCTGTACTACCAGCACACTGGAACATGCCTGTGCCGGTTTGAGGCTGTTGTGTATCCAAGAAAAAACATGTACTTTTTTCCTATTCCAATCTTATTGGGGAAGAATTATGGTTTGGATGGGATCTTTTACATTAAGTTGTTTCCATGGAGATGTGACCCCCCCAATTGTGGGTGAGACCTTTTGATTAGGTAGTTCCATGGAAATGTGTCTGTGCCCAATCAAAGGGGGCCTTAATCCACTTACTGGAGTCCTTCAAGAGAGAAGCATTTGGAAAAAGCTCAGAGTCAACACAGACTGAGACCTTTGAAGATACAGAAAGAAACTGCTCTCCAGGGAAGCTGTTCAAAACCACAAACCAAAGGACCTGCAGACACCAGCCACATGCCTTCCCATATCAGCCTTCCTTGAGTCAAGGTATCTTTCTCTGGGTGCCTTTGTTTGGACAGTTTTATGGCCCTAGAGCGGGAAACTTGTAACTTAACTAATTCCTTTTATAAATGCCAACCTATTTCTGGTGTATTGCACTTCTAGCAGTATAAACAAACTAAAACAATGCCCATTTCCCAAACCTAGTTTTCCAACTTTGCTATCAATTCTGGAAGTAACTCTGTGCCAATATGAAACTGTTGTGTACCGCACAAAACCCATGTTCTTTAAGCTTGATTTAATATTGTAAGGTGGGATTTTTTGATTAAGTTGTTTCTATGAAGTTGTGACCCACCCAATTGTGGGTGGTTTAATTAGATGGTTTCCACGGAGATCTGTCTCTGCCCATTCAAGGTGGGTTTTAATCCACTTATTGGAGTACTTTAAGAGGGAAACATTTTGGAAAATCTTCAGAACCAACACAAACTGAGATATTTGGAGATGCAGAAAGAAAATGCCCCTGGGGAAGCTGTTTGTAATCAGAAAGCCAACCACAGGTTCTCCCAGCTGGCCTTTCTTGAGTCAAGTTTTCCTTATCTGGATGCCTTAGTTTGGACATTTTTATGGCATTAGAAATGTAAACTTTGTAACTTAACAAATCCCTTTTATAAAAGTCAACCCATTTCTGGTATATTGCATTCTGGCAACATTTACAAACTGAAACAAGTTCTATATCCTTCCAATACATTCCTCTTCTGCTTAAGTCAGCCAGAGCCAATCACTCTGATTTGCATCCAAGGGCCCTGGATGGTTTTAGCAGTTTCTGTCCTTTCAGTTTTTAGTTTCTTAATTCTGAGCTAACAATATTAATTGTTCTTGGTCACTATTATATAGGGTTTAGATATTAGAACTGAAAAAGAAAGTTATAACAAAAGTGCCATAAAGATAATTAAACCTAATAGAAGAGGGAAACTAAACTACTTCCAAACCTTTGAAGTGACAAACCATCTCCTGCATATTAACAGCACACCTGTTCTGTAGCTAAATTACACAGGAGAAGGGTGACATCCAGTGTCAGCTGGTTAAATCTCAGGTGGCTTTACTGTTTACCTGAGAATGATGCCCATTATATCAAAAGACATGCATGTTAAAATTGAATCCATGGTCTGTTTTCAGGTAGTTATCTAAGATTCCTTTAAATAGAATTAATGTTATTCAATCGCTTGTATTGGTATCAGCATATACGATTAAAAAAGCAAATGTGCCATTTACCAAAACTCTTCTCCATATGTTATCAAATTTAATCTTGACAATACACTGTGTTATTGTTTTTATTATTATCTTGAATACACTGATGATGGTACTAAGGCATAAAGAAGTGACATTAAGTTCTTCCATGTCATAACTTGACCTCATCACTTGAACTCAGATAGGCTGAGCCCAAATCCAGGTAACTTTGTAAAGAAATAATCTACCTTCCTAGTTGATCAGTAAAATCTTGAATCTGAAAAACAGCTGAAGGTTTTACCCAAGGTTCAGTAGGTAACTCTGCTACAAAGAGGTGCAAATCACATGATCCCTTCACATTTGGGGATTGTAGGGAAAAGTGGGGAAGAGGGACAAACTTCAGTTAAGTATCTACCATACAGTGGGTAAAATACGCTGCCTGCAATAATTCTCACATATGCCCTGAGAGGTCAGTGCTATTCATCGCATTTTAGAGTACAGGACATGAGGCTCACAAGATTAAATAAGATAGCTAGTTAGTGATGGTCATGGAACCCAAACCCAGATATGCTGGTTCTTTGCCTCCTGCTGCATTCTGATTGGATTTCTAATTCTCATTTCTGGGTCCAAGCTAGTTTACTAAACAGGGTTTTCTGAAGTAAATCACTAAATAATCATTTTTAAACCATTAAATGAAATGGTTGGAAATGTTTTTAACAGTAAGCATCATGGAAATAATCATTTTTATTATTCTGGTATTAATGTAATTCTCCAGGCCACTGGATCATCCTTTTTCTTTTGGCTCCAAAAGAAACTGGAGACAAGGATCAGTGTAAAACTTCTAAAATTTATATCTCTTCATGACAAGAAAATAAAATTCATTCTGTCAGGAAATATTGGCAACCCAAATAAGGACTATATTTTTCATAAATACAAAGAACAGATTTATATCAATAATACATAAATAATTTAAATTATCTACAAGTGAAATACTCACACCCAAATAATTCCCAAGACAGATAAAATACAGCCAAATTAACCCAAGAGGCTGATACTCAATTCTACTTATTAAAAGGAATTGATTTAAATTACTTTTTCCCTGTTACTTAATTTTTTATCTGATTAAAATTATGAGAAAGTGTAGAAACTAGCACAAACACATAAACCTACCTAAACACAACTGGTGAGATTAAAACTCAGTACTATTACTCTGGAGAACAATTTAACAGTGTGCAAAAATAATTAAACACTTTGTTACAGAAGTTTCATTTCTAGCAATCTATTTGAGAATATTTATTCAGGAATAATAACAAAGGTACAAAGTTTACATATAAGGTTGTTCACTGCAGTATCCTTTATAATAGTCAAAGTGAAAAACAACCAAAATCTCCATCTGTGGGGAGTTTATAAAATATGGTTTCAAAAATGATGAAATATTATACTGCTACTAAATTATCATGTTTTAAAGATTATATAATGATAAAGGGAAACTGGAAGACTGCTCACTTTACAAGGTGAAAAGCCAACAAGATACCAGCTAAATACACACTGAGGTCTCAAGCAGGTGAAAGTGTATGTACGTATACATACAAGAGGCAATAAATGTTAACCGTGGTTATCTCTGGATAGTGAAATTAGAAATATTTTTTCTATGTTCTGTTATTATATGATTTTCCAGATGTTCTAATGAGTGAGTTATTTTTATAACTAAAAAAGTCATTGAAATATATAGCAATACTTGAAAGAAGCAGTTCTTAAGACTACCAGCTTCCTAGTTGTTCCTACTAATAGAGTCTATCAAAGGGAAGTCAGAGTCTAGCTACAAAAATGTGCAATCCACAGACGCCCTGCGCAAGCATTGCCAGGGAGCTGGTGAGAAATGCCCCAGCACCTTGGGGTCCTAGCCCAGAAACCCACTGAATCAGAATCTGTAGGTTAGCAAGATCGCCGGATGAGTTGCATTCAAATTAAAATTTGAGACGAGCTCAATTGGAGGACAGTGTGATGGAATTATCATAGCGAATTAAACCAACAAGTAAGAGGCTGGCTGTAAAAAAAAAAAAAAAAAAGGATAAAGTTGATCTTCTCCTTCGGGAGAAATTTAATTGCAGTCATATTTTTCTATTTACAGAAAAAAATACCTCAATGAATAAAATGGTCTCCATTTTTCTTTCACTGATTTTTTTTCCTTACGGTTTTGGCAGCCATCACCACAATTTAGTTTGTATTTCATTTGCACGAAATTTCTTATTTAGCTATTTTAGATTTAATATTTCAGTGTTGCATAATATTAAACCCAAAGCACATGACTCCTATGTTCTACTCTAACGTAAACAAGAGAGAAAAACACTGGCCTAGATAACACTTAAATTCCTTGACAATTTTTAGATTTGGTAATTTAAATCAGTATATGGAAATATGTGCTTCAAACTAACTAACCGATGGTCACTGAGGTTGTCCCTGATCTCGGGTGCCCTGCAGAGTCTCCAAGCTGTGTAAATTCCCAAAGACAGGCATGTGTCTGATTGACCCTGGGCTGAATCTCCCAGTACCAGCAACACAGAGCAAAGTGCCCCCCAAAAAGGCACTCAATGAATATTAGTTCAATGAATGTGTGACTAAGCCACAAATGCACAAGCACACAAAATATTTCTAAATATTTTCTGAAATGGAACGCATAAACACACATATTGCTCTTAGTTTTCAAATCCATGTAGACACTCAGTAAAATGTAAATTCATTTAAATGTGCTAATTGAATCCATATGAAATTTCTTCAATGTACAGTAAAAGAATTATAAAGGCCTATATAATGTTGACGTGAACAGATCAGTTCAAAAGCTTTGAAACCAGTTAAAAAAGACTTCTAAACGCCCTCCAAAATCTTCAATTCTTTCCTTTTTCAGTCACTATACCAAACAAATATATACCTCATTTTTTCAACTCTGACCAAAATTTAGATTACAGCTCAAGCCCACTCTTGAGCAAATTGTAAATAAATAAGTGGATAAATCAACATGCCTGTTATCAATTTACAAAATCATAAAGGTAAATGATACAACAGAAACGGCTTCTTTATTTCAAAAGCCCCTTTTTATTTAGCACAGGGGATCGATTTACTTTGTAAATAATACAGGGGGAACCTTCTTATAAAGTTTGCCTGAGTCCCAGGAAATATAACCTCCTTGCATTCTTTCTGCGAGAGGGGACCACCAAGCCCAGCTATATTCCCTGCCTTAGGAATGAATCCCTCTGTGCAGGGGTCTCCTTCTCGAACTGTGAGTGTGTGCGGGAGGGGCACGGCGCCCAGCAACAGTGCGACACAACACCAATTGTGCCTGCCTGCGTACCTGAGACTCCAGCCCAGCTCAAATTTCTGGAAAACCAGACTTCTGCAAAGCTGAATATTTAACAGCATTAGGTAAATCAAAAGGACTGATTATCTCTTCCCTACTGCGAATGCAGAATAAATCCCTTTTTATATTTGGACGTTTCAAATATATATATATGCCAAGAAAATAAAAGAGGTTTTAATTCTAAAATAAAACTATCAACAATTTCGATATAAGAGTGACAGCTTCCCTTATATTCGAGGCTAATTGCTTCTTCTAACTCTATATTAGCTTCTTTTTTTCCTTTTGAAGAAGGGTGAGAACTCACAACTATGCCATCATCGAAATCTAAAAAAATATTACACTGTTCAGGTGCTATTCCTTTAGTAAGATAATGCTGCTTCTTTGCAAAACTGTCTGGGGCGCCAGTAACTTTCATCTCTAAAATCCTATAATGCCCCATTCCACGGAAAAAATTAAAAACTGTCAGAAATAGGCTGCTCTGAAAGTCAGCATGAATGAATGAAGGTAAAACAAGCCCCTTCATTCATTTCTGCTCTCCGGCCGCAGTGACCTGACACAGCCGCCACGTGGCGCTCGGGTTAACAGTGGCAGTTGTTTTCCCGAGGGCTTTTCTCCACGACCCCTAAACTTAGCGGGCCGAAAGCGCCAGGAACCCTAGCAAAGCGATTGCGTGACTGCAACCTAAATAAATAATCAGGTGTGCTGGCGCTAAGGAGAGGAAAGGCAAAACCTCTCTTCAGGAGAAGAAACTTCTCGCCCAAGAACTCAGAGCCCTTCTGGGAGTTCCCAGAGAGGACTCCCCTCCTCAGCGAGGCCGGACTGCAGGAAAGCGTCCTTGTGCGCGGAGCTGCGCTGGGGAAGCTGCTCCAACGGCACCTGGACGATCCAGCCACCTGGCGGGGTGTCCTGCAGCGTAGGGCAGGTCGCCAGGGCTCCCTTACCTTGGCGATGGCTCAGCGAGCGCGGGGTTTCGGCGCGGCTCCTCCTCCAGGCTCTCGGGGCTCTCTGCCTGCGGGGCCACGATCCGCTCCTCTGGGCGGTGGGGCCGTGGCCCTCTTAGTCGGCTCCGCCCCGTAGGGCGCGCCCAGGTCACAGTCCGGCGCCCTGGTGGCTGCGGGGGAGGAGCCTCGGCCCCCGCCACGCCCAGAGCGAGCACGCCCGGCTTCGCGCACCCCGGGACTGACCTCGCCGCGCCTTAAAACGTACAAGCCCTAAACACCCGCCCCTGCGCACCTCTCCCGTACTGAGCCAGTAGAGATTTGCTGCCTCTTTTGAAGAAGGTTCTATTTCCTTTCCGCGTTCTTAAGCTTCTGTTTGCGTTTGATTTTTGTGGTTTTTAATCAACTTTTTTCTTTCGGGAGTGGGGGATCTGGGTTTGCAAAGGTAGTAGAGAGAGTTGCAGTGTCCCGTTACGTTACAGTATTGACGGGAATAAACTAAGAAATTAACATCGATTAACTGGTCTGTGAATTAACTGAATGTCACAGAATTAACTGGTCTGTGGCAGTTTCTCTGTCTTCTTGTTTTTCTTGAAGCGTTCTGGGAAGGTATTTTGTAGGTATCCCTCATTTGCCTTTATCTGATGTTTTTCCTAGGGTTTATGTTTGGGAGAAGAATGTAACAGGCGTGAAATGCCTTTCTCAGTGCATCCTTTTAGGGGAAGCATGATGTCAACATAACTCACCGCTGTTGATGTCAGCCTCGGTCACTTCGATAAGATAGTGTCTGCCAGGTTTGTCCCGGTAAAGTTTTTATCTTTTCTCTTTCCATATTCTCTGTTTTGGGTGGGAGTCACGAAGTTCAGACCACACTCAAGGGAGCTGGGAGGGAATTAAGCTCTAAATCCTGGAAGGGGGACTGTCTTATTTGAAATAATTATTTAAGGAAGATAAGTTCCTTCTCTCCTATGTATTTATTTATTCAATCATTTATTTATATCAGTATGAATTCATGAATATTTATTTTATACTTTAAGTTATAATTCCATACTACATTTTTTATTACATTAAAACTCTTCCAGCTTTCAGGTTGGTTCCTTTGTCCTGTTGAGAATTCATAATCTTTTAGAGGTGGGAAAGAAACCTCACTAATCGTCTGGTCCACCCCTCTTACAATTAACATGTGGAAAATTGCAGCCCAAAGAGATAAAATGATGACCCCAATGTCTGAGGGTTGTTCAGGAGCTTCACAGGAACCCTAGGCAATGATTCCCACCACAAAGGAAGGAGAAAGAAATACTTTCTGTGTTTTTTCTCCCACGACATGAACTTGTGGATGGGGGCCAAACTGGAGAAGTGAAAGCTGATGGTTTTTAGGTAGTTTTTGGTTAATTAATCCTTGTGATTCTGTTAGGTAGAAATATGCATATTTACAAACATATCATGTTCCAAAACAGCAGTCAATGTTTATTACTGGTTTAAACATTGAGACATCAGCAGTTGAGGGTTCTTTGTTATATTGCTTTGGCTTACTCATGTTTGCATTTGCAGGTTGGTTCCATAAACACCAGGTTTCCTACCTCTGAGTCTGGAGTTCAGCGTTTGATGCTGCCCTGCCTGCTGAGCCCCTCCCACCTCTTTCGTGTCTGAACCCTTTGGGAGAGGGAACTCTACTTCATTTGTTTAGATTTTACCAGCTTATTATGGCTCAGTGAGCATTTTTTTTACATGGGCAGGCACGGGGAATTGAACCGGGGTCTCCCGCATGGCAGGCGAGAACTCTGCCTACTGAGCCACCATGGCCTGCCCTGCCCACCCTCTTTAAGTATTTTTGACAATCACTAAAAATAGTAATCATCAATGGAATACATTTTGGATTTTAGTTCCACCATATCCTAGAAGATGTTGACAAGATTGAAGGTGACAGTGAGAGTTTTATGCCTTTTTGGGAGGAAGAGAGAGAAATATTTAACCAAAATCAATAATTTTAATCAATATGAAATACCAATTCTATTCCATAATTCTCCAAATGATTATTACCTACATAATTTTAATAAACCTGTGTGGAGAGGAGCAGGAAACTGCTTAGGATTAGAGTAAGGGTAGAATTATGAAATATTAGCTATCTCCATAGTGATGTTCAAGAGAATCCATAAACTATCCTTAAAGAAATAACGTTAGTGGTATCTTAGAAATTGGATATTGGGACGGGAGATGGATCAAAGATTATGGATTTCTCTTAGAGTCATAGCATTTGATTGCTATTTTTCTGACATTGTTTGTACAAATCATTTGAAATAGCCAAATATTATAAAGCTGCTTTTATTCACATATTACATAAGATTATATATATTAAGGAAAATTATTATTATCATGCTTTTTTTCCTGAATGACTTGAGTTGGGTGTGATAAAGATTATGTGGGTTCTAAAACATCCCCAAACACCCTCAACACTCTCAATAAATAAATCCCTGCTATTACTGACAGAGGACTAGAGGGAGACTCTTAAAAGAGGACGGATTTAGCATGCAGGAGAAAGTGCCAGGTGCAGACTGCAAAGTGTTGTCCACCTTGAAAGAGGGTCTGATTGCACATCAAACATCCACCTGCAGAGCTGCTACCCTTGCAACGTTCAGTCTAGGGCTCATATTTGAAATCACTATAGTTTTTCTCTGTGAGGTTTATGTGCTAAAAGGAAAAATATATATATAAGGAGGAATATCGGATACAACTATTACCATGTCACCATGAATCCCCAAACATGCACACATACACATACACCATTTAAAATGAGGGTGATGTCTCCTCATCACCCCCATGTTAAATCCCAAGGCTTCCCTTGGGAAGTCTTCTCTGAACTCCCCAGCTGACATTTGTTGTTCCACTTATGTCTTCCATAAAACAGTCGATATATCGCATTTGCTATTGTTCTAGTTTCCTATTGCTGCTTATCACAAACTTTAGTGGCTTAAAAGAATACAAATCTATCATCTTACAGGTTTTGTAGGTTAGAAGTCTGATATGGGTCTCACCAGGTTAAAATCCAACTGTCAGGAGGAGTGCGTTCCTTTCTGAAAACTCTAGGGGAGAATCTGTTCCATGCCTTTTCCAGCTCCTAGTAGCTGCCTGCTTTCCTAGGCTCAAGGCCCCTTCCTCTGTCTTCAAAGCTAGCAGCATCTCCAACTCTCCCTCTGACTCTCCTTCTTTCACTTATAAGGACACTGTGATTACATTGGATCTTCTCAGATATCCAGGATGATCTTCCCATTTCAAGATCCTTAATTTAATCATAGCTGCAATGTCTCTGTTTCCAGGTAAGGGAACAGATTCAAAGGTCCTGATGATTGGAATGTGTACATCTTTCGGGTCCATTATTTCCTACCACAGTTGTGTTCTGAAATCATTTCATAATTCAAACATTAATCACACTTTACTACTAAATAGTTCTTTTTTGTTTTTGTTTTTGTTTTTTTACATGGGCAGGCACTGGGAATCGAACCCAAGTCCTCGGGCATGGCAAACACTCTTACCTGCTGAGCCACCATGGCCCGCCCTAAATAGTTCTTTTTTAAGGCACAAACTCAAAAGTCCTCAGCAAAATTATAAAGGAGGCCTGCTCCCATCTCCATTTGGGGGATGCTTCCACTTGCCTTTCCCTTCCCCTCAGCTCAAGAGGAAGCCCAGAGACCCTTCCCATGACAGCCCATAATGCTCCACTAAGGAATGCCCAGTGAGGAAAAATTTTCCAAGTCCTTGTCTTTGACTTTCTAGGATTTTCTGGATGGATAAGGGAATGCCAAAGTGGACGTTAAGGTATGTGATCTTCACAGAATTTAACTCTGCAGGTTCCCTGTGCCCTGCAGACTCAGCTCTGAGCCCACTTTCTGGGTTGCTAGGGGCAATGTAGGATATCTCATGTCTCTAGCCAGCTTAGCACAACATGCCATTCTCAGTTATATTTAAGCATCTACTCTATGGAAGTTGCTATGTAAGTATGGGGATCAATTTTTATCATTTTAAATTCCAATGAGTTTGCACTCTAAATAGTTAGGTAATACATCTGCGCATGGAAAGTAACTACAGAGACCATTATCTAATAAATTAAAACATTCCCAAACAATCACCACTGAGTAGTTAATAAGACACAGGCAAGACTTCTGGGTCAAGATGGCGGCTTAACAACGTGCGCGTTTTAGTTCATCCTCCAGAACAACTACTAAATAACCAGAAACAGTACAGAACAGCTCCTGGGGCCACGTCAGTGACCAGACACACAGCGTACCCCAGTCTGGACCAGTTGGACCGGCTGCGAGCACCCCCCCAAACCGTGAGTTCCCAAAGCTGTGGTGGCCAGTGCCCCTCCCCCACAGGCTGCTTCCCAGAGGGGAAAGGAAAGGACTTTACCAGCAGCAGGGACTGGGTACAATCAAACACCAATTGTGGAACTAATTAACAAATTCTGACTACTAAAAATAGGCCCCCAGCTTAGGTGAACCTGATCAAAGCAGAGGTTGCTCATTTTTGCCCCAGCACCAAGGGGGCAGGACTGACAGAAAAAGGGGGGGAAAAAAAAAAGAAGGAAACAGAGGATTTTGTGCTGTGTATCTACAAAGGCTTGACTGCCTCTGGATACAGCAGCAGGCCTTTTCAGGCTGCAACTGCCCCAGGCATAGGCAGAAATGAGCTCTTTTGGAGGCTTGTCTGGAGCCTGTGCCTTCCCCAGGGGAGGGATGAAGCCCAACTCAGGTGGAATCCCTCCATCAAGGAATTCAGACACCAGGGCTTGGTAATTTGAAGCCATTAAAACCAGCCTACAACCTCTCCTCTGTCTCCACCACACCCCCAGCAGGGAGAGTCTGCCGAAGTTAAAGGTATCACATCATCTTATGCTGGTGGGACCTGCAGTCAGACAAGCGCCACACACAGGGCAGGATAAGAAAAACAGAGTCCAGAGACTTCACAGGAAAGTCTTTCAACCTGCTGGGTCTCACCCTCAGGGAAAACCGACACAGGTGACTCTTTCCTCCTGATAGGAGGCCAGTTTGGTCTGGGAAAATCTGGCTGGGGTATATAATATCTAAGTAGACCCTCCTAAGTGTGTGGGGGGGAAGGCACCACACAAGCAGGGCAAGAAACAAGAAAACAAGAACTGAAAAATTCTCCTCTGTTAAACAAAACTTAAGCTAAAGGTCCAGGTAAAGCTGAACGGAATGTCAAAGAACAGATAGACAACAAATTCATCCAGCAAGAAAACCCTAGATAAAAGAAGTGAAAGCAATCTCCAGAATAAACTAATTAAGGTAATTAAATGCCTGGACGCCAGCAAAAAATAACAAATCACACTAGGAAAATTGAAGATATGGCCCAGTCAAAGGAACAAACCAACAATTCAAATGACATACAGGAGCTGAAACAATTAATTCAGAATGTATGAACAGACATGGAAAACCTCATCAAAAACCAAATCAATGAATTGAGGGAGGATATAAAGAAGGCAAGGAAAGAACAAAAAGAAGAAACTGAAAGTCTGAAAAAACAAATCACAGAACTTATGGGAATGAAAGACACAGTAGAAGAGATGAAAAAAACAATGGAAACCTACAATGGTAGATTTCGAGAGACAGAACATAGGATTAGTGAACTGGAGGACAGAACATCTGAAATCCAACAAGAAACAGAATGTATAGGGAAAAAAATGTAAAAATATGAGCAGGGACTCAGGGAATTGAAAGACAATATGAAGTGCATGAATATACATGTTGTGGGTGTCCCAGAAGGAGAAGAGAAGGGAAAAGGAGGAGAAAAACTAATGGAGGAAATTATCACTGAAAATTTCCCAACTCTTATGAGAGACTTAAAATTACAGATCCAAGAAGTGCAGCATACCCCAAAGAGAATAGATCCAAATAGACATACTCCAAGACATTTAATAATCAGAATGTCAGAGGTCAAACAGAAAGAGAGGATCTTGAAAGCAGCAAGAGAAAAGCAACCCATCACATACAAGGGAAGCCCAATGACACTGTGTGCAGATCTCTCAGCAGAAACCATGGAGGCAAGAAGACAGTGGGATAATATATTTAAATTATTAAAAGAGAAAAACTGCCAACCAAGAATTCTATATCTAGCAAAACTTTCCTTCAAAAATGAGGGAAAATTAAAACATTTTCAGACAAAAAATCACTGAGAGAATTTGTGACCAAGAGACCATTTCTGCAAGAAATACTAAAGGGAACACTAGAGACAGATACAAAGACAGAAGAGAGAGGTGTGGAGAAGAGTGTAGAAAGTAAGACTATGAGTAAAGGTAAAAAGAAGGAAAATTAGATATGACATGTAAAACCCAGAAGGCAAAATAGTAGAAGAAAGTACTACCCATGCAGTAATAACACTGAATGTTAATGGATTAAACTCTCCAATCAAAAGACATAGTCTGGCAGAACGGATTAAAAAACAGGACCCATCTATATGCTGTCTCTACTCAAAGGACATGAGGCCAAGGACACAAATGGACATTTACACACCAATGTTTATAGCAGCATTATTAACAATTACCAAGAGATGGAAACAACCAAAATGTCCATCAACAGACAGTTAACTAAACAAACTGACATTTACATAAGATGGAATATTATGCAGCTGTAAGACAGAATAAAGTTATGAAGTATGTAACAACATGCATGGACCTTAAGGACATTATGCTGAGTGTGATTAGCCAGAAACAAAAGGACAAATACTGTATGGTCTCACTGATATGAACTGACATTAGTGAATAAACTTGGAATATTTCCTTGGTAACAGAGACCATCAGGAGATAGAAATAGGGTGAGATATTGGGTAATTGGAGCTGAAGGGATACAGATTGTGCAACAAGACTGAATATAAAAACTCAGAAATGGACAGCACAATACTACCTAACTGTAATGTAATTATGTTAAAACACTGAATGAAGCTGCATGTGAGAATGAGAGAGGGAGGAGGGCTGGGGACATAAATGAAATCAGAAAGAAAGATAGATGGTAAAGATCGAGATGGTATAATCTAGGAATGCCTAGAGTGTATAATAATAGTGAAATGTACAATGTACAAATTTTCAAAATGTTTTTGCATGAGGAAGAACAAAGGAATGTCATTATTGCAGGGTGCTGAAAATAGATGATAATTAATACTTTAAAATGTCACCTTATGTGTGAGACTAAAGCAAAAAATGTTTATTTGTTACAAAATTTATATTTTAACTACAGCATTTCCTAATATAACTCATGTAGATAGTTTGATTGAATGTCATAAGTACTTGGAATCTCAGGTAGGACATGAGATTTTGTTGGTTTGTCCAGAGTGATGCCCCGATGAATCCCAGAGTGATTTGATCAGTGACTGGAAAAGTATTTGCAAGCCCCCTTCGGGGAATGGTGAGAGTGGGGAGAAATTCAACTTCCCCAAGTTGAATTCTTGATATTCTCATAAGCAGTGTGGACAACCAAAGCTATAGGCTGAGCCCCCAGTCTTGGGGTTTGTTCATATGAAACTTAACCCCACAAAGGATAGGTCAAGTCTACTTAAAATTTAGGACTAAGAGTCACCCCCAAGAGAGCCTCTTTTGTTGCTCAGATGTGGCCTCTCTCTCCAGCCAACATGACGAGCCGTCTCACCACCCTCCCCCTCTCTGCGTGGGACATGACTCCCAGGGATGTGGACCTTCCTGACAATGTGGAACAGAGATCCTGGAATGAGCTGAGACTCAGCATCAAGGGATTGAGAAAAACCCTAGAATGAGCTGAGAGTTAACATCAAGGGATTGAGAGAACCTTCTTGACCAAAGGGGGAAGAGTGAAATGAGACTAAGTGTCAATGGCTGAGAGATTCTAAACAGAGTCGGGAGGTTATCCTGGAGGTTATTCTTATGCATTAAGTAGATATCACCTTGTTGTTCAAGATGTAGCGGAGAGGCTGGAGGGAACTGCCTGAAAATGTAGAGCTGTGTTCCAGTAGCCATGTTTCTTGATGATGATTGAACAATGATATAGCTTTCACAATGAGATTCTGTGAATGTGAAAACCTTGTGTCTGATGCTCCTTTTAGCTACTATATCAACAGAAGAGTAGAACATATGGAATAAAAATAAATAATAGGGGGAACTAATGTTAAAATAAATTTAGTTTGAAATGCTGGTGGTAAATGGAAGCGAGGGGTAAGGGGTATGGTATGTATAGTCTTTTTTCTCTGTTGTCTTTTTATTTCTTTTTCTGTTGTCTTTTTATTTCTTTTTCTAAATCGATGCAAATGTTCTAAGAAATGATGAATATGCAACTATGTGATGATATTAAGAATTACTGATTGTATATGTAGAATGGAATGATATCTTAATGTTTAGTTTGTTAATTTTTTTAATTATTAAAAAAAGTTAAAAAAAAAAAAAAAAAAAAGACAGGCAAAGGCACAGAAGCAAGTTCATGTTCAGGCAGGTTTGGGAGCTTCCAAATGGACCAATCTAGGGCTGCAGGAGGCTCACGGGAGAGAGAGAGAGCAGAGAGCTGTGAGAAGACCTTGAATAACAGACAAAAGGTCCAGGAAACATTTTTCTTGTCCATCTCTGCAAAGAGAAGAACCAAATCATCACAGGAACCGAAACCCTGGCTATTGTCATGCATCCATTGGTAAAGCACTGTGCAAACATTCATGAACAATATCTGATTGTCCACTGTATATACAGGTCTGTCTAGAAACATGCGGATCTTTTCCTAAGACTCCTTTCATATGATGGGTAAGGAAACTATGACATAACCAAGGGTCACATGCATCTCTATAAGCCCTGGTCCAGCATGGCACCAAGCCATCAAAAAAACTGCCAGCCACAAACAAGCGGTAGGGACGAAAAGGTGGACCAGCTGCAGGTCAGCCTCTGACATCACTATTTACAACTACTGCCGCTCTCTCAGCAAAACCAGATGTCCTTTCAAAAATGCCCTTTTCGAAGCACACAGTCACATATATTCCTTGGGACTCAATACGTTCTGATTGTTCTAGTGTTAATTTCCATGATGTGCTTGACTCGCCCTGCCTCAGCAGTAGCTGGAGGGATAAATGTCTCTTCTTCTGCATTGGGAGGTCCCCACCAAAGTGAATTAATCATGAGGAAGGTGGAGGAAGGTGTGAGAGCTGAGAAGTCTATTTTAAAATTCATTTTTTACATGTATTTTTAAAGATAGAGGAGTGAAGACCAGAGTGGGGTTGTGGGAAGGTTGTGTCAGAAAAACTGTTTTGGATAAGCATTTCCTCGAGGTAGCTCAGATAAGGTGAGGGTAGTGTTAGAGGCCACAGGGTGAGAAGGGAGATGGGACCTCTTCAGAGTCAAAGGACAGGGACCCTACAATGGCTGGGACCCCTGGGGATGGCCTTGGATCCACGGGAGCTTTGGGATCACCTCTCTTCCTACACACCCTTGTTCTGTAAATTTTCAGTGGCCAAGAGCAATACTGTAAAGCAACTTTTTGGCTAGCTCGTTAACTGTAGGCAAGTTACGATAACTCTCTGGACTTGTGTTTTGGTAAACCGGGCCCCTAACTTTTGTCAATCTTTGAAACTTCAGCTTTGGCCACTTGCTGCTATATTGGCTTTTTTCTTCTCAATTCCAGTTCCTCAGAATGAGGTTCCAGTGAAACCTACTTATTCCTCTTTAGGACAGGATATTTATACCAGGTCACCTCAAAAGCCCTTGGCCAAGCTACAGACTGGCTGCCACTGGGATGGGAGCCCAGTGCTGTGTGTGGCAGCCTTGCCCCACGATGGAGACGCAGCTGCCCTGAGTCCTCCCGCACCAGGGACGCTGAGCGTGACACAGGCCTTAGAGTGGGAACTAGGGCTTGTCAACACCAGGATTGACACTTCCAGTGTAAGGAAGATACCCGAGTATTGAGGCCAGAAAATTCAGCTTGGGGACGGTGTGGGCAGGTGGCATCTGGATTGAGATTTGGACAAAACTTTGAGAAAATGAACGGGGTGGGGGTGGGTGGGAAGAATAAAAAATAAAAACTATAATCAACTCTCAGCTGTGGCTGTGAGAGCTACAGTTCTGTTTTTGTCTGTAGTTAATAAAATTTATTGCCTATTTGCATATTTATATATATAAAGTAAATTTACATTTACATTTATATTAATGTAAACATAAGATTCATATGTATTTATATATAAACATATATTACTAAATTCTTACATTAATAATGCATAAAAGCAATAACATTAGAGTTGAGGTATTTTTTCTGTGAAATGGCTAAGTTTTTTTATGCCCAGATTAGTTGTTGTCAAAATAGTCTGTTAGTTTTTGCTGCTTTTTGACAGCCGTAATCATTTTTTAAAAGATATCTTACTTTTGAAAAAATGTTCCTTATAATTATTATTCTGTATTGCTTGTTTTTTTACAATGTTGCCTGTAAATATTTCTTTTCTTTAAATAGATGTAACATGTATCTTGTCTTCTATAAAGACTATTCTTGATTTTACCCTTCCCAAATTCAGAATAAAAGTTAGAAAGATGTATGCCTACACAGTCTTTTCATTTCTTAAATGGACATTAGTAACATAGGATTTATTTCTTCATTTATGAAAGGAAGGACAATAGGAATAATTAAGCATCTTTAAAATTCTTTCACTTTTATTTCATTCGAAATTGTCATGCAAGCACTTTTGCTTACCAATTTTATGATAATTAAAAATAACTGACAAAATACAAAAGGAGAGTTTATTTTTGTAGGTAAATAATATATAACGTATATATGCTAATGAAATATATTTTACTAATTATATTCTTTCATGTTAAAAAAAGCAAACTCATGTTTACGCACAAAGACTGGGATAATTGTCTACAGAGACATTTGTTTCTGAGTTTCTAGATTCACAAATCCTTTTCTCTTTTGGCTCATGAAAAGTCTAAATAGGCACTGACTTCTTTCCATGGGAATCATCAGAGATGTTTTGCTTCTTTTAGTTGTTCATTATGCCCAGCGGCTGTGACATAGCTGCCTTACCTAGAAGCAGCAGCAGCAACAGCAAAGCCTGTGAAAACTTCAGTTGCCTTCGGCCTGGGGCCTCCACGAAGCTCCTAGTTCCCCATGCTTTACAGGCTTCTTTACTGACTGCAAACATTCAGCCACTTATAGCTAGTTATTTGATCTCCTGTGAAATATTATCTCTTCCCCTCCAACCCATCTCTCTCTATTAGTGCAATACCCTGAACGCTGCCACCCCCTTTCCTCACTCACAGAAGCCCCGATTGCTTACCCCGTAAGGAAACTATCCGTATCCTATATGTAGAGAGGCCCCTTTAAACAGTTCTCGTTAAATTTTGTTAGACGATATAGTTCATACTCAGAGAGAAAAACTAAAAATTTCCAAGCAGGTTATGCGATCACCAATGTGAACTTATCCTTAAAATATTAGCTTCTTCCAGAAATTAAATTTAGTTCAGTTAAATTAATTGCCCTTGCCCAGACATGCCAACTGACAAAAGATAAAAGAGCAAATATTTATAGTCATAGTAGGTATGTTTTGAGGTTAGTTTGGACTTTGAAATGGTTTGGACCCAAAGGAATTTCCTGACCTCTTCCAGAATCCCTATAACATGGACAGGGACTTCAAGAAAAACTTTCAGATACTTTACAATTATTTAAGGAGCTAAACATACAAAAAAAGTGGAGATTGGCAAAAACGCTTCATGATGTTACCCAAAATAGCTGAGCTAAATTAGCATCGGTATCACACCATCTTAGGTGAGGTCGTTTTAAGGGGACTGCTGAGGATGCTTCCATTGAAGGTCCTCTTGCCAGCACTCTAATTCCACTAAGACTGTAAAGGGAGGAAATGGGCAGAACCAAAGCCTCAGGGCCCCTGGGGATACTTCTGAATGAGTGTTATATAAATGCCCCCAGCAACCAGCCATACCTATGTTCTGGTTATTGTGCCCTTATTCTCAGTGTAGGTTAAGACTTTTTCATACTAGAGAACTATGGCTGTAATGGGAGAATAAAACATTTGCTTGATTTCCTAGTCCCAACTTGGAGAAGCCTACTTTATCTCTCCAGTAATTGAGATACATACTTCAGGGTTACTGTTATTTAAGAACTCTCTAAAGATTTACCTTTTACTCCTCTGTCTTTACCTTCCACAAATTTCAGCAAAATTAAAGAGAACTCATCAAATCCTAAAACTATAATTATCACAATTTTCAGAAACCCTCAAACTTCCTTAACCTAAACTATTGTCATTGGCATAGATGGCAGCAAGACCTACCACCTCTGGGACCCTCGGGAGATTATCTTCTTGGAATAATTGAAGGAAAAACAAGTTTTAGAGGAAAATTGAGTATTTTGTTTCAAAAATTTTCTGTTAAGTTTGCATATTAGATATCCAGGTAGTTGAATGTACGAGTTTGAAGTTCAAAACTGGAGATTAGATAGATGGATAGACTGATTGATTTATTGATTGACTCAGATGGATGATAGATATAGAGATATAGATATAGATATGAATCATTAAAAATATAGGAAAATATAGAACTGTATGAAATCACTTTGATAGTAAGTGTAGCTAGGAAATAGGAGGAGGATGTAGCAGAGAAGATAGGGGGGAAAAAAGCCAATGAGTTGGGAGGAAAACTAGATTAATGCAGTTTGTTTTTATGGGCAGGCCCTGGGAATCGAACCCCGGTCTCCAGCATGGCAGGTGAGAAATCTGCCTGCTAAGCCACTGTGGCCCACCCGAGTTAATGCAGTTTTGAACTCTCATGTTTCTTTGTAAACTTCCTGACACTATGAAAATAGAAGGATCCAATTAGAAGTCTATTAACCAATTTAATTAATGAGGCAATCGGTAACCATTTACATATTGCTTATATAGGTATTTTATGATGATGATCTGTGAAATAATTTATTAAACATGAAAAGGAAGAGCTTTAGAAAAGTCCAAACAGGGTGAATCCATTTAAAATCTGGAAAGAAATCCAATCTGCCTCCTGTTCCTGAAAACAGGTATCAATTAAAGGTTATAGCTTATCTTGACTAGGGAACAGATGTCCTCTTTGTGTGCCCATGATTTGGACATACTGTATGATGCTGCCACAGATGCCTGAGGAGTAGCATTTCAGCTGGCTTCGGTATCAGAAGACAGTATCATGGTCTCAAGTGTCCACAGCTGACCCTGTCACTGTCCCTCCAGTACTGACCCTCCTCCTTCTACAACATCTCACTGATTCTCCCTGGGCTGCAGGCCCACTGACATCCCTGTACCTGTGACCTGAGGGGGTACAGCTCCCCTCTACAACTTCACAGAGACGCTAAAGGAGTGATAATTACTGAAAAACTTAAGTAAACAAATAAACAATGACTGAATTATTTTGGAGAAGTTTTGCAATTGTCCTAAAAACCGAACTAAAATATACTGGTTCTAACTGAAGTAAATTTAGGATATCATGAGATTTAGGTATAGCAGGATGCTAAGTTAACTCTGGAACCTGCTTCCTAATTGATTCCCCATGTCCTCTCTAGCCTTTCCAGAGGACCAGCTGATTCCTTCCTGCTTTCTACTCTCTGTCTTTTTAGGGTCCCTTACGCTTTAGTCTAGCTCATGAAGATAACCCGTCCTTCTTGGACTACTGTTCTTTTAGTGAGCTCTTGCTCCCTGCTCCAGGAAGGACCTATGGCACCAGCTCACAAGAAGCCCGCCTCCCACCTTGTCCCATCTCTCTCTGTGCTTCCATGCTGTGCAGCTGGTCTGCCATACCCACAGGAAGTGGGGCATCTTCATTTGTTGTTCTGAGCTCAGACTTCAGATGATCCAAGTGTCACCATGGAACTTGGACTTCATTTTGAGTCTCTTGGTATACCATCACCTCCCTTTTCCAGCCAAAGCAAGAATCTCAGGCTTTTCCCTTTCCAACCTCTGAGCTCTTTTTGGACGCACCCAGTAAATTACTTTTCCAGTCTGAAGAAAATCACCCATGCTAGGTAAAATATTTGCAGAATAGAGATTGCCGCTAAGTCACCAAGGGAATTGAACTCATTTCCCCAGAGTCTTTAAGGCTTACTCCAATGTTTAAGAAGAAGCAGCTATTCTGGCTTTGCAAAAGCAAAACGACTTAAATGTGCATTGAGCACAATATTGAGATAATTCTTACCAAAAGCGAAGGGCGTAAATATTTTCCACAGCTCTATATACATCTTTGCCTTTAACATGTAATTTTAACATCCTGACCAGGATAATAAACATGCTTTAGAAATTGAAACAGGGATAAAAGACTGTATTAATTTACATTTCACCTTCTTCCAAAAATAACTTGAAGTAGAACATCATAAATATTCCCAATTATCTTAATAGTTGGAAGCACATAACATTTACTAAGAACTGAGAATTTAAAGTGAGCTAAATATCTGAGAGAAATTATCTCAGAGAACGGGCTCCAAGTATTTCAAATATTGATTTTTACAGCAAAGAAATACAGTTCCTTGCCTTACAAAATTAATTAAGCTCTGTGTTAATTAATCACTACGCCTCTGTAATGAGAGGCTGCCAATCACCCTGTCAGATTGTTTACAGCTGAAATCCTAGCCTAAAATTCATTTAGTTAATGATCTAAGTTAAATTTAACCCATGTCTCAGGACCTCAAATATAATTCCAGATCTCAAGAGCCATCATAGCTTTAGAATGCAGCATGTGCTTCTCTGCTTCTCCTTTTAAATAGCCAAGCCTAAGACGGCTGAGCTCCAACCCACAGCTGAAACTCATCTTCACCTTCTGAAACTATGAAAAGAGGGCAAATGCGCAAAAAAGTCTGCGAATATTTCTTTTTGGTCTCAATAGTAGTTTGATAAAGAATTTTCTTTTCTGCTTTTAATTGTAAAATTGTTCAACTATTTGACACCTTTATAACTAAAAGAGTTTCATTGTTGAGATTAATATGGCACTGATCTGCAATAAAACATAAAAGTGGTTTCAGTTATGGAACACTGTTTCATTTGTTTTTTATTCAAGAACTTTGGTGATTCCTTTTAGTGATTCCTTTTCTCTTTTACTTCTGTATTTATATGGGACCAATTTCCTCAAAAAGGAAAGCCATAGGATTCAAGAAAGCTATCCTAGGGAAACATTGGTTTCACTCACAATTATGAATTTCAAACAAGATTAAACAAATGCCTCAAAGAGGTTTCTTGGGCTGATTTTTCTTTAAGCCTCCTTGTAGGAAAGAAAAGTCTGTCCAAAGTACTGGCATACTTCAGAGACAGTGCAGGTTTACACCACCATAATAAAGTGAGTTCACAATAAAGAGAGTCACGTGAAATTTTTGGTTTTGCACTCTGTATAAAAATTAACATTTCTCTCTACTGTAGTCTATTGTATGCAATAGCATTTAGTCTTAAAAAAATAATGTACATGCCTTAATTAGAAAAAATTATTTTATTGCTAAAAATTACCATCGTCTGAGCCTTCTACAGGTCCAAATCTTTTTGCTGACCTTCCTTCAGGTTGATGGCTGCTGACTGATCAGGCTGGTGGTTGGTGAAGGTTGATGTGACTGTGGTAATTTCTTAGAATAAGACAACAATGAAGTTTGTTGCATCAGTGAACACTTCCTTTCATGAAAGATTTCTCTATAGCATGTGATGCTGTTTGACAGCATTTTCCCCATGTAGAACTTCTTTCAAAATTGGAGTAAAGGGTGGGCCATGGTGGCTCAGCAAGTAGAATTCTTGCCCGCCATGCCAGAGACCAGGTTCAATTCCCAGTGTCTGTCCATGCAAAAAAAAAAAAAGGAGTAAATCCTCTCAAAACCTGTTGCTGTTTGTTTATCAACTAAGTTTATATGATGTTCCAAATCCTTTATCATTTCAACAATATTCGCAGCATCACGTCTTCACCAGTAGATTCTATCTCAAAAAAAAAAATTTTTCTTTCCTCATCCATAAGAAGCAATTATTCATCCACTAAAGTTTTATCATGAGATTTCAGCAATTCAGCCACATCTGCAGACTCTACTTCTAATTCTAGTTCTCTTGTTATTTCCACTAAATCTGCAGCTACTTCCTCCACTGGAGTCTTGAACCCCTCAAAGTCATCCATGAGCGTTAGAATCAACTTCTTCTAAGCTCCTGTTAATGTTGATATCTTGACCTCCACCCATGACTCACAGATGTTCTTAATGGCCTCTAGAATGGTGAATCCCTTCCAGAAGATTTTCAATTTACATTGCCAAGATCCATTAGAGGAATCACTATCTATGGCAGCTGTATCTTTATGAAACGTGTTTCTTAAATAACTAGATTTGAAAGTCCTAAAATGACTCCTCATCCCATGGGCTGCAGAATGGATACTATGTTAGAAAGCAAGAAAACTACATTAATCTCATTGTGTATCTCCGTCAGAGCTCCTGGGTGACCAGGTGCATTGTCAATGAGAAGTTATATTTTGAAAGGAATCTTTTTTTCTTAGTGGTCATTCTCAACAGTGGGCTTAAAATAGTCAGGAAACCATGTAACCATGTTATAAGCAGACTTACTGTCATCCAGGCTCTGGTGGGTTTTTTGTTTTGTTTTGTTTTGTTTTTTTGCACAGGCAGAATAGATTGAGCATAATTTTTAAGGGCCCTAGGATTTTAGGAATGGCAAATGATCATTTGTTTCAGCTTAAAGTTACCAGCTGCATTAGCCCCTAACAAAAAGGTCAGCCTGTGCTTTGTAGCTTTGAAGCCGGGCAAAAATTGACTTCTCCTCTCAAGCTTGAAAGTTCTAGATGACATTGTCTTCCAATAGAAGGCTGTTCTGTGTATATTGAAAATCTGTGGTTTAGTGTAGTCACCTTCATCAATTATCTTAGGTAAGTCTTCTGGCTAACTTGCTGCAACTTCTACATCAGCACTTGCTGCTCTACCTTGTACTTTTTTGTTAAGGGGATGGCTTCTTTCCTTACTCCTCATGAACCAGCCTCTGCTACTTTAAGACATTTCTTCTGAAGCTTCCTCACCTCTCTCAGTCTTCACAGAATTGAAGAGAGTTAGGGCCTTGCTCTGGATTAGGCTTTGTTTTAAGGATGCTCAGGTAAATATGAATTCAGATAAACAACCAATTTGTTTTCAATTTAAGTATGTCCCAAATGTTGCATGGGACATATTTATACTAAATAATTATTTGCTGTTTATCTGACATACAAACTTAACTCTGTGTCCTGTTATTTAGCAATTAAAAATATACTAAATCTGGCAGTTATTAGAGAGATGGCTCTCTGCCTAATTGTAAATTAGAACCACCTAGGGGTATTTTTACCCCTACAAATGATAGGACCCCAGCCGCAGACATTCTGATTTATTCATCTGGCATGGAACCCATGCATTGGGATATTTTTTTAAGTGCCAAATTATTCTAATTATTCTATTCTTGAGCTTAAAGAATTATCTTGGAATAAAACCATGCCTATTAAAATTTCCTGGGGATCTTGTTAAAATGAAGATTTGGGATCAGTAGTTCTGCAGTGAGACATGAAATTCAGTGTTTTTAACATTGCTTCTGATCTGGAGACCACATTTGAGTAGCAAAGCATAGTGAAGGCAGAGTGAACGCTCTAACATCTGATAAAATGCCTCAGAGAAGAGTACACAGAAGACGGCTACAAAGGAGGAAAGAATATGATACAAAACATAAGAACCATGAGAGAGGTTCAAAATACTGTGAAGGTTTCAAAGGACAGAGAAATCATATCTGGTAAATGAGGGAAGTCTTCACGAAACAAGTGATGGTCAGAGTGGTCCTTGAAAAATGTGTTACATTAAAACATGTGACTCCGATATTTTGCAATAGAGCAGAAGTTGGTACCTAGAAATCGGGTGCTCTCCAAATAAACCGCTAAAGCATGTAACATTGATTCTGTGATCAGACAGCAGACAGGACTAGAGAAACAGCTAGGAGACTGTTAGTAGAATCCAGAAATGCTGTGGGGAAACCATGGTGGAGGCTGGAAATAGGGTGAGCTGGGCCCATGTTTTGAAGCAGTGAAATAGTTGGCCTGAAAGATAACTTAAAAGACAAAAATGTGTCTAATGATTTCAGGTGCGAACAGAGACCATCAGGAGATAGAATAGGGTAGATATTAGGTAATTGGAGCTGAAGGGTTACAGATTGTGTGCAGGACTGATTGTAAAAATTCAGAAATGGATAGCACAATACTACCCAACTGTAATACAATACCGTTAGAACACTGAATGAAGCTGAATGTGAGAATGACAGAGGGAGGAGGGCTGCGGCACAAATGAAATCAGAAGGAAAGATAGACAATAAAGACTGAGATGGTATAATCTAGGAATGCCTAGAGTGTATAATGATAGTGACTAAATGTATAAATTAAAAAATGTTTTTGCATGAGGAAGAACAAAGGAATGTCAGTAGTGCAGTGTTGAAAATAGATGGTAATTCACATTTTAAAGCTTTAATTTTTATATGAGACTAAAGCAAAAAATGTTTATTTGGTACAAAATTTATATTGTGACTAGTGCATTTCTTCATATAATTTATGTGGACAGCTTAATTGAATACCATAAGTTCATGGAACCTTGAGTAGAGCATGAGATTTCGTAGGTTTGTCCACAGTGATGCCCTCATAAATCCCAGAGTGATTTGAACAGTGAATTTAAAAGTATTTACAAAGTCCCCTTGGGGGAATAGTGAGAAAGGGGGTAAATTCAACTTCCCCAAGTGAATTCCTGATATTCTCACAAGCAGTGGGGACAACCAAATCAATAGGCTGAGCCCTCAATCTTGGGCGTTGTTCATATGAAACCTAACCCCACAAAAGATAGGCTAAGCTTATTTAAAATTAGGCCTAAAAGTGTCACCCCCAGAGAACCTCTTTTGTTGCTCAGATGTGGCCTCTCTCAGCCAACATGACAAGCAAACTCACTGTCTTCCCCCTCTCTACATGGGACATGACTCCCAGGGTTGTGGACCTTCTTGGCAACATGGGACAGAAATCCTAGAATGAACTGGGACTCAGCATCAAGGGATTGAGAAAACTACTCGACCAAAAGGGGGAAGGGTGAAATGAGACAAAATAAAGTTTCAATGGCTGAGAGATTCCAAACAGAGAGGAGAGGTTATCCTGGAGGTTATTCTTACGTATTATTCAGATATCACCTTTTTAGTTAAGGTATAATGGAGAAGCTGGAGGAAACTGCCTGAAAACGTAGAGCTGTGCTCCAGTAGGCATGTTTCTTGAAGATGATTGTATAATGATGTAGCTTTCACAATGTGACTGTGTGATTGTGAAAACCTTGTGTCTGATGCTCCTTTTATCGACAGACAAGTAAAACATATTGGTTAAAAATAAATAAATAACAGGGGGAACAAATGTTAAAATAAATTTAGTAGATTGAAACACTGGGGATCAGTGAGGGGGAGGGGTAAGGGGAATGGTATGTACAAATTTTTTTCTTTTTTCTTTTTATTTCTTTTCCTGGATTGATGCAAATGTTCTGAGAGGTGATCATGGTGATGAATATACAACTATGTGATGATATTGTGAGTTATTTTTTTTTTTTTTTTTTTTTTTTTATTAACGGAAAGAAAAAAAAGAAATTAACACAACATTTAGAAATCATACCATTCTACATATGCACTCAGTAATTCTTAACATCATCACATAGATGCATGATCATTGTTTCTTAGTACATTTGCATCAGTTTAGAGGAACTAGCAACACAACAGAAAAAGATATAAAATGTCAATATAAAGAAAAGAAATAAAAGTAGTAGTAATAGTAAAAAACAACAACAACAAACAAACCAACAAGCAAACAAAAACAAAAAAAAAACCCTATAGCTCAGATGCAGCTTCATTCAGTATTTTAACATGATTACTTTACAATTAGGTATTATCGTGCTGTCCATTTTTGAGTTTTTGTATCTAGTCCTGTTGCACAATCTGTATCCCTTCAGCTTCAATTACCCATTGTCTTACCCTGTTTCTAACTCCTGCTGAACTCTGTTACCAATGACATATTTCAAGTTTATTCTCGAATGTCCGTTCACAACAGTGGGACCATACAGTATTTGTCCTTTAGTTTTTGGCTGGATTCACTCAGCATAATATTCTCTAGGTCCATCCATGTTATTACATGGTTCACAAGTTTATCTTGTCTTAAAGCTGCATAATATTCCATCGTATGTATATACCACAGTTTGTTTAGCCACTCTTCTGTTGATGGAGATTTTGGCTGTTTCCATCTCTTTGCAATTGTAAATAACGCTGCTATAAACATTGGTGTGCAAATGTCCGTTTGTGTCTTTGCCCTTAAGTCCTTTGAGTAGATACCTAGCAATGGTATTGCTGGGTCGTATGGCAATTCTATATTCAGCTTTTTGAGGAACCGCCAAACTGCCTTCCACAGTGGTTGCACCCTTTGACATTCCCACCAACAGTGAATAAGTGTGCCTCTTTCTCCGCATCCTCTCCAGCACTTGTCATTTTCTGTTTTGTTGATAATGGCCATTCTGGTGGGTGTGAGATGATATCTCATTGTGGTTTTGATTTGCATTTCTCTAATGGCCAGGGACATTGAGCATCTCTTCATGTGCCTCTTGGCCATCCGTATTTCTTCTTCTGGTAGGTGTCTGTTTAAGTCTTTTTCCCATTTTGTAATTGGGTTGGCTGTCTTTTTGTTGTTGAGTTGAATAATCTCTTTATAAATTCTGGATACTAGACCCTTATCTGATATGTCATTTCCAAATATTGTCTCCCATTGTGTAGGCTGTCTTTCTACTTTCTTGATGAAGTTCTCTGATGCACAAAAGTGTTTAATTTTGAGAAGCTCCCATTTATTTATTTCCTTCTTCAGTGTTCTTGCTTTAGGTTTAAGGTCCATAAAACCACCTCCAGTTGTAAGATCCATAAGATATCTCCCAACATTTTCCTCTAACTGTTTTATGGTCTTAGACCTAATGTTTAGATCTTTGATCCATTTTGAGTTAACTTTTGTATAGGGTGTGAGAGATGGGTCTTCTTTCATTCTTTTGCATATGGATATCCAGTTCTCTAGGCACCATTTATTGAAGAGACTGTTCTGTCCCAGGTGAGTTGGCTTGACTGCCTTATCAAAGATCAAATGTCCATAGATGAGAGGGTCTATATCTGCGCACTCTATTCGATTCCATTGGTCGATATATCTATCTTTATGCCAATACCATGCTGTTTTGACCACTGTGGCTTCATAATATGCCTTAAAGTCAGGCATCGCGAGACCTCCAGCTTCGTTTTTTTTCCTCAAGATGTTTTTAGCAATTCGGGGTACCCTGCCCTTCCAGATAAATTTGCTTATTGGTTTTTCTATTTCTGAAAAATATGTTGTTGGGATTTTGATTGGTATTGCATTGAATCTGTAAATCAATTTAGGTAGGATTGACATCTTAACTATATTTAGTCTTCCAATCCATGAACACGGTACGCCCTTCCATCTATTTAGGTCTTCTGTGATTTCTTTTAACAGTTTTTTGTAGTTTTCTTTATATAGGTTTTTTGTCTCTTTGGTTAAATTTATTCCTAGGTATTTTATTCTTTTAGTTGCGATTGTAAATGGGATTCGTTTCTTGATTTCTACCTCAGCTTGTTCATTACTAGTGTATAGAAAAGCTACAGATTTTTGAATGTTGATCTTGTAGCCTGCTACTTTGCTGTACTCATTTATTAGCTCTAGTAATTTTGTTGTGGATTTTTCTGGGTTTTCTACATATAGTATCATATCGTCTGCAAACAGTGATAGTTTTACTTCTTCCTTTCCAATTTTGATGCCTTGTATTTCTTTTTCTTGCCTAATTGCTCTGGCTAGAACTTCCAACACAATGTTGAATAATAGTGGTGATAGTGGACATCCTTGTCTTGTTCCTGATCTTAGGGGGAAAGTTTTCAATTTTTCCCCGTTGAGGATGATATTAGCTGTGGGTTTTTCATATATTCCCTCTATCATTTTAAGGAAGTTCCCTTGTATTCCTATCTTTTGAAGTGTTTTCAGCAGGAAAGGATGTTGAATCTTGTCAAATGCCTTCTCTGCATCAATTGAGATGATCATGTGATTTTTCTGCTTTGATTTGTTGATATGGTGTATTACATTAATTGATTTTCTTATGTTGAACCATCCTTGCATACCTGGGATGAATCCTACTTGGTCATGATGTATAATTCTTTTAATGTGTTGCTGGATACGATTTGCTAGAATTTTATTGAGGATTTTTGCATCTGTATTCATTAGAGAGATTGGTCTGTAGTTTTCTTTTTTTGTAATATCTTTGCCTGGTTTTGGTATGAGGGTGATGTTGGCTTCATAGAATGAATTAGGTAGTTTTCCCTCTGCTTCGATTTTTTTGAAGAGTTTGAGGAGAGTAGGTACTAATTCTTTCTGGAATGTTTGATAGAATTCACATGTGAAGCCGTCTGGTCCTGGACTTTTCTTTTTAGGGAGGTTTTGAATAACTAATTCAATCTCTTTACTTGTGATTGGTTTGTTGAGGTCGTCTATTTCTTCTTGAGTCAAAGTTGGTTGTTCATGTCTTTCCAGGAACCTGTCCATTTCTTCTAAATTGTTGTATTTATTAGCGTAAAGTTGTTCATAGTATCCTGTTATTACCTCCTTTATTTCTGTGAGGTCAGTAGTTATGTCTCCTCTTTCATTTCTAATCTTATTTATTTGCATCCTCTCTCTTCTTCTTTTTGTCAATCTTGCTAAGGGCCCATCAATCTTGTTGATTTTCTCATAGAACCAACTTCTGGCCTTATTGATTTTCTCTATTGTTTTCATGTTTTCAATTTCATTTATTTCTGCTCTAATCTTTGTTATTTCTTTCCTTTTGCTTGCTTTGGGATTAGTTTGCTGTTCTTTCTCCAGTTCTTCCAAGTGGACAGTTAATTCCTGCATTTTTGCCTTTTCTTCTTTTCTGATAAAGGCATTTAGGGCAATAAATTTCCCTCTTAGCACTGCCTTTGCTGCATCCCATAAGTTTTGATATGTTGTGTCTTCATTTTCATTTGCCTCTAGGTATTTACTAATTTCTCTTGCAATTTCTTCTTTGACCCACTTGTTGTTTAAGAGTGTGTTGTTGAGCCTCCATGTATTTATGAATTTTCTGGCACTCCGCCTATTATTGATTTCCAACTTCATTCCTTTATGATCCGAGAAAGTGTTGTGTATGATTTCAATCTTTTTAAATTTGTTAAGACTTGCTTTGTGACCCAGCATATGGTCTATCTTTGAGAATGATCCATGAGCACTTGAAAAAAAGGTGTATCCTGCTGTTGTGGGATGTAATGTCCTATAAATGTCTGTTAAGTCAAGTTCATTTATAGTAATATTCAGGTTCTCTATTTCTTTATTGATCCTCTGTGTAGATGTTCTGTCCATTGATGAGAGTGGTGAATTGAAGTCTCCAACTATTATGGTATATGTGTCTATTTCCCTTTTCAGTGTTTGTAGTGTATTCCTCACGTATTTTGGGGCATTCTGGTTCGGTGCGTAAATATTTATGATTGTTATGTCTTCTTGTTTAATTGTTCCTTTTATTAGTATATAGTGTCCTTCTTTGTCTCTTTTAACTGTTTTACATTTGAAGTCTAATTTGTTGGATATTAGTATAGCCACTCCTGCTCTTTTCTGGTTGTTGTTTGCATGAAATATCTTTTCCCAACCTTTCACTTTCAACCTATATTTATCTTTGGGTCTAAGATGTGTTTCCTGTAGACAGCATATAGAAGGATCCTGTTTTTTAATCCATTCTGCCAGTCTATGTCTTTTAATTGGGGAATTCAGTCCATTGACATTTAGAGTTATTACTGTTTGGATAATATTTTCCTCTACCATTTTGCCTTTTGTATTATATATATCATATCTGACTTTCCTTCTTTCTACACTTTTCTCCATGTCTCTCTCTTCTGTCTTTTTGTATCTGACTCTAGTGCTTCCTTTAGTATTTCTTGCAGAGCTGGTCTCTTGGTCACAAATTCTCTTAGTGACTTTTTGTCTGAGAATGTTTTAATTTCTCCCTCATTTTTGAAGGACAATTTTGCTGGATATAGGAGTCTTGGCTGGCAGTTTTTCTCTTTTAGTAACTTAAATATATCATCCCACTGTCTTCTAGCTTCCATGGTTTCTGCTGAGAAATCTACACATAGTCTTATTGGGTTTCCCTTGTATGTGACGGATTGTTTTTCTCTCGCTGCCTTCAAGATCCTCTCTTTCTCTTTGACCTCTGACATTCTAACTAGTAAGTGTCTTGGGGAACGCCTATTTGTGTCTAATCTCTTTGGGGTGCGCTGCACTTCTTGGATCTGTAATTTTAGGTCTTTCATAAGAGTTGGGAAATTTTCAGTGATAATTTCTTCCATTAGTTTTTCTCCTCCTTTTCCCTTCTCTTCTCCTTCTGGGATACCCACTACACGTATATTTGTACGGTTCACATTGTCCTTGAGTTCCCTGATACCTTGTTCAAATTTTTCCATTCTTTTCCGGATAGTTTCTGTTTCTTTTTGGAGTTCAGATGTTTCATCCTCCAAATCACTAATTCTATCTTCTGTTTCTTTAAATCTGTCATTGTAGGTATCCATTGTTTTTTCCATCTTTTCTACTTTATCTTTCACTTCCATAAGTTCTGTGATTTGTTTTTTCAGTTTTTCTATTTCTTCTTTATGTTCAGCCCATGTCTTCTTCATGTCCTCCCTCAATTTATCGATTTCGTTTTTGAAGAGGTTTTCCATTTCTGTTCGTATATTCAGCATTAGTTGTTTCAGCTCCTGTATCTCATTTGAACTATTGGTTTCTTCGTTTGACTGGGCCATATGTTCAATTTTCTGAGCGTGATCCGTTATCTTCTGCTGGCGTCTGGGCATTTAGTCAGATTTCCCCGGGTGTTCGACCCTACAGGTTGAAAGATTTTTCTGCGCAGTCTCTGGGATCTGTTCTTCCTATCCTGCCCAGTAGGTGGCACACGTGGCACACGCCTGTCTGTGGGTTCCACCAGCGAAAGTTGCTGTGGGTCCCTCAACTCTGGAAAACTCTCGCCGTAGGGGAGGCCCGGCAACCGAAGCGTCCCGGAAGAATGCCAGCCGGCCCGGGGTTCCAAACGCGGGGAGGGTCGCCGGCTGTCACAGCACAGGAGAGCGTCCGGCCAAACTAGCTAGTCGGCCCGGGGCACCAAGCGTGGCGGGAGGGCGCCAGCTGTCGCAGCCCGGGAGAGTGCACTGCTCCCAGCCGACGGGGGAGTCACGTGTTTGGAAGGGATCCCCCGGTCACTGTTCTCTGCAGTCTGGGGATTTCCGACCCAACTATCTCAGTTGTTCCGGGGGGCCTCGTGTGGTGGGGGCACCAGCCGCCGCGGCCTAAGGGGACCGCCTGTCCAATTCTACCAGCTGGCCTGGGAAGGTGGAAGGGAGGGACTCCGGTCGCTTGCTGTCCCACCCAGGAAAGCCCGTGCCCCTTGGTGATCTCACCGGAGCTGGTTCTCCCAGATAGTCAGCCGTTCCAGGATGGGGTACGCTGTCCCTTTGATTTCCCTCGTGGCTCCGGGAGCTGCTCTGTATTATCTCCACTCCCCCAGTAGTTGTTCTGGAGGAGGAAAGGTGAGGGCGGCAAGGCTGTCGAGGCTGGTGGCGGAGGAGCACGGTGAAGGCGGGGGAAGAGGGCACCGTGTTGGTTGGAGAGCAGCCGGAGCAGGAGGGGGAGGAGGGGGGGGAGGAGGGGGGTAGGGAGGTCGGGCGGCTCGGCTGCTGCGGGGCGCGTGCGCCGCGCGGCGGTCCGGCGGAGAGAGAGAGGGGGTAGGGAGGTCGGGCGGCTCGGCTGCTGCGGGGCGCGTGCGCCGCGCGGCGGTCCGGCGGAGAGAGAGAGGGGGGTAGGGAGGTCGGGCGGCTCGGCTGCTGCGGGGCGCGTGCGCCGCGCGGCGGTCCGGCGGAGAGAGAGAGGGGGTAGGGAGGTCGGGTGGCTCGGCTGCTGCGGGGCGCGTGCGCCGCGCGGCGGTCCGGCGGAGAGACAGAGGGGGTAGGGAGGTCGGGCGGCTCGGCTGCTGCGGGGCGCGTGCGCCGCGCGGCGGTCCGGCGGAGAGAGAGAGGGGGTAGGGAGGTCGGGCGGCTCGGCTGCTGCGGGGCGCGTGCGCCGCGCGGCGGTCCGGCGGAGAGAGAGAGGGGGTAGGGAGGTCGGGCGGCTCGGCTGCTGCGGGGCGCGTTGTGAGTTATTTTTTATGTACCAAGAATGGAATGATCATATGGTAAGAATGTTCATGTTTATATGCTGTTATGGTTAAAAAAAAATTTTAATTAAAAAAAATGTGCCTAATGAACTGAAGGCTCTGACTAACAGGTTGGTGTCAATTTCTTTTCCCATTATCTATTGTTGAGTAACAAACCATCACACCACTGAGTAGCTTAAAATAACAATGGTTGATCAGTTCTCATGATTTGATTCTATGGGTTGCCTGGGCTCATCCCATCTGGCTTCAGCTGGATAGCTGACTGGGCGTTGGGACACTGGGCCTCTTTCATCCTGTGCTGTTCCACCCTTGCCAGCCTAGCCCAGGCTTCCAAACAAGGTTGGCAGCAATATTCCAAGAGGGCAAGCCCTAACACATGAGCACTTTTCAAGGTTCTATGCCTGTCTTATTTACTAATGTCCCATTGGTCAAAACAAGGACCATGGCCAAGCTCAGAATGCAGAAAGGGCTCCACAAAGGCATGGGCATCAGGAGACAGGACTCATAGAAGCCTTTACTATAGCAATCTACCTCACATGGGGAGCATGAGGGGATTTATTGACTAGAGAGCAAGATATAAGTAGGGAAATATAACTGGAAATATAGATCACCATTATATTTTTGAGATTTGAAACTGCCTGGTAAGGAATGTGCACTTAATTTGGCAGGCATAGGAAACAATTGATTGTTTGGAAGAGAACATCCTCATATGCATAGGCCAAGAAAATTTCTTAAGCCCAAGAATGAGTCAGTGCTCTCAGGTAGCGAGCAACAGAAACTGCACTACAAATGGGAATTAACTGGACAGATATGAAGAAGCTCATGGGACTATAGGAAACACTCAGCAACCAGGTCTTGGGAAGAATAGAAACCCGATGGCCCTCCTGGGCTAGGGGTCAGTGGTAGGAGCAAATAGAGTGCTCTTCAGGTGCTGCTGTTGAGTGAGTCAAATCCAACCATTTTTATTCTCTCCATTCAAGATTCAAATTTCAGAGAGAGAGAAAGAGAGCCTTACTGGTCTATATGTGTCAATTGTTTGGCATTGGCAAAGGTTAGGGAGGATGGCTTGGTCAAAGGTCCCACAGAACGCATGCCATGGGGACAGATAGTTCTCCAAGGGGAACAAAGAGAGGTGAAAGACTGGGCAGACACCACGGCTCTTCAACACAACCCCAATCCCAAACCACAGAGCAAGTGGCTCAGAGGAAGCAACCCCCAGCACTCCCTCTTGCTGTTACTTTCTTGTTAAGAACACATTAAAATCTGCATTTCATCTCCCCATCTTCCAATCCTATTTCTCATTCTGTTTATTCCCTGAATTTCACTCCACAATACTCACATATGGCACCGTTTTCCCAGCTGTGACCTTGTCTCCCCTTGGAACACAATTTGGAGTCGATTGCTAGTTCTGTTGTTTGGATTTGCGCGGCTCATTCAACTGAGCTCTGGAAACCCGCCAATCCATATGCTCCTCTCCTCTTCCCACCACCTCTATCAAACCTATTCCTGCAGGGCCCCGCAGACTTCTCTCAAGCAAGGATTGAATGACCTAAAAGAACTGTACTTTAGGATGAGTAAGTGGCAGCAATATACAGGGCAGACTGGAGGCAGTGAGTTAGCTGAGTGTAAGGGCCTGGACTTGGACAGCCCAGGAAATGCAGAGGAGGGTAAAGAAATGAAAGATGGGGTAATAGACCCCTGGCTCTGGTGGTTATGATGTCAGTGGAAACATTTAAGACCACTGAAGTCTTGATTCAAGAGTTTAAAGAGCAGGTGTGGTAAGGAAATGGCAGCAGGGAGGATTTGACAACTCGTTAAAGAAGTTTTTGGTAAAGGAAAGTGCAGTAGGCTCCAAAAAAGTTGGTTAAAGTGGTAGAATCATAAAAATGATATGTATATACTCTAAACATTTTATTTTAATGTAAAACATATAAGCATTCATTTATTCATCAGTAATTTGATGCAGGGCTCATGTCTTTGAGTTAGTAGCTCAGGTCTGATGGGATTTCTGATTCTAAATAAACATACCCAAAACTAAATGGCTTACCATGTCCAGCTTTGGGTCTTTAAAAAAAAGGGGGGGAGGCTTAATACTTGTGCAGCAATCTAAGTATGGACCCTTTTAGATTTTTACTGTTTCTCCTAATCATTTTGCTTTCTTACCTACATCTATTTTGAAAGCAAAAAAGTTTTTAGCAACTTAACTCTGAGTCTTTCCAAAGCATTTGACTTAACGTTCATAAACATGACTCTTTTTGCACTATTTCATCAGTTCATCTAATAGTTAAATAAATTACAAATCTAAAATGTAGAGAAGAACTGGCATAAGCAGGTTTGAAAAAAATGGCATTGATATTTAATAAGCCTGAAACTCACTAGAGTGAGCAGAAGTGCCTGAATGTTCTAGAAAGATGGCTTACGGCTGACAGTGCCCAAAAGATTATGAGCGTTACTCATCAATTGTGTAAGTGGTATGGACACTCCGCTTTAAAGTTGAGTCAGCCACATGGGGCTCAGGTAAAGGGTTTCTATGTAAATTCTGTGCTAACATGAAGGATAGCGGGGTACCAAGAAATTAGCAGAGTAATATGTTTAACTCCTCATTTGAAAGAGCATAAATTAATTATGTTAAACAACATAGGTTGTGTTTGTTTTACATGTCTATGTTATCAATTTTAATAAGCAAATTTGAATGTGCACATTTGGCTAAACTTTTATTTCAAATTATTACCAACCTACTTTTCCATCATTACTACATGTATTCTAATTGTTTACATGTCTATTTTCCTATTAGAATCTATGAACAATCTTTGTGAGGGAGAGACTTTGTCTATTTGGATCACCATGGAATTCCTGAAGTTCACAGGAGGACGTTAAAGCTTTATTGAACGGACAATGAGATGCTTTTGTCCTTGCTAGTTTCAAAGTTCTAATTCTAATCAACTATAACTTTAGATAATTCTAACCCACTGATGCACTGAAGGTGTGGTACTTGCAAAACAACCAGACAAAATCCCACAACACAACATTTGCAGGTATTTATATATTACCGCCAGGTGGATTTTTAATATAATTGGAGATTTATGTCACGGATGATCTTTCCTCAACAATGTGTAATGAAATCAATATACAACCTCTTCCACCATTGGCCACCCAACCCAACAACAGCAACAACTTTAATTTTTAAATGTTGCTTGAAAATATAAGTTTGGACAGGCTAATTTTATTATAGGTAAGAGATTACTTTCCAGGCAATAGGTAGACTCGTTAATAGTTTTTTTAAAAAAGGAATTAGCATGCATGGTGATAAGGAACATACTTTTGGTTTGTTATAGGCAGTGGGAACTCAGAAGGAATGTGCACAGGTAGCACTTGTTCTGGAATTTCATTTGTTCATGTCTGATATCCTCTCCCTACCCCCAATTTATCAGTGAGAATAAATATGCTTTTCAGTAAGAGTAAATAAGCAATAAAATGTGTCATGCATCTTCAAAGCTCTTTCAGCAATGTACTCAACTGTATATTATATGAAGCCAAGGTTAACCTGTTCAAACATACACATAACAAACATTTTATTATTTAAACAAGAAGTCACTAATTGGAACATTCTTTTCTTTTCCTTTTTTTTTCTTTTCTATTTTTAGTAAGGACTGGAGCCAGTTCCTTTTTGTGTGTGATAAATGAGTTCTTAATTTTGGAAGAAACGAATGTTGTCCCCCAGGATTCCTTTTTACATGTTTGACAGGGACTGCAAGTAAATATAACAACATGTTGCCACCTAGTGGACATTTCATAAAATGTCTCGACACCCAGTTTCCTGATGTAATGATATGTATTCTCTTAGGATCATAAAAAGTGATTTACAGGGACTTTAGACACTGTCCTGTACAGCTCTTCTGTTTCACACATGAGCAGCCTCAGCTCTAGACTCGTCAAATTTTGAATTGTAAAATCAAGGATCATCGTCTAAGAAAAAAAAACTAACGTATCCTGAGCACCCACTTTGTGCCTGGCACTAGGCTAAAAGCTTTACCTAGATTATCTTATATAACACAAGAGTGACCCTAAGAAGTAACGACTGTTATACTCTCCCCTTTTAAGAAACCAAACAGAGATCATTACGCAACTCACCCAAAGCCCCTCACCACGGAGCTGTGGAGCTGAGCTTGGCAGGCAGCCTGCCTCATGCAAAGAACTCCCTCTGTTTATGACCTGCTAAGATTTGGACTGGACCTCGATTTAAACTACGACATTTTCAGTGGTTATTGCATGTTCTTTATTAAATAATTAAAGTACTTGGAAGTGGCTGTAGGTTTCCAAAAACTACAAGGGGACTCAAACTGTGTGTCCCTAGATTGGAATAGCAAAACATAACTGCTATGGGGAGATGTGAGAAGCCCACTCCATTCTTCTCAGTTCTCAGGCCAAGAGCCTTAAAGGTCTCCTTGACTCCTCTTTCTCGCATGACCCACATCTCACCTATCAGTGAGGCTTTCGGGCTCTACTTGTACTATGTTCCCAAACCTCGGTCCCTTCTCCCCACGTCCTCATGCCCAAGCAACGCCTGTCACCTGGATTATTGCAGTACCCTTCATCCCCCTGCTTCCCCCTTCCTGGTGCAGACTGCCTTCAAACAGAGGACAGCCCGGTCAGAACAGGGCCTTCTCTTGCCTTCCAAAGACTACCATTTCCCTTCAAAGTATGAAGCAAACTTCCCATAACAGCCTTCAGGACTCTACACAAATTTGCCCCCTATTACTCCTGTGATTTTTTCTTGTTATTCCTAATACACTCTCTCTCTCTCTCTCTCTCTCTCTCTCTCTCTCACCCCCACTCAGCCTCTTCTCCACTCCTTTTTTCAGGCTCCCATTTGGTTCTCTTTGCTATTCCTTAAACAGGAGGCAAGAGGCCACTTCAGGACCTGGCCCTAGCAGCTGACCCCTCTTCCTCGGCTCTCCACGTGCCTCACTTTCTCACCTCTGAGTCTCTGCTTGAGTATAACCTCCGCAGCGTGCCCTTCGCCAACCACTCCACCTCAACTTCCAGGGCTGCCCAACCTGCCCAGTCCCGCTTACCTTGCTTTTGCATTTTCCTCTTTCCAGAACGTTTCACCTTCCAATATATCACAGGATTTACTTATTATGTTTGTGGGTTATTATCTCCCTCTCCCTCCATTAGAAAGTAAGCTCCGCAAGAGGAGGGCATTTTTGTCTCTTTTCTTTACTGCTATAATGTCAATACCTAACATAGCATCTGACACATAGGCGTTTGACAACTGTTTGTCGCATGAATGAATGGATCAGTCCCTCTATTCGGGGCATTCAAATAGATCCAAATGCCATCATTTCTCAAATAGGAATTGTAATATATTTTGTTGTTTTGTTTTATCTCTCCCACTTACCTAAAAATAGTAACTGGTATAACCTACTTGTAAAACTTGCTTAGAGATCTTTAACATTTTTCCTAATTAATCGCTTGACCCCTAAAAAGCACTCCCATTTTTTCAGTAGGAAGTGTGTAGCCCCCCTTTTTAGTAGAAAGTACAGTATCTGCATCAGGAGGCTTTTTGTACCCCTCTCTTGTGAAAAACCTCTTAAACATTCTCCATCCAAAAGAGGGGAGCTCTGCTTCCCAGTGACAGGAAAGACGACGGATAATCTGAAGAATAAAAAGCCTGACAATCGCTCAGCATTGGTGTGTCACACGTGACTACACGAGTCACAACTGAACACGAATCCCAATAGTCAGCCACTTTCCACGGCCACCATGAAGCTCTCTGAATCATTTATCTATTGCTAAGAAGAACGCTGCATAGCATGCAACCTCGATGGCATACAATAACGAGCATTTCTTTGGCTCACAAGTTTGCAACTTTCAGCGGACATGTCTGCGTGACTGGGCCCAGCTGATGTTGGTGGGTTTACTCACACGTCTGGGGTCCTGTGTTTAGTGTGGCCTTGGCTAGCTTGATGGGGCAACTGAGCTCTGTTCCTTATGTCTCAGCTTTCAGCAGGCTCATCTGGGAGTGACCTTGTGGCCTGGGTCCAGATTAAGAACAGGGCAAGCAGAATCAAGAAGCCTGCCAGGTCCCCAAAGCCTAGGCCTGGAACTGGCGCACAGTTGCTCCTGCCTTATTTGCTTAGCCAAAGCAAGTCACAAGGAGGTATGCCCAGACCTAAGGGGAGGGGAAATAAAATTCACCTCTTTACTGCGAGGAACTACAAAACCATGTGGCAGACGATGTGAGAGCTCAGAGAGGGAATTGGAGCCATGCATGCAATCTACAACACCCTTTCTAGGTGACCCGCTAGAGGCCCCAGTGGTGAGCAATGCTCACGCTCCAAGATACAGTCCCCTCAACCATTAAGTCCGAAAATCCTACACTGTTCAGGCACATCAGTCCCCTACCAATACTCATGCTCCAAGATACAGTCCCCTCAACCACTAAGTCCAAAAATCCTACACTGTTCAGGCACATCAGTCCCCTACCAATATCTATGACAGAATTAACTACGCTCTGAATTTTGCCACAATTGAAATTTAATAAAACAAATGGCATTTTGATTATTAAGGTAAAAGAATTTTAAGAGATAGCAAATAAAGACACATGTTTTATAAAGCATCACTCTATGTCCAGCTCCACACTGGAGACTGTGGGAAGGATACAGACACAGTTATCACTAGATTTTCTAATGACCTGAGCAGCAGGTGATACTCAAATTCCAAAGCATCAAAGAAAGATTTTTTTTTTTTTTTTTTTTTTACATGGGCAGGCACCGGGAATCGAACCCGGGTCCTCGGGCATGGCAGGCAAGCACTCTTACCTGCTGAGCCACCATGGCCCCAAAGAAAGATTTTTAAAACACATAAAACACTGTAGAACATGACAGAGCCCTTGGCTGAATGCAAACGAGATAAACCCAAACAACCAAAACAAACTTGAGGCTCATCTTCCTGCTGTCAGCCCATGAGCTTTATAAGTAGCCCACCCTCGGCTCCACATGAGCTCCCGCCCACCACTGCTACTGACCCTCTCCTTCTCCCCAGCTTTCTTTTTTTGCCCCAGCTTTCTTTTTAATAACTTATTTTTCTTTGAAACCTGACCTTGTTGCATACTTCACATTTATTTCAATTCTAAGAAGAGTTTGGGAAGGGCTGTACCATAAAGACTATGATTTATCCTAGTGTTGTGCCATGGAATCGGTGAGTTTGGATACAGAAACATAAAGCAGCAGCCCGATTCTCAAAGAACTTACAATGTCGTTGGACTAACCCCCATGAGTCCACAGTAAACAGGACAAGACAGACTGGATTTGAAGCTAAATCCAATGATGTAGACAAGGAGCTCTGGGGAAGAAAAGTACAACAATTAGGAAGACACAGTCCCTGCCCTGAAAATTAGCCACTGCCCCAATGGATTTTGGAATTACAGTGCTAACAAATCATGTTTAAGGCCCAGCCATAACCACCACTTCTCCAGGCAATCTTGACTTCTTATTCCCACACTCAAGAGCCAGTGTGCACTGAACTCAGAACATTCAGAATTTGCACCATATAATTAAAACCTAACTATATTTTTTCTAATAATGCTTGCTGCTTCTTTCAGGATGGTTAGACTTCTTTTCCCACCAGATTTGTAAATCTACATAGAATTGAATGGGATTTTGAGATCATTCTGTATAATCTTTTCATTTCTACAGCTGGGGAAATTGAGGCCCAACAAATTGTTGATATGCCCAAGTTCATACAGCCACTTCATGTCTGAGCGGAGATTAGGCTGAGTTTTAAACAGAATCCTTAGAATTCTATCTGTTGCCATCTCCCCTTGGGAGTGAGGACAGTGAACACAACTTGTTCCAGGGACCAGGCTATAGAATATTGCTTATGGCAGTCTTACCTTGAAAAGTGAGAGTAAGAGCAAACCTGTGATATTGGGGTAGTTGTTTTTTGTTTTTTATTAGAATGTGAATCATCTACCACTGTGCTGGTCGGTAACACTTGAATGTAGAAGTGGTAGGATTCTAAACATAGATTACATCATCTCTCCCTCTGTAGGAAAGGCAGGAAAGCTTTTCTAGGAGTGGGTCAGCTGATGGAAATCAGCCCTGGCTGTGGACAAGAAGGAGCAGTCAGGAGCTGCCTGGCTCGAATGGACAGGAGAGAGAAAGGGGAACACTGTTAGAGGCTGAGACTGCATCTGTGTCTGGAAGTTTAAGTGCAGTAATTCCCCCTTACATGGCACCCACAGCCCCAAAATGAGAGGTGCCTTCCTTCCAGGCAGGCACTTTGAATGGTCCCATAGAGCTCACCATCACCAGTCACAGCCATTCTTGAGTTGGCGATGCTAAGCCTGACTTCAGAAGTGGGAAGAAAAGGCTTAGATAGATTATTCTAACTTTGCCTTTTTTTCTCAATGATTGCCAATAAGTAGCCCATTATAAATTACTTTAAATGATCGATACTGTGATAAAAGTAGGTGGGTTAGAATTAAAACTGCGTTTCTTTAATCTCCCGTCTATTGAGAAACCATACTTGCGCATGAGAACGCCTTCCCTGCATGAAACTGAACCATCCACTCAGTCTGCTTTTTCTCCAAAGGGGTGAAGGAAGTCTGTAATGCTGATCACTTCACATTTGTTTTACTATTTTAACATATTTATGGAGATATAATTAGCCTATGATAAACTGAAAATATTTAAAGTGTACAATTGGATAAGTTTTGACAGTGAAACACTATCAAACACCAGTGAGACACCAAAATTTCCTTGTGCCCCTTCGTAATCTCCTCCTACTATTTCTCTCGTTACAGTCCCCAGGAAACCACGTCTGTTTTCTGTCACTGTCTATTGGTTTGCATTTTCTAGAATTTTATATGTGGACTCACACAGCATATATTCTTTTGCCTGGCTTCTTTCACTCAGCATAATAATTTTAAAATCTGTTCATGTTCATCCTGTAGTTCATTCCTTTTTATCACTAAATATAAGTATTCCACTGTAGGGATGCATCAGTTTGTTTATCCGTTCACCTGGTGATGGACATTTAGATTGTTTCCAATCTTTGACTACTAAAAATGAAGCTGCTATGTACATTCACATACAAGTCTTTGTTCCAACATTCACTTTTATTTCTCCTGAGTAAAAACCTAGTTGTGCAATGGCTGCCATGCCCTGGGTGTATGTTTACCTTTTCAAAAAACTTTCAAACTGTTTTGCAAAGTACTTGTATCATTTGACATTCTCACCAGCAGTTTCAGTTCCGGTTCTTCCACATCCTTTGCAACATTTGCTATGTGGAGCCTTTTTCATTTTTTGTCATTCTAATAGATGAATGGTAGTCTCGAATGATGGTACCGTAAGTAGCTTATTTTCCATTCTCTAAGTAGTGGTTTTCTGAGAGCAGAAGTTTTTAAGTTTGATGAAGTGCAATTTCTCAATTTGTTCTTTCATGGGTCATGTTTTCTGTTTCATGTCTTAAAAAATTTAGCTACTTCCAGGTTGCAAAGATTTTCTCATATGATTTTTTTTTGGAGGCATGGGCTGCATGAGTCCAGGAATCGAACCCGGGTCTCTGGCATGGAAGGCTCATTCTACCACTGCACCACCCATATCCTATGACTTTTTCCACAAGTTCTACAGTTTCAGTATTAAACTCAGATCCGTGATCCATTTAAATTTAATCTGTGTATATGGTGTGTGGAAAGGATCAAAGCTCACTTTTTTTGTATATGGATAGCCAATTGTTCCAGCATCATCTACTGGAAAGGTTATCTGTTGCCAATAAACTGCCTTTACACCTTTGTTGAAAATCAGTTGTCCATGTATTTGTATGCCCACTTCTGGTCTTTCTGTCCTATTCCAGTCATCAATTCATCTATCTTTACTCCAATCCCACACGGTCTTGATTACTACTATTTTATACTAAGTCTTGAAATCATATAGCGCTAGTCCTCCAAATCTGCCCTTCATTTTCAATGTCGTTTTAGAGATTCTAGGTCCTTTGCATTTGCATGTGAATTTCAAAATCAGCTCATTAGTCCCTACTGCCTTGATTTGCAAGGAGGCCATGAGACTCCACACCACGGATGGGCTTAAACAGTGGGACTTTATCACCTCACTGTTTCAAAGGTTGGGTGTCCAAAATCAAGATGTCGGCACGGTTTCCCCTTAAGAAGTTGAGTGTTCCGGTGCTGGCCCACTGCACTGTTTGGGGTTCCTGGGTTTGCATCTCTGCCTCCTGTCACACTGGGAAGTGATGCATCGATCAAACCAACACTAACTTAGTGTTCTTTTGACAGTTAAAGTGTTCTACTACATCGGTCCCTTACATTTAGCGGGCATGTATTAACATTCCAATCTCAAGTTCACTCTGGGATTTTAACATAAACAGGTTCCTACACCTGCAGCAATAATGATGATGGCAAGTATATTTCAACTTGTGGGCTAACCTAATTGATTGGCAGTGGTTGGTCAGAAATAATTATAGGAAATAATTTTGTAGCAACATCCAGGATCAGCAGGCAACAATGACACAATTGCTGAATGGTGCCTGACATAGGTACAGGAAGGGGATTGGCTGCTCATATGTCACAAAGTTACCATTTCTTCCCTCAATGATGATGTATTTGCTAAAGTCAGTGATGCCTTTGGCTGCATCCTTGCTGCTTTGCTGGTCAGCCCTGCTGATTAAATTCTCACAAATTGCAGCACTGATCTAAGAGCGTAGCTTCTGAGCCCTCAACGTTGTACAGTTGGATTTAATTTCATTTCTGTAAGTTATCCAAAGAAAGTTAAACCCTTCTCAGTGAAAAAGAAATCTGATATATAAGCACCAGGACTATGAATATATTGAAGAATAGAATTTCTATTTCTTCTAGATAAAATTATCCTTTGTTTCTCAGTTTGAAACCCCTGAGAGAGGTGCTCCCTTTTGAAACTGTAGAGTGTCAACAAGATATCGGCCATACGGTTTATTTTTGCACCCCTTCCACCCTAAACCCACATGCCATTGTTTATGCCCCATGCAGGGAAGCCATTAGGTGGGAGAAATGGGCGCCCCGTATCTGTTACTGACATTCGGGATGATTTCCTTCACTCACTGGTGGCTAGAGTACACTAAAATATTGTTTAATGTGCTTTTCATTGATGCATTCTGATTTAAATTATTTTTAATTTTGTTTTTCTTGGGACCTACCCTTTAATGTTAATATTGTTTCTCTGGGGAAATGTGTAGCATGCTTCCAATGACCAACAGATAAATGGATGTTTAGAAATTAACCCATTTGTAAGTTGGAGACAGTCTGAATATTGTACAAACTATATGTCCCATATGTATTTAACAATATGTGAAAGCAATTGAGATGGCAATGAAAAGTGAAACTTAGGTTAAGAAGTCTCCATTGTGCAGCAAAATGAAAATTATACGAAAGAAAATCTCAGACTGCTACTGAACTCTCTGAGACAGCTAAAGTTGAAATTGGTTCTGGCAAGGCCATTACGAGGGTAATTGTCCAAGAGAATGTTTTCTTACACAGGAAATTAGAGACAGGGAAAACATTATTAAAAGTAAAAATTTGTAGATTTTTGCGTCTGCCAGAATGTGTAGCAGTGATTGTATCCCCTTGTGGGCTTAAAGACTAAATTGAATTGTAGTTAGACTCAGAATTTGAGCTGAATTTCAAGTTGAAGAAACTTCGAGGAAGGAAAAAAAAGCAGAGATATTCAAGATGTTATGTGATACAGTGAACCCCACCCCAATCACGTTTTACAAAGTTATATTTAAAAAAGGTAAAGTGAGGGGTTTTAGTGCTTATACTAAATGAAAGATCAAAATGTTTTGATTGCAACTTTAAAAAAAAATGGTCACGATTCTGCACCAAAATACACCATATGTATGTGATTCTAGAAGTTAGATATGACAAGATATGAATAATATCTGTCACTAATCTTATGACTAAACTCTGGCAAAATGGAGTATTAATTCACTTATCTGTGAGGGTGTGTGTGTGTTTGTGAGCATGTGTGACTGTGATTATGTGTGTGTGTGTGTGTGTACATGTGTTATGAACATATTTTGAAGAGGAGAGAAATGGCAAGATTATGAATATCAATTTGGAAAAAGAGTTCTTTTTTTCCAAATAATCATCAATCCAAATTATGGTGATTATTAATTGTAATTACTTTCACCAAGTAATGAATTTACTTTTACTTGATCTGTGGTCCTTTGGATTTTCATTTTAAAATGCAGCCTTTTTGACCCCACCACTTCTAAATCTCTACTCTGATTTAAGGGAATAGTGATTTAATTCAACCATATAGATGGACATTTCTGGACCAGACATTTATTGGCCATCATAAGTTCTGTCTGTATAAGTGAAATTTCCAGATACCCAAAATTAAACCAACTTACCTATTTTAGCCTTTTTAGTGGAAAGGCTTCAACTTTACTCACCTCTCAAAGAAACCATGATGATGAGGAGTCCAAGTGGGTGCCAAATATTGTGAGAGGGAAATCCAGATATTTAGCAAGCAGGAATGAAAATACAATGAACAATTTAAACGATGCTACAATAAAATGACATTTGTGAATAATGTCTAATGATACAGAAAATGCTCACACTATAATGTTGAATGACAAAAGAAAGTTGCAAAACTATCTGTATCCCAAAAAAGATAAACATAGAATACATGTATTGAGAAAAGACCAATATTAAAAACATTAAATTGGTAACAATGGATTTTTGTGGGTGGGGGATTAAAGATGATTTAAAAATTTTTTCCTTAATCTTTTTTTGTTCTTAAGATTTTCTAACAATCAGGTTTTATTAAAAGATTGTTGATTTTTTTTAAATACACGGTAGATATACTATTTATACTTCCATTTAACAGTGCCTGTAGCACATTAAGTAATGGATAGACGTTTTATATAAATAATAGGCACTCAGAGAACATTCATTCAGGCATTCATTTTTTTTCATGCTTTCATTTTGACATAAAAGCATTTCCTCAGAGATTCTGAGGGTGTTTTCACAAACAGGCTGTCCTTGAGCTATTTTACTTAAAAGAAAGCCTTCCCATAGATTTCTTGTACAGAGTGGAATATTTCTTAAAGATGCTGTCTCATTTATCACAGAGGTAGGGCATTCACCAGAAGATGTAATATGACTACCTGATCTCTTCTCTTGTATCTACATTAAAGACATGCTAACTACAATTCTCAGTCGGTGTAAACTTTTAGAATGTGCTGCACCAGGCCCAATTTTCTACCCAAAGCTTGAAATCCAATTCTCTGTCTGTGTTAATCATATTCATGAAAAACTAAGCAATTAGTTAAGTGCTCCATAGAACAAGCTTCAGTTACTTCTCCACCCAGGGTTAAAGCTCCATTTCAATTCTCTGGGGATATTCAAAGGCAGTAAGAAAAGCAAAAGGGGGTGGTTACCTTGCTGAAATGCTTTGTTGAGATTTCTGAGATGGAGCTACTTAACCTTTGATATCATTGCAGAATATGTGACCAATGGCGGCAGCCTTGACACATCTTTGCTTCTAACAAGTTAGAACAAACTCAATGCCCATTTGACCATGGCACCTTTGTGCTTATAGAACTCACACTTTGTCCCACGTTCAGATGTTTGGGAAACAACACTCATATTATTTCCTAGAATGAGCTCTGGAGTAGACCACTTGAATTCTTCTGAACTGGTGATCTTGTACAAGATACTTAATTTTTCTGTGCCTCAATATCTTCATTGGCAAAATAGGCCTAACATTAGAATCTACCTCAAAAAGCTGGTGAGCAAATTAAATGAGATAATTAATGTCCCATGCTTAGCACAGTGCCTGGAAAAAATTAAGTGTTCAAGAAATGTTATCTATTATTATTAGCTTTCCCTTATAGTTAGAGTTAGCATAACTGTGCATGTAAATATTTATGCATTCTTTGTGTGCCAAAAATATTACGGGATAGCAGCAAATCTGACCTGGGAGATGATAGTCCAGAACAGAGGTCAGCAAACTATGGCTTGCGGGTCGAATTTGGTCTACTGCCTGGTTTTGTAAATAAAATGTAATTGGAACACAGCACATCCAATTCTTTACATATTGCCTATGGCTGCTTTCGCACTATACTGGAAGAATTGAGTCGTTGCAGCAGAGACTGTGCGATCTGCAAAGTCTAAAATATTTACTATTCTACCTCTGCAGAAAACATTTCCAAGCCATGGTCCAGACTATAAAGAAAATACAAGGAACCAAGGAAGAACACATGGATGGCAAGGGAAATGAAATACTTAGAGAATCACTAAAGGAAGAGACTGTCTGAGAAATTACCTGACTCACTGATGAGCAGTCAAAACAGTTATAGTAGCCACTAGAAGCAAGTGATTCTATGAGCAGAGCAACATCAAGGAATAAATAGCAGTGGGCTCATTTGAGGTCAAGGGGAGGGCGTCTCATAGTAGGGAAAGGAAAAGTATAAGGAAGAGCAAGTAAAGTAAGTTTCGTATTATCAACTAAAGAAGACCAGGGATGCCATCTTCATTCTGTATAGGTCTGTATTCCAAGGCAGTGCTGTGTCCAATTTTTAAAAATGCATATGTGTGTGGACACCAAGAATGTTGACACAAACCACCAGATGACTAAGGAAGAGAAAAATAGAGCCTAGAAGTGTCCACAGACTCTAGTTCTCTGATTACCTAAATTATGGAAGTCACCCTTCCAGGGACTAGAGGAAGATAAACAAGAACATCTGACCTACCCAGAGATAATGATTGATGCTGGTCTGCACTGCAACCATTATCTTTGTGACAATCAAGGTGATAGCACCTTCCCAAGACAAAAGCATATAAAACATCAGGCCATATTACTTTCTTCATGAAGAAGATACGAACTCCATGGGATAACGTCGCCAAAGCTACAAAACCTGCCATCATTTCCTGCTGCATGGGGCTGTCCACCCATGCGTGAAATCACCAAATGCTAACATCCACATAAGCATGCGTAACTTCTTTGAGTCTATAATGCCTAAATCTGTAAAGCGTATCAGTTATAAGTAATATAAAATTCCTATTCTTAAATTTAGACTAACTTCTCTTGTCTCGGTGGGGGAACCATAAGAAAGGATAAGGCTCTTGAGTGCTCTATGAGAAACCCTTCTGAGATTGCCTGAATGCTCATTCAACCAATCACTCAGCACAAACTTGAAGTGGAGTAAAGCTTGGAGTAGCACATTTAGATGCAAGGCTTGCTTGTATAGAACCCGCATTTCCTATAGAATGTTCATCTTTTCCCTTTATTTGCTATGTAAATTGTTTCCTCATCAATCTTTGGTAAAATACCAAGTCATGTAGGGAACTACCAATAAGTTAAAACAAGTTAATGGAATCAAAACAGACACATTACAGGTTACTGTCTCCAGGGAAGAAAACTCTTACTATGTATTAAGTGGCAATTTTGGAACCAGTGGATACCTACTGAGACATTAAGTTCATTAGATTTATTCTGCACTGACTCTCTGAATTGTGTGATTTCTTCATTGATGCTGCTTTCATGGTTCCATCATCATTAGAATGCACTTGGGAGACAGACTTGGGAAGAACACATGGAAGCTCTGCTCTGTCATACATATGCTTGGCTACATCAAAAGCAGTGAGGGATGCAGGGTTGAAATTAGCTTAGCTTAGACTAAAACATCACTTCTACTGGACTCCGAGCCAGATGCATGAACCAAGTGTTCCTGAAGCATTTTGCTGTTTCTTTTCAATTGAGGGGAAAATAATAATGATGTACCCAATAATTCTTTGACTCTGGATATTTTAAAGGCTTGCAAAAAAACATTGATTTAAACCCATAAACACTTTTGGGGAAAAAAGACCAAAAGGAATTAATTCACCAAAATGTTAAGATTTGTTTTGTTTGGGTGGCATGAATATAGATTTCTTTCACTCTCATCTTTTAATTTTTCTGCATTGCAAAGTTTCCTTAATAAGCACGTGCATTCTTATATAACGGAGAAAATATGTTACATTACATTACATTAGTTTATCTATTTGTTAGCAGATTTGGAAAACAAAGAGGAAATTAGCTTATTTCCTGATATGACAGATTGAAAGATGGATGTCTGGGAACCACATTTAAAAATTATTTTAATAAATGAGAGAAGGCAAAATAATAACATTTTTCTGGCATTTAAGCCTTATATAAACCAGCAATAGAGGGCACAGTCCTACCTTAATGAAATATTTCTGCCAAAATCATTCATTCTTATTTGTCATGTGGATAAATAAATTATTATTCCCCCAGTTCCCACCAGTAATTCTACTTCTATTTCCTCCTTGCCATTATACCTTTCTCTTCTTCTTCCTCCTCATTTCTGTCCTTATCGTTCAAATCAAAAAAGGGCAGAGGTTCAAATACATGAAATAAAGAGATTTGTCTTTTGAAGTAATAGACTTACCATGTTGTATGTTTATTTTCCATCTTGCTTCCTACTCATAAATTATGTGTAAATTGCTCTATATTGGCCATTTAAAATGAGGTAGATATTATTCTAATTCAAGAAATAGGTACTAACTAGGATATATTTGCAATTAATGAGAATTTGTTTTGATATGCTACATTACAAGTCAACATTTAAAAACACACATCTCAGCACATATACACTAAAATGTGCATTTTAGGTCATTATAACTACTATAAGTACCAGAAATCGCTTGTGTCTAAAACAATTTGTACTTTCGCAGTTGCAATCTTCTTGGTCTATTATAAACAAATGCACATTTTATAGAGCACATTTAAATGCATTATTTCCATGCTTAAAAATGTACTCTTTAAAAAGAGCATTGAAAGAAATGTTAATGTATCCATCTTACTAATTTTCACATAGGCAGAGGGTGAATCAGGAATGTTAGGAATTCAAATAAAATATCCTAACTATGTTGACAAGACATTCGATCCAGTACTTTCAGTGCAGCAGTGAATCAGTCAGATGGTCATGATTACTACATATAACAAATATTAGCAGGCCAAAAGGCAATATACAAGATACAGTCTATAGCTTTGTATTAGTACTGTAGTGTTGTATAATTCTGAACACAGATCTGTGTGTGAGTTCCAGTTCTACCACTTAATTGTGTGATCTTGGGAACGTTTCTTATTTACACCAAGATTTAGTTTTTTCACCTGTAAATGGTGATAATAACGGTAACCATCCTAGAGCTTCTGTAAGTGAAACAGTGCATTGGAAACATCTTGTATAACGAGGGGTCTTAGTAAATGCTTTAGTGGCATCTGCCAGAGTTATGTTTTCCTTGCTGCACCAATCACTCCCTGACCCAGCCATGTCACCCATCAAACAGAGACCAGCTTCAGCCTTGACCAGAACTGGTTTGAGTGGCTCACGCACAATTCCAGTTCCCCTGATTTTCCGAAGGCACCCTCTGGTCCAAGCAGCGTGCTTTAATTTGGCTCCCACTGTGTGCATAGTGACATAAGAGGCAGACCCCCTGGAGGAAGGGAATATTGGGGGGTAAGAATGAGCACGATATAACCTTTAAAAGCTCACAATCTTCATACTAAAATTTGGCTAGTAGACACTGCGCTTCTAATTCCCACCCCCACCCCCAACTTGTCACCTCCATATTGCCTATGGATTCCCATTTTGCTCTTTACCATTGCAAATAATTAATCAGCTCACCTGAGTTCAGTTTCAAAAGATACAATCTGCCTGGTACTGAAAATTCATAAAATACCATCAAGGCAGTATTTTCAGTTTTAACTTTCCCCAAATACTGTGTACAGTGGAACTCAGACATCATGTCCTACCCATATTATTATTTCATAGGTATGCCCTTAGCCCAGCTGAGATGCTATCTCGCATCCTTGCATGCTTGAGTCAAATCCTGTATTTGTGGGGTGAGCCTGAGGAACCAGAACCTGAGACATACATAGACCTTGCCCTTGAGTATACAGGGCTCTGCTGCCCCGTGCTCAGTCAGGGGGCTTCTGCTTATTCTGGGAGCCATTCCTGACAGGATCTGGACTTGTTTTCCTAGGCCTGAGTTCCTGCTTCAGTGACCTGCCCAGGGCTCTTATCAGGGGAGGGATCATGCCTTATTCCTGCTTGCCACCCAGGGATGGAGGACTACAGTGAGTCCCTTTCTCTAGGGTTACTTTCTAAACTCCTTCACCTTGACCAGGGGCCCATGCATTTGGATTTCTAAGCTATGTCTCCTCCTCAATTCCTGGAATGGCTGCAAAACACTAACTGGCTGTTTGGCTGTCACCCACTCCCTGCCTCTATTGCCTAGATTGCCCTAAATGGCTGCATCTGCCTTGTTGCCTGCTCATGGTGGCATCCCAATCACACGCCCAGTTCCCAGGCTCCAGCATCACTTAGCCTGCCTCTTTGGGTGCCCACTGACTTCATGGCTCCTTCTCTCTGGCATGGAGTATCTGGAAAGTGCTTACAGTTACGGCTTTGGAACCCAACAGTTTCACAGTCAAGGAACAGGTAAAAATCTTGGGGCTTTCATTTTAAACTCTTCAAATGTTAACGACTTTTTTTTTTTTCTCCATTAATTTCAATCTGAATCTGTAAATGCCATCTGGGATTCTTTAAAAGAGTTCTCAATCAATGTTTGTTATTTAAAAAAGAAAGATACTCCAACTTGTCTCATGATTGGCAATTGTGGCCAGTCCTTTGTTCCACGATGCACCCCCCCTTACAGGCATTTCTCTTCTCACTGATGCACCGAGGGTGGTATTTTTAACAGATGAGAGGTTGGTAAAGGAGCCTTGAAACAGACCTAAATAAAACAGAGAAAAGGTAATACTAAGGCTGCTATCGTTGGAGGAGCCTGGAAAATGTTCATGTTCCTGCTATACAAATCTTACATATATCTATCTGCCAGGATCTGTAAGTGAGCTGTCTCTACCTTCCCAGAAGAAAGGGAGCTGGAGCCTCAGCAGGGGTAAATGAGTTTCCTGCAGGTTTACGAAGCTGTTCCCTGATCCAAACCGGGGTGCTTGAACAGTTCCGATAATGAAATGAAATGAATTTTCGACTGCTATAGAAATGCTGCTCAGCCGACCCAGACAGGCATCCCGTCAGTGTGCACACAGAAAATGAGTTTATCACAGATGTTCCATCTCTTAAAAGTCTTCCTCCCATTTTATTTTAAGCAACTCGCTCGCTGACTGAGTCCTTCGAAAGGTTATCTTTAAGCAGCAGAGGGGGCACCTAACCCATCTCAAACCTTTCCTTGAAGCCGTGGCAGCACATGCATTTAAAACCCAGTCACCTTAGAAGTGGGGATGGGGTGGCGCGAGGTGAGGGCCAGCACGTATGCGTAAGGAGAAGCCCACCTGCCCACACAGATATGTGCACTCCCAGGTCAAAACTCTTTTAGCTAATTCTTGATTGGAAAGATTTATTTGCTTACGCATTCACATTTGCAGGACTTTCCAAGTCCCCAAGATTTGAATGCATAAGAGACCTGAACTGCTGTGAGTAAAAACTGAGCCTAAGAAAGCCAAACATAAAACCGAGAAAAATGTTTGCAACAAATGACAAAGGTGTATCTTCTTCTTGCAGAAAACAGTCTTACAAACTGCTTTTGTTTGCTAGCTGCCAGAATGCGATATACCAGAAACAGAATAGCTTTTAAAAGGGGGAATTTATTAAGTTGCAAGTTTACAGTTGTATGACCATGAAAATGTTCCAATTAAAGCAAGTCTATAAAAATGACCAAATTAAGGGACTAATAAGAGGTTACCATCACTCTAGAAAGGCCGATGAAGTTCAGGGTTTCTCTCTCAACTGGAAAGGCACGTGGAGAACGTGGCAACGTCTGCTAGCTTTCTCTCCAGGCTTTTTGTTTCATGAAGCTTCCCCAGGGGTGTTATCCTTCTACATCTTCCAAGGTCTCTGGCTGTGTGGGCTCTTTGGCTCTCCAAAATGCTCCCTCTCTTAAAGGATTCCAGTAAAGTAATCAAAACCCACGTGGGATGGGTGGAGTCACATCTCCTTCTAATCCAAGGTTAATACCCACAATTGGGCAAGACGCATCTCCATGGAGATAATCTAATGAAGTTTCCAACCTATAGCACTGAATAAGGATTAAAAGAAAGGCTGCTCCCACAAGACGGATTAGGATTAAAATATGGCTTTTCTCGGGTACATAATCCTTTCAAACCAGCACACAAAGCATTAAGAAAAAAGTAAAACTTTTCATCCCACTCCCCAAAAATGCTCAAAGGGCAGGAGCAGGTAATTCACAATATAATATATAATTAGCCAGTAAGCACATGAAAAACATTTAATCTCCAGTAATCACAGAAATTCTTTCAAAAAGTTAAAGGGATGCCATTTTTAAAACTTTTTTAGAATGAAATAAAAGGAAATATTCAGTGCTTGTAGGTTGAAGAGTGACAAGTATTCCTTAATACTTTAAGTGGAAATATGAATCAGTTTTATCATATAAATTGTTTTATTTAGTCTACATGTAAACCGGTCCAATTTCTGAAAAATACTTAATAGAATGAGAAGATGTTCACTTTATTATATTATTCATTGCAGGCTTTTAAAAAAGTAAACATATTTGTTGATGAAATATATAATATTTATAAAAAATGACTGGAAATTAATAACCCAAAAAGGAAGTTACTTTTTGTTTTGTTTTGGTTCTTTTCCTTGGGTAAGCACCAGGATGAAGTTACTTTTAAATTATCTACTATGGGGTGGCTTTTCATTTTTTTTCTTTCCCATGTTTTCCACCTTGTCAAAAATGATCATACTTTGTTTATATCCAAGAAAAAATTATACAACATTGCATACATATCTACTTACCATAGTTTTCTTGCTCAATTTTAATATCTAATTCTTTGAACAATTTTAGAACACACCCCCGCCCCATATTTTAACAGTGCATAAGCAAGAAAGACTTTCTGGTAAGGGAAAGTTAAGTTATTGCATATGAGCTATGGAGAATGAGAGATAAATGTGGCCTATAAGCCTCATCACTCAGTAATTCTATGTAATTCTATGTAATTCTACTACTTTAGAAAATGAACTGTGTTTTGAAATGAGGCTGTTGGTTTTGTCACTCTGAGTTTAGAGATGTGGACCCAGGTTGTACCACACTGCAGGGACTGAGATGATGGAGGGGCTTTGCCTAGGCCAGAATTTTATAGAACCCTGCAATCTACAGTGCTTTGCAGGCATTTCAACTGGTCCAGCTGAGATGGCTGGCCTAAGGTAGGTTAGCTAATGCAGAAAACTCCCCTATATATGAGAGTGGACTCAGAGAGAGCCGGCTGAGTCTCCAGAAGTTCTGAATATGACCTTCATTCATCCAAATCTTTACCACCCACCTGCTGAAACTTTGGGGATTGGCAAATAGTACGTAGTGAATCTTGAAGAAAGTAGCTGAGCTTTTTGCCGTGCATCCTGACTGCAACAAAGTTCCTTATTTCTTCGCAATTAGACTAAAATGAAAACCTGTTTCATCTATAGAAGCGGTAATCCAACCTGGTTTGTGTATCAATGCATAGCCCTAATTTTCATTTGTCAATATGGTGGTGATTCAGTTTTATGTGTATAGCCTATATGTGTGTGCATATGTATGTGCTTAGTTAACTCTTACAACAGTGTCTGAATTTATAACTATCCTATTATCTAAAAAGAAGAAACTAAGCCTCAAGAGAGCTTAAGTCATTGCCCATTACCACAGAGTAAGATTAGAAAAGGTTGAGAGACAGAACTGGATCCTAATCTCAATTATTCCACCTCTGGTGAGCTGTCCGACATTTAGTACATCACCCAACCTCTCTGAACTTCTCCCTCTCCAAATGGCCTCTCCCTCCAGCAGGCTAGCGGAAGTCCCCATGTGGCAATGGCTTACCACAGGCAGAATAGGCCAGGTATCTTAAGGAATAGGCCCAATACGGGCACCAGATCACTTCTGCACATTCTACTGGTCAAACCAAGTTATAAAACCAGCCCAGAGTCAAGGGGAGTGTTCCAACCCAGCTCTGGAAGGACTCAGGTTGGTGCAGCCCTAAAACCAAAGAACAAGTCTGGCACAGAATTAGTCGTGAGTTTTATTAGGACTTAAAGTCAGGAGAAGATCTTTCCCGGTGGCAGCCCTCTGGAAAGTATGAAAGCAGTACCTTGCAAAGGTGGGGTGTTAAGAGACAGTTTATGAGCATTTAGGACAAGGACATTCCATGTGGTGTGAGAACAGTTTCAGCAGGGTCTCCTGACACAGGCGTTTGGGGGTTTATTATCAACATATCAGGGGAGAGGAGTATAAAGCTCTACATGATAAGTGGTTTACGACACCATCTGTACGTTCTTTTCCTCCCTGAGAAGGTCTTTGTTGACCTTCAACCTCTGTCCCAGTCACATAGGTAGCTACATGCAGTAACTCACTGTCCACACGGAGGGGGAGCCCGGGCCCTGGGTCTCCGCAGGGAGGGGAAGCCATCTATCCCTTCGTGAGAAGTGCGCACACAGAATTGGTGGTGGCCATCTTTGCAGGCACCCACCATGGGCCTCTTATTAGTTGTTCCCAGACTACCCTAAGGAAAAACATCTCAGTGTGCCCTCCTGTTGGATGCAGACTATGAATGAGCCAGGCAGGTACCCTGAAGGAGCCCTCAGAACCAGGGCTGTAGTAAATCTAGAAGTGGTTGTGACTTTTTTTTCTTAGACAATTATTAATCTCTTGGTAAAAGTTCAATCTCTGCTCTTAGCTTTGGGGGCTGAGTGGTAACTTGGAGCCCATGCATGGGGTGAAGTGATACAGAGAAACAAGTCTGATAAACTGGCTTCAAGATTGGAGATGAGTTTGGAAACCAGCAAGTGGCTACGACTACAAAGGGAAAATGAGCATTAGATTTGGGGGATAGGTTTTAAGTATTCCCTGGGAATTTCTAGAAATACCAAGTAAAAGACCGGCTCTCCAGCTATCAAATAGGATGAGGGCTCAAATTACTGTGATTTAGACGTTAGAAGGGAATCTACCCACACAAGTTACTGAATTCTGGGAAACAAATACTGCCACATATGTAAAAGTGCTTGGTACAGTGTCTGGCCCATATTAAGTGCTCAGAAAGTTGGTGAAAAGTTAGGTGCAGGGGTCTAGAGGGGAGCAATTTTAGGCTGTATTCAAGCACAGGTTTTCCCTTCCTTCAAAGTCCATGATCCTGACCTTTGTGCTAGGGTGTATTTATGATTACAATAATTTAGCTGGCTTCTAAGTTTTCATGGTTAATTCACATGTTGGATAGCTAGGGTTCCTAACACACTTTCTCATGAAATGGCTTCTTTTCAGGAATGCCTTGTTTTTCCTTCTTATAAAGAAGAGAAATGGGAGGGATGCTGTTTAAACTGCTACACTGACTCCCCTTTGGCTCCCAGGTGGACAAGGTAATTGTGGGAGGAGCAGAGAGAAATATCCCAAAGGCAGGGTGATCATGGCTCCAAATAGCTACGAATTATAAGAAGGTCCAGTCTCCAAACTATTCACATGTACTTTCTACAAATTAGATGCAATGCTTAGGTTCCAAAGAGCTTTGAAATTGCAAGTAACACCCAAGCAGCCTCAATTATATCTTCATATAAATTGCTACAATCAAATCAGCCCCTGGCTGTTCATTTGTGCATTGGGAATTTTGAGTTGAAGAAGAGAGAAGTTTTAAAGGATGGGCTCTAGACTGGGTGGGATAGGGTCTTTGAACAGCCTGAGGATGTGGAAGACAGGCAGGAGGTGAGAGAGGATCAGAAAACCCGGGAGGAAGTAAAGACCAACTGCTAAGACAACATTTCCAGCCGTCCATAAATTACATGGATTTTCCAAGCTTATTAGTTTTATAGAGAATTACTGACTGAGAAGCCTACCCTTTCGAGACATTTCAGAGGTTCCTATTCTTAATCTCAGGGTCTTTTCATGCACTCTTGGAAATACAAATCGAATTCATGCAGCACTGAAATAATGATACATATAATTAATAGAAAATATAATGTAACATTTTGTTCAAATATTAAGTTTAGTAACAGTAATAAACATGGAGGATTTCCTCACCCTTTGTTTAAGAAAAGGAAAGAAAGAAATGATGTAGTCACGTCACCCACCTTCAATGAAGTGTTTCCCAAATCTGGATTTTGGAATATTATGCTTTTACTTTCCTCTTGAATCTCACCTTCACCCATATTCTATGGCTATTGGATATTTCTTCACTAGAGTATAGAGTTTACACCATCTTAAAGGCTTGTCTTTTATACATTGCATATTACTGGTCATGAAAGGAGATAATCACTCTTCGATTCATCCTAGGGGAATTGCCTTCTTTTCTCTATTGTTACTAATTATGCACCCTGGCTTACAATTTTCTTAATCATAACTTAATATACTTTTTTTTCTTCTTTAGTATTTCCTTGGGCAGAAACTCTTGCCCCATTCTCTAGAAGCATTCATTTGCCTTGTGGAGAATTGAAATTTGCAATAGCAGGGATGTAAAGAGAAAAGGGAAGTAAAAAGTCAGATTTCGATTGGAAGCAATCTAAGCATCCAACAACATTTGATTGGATAAATGCATAGAAATACATCGAGAAATGAATTTCCCACATACATGACAATGGGGATAATTCTCAAAAGCATTACGATAAGCAAGAAAGCTAGACATAAAAGAGGACATATGATATGATCACACTTACATGAATCCCAGAAAAAAGCAAAATTAATCTATAGTGTCTGAAAGTAGATAAATGGTTGCATGGGGCTGGGGTAAGAGGTACTGCAAAGGGGCAAAAAAAACTTTTGGGGGAGTGGGAATGTTCTTTATTGTGTCTGTGATGTTATATGGTGCGTATATTTGTTAAAACTTCACCACTTGTGCACTTAATATGAGTGCTTTTCATTGTAAGTAAATTATATCTCGATAAAAGTAATTTAAGAAAAAGTCGATTTCTGACAATTAAAAATAGGATTCTTTGAGTCTGCATTAAGAAAATAGTTTTGAAAGCCAGGCTCAGATTAAGTACATAATGCTTTTTAGTTCTGTTAGCTCTCAACGTAACCCAAAGCAGGCCTGGTGATCTACAGGTGAAGTTTTACTATAAGGGCAGGGTGGAGGGTAAGGGGAAAGACTTGGGACACTAGGGAAGGGAGAAGCACTAGGCAGGTTGACAGGAACAGCGAACACATTTGAATCCAAATTGGGTTGGGGGAACTGCATATCATTGGGCAAAGAAGCTGGTTTGATAGTTAAGCCTTAAGAGTATTGATTCCTAAAGGGCTTAGAACTGAACCTACTTTAAAAGAGACTCAGAAAGCTCCCTGTTCCTGCTTGGAGGATTTGGGAGTACTCAGAAAGACAGTGGATCAGCAGTAGCCTGGGTTAGGCTATAAGTGGCCTTTTGTGCAGGGATTTGGCAATTGGAAACAAATGACAGGGATCAGGTTGGGATCAGTGGGTACCAGCATGATGCCTCAAGAGGCCAGATGAATGCAGGGTACCCTAATAATCACCAGTCCAGGGTGCAGATCAGAACGTCACGGGCAGAGACCTGCGAGTGTCCACAGTCCCCATACAAAAGTGAAAGGGTGAAAAATAGAAATGATCAAGCACTTACTCAAAAGAGGCCAAAGCATCCAATAGAGATCATCTAAGCCTAAAGGTTCTGAGATAAAGTTAATTGCAGACATAATATTAAATTTTTTTTCTTACTGCCCAGAAAGGTAGGGGAATACTTAGGAAGTTTATTAAATCAGTTATATAAAGAATACATATGTTCTGACATTTGAGTTATTATGAATGTAAATGTTAATAGTTTTATTGAGATATAATTTACATACTATAAAGTTCACCCATTTAAAGTGCATAAATCAATAGTCTTCAGTATACTCATAGAGTTGCATAACCATCACCATAATCTACTTTGAGAACATTTTCATTATTCCAAAAAGAAATCTTGTACCCATTGAATCTAAATTCTTAACCCCACTGCTGATTAAAGAATATTTAGATCTTTTTAAAAAGTAGGTTGGAGAGGAAATTTTTAAAAAGGATTCAGGAGCTGCTGGTCCTCAGAAAAGGACTAGAATCAAGAAAAGAAAGTACTTTGTATCTCTCCCTTTGTCCCTGCTTCTGTCAAGTATCTGTTTTAGTCAGCATACTCTCCCCAGAGACCGGCTTTCTAGTCTTTTCCAGAGTAACCTGGCAGCAGTTTGGTTCACATATTATTCATTGCAATTCCAGAGGTCCTCAGGAACTCACCTGACTCCTGCTAATTCTAGAGTCCCAGGAATCACTTCTAGACTACCTAAAGGTGGCTCTAGGATGTAGACCCGTGTGTTGTCCAAACATGCCTTCCAGGCATCGAAGCCTATAGACCATGGATCAGTCACAGAGAAGCGATGTTACAGATACTACGGACTGGCTTATCCATCATCCTTTCTTAAACCTCTTTCTGCGTGCCTTCTACTACAGAAGTTAAAATCCTAAAAATGGCTCAGCCCCCCTTGTAGTTAGAGGTCGCTTTTTGACATGGTTCTGAACAAGAAAATGCCTGTAAAAGTCCTTGGGGCCAGCACCCTGTTAGAAATAAAGGGCAAAGACTCTGTAGAAGAAAAAAAGGTCCTCTGCAGTTCAGCCATTTCCCAGCGTCTTTTGCTCCATTCCTCCCTCCTTGTCCAGAACACAGATGTGATGTTTATAACCATCAGCACCATCTTGTGACCACGAGATGACAGCCATAAGGATAAAGGCTATATACTAAGGAGGGCAAAGCAGAAGCATGGAACAGTCTGGGTCCCCAGGGGCATTGGACTGCCCTGAACTTCCTGAGGTGGAAAAATCCCTACATGTTTCCTCTGCTGTTAGGATTTTTTTGTTCTTACTGCCAAGCCCAACCAACTGAGGAGAAGGAAAAGTACATATACCCCTAACAGTACTTACTATACTCAGGCTGCGCCTCTTTCAGTGTTATCCGCTAACCCATTCACTCAATACATATTTATTAACTGTCTATTATATGGCAGGCACTCCTCCAGGTGCTCGGGATGCGGAGAAGAACTAGGTAAAGTCTCTGGACTCCTGAGGTTGCTATTCCGCCTCCCAGAACCTCAGACTCCATAACCGTCTCTTTAACTAGCCTATTCTTCATTAGAGGTACACATCTTTGTGACACCTGCTGATTTCACAAGATAAATAGGGACTTCATCCATTTAAGTACGGTTTCTATTTTAGGTGTTTGTCTTGTTCCATCGACCAAATTACAAGCTTCTTAAGAAAAAGGACTGTGATTTGTGCTTCTTTCATGCCACAGTTTTTTGCATTTGGTGGTTTCATAATAAATTCCTGTTGGTTGACTCATTTCTTGGATAAAGGGGAGAAAGATCAACACTGTAAATTTTTCCCAAAATACCTTTCCACCAGCCCTGTCTCCCCTTCATCTACCACGCATACCTCAAGGAAGGTCAGAAACACGGATCAGGGTATTTACATTTCTAGCCCCTCTCTACTGTCCCTCTGCTTTACAGGTCCTATAAAAGTTGGAATTATTTATATTTGCCTTCGTTGAAATTTACTTTGTACAACTGTTTGGTAGATTCCTGCCGATTTCTGCACTCTTGATGCCACTGCTTTGTGCTATGTTTCTGCACAGAGCCTTCTTTGTTCACCAGAACTCAGAGCGTGCCTCACCGCAGCCGCACGCAATGCATCCAGGAATGTGTCCATCACTTCTGCAGGAAAGGGGATACATGGACGGTTTCCGAAGCACTGTGGCACAATGTGAGTGCAGAGAAAAGCTTATGTTGAGCAGAAGGTTTTGGTTCCCTGATGCCAAGACGGCAGCCAGGCCGAATCAGGAAAAACACACATACGAAGAGGAGTGCACTTGCTTTGAGCAGCCAAAGTGTGGCAGCTTAGGATACGAAAGCAACCTACTGTTCAGCATTGATTGACTATTAGCATATTATAATTTAACCTCACATTGCAAAAATTCTTCATGTAAATGGTTTGGAAAAATCTGTAGGCAATTATTGTTAATAACAAGCCATTTACAGCATCCGGGGATCACAAAGCCTCTCACAAATTAGTAAGCCGTATCATTCCAACCTCACCATTATGTACGGAAAGTACAGAGAGGTCAAGTGGCTTGTCAAAGGTCCCACAGCCAGTCACAAGGGACAGCAAGGCTAAAGAGGCTGGGGTGGATAGGACTCATAGAGAATGCACCATGCTATCCCTAGCTCTGCACCGTAACAAGCACATCAACACTGCCATCCTCGAGTCTCTTACTTTTACCAGATTCTTCTCTGTGGCAACTAGCCTTCAAATAGTTGAGCACGGTTGACTGTGTTGTCAAAGCCATCACGATACATATATGGAACTAGTGGGATTTGAATACCTACATGATAACAATGGACAAAAAAGCACTGGCAGAAACCAATGATTCCCCAAGGGCCAAAAAATTTTGTATGTAGGTGACTCGATTTTACTCATTTGGGCCCAAATGAGTTTTCTTTCTTCTCCCTCTCTCTCCCTGTCCATAGATGTCTTCTGTATTTAGTCCTAAGCTAGAGAAACAAATATAGAGGAAGTAAAAATCTTAAGTATCTTTAAATCCACAGAAACAAAGGAAATATGTTTCTGTCACCTTTCAGAGAAAATGAAAAAAATCCTGCACCACAGGAACATCTATGGAGGATGGAAAGGGCTGAGTTCCTATAGCTCCCTCCAGAATGCACGGGGCTGACAAGATTGAGAATTCTGAAAGCAGGTGCTGTGGATAATCTTTATTTGAGGGCAAGGGCAAAAATAGCTATGTTTGAGTTCTTTCTCCATTTTTCACAAAGGGAAATGACTCTTTCGATAATAGCTCTAGATGCTATGTGGAGCTCTTCTTTAAAGCGCTCCCCTGTAACTCTTGAAGGCCAGGTTTGCCTATCAAATGCTTTGGCCTCACTAGGCTTAGTTTGGAGATCTTCTCCTCTGATTTCTTCAACCCTTCCTTCTTGTTCTTGACAATTCCTTTTACCACAAGGCTGTATATGAGACCTAAATCAAGGAGAACATTTGGAGCCCACACGCCCAGCAAGTCAGATTGTTCTCAAGCCCACTGCCCCTCAGGAAGCCTTCCTTGACTGCTCATCCCAACCCATACAATCCAATGCAGCTCAACAAAAGAGGGTACTGGGTTTTGTGGTTGCACATAGGAATGAAAAGCAGTCTCACCCTCTAGGTGCTTGCAACATCCTTCTTCTCCAAATACCTACAGTCCCTAAAAATTTACTCGGTGTGTGTGGCATTTAAACACGTGCAGTCTTCCATTTTTATTCAACTTTTCAAGGGAGACTGTCTTAAGTTCCCGACTGTGCTGTAAATTCTTTAAGCCCAGCAAATTTGCCCTTCGTGGTCTCTAAATCACCCACCGTAAGTCAAGGCTCTTGGTAGTTGCTACTCTATAAATATTTTTAATCAAGCAACCAGTAAACAGTTATTGGTTCATCCATAAAGATTATACTAGGCTCGTGACCCTTCACTATAGAATTTCATCTTAGCATTTCCTCTCTAAACAAGCAAATGCGATATCCACAAGAGATCATAGTTTTACAATCATATATAAAAGACTGGAAATTATCATTGCATTGTAGATGCAATGGAGCTTGGAATTTTACAGCATTTTCTAGCAGTCTTTACTTCATATTAAAATTTTCTGAAATCTTTAAGCAATTACAATAACATGGCTAAGGTCAAGCAATAAGCAGATGCCACTGAAATTTGTTCACATGAAAATCACCATGGATGAATAAAGAACATGATCAGGAATCACCTTTCCAAAAGTGTTGCACAGTTTACCACTATACGAAACAAGATTAAACAAGAATTATTATATCACTGGATATCTCAGAGTCTTTACTCAGCCATGGTGCATTGTGAATCTTGATGACGGATATATTATTTGCAACTTTCCCCAAATACATTTGAAGAGGGGACCCATATTCTCAAAATAACTTTGAGGACTGGGATTTCATGAAACAAAATTGATTATGCTAATCTATGAGTTTCATAATATACTGTATATACATTTCAGAGAATATGCCAAGCTCGACACAACTTTTTTGTCAATCTGAGTGTTTTTTGAAAATATGCATAAGTAGAAATTTGCAAGAACTTTCTAAGTCTTCTTTTTATAGGCTGACATGTGACATTGTTCTTCTCTAAACACCCTCTGAAACCATCCCTCTGACCCGACTCTGCTAGCGGTGTAGGACCGAGGGTTTTTTCGCATTTAGGGTATCTAGTCATGGTAGCCTATATCTACAATTCTTTGGGATGGTGATCAAGGATTATTTAATTAGATTAATCTCCCTGAGAGAAGACATATTTGGATACTGAGGTCTAGGTCGTGCCTGTCATACTCAAACACAACGTCCTGCAGAAGAGTTAACAGAAATGTAGGGAAAGTCCCGAGGAGCTCCCTAAAGATGGTTGCTTGTTTCCACATTTTGTGTTGCTTTTGTAATCACCCTGCTTTTAATGATGCCCAAGTCCCTACATTTGCTGAGGAACTGACATCAAAGCAAAATATCTCAAAGGGTTCTAGCCTTTACAAATTTTCTTAATTCAATCCACATCCCTTCTTTTCACAAATTAAAGATCGATGTACTCACCTGAGGTTTTAGGATGAGTTTTAGGTTCCTGAAATCACACGCTCCGATACTCGTTGATTTAAAAACTGAATACATCCACACCTGAAATAACTACAAAGGCTCATGCCCCTGGCCATTAGCCAATCAGGCATCATCTGCTCCAATCCACCACTAAAGGATCCCCTACGCTGGACGCGGGGAAAGGAGCACTTGCTGCAGTTTCTTAGTGGCTTCCAGACTCCACTCTTGAGAGCTCATGGATCACAAGCACGTGTCTAAACTGTCATTGGGCCCCTTCATTGTTGTTTATTTTTAATGTAGATTCATTGGAAAGGCCTATTTCCTGAGATCTTCGTTTCTCGAAGTATGGCTCGTGAACAGCAGCAGCAGCAGCAGCCTGTGGGAGCCTGGCAAGGTTGAAAACCTCAGGCTCCGCCCACGCTTCCAGAGACAGAATCTCCATTTGGTCAAGCACCTCAGGTGATTCGTGCGCACGTTAAAGTTTGAGAGGCACTGAAATCTGGGAGAACTTTGGTTCCTATTTCCCTTTGGAATCCCGAAACCCACTCACATTCATGTGCAACTGGTGATTTTTTCCTAGCTTACTCAAATAAAATAAAATTTAAAAATTGTGATATTGTACAGAGTAAGTGAAATGAAGGATTTTGAGAATTTCCCCAATGGTAGACCTTGAATATTTCAACAGAGTATGTAATGATGGCAAAGTTCCAGTATGGAATGGCTCCTATCCCAAATTATGTTTATTTACTTTGAAGTTGCTACAGAATAATAGAGGCAACTTCATGCCATATAAGGCAATAGACCTGTGACTGGCTTTTATGCGATTCTCTGCTTGAGGAAGATGTAAAAAGGGTCAGGAAAACACCTCTGATGACTCAGCGTCCCTCGTCTCTCTCCCTTATCACTCCTCCCCCAAACCCCATCAAATGACTTGGAATTTTGGGGAAAAAAAATGTTCTAAACAGAGGCTTGACCCAGTGTGGCTAATATCTAAAGTGCTGTTTGACAATCTGGAACTAGAGAATAATAGCAGTATAGAAAAGTGCTTTGGACTCTGCCTCTTGGTGTGATGTGATACTCTACCTCATGGCTAACTTTTAAAGTCCTGAAATTAGGCCTGCCCTAAAGAAGGAAGCCATCACTGATTTGAGAAAGTACTAAAGCAAAGGGCTAAAGAGAACGTGGTGAACCTCTAATACTTACATTTAATTGTAGTTGGTCCCTTCAAATTAGTCACTCTAGGAGGCTCACACACCCTTATCCAAATGATGCTGCCATTGCTAGAAAAATTTTTTTAACTCATCTTTGAAAATTGCTGTAAGATAAGGTAACCCTAGGAGCATCACATGAAAATGACATGATTTTATCTTCATGGGTTGTCATTTTAAATGTGATTACCCAGCCCTGATCTCTTATGTTATTTACCAAACTTAGCCCCCAGGGATCTTTAACAATTTCTCCAAAGAACAGTCAACTTTAAAATACAGTTTGTACTATCTGATCATTTAAAAAGTTGAGCTCTGACTTTGCTATTTCAGTAGAGGAATTACAAAGCAGTTTTGGCCAACTGCAAAATGATGTCTGCATCAACTCTTTCAGTTTCTCTTTGTGAAGAGATAAAATACTCAGATGAAGATAAAATGCTCAAGTATTTGCAGGGATTCTGGTAGATGTCTGCAAAAATCTTTCAATTCAATCTATAGTCATGCCTCATCATGTGTAATAGTTCTCTCGGTTCGTATATGATGAATTACTGATTGGTGAACCTCTAAGGTTTTATCCACCTTTCACAATGCCTCAGCCCCCACCCCTCTGCCCTAGTTGTGTGATAAGAAGTGGTGGGCCCAGGGAGGTCCAGTATGTGAATAAGGTATGAGTGTGCGTATGTTGGGTGGCCAAGAGGGCAGGGCGTGTAGGAATGTTTATAAATGCACAACACAGACCACATCACTCAGTGTCTATTTTTTCCTAAACTTCCCATTCCGTTATAACATTCTGAGTGAATAGGCTCTTCCCCTTCAGCAGCATGGGTCTTTGAGATATAGCAGCATTAGATATTATCTTCCAATACATGGGAGAGAAATGCTAGGACATTCTGTTTCCATCTTGGGGACCAGAGCTGGAATTGCCACATGGCCACTGTTGGGAGAGTATTTCATGGAGCCAGGGTCAGGGCAAGAATTGCCAAAGAGGGGCTTGATTGTTTCAGTGCACATTAGTTACCTAGGGCTGCTAATACAAAGTACCACAGACTTGGTGACTTAAAACAACAGAGATTTATTATCTTACAGTTCTGGAGGCTAGAAGTCCAAAATCAAGGTGTCATGACACCTTCATGGTCTCTGAAACCTATGGGGGGGGGGGGGGAATCTTCCTTGCCTCTTCATAGCCAATGGTGCTTTGTCACAAATCCTTGGCATTCCTTGGCTTGCAGCTGCAGCACTTCAATCTCCATCTCTGTCATCACGTCACTGCCTTCTTCTCTTGTGTCTGTCTGAACTCTGTCCAGATTTCCTACTTCTTATAAGGACACACGTCATACTGGATTAGGGCCCAATCTACCCCAGTTGAGTTTCCTCTTAACTAATAACAACTTCAAAGATTCTATTGCCAAATAGGGTCACATTCATGCCACCAGGGATTAGGACTTGTACGTACTGCTTTGGGGGACACAATTCAACCCATAACACTGCATGTGTCAGAAACACAGCCCTTTCCCTAGAATGTTAAGCACCATCTCCCAGTTCTAAGGGCCAAGTTTCAGGTCAAGTTTGAGAAGCAGAGCCCAGTGTTTGGAATCAGGCAGAGCAGGAGGACCTGTCAATCCTGACAGAGCCACATGAACATCAGCGGAAACAGAGAACTCCTAGGAGTCCTTTGGGGGTCGGTGTACCACCTTAGCAATCAGCTCAGTGGTCTGGACGAAAGAGTGGTGATTAATCAGGGTAAGCCTGGAAACAGACAACCTGGGTTTAGGTTCTAACCCTATCCTTTTCAAACTGTATGATCTTTTGAGATTGCCACCTACTCTATACAAGGAATGCTATTTTAACTAGCCACTTATCCAACAAACATTTAGATCTCAGCACACTACAATGTGGACTTCTTCTTTTTGATCATTTTACTAAAATGATAATAGCATTCATTTTCTGGGCTCCTATAGATATAACTGGATCTGTAAAGATGCTTTTAAATATATCATCTTCTTTAATTCTCATGAAAGTCTTATGAAATAGATATTAATTATATCCATGCTGCAGTTGAGGAAATTGGGACTTAAGTTAGATAACTGAAGTTTATAAAGTCAGCAAGTGACAGAGATAGAATCTGAATCCAGTTGTTTTCTGATCTCAAAGCCTGAGTTCATCCAGTAGGCAGAAGAGATAAGGCAGCGCTCAAATAACAGCTGGCCAAGAGAAGACCATGGGAGCCACGTTAAAAATGTGAACACATCTGGAAAGACCAAGCAGCACAAAAAGAAGGAAGAGGCATATCCACTTTTAGCCAGGGGGACATCAATGGAGTCATTCTGAAGAACAAGAAGGAAGAGATGGAGTAGAAAAGCATTGAAGGTAGAGAAAAAATATGATGGCTTTCCCTGTAGGAATCTATAAGATATCATTTATATTGCTCTCCACAGGGCTCAAGTAATTGCCCCAGCTTTATTCTAATTAGTTTTCTCCCCTATGAGGAAAGGAACAGAGTACTAATTTTGGTCTCTCATTTGCAGAAAAGGAAAATGACACTTAGAGAGCTTAAATAAATCTTTCAAGATCACATAGCACACCATTAAAATAAAATCAATAGCAATAAGTTCAGATCTAGGACCCCATTTTAACCCATGGTCTGCTCACACAATCAGTCTCTTATTTAAACACAAGCCCATGATGTGCTCTTTATAACTACTCCTACTTGGGCCAATTCGTGCACATCTTTCTTCTTCCGTTTCACAAATATAGAGCTTTTGCAGGGGTGTTGTGAGGACATGCCTAATTGTTAAGAATGAGGTAGATAACTCACCATTCCAAAGCTCCCCCAGAGCAACTGGGGATTACAGTATATTGCCAGCAAAATTCATCTTGGGTTGTTTTAGGTATTTCATCTGGAACCTATTGCCTGTAATAATATCTACAAGTGTAGAGAGAAGGTAAAGACACAATAATGATAACTGAGCTCCAACAAGCCATTTGGCCATTGAGTCAGGACTAGAAAAATTTTATGGCAGCATTGGCGAAATGACCACAGTCATCATCCATTTTCTTGCCTCTGAATCTTTTCAAGGTGTAGGCTGAACTGAAACAAAGCATGTAGGCTGGTCCCTATGGTGGTTATTTAAGAAGCTATATAAGGAGCCTGCTAATTGTCTTCTCCACCTTCCACAGTAGCAGAAATATTTCCGTCTGATCAAATGGCCACCCAGAAAAATAGACTGGATTTGCTAGCCTCTCTTTCAACTGATTGAATCAGTTGGCTAACTTCTGGCCAATAGGACAAAGGCAGAAGTTGTGTGGACAGATTCCGGGAAGCACCCTGAAAGGCAGGAGGCCCCTCTCTCTCCCCCACTTCTCCTTTCTATGCATGAAAGAGCTGGAGCTCCAGGAGCCACTAAGCCCAAAAGAACCACTGCAAATGAAAGCCATGTATGGAAGAACAGCAGGATAGAAGGAACCGGGATACTATGGTCTGCCCCAGACCTCAGACCTCAGGACTTCTTGATGTGTCAAATAATCAACTGCTATATTGTTCTTTCAGGTTATTCTGTTACAGTAGAATCTAATACAGGCTGGTACAACCTCTTGGGCATTGGACTGTGTTCCTCTATCAGGAAAAAGTGCCTTTCTCTTGATTTCTCTAATTAATTGTCACTGAAAGTATTGGCTAGATTACCCAATTGTCAATTAATCAAGAATATCTTTTGGCATTTCTTGTTGTTGTCTTAAACTCATATTTAAGGCATTAATTACATTTCAACTTGTCGTGTAATCTCATGTATTAAACCTTTTTATGTCAACTAAATTGGGAGCGTCTTCCATTGTCGAGTTTCAGTCATGAATTCCAGATATTCCGTATCAGTGATAACTTAAGAATGCATTTAGCACCTTATTTTAAAAAATTGAAAGGCATTTGTTCTGGAGATGGTCTATATATCTGTATTCAGAGAAAAGCAAGATAGTAAGGGGTTTAAATGCTTGGTGTAAATCCTGAACATGTTACTAGGTAATGTGCCTCAGTTTCCTCACTATGTCTGTTTCCTCATTTTAAAGAAGAAAATAATGATAGAATATAACACACTAATATAAAATAGCACCTTAGGAAGACACAGTTATTACTCTTTTTTACAGATGAGAATACTGAGGCCTAGAACATGCAAGTAAAATTGCCCAAAGTCCCAGTAAGGACTCAAACCTGGCAGTCTGTGGTCTCGGAACGTACTGCCTCCCTGAAGATGCTACAATAGTGGCACATATTTCTAACCCAAACCCAGAAGCTACAGAGTTATCCTTTAGAACCTGCTTTGTCTACCATTCACTTGGCCCAGACTATAATCTCTCTTTGACATTTTTTGGCACCTTTTTGAGATATGCTTTCCCAAATCTATCGAAAGCATCTTGAGCATGTATCTAACATAACTTTGCTACACAAGAACCTTTCAAACATTCCACAGTTTCGTTGTTATTGATGGTTTTCTTGTGTTGGAGAGAGAGCACTGCAAACCATAAACACTAAAAAGAAATATCAATTCTGGTAGTATATTCTATCACAGTCCAGGCTTTCTTATAATAAGCGGGATACAGGCTTTCTTATAATAAGCGGGATACGACATAAGTAATACAGCACCCAAATGGAAGCCTTCAAAAGTACATTGACAAATACAGTTTGCCATGGACATTCTAAAGATTAATACAATTATTCACATACACATCAAGACGCAGACCTTCCATTTATTTTTTACACTTCGAGTTTTAACAAGTAGTGGTTCATTTTGTACACTAAATCACACTCATTAATCCTGCTTGTCTAAATTGGGAGGAAGTTGTTTAAATTGAAGGTTCAGACAATAAATTCCCCATCTGAGCAACAGATTTACCTAAAAACTACTTAAGAACTTTTTTATAGGTTATAGTTTAGTGAGCTCAGAAGGTATAATGTCTACTTATGAATCCTTATCAAAATGACACTATTCATGGTCTGAGCCTAGAAAAATCAGTCGAGTGGGAAAACTGTAACATTTTAACAATGTGACTGCTAAGAGCCATCAGAGACTTACTATTAAAAGTGTGATCAGTTTTAGGAGCAAAATAGTCAATATGTAAAAATACAAAATGAGAGAACATATAAAGTAGGAAGTCAAAATTCATATTTATAAAGCAGCCCTCACTATTCAAAGGATATACCATAGAATTCCTTTAAGAAAATATGTACTTTAAGTGTTTATTCACAGTTGTTAACATTTTACAAAATGGAAGTGGGATCAAAATCAATTCCATTTTCTAGTGAAGACCAGAATAAAATACCCCTAAGGGTATCCCACAGTTGTACAGGACTCTACAGTTCATAGCGTTTTTGCCTCTACTGTCTCATTTACTTCTCATAGGAACACTGAAAGAGAGAGGACAAATATACCCATTTTATAGTATAGAAAAGCTAGGATCAGAGAGGTACAGTGATTTTTCTCAGGGTCCAAATTCATTTTCTCTGTCCAAATCCAGTGGTCTTCCTGAGTCAACATGCTACAGAATCTCCACATTCTTAGGATAGGTCAGTAACAGAATCCAAGTCCCGTAAATCTGATTTTTACCAATCTTTCCAGGATTAGGTAAAATGAGAAGTGTCTGGAATAGGCACCTTGTACAAACATTTAAGTTCAAACACATTTGCCCCCGGCCTACCAAAGTAATGAAAGGTTGCATGGCAATATACCCCCCGATTCTAGTCTCAATGCCAACGTATCACCTGTGGGCAGGCACCAGGTATACATTTCCCTCAGAAGGTCCAAAGAGAAATCAAGTGAATTCATCTGATAAAAAACAGAGTCAATAGCCCTGTTTGCCAGAAATTCCAAATCTTCCTTCTCCAAATCAGAAATGCACATTCCCTTTCATCAACTCTCCCAGCAGTTTCTGTCCTAGATTTTAATCTCGAGTGTGGATCCCGTCGATTTCCAATGACAGGTACCGAGAGGAGCTGTCCCAGATGGCCACGGAACAGCTGCACAATGAACTGATGAGCCTCCTAATATGCTTCCTTTTTAATAAAATTTTTATAAAAAGTTATAATCACTTTTTAAATGTTCCCCCCACCCCCACCCCCCAGATAAGCACAGTGTGTGAGTTTGGCTCTCTCTGGTCCAAGCATTCAGTTCACGCTCGCCCCAGTTTCATAATGCCATGCTCATTTCGCTTTGGTGGGTTAATATCAGTGCTGGGCTCACTTATTAAGACTATTTATTATCAGTTTTTCAAATTAGCAGTTGATTGGCATTCAGCATGACTTATTGTGAGGGGCAGAGTCGTTGTATGCAACTAATTCAATGAAAGAACTCATCTTTTCAAAAGTTAGGAGAATTAGGATTGTGAAACATAACATATTTTGCCTCAAAATTGCTACACTCATATATACAAAGTTTCTATATAATGTGATGAAATAATTATTGTAATTAGCAACTTAATTTGAATTTAGAGGCAATTTGTTGGGGTTTTTTCTTTTTTTTTTTTTAAGAAATCTAAATTAATTCCCTGGGAAACTGATGAGAATTTTTCAAAGTAGAAATAAATGCCTGTAATAAATCAAGAGATAAGGGAACAGGCAGAGATTATTCTGCAATTAAAGTTTACTAAATTAATTCCACTTAAACTCCTTGGAGTTTAATGTGGAAAAAGTAGGAAGTGTGTATCTTCTTGGATTAAAAAAATTCACAGTAAAAATTTAAAGGCAAAGAAGGGAAAAGAACCACATAATCAATATTTCCCTGAACACTAATCAGAAAATAAATGTTAATATTCCTCTCACAGTGTGTTATTAAAAATATAAATAAAAGGCACCAAACTTGAGTAATTAAATGGAAGCACGGACAGGTGATTGGAAGTTAAATGTGAATATTTGTTTTACCCAAATGACTGTAAATTTCATTAGGTGATAATTAAAAGGAAATTATACAGACATTACAATTACTGCCAATGGCATAAATTATGGAGCTATATGGCAAAACAATTTAGGAACTCACATTGCTGTTTCTATTGTCAAACTGGTTACCAGAGAAACCTAGGATAAATAATATAGTGTGACTATGGAAATGAGGCCTTGATGTGTTGCTAGGCTGTTAAAGCTAATGTCATTGTGTAAAACAATAATGTTAAACATTATTAGTTTTTTAATTATGTCAGTTAATTAGAATTGTTCCTGTTAATTGCCTATGATTCATCTCCAGATGAAAAATGTCCAAGTAAGAGCTTTGGGTTTTTCTCTCCCCACATACCATCGAAATAAGGTCTATGTTTTGTACAACTGAACTTTACAAAGACTATTAGCCTGGGCAACACTATAGTTGTGGGTCAAATTCATCCATAATAAAGATCCTTTAATAAAAATACATTATTAAGGAAGGTACTTAAGAATAGGGATGATCATTTCACTACTGTCAACCGAATGATTTATTCTTGGTTCTCAGATGTGGATTTTATGTCAAAGATAGCTGCCAAAATATCAAAACCAAAGGTGATGAGGATAAACCAAAGATTATCTGACATTTGCTGAGCCTATAAATACAGCTATTGAAACTCTTTCTATGAACCCTCTGCTTATTCCCTTGTATTTCATGACTTCATTACTTACATTTTCTTCAACTTACTCATATTGTTCAATATTCATTGAGTGCCTTAATACATGACAAGGACTATGCTGGACCCTGGATATACCATGGTAGGAAAATACAAGCATGAGCTTGTCCTTGCAGAACTTAGAGTTTAAAGCCACAAAGGCACTAGTATTTTGTTTATTGTAATTGAAACCAATAAAAATTTAAAACTATCCCATAGCTTCATGGCCAGATAACCAATAGAATTAGATCAGGACTGTTTGCTCGTGAGGTTTTGTCTATTACTGTATTCCTAGTGCCTAGAACAGTGACTCATAATAGGTACTTTAATATTTGTTGAATGGATAAGTTAACCATTCCTGACAATGAAAATAAAGACAAAAAGCCTCTCAAGATAGATTTTGCTTCCTTGATGATAAATGTTCACAATATAACATCAAGAGAGTTTATGCTGACGAAATGCTGTTTTTAAAATTAGGTTACATTTCCAGGGGTCATACTGTAGGATTAGTTACAAGGAAAGTTTATAGAATTTGTGTTTACATTTTTAATGAGAAGTTTTGTTTTTAAAATGTTTAAAGTTTTCTGGACGAGAAGAGGTTTCAGTGAGCAATTTTTCATACAATAATATGATCACATTTGTAATACGACTTCACCAATTTCCTACAACATGTAGTAGCGAAGAAGACTCATTTTTGTGAAATTATATAATTCCAGGGATCTCAGGGGTCATTTGGTAGAAATACCCTTTCATCTCTCTTTATAGTATCCCCATTAAGGCATTGCTCAACATATTTAAATATCTCCAGCGATAAGAAACTCAAAATCTCCAAAGGAAGCCCATTCCAGAATTGGATAACTCTGGCTGATGGGAAGATTTTCCTAATATTTACCTCAAATGGGTCTCCTTATAAACTAAGTATATTAGTCTTAATTTTACCTTTTGGGGTATTAAAGAAATACAAAGCCCCAGGTTTTTTTCTGGTGGACAGAAAAGAGGAGATTACCACATCCCTCCTAGCAAATTATTATTCTTTTAACTCTTAGATTCCCTAAAGCTGCCTCTGCATTTGGGAAGGCAACACTATACACCTGGTTCATACTGCACTTTCATTCACAAAAAGCTCATCAATCTTTTTCACAGATGCTATTGGTATCCACATCTCCCACCCTCCCCCATTTTGTATTCTGCATGGGAGAATAGAATCTTGGGAGGTAGTTGGGACCTTAGTAAAAGATTTTACATTTACTCTCAGGAGGCTCCATATTTTTAGATGAAGGCATGGTGTTAGAGATTATGTCATCTAATCCTCTAATTTCATAAATGCAAAAATAACCCTAAAAAGCAAAGGAATTTTTATTGAGATACAACCAAGGTGCAACACTGAATCTCAATGTTCATTAAAATTCCTAAATTACACTCCAAATACAAACTGGTCATAAAAGTAGCATCATTTTGAGCTACCAAACTAGTGTCCATTATAAAACACCGTGTTTAGGTGTGTGTGTCTTTTCCACATTTTAGACTTTTTAGGACTATATGAGTGATTTAGGTTAAAAATGTCAAAAGGCTTTAAAGCATAATATAAATCCACAGTGGTCAAAACTGCACAGTACTGGCATAAAGACTAATATATTGATCAATGGGATTGAATTGAGAGTCAAAACTAGACCCTCAGATCTATGGTCAATTGATTTTTGACAAGGCCCCCAAATCCACTACTGAGACAGGACAGTCTCTTCAATAAATGGTGCTGGGAGAACTAGATATCATATCCAAAAGGATGAAAGGGGAGCCCTACCTCACACTCTCTAAAAAAAAATGAGCTCAAAATGGATTAAACACCTAGATATAAAAGCCAGTACCATAAAACTCCTTGAAAAAAATACAAAGAAACATCTTCAAGATCCTCAAGTGATAGCAGATAATTCTTAAACATTACACTGAAAGCACAAGCAATGAAAGAAAAAATAGATAAATGGGACTTCCTCGAAATTGAATACTTCTGTACTACAAAGGACTTTGGCAAAAGGGTGAAAAAGCAGCCTACTCGATGGGATTAAATATTTGGAAAACATATATTGGATAAGGGTTTGATATCCAGACTATATCAAGAAATCCTACAACTCAACAATACAACAATAAAAAGACAAACAGCCCAATTAAAAAGTGAGCAAAAGACATGAATAGATATTTTTCCAAAGAGGAAATACAAATGGCTAAAAAGCACACACAAAGATGCTCAGCTTCACTAGCTATTAGGGAAATGCAAATAAAAACCACAATGAGATATCATTTCACACTTACTAGAATGGCCACTATTAAACAAATAGGAAACCACAAGGGTTGGAGAGGATGTGGAGAAATAGGAACACTTATTCACTGCTAGTGGGAATGTAAATTGGTACAGCCTTTCTGAAAGACTGTCTGGCGGTTCCTCAGAAAACTAAGTATGGTCTGGCATACTTAGTTTTTGCCTTATGGTCTGGCAATTCCTCTATTCGCTATATACCCAAAAGATCTAAAACCTGGGACCTGAACACATACTTGCACAGCGATGCTCATGTGGTATTATTCACAATTGCCAATAGATGAAAACAACCCAACTGTTCATCAACAAATGAATACATAAATAAATGTAGTATATAAGGTATATATGGAACAGTTTTGGCTTTCTTTTATATTTTTATTTTATGTTATTATAATTGGAGTAATGAAAATGTTCTAATATTGATTGTGGTGACGATTATACAACTATTTGATATTACTAGAGGCACTAATGATATACTTTAGATGGATTGTGTGGTATGTGAATACATCTTAATAAAATTGTACTAAAAAAAATAAAAAAAAGAAATGTCATAGGGGGATTTTGAGCAAACCCTTCTCTCTTCTAGATATATTTCTCCATAACAACTGAAGGCTTTGAAAGCACCTCATTCCCAACCCTCTCTCTTACTCCACATTTTTGTTTGCTTATTATGAGCCATTCACTCTCTCAAGGCACTTTGTACATCCTGATTCATTTATTCTTCACAATAATTCAACAAGAGAGCTACTCTTATTGGTCCAGTTTGCAGATAAGAACACCAAGTCACAGAAGAGTTAATGAAACCTACACAAAGACACAGAAACAGTAAGTGGAAGAACCCAGATTTAAGCCCAAGCAGTCTGGCTCTAAAATACAGAGTCTATATGTTCTAAAATCTAGAACTGGATTCTTTGTTATTATATGGTACCAGTTGCAGCAACTCAATTTTTAAAGCATTTGAAGGACTTTGTTAAAGCACACTAAGAACTTTGTTGATGAGCATTTGTTCTTTCTCTTGTCATCAGCTACAGACTATCCTTTGAAAACCCCAGGAAACCAACAGGGAAAAACTATATGGCAGGTGTGGTATAGTATCCAAAGATGGCTGCCAGCAGTCCTATCTATCCTGTACATGCATGCTACTCTTGCCATCAAGAGGAAGGGTAAACTCTACCTCTTGATGACAAAAGTAGCATGCATGTTTAGGACTGGCTTGTAACTTGCTTTGAGGATTGGAACAATGCTTGATGAACCTTGTCTGGGCCTAGCCTTTAAGACAGCTGAAAGCTTCTGTTTCCATCATTGGAATCCAAATCCCACACCATAAAGGAAGTCCAGGCTGCTCTGCTGGAGAGAAGAGACACATAGAGAGATTCCAGAGGAAGAGACACAATGCACAGAAGCTCCATGGATGAGAACAGAGGTGGCCCAGATGGCAGCCCAGCACCATGGCCTCAGGCACATGAGAGAGGCTAATGAAGCCCAATGAAACAGCCACATAAGTGACCCCACTTAAAAAAAACCCATGGCAGAAGAGCCTAGTTCACCCACGGAATGGAGAGAAATAATAAAACTGCTATTGTTTTAAGCCCTAAGTTTTCATGTTTTCTACTCAACAACTGATCTTGATACAGATGTATCAAGTAAAATGGCAGCTCTCTTCTGGCTCCTTCACCCCATGCTCATTCCAGCTTCCCAGTTTCTTTATATATTCTTCTATGCCACCTGCCTGGAATACTTCCTTCTCTTGCTTCAATCCATGTCTGCAGTTCTATAAATCGTCTCCTTCTTCAAGACCCAGATGTTTCATATCCTCTGTGAAGCCTTCCCTCAGCCCAGAGAGGTCTTCCTCCTCTCTGAATTTTTTCCACATTTATTGCCTCTCTAACACAGATTCATAATTGATTATGTTGTCTGAGTATATGAATCTGAGATAAATTAATTACTCAGATAATTTTCACTCTGAGTCTTCTTCCATCTGACCAGGCTGGATAGAAATTAAAACTAAGTCATTCGCAGCCGTTCCCTCTATCCCTCTACCTCGGATTGTGCCAAGTCATCATTGTGCCAAGTCATTAGGGGCAAGAATCCTGTGGTCATTGGGCACTAGCCCTCACTCTAACAGCTGAGAATTCCATTGTTCTCTCTCCTTGGGTGGTTTAGTTCTGGTGATTTCCTGCTGTTTCAGACCATAACAGGAACATGAAAACTAAAAGGCTGCCTGAGATGCCACATCATAGAAGTACAATGAACAATTCCTTTCTAGCATCTTGCTGCCTCCATGAGGACACTACCAGGGGACAGGGTTTCTGGCAGCCTGTGGGACTCAGAGACTCTGTCATCTCCGTCTCCCAATGCCTTGTCTAGGGCAAGTCCCAATGCAATTGCTCCAGCCTGCCACAGACAACAATGCAGTGGAGCGGACACCTCCTGTGCTTGCTGATGGCCTCCTTCCCCAAGCACCTGGCCCTATGTCTCTACTTTTAGCCTTGGTGCTTCTTCTAAACTGAGAGGAGCTTGCTTGGCCAGGCACAGCCTTGAAGTGCGGGGGATTAAATTGAGATGTTCATGCATAAAGGCCCTAGCCTCCCAATATCTGAAAGGCCAGTCCTGAGGTGGAGTCTACAGCTCTTCAAAGAGGCCCTTGGAGGATTGAGCTCTAGTTGCCCAAAGTAATAAGCAACTCAGTAAGGCCCCCTTTTCCTCCTTCACTGGCTCACTCTCTCTGTTCCCACACTCCTGCATCCTGCAATCACATCCAAATAAATCACCTGCACACTAGTCCTTGTTTCAGGCTCTGCTTTCATGGGAAATAAAATTTAAGACCACACGTCATCCCTCTTGCTTTTTCCAAATCACTCCACTTCTTCCTATAAGCCCTCTCCTCTGCTCCCGCTGCTTCTCAAAATTATTGAGTTTTTTATATATAGGTCTAGACCAGTGGTACTCTGTCTGATATGATTTTTCCCTCGAGGGGACCCTTGGCAATGCCTGAAGGTATTTTTATTGTTACAACTAGGGAGGGGGTGCTACTGGCATCTAGTGGGTAGAGAATGCTGCTCCCCACAACAAAGAATATCCTGTCCCAAATTGCCATAGTGCCAAGATTGAGAAACCCTAGTCTAAAGGTTAGAAATTAAAGCCAGGAAGCCTTGGAAGTTCCTGCTCTTTCCCATTGGTTACATGGCTTTTTATAAATTCAGGTTCCCAAGTTCCAATCCAGTCCTCCTGCCTGAATCAGAACCTCTAAAGTGGGACTTGGGAATCTGTATTTTTAAAATGACCTGATGGAACCAGCCTGGCACTGGGGTATGCGCTAGTATTTGGTTTCCACTGACCCCTCTGTGTCCTGGGTGGACCAGCTTCCTCATTATCACAGAATGTTCTGCAAACACCTCTAATCTCACAGAAACTAAAGAAGAACCATGTGGCCCATCAGCCTCTAGTGTGCAAACTCTTCTGGCAAGCATGGGCATTAGAAAGGAAGGTTTGAGTCTTACATAGGAGCAGAGAGCTACACAATTGTAGGCAGAGGCTCAATACTACTGGAGACAATATCACCAAACCCCTTCCCTGAGACACTTAGAGTGACTGTGCTGTACACTTACAAATTGAGGGGAACAAGAGGTACAGGGCATGAAGCCTGTGTGGATATTCTTGTATATATTGTGGAGAGAGATCCATGCAAAAATGAGTGCTTTCAGGAAGCCAATAACTGGAGCCAGGGTGTTCAGTGCTTCAAGAATTGGACAATTACTTTCAATATGACCAAAATCATCTTCATCGACTGGTTAAGCCTGAGACATGTAAATGGCATATTTTTTTCTCTATTTGTTTTTGTTTAGTTATATGACATCCTTGGCTATATGAAATCCTCGAAGTCCTATCTTTTCATCCCCTGAAAACGCCTCACACGATACTAAGCTCATGTGTATCTATTGAATTGATATTCTGGTGTGAAAAAAAAAAACAGATAGCCACTGGTGACATTTCCAAGAATTCTGACTTAACAGTAATGGTAATCTCCATCAAGAATTTATTCTAAGGTTCAGACGATTTGATGCCCAACATTATCTACATTCCTTCCTTTGAACTGACTATACTTTTCAGACTTGATGCAGGTAAACTCTGTAAGAGTTTCTCAATAAACCTTTGCATATTAATCGACTGATGAATAGACAACCTCTTAAATGTGTTAGGTCAGGGGAACGGGGAAGGGCACTGCAACTGGAGCTGCAGAGGCTGTCTCACCCTTCCCAACCTAACTTCCGGAACCGCCCCTTCCGATGTCACCTGACCTGCTTGCTTAAAAACTGCCCATGCCATCACCCAGCTGTAGACTCATCTCTCTTCATCTTGGTTTCCGTGAGCTGTGCCCGGGAGTGCAGAAATAAACCCGCCCGCTTTAAATTTCCCCATCTACCTTCCTTCTTTCTCACCCTTTCGCCTCTTAAACCTTTTAGAATGTACCTTTAATATTTGCCTGCCATTTTGCTTAATGCTCCCACACTCCTGACTATCCAAATTTCCTCTTCTTATAAGGATGCTCAGTCGTATTGGATTAAGGGTGACCTTGTTTCAATTTGGTCTCACATAATCAATAATGCTTCAAAGATGCTCTTTACAACTGGGTTCACATCCACCAGACAGAGCATTAGGACTTGAACATGTCTTTGTGAGATAGATGATTCAGTCCATAACACAGGGGCTTACTAAGTAAAGCAGGGAAAGTATAGGAATTAGCATGTGCAACTAATCTTTCAACTTTCACCTCAAAAATTGTTCTCCTGGTGGGGCTTCCCTTCACCAACACCACCCCTCCAGACTGGGTCAGCAGTCCTGTCTCTGTTTTATCCTCTCATAGTACCCAGTGCTTTTCCCTCATAGTCTTTCCTATAGTTTGTCATATTTATTTATTTTTCAGGTTGCATTAATTCCCAGCACTGAACCCATGCTTGGCCTAGAGCTGATGGCCTATGAAATTTGTTATCTCATTTGTAAACTAATTTCGTTGTGCCTTCCTTCAGAGGAGAGCTCCTGACTCACTGGCTGGTTTCCTTAAATCCTATTGTGTCCATCCTGGTGCAGTAAATAGAGAATATTCAATAATTCAGAATCGTCCAGCATCTCTTCCCTTCAGGAGCTTGTCCAGGTGCCTCAGTGATTAAGTACAGAAGAGCCATAATTCCTATCATCGAATAGATTATAATCTAGTGGATGAGGTAAGGAAAGCAGGTTCATAAACAACCCAGATTTGCAGATTTTTCAGAGCTAGAAAGGGACATGAAGTTCATTTAGATCATCATGTTCATTTTATAAAGAAGCAAATTTTGGTGCAGCCCATGATGGAACAAGGTCTTTCCACCTGCTACATGTAGCCTTTATAGAAGCTTCCAAAGGCTTTTGCCACTCATCTCCAGTGAGCCTTGATTAATGGAAGACCAATCCTTGCTTTGTTTCTGAACAAATCCAGTATCCCAGCTGTTACATTTCCATTTGGATTTTAATGGGGAGGAGCATCTTCTACTCCTTAACTACTTCCTCGAATTGGTTACAAGTGATTGTAACCAGTGGCAGGAGAAACTAGGACAATGAAAAGATGCTTTAACACCTGCAAAGAACTGATGGGTCAGGACGAATATGCCATGAAAGCCCAATATCGGTGTATTTACAGAAGAAGTATTAAGACTGCTTATTCAAGGATAAAGATAGGACTAGACAATATTAACACTCAGAATAATGGACCCTGTGCACATTTGCACCTTTCTAGACAATTTCCCAGCTTGCTCCACATGCTATTCAGTAGTCAAGCTGCCAAACAGACTCTCTGTCCTTCCAAAGATGGTCTCATTCCTTGAAGTTTCAGTTTTTATAATTTGGCTGATTGGAGAACTTGGCTGAGCAAAGCATCATCAGCGATGATTTCTCTTGTTGTGAATTCAAAAGGCTTCAGCTTACAGCACAAATGATCCATTAGCATCCATTGTCTAGAGTTCAGGAAAACACCTTCTGCGGCATTGTACACTAATGTGTGTGGCTTTTTTCTTTCTCTTTCTTCTTCTTCTATGGGAAAGCACGCCTCCCAACATATAGAGTGGCTGGTTTTTCAGTATGTGAGCACTTTCTGTATGATTAACAAAAGTTTGAGGAAACTGTCACACTTCAAAAGTTCTCAAAGAACTCTGACAGAATGATTGGAACAAGTTCTGAAGAGAATGAGAAAACTGCAGTATTTCTAAGTTTATCAGGAAAACATAAATTAAATGAAAGGACTACATGAAAAAAGAACAACTAAGTATTTATGTGTGGCAAAATAGTTTCAAGAGGATAAGACAGAATAAATTCTTGCCCTTGCCTTCTTTCAGCTTATAATTCTATTGTAAAACAATAACTCCAAACAATACATTTCTAAAAAGTGTATGATGAGATTGGAAGACAAGTGATTCAGGCACTACGCATGGAGGAAATTCTCATGGAATCAACATATAGCATGGTCAGTAGGAAAGGTTTCCCAGAGGAAGTGAGACCTGGCACAGATTTGAAAGAATGAGAAGAAATCTTGATCAGTGGATCAAGTCGCTTTTGAGCACCTAGTATGTGTAAGGTTCTGTGCTAGGGCAAGTTCCCAAGGAGCTTGTTGTTGAATAGACTAGGCAGATGTGTAAATACTACCCTTCAATATAATATCGGTAAGAGCTGGGTAGAGGTTTGCACAGAATGTTCTGGAAGCACAGAGGAAGATTAGTTGGTTCACCTGGAAGTTCAAAGAAGGCTTACTAAAAGAAGCAACCTGAGTTTACATCTTGTAGGATAAGAATGAGCTAGCCGGGAAAAGTAAGGCTGGGTTAGTGTTTCAAGAGGAGGGAAGTGCCTGAGCAAATGTGTGCAGATGTGAACAGCTTAGTGTATTCTGAGAATTCAAGCCAATCCATATTAATAGATAATAAAAATAAGACTGGGAGTGGTATTCATGACTTCAGACACAGTTTGCATTCAGCAAATAAGTATTAAGTGATCTCTGTGGACCAGGCTACATCAGATTACAAGACAGGTGGGGCTCCTACCTCATGAAGTTTCCATTCTAGAGGGAAAGCTCATTCTGGAGGGGCTCCTGATAAGCCTGTAAAGGCCAAGGAAGACCAAATTTTGAACAGCCTTGAATGCTATCCCAAGGCACTCAGGATTTGTTCTGAGAGGCAAAGGGAGCTATGAAGAGTTTTAAAAAGAAGAGTATGGCCAGAATCACATTTTGTAAGATCATACAGCATTAGAGGAAAAAGTAGATCTGATGGAGACAAGACTAGAAGAGAGGAAGCCTGTTAGCTCACACTACAAGAGCAAGAGCTGGAAATGAGAAAATACAATAGTGAGGTCGGGGGGTAGTATAAGGTTGCAGATATGTCTTTGGGCACTAACAATGTGGGTACAAAAATTCAATCAAGCAAATGAAGAGACTGCAATCACTCAATTTAACTCAATTCCTCACTCTACTTGGAGTGAGGCCAAACTCCACAGGTGAAGGGCATTCTCTAAAAGGTTGTCCTGCAAGCACCAGTTGCAAGTTCAGAGACCCAGGCCTCTCACACTTCTGAACAAATTGGCTATAAATCCGGGATTCCCACCATCCTATTGAGTTTGATAATTCACTAGAATGACTCACAGAATTCATCAAAAGCATTATACTTATGATTATAGGCATAATGTTGTAAAAGGATATAATCAAGAAACCAAAAGAAGAGAAGCATAGGCAAGGTCTCAGAGAGTCTCAAGCTCAAGTCTGTGTCCTCTCCACATGGTGTCAGAATGCATCACCCTCCCAGCACAACAATGTCATTATAAATAATGGGAGCTTCCCAGAGCTTCAAAGGTCCTGAGCGTCTCATGTGGGGTCTCATTACATTGGCATGATTGATAGAATCAAAGTTCAGAAGATTGAACTCAATCAGCAGCCCACTCCCCTCCTAGATCTCTGGGAGGTTGGGCTGATACGTCATGGCTCTAAGCGCCTCACTCAGTCACGTGATCAGTCTTTCTGATGCAGCTCGCCTGCCCTCCTGAGACTGCAGGTGTGGCTGTTCCCATCTGTCATCTCATTAGTATGTGAACTATCAGGTGTTAGTATATGAACTATCATGTGTGAACTATCCTGAGTCCACTATGAATGATAAAAGATACTCTTCACACAGGAAGTTACAAAATGAAGACGTTACCTCTCCAAGTACTGAGGACAAAGATCAGCCAAGTTTTTCATTATGCTACAGGGGGCAAAGACAATGATGAGTTCAGTTAGAGACCTATTGGATTTGAAGCTAAAGGAAGCAGTTGGCCATATTAGTCTGGATCTCAAGGGGAAATTAAGGCTAGAAATGGAGGCATATACTGAGAATCTGAATCAGGAGAAGAATCAGGCTGAAGAGACACATTTCCCCTTCCATAGCTGTTAGACAGTGGATGCTCACCTATCTTTGCGCTTGGTCTATTCCAGTTGACTATCCTAACCTGGACACATTCTGGGGTGTACTACCCGTAGGAGGCATCCAGGTGACGCAGCAGACCCAGGATTATCAAATCAACAATACTGGATTAGGACAGGGTTTTAGAAAGAACCCATTCTCTTCAATTTACAATATTCTTCAAGAATATTATTTTGGTAATCTACCATAGATCAACATACAAGCTATTCAAAATCATTTTGCTTCCAGGAACTGAAGGTAGAAATTTCCCACTGTAAAGTTAATGATCCCCCTAAACAGCATCCAATGACATAGAAAAACAAAAGCAACATACATCTAAAAGGATTAAATTACTATTGGTGTGATTCTCTCTGAGTATAAAGGAGATTACTGTCCTTCATTATGCTAAACTGTAACCCCCAAAATATGAGAATATATCCCACTAATGATGATGTCACTTGTTTCAAAGTTCTTTTAAAATTCCCAGAGACATGAGCAATCACCTATGTCTCCCAAAAACCTTGCCCTTGAAGTACCTACCAAAGAGGCTACATGATCTTACACTATGACAGGAAGAGTCACGAACCCCAAAATGTTCGCCCCCAGCCTCTGTGAATATGTTATCATATATGGCAAAAAAAAGACTTGCACATGAGATGGAGTTAAGAATCTTGAAATGAGGAGATGATCCTGACTCAGCTGGGTGGGCCCAATATCAACAGGGGTCCCTGTGAGGGAAAGAGAACACAAGAGAGTCAGAGAAGAAGATGTGATCACAGAAGCAGAGGCCAGAGTGTGGTGTGATTGCTGGCTTTGACGATGCAAGAGTGCCACAAGCCAAGGACTGTCGGCAGTCTCTGGCATCTGGAAAAGACAAGGAACGGAGTCTCCCCTAGAGCCTCTAGAAGTGACACAAACCTGCCGACACCTTGCTCTCAGCTCAATGAGGTTTCTGGCCACCAGAACTGTAAGATAATAAATCTGTATTGTTCAAGCCACTAAGTTTGTGGGAAGTTGTTGCAGAAACTGTAGGAAAATAGTACACATGCCTTCCCACTGGTGACCTGATGTATATGAGAAGCAAAAGGGCTGATGCATACTCCTAGCCCTTGATATGTAGATAAGCCAGGCCAAATATCCTGGCCACTTAGGACAGAGAAACTTCTGTCTGGGCTTCTCCATGGTCATGTTTCTGCCCCTTTCAGGGAACCTCTGTGCTAAATGTGCCTGTAATTTCTAACCTCTGTTGAATGTGGCTAAAACACATAGTGTCCACTGATATGAAGTTAGAATTTAATCTCTTCTCCCCTCTCCTTCTTTTTTGCCTCTATATGCCCTTCTCAAGTAAGGGACCCTGAGAAGATGGTATAACTCTCAAATGCCAACAGTAGCTCAAATGTGATGTAAATATCAATTGGTTTCCCTCTCACCCAGCAAATTATATTTTTCTGAATGTGTGTTAATCTCTTGGTGACATTTTGGTTCTGTAGACTCATCTGATGAGAAGGTGGCCAACAAACTAGCAGCTTATACACGAAGGTCCTAACTCTCTGTGGACCTGAAGGCTCTAGGTGAGAAGCATCCACCCAAGTTATTGTTTTGCTAAAATGTATGGAGGTCCCTTATCTCCTGTTCTCTAGCATTAATGGAAGAACAAGAATTTCATCTTCCTCCTCACTCTTAGAGATGGCTTTCTTTTTTAAAGCTACAGTATTTCCTAATTTCCTATGTTGAATACTTTATAGACATAATTAACATCAGGTTTAGAATAGCTAAAGCAGGCTCATTCATTGCATTTGTCAGAAAATCCTTGACAAAATGCTCTCAATTCATTTTTCAGTTCAGAGTTCCATAGTAGAGAATGTATCTGGGTGCTAAAATATTGATTTGAAAATGCCTTTCATCAGGGGTTTGGGGATGTTTATGGTATTTGAATCCAGAAATGATATGCAGCAGTTCTCCTTAACGTGGATTTTGCCTCTAAATGAAATATCCTTAGAACTTTGTTACAACCTTCAGGTGTTCATAGGTTCTATCACTATGTTAGAAAAAGGGTCAGAAAAACGTCACTAGCAGGGTTTGAACACCTTTTCTGAATTCAAAAGAGGGTCGAAAGGCATTAACTCCAAATATCATATATGCAAGTTTTTACTCAGTGTAGCAAAAGGAAACACACAGCACCTCTCAGGTAAGAATATTAAACCATAAGAGGGGCAGGATCTGGGTCCTGCCTTCTCTGTAAGTGGAGAAATGATACATTTCTTGACATCTTCTACACTTAGATATGAAAGGAAACAGCCTTGCATTGTCTCTCACTTCTCATGCACGAATACATCACAGGCGATTGAGGAAGAAAATGAAAGCCTAAAAAACTAAATGCCAAATTACAATTTCCATAGTTCGATCTTGACACTCTACGGCTGGATTGGGCTCTTTAATATTCCACAACGCCTGTGACAACTACTTCTCCAAGTGTTGGATATGCAATTTCGATCTCTTTTTCTCTGAGTCTTTGTACCTTTTAGTCTAACAACAAAGAGGAACAAAGATCCTAATTATACCCATAATCATTATTATCTGAAGAAGTTCCCAGTAATTAAATTTTAAAGAAAATTTATTTAATGAGCTTTCTACAGTCACATCCAAGCAATACACATTCAAGTAGATAGTGATTAGTATGAAATAGCACTAATTTGAATGACTTGATAAAAGCTCCAACTTCACTACTATGTTTTTAATAATTGTGTAATTACATAGAGAATTATTCCTGTAAATATCGCTTGTTTTATATAGAATGGAGGACATGAAAATGTGTTCTATCTGGAGCAAATTTCCAATATTTTGAAGCTGTATCTTCTTGTGTCAGCTAAAAAGTTAATATGTACGTCTTAATTACGCAAACACACACACACACACACACACACACACACACACACACTCTTGCCTGGAATATACACCTTTCATTTGCATGAGTTGAGAATAAGTGCTTAGCTTAGTAGAAGCAGAGGTGGAGGGAAAATAAATCTTCTTTGAAGGAGTGCCTGGTCATTACCAGTGAATGAAAATGAAAAGCATATTTCAGTGAACATCTCCTAATTACCCCGTAAGAGAGGCGCGCTAATTGGCGCAGACTCTATCCGTGTTGTCGCGCCTCTATCATTTTCCAGTGATTCATGGAGCTTTAGAAATGGCATCATGTAATATTGCGCATTTGTTCTTTTTTTATTTCAGGGCAAAATAAAGTGCTGATCTTAAATACAACTGTAGGAAAGATGAACTACAGCTCAAAGCAGACCTTATTCATTTGAATAGTTGTGTTTCGCATCATGTGACAAGATGTTGAAGGATACCAGCATACTCAAAGAACGATAACAAGAGACAATGACACGAAGGAGAAGTGTACTGGACAAGGACCTAAGAGGTCTGAGTTCAAATCCTGCTCTACCGCTAACTAGATGGTGTCACCTTAAAGAAATCATTTGCCCTCCCTGGCCTCAGTTTCCTGTCAGTAGAATGAGAATAGATAGCTAAATTCTAAGGACACTTCCAATTTTGAAATGCAATTTTTCTTAATATCATTAGCTCAATGATTCACCCCACTTAATTGTGTTAATGTGAACAGCTTGCTGGACATATTCCCTTCTTCCTAAAATGAAAAATAAAGAGGAGGATTTATTATCTTCAAAAGGAAACATTAAATGCAAATCATCTAATACAGCTTCTATGTACTGAAAATATTTGTTCGATATTTTATTCAATACTGCAGTGATACAATGTTCACTTTTAAAATAGCCAATAAAAAGAGATAATGAAGTTAAAATGGAAAACTAAATAAGATAGATTTGACATCTAGTTTTGCTGTGCACAGAAATGAAATAAAAACGGTCTTGGTTTCCTAACTTCTAGCAGAGTTTCCTTCTTTCTCACCCTTGGGGAAATTTTCAGAACTAGGATAGAAGGGAAAAAAAGATAAAACTTCCAAAATGGAACCCAGCTCCTTATTTGCTGGCACTTCAGTCAGAAATAATTGGCCATCCTTGTTGGGATCTGACGAGAGGTAGTAACCATTTCAGTGCTGCTGGAATGAGAGAAAGAGAAGGTGAATGAATAACTCCAGTGACCAGGGCGGTGGGCTCAACCTCAGAAACAAAGCTAGAGCAGGGCTGGCTTGTCTGATGGGCCACAGGGTCCCTTGTCCTGCCCACACCAGGGAAAGCCCCACTGATTGGATCTGTGTGATTATACATATTGTTAGAATTCTTTTGCTGGGTAACATTATCATCACTGTGGAGACAGACGTGACACAACTGGAATATTTATACCTCCTGGAAAGTCCATGATTTTCCTGAGCTGAAACGCAGGTTTGGTGAGAGGGAGGTTTTATCACCAAGTATCTAGAGAAGCATATCTGAGTGCAGAGTGTCCAGACCACTTACATAATTCATTTAGACTTTCATGAATCCAGGATTTGATAACTCACATAGGAAATAACTCTGGGTCAAGCCACTAGCAGTGCAAATCCAAATTCAGGTTAAGCATTTATCTAAGTTTAGAAAAATTAAGGAACTCGTCTCAGGCCTTGTCAACTTGTCATCACTCTTGAGGCTTTGACTGAATAAAGAGCACTTAAAAAAAAAATTATTGAAACCGATTCAGCAACCGTCTTAGGCCTTCTGAAACAGGCAACATTCAACCTGGCCTCCGTAATCCAAGTAGGGCACAAGACCAGGGGAGAAGGATGCCATTAAATAAGGCCCTCACAGCCAGACTCCATGAAATGGGACAGCCGTGGAGGTGAGCTGGCCGCTGTGATATGATCCTTTCCTCAGAGCCTTTTACAGGCTGCCTAGAGAATAGCCCCCTCAAAGCAGATCCATAAAAGTTCAAAAACTGTGAGATATGAAGAATTCTGTGAAATATCAGTTACTTAATATTTTCTGCTTCTCTGAGTTCTTTCTCCTTCAAATTAATAATTGAGAAGGGTTTTAACCACTTTCAGTGCACAATTATATTTACATTTGCTTTCAGTTCAGTCATTACCATACTTTACAAATTGTATTCCAGTCTGGGCACTAGTCTTTAAAGTGCTTTGCTGAGTCTTTAAGATAATATATATAGAGAGAAAATATATATATATAAACATATCACGCAAAGGGCAATTCATTTGAGGACAAAATTTGGATGGGGATTTTCTTTAGAAAATAAATTATTTTAGCAGGCTACATTCAGCAAGAATCATCTTCAGATTTTTCTGTTTAATCTCATAAATAAAGCAATCAAATGAAAGAAAAAGAAGGATGCTGAGAATGAGATAAGTTGGGAAGGGATTCATTGGTTATGTTGAGACGACACCACTTTTCTGACTGATTTTATTTTCTATGCCCATGATGTATGAGAAAAATGCCAGAGCAGAAAAAATAAAAAGCTGAAGAAAATGGATTTTGATTAGTAAGGAAATGGTACTGATTGTGAATTTCCAGTTTGTCTCATTCTTCTGGCTTCCCTTTCAAATGCCTTTTCTTTCATGTTCTATGCTCCCGGAGCTGTTAATGCACCCTAATTTGTTGGTTCTGCTTTCAACTCAGACATTCACTACCATACCTGTACTTCTCCATCTCTTTTATTACTCAACGTCTTTTGATGCTGGCACTTATTTAGATAGGCTTTTTATCAAGTCCCCAAGATGCCTGAAAAGCTGTCTTTCTCCCAGTACATCAGGAGACCTAATGGCATATTCAGCTTCATTCAGTTCAATTCCATCTTCTCTGAGCTTCCTACTGTGTGCCAGCTGGTCTGGTCAGCAGCAACAGGAAGCCAACGAGATAAACTTAGGTATGGGTTCTTCTCAGCACTGTTTTCTGCAGAGGAGTTTTGCTTCTGACACTTTCTCACTTCTCTTAAATTGATCACAAACCTCACATCTCAGATAAACAGCAGCTTAGATCATGTAGCCAGAGTCTATGTTTAGTAGTTATCTAGAGGCCAATGACCAGAAGAGAACACCGCTGAGGTGTCTGGAATTCACTGGCTCAGTCACTTGGCATTTAATTAGTTAATAAACAGACCATTTCATTGAGAGTATGCATTAGCATCTGACATCGGCTGCCAGACGGAGCCTTCTTGATTGATTAAAATATACATTTAAATATATTCCCTTAATTTATATCAGTTGCAAAGTGAGGCAGTTATCTTTATAACTCAGAGCATTAGCGTAAATTATTTAGTATCTTCATTCTAATTTGCACCATATTATAATATCTATCTTGATCTCAGAACTAAATAAATCATCTATCCCAAATTCTAAGCACACTGAGAGTCCTGAGAATTTTTTATATCGCTTCCTATCTTTGCTCACAATTCTTCCAATAGGGATCAGAATTCCAAGAAATAGCAATAGATTCCTTAAGTGTAGAAAATAAACTTAAAAAAAAAATACTGTGGTCAGTTTCAGAAGAATGAGAAGATTAGATTCTGATCCCCGTTCATTTAAATATTTTATCTTGAATTGGAAATAGTGAATAGTCTGAGTTTTTTCAAGATGACAGGGATTTTTTTGTGTGTGGTGGTTGTTTTTTGTTTGTTTCTCAATCTGGATCAAAAGATCACCAGCCACTTAGGAGAGCCGATTATGTGGTTTTCCACTGGTTTCACAGGAGGGATTGTATAAAAGGAGATGCATGCTCTAATTTCAGTAATGTTAAAAGGAGAAAATACACAAGAGACAAGTAAAGAAAAAATGAAATATTGTACAGTGTTATTTGTGCAAATATTTGTAAAGGAAAAGCGTTTTCAAAAAAAATGTTGCTGATAGCAAAATACATAGTAAATATAGGAAACTTAGGAAAACAGAAAAATATCAGGAAAAAAATTAATTCACCTATAATATCATCACTCAATAACAACCATATTATTATTTGCTGTTTAGTGTCCTATACTTTTATCTGAATGTACTTTCTGTCCAACTTGGTGTTATATTTAGCTTACTGTTTTAAAATCTTTTTTCAGTTCACTTTATATCACAAACATATTCCTATGTCTTTAATATTATTTAAAAACATTTTAATGGCTGATAGTATTCTTTCCTGTAAGGCAACATAATTTAGTTAACCAATTCTCATGGTTGATTATTTTTATTACTTACTCTATGGATATTTAAAGCAAGACTTTAATACTTTAATCTTTTTGCACAATCATAATTAGGGAAGTATATTGTGGTAGACATTACTAGTACTGACTGATATGCAGGTCTCGTCTACTTTCTGGGCAAATGGAAGGGAGTACATCCATGTCCCAACTTAAGACGGGTCTTGTGACTCACTGAGTCAATGGGCTGGAACACTTAATAGCCAGTGTATGACTCTTTCCTGTTGCAGTAGCTGATGAGACTCTGTATTCCAAATGGAGCAGCCTCATTGAAGAGTGTCTTCCTGGGACATTGAGTGCCTGGTGGAGTAGACAGCAAGATAAAAACACTTAAGTCAAATCACTAAGATTTGGGTGTTGTTTATTTCTGTAACGCAACCTTTCCTAGCCTGATCACACTGTGCATTAATACTTTAGTTAGTTCTATAAATCACATATTACATTGAAGCTGTTTCCCTTTGATTTCAGTTTTCCTCTATAACCTGTCATTATCCTCACAGACTTCAATATAATAATAAACAGTATTTATTGAGCACTTATTATATGCTGGGCATTTCCTAAGCATATTATTTATGTCAACGACTCATAGTACTTACATCAAGAAGCAATTTATCCTTTCCTCAACAAATATTACTCAGCCTCTAAGAGCAAAGCACCGTATCAGATGCCATGAAGCATATAAATTCAGAAAACAGTCCAGTGTTGGAGTATTTACCAGCTTAGTTAAAGAGAAGAGACAGTTATACCAGTGGCCGAAAAGATTAAAAAAAAATAAAGTGTGCTAAGTGTCACATGTGGACTGCACAATAAATGTGATAGGGGAGTATAAGAGAAGAACTAGAGATACTTTCTAGCTGGTGGCACATGAAGTGGTCCCATGGAAAATGTTCTTTAAAGGATGTGAAGTTCAGTGAGTGAGGATAACAAGAGGGGAGGTCAAAGAATGGGAATATCACTGTTATCTTAAACAAGAATGATGAATTACTGGAATATTTGAATAATTCAGATTAACCAAATTATAGGGATTATTTTTAGGAATATTGAAATAAAGACTAGAAAATTAAGCAAACGCTCATGTATGTAATCCTAAAGAAGTCTTGTTGGGTTTTGGCTAACTTGACTTTTTGTACTGGTATATGGTCCAGTTAGAAATTAAGACTTCAGGGCTGCAGATTTTAGAGTCACATGAAGTGGAGGAGTTGAGCAAAAAAGACAGGACATTGAGATGAATTTCCGAGGACACTGATCTACACAGAAGATTCATAGAATAAAGTGTACAAAGTCTTATAGACCAAGTTTAGTGGATATAAGGAACATGAAAGAAGAAACTCTCATGAAGAAGATGATATTTGCCAAAGGCTGCAGACCTGGGTAATGCCTATTTTTGTAAATAAAGTTTTGTTGGAATACAGCTATGCCATCCTCTTGTGTATTGCCTAAATCTGCCTTTGTGCTACAATGGCAGGGTTGAGTAGTTGTAACAGAAACCAATGGCCATCAAAGCCTAAAATATTCACTCTCTGGCCCTCTATAAAGAAAGTTTGCTAACTCTTGTTATAGATCTTACAAATTTGCTATGAATATTTGAATAAGAGCAGAGAGTGTACTTTAGGCTGGGATGTTCAGCACAAAATGTGCTAGTTAGCTGGAAAAGATTTGGAAAGGTGAAGGCATTGAAACTTGGCAAAAAGCACAGTATCAGTGAATCTAAGATAAAAAAAAAAAAAGGAGTCTAGATGATAAATATGCAGGTTCATGTTAAGTTTTATAGCCAAGAAGATTATATTCATAAGACAAAGGCCCACAAATAATGCTTTAGTCAAGCAGAATGAGCCATTAGAAACACATGCAATCATCTAAACCAATATGAGGGCAAATGGTTCTCACTCCTGTGGCCATTTCCCCTGGAAGTCTGAGAGCAGCAGTTGGCAGCCATTGCAATTCATAAGCAGGTTTTAATAATGGTGGGTGTCTTAACTAATGCAACTAATTGATTCAGATATGAAATTCAAGCTCAGAAGCATAATCTAAGTGGTATTTAGTTTTCTAATGTGACTGATTTCTCAGAAGAGGCTGTAGTGTGTAGGTGCCACCGATTTTTCCTTCTGTTATATCGGTAAAAATTATGTTCAGTCTTTCAGTGCATCCTTAAAGTCACCATACAAAAAAATATTAATAATAATTTTAAGAAAACAGAAACACCACACTAATTTAATCTAATTAACTAGGGTCAAGATTAAATTTTTAGCAACATTAGAAATTATGACTTCTGTGTAGATGCAGTAAGATAACTTGGCTAGGTGTGTCTTAGCAAAGAACTATGGAAACACTCCTTTAATGAACTGAAAGAGTCAATCTAATTCACCCCATCAGTTATGACACTACCAACTTTAATTGAGATTCTACTATGTATAAGTTATTGGATATATCTGAGTGCAGGAAGGTACTTACAAAATCTCTTTGCAGATCTTATCATGCAGTTCATTTGTTCAAATTATGAAGAAATTCTTGGTGGCGAAATCTTGGATTCGGTCCCCATCTGAATTACTAAAAATTCAGAATAGAGGGTGTCTAAAATCATATTTTGTTCATTTTTTTCTCTGTATAGTGTTTTAGTCCTGGAGTATGTGTGAGCAGAGACTATTTTCAAATTGAATATTCAAAATTAATATTATTAACATGAAATATCTAGCTAATATAGAGGTAGCTCCATATACTTCACTTTACTCTGACATTGGTTCCAAATTTCCAAAATAAAATGTTTTCTTCATACCTTTATGTAGCACTTGATGTATCAGTCAATGCCCAATCAAGAGACAAAAATCATACAGTAATTTGCACAAAGACATAGTAGTATAAAGAACTATTAACAAAGATTTGAATAGCAGTTAGTAAGAGTTAAAAGGAACACTAAGTAATATAAGAAAAAACAGATAACGGGTTTAGCCACTACTGCTAGGGCTGGGATGGCGCACCCAAGAAAGACCCTTCCTTGTAACAAATACAGACCTCATCAAAGAGGGTTTGGCTGTTGGCTCATTAGATGGCAAGAAAGAGTCGAGGTGCCATGCAGGCAGGACTTGCTGGAAGTCTCTCCTCTGGGGTACTGGGGAAACCACCCACAGTTTGGCGCCATTCGCAGGACTCAGTGTAAAGTCACCTGATGGGGTGCTGACAGGCTATTCTTGAGGCATCACCTTGTTGGTGGCACTCCACCCGGAAGCCATCGGAGGAGGTGTCAAGAAGCTGATGCCTGCTGGATGCTACAAGCCCCCTTACACTGCAGGAACTGGAATCTGGAAAGCCTGCATCCTTATAGGAGCCAGGCACTGGAGCCAGAAATTGCATCATGCAGGAGCCTGGCAAGCAGGACACCAGAACCAGAAGAGCAACCCCTCCTTCTTCCAGTGTCCCACCAGTGCCCCCTATTGAAAAGGCTTAAAACAGTGCCTAATGACAAGGATTAATATGGTGCCATCTGGCAAAGGGGAAATATATATAAAGCCTACCTTAATTATCACAGAGCAGGCAAAGAAGGGCAAATTTTGAGCTAAAAGGCAGCAAGCCAATAACTGGCACAATTGGTTTTCATGCATAGGTATTTTGGTATGCTGTAGATCTTCATCAGTGCTAAGAATTTCATAATTAATTATATATTTTGCAATACGATACCATAAATATACATGGAAGTCTATTGATAACCATTCATTCAACAAACATCTAATGAACACCATTGGTGATCCTGATGTGTTCTCTGAAGTCAGGAGTAAAAGATTAAAAAGTTAATCCAGGCCATGAAAGATTGTAAAGTCAAGAAGAGGTAAATGGATAAATATTGGATATAATGGGCTAAGTGCTACATCAGAGTTATATACAAGTAATGCTCATGAAGCACAAAGGAGGAGAAACTGTCTGCTCTGGAAGAGAGAAGAGTGAAGATGGATGAGGGTCTGAAGAGGAGGAGGCATCTTATTTGCATCTTGAAGAACGCCTACCAGGTAGACAGGAGTGAAAGATCCTCCTTTCAGTACATGTGAAACCTCAAGATTGTAAAGAGATTGAGGTATTGGCTGAAGAGCCATCAGTTCCATAAGACTAGAGACTGCCAAGATGGATGGCAGCCAGACTGTGAAAAACCCATTTTGATAGAAAAGGTAGGACTTGACTTCTCCATTCCCTGAAACATTGTTTAGAGAAATATATGATTTTTTGTCCACTTCCTGAGGAGTTCATGCTAAAATGAAAAGCCTGGATTTGTACATGCTAGAAAAATCTGACTGAATGCAAAAGAAAATAAACACAATTAGAGAAGGGGCTTGCTTTGTTGTTTTTTAAATTCAAATGTGACTCTGGAGTGCAACCAACATAATATACTGGAGGATCAGAGCATCTGAGCCACATCACTGATTAGCTTGATTTTCAGCAAAAGAAAAGGGAGAAAAAATATTGGTGAATTAAATAAATGACTCATTGAAAATACCTGAGCATGCAACAGTTTGATAAATGTAGCATGGCAACTGTACTGAGCCATCTTTCACTTTTGAAACACAGTGCAGGGTAATACAATTCCCTGATTTTCAACTCAGAATTGTGGAAGAGCTGAAAAAATTTATCGTTTTATTAGGGAGATCTGAGGAACTTCCCAGAGCAGAAGACGAGGGAAATTTCCAAAGATTAGGTGATTTTGATTGTTGGGGAATTTTCTGTTTTCTTCTTTTCTCTGCTGTAGGGAAAATTTGGGCCCTGAGCCTAGAGAGAATAGGGAGGAGGTTCTCACCTCCAGAACCCTTGTTTGGACTTGCAAGCCAGACTCTATAATAAATTCTTTTCTAGCTCAATCAGGTGTTGACTCAACACTTCTGTATGGCTCCAGAGAAGCCCATCCGACTGGCTTAAAGGGCTGGTTAGGGGCAAGGCTGGATTGACCCATGGAGAGAGCAGGCAATCATTTACGGGGTACAGTGTGAAGAATAGCTCTCCCCTCACTAACAGCTTCCCCAAATGACTTGTTCTCTGTGTTGAAATTTATGTGTCAATATGGCAAAGCCAAACACCAGCGTAGATATTGGTGTGAAGGTATTTTGTAGATAGGGTTAGCATCTAGAATCTGTTAACTTAAAGGAGATTATTCTTGTTAAGGTGAGTGGGTCTCATCCAATCAGTTGAGAGCCTTAAAACTGAGGTTTCCAAAGGAAGAAGAAATTCTTCCTCAAGGCTGCAACATTGACTCTTACCGGAATTTCTGGCTTTATAGCCTGCCCTGTGGATTTCAGACTTGCCAGCCCCTATAATAACGTGAGCCAATTAAACCTATTTGTACATATGTACACACAAATATCCTTTTGGTTCTGTTCTCTGGAGGACCCTGACTGATACAATTGTCTTATACCATTGCCTGGCATTTTAACATACAGTACATTTTTATATGTATTTTATAAATATTCCTTAAATGATTGCATTAATCTACTGCCATCTCCAAAAATCCCCTGTCAAAAAGCACAATCCTCTGGAATAGATAATAAAGGTTGACATTTATTGAGCACTTAAACTAAATCCAGTCCATGATTGAACTATTAAAATAAATTTCCAAGCATTTTGACTTAATCCTCGCAACATCACTGAAATAGATAATTTTAGTAACCCCATTTTCCAGATGAGAAAACTGAAGCACAGAGAGATGAAATAATCTGCCCAAGGTCACACAGCCAGTGCATGTTGTTGGTGGTGTTCAAAGGCTGGCAGGTGCTTAAAATCTTGTATTGGCTCATTACTTATCATTGGGATCCTAATTAGAATGACCTTGTAAGTCTATCAGATTATATGAGCCCAGCATTATTCAAAGCATCTTATATATGCTATTTCATTTTCTCTTCAAATTTCATACCCCTCTAAGATATGTAACTCTTTCTTCCATCATATAAAAGAGGAAACTGAAGTGCAAAAATAAAAAAATAAAGAAGAAATGTGCCAAAGATCACCCAGTTATTATGGACCAGATTCAGATACAGGTTTACCTGATTTCCATCTATACAACTCAAGTAGGCTTCTCAATTCCCTCCAACCATCACCAAAATACATACATTTTTGTGATCTACATTCTTATGCTTACAAGTTTTAGTGGAACTTCCAAATTTGAGGTGGCAATATAGTGGGAAGAGGAGTACTTGGGAATTTTCTTGAAACTGTATTTGCATACCAAACCCATTGCATTTATTGGGACTGATGGTAATTGTGGGAGAGGGGGTTAAAATACCATTAAAGCAACCCCTTAGTATCACCAGATTTTCAGAATGCCCTTCCTTAACTTTCCACTTATCTTTTCTCTCCCATCTACTCCATGAAGCAATTTTGATCTTGCTACTTCAAGATACTTATTCCCTCTCTGAACACATAATCTTTATTGTCAATGCCAACAATTTTACAGCTTTTGTGCATTAAAAACAAGGGGGAAAGGGAGCATGGGTGGTTCAGTGGTAGAACGCTCACCTTCCATGCAGGAAATCCAAGTTCAATTCCCAGACCATGCACCATAAAAAAAATAAAAAAATAAAAAAAACACAAGGGGGAAAGTATTATCATCATTTTAAAAGTATCTGCTAAGTAATAGGTATAATGCAGTTCTGAAGAGATCTGTAGTTCATTGATTCGAAAATGTGATTTTTTTTTCACATATTAACATTTTTGAAATTGGGGTACTTCTCACAATCAACTGTGTGACAAACACTCATCCTTCAGTTATTCTGGGTGGAATGACTGGGCAATTCTAATCCCTTGACATTTCAGTCAACAAAACACTTAAGCACCATTTGAAGAAGGAAAAGGAGCTCTGGTTGGTGTATGAAAGCTTTCCACAGACACCCCAGCATCAAAACTCGCAAAATGGGTGAAAGCAACATGGATGAAATCTCAGAGAAAAGAGTGTAACATTCTTTTAGGAAATACTTCATTACCACCACTCTTGAGAGCATGGAAGGTGATATTGCAGGGAAAAAAAAAATGAACATCATGGACACTGAGTCAAAAAGTGATTATGAAAGATCAGATGTGAAGAAGTCATAGAATACTTAGCCAATTCATTTATCTTAATATTTTCCTCTTTTTCTGGAGTGATATTTGATTAAAAAGCAAAACAAAGGTATGCCTGAATCAGTCTAAAAGTTATTTAATTAGTAATAAATAAAAATTCTAAGGAATTCCTTAGAATATATTCCTTAGAATAAAAATAATTCCTTAGAATAAAAATTGTAGTTACAGACTAATTGGTAGCCTTTGTCCTTTCTTAGTGAAATATAAAGTAATAATGCTGCTTATAATCCCTAATATCTTAAGTCTGGGGAAATATATCTTATTTAAGTTTCACAACTCCATGATGTAGATGTCACTGCCCTCAGTTAATAGAAGTGGTGGGAACTTCCCATCTAGAAAGCCCTGGAGTTGAGATTGAGCCTGGGACATATCTGTGCCCAGGACTTTTTACAACTCCAAGTATCTCTGCAGGGCCTCCGGTCTGCCACTTTTTTGTGTGTGTGTGGTCTTAGACCAGTTCGTCAACTTGCCTGGATTTCAGTTTCCTTGGCTGTGGATGGAAGTTTCCTCTTCCTTACAACAGGGTGCTGCTGGGAGGATTAAGTGAAACAAGATTGCACAACCCTCCAAGCCTGGAAACACGAGGGGCATCATGGTCTTTATCACGTGCTTGGCAGCTCTGGAATGCCTGCCTTTGGTTAGAGCACCACCAGAGAAGTGCAGGTGTGCCCGGTGTAGTACATGTGCATGGCCAATCACAATTAGACAGTCAGCATTTTGAGGCCACGGCTTTGTCATTGGAATCAATTTGTATTTTTTTAAATAGGGTCCTGGGCACATAATTGGTGTTCAATGGATATTCGTCTAAATGAATAAAATAACATTTCAAAAGTTGTGAAGCATTCAGTGCTTCTGATGTTATTCCCTGTGAACCTGTTGGAACAGCGGACAGACTGGGAGCTGCATATGTTGGTGATGATTTGGCTGCAAAAGTGTGAGACTTTTTAATAAAATTGCACGAAACCACATTCCCTCCCATGATGATATTTATGACATTTTAGGTAGCAGGAGAGGAAGACCCTCGAGGGAGGAAATAATGGAATGGGAGCTAGAACAAAGAGCCGGAAACACTGATTTTTTAAAGAATGTGTGGCTATGAAAGAGTCCCACTTGCTGATGGGATCCATGTCTTTTCGTTGTGTAAGTCATAAGAGACTCTGAGGAAGGAGCTTCTGTCCTTAGAAAGCAATTTGCAGTCAAGTTCCAAAATAATGTCAAATAATTATCTTTTCAAATACATGTTTATGTATTGTAATTAACTCTAGAATCGGTGTTGCTAATCCCCAGTGTCTAAGAAATTCCCTGGTAGTAAGTTAGTTATTTAGGGAGGGGCATTCATTCCGGGCCTGTAAATTTTATTTAAAATTGAGCCGTCTTCCTGCTGTTTGTTTAACAGTCCCTGTGTTGTTTGAGGGAAAGTAATGCATCTCCCTAAATGCACCTAACTCACTCCCAGCGAATGAGTTGGACACTGGGGGCTCGGTATGTAATACTAAGAAGAAATTTGTATACGTGAACACATGCCGACAGTGCAGAATTTTTTCTTTTTTTATGGCCAAGATGCATGTGATTCTGCCTTCTGGAGTTCCCCAGCCCAGCGCTGCACCATGCCGTAGAGAGTGGGTCTTGAGCCCACTCACTGGGTGCTCAGCCGAAAGACTCTGCAACTGTTCTCATTTGCAGAGTGCTTAAAAATAAATTAATAAATATGGAGGCGGGGAATAAGGGTGAGTTTCAGAATGCTGATTTTCGCAGGATTGGGCCTAAACTTAGAAGGAGAAGGAAGAAGCCGATGAAATTTTATTTGAGGGATGCTCCGAAGCCTTGTTGCTGCAAATTCTTTCCCTCTCCACTTGCCATATCATCCAAAGTTCCTACCATGCATGGCATTCCTTTGGATAAAGTCCTCTCTAGAAAGTAAAAATGATGCAAAGGGCTGAGTATAAAGCTTAGATTTAGCATATATTATTGACTTGCCCTGAATCTCTTTCCCTTGTACCACACATGGGGCTCTTTGAGGCCGATCCATGAATTAGGTACATTTTTTCACTAAAAACTTCAGAGTAAAGAAAAAATGTGGGATAAGGAGGCCATGCTAAGGAAGACTGCCCCCGGTGGGGCTCACATCCCACCCTAGGAAGCAGGAGAGACTCCTACGTGCCTAGGAGTTCAGGTGGTACAACAAGAGGAGAAAGTCAAGCACCAAAGAGAGATTTTACTTCTTTAACAATCGTGGCTGGCTCAAGGTTTCACATTTTAAAAAAATTTCAATATACCCTTCTGATGATTGAACATGGTATCTTAATTTGAGAGAGCGGTGCAACGCCCTGTATGGCAATGGAAATTCATTTTCCATTCCAGGAAGAGGGTCAGTCGTGAAATCACCGCCACGCACAACCCGGCGTACCTTCTTGGATTGCAGAATATTCGCAAAACCAGTTAAAGCAAGCTGCGCCACATTACAGAACACAAAAGCTATAACCAATTGTTATAAAAAGAAAATTGAGCCACATGCTACATTTTTTTTTCCTTTTCCATTAAATCATAACACAGTATCTTTGGCCTAATGTCCCCTGTGAGACGGGTTGGGGTGATTTGTGTAGAAATTCTCACTTGACAAGCAGCTGTGAAAGCAAGCTTGCCGGGGTTGACAGGCAGAGCAGCACGCCATCCACCCAATAACTCAGGAACAAAAAGCAAATCAATAGACATAATATTGCAAAACACTGCAGCAGGATAAACACAGCTCTCACATCTATTTGATTTTTCTCCCTCATCTGTCAACACAATTGAGAAGTCGCACTCGCTAATTGTCTTCAATTGGCAGACTCCGCAGACTTTGACTGGAGCTGCGACGCTTGGATGTCACGCGTTGCCGCCCGTGGTCGCCAGCCTGGCAGCCTTGGAAGCGGCCTCCATTTTGGGCGGGCTGCGTTCATCTGCACGACTTCTCCCTGTCTGGATGAGGCACACTCTCCATTATGCAGTTCTTCTCGTCATTAGCACCGACTGAAGAATCTGTGCCATGTTCTCTGTATCCAAAATATTTGAGGGAGGCAAAGAATCCCAGGAAGTCAATGGAAATGCGCTTCTATTGCCAGCTAGCATTTGCAACTGCCAGACTTCCTTGCATTCAAATTAGATTACCCGGCAGAGGAAGGACAGAGAGGGATTGGTTTCGAACTAAGCTCTCTTTTGTGACTAAATGGCTACGTTTAAAAAGAGTGCGCTTGATTCGCTTCCTAAGAGGTCACGCACCATCGGTTTCCTCGTCCATCTCCTGCAAGATTGCAAAGCCCTCAACGAAACTTAACTTTCCCCAGAGATAGGAACAGTTAGCCCCTTGTCCTCCACACACCTAGCACAGGCCTTACAAACGGCTGGGGGCTAGCAAATACTGGCTGTATCGTCCAAGGGGTGCTGGAACTACAAAGAACAAAGGAACATTGGCCCACGAGCACATGGGCCTGCAATTTTCTAGAAAGAGGGTAGGACAACTACATCCTGTTCTCTCTAACACTCTGGATAACGTCCAGGCATTGTGCAAATTCATCCAATCTGTTTGGTAGTGGTGTCCAAGTTGCCTTTGCAAAGTTCTAGAAAAGATCACTGAGAACTTGACAAGCAAACAAGGTATTTACAGGTGAACCAGAAGCGGCAATTCTGGCAGTCTGGCTGATCTCCTCCCACTCCATCCTTCAAGGTCCTTCTCACTAACAGCTATGAGTCCTGCTGGGAACTTGCCTTGTGCACACATGTACATGTACTTCTTTCACATTCCTGGGGGTCATGGAGCAAGAATTGAATGTCCTCCATTTTTCAAATCAGTGCCTTTGTCCTCTGTGGGCTCTTCTCTCAGGACTTGCTCACTTTACCAAGCCCCTTGCCTCATAGCCTTTACCTCTACCACCTCTACCACCTCTGCCAGCTCTACCACCTCTACCAGCTCTACCACCTCTACCAGCTCGATAACCTCTACCACCTCTACCAGCTCTACCACCTCTGCCAGCTCTACCAGCTCTACCACCTCTACCACTTCTACCACCTCTACCAGCTCTACCACCTCTACCAGCTCTACCACCTCTACCAGCTCTACCACCTCTACCAGCTCTATAACCTCCATCATCTCTACCTCGACCTCTCTGCACATTACCTCTTCATTATGAACAATTTCAAATATACAAAGTATACAATGTATAATTAACTTCCATTATCATGCCCAACTTCAACTAAGATCAACTCATGGGTAACTTATCCATCTAAACTCCCACCCACTTCTCCCCTCCCATAGTAATAATATGATGAAGCAAATCCCAGCTGTTATATTGTATCATCTGCAAATATTTCACAATATGCATCTCTAGAAAGAAATTAAATATCATCTCAGAGAAACTCTGACCCCCCAAAGTAGGGTTGGGGACTCCCTCCTGTGTACTTCTCTGCCTCTCTACTTGCCCCTAACTAAAACAAAATTGGTAGTTCATCTTTTTCTGATCTGTCTCCCTAGTTAGATGGCAAAATCACGGAAGGCTGAGCACCTAGCTTAGGAGATAGAAGGCTCCCTGAATTGCATCGCACTGAATACAGCAGGACCACTTCTGCCCAGGACCCCTAACCGCTGGCAACCTTCCCAACCCCAGACACACACAGGCACAAAGGGAAGTGAGTTGGCCCCTTCGTTATGCCCCTTTGAGCTAAATCAAAAGGATGGTGTGAGGAAATAAATTACAGTGTGGTTCATAAACTCTAGTTCATAAGTTTTTGTTGTTGTATTTAAAGTAGCCACTGTTTTAGTACCTGGCCTCAAAGGCAGTGGGAGTCACCAGCTTCATTTCCCAGCATCCTGCAGAGGAACTCATGTTTTTATACTTTTGATCCAGGCATTGAATTTTCCTGCCAGAAAACACAGCTTTAGGTTATAAAATCACAACCACTGAAACAAACTGCTGGTCATTTCCATCTCTATTTCTCAGCTGCAAAAATTATTGTCTTTTCAGACAGCGTTTATACATTTCATCAATAAGTAGCCACGCTCTGCTTTCATTTTTGATGGTAAAATAATAGAGAGGAGGAAAACATGGCTTTTGTGAGAATGCTCAAAATTTTACATTGCAAGGCTGATCCCTAATTGTAATTGCCCTGATCGTAAGTCTCCTTAAGTTTAATACATGGTCAAATTACTTGACTATAAAATCACAGAGTGAGGGACAATTTTGATGCTCCATGTTAAAAGACTCATTTTACAGAATAATCTTGAGCACTTAACAGCTGCCTTTATCTTAAGACTGTTAATAGTTTATGGACTGGAAAATGTTGTCTTCAGGCATGAGCCATCTGAAATATGAAGGAAAAATGTTTTTATCTTTTTAAATCACTGATTAAATATGGTTATCCATAGGACAATTATAGAGCAACAGGTCATCGAATGGAGATAATATGATTTGATGAGCCCCACATAGTTGTGAATGCTCCATGAAGTAGCTCCATGACGTTCAGCATCACCTAAGTTCCCCAACTCTAGGGCCGCAAGATAAAATACAAGACGCCCAAGCACAAATGAATTTCAGATAGACAATGAGTGCTTTTTTCAAAATGTCCCAAATATTGCATGAGAAATTATTTAAATTTAACTGGGAATCCTATACTTCTATTTGCTAAATCTGGCAACTCTACCTGGGTCTCATTAGCTTCAGAGTTCCAAACAAGAGCTCCAAAATCCCTTTCTTAGCTCTTTATTTCTCTCTTCTTTTATTAATTGGCGATAGGTACTTGTGCTAATCTGAATTTAAGAGTTGCTAAAGAAATACCATTTATATTTTCCCATCAATTTTACAAAGATTTTTTGAATTTATCATATTCTCTGTGAATATATGATAGTCACCTCTGGATAAAATCTCAGAATATCAGAATTTATATATTTGAAAACTAATACTCCCACATTATTTCCAGTAAGGTAGCATTGAAAACAAAGAATCAAACCTAAATGTCTTTTTCTTTTGTGATCATTTTCTTTTAAGTAGACACATAATTCGATGGCTTGATAGTTGTACTCCTGTTTGCCCATGAACAGAAAGGAGATTTGAGCCCAGTTATTATCAATACACATCCTAGCTAATGATAGAACATAAGGTTCATGGTCAGAGTCTAGAAAAAAGCAGCTTGGTACAACATGAATGTTCTTTATTTACTATTTTAAACCAGGGTGCTAGTTGTTCCTTGTTTACTGAACTAGTTATACCTGAAAACAGATTGGTCAATTTAAAAATACACACAAAACTACATTGATTTTTGACAAGTTTTGATTTCTCATATCATCTATGCATTCCATTCCAGGTAATTTGTATTAGTTGATATCGCTGATCAAGGTATAAATTGTGGCATTATACAATGCCTGAGAATTAAACTATGAACAGTAAAGTAATTCCTTAAGAACTGAATCATGTTTTTTTCCCAATATATATATTCCTTGTGATTTTCTTCTAGTCAAATTTACAACTTTCGTGTTTGAGTTTCTAATCAATTATAGAAGTTCTTTTTCCTTTGAAATCTCCATTCCTCATCAAGTTAATGGAAACCATATGTAATTGCACTAATTCTAACCATAAATAAAAAATAAATTTTTTTTTCAATTAGTCTTATTATAGAGAATGTTTTTTAAACATCCTTAATCTTGTATTCTCAAGATTCAGAACAGAAATCCAAGCTTCATCAGGACAGGTGGCAACAAACAGAGTCTTTCCTGAATCCTTAGTTTTAATGATATTTTCAATTCTGTCGATACCCCAGGCAGGGGAGGATAAAAACAAGCACAGTACTGATGGTGTATGAGTTAATGGGAGGATAACTGATAAAATTAAACCTTCGCAACCTGCTGAGCCAACCCAAACTTGCTAAGCTACTAGAACATTAATGAGTAAGAGATCTTAATTAAATTGTTTGTAATTAACTAACTCCCAAGAGTAAAAAGTGTAAAAGTAGTGCAAACTGAATACCTGTGGCACTTACTTGCAATAGAAAAAGTAATTTCAACGCAAATGATATGCATAGATACATAGAAAATACGTGTGCATATATAGTGATGCTGTACAATCTATAGTGCTTTCTCTTAAAATTTATCCATTACATTTTAAAAGGTTATTAATATCTACCTGTTATTTAATGCAAATGACGCATTCTGTCTTATCAGTGATAACTCTAAATCCAAAAATGTAGGAGAGATTTTCAATAAAAGGTTTAACGTTTTGTACCTAAATGTAATGAGATTCAGATTGTCTGTAGACTATGAAATAAATTTACATATAAAAAAGACCTGCTTATGAAGAACCAGTGAGCAGTGATTTTTACAGATCTGACAAAATGATCTCTGGCTTTTCCTGGGGATCAGTACAGCTATTCTAACAGCAGTTGTAGGATTCAACTCTGAGGGCAGCCTGGCAACAGTGAGCGAAGTGGGCCACACTATCCACTGAGCCAACCAAACTTGTGACAATGTCCTGATTCATGAATGGCTCGTTCATGGCCTCAGGCATTGCTCTAGGTGCTGAGATGCAAACGCACCAAAGACGTGACCTCAGCTTAAGTACCCTGTGGCCTAGTGGAGTTCCGGGATGGAAAAGCAAAAGTCGGACCAACTGAGTTCAATTTCTTAAGGTTTCCTTCCATGCCTGGTTCCTATTGAAACTACACGTGCTTGTTACCAAAAAAAGTACAAATTACCTTAATTAAAATAAATGCTAGTACAAAATATCTAGACAGCAAACTCATAAAGACAGAAAGTAGGTTAGAGGTTATCAAGGGCTTGAGGGAAGGAGAAGGGGCAGTTATTGCTTAGGGGATGCAGGGTTTCTGTTTTGGGTGATGAAAACCTTTCGATAATGGATGGCAGTGATGGTAGCACAACATTGTAAATGGAATTAATGTCACTGATTTGTATCATTAAAATGGTTAGAGTGGCAAATTTTATGTCGTATATATGTTAGCACAGTAAAATACATAAATATAAATAAATGATCATGCATTTAAATATATTTGGGGGTTACAGGAGTCTAATGCACATATTAATAATATGTAGGTGTGGCCAGACCCACCCATACAATCTCTGACTTGACTCTGACCACGACACGGTGGTGGTCCAGTGGCTGCACCCTGTGGAAGCCTGAAGGTGCAGTAAGAAATAGAACATGCAACTGGGCAGACTGGACTGAGGCAGGCCCTCAATGCTACTCCCCACCACCTTTATCAGAACAACACTCCACTGGCCACCATCCCACTGCCCAGTGGATCCTTGACCACCTATGTGCCACTGAAGTCACTGCACTGGTCTTTGCAGATCCTTGAGAGACAGGCATGGCCCTGGGGAGCCACATCTGCTCCATTTACATCATCATGTACTTTTGATCTCAGATCTTGCTGACTGAAGTGATGTTAAACCAGAAAGAAAGACTCCTCCCCAGAGTCCAAGGCACTCTCACGCCAATCCAGGGACCAGATGGATAAAGAACATTTGAAAAGCAGCGTGCTGCCCCTCCAGTACCTCCACTTCAAAAGGTGAGTGAATTCCCTAAGGCATAGATCAGTCACCAATGAAACTTTTTTGAGCTCCTTTATACTTTCAATCATGTTTCTTCTTGGGAGAGGAAGCACCAAGGTGGACCCCTGCTGCAAAGTCAAATTTTATTTTATTTTCACTCTCAAGCTTTAGGGATACACTTCTCCATAAAACCAGGCATTTGAGCATTAAGGGTCTTCAGTAATATTCTGTGTTCCTAGTTCTGGTATTCCAAAATCTGCTCCAAAGTCTCTTTTCATTCATAATTTAACATTCCCGGCTAATCTCACATCTAAGCGTATAATTTCCAGGCTCAGTTTCTAGACATATATATGAATGCATGCATGGATGTATGTATGTATATGTATTTGTGTATGTTGTGTGTGTATATATGCATGTATATATTAATTTTGTCTTTCTAAAGAAATCCCTCTAACCTTTTTGAGTATCTAACCATTGGCCAAACTAGTTAACATCCTCCCTCCCAAGATTTCTCATCTCTGAAATTGGAAAAATCACATTTCCAACTCCATTGTGTTGCTTGAATGGGATCTGTATCTGCAATAAAGTCTTCCACTATCAATTGTGAGTATTCTCTATTCATATCTTTTGCTCATTTGCCTTTAGATATAATATAGATTTTCTCAGACTTTGCATGAGTTCTTTATCCTTATTGTTGTTAGCATTTCTTACAGACTTCTGAAGACTATTGATTTTACTAATTCTCTGACTTAAGTTAAACATTTTTATGTTCTGAAAATTTCCTTTTAGCATCAGTGGTACTAAACTAAGCAAGTCTCCTGATACTTTTCTAATGATTTCTACTCTAGTTTATATTCATTTTATTAACTTCTACAGAAGAGCTTTTCTCAAGAATCTAACTTCTGATTATTTTTCTTTCTGTGACTTTTATCAAAGTATAGCATATATACAGAAAATTGCACAAATTGGGTTTGTGTCATATAATCTATAAAGTGAGCACACTTGTGTGGTGAGTGTCTAGGTCAAGAAATGAAACAAAGAATCCCAGAAGTCCCTTTCTGACACTTCTCAAGGGTAACCCCTACAGTGACATCTAATAGCATAGATAATTTTTGCCTGTTTTTGAACTTGATATAAATGGATTTATATAACACATACTTTTGTGCTTGTTCTGTTTATGAGATCCATCCATGCTATGATAACTATAATCTATTACCTCTCAATGCTGTATAGTGTTCTGTTGAGTGAGTATACCACAATGCATTTATCCATTTACTGTTGACATGCTTTGGAGTTGATTCCAGTTTTGAGCTGTTATGAACAGTACCTTAATGACTGTTCCTGTAGTTGTCTTTTGTGAACATATTTGCACATTATTGTTGGGTAACTGTCTAGGGGTGGAACTGCTGGGTTATAATATACTTCTACTTCCATGAATTTTCCTTCGCAAGTGTTCAATAATCATTTACTAGATTATCCTCCAAACATGACTACCGATTTTCATCTCCTGCTCTTTTTTCTCTAGAACCAGCAAAATTAAATGTTAGTCATAAAAAAAAGTTGTCCAGGATCCCAAAACCTTGACCACCATCCCTTCCCTAGTCTGCGGTGCCTCCTCTGCTGCATCCCCCCAGCCAAGGAGCATTACTTCCAGCTAGAAGTTTGGCCTCAGATGCCTACCAGCTCTCCTTCCTGGACCACACGCAAACTGCAAAGACTAATTTTGTCCATTTATCTTCAAGCCTGGGGGGAAAAAAGCAGGTTGAAACACCTTCATTTTCTAGAAGTTCCCCCACCCCTGGTTCTCTTCTGGTTTTCTAAGGTATTTGTAGGGAGGGTGGGGAAGGTTTAAAGATAGGATGGAATTCCTCCCCAACAGGCAAAGCCCCAACACCCACTTTACCACACCAGCTGCAGAAGACAAGTTCTAAGATAGAGAACCATCCAAAGAGGAAACGGGCCCTACATGCAGAAGAGAGAGCATAACCACTCCACTCCTCTCTTAAGCCCCCTACCTCAAACGCCTTGGTCTACTGATGATTTTGACCATATCAGGGCTCCTCCCTGGGCACTGAAGCAGGGGGGAGGAGAGCTCCAGTTCCACATGCACCACTAACCCATTGTCCACAATGCATTCATAGTTACCAAAACACGTCAAACTTAGCACATCTAAAACCAAACCCCACATTAAATCCCTTTTCAGACTTCTCAGTTTCTGTCATCTGTAATAATACAATCACACTGTTCAAAGTCTTAGAAGCCATTTCATGTTTCTTTCCTTTATCTAGTCAGTCAATAAGTATTTTTGATTCCTCTTCAAAATTGTCTGTTCTTTTTTAAAATCCCTTTTGTGTCCGCCTGGTATTAGCCTCTATTATTTCCCAAGTGAATTATTGCAAAGATCTCCAGACTATCTGCCCACCACTCCGTCTAGTTTGCCAGCCACTGTGACTTTCAGCTGTCTGTATCAGGGTCTTCCTAGGGCTACTCATCTTACTAAAACCTGTAAGGCCACTAACAGAGCAACAAAAACTACTGTGGAGTAACGGATATTTAAACTGATAATGAGCAATTGTAATTTATTTAATGAAATAATTAAAAAAAAAAAAAGTATAGATTACCTACTCTTGAATGATGGTCCAGATGAATCAAGGCTAAGAAACTTCATTCGTTCCAGAATCCAAGTGTATCAGTACACTTTAGAGAACAGTTTCAGTAGAATGTTGAAGGCAAACATCCAATCCCAGGTGGCTGTGAAGTAACTCAGGCAAGAGGAAATACCTTGTGGACGGCAGGACATGCAGGCAATAAATGTAGAATAACACACAGAAACCAGCATTTTCCAGCATGGGAAGACCAAGATGCAGAGCCTGTGATTGCTTCTCTTTAAACAGCACATGAACCTGGGCACCTGGTATAATTTCAACTGGCTTAAAATAGGCACTTGGTCTAGTGTCAAGCAGACCCCTTTTCTGTCCCCACTGCTTGGATCCAAAGCCAGGTCAGTCTCCACATAGTTCAAGGCACCAGATACAAGGGTGAAGTTGTCTTGGTTCCTCCAGCCCTTCTACCAACTGAGACCCAGTTATTACTGGTAGTAAAGGCAAGGAGGAACAAAAGAGTCACCCAGGATAGCCCTTCCTGAATTTCTCAACTATGGAATCTGTGGGATGAAATAAAATGCCCATCTTCAATGTTGGCACTCTCTCTCCTTTTCTGTTCCCCATTTCACCATTCACAAAAGCATGACAACCAAGATTCCACTAGAAATCCTGAAAGAAATGAGAAAGGTAGACTTGATTTGACTAACCCCTCCTTTCTCCCATCCATCTTCCTTCAAACATTTGCTGAGTACCTACTGTGGACCAAACCTATTACTACGTATTTTTGTGAAGGCAAAAGTAGATATCATGTAGTTCCTATTTTCGAAGAACTTACTCTTAGATGGTGATTTAAGGCCAACTTTCCCTCCTTCTCTTTTATACACATGCACATGCACAAAATATTACAGTATTGGAATTAAATTTAAATTGCACACCTTTTTGTCTACTGTGTCTTGTATTATAGGATCAAGTGAGTGGCAGGATGTGCAAGTGCTTTGAATCCAATGGGTCTCATTGACTTTAGGCTTAGGCAGGTAATGTCCCCCTCCCTGGAATCCATGCAGCCCAGAGACCATGAGGAAGGTAGAGCAAGAGAGAAGTGGAATAAGTCAGAACAAAAGATAGAAGTACCAGAGGAAATTGACAGTTCGACCCACCTTTTGTCATCTGTTTTATTTATAAAGCCTATGTTCTGAGGGTGCTATGCTCTCAAGGGCACAGATTGGTGTGTGGCCTCCATTTCTCCCAGGAGCTTTGCTCCTCCAAACTATTCAGCTTGTCACTGACCCCAGCAGACAGTGAACAGATCAGGTGAGGGCTCCCTTCCTGGCTGCTTTTGAGTGATTCTGGATGAGAGAGTCCTTGAGTTGCTGCTAAACAATTCCAGAGCTCTGAAGACATGCTAAGACACAAAGAATTGGGGAGTTTGCTGATTTTGAAGGAGTTCTGTTCAAATCCTTCTCTCCTCCACTGGGCTGTTTTGTGAGACTCCAAAACCAGAGCTGGACACTCTCCATGGGCCCAGACATTGTCTTCTTGGACACATTTTCAACCATAAAACAGGCATGTATCCATCTTGGTCTGAATCCTGGGATCATAAGAGTCAGATGTGGGAGAAAAGTTGAGATTTTCCTTATTTTCTTTGCCACCCAGAGATGGGAAGACATAGATACTGTTTATATTTTTAATGGCTGCTCATTATTTGATATTCCTGCAATCAGGAGGTGAGGGTTAGGAGCCTTCTTTGCAGGTCTTTGTGATCACTTTGACCATAAAAGTATGGCAGAAATGATACTTGTGACTTCCAACATTATGTCACAAAAGGTCTTGCAACTTCTGTTTGACTCTCTTGGGGAACTCATTCTAGGGAAATCCAGCTCACATATACAAAGTCTGACTAACTTGCTGCCGCTAAGCTGGAGATGCTGTACATACAAGCTTTCCAGAGCCCAGGCTGAGCCCACTTCCCCACCACCCCCAAGAAGGCACCAGATACAAGGGTGAAGTTGTCTTGGTTCCTCCAGCCCTTCTACCAACTGAGACCCAGTTATTACTGGTAGTAAAGGCAAGGAGGAACAAAAGAGTCACCCAGGGTAGCCCTTCCTGAATTTCTCAACTATGGAATCTGTGGGATGAAATAAAATGGGTGCTGCTTTAAGCTTCCAAGTTTGGAGCTGGTTTGCTAGGCAATAATAGTGATGGGAGCAGAAGGGTACGCAGCCTGAGAATACATGCACGAAGCCCTCTTGAGAGTGATCTGGGGGTGAAGTGGAGTGGTTGCTCCCAAGTTGATGTTTCTTAGTAAGTCTGAATGGGAGAGAGGTTGTTATGGGTTGAGTCCTCACCACCGGTACAGGCGAACTTGTTTGGAAATAGGGTCTTTGAAGAGGCGATTAATTAAGTTGAGGCCAGACTGAGTTAGGGTGGGCCTAATCCAGCATGACTGGTATCTTTCTTTTTTTTTTTTCAATGTCTGAGAGTCATTTATCTTTGGGGGACTGGTATCTTTCTAAGAAAGGCAGTTGGGACCCAAAGACTACCACAAGAGAAGGAGGCCGGGTGAGGACAGAGGCAACTGTACCTACAAGCCAAGGAGCACCACGAATTGCTGGCAAGCTACCAGGAGGTAGGAAGAGGCCAGGAAGAAGTCTTCCCTGCAAGCTTCAGAGGGAGCACAGTCCTGCCAACACTTGATTTCTGACTCCTGGCCTGTGAGGGAATGCATTTCTGTTGTAGAAAGCCACCAAGTTTGTGGCAATTTCGTACTGCAGCCCTAGGAAACTAAGACAAGGGAAGATAAAAAAGACTCCCCAGTGGCTTTTGAAGTATAGACGGTGTGACGGCCCCACCCTCTCGGCCCCCCTTGGTGCCACTCACCTCACTGAGTGGTAGACAGGAATCCCGAAGGCCTGGCTTGTGCCCCCGCTCTGCTGCTTAGGGACTGTGTAACTCCGAGCTAATATAGAAGATAATAATGCTACCTTCACCCCCTACCTCAAGGGGTTGCTGTGAGAGTTAAATAAAGCAGGTGAACTGGACGTGGCTGTGCATTGGGTGTTTACAGCGTGGCTGTTTACAGCCCGCTGCTCCTATCCTGAGCAACTCCGCAGGGGGACGGAGGGTGTGATGTCCCACACGCCAGGTGCTGGGAGGCTGTGCCTGGGTACAGCTGTGAGCTCCACGGGAGTCTCGGTGGCGTCTTGTGGGGGAATTTTTTTGGCCAGTGTGTCTCTGTGGCGTGGGATGGTGTGCGTTTCTGTTATTTTCACTTCCTATGTAAGCACTGGCAGGTGCACAGGGGTGGAGAACTTCATGCCTCCCCTTCTGCTTCCGGTGCTTGTGTGTGGTCAACTGACTGCGGAAAAGCAGCACACTGAACACAAGGGGGCACAAAGAGCAAAGAATTCCATCCAGGCCACTTCCCTGACCCTGTCCAGCCCAGGACGTGGCTGGCCACTATGAGAAAGGGGCAGTCGCTCCCACACAGTGGGAGGAGACAGGAGACAAAGCTGCCTGCTGGAAGCCATCACCTGCTGCTGCTCCTATCCTGCCTTCCTCCAAGCCGTTGTACACAAGACCCCCACCCCCTGCCCCCCAACTCCTGCCCCACAGAGTCCCAGAAGCAGAGGCACATGGCTGTGGTATATTCTTGCCTGCCAGCAGTGGGACCTGAGCTGACGGAAAGAGACAAGTTTCCCAGGAAATGGATATTGCTTACTCATTTGATAAGGCCAGGTCGGCTGTGAACCAGTGCCCACTGACAGCCTAAACAGAACTTGAATCTGGGCATATTTCCCCTCAAGCATTTGCACATGAGATTATCTGAAAGCCAAAATCTGAGTCGGGAACCAAGTTGGCTTCAGTGAAGGCATCTGGAATGTCCTGGTGTGAATTATCCAAGGTCCATCAGAATTCTGGGCCCTGGAACTTCCTTGGAACCCCATTCTTTCTTCCATTAGGAAAAGCTGCATGTTAAATGACTAGAACAGAAGTTCATAGAGAAGGACACATTTTAAGGAAAGCTGTATCAAGGGAAATCCTCTGGGGCTGCGACTCCAAAGCCTTAAGCAGAGAAATGGAGGAAGGGCTCATGATCCTCCCTCAGAGAAAATGCTGCTCACTGGGAGAAGCAAAATTGGCACCTCAATTGCAGAATACACACTTGATTCAAACTCCCCGACATCATCCCATGTTCACGGGCATACTTTATCCTGCCTCTGCCTCATCTACCCTTCTCCATGCCTTCTCAACCTCCTCTGTGATCATGTTCCTAACTCTAGTCCCTTGAAGGAAATAAAACGCCATGTATAGAAGTTGGGTTTCTCAGCGTGTGGTCTGAATTGCCTTCAGGGGTGGAAAGGGATATTAGAAAGGCAATGTTCCCAGCTCTGTCTCAGACCCGTGGAAACAGAGTGTGTAAAGGTGGGGCCAGTCTCGGTCCTTGTTAACTCAGTGTGTGGCCCTTTGACCGGCAGCACTGGCTCCCCAGGAAACATGTTAGAAATGCAGATTCTCAGGCCCCACCTTGGCCGCACTAAATCAGAATCTGCATTTTAACACGTCCACTGGGTGAAGTGCAGGCGCGGTTATACACACTGAAGCTTGAGGTCTATTAGTTGGTCTGGCCCTCCAGACCCAGAGCTGGGATTTCCACCTGCCCCTGGGCTTTAGTAGCTGGACATATGATACCAAGAGGTACTTTGGCTATTTGCCCTTTATGTCCATCGGCACCTTATTTCATTTAGGTAAAAATATCAAAGAGTACAAGGAAGAGGCCCTAGTCCCCGAACTGTCAGTCCTCTATCGCCTCAACCCCTATCCTGGAATTTGCCTTTGAACTTGACATTTCCTGATACTCAAAGTACAAAGAACCATTTATTAGAGCACAATAGAAACTTTCAGTGGAACAAGAAACCCAGTTCTCCTGCTCACACGGTCTAACACCTCCTTTCCACGCAGCCACAACTGTTTCATGGTTCCTCAGACCAACCATCCAATTTAACACTTATATCTGCATAAAATACCTGTGAAATAATAAACAGAAACTGATGGTTGCCTCTAGGAAGAAGAAGTGGGTAGCTTTAGAAACAGGGAGGGGAGACTTCTTATTGAACACTCATTTATAACCTTTGAGGCAGGAACCTCGAAAAGAAAAAAATTGCATTTAAAGTAAAAATTCAATTTAAAATTTCTCCTGTCCCTTAATTATTCCCACTCAAAGACATTTGCCAGCTTACGTCCCTGCTATGTATTCGTGACTGTTTCTATTGGCAAACCAGCCATGCCTGTAAGTCACTCAGCCTGAGATGCAGAGCCAAACATTTTTGTATCAATTAACAGATACACTTTGGGAAACGAAAAGGAAATAAATTTGAGGATGGGGAAGAAGGGAAGAAAGGGGTAAAGCAGAAATAACAACTACCTAAGCACAAAGATTTGACCTAAAATAAAAGCAGAGCTTTCGGGGAAATGGAATTTGTGCAGTGTGCTTTTCTCCTTGCCGCACCCCACCCCCACCCCCACCCCCACGCCCGCTTTCACTTTCTTCTGAAATCACCGCCTGGTGCTAACAGATGTCAAAATGGCCAGAATAACCTGAAACTCCTCTTCCTTGGATGGCTTCCCATATTACCTTTTGAGTACCTTTGCCCAAAATTACTGTGAGACATGCTGGAACTCATTGACAGGGATAATGAATATTATGGGATATAGGATAGGAAAAGAGTTAAAAGGGAAGTTACTTTCTGCACCTTTTTTGGAAGAGGTCCCAAACTCCTGACTTGGTTCTGAAATGGCAGGAAAAACAAAACACTTTGAAACAGGACTTCGGCAGCAGCCCTGACTCAAATGGATGCTGCTTGGAGAGCTGCTGAAGTGCTCAAAATACTGCCAACTGGCACTTACATATGCAAATGAGGTACAAATGTAAGGGTACAAATTTCGGGTTATGTGTGCCAGGACAGAGGAGACAGAGAGGGCATGTGCCTATTTCCAGACTGCCCCCTTTTTAGAAGCTTATTTCTACATTGTCAGCTGCCCGGGAACCATTATCTCACATTTCAAAGAATAAACCTTTTTTTTTTTTTAATTCTAAAGCTCAATATACATTTCAGAGGTAACTAATATGCGTGTCTGGAGGTGAGAGATTGGTCTCAAGTACTACGATGTTGAACAACACTCTTCTCACCAACAGCATTACTTTTTTTTTTAAGATTGCCAAGGTCTGATCTGCTGGCAAAATGCTGATGACAAGTAGTAGAAATGTCAGCAGGTCTCACAGTTTAATGAAGACGTACTAAAAAGGATGAACCGCCATTTTATTCTCCTCCAAGAAAATATATTATAATGCTTCTAAAGTAAGACGTTACCCTCAAAATGTCTTTTCCTACTTGGCTTTGCCTACAGAAATCAACCAGAGGCTACGTCACCTCTTCCCTCCCAACCCGAGCTCCAGGTGTGGTCCTGATGGAGTCGCACAGGAGAAGGGGACAGGATCGATCCTGCTGCTGGACAGACACTGACTTTTTTTCTTACAAGAGAATCCCAATGAAGAAATGTAGAAGGAATGGTGGAAATATAAAATCACCATTTTATATTTTATAAAAATATAAAAAAGAACCATACAATAAGACTTGCTGTAGGCAAGATTCATCTGCAAATGCAAATATTAGTGGGAAAAAGTTTAAAGAGGAACAGGATTTTGCAATAATCTCAAAGTGCCTTCCCCCAAACATTTATTCATGACAAAGGGGAAATTATTATTTGCAGTGGAGAACTCTGGCGGACATTGCTTTATCAAGGTCATCAAGTATAACATCTCCCACCAGCGATACATCACCTTGCCCCTACCACCAGAAGCAGTGAGAAGGGCATGTCGCCTCTGTGAGATGCTTCCCCAAAAGGCATAACCGAAGTTGATTCATGAAAAGCATCTGGCAAGTCCAAATTGAGGGGCATCCTACAGAATTCCTGACTGGTTCTCTTCAAAAGTGTTAAGGTTATGAAAGACAAGGAAAGAATGAGGAACAGTCTGAGCCCAGAGGAGACCTAGGAAACATGATGACTAAATTCAACGTCCTCTTTGGACTTGGATCCTAGAATCAAAGCACTGGCAGAAACTTAGTAAAAATTTAATCAAGTCTGTGGTTTAATTAATGGTGTTGTACCAATATTAATGTCTTTGCTTTGATCATCATGCCTTAATTATGTGAGAAGTTAACTTCAGGGACAGGTGGATGAAGGGTATATGAGAACTTTGCAATATTTTTGCAAGTCTAAAATTATTTCAAAATTAAAAGCTTGAAAAAACAACCCATATCTAATAAAAAAATGGAAAAAAAGAAAAAATTATCCATGCAGCACAAATCATAGTATAGGTTGTATAATTCCTTCAGATACTCAGGGAAAAAATCCTGGTCACAAATGTTTCACATGATAACTGACATAAGTTTGAAAAATAATATCGTGGGAATTCAAGAATAATCAGCTCAAAAATAATCAGTATGCATATATATATATATTTTTTACATGTAGCACTGTTCTAAGCACTTTATATATATCAACTCCCTAATCTATACAACAATTTACACAATGCCCCTCTATTATACCCATTTCGTGACTGGTAAAACCGAGGGGCAGGGAGGTGAAGTAACTGCTCCGAAGTGATCCAGAAGGTAAATGGCAAGCTCACAGCTGAAACCCACGCATTCTGGCTCCAGAATCTGTGCTCTTAGCCATGTTACCTTATTGGGCAAGGGCACTGGGGCACAAGGGATATCATTTTGCTTCTTCCTTAGCCTTCCAAGCTCCAGAATAAAGGTGATCAATACTGAGAACCTGCCATGTTCCTGGCACCCACTTAATTTCCATAACCATTTTATGAGGTCTGCAATCTTATCCTCATTTTATAGTTGAAGAAACTGAGGCCCAAGAGTGGTGTGCAGATAGTACAGTCTGATAGTACAGTCCAAACTTTCTAAGCTTCCCCCAGTAACTGGGGGCACAAAGTCTGAAAACTCAGTTTCCCAGAGTTCCATGCCAGTTTCACTGGTTGGATTCCACCCAGGAGAGGCCTTCGTGTGGCATTTGAAAGCAGGAGAGAAGAAGCCACTGTCCTCTGGCTGCAGCCAGGCCAATGCACAGACCACAGGTGGCGATGGGAACTTCTCCTGGAGGCTTCCAGAAGAACTCCAAGGCATCACCCCATCAGCTGGATCCCAGGAGTCAGCTTTCTTACAAGCCTGGTATTTCCAGGCATCCTCATATTTATTTCCAAGTCTCCAATTCCCTGCATTAAATGTTTTCTAAATACCTAGAGTGGCTTCTCTTTTCCTGACCGAACACTGTCTGATTAAGTATTTAAATGACTTTCTCAAGGTTGCATAGCTGGTAAGTGGCAAGATTATTAATCCTGGATTTATTAATAAATAAATCAATTAATTAATATGTATTTATTAATAAATAAAATGGGTTTATTAAGCCATTCTTTCAACAAATTTGTATTAAATACCTAAAATTTGTCAGTTCTACACTTGGAAGCGAGGGAGCCCTTTCCTGGCCCCCAGATCATTGCAAGGTGAGTCTGAACTTCCTTGCTTCCTAGCTGTTATGGATTGAATTGTGTCTCCCAAAAGGATGTGTTCCAGTCTCAACCCTTGGTCCCATAAATGTGGCCTTCTTTGGAAATAGGATCTTTGAAGATATCAACAGTTAAGATGAGGCCAACTAGATAAGGTGGGTCCTAATCCAATATGGCAGGTGTCCTTATATGAAGAGGAAATTTAGACACAAAGAGACAAAGGGGAGAACACCATGGATTTCTGGAAAAACTCCAGAAGCTATTAGAGGCATGGAACAGACTCTCCCCTGCCAGTTTCCCAGGGACTGTGGTTCTGGGGACACCTTGATTTCAGAATCCAGCCTTTAGAACTGTGAGACAATACATTTTATGTGGTTTTAAGCCACCCTGCTTGTGATACCTTGGTATGATGGCCCTAAAGCACTAGCTTTAACCATCCCTTTTCCCCAGTCCTCTGGCCCTCCATGCCGTCCTCACCCCCCTGTGGACCTTCCCCAACAGAGGATGCCAAGTCCCACACGCCCATGAGCATTGCCATGGCCAAAGCTCACCTTCAGGTCTGACACCTTCAATCATTCCAGCCTGAACTGAGCTTCATTCTGTTACCCACCTCCCTTTTTTGGACGTCGTGATTCTACCGCTCCCCACTGAGGACATAGCAGGTCCTCATTAGAAACGGGTCATCCTGTGGTTACTCGGTTATTCCCTTTAGCTACTGCCCAGATTCCAGCGTACATTATCACCAAAGCTGAGCTGATGATAACACACAGCGATGTCAAGCATAAGCCTCACCTAAAGCAGCTTTGTAAACTTTGCAAACTGCAAAGTCCTAATAAAAATTAATTCATTTCTGCTATTGCATCAGACCCTGTCCACGTCTGTCACTAGAGATCTGGCTCACGAAATGTGATTTAAGAGAAATATTTTTACCTATTAATTAGTGTTAGGAAAACATCCACCACGAACTCACAACACGAATAGGTGATGATCTCTAGCGATTCTAATTAACAACACTAATGCTGCAGATTTTGGATTATTCTGCCAAATTTGACATTAACAGCCATTTCTGGCTAATGTAGACATTAGCCAGGTTTGCTCTTCAACATGAACAATTTTAGATTGCATGTGATATTTGCAAAACTATGTGGGAAATAATGTGAAGATAGGGAGGAGGAAGTGAAGTTGGCACTAAGAAAAAATTCACAGCAGGGACTCATATCTTCTGCCCCTGAGGCTGCTGTCCCAGGCCATGACAAGCCTCTGATGTCTAGAGGAAAAAAGGTTGGGGCCCCGCAAGGTGGAGGAGCCCACTTTCTCCCTAGAAAGTGGAAGCATCTGCCGCGCTCCAGCCACAAGTGGCCAAGCACTAATGTATGTCCAGGGGTGGGGGCCAGACCTTCCAATTCTTCCAGAGAAGTTGGAAATCCATTTTTTTCTTCACCTATAACATCTCACTATTTAAAATGTTAGCAACTAATAAACTTTATTAAAACACTGCGTGGGCCAAACAAAGTGCACCTGCAACCTCTGGTTTTATGGTTATCTTGGGATTTGAGACCTGCATATTTAAAGGAGATAGAGTAAGAAGAACATCGGAAGAGGGGAGACTGGGGATAAAAGGAATTATTACCCTTTCTTGAGTATCCTATTTGCTAAATCTTTTATTAGACCCAAGACATGCATTATCTAATTTAAAGGAAGAAGCTATTAAGAAGTAAGATGGGAAAAAAACAGAGGGAGGAAAGAGGGGGGAGGGGGTTCTGAAACTGGCTGCAGGAATGTCACACTGATCACCCCAAGGGTCAGTCTGTGAGAGAGGCAGAGGCTGCAGTGGAGCTGCGAGGTATCTAGGGCAGGAAAAGCAGCAGCTTTCTAATGAAAACTTGGCTAGTTTGTTTATTAATTTATTTCCTTCACATGCTTATTTTTATTTTTAGAATAACTGATGCACTTGGAATCTTAATATATCATCCCTTTGGGAATTAAATTCTGCAGCTTCCTGTCTTCAAGTCTCTGATTAAATTCAAAAACAGTCGCTTGTCATGTTTTGTCTGTGTGTATGTGACCTGGAGTCTGTGTCCCCTCGGTCTCTCTCTTGCCACCACAGCTCTGCAGGACTCTTCCAGGGTGCAGGGTCAATCAGGCTATGCTTGGTGAGAGACTCAGTCCATGACATTGGTGAGGTCCCAGCCGTGGAAGGGAAAGGGGACACATACCAGCAGGGTGCAAGCCATCCAACCTAACTGTTGGGTGTTCACAGCACCCCACTGTTAAGGGACCCATTCCCCAAATCTGCTTCACTGCCCTCCAGTCCGCTTTCTTTCCATAGTAGTCCCCCTGTCTGATTTCATTCTTCAGAATGTTGAGGAAGTCTCTCCCAGCTGCTAGACACACAATAGACATTGCAATTCAGAGGGGATAGGGTTGAGGTCCAATCCTGTTTCCTGTTATTCCAGGAGAAAAATACTAATGCCTGGGACTTGGAAACAATTCAGAAGCTCTCCAGAGCATTCCACAAAGCTATAGTGACAGAGAACAGATCCTCGGTTGCCAGGGTTTAGGGTCGGGGGTAGCTGTGTCTACAAAGGCGCGTGTTTAGAGAGTTGGAATTGTTTATTGTTCTAATTTTGGTGGAGTTACATGAGTCTATACATATGTTAAAATTCATAGAATTCCATATTAAAAAGCCAAATTAATGCACGTTATTTTAACAAAATTTTAGGAAAGGATACTGAGCAGCTAGAGAGATGACTTCGCTCATAGATGCTGATAGCTGATAGGCAAAATGAGAACAGTGCTATGGAGTTAAGTGAAGGAGTAAACATAAAATAATGTTCTTAATGAACACGCTAGTTCAACAATCATGGCAGCTACATTGTTTCAGTATGTGGTTTTTGTTTTATGAAAAAAATGTATTTATATGCATACATATTTGAGGATGATAGATCCATTAATGCTTGTTGATTTATAAATGAGCTTCTACAGCCAAAATTCTCAGAGGACCATTCATCACAGAAGGTCCTTATGTCAAGCTATCAAGGAATCCAGCATGGCTTGGTCAATACCAATCCAGGAGGAAGGAGACCAGGAGCAAAAGAAGCTCTAGTTCAGAGCTGAGACACCTAGGTGACCCAGCATGCCAAAGCTGGACCTGGGAATACAGTACGCAAAAGCCTTCGAGCCAAGTGGGCACCACGAACATGTGGTGCACGTGGAGACAGAGGGATGCCAGGCCACAGGCCAGGGTCAACCCCACAGCAACTCGACCCTTCTTTTCTGAGCCACCTGCTCTGTTTTGTCTTGTTTCGTCCTTAGCCCAAGAACGGGATTTTTAAGTAGCAGTCTTCTGACAGAATGGCCTAGAAGGATAGAGTAAAATGTACTTTCACAGGTTTCTTCACCAAATGATTACATTGCTATTTTGAACTTGCTGTAGGATACGCTTCATTTATCCACAAAGCCACTTACAAGTGTCACTTACTGACAAAGTTGGAAAATTGATGCATTACGATCTCAGCCTTGAGAGTTCTATAATGGCAGAAAAGTGAAGTATTATTTAGATTAACACAATCACTGGAGCTTCTCTACAGTCTTGGAAGGAACAGACATGTGCAAGGAACCTTTTAAAGATATAATCAGTTTCTTATACAAGACATTGTATAAATAAAAAGTGGAATTAATTTAAATGTCAAGTGACCCATTGCATATCTTCATTATATTCTATGACCAGTGGGACCATGGCAATCAGTCAACCAGGAATATTTTGTTACTATAGAACCTATGAGAATCTAGAGTAGATCTATATAAATAATCTGTTAAATAAGGTTAGAGTTAAAGTGCATTATGAATTTTTATGTTTCATAAGACAGCAAAATTCAGTTAAGTGGGAGAAAAAAATAAAAGCAAATAGCATTAAATGGGACAGGAATACAAAGTCAGAATGGACTTTTCATTGACTCAATTGAGGGCTCTGTTTCAACTCCACCAACTAGCATTTTGCATTTGTCTGTCTGCAACATAATTTCTAAAGAGGCTGACTGATTTTTAATCAGATTTAATATCCTTGCTAACAAAAGGTAATAAGATACAACTTAAATCCCTTTTGCAGCTCAGTTCTTTTCTTGCAACAGCTGATAGAATCCTGTGAAGCAATCTTATGAAGAAATTTTGCCAGCTTGTTTTGCACAAACTGCTTAATCTTAACAAAAACATGCATATGAAGAAGGAAGTGTATGATCAGGGCTTATTTACAAATTGGGTTTACGACTATACCTGGGATCAGGGAACGTCACTTTGGGGAAATATATTCCATAGCTCAGCAGTCTTTCCCATACGAAACCTGTTGAAACAAACAAAGATAAAATAAGTTGAAAGTTTGCCACAGAATCAGAGGGATATGTATAGGCTACAGTCATGGGTTGGGACTTCCAAAGGGTTAGTGAAATAATTTAGATGGAGCCTTCACGCTGACCTAGAGGACTGTTGAGTGGGATTGGAGCTTGTGTCCTCCATGGGCTACATAAAATAATTATGTTCTTCAAGATCAGGGTCATAGCAAAGGAAAGAAATATTCATCAAATGTGCCTTGGAAATGGATACAAATTCCAGAAAGTGTAAACTGCAAATACTGTGGGGCACAGAATTGCAGAGGAAATGTAATGAACAAGAGAGGAAAGGTGTTGATTGTTAGCGACTGTAAACTGTGGTATAGTGTTGTTAATTAGGGGGTTCCACTAAATGCTCTGGGCTATTTTGAAAACGTGAGCATGGTATACCAGTTGGATCTTTTAAACTGACTCCTGGAATTAGAATAGGAAGTATGGTAAACACAGTGCACCTGAATTTAATAAGACATCCAAAATAAAGTCTTTTCCTGAAATAGAATTTGAAGAATTGCCTTGAATTGGGTTGGATAGAGGCTGGCTGGCCACAGAAGCACAAAGTTGGCCATGGGTCCACATACAATGGGTGGCAGTGTGGAGAAAGGATAGGGTTAAAGCCTGTTTAAGCCCACATTTTCATTAGTGGTTTCAAAAGGTTCTGGATATGTATACATGGTAAACTCTTCATCCTAGAAGGCAAAACAGGAACAGAATACTATTAGCTCCTTAGGGATGGTAGCAAATTTACACATGAATTCTGCACTGGGCCATGGAAAAGACGCAAACTACACCTCAGCTTAATCCAAATTCAGCCACATCATCCAGTTCCTGCATTCTTTAAATACCTCTGATTTCCTGTTTTAATATTTATATTTTGAATCACGCAAGCTTACATATAATATCATTACCTCATATGCACTGAGTGCTTTCATATAGAGCACTTTTTAAATTTATTTAATCCTCATAACAGCCCTATGAGGGGAGTTACTATACTTACTTTTCAATAGTTGAGGAACTGAGGCTTTGATAGATCAGCTGTCCGTGCACAGGGAGGTGGTGGAACCATGAACGAGACCCCAGCTGAAGGCTTTTAGAATCCAAGGATTTGATCCAAACTGCCTCTCGTTTTATTTTCTCTTTCATTATCCCATGTATAATAAAATCTAGATAATCAAAAAAGCTTTCTCTACTTTGTCCTTGTCTTCCTTCATGTTGGACAAGCCAAAGATATTTCAAAAGAACCCAGATCTGACAAACAACCCTCAGGCAGAATGAGAAATATTTTGTCTGGTTAAAATGTGAAATAACTGCCTGCTCTCAACCATCATTTTGGGGAAAGGAAACAAGCTTGGAGAAGTACCTAATGCTTTCCTAAGCACTGCTGAATTCATTTCTGAAGGGCAAATACCTTCCAGGGATACTGAAAATCCTGTGAGGCTGAAGGGCCGAAAGAGCAAAAGAGCGAGTGAGGGCTTAAAAGAATAAACCTCGTCTCTTCAGCAAAATCAACATGACATAAATTGGTATTTGGATCAAACTTCAAAATGGAGCGTTCAGCAATGTCTCTGATCTTTGTAACATGTTTTAGTTTTCAGCTGTCACTCTGCATTCAATTGCTGACGCCTCCAAACGTGATTGGTTCTTTGCCAGAAAATAATTGTTCAGGTCCATTCTTAGCTTCCTTCCAAGTGAGCTCTGTGTTCAGAGGAGAGGCATGATACTTCTAAATAAAGGCTCCATCTTATTAAATTCTTTAGCCTATGAATTTTTTTTCTTAAGCAAAAAAAAGATTTTCAACAATTTTATTTCCTAGAGGTAACAATACAACTCCTACCATAGCTATGCATGGCTGGGTGCACATGTTTTATGGTTTAGGTCATGAAGGAAAGTTTAAAGCACCCCACTAGCCTGCTTTGATTTCCTTTTGAGGCCAGCCCCATTAAACGGTCCAAGGATAGGTTTGCCTATATTTGTAGAGTTAAAGAACATCTTGTTTTATACAATTTAAATAAGAACCCCATAAAAAGTAAATATGGTAATCTAATTTTCAACTGGAGTATGGACCTTGGCTGCACCAGGATTGGCCACATTTTCCAGGGTGTAATTAAGTATTATGTATAGAGTACTGACCTGACATGAATAGAGGGATAATGGCTCCACACCCCCAAATCATTCCCTTCGTAGGTCATGTTGTATGAATAGAGGTTTGTTTTATTCCAGATAAAAAGTTTCATAAATGCAACAACCTCTAGGAAGGATTAAGTCATTTTCACTCCTAATATGAATTAACTTAATGTAAACTAATTGAGGGCAATGGACACAATTGGGCACAGGAATGAAAAACAGAAAGTGTTACTCTATAAGGCATTCCTCCAGCAATGGTGAGAAGTAGGTGGTTGGTCTCTTGGAAGATGCGTTTGGGTAAGTGTTGGGAGTGGTGGTGCAGATGGTGAGAAGTACCCACAAGGGGAAAGAAGGCAAGTTGCATTGTGCAATTTTAGTTCACCCCGGAATAAGGCCATGGGATTATCCACTAACTACCAGGAAATCTGCATAAGGCTCTGATTTCAATGATGATAGCTGTTGAGATGAAAGGATCTAGTCTGTGTTTGTTGGCTGATTTGCAATACTTGAGTGCCCGACAATACCACAGATTCTAAAAGTAAATCACTTTCAACTAACTGCCTATGCAATGCTAGACTGGAGATCCCCCCTAAGCAGGGAAGCTTCATGGGAACAGAGCACACTGACACTTACCATGTTAGAAGTGTGCATATACTATGATCCTATCTACCCCATGGAAAACCTTACTGAATTTGTGGAGAACAGAGGGAGGAATTATTGGTAATACCTTCCTTTCCTCACAAATCTACCCTTGATGTTCAATTCAGTTTTCTTTGGGATGGAGTGCCTGGGTCAAGGGTAATGAATGCAATTACACACTGATCACAGGTTCTAAAGCAGCTGGAAAAAAAAATCTGAAAAATCATTTGTTGATTTTGCGTTTTCTATTTCTATCTTTCTCACATATCCTCTGCCTCGTGCACTCCCTGAAGCTTTAGCCTGGTTATCAAATGCAGAGTTTGCAGGATTTGAGCCTAGCCAAAGCAAATAGACCAAAAATTTAGGAAATGATTTATCTTAATCCAAGGATAGTAATCCAATTTATTTGATTCAAATACTTTAAATTTCATCAGCTAAACTAGCAGCATTAGGGTCTGGCAATGCATGTCTAGCCAAAGCAATTCTGCAGTTTTGACCCCTTACGGAAAGACTGATTTTCATCTTTAAAAACACATGTTGGTCTACCTTTTCATGTCTGTGACTAGCTAGCACGGTTGGTGATGAAGATGTTGGAGCCAGAAGGGAGTGGTGTCTTCCAATGCGAGGTTCGGCATCCTCAGCCTGACCAGTCACCTCACAAACATGAGTCACTGATTCCAAGAATGGGGATGGTAGAATGTATCAATGCACGTCTATCTTTACAAGTGGAAAGCTCCTGGGCCAGGATGCAATCTACTTTTCATGTCAATAGCTGTAATATTTGAATGGGAAAAGGAGATTGCTTGGTTCATGTCTTTAACGTTAAGCAAGACTGATTCTATCCTACTTTCCATCCTACATACAGAAAGCTTGGAGACTGTGTTCTAGATCTTATGGGATCATTGTGCTTATTTAAAACTTCTGATAAGTAACAACATGAAATAGTATCCAATGGGGCAAAAGAGCTCTAACTTAAATTCTATTGATGTGGGTTCTTGGACCACCCTGCCCCAAGTATATATAAATTCCAAAACCATAAGCCACTCCCCCTCAGTCTACAGCTGTGAGATAAAGAACTTCCTAAAGTCCTTATCATGAAAATTCTAGGGATAATCAGAATAATTTTTTTGTGTTCTTTGCTATAAGCTTGCTTTCTATTACTATCAGGTTTAGGAAAGAATGACTTCCTAAGTCATTCTCAATTTTGTACAATTAAGTTTTATGATAATAAAAAATATGGTGTTTAATGTTCCCTAACCCATGATGTCATGGCCAAGATACCCAGACTTGGTTTGATTATTTCCCCCCTTATTCTTCTGCACCTTCAGCCCAGAGGCCAAACCAGACCACTTTCTGTTTTAGTAAATAAAGTTTTATTGGAACACAGCCATGCTCATTCTTTACATATTGTCTGTAGCTGCTTTTCCACGGCATCGGTAGAGTTGAGTAGTTGAGACAGAGACTCTATGGCACGCGAAGTCTATAGTATTTACCATCTGGTCCTTTACAGAAAGCGTTTGACAGCCCTGTTCTATACTTGCAAAATCTGTGCTCACTATCTTTCCATTGCACTGCGTACTGGTTTTTCTTCTTTTTCCTTGGATTTTTGACTTCTCATCTAGCCAACATCTTTGGCCTCATTATTATGTCCCCAACTCTTCCTAGTATTTTTCCTAGACCAGTTCTCCTTGTCTTCTTGTTCTTTCTAGATCATGCTTTGTTTGTTCATATAATCCTTTATTTTGACCTAGGCTCATTTGCCAATTTTATATCAGCCAACATTCCTCCCCTTAAAACTCTCTTGGAAAGTCCAGGCTGGTGAAGGACTTCAATGACAATGTCTGGCAGTTAATGCACCTTTAATCTGTATCGCACTGTTCTGAGTTCTTAGGGCATTTGTGGTGATAGATTGAAAATTGTTCAGGCCCAGAGACTACTTCCTTTGTATGTGACTTTATATATATGAAACTACCTAAAGCCATCAATGTTTGCAACACTATATAAATTCCCTTTCTTTTCTGTTGTGAATAGTTTTTCTCCATGAATCCCTTTACTGATCCCCCAAACTCAGCCTATCCAAACCCATTTCCATTTCTAAGCAAACACATTTCTAACACGTTTGAATTTGTTGTCTCAAAAATTTGGTATACTTCCTGTACTAAACTTTAAAGAATAGTGGTTATATGTAAGTCCATGAAAGAACCTTGTTCCCAGTTGGCAAGTGAAGAAGCTTAAGCTTGGGAGCTCTTTTGTGGCCTTCACTAGGAAATTTGATAACCTTTATTTTATTATGTAATTGGGTAATAAAGCGTGATTCACAGAAGCTCTAAATTTAATAAAAGGTAAGCAAAATTTGCTAAAACCATTGACCAAGTACATAAATATAGAAGGAGAGTAATTTGCCATTGCATTCTTCATCATTGTTGTTAACCTTGTCTGTCTGCCCTGACCCAAAGATATGTCTATAAAAAAGTCAACTTGATTTTTTCCCAACTATGCTGAATTTGATCTTTATAAATGAGCACTGAAAGCTGGAGTCACATTTGAGATTTCACAAATATTAGTGAAAATACATGCATGCACATATACAGATACCACTGATTCACTGGTGGTGTATTTTCAGGATGGCAGATGTTCTTCAAAGGAATTTACTTTTTCTCATGTGGTGAGAGAGAGGCCTGCTGTCTATGGCTGCAGGAGGTGGTAATTCTCTTTGGGAAAATAACTGATCTACATGGGGAATTTTTAGCTTTGACCACTGTGACCAAGGGAGCTAAATGGATGACAGGACCACAGTGACACACTGAGTTTAATGATCAAAGTTTTCACGTGCCTGATATTTTCTTGCTTACTCTAAGAAAAGTTCTTGAGAGTAGATGTATAATAGTCACTCAATAGTAAATTTAATAACATCCATTTTAGAAATCCTGAGTAAGTGGAGGGCAAAAGAGAAAGGAGAGATAAAAAGAATTACAGCTGCTAGTTCTCCTTTTTGTGACATCGCAGTCACATCACAGGTTCTGTTATTTGTGAGATATTTTTGCAGCATCTTATCCACCAAATGAATTACTATACAGGCTGGTTTGTAAGAAATCTGAGGGAGCATCCAATCCCATGCAGATCTCTCCTCCATGGGGGCTAACTAATCTCTGTTTGAACGTTTCCAGAGGCAACATAAAAAATGTGTTTATTAGAAACATTTTTTTTCCTCCCTGGTTGAAGTTCTATTGTCTACAACTACACAAAATAAGCCCTCCAGATGTTTACAAGTCAAGAGTTCTACTAAATTGATTTTATACATGAGACAGTTGCTCCTGAACCACTGTTTCAGCCTCTACTTTGAACTGTAGTAGGTGCCGAAGACATGGATAAGAATATAACATAAACCTTGACTTCAAAGAGTTCACAGATATTTCTAGAGAAATTGAATAAGTAAGTTATTGCAATGAAATGGAAGTGTGCAATACTATTGTGGTGGGGGGGCACAGAGAGGAGAAAATGTTCCGTAGAAATCACAGGTAAGCTGCATCTTTAAGGACAGGTAGGAATTTTCTGGGTAAAGAATGCAGAAAAAGGCATTTTTGACATAAGGGACAGTGAATGGGAGGGCATGGAGACGTAAGAGAGGATGACACAGTCAAGGAAAGGCCAAAAGTGTTGGCCTTTAAGCTATGTGTTTAGGAGGACTGGAAGCTGAGATCAATCTCAGATAAACTGGGATCAAACAGAAAACAATAATAATAATAATAATAATAATTGTGCTTTTCCAAAGAAGTTTAAACTCTATCCATCAGATAATGGAGCTTGCTAAAGCATCCCCATTACCAAATCTACATTTCAGAAAACATTTTTAGAGTAAGTATAGAATATAAGTGAAAGGTAGAAAACCTGGAAACTGAGTCCAGCGAGGAGATTGATAGACTAGCACAGATGAGAGGTGATGAGCATCAAGTTAGTACTGAAAACCGAAAAGAGGAAATAGAGTCAAGAGGCATTTAGATGATAGGATCTAATAACCTTGGGGAGGTGTTAGATGCTGAGGATGAGGCAGAAGAGTGGAGCTGCGATTGACCACGGTCTCTAGCTGGGATTACTGACTCATACTTTGGTTAGAATGGGTACTAGAAGAAAGAGGAATGAGGGGAAAATAATGAGCTGGTTTGAGGCATGTTGAGTATGTTGGTCACTTGGGAACGTCCAGTTACAGCTGTCTAGATGTGCACTGGAAATACACGTCCATAATCAGCAGATGGTGAATATATTTATTTGGGAGTCAGCATTGTTCGATGGCAGTTGAAGCCATCAGAGTAAGATGGCGTAAGAGACAAAGAATAAAAACAAGGACGCTAAATCACCATAAATCCCTGAAGATTATCAAAACAGGAAGAAGATACCAGAAAGTGAAAAAAAAGCAGAACAGGAGAGGAGAGACATACAGAACTCTGGAGTGGCATTACCGGGGTCACAGAGGAGAGAGTTTTGGAAGAATGTCATCATTGTCAAACTGTATAGGATATAATTTAAGTAAGACAGCAACTCTAAAAAGAAAATTAAGAAGCCACTGGTACGCCACCAAAAAACAGACATTCAGAGCAGAATAGAACAGTGGTGAGGCTGGAGGAGAGCGAAAGTCAGATAGCCAGACTGCAGTGAATTGGACAGGCCAGGAAATGGGGAGAAATAGAGGCAGAGGATTCAAAGTCCCTTTAGATGATTTTCAGGAAGCATGAAGTTTGAACCATGCATTTGAATGCCGAGAATATCATCATGAAGGGGTAACACAATAGAAACTGGATAAAGAGGAGAAGATCACATAGAAACTGAGGACTAGAATAAAGCTCTGTGTCTCCAGAGGCTTTGGATTGTGTGCCCTTTGCACAATCACCTTCATGGAATACAGCCCATGCAGACACACAAAGCCATACATGCGGAAGGGCCAGCCACTCGGTTTAAATGTTCTGCTGTCACTGTCTTGAAATTATTTGTGATTTTTTAACACATTTTCATTTTGCACTGGACACCACAAATTATGTAGCCACTTCTGGCTTATGTTTTTCTCACTTAGCCCAAAGTAGAACTGGCAACACCTGAATGTGAATATATTCAAAAATCGAGTTCACTGTCTTCTTTCTCATTATTCTAAGTAGTGTACAGGTCCAACTTTGCCACACATTTTAACAATGGCAAAATTGCTAGCATCTGATGACCAATTGCCATGTGTAAGGCATTCTCCTGTGTTTTACACCTCTTAATTCCTTTAGCCTTCAGAGCAATCCCATAAGTTAGTCCTAATATCACTGTGCAAGATGAGCCGATGGAGGCAAAGCACAGCTCACAGCTTACCAGAGGTCACACAACTGGTGAGCAGTAAAGCTGGGGTTCGAATCTGACAGTTTAACTCCAGAGTCTGAACATGTAACAGCCACACTATCCAATCTTCATTTCCTAGTACTCAAGGTCTTGGAAGTGTTTCTTATCTTTGCACCCATTTATCTAACATATAGTTTACCACCTGAAACCTCCTGCTCTGCAGAGCAGAGCCTCCTTCTCCACGTGAAGCATGAAAGATGCCCTGATAGCCTGTGGGGGGTTGGGGATAGGGATCTTGACCCATTAAATATTATGGATCCCTGCACACATCTCTCCCACATGGGAAATAGGACCATTGAGACTGGACATGGACCCATCTGTGCTCCCCAGCAGATGGCCTCTGTCCCCCCTCTTCACCCTTGCCATTGTCACACACCTGGGGTTCCCCAGAACTTTCAGTTCTCTTCCAGAGATGTTAGGTTTGGAGTGAGCCTATTCCGTGTACTGGCACCTGATTGAATATTTGCTGACAGTTGACAGAGTAAGTTGTACAGTTCCTACTCTCTCCCAAACCTCCCATTTCCTCCTAGGTCAGCGTGAGGGAAAATCCCTATGAAATGATTTGCAGAATGTGATCGGCTCATCAGCATCAGCATCTCTATGAAACACCACTGCAGACATAAGGGAGTAGCTATGGAAGAGTACATTTTAAACCTATCACTGGATGCTTCTGAGAAAATGAATCTTCAACAAAACCCAAATATATAAGGAGGTTAGGCAGTATTTCCTTCATATAGATTCATTATTCCATTGTTTTAGAACCATCACACTTGCTTCTGATGAAGTCAGCCAAAGGGGCAATGAGAAGTTTTCTAGAAACATAAATATTTTAGTGAAGTTTGGGTACGGCAATTTAAGACTTATTTTTACCTCAGCATTCATGTAATTCCCGTGAGGCATTTTTGAAGGGTTCAAAGCTACATCTCAATTTTTAAAATATGTATCTGGACTAAAAGGAAGTCTGAAGTCTGTGCTGAAGAGAAAACTGAAAACGTGTCCATGCTGGTGACTGCCTTTTTTTGAAAAGGTAGAAGAACATGTATTGGACTTGACAAAGTGTTAGGTAAACAAAGCCATGAGTATTGAAGTTTAGGCTCTAGTGATTAGTAGGGAAGTACAGGATAATGGGCACAGCGGGGTGGCCCTCAAGGTACTTTAGACTCCAACTGTGTTTATTATCCAGTATCAGTATGGAAATATATGCCTGACTACTTTTATGTGCCATTTAGAACTTTAAAATAGGCTCTTGTGCTCAGAAAGAGGTTACTAAATTACTCACCCTGTAAGGTTTATCTTGATTAGCATAATTCCACCCATTGCCTGCCTTATCAAAGATACGTTTCCATCGTTGAGCACGTGTTCTGAAGACACATCCAGGGGTACATTCTCGTGTGTCATGCCACTCCTGAGATACCCACCTTCCATTGACTTTAATGGGAGACTTTGATAAAATTCGCTGGAATAATTGGAAAAGTAAACTTTCTCCCGTTGACGAGGAGTGAGGAGTGATCTGTACCTTCTGTCCCAGCTCGCCACCAAAGAGTTCTCCTTCTTGCGATCGCCTTTGATTTCTCAACTTTGTGCTCTGCGAAAGGAGAATGCCTGGCTATCAGTGCCTAGAGCCAAAAAGCCAGAGCTTTTCATGAGGAACTCAGGATTCCTTCATAAAGGATGAGAGAGTCAGAGGACCAAACATGTCAACGGCGAGAAGTAGGGCTCTCGCGTGAGGATAAGGGGTCTGTCCTGGTGCCCCCACATCACAGCCCTGGACACCCCTGGGAACTCCTGCCTTCAGCAGCATCTTCAGCACCGAGAAGTTCCCCGTCCCACACTAGATGGCAGCATGCTACACGGGTCACGGGCAAGGACTTAGGTCGCCGCGACCAGAGTCCACACAGAAACGTGCATGCTAACACACACACACACACATGCACACACACACGCACACACGCACAACTTGTAAAGGGTCCCAGCTTCTCGATGTCATCTGCGCCCCTACTTTATCTGGCAACATGGGTCTCGGTGCTGGAAAATTCGGCAGCCCTCTCCACCACACCGTGGGGTTCTTCAAACATCGGGAAAGGGCTTTGACTTCTGTGCGGTGGTGTTTCTAATTTCATCATCAAGATATCTGCGGTTTGCCGGTGAACAGCGTTCTGAAATTGCTTTATATTTACTTTGTGAGCACTGATGAGATCTATTCAGTTGGGTCCCGAGCAATCTATACGCTGTGCTCATTTGAATCTGAGTGTTCCTCTTGCCGAGCTGATTTGCTTTATTTCAAAATGCCTTCCATGGCATCCGGGTTCAAGAGGAAGACACGCCGCTGAGGGGACGCCCGCAGAGGGGCTGCCGCGTTGGGGGCTGGTGGAGGAGAACCAGATCAACTTTAAAGCTGAAGGGGAGCTGAGAGTTCATCAATGGCTATCAGTCTCACTTAACATGTCAAAGGAAAGACTGCAGTATTTCAGTACTTCCATCTCAGGGAAACTGAGGCCCAGAAATGTTAACTTGCCCAAGGCCACACAGCCCGCGAGAAACCACGCCCGGAGCGGAAAACCGGTTTCAGTACACTCTGCCCCGGGCCGTTTTCATTGAGCTGAATGTTATTTATAGGGAGTCATAAATACACAGCGGATGGAACCTCAGACCCTCTGACGGAGCTGGCTCCCCTCCCCTTCCAGGGCCGCCCCCCACCCCCACCCCACCCAACGCTGCCCACCTCCGCTCATCTGCCAAGCTGGACACCCGCATCTACTCCACACCTCTGCCTCCAGGGGCTGCTTCTCCACGGAAGAGGCCAGGTAGGGAGTAAGAAGGAACTCCCCAGAGAGAAACAAGAGATTTGACATTCATTGAGAAACTAGATGACAGAGACAGAAGTACTGAAATACTGCAGTCTTTCCCTTGGCATTTCCTCTTGACCAATAGAAGGAAATACCAGAAATCTCATAAGCAAGCCCATTTGGGCTTTTTTTTAATACTCAGTATTCATACTTTTCCCATTTTTTCTCCAAAGCTTTAAGTACTAATTCAAACCGGCCAGCCTCCAGGCCTCCTAGGGTTCACCTATCACTAAACAGTGTTGATTTGCAAAACACACGAATTCTTTTCCTAGAACAGGCTCTGCTTTCATGGCTTTTTTCAGACACTGAGTCTTTTCCCAATTAAGCAATGGCTGGGCTTCTCTCTGGTTAAGATTACAAACAAACACCACCACCCTTTGCCTCGGCTCCAGCCACCCCTCCCTTCACTTTGACACATGGTGCCTTTGATCTCAACCCCAGACCATAGCAACAGGCTCCTAATTATTCACCAGCCATAAATCATGGCAGCAATGTGGTCCCTGCTAAGGAAAAGGAGTATTGTTGAGCTATGAGAGTCTGGAAGACTGGGTGTGTTTAGTGTTTCCAAAAGCAAAGCAGTAGGGGGAAGGGGACAGGAAGAGAAAAGATGTTTTAAATGTTAGTAGAAATAGTTGCTTTGATGTTAAACCCTCTCCCAGAGGAAGTCAAGAGTCCAAAACCCAAGTCTCTATTTTTTTCATACTTGGAGGGGGTAATGAAACCCACAAACCCTGCTAGAGGCAGGTGCAAGTAGGGCCTCCTAGAGTGAACACAACGTCCCATCTCCACATCATCAGAGCCAGTGGAATGAATATGTTTCTCTCTTGTCCTCCACTCAATTTAGTTAATTTGTTTTTAGCTATTCACATGCAGGGGAAATTTTCTCAATCCCCCCATGACCTTGTGTCTTTGTTGGCTGATAGTTAATCTGGTTAAATATGGCATTTTCACCAGGCAACTCTCTGGGAATCCCAAGTTATTATTTCATTTGCTCTGGGCCAGAATGTGTTCCTGGTCTGTGCAAATCCCCAAACTCCAATGGTCAGGGTCAGTTGGCCCTGTGGCCAAACCACACGAATGCAACATCATCCTGCTAAGGAGCCTTATGGGTTCAATGAGCCCAACGTCCTTCTATTCTTTGTATTAGGATGAGAAATGCAGTGTAAAGACTGAAAATAATTTATTGACATGTCAGTTGGAAAATTCTTCCTGAGAAACAAGAACAAAATATGGCAGGCTTGCTTTCATTTAATTCTGTTAGCTACTCTGACTGTAACATTTAGAGAATCCTAGGTTGGAGCAAATTTGTAAGATTTATCTTTGCTCAATAAATATGTATTGAGGATCTACTCTGGGCTAGATCCTGAGGTTATGAAAGGTATTAATTCAACAGCAGACAAATCAGTGCAATCAGTGCTTTCACAGTGCTCACAATTGAGAGCTGGGGTTAGTAAGTTTTTTCTGTAAAGAGCAAATTAGGAGATGTTTAGGCTTATAGTCTGTGTCACACCTACTCAACACAACTACTCAACTCTGTAGCACACCTACTCAACACAACTACTCAACTCTGTAGCACAAAAGCAGCCAAAGACAATAGGTAAACAAATAAGCCCAGTTGTATCCCAACAAAATTTGATTTAAAACCACACGAAGTGGGCAGGCCATGGTGGCTCAGCAGGCGAAGTTCTCGCCTGCCCTGCCAGAGAGCTGGGTTTGATTCCCTGACCATGTACCCCCCCAAAAATGCATGAAGTGGGCCAAATCGGACCCACAACTGTAGTTTGCTGACCCTTGGTCTAGAAGACATTTTCAAGTTTACAGAAAATCACCAGACAGTGTGATAACTGCAATGAAAGGGACATATGGAGGACTCTGAGAAGTCAGAGAAGGGCAAATGGCCTAATTTGAGAGTTTTTGGAAGGTCTTCTGGGGCAAGTGATACCCAGCTTAAGTTACGCTGCTGAGTCAGTATGAATTAATCCAGTGGAAGGGATGGGGGAAAGAATGTCTCAACATAGCAAAAATGCTTTACTGTTTCTTTGCTCTAACTCCTCTCCAAAGGTGCTCTCATGGAAGCTGAACACAGTTTTTGGTATCCCACAAGCATCTGTGTTTAGATAGGGATCAAAGCCTTGGCTAAATGGATGAGGTTGTCTTTTTTTTTTTGCATAGGCAGCCATCAGGAATTGAACCCAGGTCTCCGGCATGGCAGGTGAGAACTCTACCACTGCACCATCATTGCCCACCCATGGATGAGGTTTTAATAGTGGAATTTTAGGCAATAGCCAGCACAAAGAAAAGGATTTGGTAATTAGAAGAGAAGAGAAGGATTAGCACAATCTCACCCTCTACCCCTTTGAAGTCATGCCACAGAGAAATTTTTTCCACCGATGTATAAAGTTCTACTTATAGGTTTCTCTTGGGCCAAGTTTTCTCATAAACTATTAATTTGGGCAACAGAAATAAAGCAAGTTCACCTTAATAAGTAATCAAGATTAAGTAACCAGTAATTAGATATACTGATAATATGAACACCTTGAGAAGGATTCAACATTATTTCTGATATTCTTTCCAAAAACACATGATCTCATTCTAAGCATGAGAAAATAGTGGATGAACACAAATTGAGGGCAATTTGACAGAATTTTAATCAGTATTCTTCAAAAGTGCCAAAGTCATGAAAGATAAAGAATGAGAATCCATCACTGGCAGGAGAGGAAAAAGGAGAAATAACAACTATATACAACGTAGAATCCAGGATTAGATCCTGAAGCAAAAAGAAGATAGTGGAAAACCAGGGAAGTCCAAATGCAGTCTAAAGTTAGTTACTAGTATTATGCCAATGTTAATTTCTTGGTTTTAATAATTCTGCTATGGTTAGTAAGATGTTAACATCAGGGAGTGCCGATGTTAACATTTTTGTTCTATTTTTTGCAACTTTTCTGTAGGTATAAAATTAGTTCAAATTGAAAAGTTTTATAAAAGAAATAAAAATGTGTTTAATTAATCTGATCCTGATAATATATCTTCCATGCCATGTAACAGAGATTGATAATAAGTGCTTTCTTGTCAAGTTGTTAATTTCTCTCCTAATAATCTATGATGACTGGCAAGTAGTTTTAGGTTTTCCAGGTCTCAGAGTCCTGAAAGTTATCACGTGAAAAAAATAAAAAGAGAATTTTGCCACTTAACCCCCAAATTGTCTGGGATCTGCCCTTCCATTTGGTGCTTGTACCCAAGGCTGCCACTACTTCTTTTGCTATATAGTTTTGAGTTAGTACTTACCCGACACTTCTCTGTTTCTTCAACCTTTAACGAAGCGGTACTTTGCTATCTCGCAGGTAGCAAAGTGTATGTGGGAGTATTCGAGAAGGTTCTGCACGCTACTACCTGGCAGCATCTCGTGAAGTAGGGAACCATGATTCGTCCTTAACGAAGTCTTTGCATGCTCTGGCCACAGAGTCTTGGGCAAGTCATTGGTCTCAGAGTCCTCAGCTGTAAAATCAGGCCTTCTGGGACAAGATCTAGATCAGTGACTCTCAACTTTGTCTGCATATTGGAATCTCCCAAGATGCATTAAAAATAAAATACTGTTGTCTGGTTCCCACCCCAGCAATTCTGCTTTAACACCTTTGGGGTACAGCTCAGGCACCCAGATTTGTTAAAATTTCCCCAAAGAGCAGCCAACATTGAGAACCAATGCTTTAGATGATCTTTACATTCTAATCTTCTAGGATTTATCAGTAATTTTTATTAAAACAAGATGAGTCAATAGAACCAGGTCGGAGAAAGTATTATCTTAACTCTAAAGGAATTTTGGGCATGGGTAGATAAGACAACAGTCAGAAGCACTTCCCCTCATTTCTTCCAGACTCTGTTGTCTGATGTCTTACCATTTTAACTGATTTACAACAAAGAGCTGGGGTATCTAACTTGTGGAATATGCCCTGAAGAAAATTAAAAACAATATACCAATACTGTAGAACAGGGGTGTGATTTTTCTGTCCTCATTTTCTCTGTATTCCTGCCCTCTTTCTATCACCTCCCCTTTTCCCCCAGCTCCATATTCCACTATCTATACCTATATAGAGATCTTCTTTTAAAATAAAGTGAAAAGGGCTGACATTGGTGAAGTTTGTCTGTTTGGGGAGATTGAGGAATGAAAGGGGAGAAAATTGCACTCTTTAAAAGATAGCAAGAACTTAAGGCAGGGATAGCAAACCAAATGGCTAAAGGAAGGCAGACCTGGAAGGCATACAAGGTGAATAGGGCACAGAGGATGGCGGTGGGCATGGGGCAGGGTCCCAGGGGAATCAGAGCATGTTTGTCCCTCCTAAGGGGTCATTGTTGTACTTCCAGCCAGTTGTGGCCAGGGCAGCATGTTGGCCTAATGACACCAGAACTTTTGGTTTTCAAAATTCAGAAATCCACAATTGTGTGCGAATCTCCTGATCTATAAAGGCTGGAAACCAATTTTTAAAATAATACGAACACTGGGTAGTCTAAACCAAATACCTCTGCAGGCCAGAACTGTACACAGTCAGGAAAGTATGCAACTTCTTCTTTAATGATTAAAAAACTATGATATTAGAATTGCAGGCAAAACTCACAGGTGAAAGAGGTGTTCTGTTTTGGTTTGGGTGGAGGTAGGTGATAATTTCAGAGCCTTTCTCTTGCCCTAAGGCATGCTGAACCTTCCCAACACAGGCTGACTGGGAGGAGGAAAGTTATTAGCTCCTGGGTGTCAGGACTGGGTAAACTAGCACAGATGCAGAGGCTGCCCCAGGTGACAGCAGTTGGGCAGTGAACAGTACCGTGCCCGAGCTCAGAAGGAACTTAGTGGTCAATGGTAAAGGCAGCCCTATGGCAATTAGAGGTTTAAGACTCAAAGGGTCTGCAAGGCAGACCTCTTGAATCAGGGATTCTGAGAGGTCATACACAGTTCTCTCAGAACAGGATCCCTTCCAGAGGATGGCAGTGTGGTAGGAAGGAGGGGATTGGAAAGGATGTCATGGCCCCAGCCAAGTGGACAGAGGTTCAAGGAAGGGCTCATGTCATTGTAGGGGACATTAGAGAGGGAATTTCATGGACTGGAGCAATGTGATACAGGGAGAATCAGGGTTCAGTGTCTAAGGTTTACCTTCGCCTACATAGGCAATCGGGATGCCCTGGTTCATGAGAAATCAAATTTGGGGGGAAAGGCTCTTAATTCCATACCATACCTGATGGGGCAATGTGACAGTGAGTTAATTTCTGCCCAGTCAGGTCTAACTCTGGAATACAAGAGAGGGGCAGTGGGGAAAGGTATACAGGTGCAGCTCATTACTAGATGGAGCTATAGGGAACTGAGAGTGAACTGGGCAGGGCAGAAAGAATGACCAATACCCAAAACCCCTGAAATCACCCTGAATGGACAGGTGCCTACTTTGCTTGGGTTCAAAGGACTTAAAAAAAAAAAAAAACAGTACTTTTGGATTATCCTTCTTTCCAGCTCTGTCCTAGCTCGCAGGGCACCTTTTATTTTACTTATTCTCATTTAGATCTGGTCACAGAATAGCAATAACAGATTATAGACAGACTATTCCAGAAGCACAGCATGGAAGTACCCAGTCATCTTTGAGTTGCATTTTGATACTTTCCAAAAGTGAGAGGAAACAAGCATGGACTGCTGCCCTTTGAAAGAGTTGAGCTTACTGGCATCGTAGGAATTTACCCGAGTTTCTCAGTGACCGTCACCTACAAATGCCCAGTTCACCGAGTTAATACTAACTTCATTTTACTTCTGCATTGTTTGACCATGCAGTATGCATGGAAAGAACACAGCGGAAAGAATGAGTTGTAGCTTCACTGCTTATTAACTGGATCATTTGGGGAAAGCACTACTCTCTGATCCTCAGTTTCCTTGTTTTCAAAAGAATATAACATCTGCTCTACTTCCCAGCTTCACAGGGTTGGTGGGAGAATCAAGGAGATAATTCACATGCCAGCAATTGTCAACACAGGGGCAGGCTCTCCACGAATGGGCTCTATCTAAATTTCTGGGCGGTTTGAAAAAGTGTGGACACTGCATTTTTACTTGGTAAGCAAAGTGTAACAAAATCTTCAGTGTTAATTCTCACCTGGTTGCAGCCCCTCATGGGGAAATAGGGCTGTGAAACACATTTAGAGTTTTCAAGGAGGGATAGGGCTTTGAAAGGTTGCACAACACAAACCTATATAAATATAATTCTTTGATTTCCATCACACTTAGCATTCTTGTTTCCCTTGTGTTAACAAAGAGGTGCATGTTATAAACAGGAGGCAAAGCCTTCTTACACTGCTTTTAAATCTGGTGTGTTTTTTGTTTGTTTGGTTGTTTGGTTGGTTGGTTGGTTGTTTAAAGCAACTTTCACACATAAAACCTTGAACCTGACTCTCTTTTCATGTCAAAATCTTTTGAGGGACTTCAAAGGAAACCTAATGGAAACATGGCATTTGAGAAGATAACCCCAGAGGAGTGGCATTTACTCAAGAGGCTTATTTATTTATTTATTTATTGTTGAAAGAGAGACTTTTATGAGCCTCACCCTCAGTGGTAGAAACAGTTTCATTGGCTTGACTGCAGCTGTAATAAACAGAGCACTCCTTGCTGTTTTGCATGTAGATGTTTATGCATGGCCAGGGAAGTGCTGAAGCATTCATAGCTAGCTCACACACCTACAGATTTCATAATCAGAGCCAAAACAATCAGTGCAAAGGGTTCAAATTCTGGATCACACTTCAGAGATCTCAACTCAGGCTGCACATCATTCTAACGAAAATGGCAACATCACTTTTCTGGAAAATATTAATGTTCTTAACTGAGAATCTGAGAATTTCATTTCTCTGTGTATTTGCATTATCAGGGAGGATTTGATATGAAGGAAAAAACCTTTTAAAAATGTATTATTATTTTTGGGAACTAGGCAGCCTCCATTGTTTTGCAAGTGTATGGCCTGGGGCGAGGTGTCCTTACCTTCCCTCATTTCCTCACCTATAAAATGGAAATAACCTCACAGTGGGTGTCTTGTTTGTTTGTTTGATTTTGTCTTGTTTTTGCTCCTAATTCATCTGCTCCAACTTCTATCTCATTTTGATTCTCTCTTCTGCTTCTCAAATGTCAGATCAAGGATGATTTAGAGGTAAAGGCAACATATTTCAACATTTTGTTTTAGAGACTAAGGAAGACTAAGCCAGAAAACTGAAGACATTTCACCAAGGTCACACAGAGTCTCAGAGCTGGAGAGCCGGAACCACCCATGTTTCCACATTCCTAGCTTAGTGCTCTTTCTATCAAATCTCATTTGACCATTTATTCAATTAATCACTGCAACTTATTTCAAGCCTACTTTGAGCAACTCTTTCATTTGAATCTGTCATTACCAACTCAGGGTATCTTTTCAGTTGTTGGAACTTCACTGCTATCTTCAGGACACGTGCCAATGAAATGATGTGCATTAGAGGGTATTAACAAGAGGTGTTTTGCTACCTTGGGAACAAATTATACAGGCTCTTCTAAGGGCCTGTGTCCACAGTCCCAGCTGAGCAAGGTAACCCTAGCGGGTTCCCTACCCATTCTCTGTCCAGGGTGCCCTACCACATGCTGGCCTCAGCTGATCGGCTAGATGGTAGGCACTGGAACAAAGGCAAATGATCCATTCCCTGGTTAGTATCCGAGATGAAAACTTTGACCAGCAAGGATGAAGATTAACCAAATCAATTAGATCTTGTCTCTGGGGGAAGAATAGTTGACTAATTGCTAATTAGTGCTATGATTCACAGTAAGGGTTGGATGGTGTGTGCTATACACTAATTCCAAGATTATTCTATGGTAAAACCAAAAACACTGAATCATTAATTCATTAGCTATGATGATATTGATCATCAATCATAGAATTGTAGAAAACATGAGGCCATAAAATTCAAATACATTACCTTTAGGCTTTGACTTAGATATTTCAACAAAGTAGAGGAATCCAAATCTAAATGTCTAAAAATATGAACCAGTAGATACTCTTAGATCTTAAAATTTCTGATTTAGAGAAATGTGTTTTGTTGGTGTTCTATGCATTAAGGGTTTCAAACTTTGATCACATGCTTTCCTTTCCAGATAAATCATACTCCACAAAGGAAACTTCTAACAGGCTTTAATATTGTCAGCAATTTTGTGAAGATGACTAAAGCACCTTCTACATTTTGTAACAATGTTCTGAATATCTCAATGATGAGTCTTGGGAAGATGAAATTAGATGGAGAGCAGGCATGAGAAGGGCAAATGGCAGAGGATCTGGGGTCAGGTGTGGTCCAACAGTTGCCTCCAATAGGAATTCTTTTCCTATCTTCATCAGGATATGTGAGCTGGAAAATTTTATGAGCTGGATCAAGTTGTCTTTGCACTTCCATGAAAAATACTACTTAAAATTTGGCATTTGTTTTAAAGTAATGATTCTTTTAAACTATACCAGACAATGCCAATTGTAAAGCAATTTGTAATTAAAACTGGAAGCAATTTGGAAAGATAGCCATACCGAGACTCCAGATTTTCTCCACATTTGGTTTGCTGAGACCTTGGAGACTTGCACAGCCTGTGGGCCATTTTGACTAAACTGACATCTCTGCGAAGGCAAATACTGGTTGTTTCAATCCAAAGATGATTTGCAGGCATACTGGAATTGCTTTGAAAAACCCTTGATTGATTTTAGGAAAATATATGGAGATCAACTGGTGGGGAAGTTTACTATTTTCATATTAATGTTTTGCCTTTTCATTGCTCTTTTGCCCTCTTCTATTTGTTTTTCTTGCTGTTGTTGTTTGTTTATTTGGTTTTGGGGGGCATACGGTCCAGGAATCAACCCCAGTCTATGTTTTTATATAGAAATTACCTGAATTTAAAACATGAAGAGATGACAATAAAGCCATTAAGCATTATTTGGATGAGGCAGTTGGTAGATTTTGTTTGTTTGTTTTCATGGGCAGGCACTGGGAATCGAAGCCAGGTCTCTGGCATGGCAGGTGAGAACTCTGCCTCTGAGCCACCATCGCACCACCCCATTGGTAGATTTAAATCAGTTATATCATTTCTCTCCACCTTCACTGCCAAGCACTAGTCCTGGACCCATCGGCCAGCAATCCGAGTAGGGTAACAGCTCCCAACTGGTCTGTCTGCTTCCCTTCTCACCCCTCTGATCCATTCTCAACAAAGACGTGCAAATGAAGGGATATTATTCACATCACCTCACCCTCCTTCTTTCACTTGTAAGCCCTATTTATGTCTCTTCAAAAGCTCACTAGATTTAGAATAAAATCCAAACTCCCACTCTGGCTTTCAAGGCCACCCTGTATCTGCCCCCCACCCCACCCCATCTCTTTGCAGTCTTGGCTCTTCTGCTCACAGCCCTCCAACCTCTCGGTCTTTCCATTCAGCTTATTGAACACCCAAGCCCTTTCCCTCCTCATGGCTATGTTCAGGATTTTTTTTCTCTCCCTCCCTCTACTTTCCTGGAAAACTTTTCTGTTCTTTCTAAGGTTAAATGTCAACCCTTCAGATAGGCCTTCCATGACTACCGTAGCTAAAGGAACCCCTCCCTCTATGTCAATGCCTTTCTGATCACCTTTATAGCACTTTTCACCATTTGAAATTATTCTGTTGCTTTACTTGTGTTTTATATGTTTCTCCTTCTAGAAGGTAAGTTCCATGGGGGCTGAGAGAAACCAAACTAGATAAAAGAGCAGTCTTGAGAAGAAAAATGTCTGTCTTGCTGACTCTTGTATCTCCAGTATCTAGCCCATAGTAGGTATCCAGTAGGTATTTATTGAATGAATAAATGAACGAAGTTTTCCCTTCTCAAATCTTTGCCACCAACCTGAACTGAGATTTAAGATGTGATGGCTGAATTTCTAAAGACAATCTAGATATCTCTCTGTACTCTTATACCCAGAAAATGACCCAGTAGTACCTCTGGGGCAAGTGGCTAGACTTGCTTTCCGATAGTGAGTTGCATAAGTACCACCCATCTGAGATAGCCCATCATTGCCATCTTGTGCCATTCCAGCAGCCAGCTCACTGTGCACCTGGTTTTACTATAGTCCAGAAGACATGGGAGAATGTGAGTACAGGACAGTCCAGGTGGAGGGTGGCTTAGAGTAGGGAAGGTACTCTGGACTAGAGTACAACAAATAAAATCCAAACTGTCGGGGCTATGGCAGATAGGTACCCCTGGACACTGTGCACCATTTAGGTGTCTCAAGGGCCTCAGATATCTGAGTTTGATTGTAGCTCAGAGGATCTAAAGAATAGTACTCAGCATCCCTCTGGGAGAACACTCTGAGATCCTAAGAGCTTTCCTTATTCCAAGAGACTGTTTGAGAACTATATACCTCAATCCCCAACACTGAGTATTTGGGGACATGTGACTCTGCTGGGTATTACATAAGCTCTTTCTCCCTAGTGCATACAGACAGAAATCCCTGGAAATTCATTTTCTGAAGGACTAAGTCATTTAGTTCCTTCCTAGATTTGAGGAGATGATACTATCATTTGTCCCTGGAATAGAGATGCTAGATGAAAGTAGCCTAAATCTATAACCCAGGCATTATCTCTGTAGTACTAATCAACAGCGAAAAACATCAGGGATTTTATAGGGGAAAGGACTCTCAGGCACTCCACAGATGCTGGGAGTTCCCACCTCCTACTTCCCCATTTGGGCCTAAAGAAGAGTCCTCCTTGTTTGTGCACCACTAGGAGGTGAATAGTTTATCAGATGTATTTATAATAAACTTCCCTGAAGAAGAAGACCTGGTAAGACTGGAGACCCAGAAAATCTAAGTGGTGCCTAAAGTGAGAAATGGAGGGCTCTGAATTATAAGCCAGGCATCCAGTGGGAGATGTAGCCTGAGGGAAACCTGCGCAAACCCCCCCCCCCCCCCAGATTTTTTGTAGTTTGCTGGATCATTCACTTTAATATGTGTTTCTTCAACTTCACCCCCACCTCTACCTTTGTTTATTCAACCTTCCATTTATTGACTCTAAATTAAAAATAAACCTTAAACATTTTAACACAATCCTCAGTGGCTAAGTGATTGTGCAGCACTTGCCCTACCGAGCGAAACAATTAAAATGCAATCAGTGTTGAAAGCTTTTTGTCCTGTGATGCTAGACTTCCCTTTGCTTTGACCCCTTTCCTTCCCGCATCCTGTTCTGGGACAGAAATGACACCACAAAGGTTTCCTATGCCTGTCCTCTCCACTTCTGACCCCTGACTACCTCCTCTCTCCATCTATTTGGAGAGCAGTGACTTGAGTCCCCTGGAATTCCTCTCAGTTCATATATTTGATGACACTTGTTGCTAATTTGGGATGCCAAAGATGTTGGCCAAAGCCCAGGATGAGTTCACATCAGTCATCGGCTCCATGGGCCACTTGCTCATGAGCAAAATGGGAAATGTAGTACTTCCAGCTATTATTGGTCCTAATGTGTGGGTTCACTCCTTGCTGCAGTCTTCCTGTCCATCCCGGATGTCTGAAACAAATGAACTCCTAAAACTCTTTCGGATACTCTCCCAACACTCACTAATTTTGAAAAGACATTCTGGAGGTGTCAGATATCTGTTGTGCTTTGGGGCAACTTGTAGGGAAAGGCTCTGTTGGGCACAACCCAAGGTCATGGGCAACAAGTCCTGGATGGAGGAACTACCATCCTGCTGTTTACCCTGGGGCCTCTGAGGCCTTCCTTTTCCTTTCTGAGGATTTTGCGTTGGTAGGATTAAGATTTCAGGCCATTGTGTAACAGCCAAACAGCCATGCTTAATTCTGTGGTCTGCGGAGAACTTTGCACATTGTAGCTAGTCAGAATATATTAAATAGCAGTCGTGACGGTAATACCGTAAAATAATAATTAGAAGAAGATGGGTCCTGTTAGCCTCCTGGCTCTTTCCTCCCCCAGCTTGGCAGCTGAGGGGTCTGGGAGGCCAGGCCAGGTGCAGACATAAGGCTGCACGGCTGGGCCACTGAGGTGCTGCTTGCTGTCTGTGGGTCTGCCGTGTGCCAGGAGGCCCGGGTTCCAAGCCCTGAGCCGCCGGCCTGCTGGCCAGATGCCTGGGGATGCCCGGCTGCTGACCCCTTGCTGCTCTGGACACACAACTGGAATTTACTTCGAATCTGCGCATGTTGGACACATATTTTCGTCTTCTCCCTTCTTAAAGTGAAATCATTTTTTTGCCTCTCTACTGAGCGACTCGTACACACTCGCCCTGAACCTATACCTGAAAAGACTCACTCACCTCTCAGAGACCAGGAATTTATTATTTGCCTTGTTCCAGTCTGCATAGCCAACACCTAGAAATCTTTGCTGGAGATGCTTAGCAAAGAAACCTGGACAGAGAAGGCCTTCAAAATGTGTTTACTGAAGGGAGGAAGGATGCAGGAAGGGATAGGAAAGGAAAGGAAAGGAAAGAGAGAAGGCAGACCCTACAAATGTTTTCTGACATTCTAAAACCCAGAGACATTCAAGTGCTAAACCCTCCTAAGGTCATTCTGAACCTTTCAAAGTGATCTAAATCTAAGAGCAAACAATAATTTTACCACCTGCTTTGTCAGTGCCCTTGTGACCATCAAAGTTATGGAGGCACTGGGAAGAAGAGAACAACAGAAATAACACTACTAACAGTTATTGTGAACTTTTGGAAAGTGGCTTTGCAAACATTTTTACATGCATGGATTCATTGAATTCTCAAAATAGCCCTATGAAAATGAATTAGATTTACTACTACTATCCCTAATTTATAGACCAACAAATAGATTTTGAAGTGATAAGTAATAGGAAGAAAGTTTCCAGCCCTGAGTTAGATCCCACATCTGCTTTGGGATTTCTCTAGATCTTCTCTGATGGGCTCCATGAACCTTCTCTCCAGCACAAGTTGGCTTTGGCTTCAAGCCAGCAGAGTGTGAAAAAAGCAGATGCTGTCCTAACTCAGATTTAGGCTTGAGGCTGATGATAAGTCTGAATCTAGACTTGGCTTCCCTGGTCCTCCGGCAGTCTTATGAAACCACAGCCATGCTGCTTCTCTTCCTTCCTCCTCATCTTCTGGTGGGGGGCGGGGGGTGACAGCGACCCGGTCTCCTTCAGCTGGATGCCATCATGGCTTTTCTGAGTTGCTGCCATGGAGACAAAGCACAGGTACTGTTTCCATTTGCTGCCACTTGCTATTAAAAGACAGGCACGGAATGGGAGCCCAAGATGTTCAGTGAATCAACCTGGAACTCACCCCTTTTTAACAATTCTAATAGAGGGTAATTCATGCAACTTGGTTGGCAAGCCATCTGCCTCAGGGACTGAGCACAGGTTAGATAATTAAACTCAACCTGTGCCTGCAAGGCTGTCTGATTTATCATTTACCTTGTCTCAGACTACGCCTCCAAAAACCCACTCTCCAAACTGGTTAACTCATTCTTCCCCCAAAACACCTGTCTCGCCTTCTTATTTTTACTCATGCCATTCCATCCACCTGGAATGCCTTTGCTTTCCTCTCTCCCTCTCCAAATCCTTCTCATTTGCTTCACAATATGTTCCCCAATCACCTCCCTCACTCACAAGCATCAGTCTCTCGCTCCTGAATTCAAATCTAATGAATTCTATAGAATTTAGCTGCCAATTAATCATGTGGTGCCTAGTGATAGTTCTTCTATTGTTATCTTGAACCGTTATTTAAATCTTTAATTTTAACCTATTTCCATATGTTTGTCTTGTTTCCTTAATTGGAAAGTGAGATCTACAAAGGAGGGAGGGAGCTTATATAATTGTTTCCCTTTCAGCACCTAATATGAGACTGATTTGCTTTTCTTTGGTAATAATAGATTTACTGGGTGATAACCACGTGTGGCTGATTGGAGAATGTGGTCCTTGAGGTACCTTCTAGCCCAGAGAATGGGTGGGGCTGGGCGCTGGCAGTGATGCCAAAGAGAGGGATGGGACAGGGAATGAGCTGGTACTTGGAAGGGAGGGAGCAGAATGGAAGCCCCCTGGGAGGACGCATTTCTCTAGAAAACTGCTTCCATACCTTCTTCCCTTGTCTTTGCCACCATCTGCACCTCCTCTCTCTCTCTCTCACATACACACACACTGCCATTTTATTGCATCTGATGATTCTTTAAAACATTATTGCGGTTATTTATATATACAGCATAAAATTGTCATTTTACCCATTTTTATGTCCACAATTCAGTAGCATTAATTAACTCTATAAATGATGTGCTGCTATCGTCACAATTCATTACCAAATCTAATTCATCACCCCAAACAGAAACTCTGTACCCATTAAACAGTAATGCCCTAATCCCATTCCCCACTTTCACCGCTAGTCACCTCTAATCTATTTTCTGTCTTTCTGAATTTGCTCACTCTAGAATATCCATGTAAATGAACTCATACAATATTTGTCCCTTTGTGTCTGGCTTGTTTCACTGAGTATTGTGTTCTACCATCACCTATATCGTAGCATGTATCAGAAGTTCATTTCTTTTTATGGCTGAATAATATTCCATTATGTGGGTATACCACATGTTGTTTATCCATCAGTTAATGGACATTTGAGTTGTTTCCACCTTTCTGCTAGTGCAAAACATGCTGCTATGAACATTCATGTACAGTGTCCTGTTTTTGATTATGCACACACTTATTCATTTTTCCTCTCATCTCAAGCTCTCATAAAGACACAGCTTCATGCTTTGACTATGGCTGTGGCACTTTTCCTCTGCTACCCAAGGCCAAGGACTTTGAGCTCTTTTGCAGGAAGAAATAATAAAGACATCTTAGATGACTTTAGTGCATGTGGCAGCCAGCCTCAAAGATAGCCCCCAATGGCCCCATCTTCTGGTCTCCACACCCTTCTGTAATCCCTTTCCTTGCATGTGAGCTGGATCTAGTGATGGGCTTCTAGCAAGTAGAATTCATCAAAAATGATGCCATGTGTCTTCCCAGATTCAGTTACTTTAAAAGCGCTGGCTTCCATCTTGCTCTCTCACTCTCTCTCTCTAAGTGCTCCCCTCTAAAGGAAGCCGGCTGATGTGTTCGGAATCTGTCTCCTTGAACAGGACCTCATGGCAATATCGGAGGCCTGAGGAGCAAGCCTGGAAGTGGATATGTCTCCACTTGAACCAAGACATGAGGCCACAACCCAGGCTGGCACCTTGATGGCCATCTTGGAAGAGATCCTGAGACAGAAAACCCAGGTAGGCCACCCCCAGATTCCTGACCCCCACTAACTGTGTGATCATAATGTTTGTGGCTTTAAGCAACCAAAGTGGGGGGCAATTTGTGATGCAACAATAGATAAGTAATATGGTATCTGATTATGGTAAACCATTTGGAAAATGGCCAGGTCCTCTCAATGCCTCCAGTTCTGTTTGTAACACTTTTCTTTGGTGAAGAAATTGGAAAATATAGAATGTTCATTTCAGGCACAATAATTGAGTTGATACTAGGTGCTTGTGGCATCACCTGTTGACACTTCTTCACACTGTCTTTCATCACGATGAATGAGGCTGATAGTAAGCAACCTAGCTCATGAGCTGGACGAACATTTCACAGCAAGGTAAAGCTCTGGTAAAATAAGCAGCACTCCATGCCTCCCTTGGCCTGATCAGTGGGAAGACTGGTATCCTCAGAGGCCTGCTCTCCTATTTCAGCCAAATTCTAGTGATTAATCAGGAAAATATCCAGCCATAATCTCACTAGTCAAAATAAACGAAGGAAGGTTTAATGAAGGAACTGGGATTAGTAAACCACAGCCCACAGGCCAAATCTCTACCACTGCCTGTTTTGTAAATAAAGTTTTATTGGGATACAGCTGTGCCCATTTGTTGACATAACAACTATGACTGCCTTTGTGCTGCATCAACACAGTTGACTCATCGACAGGGTCAGCAAAATCTACACAGTCTAATATACTTATCATCTGGCCCTTCACAGGAAAAGTTCGTGGGTCCCTGCTGTAAGACAGTGATATTCAGACTGTATCCTAATGAACACTATTTCTATGAGATGTTAATAAATGTTTCCACGAGAAAATGGTTGGAAAATACTGGGTTAAACAAAGTTAAACCCATTGCTTTGCTACAGAACTTCTCTGAGACTTTAATTAAAATCTCCTAGAAGAGAACACAGAACACTGCACTTTAACTATTTTTTGCTATGAAGCTCTTTATTTGCAGAACATCTCCAGAGATCTGTGTCTGACTCACTGGAAAGGCTATGAGGACAGCAGATTTCCACTGTTAACTTTACAAACACTGAAGTAGACATAAGCACCACCAATCTGTGACTTTTAAAAAATCACCAATAATTTGAAAATGCATCTGGAGATGGTTTTGCTACTCATAAGTTGAAGTTGCCTGTTAAGAGCACGGCTTTGTTTTTGCAGAGCCAGCCACACTAAAAAAACCTTTAAGTTGGAAGGAGAACATCCTGACATTCAGAGCCCCAATATTTCATGTAGATGTTTAAGATCTATAGCTAGGAATGAAGGCGGTGCTATAGGGTTTGTTTGTTTGCTTTTTAACTTTATCTTGAAATAATTTCAAACTTACAAAACAGTTACAAAAATAATACAAAGAACTCCAACATACCCTTTTCCTCAGAGACCCAGATCCACCAATTTTAACATTTTGAAAAAAATGGATTATGCTACTTAAAAGGGGTTTAGAAATCATTAATCTCATCCTAACTTATTTTTATTCTAGTAATGAGGAAACTGAGGGCCAGCAAGGTCATAGTCACAAGTGGTCAGCTGCAGATCCTGGTCAAGGTTCAGACCTTATGTTATGACTACTCTTTCCTTTGCAGACCACCTTATGGTCTGTGGGACACATTTTCTGGATTACTGGCCAGTGTGAGGATTCGAATCTGCAAACTGAGAAATTGCTAGTTTACTCACAACCTCAGTCTGAATCAACACAGGGTGAGAACACCAGGAACAGTTTGGTGAGTACAAATGGAGACAATAAATTACAACTTATCCTAATATAGAATGTAGAGTGGGAAGCTTCCTGTTGTCCCAGATTCATGACCAATGTCCAAAAATGATCTTGAAATGTTGTTGATAAGCAACTCCCTATAGGGCTTACTAAGAGCTCCAGGTCTGAGCTATCTCCAAATATCCCTCAAAGTTAAGTCCCCAATCAAAGTAAGAAGAGGACTGAGTTGAGGAAGAAAGGTGATACCTGGCCTTTGGCAAGGGTGATACCTGGCCTTTAAATTTGCTTTAGGCTCAATAATTGAAAAATGGATCACATTTGGTTCTGAGGGGGTGTCAGCTGCCCCATGATATGCTTACGTTAAGTTAAGGGTGTTCTCCTCACCCTGTGTTGAGTCAGACTGAGGTTGTAAGTAAACTAGCAATTTCTCAGTTTTAATTTTAATGAGGAAAACTATTTTCCCTCACTTATCTGTTGCTGTAGAGGGTGACTCCCACTCCCCAAATCCAAGTAAAGCAGTCTTCAAGAGAATCATTTGAGAAATACTGAAAGTGACTCCAAAAAAGGGAGGTGGCAGGATGCAGGCTGAGCTGAAGATCTCAAGGTCTTCTCTGGTTCAGCTACAGGAGAGTTATTGAGAGAGCATCTAGGAAACTAGGAATATGCCATGTTGTCCTGTCCTTTCCCTGATGCCTAAAACTGGGGAAAAGAAAAAAGGGTGGGTGTTTCATATGTGTCACCTAGAGTTTTAGGGCGATATATACATGAGTATAGAGAAGAGAGTACACTTGAAAACGAGAGATTCCTGAAGGCAGCTGGCCTGGGTCAGTAGCCAAAGTCAGCAGGGCTTATCATGTAATGTGCCTGGAAATAAAACGTGGGGAGCCACATCCCATCTCCAGTCTCTGTGGGTCTTGGGGACTGTGGAAGAGGACTCCAGTAGTTCCCACTGCTACAAGTGTAACAATGTGGAAGTTAGGGGAGTGGGGGGCGGGGAGGGGGGAATAGGAGCCATGGAACCATTCAGGTAGCCATTGGACCAAGTGACAGAAAGCACAACCCAGACAAGGGATTGGAGATATTCATCACTGCTGGGGCCCAAGGGACATACAACTGCCTTCTGGCATGGAGGTGGGAGGTCTCAGCAATAGAAGTGCTTGGGTAAAGGTGAACTCTGTTCCCCAAATCCCACACATGCACCCATACACCCTCCAGGCGGCCACATGAGCAGAGAGCATGATCAGAAAGACGAAGACTGAACAAGAGCTAGACCAGCACACCTTTCTACTACACTCTCCAGCTCATCTGCTCCTTCTCTGCGGACCACGCCCTGATGGGCCACAGTGGGCTCCAGGAGGCTCCTCAAGTCTAACAGAAAGAAGACATTCAACGAGGGGAAGAAAGAGGTAAGGAGATGAACAGACTGCCACCCTTCAAGCCACTAGAGCCAGAGTCCACACTGGGAGAGAGGAGGAGACAAGCTTTGCATATGATTTGAGACTGAAATATCAAAATAAATAGGACTGAGCCTTAAATAACAAAATGGGCTGTTCTTATAACCAAACATGACATGAAAGTTAGAGGATCTAGCCAAGTTGCCATTCAGGAAGTGACTTCTCAGCAGGAAAAGCAGGCCAAAACATATTCTAGTTGAAGGGACTGCTACTGGATAAGTATAACTGTTTCATTTTTACACCCATAGCATGTTGAGACTCCAAACTAAATTTGTTACTTAACGTAAGCATATCATGGGGCAGCTGACACCCCCTCACACCCAAATGTGATCCATTTTTCAATTATTGAGCCTAAAGCAAATTTAAATTATATCAATTACTGAGCCCAAAGCAAATTAAAAAGGATATGGAGGAGGAGAAGTAGGGGGGCAAGGAGAAGAAAAAGGTTTGCTTTTCCCCTAATTTGAGAATCTATGATTTCTCACTGGTTTTATCAGTACTGAGATCTGATTTGTTTTGTTTTGTTTTGTGGGGGGGGAGGTTTTAGGCATCTTTTCTTTTCTTCTCTTTTTTCACAGTTCGTTATTCAAGACTAAATTTATCTGTTTTTAAAAATCCATCTGGCTTTGTGCTGTGGAAACCCACACAAGCCTGCACCAACCCTTCTAGAAGCAACAAAGAGTTATCAAACAGACAAGTTTTAAATGAAGGGACAGCAAGCTAATTAAGGAGCCAGTTTCTCAATAAGGAATAAAGCACAGTGGAGAGTTGAGTGATGCCAAAACCATGAAAGTTTCAAAAACTAAAAACAGTGAGGTGGAAAAAAAGAAAGCAGAAATGACTTGGCAATATTCAGCATCCCCTCCCCCACAAATAAATGTATCTTTACGATCTGTATCAACAAACAAATATAAATATCACTCAATCTCAAATTAGCATTAAAATTCAAATGACATATAAAAACCAGTATAAAACATAACCAAATTATAAATAAAACAACCAGAAACAGCATCATATTATATTCATTGTTAAGAAACTGTCACTTTTTTTTTCAGAAACTTAATTTTTCTGCCTCAATCACATTTAGATCAATTTTCCTCTTATGCATTATTCTGGACAAACTTTGATTGTCTAAACCAGTGGAGGAACAATATCCAATAAAGTGAAATTTTTCTGCAAGAAAATAATTTTGTTCCAGTGATCTTGTATAAGTGAAATTCATTATTATTTGGCTTTATTTTAAATATTTTATACAAAAGTTAATGGACAAAGAAAATGGACAAAATCACTTAGGAAAGATCAATATTTTCCCCAGTTATTGGAAAGCTTGCAGATTTAAAATACGTTTAATATATTGCTGCAATATTGGCATGACCTGGGAGGGCACTACTAAACTAGGAATTGAGAGGTTTGAAAGCTCTTTTCAATTCTGCCTGTGACATTTTTTTAGGAAGATGCTTTATCTTGTTCCTCAGTTCACTCCTCAGAACAAGAAAGCTGTTCATAACCACAACAAACCCTGCATGCCCCTAGGTGATGGATTAGGAGTCCATTTGTGAAATGTTTCTTCGCATCTCATAAAGAAATGGTGTGTTATAATTGCATGCTATCTCAAAATAAAATCAGGGTGTGGTTATGCTGGAACATTTCCTTGGCTGAACCAAAGATAAGCAAGCAACCCTTTCAAGAGCTCTCACTTTTTCTGAAAGCAGATTTCCTTGGGGGAAAATCAAATTGTGGCAAATTATAGAAATGGAGAGAAGACAGAGAGATGGATGGAGAATTTTGAGGAGGGCATAGACCAGACAAGCTCAAAAAGCTCAGTTATCATCCTGTTAAAATATAACCCACAAAATGTTACGCCATCGCATCCTTCACAGCCATCTGCTTCTGCCATCATCTCTGATTCCCACTAACAGATTTCAAAAGTTGAATCTGGCCCTCAGTGAGTTGAGGAACATTCGGGAGGATTGTCTGGGTAGGATCAGAAAATTTACCAATTGACTCTCTATTCTTGTCTCCAGAAACAACTCACCTCTCAGCCTCTCAGTTCAGGCATGACAGTTTTAAAACCCCGTGTATCTTTTCAGTGCTTCACAGGACCTATCACAGTATTTGAAGACAGCATGCAGCCTCTTCCCTTTTTTTCCTTCTCCACTACTACCCTTACTCCCAGAACCAAACACCTCCTGTCATCCTTTCTCGTCTGGATTATTCCAATAGCTTTCTATTGGGTTCTTGCCTGCTAATCTGAGTTCCCCCTAATCTCAGACCCATAACAAGAGTGAATTTTGTCAAAGGTAAATCTAAGCATGTATTTCTCTGCTTAAAATGTTCCAATGGTTTTACATTGTGCTCAGAAAAAAAAAATCCAGCCTCATTATACTAGTTGCTAAGGCTCTATTTGTCTGTTAGCTATTGCTGCATAACAAACCAGCCCAAACTCAGTGGCATAAAACAACAATCATTTATTTCTCGTGTGTCTGTGGGTTTTTGCTGGTAAAGGCTGGACATCGCTGACTGTATACATTTGTCTGTGGGTTAGCTGGGGGTTCTGTTCCATGGATCTTTCATTCTGTGTACAGACCACATGTTCTGTTAATGATTTTTTTTTTTTAAATTTTCAGCCAAACACAATCTGGGAGTGGAATTATCCATTAGCAGAGGAGCACAATGCATAGGGCCACAAAACTTTTACAGACCCATGAAAATGGTTTACTTTTAATTTATTTTAAAATCAGAAGAAAAAAAGGAATATAATAATAATGAATAACAATGAAGCCAGTCTGTGCTATATTTGTCTTTATACCACACAGTTAAAAATAAAATTTTTAAATATTTTTATGGATTTAAAAGAAAAAATATCTAGGGCTCATGCAAGTCATAATGTGGCCCTGGACAATCCTCATTCATCAGACTAGACAGCTAGAAAACTGACTGTTGGTCCTCAGTCCTCGCACTTAAGAAAGCCCTAGAGCTTGATGAAATTTTAATTTTCTGCCTAAAAGAATAAGGAGCTCTCTGGTAATTCCTCTTTGACCCCATCGAGTTGCCTGCTCTAGAGTGCTCAGCTCTGTCTCGTTTTCTCTCGTGAGACACACGATGTTAAAAGAACATTGTCCCACTAGTCAGTCAGTTATGGTGAGGCGCTGACACCCTCAGCGGCTGCCCATAGTTTGTCATTATGAAGTAATTATGTGAGAGCTATTTTAATCCTAAACAGAGAATGAGAAAAGACTCTTTTCTCCAAGGGTGTATGCTGTTCGGCAGGCAGCACATTGGCTTCTTTCAGTTATTTGGAAGTCCCCTTTGCGTTCACATTTTGGGTTCTACTAAGTTTCTACAAATCTAATGCTGGCAAAACATTGTGAGACTCAAAGGGGACACACAAATAGAGTTTACTGTTGAAGAGGAGAGACAAAACTATATCCTTCACCTAGAAAGAGAATTGGTTTCAGTTCAAAATCAAGAACTTTCTTTAGCTGGCATATTCTTGTGGTTCCTGTAAGAATAAAAGTGTTTAGTGATGGTATAGTTCTCCCATCCCTTTTCAACGAATCTGTATTTATTTTTTAGATCACTGTGGACAGTATATTCCAAAGTTAACTTCATTTATACATATATATATACATGAACTTGCCTATAAACTCTAAATTAGCATTACAATTTTTTAAATTATTTTCACATAATTCTTTGTTTTTCTAATAGGTACTTCATTTCCTGTTTCCATATGCCTCTTCAGGACTCTGTCAGAGCTTGGATTACTATTCATCTCTGGTTCCCAAACCACAAATGGGAAAAACTGAAATCCTGCAATGGCCATGTAAGCTGCCTAAATATTTTCACAGATTCTGTGATTTCTTTCCTTGTTGAACTGAAAAATGTTCATGGCATTTTTACCCCTCTGGAATGTAGAATTAATTTAATCTCATCTCTGTTTACACATGCTTCTTACCCAGCATTCCTGAGGCTTCCACTGGGTCTCATAACAATACACCTTTTCACGGCTTCCACTTTTGGGGGCTCCATGTGTCTTGTGGCCTTCTACCTTGGCTCTCTGTTTGAATGGTGCTGCCTACAATTTCCAAAGCTTGATCTCATCACCTTTTCATGGTCTTCATTGCACTTCTGAACCTGACACCAAGATACATCCTCAAATAATGTGGAGGGACGTTTCAAAATGCCCAAGTACATCCTCTGCAGCACTGACTACTGGCAGGAAGCATAAGGGACCAGCTTGATGCAACCCATCCTGAAGTCACCTGTCAAGACAGGATGGTCTAAAAGAAAAAAGGGCAGAATAAACTTGAATTTGAACAAAGTGGTCATTCCTCTTAGCTCTCTCTTTTTTTTCCTCTTTAAGGAAGGATCCCTGATTCACCTGGTAGGACTAAGGCAGTCGTCTCAAAGGGTGGCCCCTGGACCAGCATGTCGTCAAAGCCAAGTAACAGGGCCAAGCCTGGCCTCAATGGAGACATGAAGTTTAATCCATACCCAAGGAGAAAAAGTGGCTAATGGTGAATAGTAATACAATCTACTCCATCATCCAAGAGCTAGAGTAGCAATGTAGGATATCAGATTCCATGATGGATAATGAGAAAGCTTGTGTGTGTGTGTGTGTGTGTGTGTGTGTGTGTGATATGTTGAGTGGGGACAGGATGCTGGGAGCTTTCCTGGGGGAGACTGCTTCCCCTTGGCCCTTAAGCAGAATCATATGGACCATTTGTTAGAGGGAAAGGAGAACTAACATTGATTAAGTGCCTCATAATTGCTGGCAACTCAGCCAGACTTTTTTCATTCATATTTTAACTTAATCTTCACAACAACCTTATACAGAAGAGAAAAGAACTAACCTTTTACAGACAAAGAAGCCAAGGCCTGAAGCAATTAAGTAACTTGCCAATAGTGGCAGAGGATGTGGTAGAATTGGCATGCTGGCTCCACAAAGCTAGATCTGCTCCTGGGAAAATACACACTGGAGTAAAGCTACCTCTCTCCAGCATAGCAGGAGGCATCATTGATTCTTCCACTGGCCCCAAAGTTTCTGGTACAGAATCAGCCTCTAGTAGTAAGACACTATCAGTCTTAGTCTGATGTGATTATTGCTATCAAAGTGAAGCTGTTTCCCCTCTATGAATACAAATTCTCAGGGTTTTAATTGAGGAAGCAATTCTCCAAATAAATGTAGGGAAAAACCCATTTTATTCTTATAAATGAATATCAAGAAATCCATTTAAATCTAGAGTGTTCCCTAGATGAATAAAACCAATAAACTAGCTTAACGAAACCAATAAATGCCACCATTTTAGTAAAGAATACTTCATAACTTGTTTGCAGGAGGTCCTCTGGTTTATATCATTAACAGTATAATCAAAAGAAAATCTCTTTTGCCATATTTCAATCTCTAAATTGTTGAGCAATAAACACCAATAAATGTACATTAAAAGGTATCACTGGTAGAGAAGCTGAGGGAAGGATAACCAGGAAGCAATGAGAAGTACACAAAGCACCCTGCAAAGTGGGTAACAAGCAGATAACTTTGTCAACACCGGCTTCAAAAGTGCTTACCTCACTCAGAAACGGCACCAGAGCCCTCGGTGCAAATGCATCATGAAATTATGTCAAGGTGATGCTGAACTCAGCAGCTCCATCAGCAAGGCACCAGCTGACTTCAAACGCCTCCCAAGAACACCATGAGTGCTGTCCTGGGTCAATCTCCAAATATCCCAGAACACAAACTCCACAGCACAAGAACGATGTGTTCTCTCCAAAAGTGAATCCACTTTTGGGGGCTCCATGTGTCTTGTGGCCTTCTACCTCGGCTCTCTGTTTGAATGGTGCTGCCTACAATTTCCAAAGCTTGATCTCATCACTCCAAAAGTGAATCAGAGGTTCAAGGCCTTCTAAGAGAACCGCATGGCGTAGGAGTAAGTAAATATTGGTTGCCCTGCAATCCCCCAAACTGTCACCATTATAGAATCAACAGTTTCTAAGGAATTGGTTGGCATGTATTTTCAAACCCTTTTAGAGGTACGTTTGGAAAGGAAGAGATCTTACTAAGTGGGGATAAATGCCACCACAATATAGGATGGTGTTATCAAACAAAACATTTGTTTTTCCTCTGATCACCAAGAATGACTTGAGTTAAAAATAACTGAATTAATCCCATGAACTTGGAAGAACTAATCTATAAATTAGACTTAGCATAAATTAATCTCTAGGCCAACTACCTACAGCATAGTCATTTGCTATATAAATTATATGGGAAAGATAAATCCAGCTTTACTTTAATTGCTGTGGTATTATTCTGCATTTTTCAATAACATGCATACATAAATCCTAAAATCCAACAGATAGTGAAGCAACAACAGCTGAATGCACACACAATTTTAGGGAATACGTTGAATTTGCTCATGGTCCTATCATTAGCCTGCTAAAATCCACCAGTGCATCCTATAATTTTCCCTTTACTATGCTTTAAATCTCCTTTTCATCATGATGCTGACCACACTCATACATCACATATAGTATCTCTTTCCATGTTTTGCAGATGATATTTGATAAAACGAAATAAAAGAAAAATAGAGAAAAGAAAAAATAGTTGTTTTTTTCTACTTTTGCTCTTGAACCAACTTCTCACTTGCTAGAAAAAAATATGGACTCACCCATCCAGGGCTAATGGGAGAACCTCAAGACGTATAGTTCATTTTGAGGAGACACACATTGGGTCTAAGGGTTTAGGCCACTCTTTGGTCCTGAGCCAAGATCTATAAGGGCAAAGACTTCGTAACTCAAATAGAAGTTTTTACTGGCTTGGGCTGAGTGGAGACCAAAAATGGCCTAGGGGAGTGATTTGGATATGATTCGAGTCTCCCCAGCATTTGTCCCACACTGATCACCAAGCTCAAAGGGAAAAAAATCCACAGTTTCAGTAATTCTGATTTTTCAAAAGTAGGCATTGACAGGATGTAAGACTTTTAAGATACGAAACTACCAATTTCAAATATCTACATTAGAAAAAAAAATTAAATGGGCCATTTAAGAAATAAGAATACCAGTTGGGATTTGGCTTTTCCAAAATTCACCTAAAATTATAAAGATTTCACAGATAACCCTGAGATGAAGTCTAATTTTTCTTTCACGAAATTTGCATGTAAATACTTAAGCCTTCTAGGTCATTTGTGAAGCAAGCATACCAAATAGAATTGTCTTCAAAGGAAATAAATTGTATGGATGGTAAGGAAAATGAAATTATTTAGAAGAAGCAATAAATATTATATATAATCAGATCCTCTCATTTCTAAGTAGTATTTTCCATTCTGACCAATTCAACCCTGGAAATAATTTGAGAACAGTTATCAGCCATGATGGATTAAAAACCCGAACACCACACCCACCAGGCATTTGTTCTCAGGGCTTGACCCCGATGGTCAGGGATGTGAACCTCAGTGTCCCTCAGCAACAAGTACTCTTCCCCATGTCTCTTACCCCAAACAAATGCCCAAAGGAGGATGCAGTTGGCCTCTTCCATGTACCTCATTCTCTGAAGCCAACTCACATGAAGGAAGCAATGACTCAGATTCCCAAGTTTTGACTGAATCATTTTATCTAAAACCTATGCCATGAGGTGAACCCCACCTGCATGTTGCTTGGCCCACCAATTGCAAGGCTAAGCCTTTGTACAGAGACATTCAGAAAAGTGAAACGTAGATCTGCATTTCTCTCTACCTGGTGGGAGCTCCACAACTTGCCAAAACTACTAAAATAGTTTGAGCCTTCATTTCATCATCTGAAAAATGGGATAATAGTTCCTACTCCATAGGGTTCTTCTGAAGACTAAATGGGATGATGTTTGTGAAAACACAATGTAGGAAGTACTTGGCATGTGACGAAAACACAATGTAGGAAGTACTTGGCATGTGACAGATGTACAACAAAATACGGTATTCTGTCTTTTAGTCAATGATGTGTATTTTTCCACTATCCCTTATACAGCTTTAGGGTCTTTTTTTTTTCCTGATCCTTCTAAAAATTGTTCACAAATCGACAATATGAGAATCATATGGTATTAGAATGGGAGAACCCTTAGGTATCCTGTAAAGTTGCCACTCCCTTATGCATTTGCCCATCCACACACTCTATGCAGGGGATGTCAAGACTAGGAATGAATACTGATTCAGCATGTGCCCCTTTTATAGTTTTATAATTTGAATAATCTCAAACATTAACCACAAGATAAAGGGTCCTGGCCCGACAGTACAGCCTTCAGGTACAATTCTTAGAGGGAAGCTGGTGTTTCTTGAATGTCTACTAAGGCACTCAATCTTTGTTCTCCCACTTAAGTTTCAAGCCACCTTTTTAAGAAGGGTTACATATCTTCTGCTGTTGTTTGTGTGAGAATACAGTGGTCACATGGTCAGCAAGTGGTAAGCCCTTGTTCAAACCCTCAAATATTTAACTCACAGCCTGTGTTCTTTTCTTTTATGTCAGAGAAAGGGCAAAAGTAACAATAGCCAAGACTATCTAGATGTACATAGAACATGGGATGGAGGACTCTAAAGTAATAAAGGCAGTAACTCTCAGTTGTACAGTAGCCTTAGATTATTTTGCTCCAGAAACTTCAAGAAAGCATTAGAGAGGATGAAATTCTTATCAAAACTCAAGCCAACCACTGACTGAAAAAAAAATTCTGAACTTCGCTATCCCTGAACAGAATACAAAGGTAGAAAGGGATAAGAATGAAGAGAGAACATGTACAGAATGAAATCCAGATTGGTTTGAACGAAGGACATGTATGTATGCTGAGCTGCTCTTGATGGAGTCAAATCAATTATTATCTCGTTTTGAGAAGAAAAGATGGAATGCCCTTTGAAAGTCTTTTGAAAAAGGATAAGCTTTATAAAAAGTATCAATTTCTTCATTATGAAAAGAGCCCTGAATGGGAATCAGGGAGACCTAAGTATTAGTGTTAGGTGTGCCTCTAACTGGCAAACCTTGGGCCATGCATTTACATCCTGACATCCTCAATATCTGCAAAAGGAAAATGAAGGGTTTGAAGAAAGTGGTCCCTTACAACTCTAAAATTTTGTCCCAGTTACTTACATCATTGTGATCATTGACCATTCCTTGCTGCCTCGATGATATACATGTCTAAATAATTCCTGCGCCCCTGGATCCCAGGGTGATTGAAAGCCTGAGCTGAGGTTTGTTCCCTCAGCATTGTTCCAAGTAAATTCTAAATTTGCACATTGTACAGAATCATGAGCGAGCACACACACACAGAGAAAGACAGATGGCAACAGACAAACTTGCTAACCTTTAAAAAGATTCCAGTCTGGCTACCCCAGCAGTCTAGTGGCAGGGTTCTGTGCCCAGAGGAGCAGAGACAGGTGAAGAATTCCCAGGCTGCCAGGCTCAGACACTGAAGATTCAGCAAGTTTCACCCCCTGCCTGGAAAAGAGCATCCAGGATGCTCCATAACGACTGCCCCAGCTCGAGCCGTCTCTGGGCAATAAGACCCTTGAGTTCAGTCCCTGCTTTCTCTTTTTCCACAGCCAGTAAGAGCCCAGGGTTTTTATGAAAATTGGGGAGATAAAATAATCCAAATAAGAATTTTTAACAACTTTATTTTGCTTGTTTAGTAGAGTCGTGCTAAACAAGGGTATTTATAAAGGCAGGTGGGTTATTTTTAAATAAAGAGGTCAAAAATCATGTATCTAAATGTACTCTGCAGAGGGGGTATCTTGAGAGTCTATTCTTCCACCAAGCAAAACCTTTTAGGAGCCCATCCCTGTGACCAGAGGCCTGGGTTTGTTTCTCAGTTTTACCAAGTACCAGCTATGTGACCGTTGAACAAGTTCATTCCCTTCTTTGGAGCTCAGTATTTTCATCTGTAAAATGGAAATGGTGTAGTACCTGCCTCATAAGATCACCGTGGTAATTGAAAAATTGAATAGAATGAATTAATGTAGTAATTAAAGTAAATATAGATGGGGCTTGTCACATAGTATATCAAACTATTTGTGGTGATGATGATAAACATTTTGTATTTTTTCAAAAATCATCAATGACTTTTTCAAAAATCAAATGATTCATCAATGATAAATCTTCACTTTTTGAACTTGATTCCTAAAAACAACCAAAGTACATTTGGAGCTGAGTATAGGAAGAAAGTAGGCAATCAGGCTGAATTATAATGTTTTAGGGCAAAAAATAGGCATTTAAAAAGCCAGGGTGCCAGTAAATGTAGATCAAAATGACTCATAACCAAATTAATATTTGAAAAAGAGGCAGAGAGATGGGAAATCTGCTCTCATGAGCACCCTACCCACCCATTACCCTGCCTCTTAAAGGCCAAGGCTGCACCTTCTAAATCAATAAAGAGAGCAAAGGTTGAACTTTGAGGATACTTTGTCTCATTGCTCACACCCACATTCCATGCAAATGTTGCTCCCCTCCTCTAGCTGGGGGTCTCTAAAAAAATGCAAAGGCCCAGCAGGTTTGGGGTTCCAAAAGAATGGAAGACATTTTACTTTAAATACAAATGTTCCTCTCTGGTGGGTCAGCATTATTTTAGTTTCGCAAGTTATGTTCTGACAGTTTCAATAAATGATTAAATAACTCAGATACGTGCACATTTATTACAGGTGATTTGGAAGGGAGAGCGATTTTCTTTAAGAAGGAATCAATATTCTTACGCTGCAAGAAACCTGTCTCTTTAGGACTGCCAAAAGGGAAAATGTTACTAGATGACCTCCAGAAAGCTTCCTTTTCAGAAGTTCTTTCTCCTGTGTACAAGGACTTATTGGCATAAGAATGCCATGGTATTAACAATTCATAGGTTGGCATTTGATTAAAGGTAAAAGTCAGATATTTGACATGCTTTCCAAGTTCAAAAATTAAGTTATGATTAAACAATCATTCACTACTTATTGAGCATTCGCTCTCTGCCTGGCCCTAAAATGCAGGCAATAAGATTTCATGGCTCTTATTCTTTAGAGAGGAAGGAAAATAACCATGTATTGGGCACATATATAGTTATGTTGCCAGCTGATGTTAAACCTTTCCACATAGATTATCCTATATAAATTTCACAATGAGACATGCAGTATGTATTATCTCCATTTTATATATGGAAATACAATGCTGGCGAATACAGAGAACATCTTTAACATGCCTAAGGTTTCTCAGTAGCAGATTCAGGATTTGCTCATGGGTCTTCACTCTCCAAAGCCCTAGATATTTCCATGACTTTATGCTACCTGATTATGTTAAATACCCATGACTTATGATTTAAGATGGAAAATAAAGAAAGGTTTTGCAATTAATGGTCAAAATGCCCAATTCCATCCATTACATCATTTAGAATTTAGGGCAGGGAGCAATGTGGGTTAGCTGGAGGAGATGGGAAAGGCACTGAACTTTGACAGTACTCTGTTTTTCTCTCTAATATTAGGCAGTAGACTTGATCACTCGCCTCCCAGATCAACAGAAGAAAGATTGCGTATTCTTTTGAAATGATTGGGATTCTAAGATATAACATAGAGCAATTTGGAAGCAAGGTGGGACATCCTTGTCTACTTAAATGTTTACTGCATTTTAAAACATGCCTGGGGACAAAGAGCTTTGACATGGTTATATCCTGAGATAAAAGACAATATCTATGTTGGAAGTTATAACAAAGGCAAAACACAATGTATGTGGGAAGTCACAGATGCTGCAGTTTCTGAGGAAAACCCTAGTGTCACTATCCAGTTATTTTTTTCACAGGTGCATTCATTTACTCATTTGTTCATTCATTCATTCAAATATTTATTTAGAGACTTCAGTATTCCAGGAACTTCTATTATAATCTTTTGTCATTATTTCCTTTGTTTCAGAGTATTTTGAAATCTGCTGCCTTTCATGGAAGCCCTATTGTCATGTTGTCAGAAATGTTTTGTTCAGAAAATAAAGTCTGCACGCCATCTACATAACCCTGGTATGACCTCCTGAATAAGCCTTAGGCTCACTGAGGTACTACTCACTTTCTCTCTCAGTCCTCTTTTTCCTTAGTTCCTACCCATTCCCCTTATCACCCTGTGAACCCCACTGCCACCCAAAAATAGTCCATTTAAAGTCCCTAGAATGATACCATTCAAATCTACAACAGTCTTTGTATTTTATAGATTTAATAAAGAGGTATCCCTCATTTAAGAAGAAGTGAATTAGTAGGCATTTAAGACTAGTTTATTATTATTAGATTAATCACAAAGAACACAAAATGTTTAATTCTCTGGAACCAAGTCTAGCAATTAAAATGAGAAATGTGACAGTTATGGCTCAGAACTGCACCAGAGTATGAGAGCAAGGGAGGGGAAGCTGTTGTAAAAGCAATAATAGCTGCTTATCCCCCCAATGTTATGTAATCATCAATAGAGTCTTATAAATCATGAGGCAGGAATCACTCCTATTTTTAGACGAGCTTATTAAAATAGAGTTTGTTTAGGCTCCACTTCAGTGTAGAAAATGAAAGCAGCAGTAAACTTCTTAGATCTGGTAAAACAAAGATATGCCCTAACTTCAACCAAACTAGAAATACATCATTCATTCATTCAACAAATATTTATCTGAGCACCCTTGATATGCTAGGGACCTTGTAGGCATGGAAGATGCAACAGGGAATGAAACTTCCTTAGAATTTACATTATAGTGGGTGGAATAAAAGACAAGCAACAAAATGAATAAGTCAAATGCATGGCCATCAGATGGTGGTAAGTGCCATGGAGAAAAGTAAAGTGAGGGAGGAGGTGGTGGAGAGCGGAAGTCAGAGAAAGTTTCTGGGAGAAGGTATCATTTCTGTAAGCTCCATAGGAAATAAATGGGTGTGGTATGCAGAGGTCTGCTGGAGGAAATGCCAAGCAAAGGCCTTGAGATGAGAGCATACCTGAAATGGTTCGAACAACAGTAAAGAGGCCAAGATGACTGGAATGGGATGAGCAAGGGGTCTTTTAATGGGACTGTAGAACAGTGGAGGGCATAGGCTTTTCCTCTGAGATGGAAGCCATGGACTAGGGTTTCCATATTTTGCAAATAAAAATGGACACCAGTTACATTTGATAAGCTGGATAATGGGCCCCCAAAGATGTCTGTGTCCTCATCCCCAGAACCTGTGATTATGTTACCTCATATGACAAAAGGGACTTTGTAGAGGTGATTTAAGTAAAGACTTTAAAAGAAGGAGAGTACCATGAATTATCCATTTGAATCCAATGTTATCACAATGGTCCTAAAATAGAAGAGTCAGAAAGGAGATGCGACAATGGAAGCAGAGGTTGGAGGGATGTGACTGCTGGTGTTGAAGATAGAGGCAGGGATCATGAGCCAAGGAATGCAGATAGCCCCAAGAAGCTGGAAAGGGAAGGAGAGAGATTCTCCCCTCGAGTCTCCAAAAAGGACATGAGCCAGCTTACACCTTGATTTTAGGTTGATAAAACCCATTTTGGATCTCTGTCCTTCAGAACTCGAATAAATAGTTGTTGAAGTTGCTGAGTTTACAGTCATATGTTACAGCAGCAATAGGAACCTAATACAAACAACAGAGAAGTTTTTAGTATAAGTAGTCCCATGAAACTCTTGGGACATAATTATACTAAAAAGTTATTCATATTTATCTGAAATTCAAATTTAACTGGATTTCCTGTATTTTACCTGGCAACCCATCATAGAAGTTCTGAAGATGAACATGGTCTGATTTTCATTGTTAAAGGAACACTTTGGTTGCTGTGTTGAAACGAGGTGGGAAGGTAAGGGAAGAAGCAGAGAAACCTATTAGGGGGCTACTTAAATCATCCAGATGAAGAAATGGTATCTTGGATCATGGTGGTAGCTGTAGAGGTGGCAAAAAAATTGTCAGGTCCTTTGGCATCTTATCTGATTGGCTCTGCGGCTAATTGCACCAACGGAGATATTTTCAAATTGGCCTTTCCCTTAGACCATCTAGCCATCTATTTACCACTAAGCCGAATTCAGCCTTGCAGCCACCTCATGTGTTTCCAGTTGTTGAAGTCCCAAAAGAAGAGAAGAAAATTCTGGATCCAGAAAATAGAATGATCACCTGACCCTTTCATGTGTGCAAGGGATGGAGCCACCATTTCCATTCTTTTACTACCTCCCCAAACTTGTGAACCATTTAGAAATCAGGCATCTTGAGCACTTATTAATCTGTGGAGTTTATTAATCTGTTCAGCAAGAAAGACCTTTTATTTAATTCCAAAGGCCAGCATTCCAGTACACAAGTGAGTTCCTCAGTGCAACTAACTCCAAAATACATAGTCTGATGGATGGCGCACCTTGCTGGTTTTCTCAGATAGTTTGTACAGCATCTTGTTCTACTCTTTTCTCCCCCTTGGAAATCTTTCTCCTCACTTAAGGAAAGGCTTAGGTTTCTGAGTGACCAAAGACTTAGAATATGAACTTTCTTGGGTTCTTGTGGCCTGCTGGCTGGGAGAGCGTAGCCTGCAGTTTAATTTACCTCTGCTTTTTAGTTCGTTCATTTAAGGAGGTGTTGGTATCTCTGTCCCCAGAATCTGAGCTGCCAGAGGAAAAGAGAAGAAGCACATGAATGACAGTTTGGGGCAGGTGAGCACACTGTGGTTCCTGGGTATCAGCTTCCCTAAGGTCTATGGTTCTTACCCATTTGGGAAGGATGCCTAGCTAGAGCACAGGTTTGACATGCATAAGAGATGGTTCAGTCTAATCCTGGTCTATTTCTCAGCCAGAGAGAATGAATGAAACAGCGCCTACAATAGAAATTGAAATGATTCAACTATGTCCCCAAACTCTTCAACAAATACTGCCGTCTTCATATAAAGTACTATACTAGTTACTTCAAAGATAATGAGACAAGATGCCCAATATCAGTTTTATGGAGGAAGTGTACAAATAACTAAAATAACCCCTGTGTAGGTGAGAAGCCCTCTTCTCAGTTTTAGTACTTTTTCTGTTTGTTCTGGACTATTTGTCAACAGATCTCAACTCATTGGCCCATTCAGGCATTGTAGCAATGTGATAAACTCTGAAAGGTATGCCGAAGTCAGGCAGACTCTCCTATCAACAAGTTTTCCTAATCAGTCAAGTCATATAGGACTTTGAGTGCATAAAGCCTATTTTATAATGTAGCAGCCGCTTGGGTACAAATAAAAGGATAGGCATATTTTTTTTCCTTTAGGGACTTTTATTCTAATTGAGAGAAAATAATCATCCGTGGAATGCAATCACTGGAAATGTGCAGGCAAACACATTAATTCCAGTCTTTTGGAAATGAATGAGAGAGGTAAGCACTGTATGGAGAAACAAGAGAGAGGTTGGGAGATGGACATGAGATGGCTTGTTTTCTGGGCCCTGGAGCTTCCCTTCAGATATTCCTCTTCCAAAGACCCAATTCAACTGTCCTGGAATGAAGAGTTGCCGAGTTAGCGGAACCTTTATTTGCATCTCTGCCAGCAAGAGGTTAAGTCTGAAATAAACCTGTGGACTCTGGGAAGCTTCTTGTGTGTGCTGATCTTTCCAGGGAGTGTTCTTGACAGTGTCAGGTCACAAATAACACTCACCCCCGTGTCACGTAACGATCCCAGCTAAAAGTCATGAATTTTGGGCTTTTTTGATACAATCCTAGTTCTTGCCATCTGAAGATTTACTTAAAATCCTGAAAAAGAACCAAACCATCACAACATATTAGCACATATCAGGAAAAAGTTCCTCTCCCCAAGGTCTGCGCAGTTTCACTCATTGGCATTCTTCATTTTCTTGGTTGCTTTTCTTTCTCAAAAGATGGGTAAACAATGAGCCAGACGCTGCTCTGTGAGGAAGTTGTGTCGCCTTTTAAGACGATCAAGACAAAGGAAAATGGTGGAGCAGGAAGCTTGACAAGTTGTCCCCTCCACTAGAAAAATGAAAGAGCTAGAAAAAGAGACTGGACTTAAGTAGGTGGTAAGCCTAGAACTAGAAAGTACTTTCAGAACTACAGGAGGACCAGAGGAAGTGACAGGATGCCCCGAGTTCAGCTTTTCTAAGTGAAAGCAGGAACTAGTGAGCAGCCCTGTGGCTTAGCTATGCGGCAACAGCTTTGGTATTAGCCAGAGCAAGGCAGGGCAAAGCCCCAGAGCAGCAGGCTGAGTAGGGGCTGAGGTCTAGGTCAGTTTGGGGGATACCCGAGGGACCAGTGCAGAAGCTGGCCTCCATTTCAGCCCCCTGGTAGCAGCACGTCCAATCTCCCACCAGAAAACAAACAACAAAACCGCTATCCGAGAATAATATACTTGGCAAAGATTTCTCCAAAAATGAGAGAGAAAATAAGATATTTCCAGACAAACAAGAACCAAGGGAGCTCATTTCCATTAGACCTGCCTTAAAGGAAATGCTAAAGGGAATTCTCCATGTTGAAAAGAAAGGACCCTAGACAGTATCTCCATGCTAGGTGAAGGCATAACGATCCCCAGCTTAAGTAACAGTATGGGTAAATAGAAATGCTAGCATTATTTCATTTTTCATTTGTAATGCTGTCTTTTACTTCTATGGGGCTTAAAATTCAAATGCATTAAAAATGTATAAATTTTTGTTATTGGGTATACAATGCATTAAGAAACAATTTGTGACAAGAACAACAAAAAGGGAATAATGTGTATATATATATATATATATATATATGTAATATAAATAACAAGGGAAATAAGAAAATAGAGACAAATGAAATTTGAAAATAGAGAAAAATGAAAACAAAGACACAACATACCAAGATATATATATATATTGAATATGTGTAGGCTACTGAATTTGGAATCAACACAAACTAAGGTGTAACAGATTTAGTATGCTAACTATAATTCCAGTAGTAACCATAAAGAAAATACCTAAAAAAAATCTACACAAAAAGGAAAGGGTAAGTGATTCAAAGTGTCTCATTAAAAAGATCATCTAAACAAAAAGGAAGGCAATAATAGAGGAAAAAGGGGACAAATAAAGGTAAAGGACATATAAAAACAATTAGCAAAATGGCAGAAGTAAATCTTGCCTAAATTTAATTTCCTTAAATATAAACGGATTAAACTTTCCATTCAAAGACAGAGACTGACAGAATAGATAAACAGCTATGACTAACTATATGCTATTTTCAAAAGGTCCATCTTATATCCATAGGTACAAATAGATTGAAAATGAAAAGATGGAAAAAAACATTTTATGCAAATAGTAATCAAAAGAGAGCAGAAATGGCTCTGTTAATATCAGCTAAAATATATTTTAAATTAAAAACTGTTATAAAACAAAGAAGGATATATGGATAATACGTCCAATTCAGCAAGAAGACTTAGCAATTATAAACATATATGCACCTAAGAGCTAAACATCAAAATATATGAAGCAACTACTGACAGAACTGAAAGGAGAAATAGACAGTTTTACAATAAAATTGAAGATTTCAATACATAACTTTCAAAACCAGATGGAACATCTAAACGGAAACTCAATAAGGAAAAAAAGGACCTAAACAACAATATAAACCAACTAGATCTTTCTGAGCACTTCATCCAACAACAGGGCATACACATTCTTTTCAAATGCACACAGATCATTTTCTAGAACAGACCATATGATAGGGCAAAATAGAAGCCTAAATAAACTTTAGAATATTGAAATCATAAAAAGTAACCTCTTTGATCTTATGGACTGAAGCTAGGAATCAACAACAGAAGGAAAACTGGAAAATTTACAAAAATGCTAAAATCTGACAACACACTCTTAAGTAACCAGTGGATTAAAGATGAAATTATAAGGGAAAGCAAGAAAATAGTTAGAGACAAACGAAAACAATGACAAAACATATCAAAACTTATGCGATGCAGCAAAGATAGTGCTCAGAGGGAAATATATAGCTTTGAATGCCTATATTAAAAAAGGAAAGATTCCAAATTAATAACCTAATTTTACATCTTTAGGAAATAGAAAAAACAGCAAAATAAACTCAAATTTAGCAGAAAATAGTAAATAATTAAGATTAAAGGTAAATGAAATAGAGAATAAAAATAATTTAGATAAAACAAAAAGGCAATTCATGAAAAATAAAAAGTAGACAAATATTTAGCAAGATTGACAAAGAAAAAGAGAAAGATGCAAATAACTAAAATCAGAAAGGAAAATAGTGATATCACTACTGACCTTACAGATATAAAAAAAAAATCATAAGAAACTATTATGAACAATTATATACCAACAAACTAGATAATCTTGATGTGGAAAACTTCTTAGAAATACATCAATTACCCAAATTGACTCAAGAAGAAATAGAAAACATCAACAAACCTATAACAAGTACAGAGATTGATTTAAAATCTTCCACCAAAGAAAATTCCAGAACCAGATAGATCACTGGTGAATTCTACCAACAGAAATTAAGTTCCAAAGAACTCAAGAGAAGGGGACATTTCCTAATTCATTCTGTGATGCCAGTATTAGTCTGATACCAAAATCTGTTAAAGATATCACAAGAAAATAAAATTACAGATGAACTTTACTTTTGAAAGTAGACACAGAAATCCTTAACAAAATACTAGCAAACTAAAACCAATGGCACATTAAAAAGATTATACTCCTTAACCAAATGATATTCATCCCAGGAATATAAGGGTGGATCAACATACAAAAATCAAACAGTGTGATTCAGTACATAAATAGAATGAAGGGGAAAAAAATCATATGATTATTTCAAAAGATGCTGAAAGGGCACTCAACAAAACCCAGTACCCTTTCTTAATAAAAACACTCAGAAAAAAATATGAATACAAGAGAGCTTTCTCAACATGATAAAGGTTGTTTATGAAAAACGCAAGGGTGAATGACTTAAAGCTTTACCCCTAAGAGTAGGAATGAGACAAGGATGTCCACTTTCACAATGCTATTCAATATTGTACTAGAAGTTCTTGACATGGAAATTATGCCAGAAAAATAAATAAAAGACATCATAATTAGAAAGGAAGGAGTAAAACTATCTCTATTTTCAAATAACATGGTCTTAAATATAGAAATTCCAATTGAATGCACAAGAAAAATATTAAAGCTAATAAATGAATGCAGCAGGTACAAGATCAATGCACAAAAGCAAGCAGATCAATGAGCAACGCAAAGAGGACCATAAGAAAATAATTCCATTTATATAGCATCTAAAAGAATAAAATATCAAGGAATAAATTTAACTAGGACTATAAAAGGCTTGTATACTGAAACCTACAAAACACTGCTGAAAGAAATTATAGAAGGCCTCAATAAATAAATGGCAAGACACCCCATGCTCACGGATCAGAAAAATTAATATTGTTAATATATGTCAATATTACCCAAAGCAATAAACAAATTCAATGCAATCCATATTAAAATTCCAGCAGCCTTTTTTGAGAAATGAAAAAAGCTGATCCCTCAAATTTATACGGAACCTTAAGGAGCCCCAAGTAGCATAATCTAGAAAAAAGAAGAACAGCATTGGAGAGCTCACACTTCCCATTTCAAAGTGTATTATAAAGTGACAGTAATCAAAATAGTGTGGTATGGCACAAAGATAGACAAGTAGATCAGTGGAACAGAGGCAAAAGTCCAGAAATAGACCCACACATCCATGATTAGTTGATTTTTGATAAGGTGCTAAGCACATGCAGGTGGAGAAAGAATAGTCTCTCAGCAATTGGTGTTGGGAAAACTGCAGCGGGATGAAGTTGAACCCCACATGCAGGGAAATGAAGTTATGCCCCTACTTCACACTAAATACAACATCAACTCAAAATGGATTAAGGATTTAAATATAGATCTAAAACTATACAACTCTTATAAGATAAAAGGAGAAAATCTTCATGACCTAGGATTTGGCAATGGATTCTTAGAAATGACAACAAAAGCATGAACAATAAAAGAAACAGTTTGATTTCATAAAAATTAAAAACTTTTGTTCATTGAAGGAAATTATAAAGAAAGTGAAGAAAGCCTAGAGGATGGGAGAAATAGTTTCAAAGCATATAACAGAAAAGGTTCAACATCCAGAATATATAAAGAACTTTTTTAATGCACCAATAAAAGAACAAACAACCCAATTAAAAAAAAAAAAGTGGGCAAAGGACTTGAACAGCTATTTCTCCAAAGATGAAATACAAATGGCCAACTAAGACAGGAAAAGATGCTGAATGTCATTAGCCATTAGGGAAATACAAATAAAAACCACAATTAGATGCAACTTAACACTCACGAGGATGGCTATTATTTAAAAAAAAAAAAAAACAGAAATGGAAAATTAAAATTGTTGGAGAAGACGTGGAAAAATTGGAACTCTAGTGCATTGTTGGTAGGAATATAAAATGGCTCAGCCTCTGTGGAAATCAATATGGCAGTACCTCAAAAAGTTAAATATGGGCTTACCATTTGACCTGACAATTCCACTTCTTCACATAGAGAACAAAAACAGGGTTGTATACAGTTACTCATATACCAATGTTTATAGCAGCATTATTTACAGTAGCCAGAAGCTAGAAACAACCCAAATATCCATCAACAAGGGAATGGATAAACAAATTCATTTTTTTATCCATTGTTTGGTCATAAGAAAAAATAAAGGTTAAGACATGCTGCAACATGGAAGAAACTTGAAAACATTAAGCTCGTTGAAAGAAGCAAGACACCTAAGTACAAAATTGATAGTATCATTCATCAGAGGTTATGGGGGAAGGAGGGGATAAGAGAAGAGGAAATGTTTGCTTTAAAAAAAAATTTTTTTTAACTTTCTTTAAAATGATCAAGACTAAACCAGCAGGGAAGCTTGCATTAGGGTTTTACAATCCACCATGCTGATTTTTCTTTGGCTATCCCTCCTTCCCTCACCCTCCCCATTTCTCTCTTTTCATCCTGAGAAGCCATCAAATGGGGACCAGATGGAGAAAAGAATTCTTATCAAACGGCTAGCTTTACCTGAAAAATTATATCCACATATTAGTCTGCTTTGGTTCAGCTCCTGCTTCGGCCACCTTGCAAGTTGTGGAGCAATATTTTAGTCTCAAGCCCGATGTCTTCCATGGCTTCATTTCCTGCCTCCTTTAAAGCCTTGCACCTGTGTTCCATCCACACAGGAGGTTTAAATTAATAGCAGTCTCACAGAAGATGGGCTGACCTCCCGGATTTTTTTAATGAATTTTGAAGCCATAAGGTTTTAAGTTGTAACATACTTCCCTCGAAATTGTCTGTCCTTCAGGACATGTGAAAATGCTAAATGGAAAACAACAATTGTATCTGTTTTTCTTTTTTAAAGAAAACATCGGATGTGACTTAAAGGTTCAGTTACGTCAGGTTGGACATTTAAGAACAGGTTTGAATGCCAGGTGTCTTTCCCAGGAATTCTTTAAGACAGGGACTCATTTTTAAATCACTCAAATCTAAAGACACATAGTTTTCAAGGATGTACCAGAGAAACAAAATGACCAAATTTGTAATGAAAATTCATAATACACAGCTTCATAACAACAGATTTACTTTTGTAAAAACCACTGCCAGAGATGAAAACCTGGAAAAGACAAAACCATGAAAAGGATGTTTTATTTTAGTCCCATGGCACAACAGATTACAACCCATTTTCTTCAACAAATATTAAGCTTCATTATGGCGTAGGTGCCTTTTCAGAGATCAATAAGAAGCAGCCATTGCTTTTATGGGGCATACTCTTAAGATGACAGTAGACCCCTATGATTGGAGAGCTGGTAAAGGCCTCTGAGATCTAATCTTAGCTCTTAATTTTACAGATGGGGAAATTCAGACTGAGGGAAGGTAAATCACATATCCTAGGACACACAGATGTTGAATCACAGATCCAGAATTTACATTCTCCTAATTCCTGCTATGGGTCTTTCTAGGAAGCCCAGTCTTCCTGACAAAATACCCAGGTGGGTAAAGTGGAACAATCATGGGCTAGAATGAGGAGGCATCGCTGTCCATGCCAGCTCAGCAGCTAACCAGCTGTCTGCCAGGGACAGGCCCAGGTCACTGTCTCTTCCCTGATGATGCCAATTACATTCAGTAAGTGCTCTTGGTCAAACCTCTCCTTTAGAAGTGCTGTGCCCTGGGTCCTGATTGAGGCTTAGAACTGGGATGGGTCTTATCTTTGAGGAAGTTGCAGAAACACTGGGCCGGATGATTTCTGTAAGAAATTCAACTGTAAGAATACTGTAAAATACAGTTAAGACAAAGAAGATAAAGCACTATGAACACCAAGGTATACTGAGGCTCCTGCTTCTAAAGGATGAAAGCTCTTACCGAGCTCCTTCTGTGATCACAGACTCTGCCTGCTGATCTAACAAGCTTTTTTTTTGTTTTAATATTTTTATTGACAAATCTTCACACACATACAGTCCCCACATGGTATACAATCAATGATCAATGGCTCACAATATCATGACATAGTTGTATATTCATCATCATGATCATTTTTAGAACATTTGCATCACTCCAGAAAAAGAAATAAAAAGGAAAAGAAAAAACTCATACAACCCATACCCCTTTTCCCTCCCTCTCACTGACCACCAGTATATCCATCTACCCAATTTATTTTACCCCTTATCCCCCTATTATTTATTTATTTTCTATCCATATTTTTTTACTCATCTGTCCATACCCTGGATAAAAGGAGTGTCAGACACATTTTTGTGGTCTGCTGAGGACAAACACTTTTACAGATGCGGGCGACTCCTAAAATGCATAAAGATTCCCAGTTCCCAGAGGGCCCTCGCCTATTATAGAATGGTTTACATTATGTAAGTTGTGGAGATACAGGAGCAAAGAACATGTATGAATACATTTATATTTCAAAAGGTAGACAAAAGACATCACCTCCAAAATTTTGCCTCGCATACTAAATAGATCTTTGTTGTTTGACTTGTATATTTTTTGTGGTGGGGGGACACGTTTATTGCTTTTGTTGTCAAATCTAGAAAAGCACACATTGTACTTGTACCACCTCTTTTATTTCCTAGGTGAATTATGTGTGTTTTTGTCCTCCATTCTGATAGGCCAAATGCTTCTAACAAGAAAGAATGGAAGTTTTCAGTTCAATACATCCATCATTGGCTAACAATTAGAAGTGTTAGCACAAGCACAGACCTGTGAATAATTACAGGGTACAGAAATGATTAATTTGAAATTTCCAAACGTGAGAGCCACAGTGGGGGTGGGGGGGTCTTGTTGGGTGTCCCAGTCACAGTGCTCCCCAGTGAGAAGGATGGAGCCACGAGCACATCCTGACAGAGCACATTTGACAGTGACAGTGGGATGAGCAATCAAAAGAGTTTTATTTCGTTTTGTCTTCCCTTCTATTTCTTTGAGTCACAATATTAAAGACATTGATTCCTGAAATGAAAGAAGAACTGACTGATGACCTCACTCTGGTAGAGCCTTTGGCTTGAAATAGCTTACAAAGCCAGGAGACTGGTTCCTGGAAAATCGGAGAGAAACGAGAAATTTGAGTAAGTCAAGCACAAACAAAATTCTTGATTCTCAAGAATATTTACGTGTGTGCATGTGTGCATTTAATTCATCTGTTTCTTCATCTAGTTTCCATCTATCTCATTGTTCATTCCTGCAGCAGATAATTCCTGACCTCCTCTGGGCTGAGCACAATGCCAGAAAACGTGGGGGCTTCTAAGAAGATGCAGACACATCCCCTACTAACATAGAGGGACTATTCTTATAATCACTTGCATTTTCTCATCTATAACTTTGGCCTGGGGGTGAAAGCACGCAGTGAGGGAGGTAGAATGAGCAAGAATCAGGAGACAAGCTCTATTCCCAGCTCTCCCCTCAATGTGTGAATTGAGCCTCAGTTTCTTCATCTCTGAAATGGGAAGCCCTTCCATCCCCAAGAGTCCATCACTCCATGTAAGGCCCAAGTTTTCATGAAGAACAGTTTAAAGGTCCCAAAGCCATAAGAAGACATGGTCGATATCAGTTACTTTCTTGGGATAGCTTTATACTGCCATTTTCCCTGGACAGGATGAAATATTATGGTTTGTTAGAGGTGGATTTTTTTCTTTAGTTCTCTCTCTCTCTCTCTCTCTCTCTCTCTCTCTCTCTCTCTCTCTCTCTCTCTCTCTCTCTCTCTCTCTCTCTCTCTTTCTTCCTTTTTTTCTTTTGAAAGGAGATGGGAGATGGTCAAGTTATCCTTGTCCTTGCACCTTTGGTTGTTTTCTAAAGAGATTCGTGTGTTCCTTGTCCTGGAGACAAAGTCATCACGATACAACTCTCCAGTCAGTCCCACAAAAGGGAACAACACAGAGGCAGGCAAAGTCACCAGGAGCTGATTTTGATAATTTAAACCCCGAGCAGAAGTGGTGGATTTAAAATTCTGAGCCCAGCAAAAACCTCTTCATTTTCAAGTTCATTTACCCTTGGCAACATGCAACCTCCTGTTACTAAGAGGGGAAAAAAGCTTTAAAAGGCTCATTTAAAAGGCTGAGGAGCCTTTTGGGATCTCCGCGAGCTCTTTAAAAACATATTTTGATGATACAAGTGTAAACAAATCAAAAGCATATGGATTGAATTTCCCTTAAATTACACAGGATTTTTAAAATGATGGGAGAGTGGAAATGTGTTTGGAAAAATATGCTTTTGGTTTTACTGACTCAGAAACATGAGAATTAGCTGAAGCTTTTGACAGAGCCGAAATGATGGCAGGTTTGCCTATCGTCTGTCTTTGAGGTTCTGTGGTCCTTCATGAACCTTCTGTTTTTGTACCTAGGGAGTAGAGATGTCTCTTAGTTAACACTCACGGAAAGAGAAAGCCCATACTACATGTTGTGAGCTCTAGCTTTCCCTTGAGCCAGATCCCTGTTTCTCAGGATTTGGCAGTGTGGACAGCTCTTGAACCAAAGGGATGTGTTCATTTCATAAAGTAAAGGTCTACAGCACGCTGGACAACCTGTGGTGCAGGTGCCAACAAAAGCAGCCTGGATGACTTTCTGTGACCCCCCAGGCTAGGTGACACCCCAAAGCCTTTACTCTGTGCTTTTCAAGGTCCTCTAGGAAAGTCACATTGTCACCCTTACCCTTACTTTGTCCTCCAATCCCAACACACAACATGCCACAAAAATGGGGGTCAGCAAACCAGGCCACTCTTCTGAAGGGAGTTGATGCCAGTTTTCAGACGAAAACAAGGGCCGAGAATAAGCAGGTGGAGAGAAGGGCAGTTGTGTCCTTATCAACATGAAGGCTTCATCTGTGCAGCAGAACTTTGGGGCCACTCATTTAGATACATCTGTCTAAACTTAGCATAACACGTTTTACAAGTCTCTAGACACCAATCCTGCTTTCCTGTTTCCTTTGTCTGAATATACATAGTCCAAGGGATGGAAGATCCAGGAAGGCTCAAGGAGGGGTGGGGAAGGTCCAAGATTTTGAAGACCCTTTCATTCATTCCATTCGTGGCCAAATGAGCCAACTGAATTATTGAGAAGCAAAAAGAGCTTTGTGTTTCCATCTTCACCAAACTATCTGGGAAAAATTGGTTGCGCTGCTTTGAGGAATCCTAGGTTTGCAAAGTTTAGTTGGAAACATGGAATCACATAAATGCTTGAATTACCTGAGATAAAAAGAAACTATGGACCTCTTTTTTATTACTGAGGAAAAACAACAAGCATACACAGTGCCTCTCTTCGGACACACTCAAATAAAGAAGTTAACATTATTTCCCCTCCCCATACCCGTTTTTTTTGTTTGTTTCACTTCAGAACAGTGATGTGAAAAGTAGTTTGGAAAATAAAGGGCTCTAGTAAAAATAGCTGGGACCCCCACTCATGCCTCTCTAACTTAGATGCTTCTGTCCCCTTGCTACAAGGCTGAATGCCTAACCAGTGCAAAATTTTAACAGCACAATTTGCATTGCCTAGGCAGCTGTCTGCCACACCAACTCTTTATGAAATCCACCCACGGCACTTGACTCAATTACCTCCTGCAGCTGCGAATTCCACAGGTTGACCACACTCTGCATGGAAAAGTATTTCTTTGTGTTCACTCCAAATTTATTAGCCATTTGAACCACTTCTTTTAGTGACTTGTATATTTTTAAATGTTCATATATCACCATTTTAGGCACAAGTCCCATTGCCCTGTATTTAATATGTAGCTCAGAATATTGGCATAGGGTCTTCAAAGGATCCAAATAAAGGCATTTCTAGTGTATTGTGCTCCATTTGAGTTTTGTTCAGTTCTGCAGCCATTGACTTTCTTGCAGCCCACCAGCTCATTGGCCTCAAAATGCCACATTCACAGCCTTAAGAGGAGCAGGTCAAAACCCTTTCCTGGGGAGAAAAGTGAGTTGAGGCCAACATTGGAGGTACCGGGACTTCCCTACGAGGTGGGTGAGTATATTGTTTTACAGTTGGAGAAATTGAGTCTCACAGAAGGGAGATTACTCTCTTCTTCCCTGAACTATCACAGACATGGTATATGACAGCACCAAATCCACAAATGGCATTCTGAGGGCCAGCCAACATTCTTACCTCTGCCGCACAAGGTTCTGTGTGAGAAGATATGGGCAAGATTCATGAATGAATAGATTGATATTTACTGGCCCATTGAAATGATGACCATGGCTCCCCTGGTTATGATTCCTTGCTTCCCTCCATGACAGGCACCTCAGTACCCTGGAGCTCCAGTCCATTAACCAGGACACCTCAAAGCACATCCACATATATGCACTTCCATCATCTTCATTTGGTTTGAGATGTGACATTTCTTGGCCATGTCTAAGTTTCTGCCTCCCCATCTTCAGCCTCCAGTTAAAACCTTCCCTACTTCCCTGTCCTTCCTCCTCGGTCCTCACCTGGCTGAGTGGCTTTGGGTGGCCCTTTAACTTCTCACACTTCAGTTTCTCCTTCTGTAAACTGAGGGTGGGGGAGGGCGGAGGGGGTGTGTGCATAACAGGGCCCCAAGGTTCCACTCGTAGTGGAGAGCACACAGTCTTCTCACTCCGTCCAAACTGTGTGACTACAGGTTACAGGTTAAGTAACCTCTCAGACCTGCACTTCCTCTTTCCATAATAGTGGAGACAGTATCTAACGTGCGTTGCTGGGGTAGGGATTAGTGATGATGTCCCAGTGTACCCAGCCCAATGTTTACCCCAATATAGATACTCTGAGAATGTCAGCTCTTTGTCTTTTACAAGTTTATGCTATAGTTTTAATAAATAGTGAGAGGATACTAAAGATACAGCAGACTATTACTTTCTACTGTTTTTGAAGAGGTGGTCCTACTTATTCTTAGCCTAGTCTTAAAACTAGATATAGCAAAGACAAAAGCCAGAATGTAGGTCTATAGCTTAGACTTTTATTCATAATTAAAGACCCAAGACTGACTTATCATGACATGCAGAAACAGAGCTGCTTAACAGAAATCAGAACTTTGTACAATGACCCTTCTCAGAAAAGGAGAAGAAAACTCCAGTTGGAAGTGAATTTAATAATGACGTGTTAAGTTGGGTGCATCTGCTTCCTTTCCATGTCAAGAAATTACAGTCCACACTTGCATTCAGCAATTCCATCTTTTCTAAAAGTTTCTTTGCAGGCATGTACAAGCTGTTTAGGATTTAGTGTTTCAATATGGTTTTGCTGTAAAGGGAAATGAAAACAGCTATGGGATATAGAGCATCTACTGATCTTTAGACTCCATAGGACTTGAATTTCCTCAGACTTTTTAAGTAGTAAAATTATTTTAATCACAATATATGTATAAATACTGAATCAGGGTATTTTCTACTAATGGTAAATAAAACACCTGTTGTCAGTAAGTTAGAAAAACTTTGACAAGTCCCTACTAGCATAGAGTCAAGGCACTATACTTTCCAGGGTTCTGTAGCACTTGTTTTTAATACCATCTCTGCCTCTAGACCAAGCCACAGAACCACCTTCTGCCTCAAATTTATCATCTGTAACAAAAAAATATCTGGGCTCCATCATGCCAACCAGCCTACTATTGATATTTTACTCTCTGTAGCATGCTATTCTTAAGGCAAGACGTCTTATAACATGTCTTCTCTGGACCATTAAAATTTAATCATTCAATATATTTTATTAAAGCATCCTTAGCCTAATTAAGGTTATATATAATCTAATTATGTCTCTTTGGCCCCATGGAGGTAGAGTTTGTGACATTAATGTATTCCCTAGAAACAAGTCTATGCCACTGGAGATTGAAGTTTAAATTTAAATTTGGATACAAACTTCGGCAATGCATGCACTAAAAGTAGGTCAAACAACCCACAGCTAACATTACACTCACTGGTAAAAGATTGAAACCGTTCCCCCTGAGGTCAGAACAAGACAAAGATGCCCACTGTCCCCAGTGTTATTCAACATTGTACTGGAAGTTCTAGCCAGACCAATTCGGTAATAAAAAAGAAATAAAAGGCATCCAAATTGGAAAGGAAGAAGTAAAACATTCCTTACTTGCAGACATGATCCTACATATAGAAAATCCTGAAAAATCCACAGCAAAGGTAGTAGAACTAATAAACAAATTCAGCAGAGTGGTAGGATACAAGGTCAACACACAAAAATCAGTGCTTACAAAAAATCAAGGGTACTTCTGTACCCAAGTAATAAACAATTTGAAGAGGAAATCAAGAAAAAAATCCATTTATAGTAGGAACTAAAAGAATCAAATAACTAGGAATAAATTTAACCAAGGATATAAAGGACCTATACACAGAAAACTACAAAACATTGCTGAAAGAAATTAAAGATATAAATAAATGGAAAGACACTCTATTTTAAGGGTTTGGAAGACAAAATATTATGAAGATCTCAGTTCTACCCAAAGCAATTTACAAATTCAACACAATCCCAGTAGAAATCACAAGAGCCTTCCTTGCAGAAATGGAAAAGCCAGTCATCAAATTCATAAGGAAGGATAAGGAGTCAGATAGTAAAACTATTTGAAAAAGAAATAAGATATTGGAGGAATCACCCTTCTTGATTTTGAAACTTATTACAAAACTACAATAATCAAAAAGCATGGTACTGATCCATTACAGACATAGAGAATAGAGGAATCAAATAGAAAGTTCGGAAATGAACGCTCCCATCTATGGCCAAATGATTTTTTTTTCAATTTTATTGAGAAATATTCACATACCACACAAACCATCTAAAGTATACAATCACTGGCTCATAGTATCATCACATAGTTATGCATTCATATCCAAGATCATTTTTAGAACATTTTCATTACTCCAAAATAGAAATAAGAGTACAAAATAAAACCAAAATCCTCCTGTACCCCTTATTCCCTCCTATTGTTGATCTCTAATACTGTTGTAGTAAATTTACTAACATTGATAAAAGAATATCAAAATATTACTGTTAACTATACTCCATAGTTTGCAATAGCTATGTTTTCCCCATATACCCCTCCATTTCTATTGTTTTTACATTTGTAATAAGTAGTTCCTGTAAGAATTTATTTACATATATGACTTTAAACAACCACTTTAATCAAATCCACCTATAATACATCATTATTACTTATAATTCCAATAATGAGCAACCATTACCTCTATCTGTTACCAAACATTTATGTTCCAAACTCATTAACAATTCTATACATATTAGGTAACTGCTTTCTCTCTCTAGCTTCTGTCTATCTCTGGGTACCCTATAGTCCACATTTTAAGACTCTTGGTCTACATGGTCTAACTAGCTCATATTGGTGTAACCTAGCTAGTTTTCATTAATGTAATATCTGTCCTTTTGTATCTAGCATTATGTCCTCAAGGTTCATCCGTGTTGTCACATGCTTCAGTACTTCATTCCTTCTTACTGCTTTGTAATACTCTAGCATATGCATATATCACATTTTGATTATCCACTGATCTGCTGATTGGCTGTTGGATTGTTTCCATCTTTTGGCAATTGTGAATAATGCCTCCATAAACATTGGTGTGCAAATGTCTACTTGTGTCCCTGCTTTCAGATCTTCTGGGTACATAATAAATAGCAGAATTGTTGTGTTGGAGGGCAACTCAATATTTAGTTTTCTGAGGAACCACCAAACTGTCTTCCACAATGGCTGTATTTATTTTATGTTTCCACCAGCAGTAAATAAATGTTTCTATTTTTCTACATCTTCTCCAACATTTATAGCTTCCTGTTCATTTGATAGTGGTCATTCTTATAGGTGTGAGATGATATCTCATTGTGATTTTGAGTTGCATTTTCCTAGTAGCTAATGAAGCTGAGCATCTTTTCATGTGCTTTTTAGTCATTTGTAGTTCCTCTTTGGAAAAATATCTACAATATATTTTGCCCATTTTATAATTGGGTTGTTTGTCCTTTTCTTGTAGAGTTGTAGGATTTCTTTATATATACTAGATATCAAACGGTTATCACATATATGATTACCAAATATTTTCTCCCATTGAGTTGGCTGACTCTTTATCTTTTTGATGAAGTCATTTGAAGCAGAGAAGTGTTCAATCTCATGAGGAGTTCCATTCATCTATTTTATCTTTTGTTGTTTGTGCTTTGGGTATGTGGTCTAAGAAGCTATGTCCTATCACTAAGTCTTGAAGGTGTTTCCCTATATTCTTTTCTAGGAGTTCTATAGTACTGGCCCTTATAATTAGGTCTTTTATCCACTTTGAGTTAAATTTTTGTATTGTGTGTGAGATAAGGAGTCTCCTTTCATTCCTTTAATATTGATGTTCTAGTTTGCAAGCTCCTGAAATGCAATGTACCAGAGACAGAACAGCTTTCAAAAAGGAAATTTATTAAGTTACACATTTACTGTTCTAAGGGTGTGAAAATGTCCAAATTAAGACACCAACAAGAGGTTACCTTCACTCAAGAAAGGCCGATGAAGTTTGCAGGTTCTCTCTCACCTGGGAGAGCACATGGCAACGTCTGCTAGGTATCTCTCCCAGCTTCTTGTTTCATGAAGCTCTCCTGGGGGCGTTTTTCTTCTTCAACTCCAAAGATCTCTGGCTGCTTGGGTTCTGTTGGTTCTGGTAGCTCTAGTTGTGCTAAAGCTTTTTCCAAAATGGTTTCCTCTTAAAGGTTTCCAGTAAGCAACCCCACCTTGAATGTGTGGAGACGTATCTTCATGGAAACTATATAGTCAAAAGTTACCATCCACAGTTGGGTAGGTCACATCTTCATGGAAATAATAAAAAAGATCCTACCCAGCAATACTGAATGAGAATTAAAGAACTTGGCTTTTCTGGGGTACGCAACAGATTCAAACTGGCACAATGGATATCTAGTTCTCTCATTCCCATTTATTGACGAGACTATTCTGTCCCAATTGAGTGGATTTGGGAGCCTTGTCAAAAATTGATTGACTTGGGCGGGCCATGGTGGCTCAGCAGGTAAGAATGCTTGTCTGCCAAGCTCGAGGACCCAGGTTCGATTTCCGGTGCCTGCCCATGTAAAATAAATAAATAAATAAATAAATAAATAAATAATTGATTGACTATAGATCTGAAGATCTATTTCTTAACTCTCAATTTGATTCCATTGATCAATGTCTGTCTTTGTGCCAATACCTCTATGGCTTTATAAGCTTTAAAGTCAGGAAGTTTAAGTCCTCCCACTTCATTCTTCTTTCTTTGGATGCTTTTTGGTATTCACAGCCCCATTCCCTTCCAAACAAATTTAATAATTATCTTATCCAAGTCTGCAAAGTTTGTTTTTGGAATTTTTATTGGCATTGCATTGAAACCATAGACCAATTTGGGTAAAATGGGCATTTTAATGATATTTAGCCTTCCCATCCATGAGCACAGAATATCTTCCCACCAATTTAGGTCTTCTTTGATTTCTATTAGTGACATTTTGTTGTTTTCTGTGTACATGTTCTTTATATCCTTGATTAAGTTTGTTCCTAGATTCTTGATTCTTTTAACTGCTATTGTGAATTGAATTTTTTTCTTAATTGCCTCCTCAGTTAAATCATTACTAGCATGTAGAAACACTACTGATTTTTGCAGGTTAATCTTGTATCCTACCACTTTGTTGAATTTATTAGCTCAAGTAGCTTTGTCATAGTTTTTTTGGATTTTCTAAATATAGGATCATATCATCTACAAATAATGAGAATTTTATTTACATATGATTTGGATGACTTTCATTTCTTTTTCTTTCTTAATTGCTCTAGCTAGAACTTTTGGCACAATGTCGAATAACAGTGATGACAGTGGGCATCCTTTTCTTGTTCCTGATCTCAGGGGAAAGTTTTCAGTCTCTCACCATTGAGTACAATGCTGGCTTTGGGTTTTTCATATATGCCCTTTATCATGTTGAGGAAGTTTCCTTTGATTCCTATGCTTTGAAATGTTTTTATCAAGAAAATATGCTGATTTTGTCAAATGCTTTTTCCACATCAGTCAAGATGATTGTGTGATTTTTCCCTTTCAATTTGTTAATGTGTTATATTACATTGATTGATTTTCCTATGCTGAAACATCATTGCATTCCTGGAGTAAACCCTACTTGGTCATGGTGTATAATTCTTCTAATGTGCCATTGGATTCGATTTGTGAGTATTTTGTTAAGAACTTTTGCATTTATATTCATTAGAGATACTGGTCTTTAGTTTTCTTTCCTTACAGTATTTTTATCAGGTTTTGGTATTAGAATAATGTTTACTTCATAGAACAAGTTACATAGTGTCCCCTTTTCTTCAATTTTTTAGAAAAGTTTGAGCAGGAATAGTGTTAGTTCTTCTTGAAATGTTTGGTAAAATTCTTCTGTAAAACCAACTGGCCCTGGGAATTTCTTAGTAGGGAGGTGTTTGATGACTGATTGAATCTCTTTACATGAGATTGGTTTATTGAGGTCTTCTGTTCTTCTTAAGTCAGTGTAAGTCGTTTCTGTGTTTCTAGGAAATTGTCCGTTTTATCTAAGTTGTCTAGTTTGTTGGCATATAGCTGTCTATAGCATCCTCTTATGAATTTTTTTATTTCTTCAGAGGCCATGGTAATGACTCCTCTGTCATTTCTGATTTTATTTATTTACATATTCTCTCTTTTTTATTTTGTCAGTTTAGCTAAGGATTTATCAATTTTGTTGGTCTTCTCAAAGTACCAACTTTTGGTTTTATCAATTCTCTCTATTGTTTTTTTTTTGTTCTCCAATTCATTTATTTCCACCTTAATCTTTGTTATTTCTATTCTTCCAGTTGCTTTAGGGTCAGTTTGCGGTTCTTTCTCCAGTTACTTCAGTTAGGCCTTTTGGCTTTAGCTCATTCTTCCTTTTTAATGTAGGCATTTAGAGCTATAAATTTCCCTCTCAGTAACACCTTCGTTGCATCGCAAATAATTTGATGTAGTGTATTCTCATTTTCATTTGTCTCCAGATATTTACTTATTGCTATTGCAATTTCTTCTTTAACCCACTGATTGTTTACGAATGTGTTGTTTAATCTCCTTATATTTGTGAAAGCTCTTCTGTGGTTATTGATTTCCAGCTTCATTCCATTATGATCAGAGAAAGTGCTCTGAATAATTTCAATCTTTTTAAAATTATTAGGACCTGTTTTTTGCTCCAGCATATTATCTGTCCTGGAGAATGTTCCATGAGCAGTTGAGAATAATGTATATCCCCACGTTTTGAGGTGCAACAATCTATATATGTCTGTTAGGTCTAATTCATTTATCATATGGTATAGGCTTTCTGTTTCTTTATTGAACCTCTGGCTGGTTGTTCCATCTATAGGAGAGAGTGGTACGATGAGGCCTCCTATTAGTTTTGCCAGTGTTTGCCTCATGCACTTTGGGGCTTCTCATTTGGGTGCATAAACATTTATGATAGTGATTTCTTCTTGGCGAATTGCTCCTTTTATTATATATAGTGTCCTTCCTTGTCTCTTATGACATCTTTATATTTAAAGTCTATTTTGTCTGATATTAGTATAGCTACCCCAGCTTTCTTTTGGTTACTACTTGCATAAAATTTGTTTTTCTGTCTTTTAAAATTTAACCTATTTGTATCTTTGAGCCTAAGATGAGTCTCTTGTAAACAGCATATAGAGGGATCATATTTTCAAATCTATTCTGCCAATGTGTGTCTTTTAATTGGGGAGTTCAATCCATCAACATTCAATATTATTACTGTAAAGGCAGTTCTTGTTTCAACCATCTTATCCTTCTGCTTTTATTTGTCAGATCTATCCTTTCTCTTTCTCTCTTTTTATCCTTTGAGTAAACCTTACTAATACTCTTCACTTCTGTGCCCTCCTTCAGACTTCTTTCTCCTGTCTTTTTCATTTTTCGGTCAACAGAACTCCCTTTAGTATTTCTTGTAGGATGAGTCTCTTGTTAACAAGTTCTCTCAGCATTTGTTTATCTGTGAACATTTTAAACCCTCCCTGGCTTTTGTAGTGTCTTCTTGATATCCTTTATCACTTTAGCCAACTCAATGAAGTTATTTAAGAGATTTGTGTGAACATCTTTGACTAGTTGTTCTGTATGCCCTCCAGCTTTTTATTTTGGTCATCTGGCTTGGCCATATCATCTTGCTTTTTCATGTGTTTTGTGATTTTTTTATTGGCTTCTTGGTATTTGCTTATCTTGGTAAGATTATTTTGAAAGTTGATTTCCCTTGCTCATCTAAGATTTTGTGGTTGCTTGGGTTTGTGTTGAATGTTTCTTTTTGAATTTGTCAGTTATTCCCAGCCAAATCAGAACTGGGGCCTCACTCAGGAGGTGTACACTTTTTTTGAAGTCTAACAGGGGCTGGGCAGAAAAATAGTTTGCCAGACTGCACTTTTCCTGTCTTCCGAGCAGATGGCACTCTTTGGCCACCTCTTCCCCACAACCCTGCCTCTCCCCAACTGGGCAGGGACCAAACTAGGCAACAATCCAGTCTAGGCCACAGTTTTCAATGTGCACTGGAAGCTGCTGACTCCCAGGTTAGGGCATGGGCGTCATGCACCTTAGCTGGAACCCCACCAATAAGCATGATGCATCTGGTAATTCCCAGGCCTCTGCGTCAGAAGACCTTGGCTGGGGAACTGAGAGGTGCAATTTCCCCAGCAAGCAGCTGGCCCAGAAGTGTTCTGCTTTTCACCAGCCAGCAAGACCTGGATTTGTTTTAGGGCACTGCTTTGCCAGTTGGGTCATTATGCCAGTTTGAAACTATCTTGTGCCGCAGAAAAGCCATGTTCTTTAATTCTCATTCAGTAGTGCTGGGTGGGATCTTTAGACTATTTCCATGAAGATGTGACCTACCCAATTGTGGGTGGCAACTTTTGATTAGATGATTTCCACAGAGATGTATCTCTGCCCATTCATGATGGAGTTGCTAATTGGAGCCCTTTAAAAGGGAGCCATTTTGGAAAAAGCTTGAGAGCCAACAGTGCTGCCAGAATCTACACAGCCAGAGATCTTTGGAGATGCAGAAGGAAAACATTCCTGGAGAAGCCTTATGAAATGAGTAGAGAAAGCTAGCAGATATTGCCACATGCCTTCCCACCTGAGAGAGGTGTCCAGAAGTCAGAGACTCCAGCAGATGCCAGCCAGGTGCTATCCCAGCTGACAGAGGGGTTCTGGACCCATCCACCTATCTGGAATCAAGGTATTTTTCCCTGGATGCCTTAGTTTGGATGTTTTTATAGCCTTAGAACTATAAACTTGCAACTTAATAATTTCCTTTTCAAAAGCCAATCCATTTCTGGTATATTGCATTCCAACAGCTTTGGCAAATTAAAATACTCACCATATTTCTCAGCCAAAACAGGGCCAGGTTCCCATGCACGGTGTGTAGATCAGCTCCACAGGGCCTGGGATAGGGTCTGAGGAGGCTCTGAAAAGCCCTGAAATTCCCTTGTACTTTCTGGCCCACCCAGCAGATGCTGCTGTTCAGTGACTTAATTGTCCTCAGAAGCTGTTTACCTCCTAGAACTCCAGCAGCATCTGACAGGGTAGGGCTCAAATTGCAAGGTTCCTGTACACTCAATTTGCCAGCCAAAATCTATTTCAATGTGGGGCTGTGTCCTCCATTTTGCCTGCAGCAGAGAAACCCCTCAGCTTCCCTGGTCTGCAGTCATTCTCCAGGCAAGAATAAGGCTGCCCACTGCTGTTTCCCTCAAGGGTAGGGGATGGTCACCAGGATGCAGGGCTGGAACTATAGTACCCATCCACATTTTCTCAGACTCTTTTTCTCTCACGGACCTATGTCTTAAAATGTCCTCCCCTCCCACCCAGGTCCCCAAACATTTCATTTGGATAATTTCTGCCTGGCTACTCACTGTTCTTAGGAAAGATATTGCAGTTCCCTTCCTATTCTTCCATTTTGGAAATTTTTCCAGGCTGCGCTTTTGCATTCTGCCCTCATAAGAGGCTTAAGCGCTGCTGTCGGACTCTGTGGGCTTACATTTCTGTGCCTGGGTGTAGGTGGAGATCTGTCTCACGGCTATGAGAGATTTTATATTCTGTGTCCCTGGTGGGAGGTGGGAGGGATCCCAGCTGCTGCTTCTATGCATGTCCCAGCTGTGCAGGACCGAGTGATGGGAAGGGGAAAGGACTGACTGGTCTGGAATGCGTTTCCTATCTGATATGTTTCTCTTCAATTCAGCCTTTGTGGGATCCTTCTCCAGTCTAGCCTTCCTCCAGAGTTCTGAACAAGTGAAAATTATCCTTTTTATTTTCAATGAATCTCTGAGGTAGTTTTCAGTAGCTGTTTATGTCATCATGTCGGTGATATCACCTGGCCAATTGATTTTTGACAAAGGTGCTAAGTCTGCTCAACTGGAAAATAATAGTCTCTTCAACAAATGATGCAGGAAAAGCTAAATATAAGTACCAAAATTATAAAACTTCTGAAAGAAAACATAGGGAAACATCTTTAAGATCCTATATTAGGCATTGGTTTCTTATACTTTACACAAAAAGTACAAGCTACAAAAAAGAAATAGATAAATACGACTTCATCAAAATTTAAAATTTTTGTGCATCAAAAGGCATTATCAAGAAAATGAAGAAATATGAATAGCAGAAAATATTTGGGAGCCATATACCTGATAATGATTTAATATTCAGAATATGTAAATAGCTGCTACAACTCAATAACCAACAGGCAAAAGAAACCCAATTTAAAATTGGGCCACATATTTGTATAGATATTTCTCCAAAAAAGATATACAAATGGCAATAAACACAGGAAAAGATGGATGATTGCCATCATTAGTCATTAGGGAAATGCAAATCAAAACCACATGAGATATTTTCTCACACAAGAGCTGGTGAGGATGTGGAGAAATAGGAACTCTCATACATCATTGGTGGGGTTGTAAAATGGCACAGCTTCTATGAAAAACAGTTTGTCGGTTCCTTGGAAAATTAAGTATAGAATTACCATATCATCTGGCAATATATAGGCCATTTGTATAATTTGAGGCAGACCTGAAATTGCTTTTGAACTTCTGTATGCTCATCTATGTGTGCACCTGCCTTACCCCTTTACTAGCTGTGTAAGCTTGGAGAAGTTGCTTATAGTCTCTGCACATCCATTAAAGAAACAGTTTATTAAGTTTATTGAGATATAATTCACATACAATTCTCTCATCGAATGTGTACAATTCAGTGTTTTTTAGTATATTCATAGGCCTCTGCAACCATCACCACAATCAATTTTAGGATATTTTCTCCCCCCAAAAAAGAAGCCTATACTCATTTCCTCTCAGAAACACATGATCTGGCAATTCCACTTCCAGGCATATAACTAAAGAATTAAAAGCAAGGACATCAAAATATCAAACATAGCCCATGGATCTTCATAATGTCATTATTCACAATTGTCAAAAGGTGAAACAACCCAAATGACCATCAATGGGAGGATGGATAAACAAAATGTGGTATGTCTATACAACGGAATAGGAAGTCATAAAAAGGAATGAAGTTCTGAAACATGCTACAGCATGGGTGAACCTTGAAGACATCATGTTGCATAAAACAAACCAGACACAAAAGGACAAATATTGTATTATCTCATGTGTTGCCTCATTCCTCATTCCCTGCAACCACTAATCTACTTTCCATCTTTATGGTTTGGCTAGTCTGGTTATTTCATAAAATTGAACCATATGCTGTTTTTGTGACTGGCTTCTCTCAGCATGCTTTTTCTTAAGATTCATGCTGAAGTATGAATCAGAACTTTATTCTTTCTTATGATATAGTTCTCCGTTGTATGGATATGCCACATTTTGTGTATTCATTCATCAGTCAATGGACATTTGGGTTGTTTCCAGTTAGGGCTATAATGAATAATGCTGTTATGGACATTCATGTATAAGTCACATACCCATTCTTTGCATCTACAAATTCTATTGCTTAACTGACATGGCTATTTTAGGTATCAATGAATTTATATGATAGCACTTCACAAGCTACTTGAGAGACAAATTCATCATCTTTCACATTATCACCTGCTTTTCTACACTTTCCTGCTGACACCACCTTCGTTCCTTGTACTCAGGATTTTGCAGTACTTGAATTGCCTCTTCACTTTAGCGCTCTCCATTCAATTAGTTGCTGTATCCTTCTAAATATGTAGGCGGCATCTTGATATTTAGAAACTCTTCCTTCTTCATGGTTGTCTCTTAAATTCAAAAACTTGTTTCTTCTCACTGAACACTGTCCTCAGCATTATCTGGTGATCACCCAATTCTGAAGCTCTCCTTCCTTTCTAAAACAAATTTTAGTTTTAGTGATCAAGTACTTCAAAGGTCTTAATGGTTCTTCATTGCCCATTAAAAGATCCACTCTACTAAATCCTTTAGCAGGTACAAATATTTGCAAGATACAGACTTGAAGTACATGAAAGCTGGAAGTTTAATCGTTTTTTTTATATATGAATTTAAATTGTCTCTTAAGCCCCCATTTAGGCTAGTGGCAAAAAACTTAATGTAGTTGCATACAGGTAAATTTGGACATTTCAGTGATTGCTCAGTCCTTTTTGGTTTAAAAATCAATATCTTCAAGGGTGGCCTCACCTTTCCTTTCCCGATGGCTGGGAGAGGCTTAAATTGCTTCTAGGTGTATGTATATGGAAGAGACCACACCCAGTCTACAGGCAACCCCTGCTGTCCAAGGTTCTGATGAGAAATACCCTGTCCCACCTGCCCTCAGTTACTTCCATGGCCCTTATCTCTGCCTTTTCAGTCTAGAATTAGCTTGACTGTCATTTTCACTCCAAAATCTCACTCCATGCTGTCATTGAGGGCGTCTCTACAAAGACCAAATTCCCTTCAGGCCTCCGGTCAGTGAGGTATCTGGGATTTCCATTGTCCAATCCCCCTTGAGCACTCTAAGGTAGGGCACAAGGAACAGGACCCCCTTCTTGGAAAAAAAAAAATCACATTTAAACTGTCTTTTCTGTTTCCAAAGCTCCTCCTCTACCAGCTCAAACAATCTTTGCCAGGTCTGTGCAAACAGACTAGTTGAGCACATCACATATTTTCTTTCCAATTTGTATTTTATATCATAAATTGAAGGCTCACATTCCTTAATGTGTTTTGTTTTCCAAAACACCAAGATCTTGGGTATTAGAAGCCTTGGCTCTCAAGGCTGTTGTTTCTGCTATCAGTTTTAAGAACCCACTTTGGAATGGCTAGATGGTAGATCTGTTTGGTTGCAAAGCCTGTGCTCTCACCTACTATGAGATGCTGGCCCCCAAGTTCCGGAGGGCTTCAAGGTTTGACCCCCAAAAGCCAATACTTATGTCTTCTCCAGAGCCTATTGTGGAACAGAGGAAGCAACAGGGAACTCCTGGCCAGAGTATTTCATCCAACTACCTGAAAGTTGTGTTCTTTTTTAGTTAGAGCTACTCAAACCTCCATGCCCAGCCCAGCCCTGTTCTTTAATTTACGGAGTCCTTGTTTGGTTGTCTCTTTGCAGCACCCCCTTTTGAAGGTCAGCAAGAAGTCCAAGGAGGACCCTCATATCATAGTACCCTCCAACCCCAGGACTGCCTCTCCTGGCACCTTTGAGGGCTGAACAAGGGCCTTGGGTACCGGACCCTGACACTTAACCCAGGAAAGTGAAAACACAAGGGTGTGTGGAATCCATTCTTGGTAAAGATAAACAGTAAAAATGAAGGCAAATACTATTAAAATTGGGGAAAAACAAGTAAATTGTCTATGTTTTTTTGGGAAAAAATGAAATGATTAATCTAAGATTATGAAAGATTTCTAATTGTTTTGTCATTACAATAAGAGCCCAGTATTTTCAGGTGGAGCACAATAAAATCTGAATTCCAGTTTACTGTACGTACACTGAAGAAAGAACCAAATGAGTAGAAAGCAAAAGAATGTACTATTCAATTTCATGATGAGAAAAAAGAAAACCATAAGCACTGTTTTGTTTTGTTTTTCTTTAAAAAATCAGCCATTCCTTGCCATTAATTTAAAAAGCCAAAGGCTATAATTACTTATAATCACAGAATTGAATTCTGAAACTCAAGGTTCTGGTGAAGTTGAGTTTTTTAATATCTGAGATTTCACTGCTTCCTTAAAATGAAAAGATTCTGAACTGATTGGAACAGAGAGAGGATTTGAAAATGTGTTGTTTTTTTTCCCTCTCTGTGTCCTTCTAACTTCTGACATAACTCAAAGGATGAATTCATTTGACAAGAAGTGCTGATCCAATTCAAATTTTATTTTCTCAAAAGAAGAGAACTGAATTTTTTTGGAGTTAGAGAAAAATGAAGCATAGAGATGATATATTTTGCATATTTTTTGTAAAAGTTGTAAAAGATACAATATCTTCATATATATATATATAGTCTTGAATATGGGCCATTGCAAAAGGGAAGTCATCTCAGAGGATTATTTCACTTGGTTACATCCCCTTAAAGACTTAAAAGCTCCTCTTATCCATGTTATCTCACAATAAATCCTCTGAAATTCCCTGCTAAAACAAGTTTCATTGATGGCAGATAACCAAGGCTCAGCCTTAAGTTTTATTTTGATTTATCTCTGAATCATATTAATCATCTTTCAACAGCTTTACTTCTTCCAATGCTAGAATTTCTCATCATTTTAATGTGCTTCCAGCATCTTTAATCCACTCATTTCTATCCTTGGTTGACCATTGCCTACAAGGTTTCTGAAATCTCCTCTTCTCCACCAGCTCACCACCCTCCCTAGTACCGTCAAGGAACTAGTTTGGGCCAAATGTTTTAGCTGCAATTTCTTAGGCTTCTAGGTTGAAGAAATCACTTTAATGATGTGTTTTTTAAATTTCAGTTTTTATTTTTCACATTTAATAGGCTCATTCCTACATTTACATTTCATTGCTTTCAGTAAGGGACTAGGTATCTCCCCAGTTCATTCCAAATGACCTATTTTCAGGGGCATCCGCACTGCAGAGCTGCAGCTGATTTAGATTATGCCCAAATTTTCTCAGCAGAAAGCACCATTGACCTAAGCATCCCTTTCACAACACTGTTCTAGACACAGCAACAAACCAGGGGCCCATTCAAGCCCTCCGCCACCATGACTTAATAAGCTGCTACTTCTAATTATTTTTAAATTATTTTAATTGCTTGAAGCCATTAAAAACACACACTCAACAGTTGTGCATTTTGAAAGGATTGCCAGAGTCTCCTCAAACCAACGTTTTCATTGACACAATATGACTACAAGGGAATATCAAAGGCTCGCAAACGAGACCACTGAGAGCATTCTTGCTTCTCCACCCAGGCAGAGCTCCACATTGTCTAAGGACAGTGTGACATCCAGAAGGAGCCGGATCACTGCATACCCTGTGTGAGCTATTTAGCAAAGCTGGCTAGACCAGAGTCTGAGGAATTGGAAGTTTGCTCCTTCTAGGGAGCAAACACATGGAGCCCCTCCACTAAGATTTTGATCTCATATTACCTTAAGAAAAGAGGCCAGATAGTCATGGTTCCAAATCTATACTGAGAGCATTGGATTCATAGACTCTCCAAGGCTTTGAGGGAATGTAAACATGTCTCTGGGGAAGATGTATCAACTTCTAGTATAACCAGCACGGGGTGATTGAGAATTTGGGAAATGGGATACGATATGCAGGTACACATTCTGGCATGGTCCAGTTCTCAAGGAAGTTTCAAGTTGACAAGGTTAACTGTGAGGAGAAGGGATAAGAAGGAGCCACGCTGTAGCAGAATACCTGGCACTTAATATTGATCAAATAAATTTATGAATGAATGATTGAATCAGCTAACAAGTCCTGTATCCAAACTGAAAATAAAATGAATTGTGTATGTTTCTGCATGCACCCATGCCCATTTTTTACCTTATTTGGAGTAGCAATAAACCTCCCCTGATCCATGACTTAGCCTTCTACCAATGCCCTGAACCCCATCCTCTCCTACCTTGCAGGAGACCTTACTCCAAGAATTGATATCTTCCCCCTGCCTCTTCATACATTGATATCCCCATTTATAGTCTATGAAGTCTACTACCTTAATATCTCTCTCTCTCTCATATTCTCTTCTGCCCTAGTTTGAAGCTTCATTGCCTATCACTTGCATTATTTCAGTACTCTCCTACCTGAACAGCAACTCTGACCATGTACCCAGAATCATTTCTTTCTCTGTACTTGTCAGCTATGAAGTGTTCCTCAGTGTTAGATTTATTACTGGCAGCCCTCCCTCATAGTCACAAAATGGCTGCCAGAAGATCTTGGGAGTGCTTCCTTCCTCATCACATCTAGCATGAAAAAGAAACCATCCCTTCCACTAATTCCACTAAAATAAGGTCAAGCTTTTCTTTTACAGATGTTCCACCAAATACCTCCCACTGTCTCTTTATCTATCATGTCCATCCTTGAACTAATCAGTGTGGCCAAGGGGGCATAAAATATGCTTATTAATTTAAACCAATCAGGCACCACCTTTACTACTGGAGGTAGGATCAGTTGCAACCAAACTGATTGGCTGAAAAAAGAGTGTGAATTACTCAAAGGGAAGCCAGGATACACTTAGTGAGAGGAGGGGAATGGATGCTGGGAGGCAACAAAAAGAATCTAGTGTGGGGGCCAATAGGGTAGGATTGATGTGCAGGTCTAAGACTAGAAAGTTACTCAAATGGAAAGGGAAAAAGGAAGACCTAAACTCATTGCCAAAGAATGTAGTAAAGGCAGAAAAAGCAGTCATAGTTTATTGGCTGGAGCATGAAATAAATCAAGTTTTTCATAAAGTTCAATTGAAGCAATAGTTACCTAAGCTGGTTAGTCATTAGAATTACTTGGAAGAGATTTTTGTCTAATACAACTTTCTTAGTCCCACCCCCATTGATGCAGATTCAGTCAATCTGAAGCTCTTAAAATGCTTTGCTGCTATGTGGAGGATGGGCTGGCCAAAACAATGGTGGAAGCATGCCAGTTTTCTTGGCTAGAATGGTTGGCCAAAGAGGAAAACCAGCAGGCCAATTTACTGTACTTCCTACCCTCTGATGGAAATGTGAAAGGCAGGCAGAGCTCTGCTTTCTTCTCCAGTGGGAAAACCACATCAACAAGGCATCAAACACCTTTAAAGGTCACACAGTGAGCTGGCAGCAAAGTCATGACATAATGACAGCCTCTTACTTCCCAGGTACATTGACTTGATTTATTTGCTGAAAGCAAGCAGATTCAAAGCTTTTTGTAAATCCATCCAATATAAAACATAATTTATCAAATATATCTGCATTTTTTGTCTTGTATATATAAACCGTGCTAAGTAATGACAACTATTTAATAATTGACACATATGTAAAATCTTCACTAAGAAACTAAAAATGTTTTTTAAGATAGTTTGTCACTTATTTTCTCTTTTGTTTCATAGAGCTCTGTATTATATTTCAAAGAAAGGGAACATTGAAAAACAAGCTTTGAGGTTAAAAAAAATAAAAGATTGGAAAAACTCAGAGGTGGAAGTGGGAGCACAGACAGATCTGAAGGGGTGCTTCCTCCATAAACCCTTGCCATTGAAATCAATCCAATATGTGTTCATTTCCTAACTACTATAATGATCTTCCCCAACATTTGATTAAAATATATATATAAAGAAAAGATCAAGGAGCTTAAAAGGACTAGAACTCTCTAATTCTCCCCTACCGCTCCACCCTGTAGCATTGATCTAGGTGGGGTGAAGTGAGAGCCTGCAAAATATTGCAGGTCCTACTTTGTCCTTTAGGACCTCCAGCATGTGCTTCCAGCCCAAAATCATCCAAAGGGAATCTGACTCCAAGCTGATGGAGGAAAGATGAGAAAATTCTAATGAATTTTCTTATGCGACTGTTCCAGGGCCAATCGTTTGAAGATGTTTCTTCTTTGAAGGTCCAGGCCATCTTCTTTGGACTTCCAGCCTTCCATGGGGAGGGCTATACCACAGACGGCCCCGGTGACTCTGCACCAACTTTCCATCCACTAAGCTCTTCATTTCATTTTGGCCAAAGATCAGCATTGATCCAGGTTGTTGCCAGCTGTGCAACAGCTGTGAAATTCAAAAAAACCACACGGGACTCAAGAGGCTGAGAGGCTTTATTAAATCAGAAAAGAAAAAAAAAAGAAAATGAAAAAATATATATGATCAGGGGTTCCTTCTCATCCACTCAACCTCCCCTAAATAATTGTATTCAATATTGATGATGTGGTGTGTGGTTAAACTCAGGTTTCACACCTCTCCAGGATTTAATTAAAGAGTTTCATTTCTAAAGAGGAAGAGGCCATAGAGACTAAGACTTGCTCATGATGCCTTGAAAATGGGGTAGGGATGAGATTCAAGGTTCTCATTTGTTCCAGCATTCAGGCAAACTCTCAGCAGGCAATTTCTTTTCTCCCCAAGGTCAGAGACTAGATGGGCCTCTTCAGAGAAGTGAATTTTGGAATTGAAGCAAAGTTCTTCAAATTGACAAGGCTTCATAGTATGTAGACTACCTTAGTACCTTAGAAATGTTCTCTCAGGCTTCAAAATTCATGAAACAGTTATAGAAATGGACTGTCCTGGATTTTGGTAATAAACCCACTGAGAATTCTAAAGATAGATTCATGTTTTATTTGCAATGGGTTATATAGAAGATTGACAAATGAAGGATATATTTGCACTAGTTACTATTACTCAAAAATGAAATAGAATAACTGATTCATAAGAAACATCTTCTGAACTTGCTGATGTTGAGAATGTTGCAATGGTCATAAACAGTAAACAAAGATTTTCACACTCAAACTCCACCTGTAATGAGATGTGCAGAGCAGACCTGGTTCACAGCCTTAGAGTTATGTCATTGTCATCTCCTAAACCTTTTTGTACTTTTTCACATTGGCATTGGCACATTAAAATTGCTTCCTGCTTAGCTATGTCAAACATGAAGACTTGTAGATTGCATAGCATATGAGATGTAGTATTTTCTCAGAAAAATCTCCCTCTCAATACACTTTTTTAATGAGATTACTGGAGGCTTAGGGGTACGTGAAACCCATGATTATGTTAGTAGGCTATGAACTACGACATATTTAGCTAAAAGAGGGGATGGTTTTGCTTCTCAAATTAACTGAAGATGAACCGGAGCTGTGAGCTTTGCAAGATGGCTACCTGGAGTTAGGAGTACAGCCTATGACTCTGGAAGAAAGAAACCTTGATTGGCCCTACAGGGAAATAAGCCTGTCACTTGGGACGAATTAAGGCTAATTTATTAATTAGGCTATGCGTCTTTTGTAAAAAAAAAAACAAAAACAAACGCAAACATGTATCTTGCTTTCAGGATCCATGACTATTTTATAAGAGAGATGGATATATGCTGTTACAGCTTCCAGATTATTTACATTTAGTGCAATAATAAATTCATAACTTTTTCTTGTTTTGACAAGTGAAATTTTTGGTGAACAGAGGGAAAAGAGTAGTGAATGTCTATGTTTTTAGCCTAGCATACAGGCTGGGGGAAGTTTCAAACTTACTCTAATATATGCATCTCTCTTTATATCATTTCCAAGAGTTTTCTAAGTGAGGATGCTTAAGCAATTCTTAAAAATAAAAAAGCTTTCCTTGCATTCCCCAGTCAGCATTTATCTTGTTATTGAATGTTACTTTAATTTTATTGCCAATAAAACTGTTGCTTAATAAAAGAATATATAGCCAGCAGAGACTGGGTATAACTATATGACTGTGGTGCCTTTTGCCATAAATGACCAGCCACACACACTTTAATCATAGTCCCACTGTGATTATTGCTTAGCCCTTTGAGTGGTCTGTGGGAGAGACAACTACCAGGCACGTCAATCAGACAAGCCAGATGGACTTCTGAACTCCCATCCACATTTTCTTCACCACTTCTAAAGGTGCTTTTTGCCTACATTACAATTTTCGACAGCTATGCCAAAGTGTTTTCAAGAATCACAGATGTCCAGGGGGCTTGTTTCATTCATTTGTATAAAATATAAATGAATGAAAGCTCATTAGCTGGGGATCTTGCCATAGAATCATTGACCCTGCTCTTTGTTTCTTGAAAGAAGTGTATTGAATATACAACTATGGAATGAAAAAAAAAGAATGTTCATATTGTATTGATTGGTTTTATTAATAAAATTTTTTAAAAAAAATAGAAGTGTATTGTATTTGAATGTTCCAGGTGCTCTATATAATACCTCTTAGACCAAAACTAGGTGACCTGACAATTCAAAGAAAAATTATGGGGTATTCTTCTGTAAAAAATTGAAAGAGCAAAGCTGGAATAGGGACTCCCCAGTTAATATCCAGGCAAGGGCTAAGTCTAGAAAAAAGGGCTTTAAAAAGTTCTAATCATCCTACTCAGTGAGTCCTGGATTGGGGTCTGGTTGGGCCCAACTGGTGTCCAGCAAACTTACCAAAGCTGATGAAACAAACTGATGCAGCAGTAACTCCCAGGAAAGAGCACATAGGAGTAGCTCAGAGAAATCATCAGTAGGACAGCTGATTCTGTCTTGGCTCACTCTAGAGGTAATGAACCATCTATAACTCCTCTTGGCATTGGAGCTTCCTGGTCTAGGTGGTACATGACCTCTAGACATCTTAAAAGGATGTGGATGCAGGTACCTTGGCATCAGTTTGGCCAGAGACTGTATTGTCCAAGAATTTGGATTAAACAAGCTTTGTGACTTGAGCTCGAGTTCTGTCTCACTTGTGGGCTTAATGGTGGCCAGGGAACATTAGAACTAGGTGAGTTTTCTAAGACTTATGGGAGGAGGCAGAAATTCAAGATGAAAAGGAGACTTCCTAGGCTTCCTGCAGCCAAGCAGGCCTATAATCCTCCCTGGCAGGAAGTGCACCTCCTTTTTTCAGAGATGAGTATTAGGAAGAAGTTGGTTCCTATTTGTTTGTAGTAGTTGGACTGTTTTGGTAGCCACTTTGTTTAATTGCCTGTCTAGTCCAGCTACTACCAAAATATGAACAAAGCTGGGCTCAGAGACTTACAAAATAGAGGATTTTAGAAAAAATGCTCATCTCTCTGCTGGAGCTCCCACTTGCCCTATTTACGTGTATGCACATGTGTGTGTGTGTGTGAGTGTGTTGGGGGTAGAGTGGGTGGGAATAATAATTGGGTGGTCCATGATATGAATTCTAACCATCTCTATCATTAACTTGATCTCCACTCCACCTGAAATCATTTCTCAAAGGAACTCACCCCAGCTCTGAATTTGTCAGAACTCCTTGAATTGCTTAAGACATGTAATGAAAATTAAACTCATGCATCCATACATATGCACAGAAGTCTCCATGGGTGCACCCAACCTTCATGAGTGCACCCAAGAACCTGGTGTTTTATAGGATACTGTGCTAATAGACAAAGTAACTTGGATAAGGCATCTTGTCCATCCCCCTCACCCATGATAAAATTTCGAGAGATACAAGTGGTCCTCAACATTCTTAGAATCTGCATTTTGAACAATAAACACTGCTAAACCTGAACCTTCTTTCTCCAGTCAACTTTGGCCTTTCAACCTGAGTTGACCTGGAAGGATTTCTAGTCCACCACAATGGAGCTCCCTAAGAGCCACTGCTATGGCTGAAGCAAAAGGGCTGACTGCCAGCAAGTATTTGTGGCAGGGAAGAATCTGGCACCTCACCGTCCCACCTTCCACCACACACACATATACAAACCCCCTCCTCGGGTAGAATCATGGGTGACTCTTGCTGTTTGCCTCAGCGGAGCCCAAAGGATCCCTACTGAACTTCTGGATGACTAGAACATAAAGTCAACTTATGGTGGATCACAATCAGGACAGGATCTCTTCTTAGCCTGGATCCCACCACCGCCATCAAAGCAGTATGTCAGACAAAGTCTTGCTGGGTGGTTGTTTTGGGATGAGTCCTCAGGGAGCAGCAGTGAGGGATGGGGGAGTGAAAAAACGAAGGAGGGAAATTAAAAACAAGGATACAATAGAGTAACTACTCTGTTGGTTCATGCCTGTGTCTGTAGGACCTGGCACAATGCCTGGTGTGGGATTCCTGAAAGACCCTAGGAAGTGAATCTCAGAACCATCCACCTGTGTGATGGAGAGAAAGACAAGCATTTATCTTGATGTCCCTCTCCCCCATTAGCAAAGACTTGCTCCATGAGGTTTCAAGTCCCCGATGCCTCCAGGTTACAAGGCATCCCATATACCACCGAGTCAGAGGAGCCAAGAGACCCACATCAGACAGACCCAGGGCACACTTGAGAAGAAGTGCTGAGGGTACAAAGCAAATGGAGCCTACATGGACTTCTTTTGCCATATCTGAAATCGGAGGAGAGACCAAGTGGATGTGAGGTAGCGCACAAGAATCTTTACATATATAGCTAAACCACAATCTTTCCCCACTACTGTCCTTCTAACCTTTGGTTGAGCTTTAGGAGGCAAGGGAAGGGAAGTGGAGAGACAGGCAGCAATGAATTAAGGCAGATAGATGGGCTGGGATCCTCACAAAAGCCTGAAGCCAAAGCCCTTTTTGATTCTTTATGTGGAAGTGAAGAAAGACCATTTCTCCCAACTCCTGAAGTGTAGCATGGACTTTTAAAGGTCCAGGTACTAGTTTGCTAGTACTCCTGCAGGGGTGATCAAGAAAAGGCAACAAGATGGGAAGGGAACAGAGAGGAAAATATGGGGTTTGGTTTCCTTAAGGCTTTAGTCATCTAATGAACAACCTGAATGGAGCCACAACCAAGAAGTCACTGCCACCTGAGAACTTATAGTCTCTGATTGACGAAGGACATTTGACTGCCTAAGCTAAAAGCTGACACCCCGACCCTACCCCCAACCTTAATAGTCTGCAATTTTGATCTGGCACCTTCAGGAACTATCTGTATGAATTTTATAATGAAAATGAACTTTTCCTTCTCTCCACTAATAACAGATAATTCCATTGCTCATCTTTGGAAAATTCTACCTTAAAAGAAATGTATTATGTAAGAAAGCAGAACATTGCCTATATAATAAAAATGCACATTACAGACCATGCTTTCAAAGAATTTACAGCATAAGTTGAGGACCCTGAAATCATACTTTATTAAGCAGTATTTTGGTAGCTGGGAAGTAGCTCAGGCTTGAGGAGAATCCCATATCCCAGTGAATGTGGAAAGTTGACATATTGCAGATGAAAAATTGCTCAAGTAGGACTTGGGAATCCAGTCATCTCATCCTAACATTGTCCCTGACAAATTGTGTGCTTCAGTAAGTTTCTTAGTATTTCTGGCCTAATCTACCTATCTATGGTAATGAACTTGGACTAAATTATCTCTAACTCCCTTCTACCTCCCACACTCTATGATCCCAAATCCTCTCTGTTAACATAGCGTAGGAACATGAGAGATAATAATCAAATGTGGCTATTGTCCAAACAAGAGGCCTCAAAATAGACCTGCTATAAAGGCAATGTTATCCTGCTTCCAGTGTGTTAGAGATAAAGGAATATACTCAGACTTGAGCTACCAGATCTCCAGTACTTTGGCTTAAGAGATGTGCTGCATCTGGGATTTGCTAACTTGAATCAGCAAAAACTTTCTATTTTCTTGAGATGACTTCCTTAAGTCCTTTTTTGCAAGGCTCCAACTTTCTAAGATGTTCTGCCATGAATGCCTTTTATGCCAGTAGGCATAGAGCCTGCCAAGCTTTACTTCCACAGGACATTCTACTGGGTTCTACACTGCTCCCACGAAGTAAAGGACCAGGGGTGTTACCACCCTTTGAGGAGAAGTATTCTCTTTTTCAGTCATATACTATGAATATGATGGTCAGTCCCAGTGCAGAGTAACACTTTCCAGAGCTAGGCATACTATCTACATTGGGAGACTAGAGACACAGGAAGTTGCTAAACCAATAATAACCCTGCTGACTATTGAAAAATCAATACGCACAAAATGGAAAATAGAGGTGCTGTGATGAACCACAGAAGGGAATGGATATGTAGAATTCTGAAGAACACATGTAGATGTCACAATCACAGAGGGTATGAAAACCAAGGCTTCGTTATGTGCCCACAGCAACATTTTCAGTCTGACCATTCATTCTTTCAAGTGCAGTGTTCTTTTCATGTACTGTATTTGTCACAGTATCATTACATTTTGAAACCCCAATTTTTTAAGTCAAACTTTTTTTGTGAAACCAGTCAGAGTGAGAAACAACCAGCTGGTCCAAAAGATGAGAAAAACCCAAACACATATTACAGATGGGATATTTAAGAAGGAAAAAGAGGTGAAAAAATGGAACTTTAAGTGGTTGTAGAAGAAACGAACCAAGAGACCCAAGCTGACTTCTAAATTTGGGAGATTGTAAAATAGAGTTTCTAGGTTTTGACTAGCAAGCCTAGCTCTGCTATAATTCAGAAAATCCCAAGGAACAGGAACAAAAGTGCTGAACGCCATTACCCTGCTTCATTCCGGGTACACAGTGGAAGACATTTTCTAATCTCTTATTTTGCAATAGTAAAGAAATAATTATAAGACTGTGTCTCCAGTGCTTAAAGTAATATCTAGTCATAGCCACACAGTAAATGTTGAATGAATGAATGACACATAAAATAAAACTTCTAGCCCCATCATTCTCTGTATTCCAGCAAGTGAATTCATCTCATGTTTTAATTTCTGATCTGCTGATTATAAACAGATATCTCGTTGGGTTGAAATAATACTAAGGCTGAACTTCATATGCAAAAAGAGTACCTGTGGCCCCCAGTGATCTGGTGATGGATTTTCAATGACTCCTCCATACTTCTTCAGCTCTTTCATTTTCCTTAAGGTCAATGACTTAAATTCTGAACATGGCTTCTCCACAGCCCTCTTGGCCCATAGCACAGTCTCATTATCACCCTACTCAACCTAACTGTATTACTTTCCTTGGCCACCATAACAAAGTGCTATAAATCTAGTAGCTTAAAATAATAGAAATGTATTTTTTCATAAGTCTAGAGGCAAAAAGTCTGAAATCAGGATGTTGCAGGGTCATGCTCTCTCTCCGATAGCTCTAAGAAAGAACCCTTCTTTACTTCTTCCTAGCTTACATTGTTTGCTTGGTATCCCTTGGTTTGCTTTGTAGCTGCATCATTCCAGTCTCTTCCTCAATGAAAGATCTCTCCCCAGTTTGTCTCTGTCTTTGTGTTTCTTCTCCTGTTCTTACAGGATGCCAGGCATATTGAATTAAGGGTCTACCAACTCCAGTATGACCTCATCTTAACTAATTTCATTCACAACAACTCTTTTTCCAAATAAGGGCACATTCTGAAGTCTTGGGAGTTAGGACTTTGACATATCTTTTTGAGGGGACATAATTCAACCCATAACACTAACTGAACTAATCCTCTCAGCATCTAATCACTCACAACACCTTTGTGATTGAACCATTCAAACATCTCTTCAGTGTAACTCCTCATATTTTCCCATCTATTGCCACTGTTTTCAGCAACCACCAGCCATAATTATGCACTCTTATACCTTAGAAGCCCAAAGTCTACCAAGGACTTATGTTTACATGATGGCTAGTGGTCCATATGTCCATCTTATGTAAAAAAGTATAAGTTCCTTATGGGAAGAAAATTCTTTCTTCTAGTCTTTTAGCTCTCCCTTTGCCCCAACATTGAACCATAGCACGATGCTCTTATCAAATAGATCCTCAACAAATGCCTGTTTTCCAGTGTGGAAATCCCTGGGATAGACTGACTAACTGGGCAAACCCTCAACTTCAAGTGATCACCATGCCTGGGGGCAGACTGAGACAGACGGTGGTGGTGGTGGTGAACTGACCAGTACATGAGGTGGGAGAGCTCAGTTATCAAGGAAGGGTGAAGAGGAGTTTTGGGCAGACAATAACAACTGATGCGCATTAAGTAAGGAAGAGAAAGTTGAGGCAACTCCTGTTTGCTGTGCCTTATTTTTCCTCTAAATCAAACAACAGAATAATTTTCATATTTTAGAGAGGGTGGTGCTTAAGGAAATTGGTGGATTGGCAAGATGTTTGTAGAAGGGCACCAGAGACAAGATTCACTGGCAAGAGTTTTTCTTCTACTTGTCTGAGATGCTAGATTTACTGATTTGGTTTTACACATTGGTCTTGCATGTCTTGATCTTCTTTTCAAAGGCAAACTAAAAGTTAAACATGAGAAAATCTGAGAGAAAGCAGTAGGGATTCAAGAGATTCATTTGCTTTATCAGGTTATACCCTGAGGGTAGGGGCTGAATGGCCACTATTATCCCTGAGACCAAACTCTACCTCTGTCTAAAACATTCTTAATATAAAAAATAATCCCTATTGACTTGAAGAACTAAAGAATGTTGCCTGACTTGTACAATGTCCCTTTAAAATGGGCCGATTTTTGCTTGCCTTCCTAAGTCTGTTTCTCTCTGCTCCACAGGTCTGCATAACCATGTTTTTGAGAGGTGCCATCTGCTACTGTGAATTTACAGTCTCTTTGAGCAGATAGGGAAAGTAAATAGGGAAAGCAAGAACTGAATTTCTTCAACTGAAAAGCTGACACAGCACAAAAGTGCCTTGGATACATTTTCAATTGATGTGCCCAGTTTTAAGTGGAATAGTTCCAGGTACACCTTGTTTCACCCTGATATCTTCCCTCTGGAAGAAATCCATATGAAAAGATAGCTTTTCAACTGATCTCTGACTTCCTGGAGGCACTCCACATTGCTTGATCCTTCGCCTGAATGAAATGGAGAAAATTTAGCTTGAGCCTTAACAGCTTTATCTACAAGTCCATGGAGAAACTGCCAAGGGTCCTATGCATAAATTTATTACATTATTAGCTATTCTGTGGACTGTTTGGGAATGCTTTTATATACGTAAAGTGCTCAGAAAGTACATTTTGAAAATAAACCATGTTACAAAAATGAATCTCAATGGCTCTCTCTCAATGAAATTTTCCCAACCTTGGCATCATGGTATCTTAAAAACAATATTAGGTCAAAGTCAGATATTACACCTAAGATGAAACATCTACCGCCATTCTCTCCACAGATATATATTTATCAGTTGTATACAGTGTCTAAGAGCTTGTTCTTTGGAGCCAAACCCACAGAATTCAAATACTTTTTCCAAAAATTAATACTAGTCCTTGGGAAAGTTACTTAACTTCTTCAAGCTTCGGGGTCCTGATCACTGACATGCTAATGAAATAGTCTGTGCCTCATGGAATAGTTGAGAAAACCGCATTGGGCAATTGCATGTAAAGGACTTAGGCACATATTTAGTATTATTAGGTCTGTACCTCTTAACCATTATTATTGTTAATAAAAACATATACAAGTTTAAATATCTTAAGTGACTTTTATTTTTCATAGAGCTCTGCAACTATTGGCAGTCTTAATCTAGTATCTTGCAACTTTGAGCCACACATTGTTCCTTAGATCTGCAATACGTGCAGAAGCCACATGAAAGCAACTCTGTGTTTATCATTTACCTTTGCAGTTTGGTGCTGCTGTTGGGCACCTCAGGTCTGCACTATACTCAAGTGCGTGGGAAGAAGCCCAGACCAAAGAAACACCCACTGAGCCATTGAAAAGTATGGTTCATTCACTCTTGGCCGGTACATTAGAGGACTTGTGATTTGCAACGTCTCCTGAAGTCCAGCTTCATCTCATGAAATGCCCCTGATGCAGAAATGAGAGGTAACCTCAAGTACAAGTGCAGGAAAGTATGTCAGTCTCAGCAGCCTAAACTGACATGTTTGCACCTGCTTTCTTCCAGAGAAATCTTCTGGAGAGTGGGAGCAGATTTCACTCGGGAACCTTTTAAAGATTATCTCAGACCCATTTTCATTTTCAGTATCTAGTTATCACCACCAAAAACCTTACAGTGTAAGTTATTTCCAGCCGTCTTTGTAGAATATGACAGTCTATCCTGAGAACTATTCATGGAATTACTATAACTCATTAGTTGGGGGACGAGTTAATACTTAGAAGCTAAAAAGGCTGGAAGGTCCCAGATTTGTAAAATTCAGTTCCTTTGAGGGTAGAAAGGAGGCTATCTCCACTTGTGCTTTTGTTTCTTTGGCTTCTTTTACTTTTTTGCTCTTTCCCTATTTTTCTTTCTTAAACAATCAAGAACACAAGTAACTGTCACCTTGGTTTCTGAATTCAGAGCTCTAGAAGGCTCTTTATTCTGGGAAACACGTAGGCTGAGCATTCCTGAAATGGAATCGACAAAACCTGTGCACTCCCAGGTGTGAAGAGGTAATTGCAGGTGCAAATCGGTGATGGCGCGAACAACAGGCAACTGAATGTAATAAGCAAGCTGCGTTCCTCGTCTTTTTACTTGAATTCATTTGCATTTCTCCAGCATAGGCAGTACATAATGAAATGCTCTGTATACATTCCACCGGGCTCATCAAACTATGGCAGGAATTTTGCCTTCAGCTGGTCCCAGGTTACTCACAGGAATGTGTGTTTGTGTGTGTGTGTGTGTGTGTGTGTGTGTGCACGTCTGTTTGAGTATCGGAGGGTCAGACATGGGTGGGGTTACACATGGCATTGAAGCTCTGATTTTGGTCTTTCAACATAAGGACCGCTTGTTGAAAACTCTGTCAAAATGGAGGAATTGGAATGATTTCCAGAACTCTCAAGCCACATGCAGATTAGGAAAGTGAAAGTCAAGGAGTGTGGGAGGCAGTCTTAGAGGCAGAGAGCTTGACCTGCATCCCATGCCAGAGCTAATGAGCATAATGCTCCTCTTCTAGCATTTCTTTCCGTTTGTGTTTCTACCACCCTGTGCAACCTCTTCCTGCTTTTCTCCCTCTCCATTTCTTCCAAGAAAATTAGGAGGAGTGGTTAATGCAGTTTAAGCAAATGGATGAGGACAAAAAGGAGTTGAAAAGGAAGAAGGAAATTCTCCACTGTAACCCCAGCTCAAAGTCTGGACAAAGTAAAATACTTTCTGGAATATTAAAGTTAAAAATAACAATATCGTATTACTTCAACTCGTTTTCAGGAGACTCAACTCCCCACACACATGGAGAGTCTTGCCCTCTCCAGAACTTAAGCTGCTAGGGGTTAGGGATGCCAAGGCAAACTCGGCAGCTTTTCCTCACCTCAACAGGACTGCTCCACTGCTCATTATTTAAAATCTTGGCTCTCCCTGCAATACAGGAATCATCTCCTAAAGCATAGGAAAGTCCAACTCACCTCAAATAAGTAATGGAAAAGAACTCCATTTGAACCTCATACAAAGATATTGTAAGATGGGCGTTTCTTATTGCTGCTACAAAAAGTTCCCATAAACTTAGTGGCTCAAAGCAATGCACATTTCTTATCTCACATTTCTGGAAGTCTGAAGTCCTAAATGGGGCTCACTGGACTAAAGTCCAGTGTTAGCAAGGCTGTATTCTTTCTGGAAGTTCTAAAGCAGAATTTGTTTCCTTGTCTTTTCTAGTTTCTAGAGGCCACCTGCACTCCTTGGCTTATAGCCTCTTCTTCCATCTTCAAAGCCAGTAGGGTAGCATATTCAAATCTCCCTCCCACTCTGACTTTTCTTCTGCATCCCTCTTCCATTTTTTTTGATGTTTTATTTTGAAATACTTTCAAACTTACAGGATAGTTACAAAAATATACAAACTCCATGCCAAGAACTCTAACACTCTCCTACCTGCCCCAGATACTCAGATCCATTTTTAACATTTTGTCATATTTGCTGTAATATTCTTTCTATTTCTCTATCATCTATCTATATCTTTCTAACTTTCTATCATTCTATTTTTATCTATCATTAATTCTATCAATCTTTCTATCTCCCTATTTACCAATCCATTTTCTGAACACTTGCGTATAGGCTGTGTACATCATGCTCCTTAAACAGTAAATACTTCTATGTGCATTGCCTAATAAAGATATTCAGTAATGTAGCCACCTTAAGTGCAGTTATCAAGTTCAAGAAATTTAGCATTGATATAAAACTTAGCTATATTCCATTTGTTCCTATGTCCCAATAATATTCCCTAGGGCCTTTTCACCTCCTTGCTAAATCCATGCATTGCATTTAAATGTCATTGTTTCTTTACTTTTTTTTTTTTTTGGTTGTAAGAACATATATACAACATAAAATTTCCTATTTTAACTACTCCCAAATATACCATTCAAAGGGATTAATCACATTCACAATATTGCCATACCCTCATTTACTTTCTCATTTCCCCAGACAGAAACCTTATACTCATCATAAATTAACTCCCCACTACCCCTTTCCCCCCCACCCCCTGGGAATCTGTATTTTAATTCCTGTCTCTATGAGCTTGCATAGTCTCTGGTATATTCTTTGTAGTCACGGGGACTTAAATGTAACATTCTACATCTATAACAATTTCGTTTGGCTTGATACCAACTTAACATCAATAATATATGAAACCTTTATTTCTATATCCCTCTGTCCCCCGTCTTTATGTAGTTCTTGTCACACACAATATGTTTATACATTATGAGTCCAAAACTATTGATTTATTATTATGTTTTATGCATTTGCCTTTTAGATCCTATAGGAAGTAAAAAATGGAACTACAAACCAAAAATACACTAATACTGGCATTTATATTTATGATGTTGTTGCCCTCAGCGGAGATTTTATTTCTTCATGAGGCTTGAGTCTATTGTCTATTGTCCTTTCCTTTCAACCTGTCTAATGGTGATGAACTCCCTCAGCTTTTGTTTATCTGGGAATGTCTTCATCTCTCCCTCATTATTGGACGACAATTTTGCTAGATGTAGAATTCTTGGTTGGCATTTTTTTCCCTTCACTACTATATATGCACCTTTCTACCACCTTTTTGACCCATGATTTCCAATGAGAAAGCAGAACTTAATCTTTTTGAGGCTGTATTGTTTCTCTGTCGCAGTTTTCAGAATTATCTTTATCTTTGACGTTCATCAGTTTGATTATAACGTGGCACAGTGTAGGTCTATTTGGGTTTATCCGCTTTGGAATCCATTGAGCATCTTGGATGTGTATATTCAGATCTTTCATTAAATTTGGGACATTCCAACCATTATCCCTTTGAGTATTCTCTTTCCTCTCCTCTCTTCCTCCTCCTTCTGGGAATTCCACAGTGTACATCTTACTACATTCATTGCTGTACCACAGGTTCCACAGGCTCTGTTCACTTTTCTTCTTTCTTTCTTCCATCTGCTTCTCAGACTGAATGGTTTCAATTGCTTTGTCTTTAAGTTCTATGATTCTTTCTCCTGCCAGCTCCAATCTTCCTTATAGGAAATTTTTAATTTCAGTTACTATGGTCTTCAGGTATGTTTGGTTTCTTTTTATAATTTCCATGTCACTGTTGATATTCTCTATGAGTTCATTTTTTGTTTTCCTGATTTCCTTTAGCTCTTTGAGGATATTTAGGACCTTTTTCTTTAAGTCTTTGGCTGGTATGTCCCATATCTGATCGTCCTCATTGATGGTTATAATGCTTGAATCTTCTCCTTTGCCTGAGCCATCACTTCCTATTTCTTTGTATATTTTGTAACCTCTTATTGAAACCTATTCATTTTGATATTTTAATGTGTTACCATTAGAATTTAGACACAGGGGCATCTGTTCCTTGAACTTGTATCCAGCTAGTGTTATGGTATAGATTTCCCTTACTGCCAGGAGCTAACAAAACAATGGAAAATAAAATGAAAGAAAAAGAGAAAATGCTTTTGCCAGTCTTTACCTATTGAAGGTGCTAATGCTTTCCTTCAGGGCTTATCCACGCAATCAGTTGAGAGAATAGTTCCAGGCCAAAGAGGCCTCCCTGATCCTTTCTGTGTGTGTTTCTTATCTTGGGCAGTTACCTGTGGCCCTAAGAATTCCCCTGTTTACACGATTCTGAATGTCCCCTCTTTCTAAGGAAACAGTTTTCTCATGTCTTAGGCATTGCACTCTACATTCCATAGGCAGCAATCCTTGCCCCAGGCAGCACAATTTAGCTGCTTTCCCACAGCATGCTGTAGGAGAGCTTTGTGAGCTGCCTTTTACATGCACGGCAATTTCTGGAGCATCAAATCCCTTCAGGCCACCATCAGATACATTGGCCAGATGTACATGCTCCCAGTATGTGCAAAAGGGCTTCTCTGCTCCCTCCAGAACTGGGACTAGGGATTTGAGCACTGAGAGTATAGGGCTAGTGCTGCGCTAAGTATGTGAAGGTAAAGGGAGGTGCCAACCAGAGCACCATGAGTCCTACTAATTTTAAGTAGCCTTTTTCTTGATTCAGCACTTGCCCTGTCCTGTAACTGTTGTCCTTTAACTGTTGTCTAGAGCATTGAAAAATGTTTCTGCTAATTCTTGCTGGTTGTTCAAAGTTTCTGTGGGTGGATAGAGCACTAAGTTTCTTACTCCACCACTTTGAATAGGTGGGGAAGTATTTCCATTTTAAGAACCTTCAAGATATCAAGAATACAAGATAATCTCCCTATCTTAAAATCAGTAGATAAGCAACCTTAATTCCATCTGCAAATTTAATTTCCCTTTACCATATAACATATTCATAGGTTCCAGGGATTAGTATAAGGGTATCTTTGGGCACCACTGATCTGCCTACCACAGGGGAAAAGAGGATAAATCAATTACAAACATACAAAAAATGGAGACATGCCAAAAAAATATGGTCATGAAGCAGAGTAAAACCATGACTTAGTATTTCAATACAAACTAGAAGACATTAAGAAAATATTAGAAGCAATGACAGGAAAACATAAATTAGAACCAGAAAATCTCAGAAATGCGATGGCTAAACAGGAGTGGAACATGGAAAAATGATGATAGGGTCCAGTAATGAATTAGAAATACAGAAAAAGAAAATCAAAGAAGCAAAAGGGAAGTTTCAGAAATGAAAGGACTCCCCAGCCAGTGTTTCTGAGAGACGGCGTCTCTGTGAAAGAAGTGGTCTCTGCCACTTAGTATTAAGACCAGATCTTAGAAAGCTGATATCGACCCATCACTTGCCTCTCTCCCCATCAGTGCACCCCTCCATCTGCTCTCAATGACAGCATTTCACCTTTAGGTTTTATCACATGTACCTGTTTGTAAGTACATAAAAACCTTGGGAAGGCAGGGAAGAGCGATAACATTGCCTTCACGCCTTTGCTGGGTAGCTTCTGTCCTGTGCCGCCAGGAATGTCTGGTCAGGGGCCACTCACCCCTGCACCTGTCTCACTTCTTGCTCTGCTTACAACAATCTCTCATAGTGTCCTCCTCATTTTGCTTTTCCATCATGTAAAGAGATATTTTCTGCTCATTGAGGTGAGTCACAATGCCTCATTCATCATGGTGGAAATCTAGTAGAATCGTTGGCACACATTAGGGGTACAACACAGTTTCATTAACTGAGTGTTGGAAGAAGGGTCATTATCAGCACATCAACTAGATTTGAGAAGGTTCTCAAATAACTACAAACTGCTTTTTAGGTACCCTGAGATCTGGCCTCTGAGAATGGCACTGACATCTGTAGTGTTTCCTCATATGCTTTGCTACTGTCAACATTAATGGCATATGCTCAGAGACTAACAAGAGTCAGAAGAACTCACAAGAAAGTACACATCGATCAGGGCCAAGTCAAGAGACAAATCAAGTTTATGAACTTTCTCCCCTGCGTCTAATGTTGCATCCTGGCTTCCCAGCACACTCCCTGCACTCAGTATGAGCAGGACCCCACTCTGCAGTGGCCCTAGGCACTCAGACTCATAGCTCATCCTTCCACGGTCCCAATGTAGTGAATGTCTGAAGATATGCTAAAGGAGGGTAATGATGGAGCAGAGTGGAGAGAGTACCTCTAAGGTGGTCCAAATTTCACTGCACAGTTGCCTCCAGCCATGTGAAGATGTAGGTCATAGGGACTAAATTTTAATACTAAGGAGTGCAGAGCTCATCTGTCATAACACATCTAAGCACCTACTGGGTTCAAATCCCCATTCCAGGACTTAAGAGCAGGCAGAAATAAATCCACAAATTATTCAAAAACATCATAACAGATATATGAAATAAGAAACAGCAAGAAACAAAATGAATATCAGTGAAAATCTATCAGTAACATAAAAGAAAGGATATAAGATTATCATGGTGAATGCAAATAATAAAAATGGAAAAAACTAAAATATTGAATTACAAAAACAAAAATGACCATACATAAAAATGATTAGTATCACAAAACCATAAAAGCCAACAAATGGAAGAGAAGATACAATCAATGATATAAGAAAAGAAAATTATCCCAACAAAAAGCAGAACGGGCATACCATGTTCCAGGAAAATATAATTGAAAAACAATATTCAGTGCTAAGATATATTCTGATTAAGCTACAGAACATCAAAAATAAAGAATTACCCCTAAGATCAGGAACAAGACAAGGATGTCCACTATCACCACTATTATTCAACATCGTGTTGGAGGTTCTAGCCAGAGCAATTAGACAAGAAAAAGAAATACAAGGCATCAAAATTGGAAAGGAAGAAGTAAAACTATCACTGTTTGCAGACGATATGATACTATACGTCGAAAACCCGGAAAAATCCACAACAAAACTACTAGAGCTAATAAATGAGTACAGCAAAGTAGCAGGTTACAAGATCAACATTCAAAAATCTGTAGCATTTCTATACACTAGTAATGAACAAGCTGAGGGGGAAATCAAGAAACGAATCCCATTTACAATTGCAACTAAAAGAATAAAATACCTAGGAATAAATTTAACTAAAGAGACAAAACACCTATATAAAGAAAACTACAAAAAACTGCTAAAAGAAATCACAGAAGACCTAAATAGATGGAAGGGCATACCGTGTTCATGGATTGGAAGACTAAATATAGTTAAGATGTCAATCCTACCTAAATTGATTTACAGATTCAATGCAATACCAATCAAAATCCCAACAACTTATTTTTCAGAAATAGAAAAACCAATAAGCAAATTTATCTGGAAGGGCAGGGTGCCCCGAATTGCTAAAAACATCTTGAGGAAAAAAAACGAAGCTGGAGGTCTCGCGCTGCCTGACTTTAAGGCATATTATGAAGCCACAGTGGTCAAAACAGCATGGTATTGGCATAAAGATAGATATATCGACCAATGGAATCGAATAGAGTGCTCAGATATAGACCCTCTCATCTATGGACATTTGATCTTTGATAAGGCAGTCAAGCCAACTCACCTGGGACAGAACAGTCTCTTCAATAAATGGTGCCTAGAGAACTGGATATCCATATGCAAAAGAATGAAAGAAGACCCATCTCTCACACCCTATACAAAAGTTAACTCAAAATGGATCAAAGATCTAAACATTAGGTCTAAGACCATAAAACAGTTAGAGGAAAATGTTGGGAGATATCTTATGGATCTTACAACTGGAGGCGGTTTTATGGACCTTAAACCTAAAGCAAGAGCACTGAAGAAGGAAATAAATAAATGGGAACTCCTCAAAATTAAACACTTTTGTGCATCAAAGAACTTCATCAAGAAAGTAGAAAGACAGCCTTCACAATGGGAGACAATATTTGGAAATGATATATCAGATAAAGGTCTAGTATCCAGAATTTATAAAGAGATTGTTCATCTCAACAACAAAAAGACAGCCAACCCAATTACAAAATGGGAAAAAGACTTGAACAGACACCTCTCAGAAGAGGAAATACGGATGGCCAAGAGGCACATGAAGAGATGCTCAATGTCCCTGGCCATTAGAGAAATGCAAATCAAAACCACAATGAGATATCATCTCACACCCACCAGAATGGCCATTATCAACAAAACAGAAAATGACAAATGCTGGAGAGGATGCGGAGAAAGAGGCACACTTATCCACTGTTGGTGGGAATGTCAAAGGGTGCAACCACTGTGGAAGGCAGTTTGGCGGTTCCTCAAAAAGCTGAATATAGAACTGCCATACGACCCAGCAATACCATTGCTAGGTATCTACTCAAAGGACTTAAGGGCAAAGACACAAACGGACATTTGCACACCAATGTTTATAGCAGCATTATTTACAATTGCAAAGAGATGGAAACAGCCAAAATCTCCATCAACAGAAGAGTGGCTAAACAAACTGTGGTATATACATACGATGGAATACTATGCAGCTTTAAGACAAGATAAACTTATGAACCATGTAATAACATGGATGGACCTAGAGAATATTATGCTGAGTGAATCCAGCCAAAAACTAAAGGACAAATACTGTATGGTCCCACTGATGTGAACGGACATTCGAGAATAAACTTGAAATATGTCATTGGTAACAGAGTTCAGCAGGAGTTAGAAACAGGGTAAGACAATGGGTAATTGAAGCTGAAGGGATACAGACTGTGCAACAGGACTAGATACAAAAACTCAAAAATGGACAGCACAATAATACCTAATTGTAAAGTAATCATGTTAAAACACTGAATGAAGCTGCATCTGAGCTATAGGTTTTTGTTTTGTTTTGTGTTGTTTTGTTTTGATTTTACTATTATTACTTTTATTTTTTTCTCTATATTAACATTCTATATCTTTTTCGGTTATGTTGCTAGTTCTTCTAAACCAATGCAAATGTACTAAGAAATGATGATCATGCATCTATGTGATGATGTTAAGAATTAATGATTGCATATGTAGAATGGTATGATCTCTAAATGTTGGGTTAATTTCTTTTTTTCCGTTAATTAAAAAAAAAAAAAAAGAGAGAAGGGATAATTGGAGATGAAGGGATACAGACTGTACAACGGGACTGGATATAAAAACTCAGAAATGGACAGCACAATACTACCCAATTGTAATGCAATTATGTTAAAACACTGAATGAAGCTGCATGTGAGGTATAGGTTTTTTGTTTTTGTTTTTTTTTGTTTTTTTTCTTTCTATTATTGTTTTAATTCTTATTCTGTTGTCTTTTTATTTCTTTTTCTAAATCGATGCAAATGTACTAAGAAATGATGAATATGCAACTATGTGATGTTATTAAGAATTACTGATTGTACATGTAGATTGGAATGATTTCTAATTGTTTTGTTAATTCTTTTTTTAATTAATAAAAAAAAAAAACTGTTAAAAAAAAAAATAAATAAATAAAGAAAGAATTATGTCTTCAAAGCATTCATGTAGGAAAAGCAAATAATTTCAAGCAGAGAGTATCCGGCTGACCTTTCTAAGTCGGTCAGAAACTGCTTCAACTTCCAGAAACATGAAATGCCAGAAGGCACTGGCATAAAGTTTTAGAGCAAGACTGACTCAAGAATATAAAAATCATCTTATAGACTTTTCAAATTAAAAGGAAATCATCAAAAGCTTCATAAAATTAAAACAACTCATGAGCCTGCCTCAAAAAAAAAAAAGAAGATAAGCAGCGTTTAAGAAATACATCAACATTAAGTATTCAGAAGACACATCATATTGTATAAGCAAAAATATTGGGTACTCAATCCACTTTAATAAAGATTTAGTCCTAATTGCTCTAGAAATGAGGGTTACTAAAACAAATATGAATGGCTTAAACCTGAAAATGCACAAATAATAATATAACTACTAAAATATGGGAGATTGGGCATGAGAACATGGGAAAGTTTGAGAGGATCAAAACTTTTCTCTTTCATATAGATGTGATCAATACTAGACAAATTGAAATATGTTCTTCAGAAGTGCTTTCCAGCATTCAATTTTTAAAATTAAAATTCAAGAGAGGTTTAGTGAAGCATGTATTTATTTAAAGTTTTCACTTTTATTTCAGTATATTTTTCTTTTTAAAAATTCTATGAAAAACAATTTAAGTATTTTAATTTAACAATAACATCTTTACCGTGATTCCATTTTTAAAGTATTTGTTTTATCATTTCTATCCATACTCATGTTTAAGAAAAGATTGGAATTACGTTTGATGATAAATTTATAGCCAGATGGATGAAAAAAAGAAAAAAGGGAGAAGACACAAATTGCTAATATCAGGAATGAAAGAGGGGACATCGATACAGCCCCTACAGATAAGAAAATTTCAGATGAAAAGTTGTGGGACAATAAGTTATACACATAACCTCAAAATATCACCCCAGGGTTCCCTCGTTAATTATAAAGGGGAAAAGTTATATTTATGATGGAAAAATCTGATAAATACTACCATAACTAAGGATTCAAACAGCATCATTGAATCCTGGACAAACTGGAATTCTGCGTTTCCTAATAGGAGGTAGTGGGAATGACATTGTAGTTCTCCTACCCAAAATGTTTGACCTGCGCCACATTATCCAGGTTGGGAGCACTCTACAAGACAATTGGCCTGGACTTTTCAAATATATCAATTTCATGAAAATTAGAGGAGATTAGGAGACTTGACAATGAGATACAATGCATGATTCTAGATTGGATAAAAAATAAAACGGCATAAAGAAAATTGTTGAAAAAATAGATATTTGACCATGGACTGTGTATTAAATAATATCACATCAATATTCAACTTCTTGGTTTGATAATGATATTGTTGTTTTTCAAGAAAATATGCAAGGCTTTACAGGTGAAGAACTGAGGTTTGGAGGAAATTTTCTTGGGGTAGGTATGACTTGCATTAGCAAATCAGAAAGAAGATACTATTCAGGAGAATTTAAGTGTATATCATGAATGCTACACCATCTCATTCTTCATAGACATAACAATGAATTAAAATGAGACTTCTGCCTTTGAAGCAATAAGCCAAATGACAATCTGTAAGTTTAAGAACATAAAAGGGAACTCAAAGATCATGCATAGGCATTTATTATGCATGTGTTGCATCCATTACCGTGCTCAATTCTGTAAAGGACAGAGTAAAAGTACAAAGCATGGATAGTGCCCATGAAAAGTTTAAAGTCCAGTTGGCAAGACATAACTTGTACACATGAAACAATTTAAAAGCAATGCAAGACACCATGTTCTCAAATGCCAAATTCTGTGGTTTGATCTAAAAATGTAATAGGAATTCTTGGGAGGAAGAGATCAATGCTGGATGAAGTCACTGGGAGTTGGGGCTTGTGACATATTCAACAAGTACTCGAGTTTAGTGCAAGAGCTACCCACATGTGTTCTAAGGAAATTCACTAATGGGGCGTATGCAATTAAAGCCAGATTTCTGCAATTAGAAGAATTTGCATGGGAAAAGAATTTAGAGCTAAATTTGAAGGAGACAGAAAATTGTAGGAATCACTAAATGTGCATTAGAGAGGCAACCTTAGAGATCATCTTTCCAATTTCACATTTTTAAGCACAAAGACTCTCGGCCCAAAGAAGGCAGTAATTTTTCAGAAAGAAAAGGGAAATTTGGTGCTGTGGCAGGAAACTGGGATGGGAATCTAGAGATGTTTGTGACTTTGGGCAAACTACTCAGCATCTCTAAACCTTTGCAGATGGGAAAATATTATCAAGATATTGTGTGCAGGGCGGGCCATGGTGGCTCAGCAGGCAGACTGCTTGCCTGCCATGCCAGAGGACCCGGGTTTGCTTCCCAGTGCCTGCCCATGTTAAAAAAAAAAAAAGATATTGTGTGCAGTCTCCTTTCTTTGACTCTGGGCTACCATAGTGAATTGCTTGACCAAGTGGATGCAAGGGAAATGACATTGCGGGTCTTCTAAAGCTAGGTTACTGAATCACTCATCCTTGGAGCCCTGCACTGCTGTGTAAAAAGTGAACAGCTCAGAGGCCACCATGCTGTGAAAAGTTCAAGCCACGCTGAGGGGAGCTAAAGGATAGAAATAAAATAAGGAGAGAGAGAAAGTCTTTAGAGTACCAAGGTTCCAGATACATGCCATCTTGGAGGTAGCTCTTCCCATACCAGCTATTCTGACTAATGCCAGTGGGATCAGAGATGAGAATCATCCTGCCAAGTTCATCTTGAATTCCTGACCTGCATTAATAAGCAAAAGATTATGGTTGTTTTAAACCATAAGCTTTGGGGTAGTTGGCTACGCTGCAATAGATAGCAAAAAAAAGCTAGTTTCTATTTTCTCTTACAGCTCTATATATCTTTGCTTTTATAAAATTACACGAGAAAAAAAACGTTAGCAAATCCTTGGTAAAAGGAGTAAGCAAGTAGTGGGTAGCAAGATGGTTTGAGTAGAGGGGTATTTTGTGGCAGAAATAATGTATCTATGGGAAATAAGAAGGGGCCAAAAATTCAGATTCTTATCTCATTTTCTAAGGCGCTTCTGATCATCAAAAATATCCTTACTTCTCTTCCATCCATGTAACTGATGTCCCCTCTTGGAGTCTAATTTTCCTTTTCTGGGAGATCTGCTCTCCGTCCTCCCCACTTAAAAGAGTTGTTCTGGTAGCATGATGTGGTCATCATCAATGCTCGTCCCCAATCATTTCCAGCTCTCCACCTTCTGAGCATATGGTAAAATTGTACTTCCTGTCCTTTTGTGGTTGAGTGAGACCATGTGATTAGTTATAGCAATGAGTTGAAGGAGGAGTAATGCATTTCACTTCTAAGCCAGAGCATTTAATTGCCTGTTCGAGCTCTTTCAGAGTTTTCTTTCCTTCTGGCACAATGGCCAACAAGTGACAGAGTATGGTTGTATCAGTCTAGATTCCTGAATAAATCTGATTATCAAAGGTCCCTTGTCAATCCATGATGAACATGTAGTATGGTTGAGAAATAAACCTTTGTTCTCTTATGTCACAGAGATTTTCTCCTTATTATTTCAACATTAATATAGCTTACTTGGAATGATGGACCAAAGACTGGAAATGCTCTGTGAAACAGTAAAGTGAGGCAAAAATGTGAGGCATTGTTACAAAGAATAGACCTCAGCAAGCTTCCCAGTAGGGAAGCAACCCAAGCCACACGTTCAGCCGTCTGTTGCAAGTTTGTATAGTTCCACCACAATTAACAAGTCATCCAGCTTCTCTGACTCAAATTTCTCCGTGTATATGATAATAATAATAGCAGGAGCAACCATGGGTTATTGAATGCCTATTATGTGAGCTATTTTGTGGATATGATTGCTAATCCTCAGAGCAGATTTGAGAATGGGTTTAACCGTCTTTGGTTTTACAGATATAGAACCTGAGGCTAAAATTTTCGGTTCTGTTGTTCTTTCTATTTCCTTTCACCTTTGGGTTTCCACTTAGGAAAGAAAGGCTAGTGTGTAGCAAGGAAAAGCGAGGGTCTTCTCTAATCAACACATATAGAAAGTGGTGGATACACAGAACACACTAGCTGCCTGCTTTCACTGGTGTTTGGAAGGGAAGCTAAAACCAGCCAAGACAGCTTTGTGTCCAAGTCATCTGGTCCCCATGTGGGGAGATGTGCGTGCTTTCCTGTGTCCTCCCCGGGCAGCACAGATATTAATTGCTTAATACGTAAGAGGCAGAGGCTGGGAATAATAATCCTCAATTCCAAAGTCTGCTTGGTTTCACCTTCGTGGGCCCCAGCGTGGTGCTACCCACAGGCCTCCTGGGCTTAAAAGCACCAACTGGGGCTTCAGCCCCCTCCTCGGGAAACACAGAGGGTGGCACCAAGGCCACGGCACCAACTGACAAAGTGCATATGGTGAACTTGAAGGGAGAAGATGTTCAAAATATCCCTGGCCCCACTGCAAATTTTGGGTGGCCTGAATACCAAACTCAGCCTGGAATTAGCATTCACATGCAAAGATCTTAAATTAGTGTACTTCAAATAATTTGTTTCCGAGTTTTTCAGCCTGGTCTAGGACATTAACATTTGGAAGGTTTGAGGGGAGAGAACTAGAGAAGCTCAATTCTGATGTGATTCCTGTTAGAATGTCATGGATCTGAACAAATTTTCACTGACTTGGTCTCTCTTCCGTCTCCCAGCCCAAGCCCTCTCTCTTCCCCAGATACCAGCTTTCCTATCCCCAAGCCTTCTTCAGCCCCTGCCCTAAGCCTCAAAGATCTCCCTCTTCCACTCCCTTTCACTTATGCTTCTAAAATTCTACTTTCTCTTCTATGGCCTCTCAAAGGAAGTGGAGTCCCCTGCTCCACAACCCTTGTCTCAGTTCGGAACTCCTGCATTTCGACTTTAAGTCTTTCTTCCCAGGGTAACTCCCCAGAAGTATGTGTACTACATCCTCTAACTTAACTCAGCTTCCTGGACATTAACACTTTCCCTTAATATGAGTCTATTGGCCACCAAAGGCGCAAGGAACTGGGCTGTGCATTGGGTGTTAGTCATGACCTTATGGGCCATATATTCTAGCTGTGCTGTGTTCTCTTTGTCTTCTCCAAAACTTCCTTACCCTCCTCCCTAAACATCCTTCCCTTATACGTTCCTCTCTTGTTAGGTGGCAACTCTTTTTAGAGGGAGCCCTGTAAGCTCCTATCAATTTCCTCTTATCTGAATAGTTAGTTGATCTTTAAAAATAAGGTGTGGGAGTGGGGACTAAATCCATTGAGTATATTATGTGCATACTATAAAAAAACACAAAATCATTTTGAATAAGTTTATAGACAATGCAGACTTGAGAAAGAGCATTCAAGTCAAGGTAATAAACTCAAGATCCCAATCAGCCAGTCAGAAAATATTATGTATGTGCTTTGTACAAATCTTTAAGCATTGATGCTACAGCTAAGGACAAGACAATGTATTTTCTCTCAAAGAATTTGGATTCTAATAAAGTATATGGTAGAGTAAGTGTGGCTTCGGTTTTTCATACTATTTGCATCCATTTCCTTTGGTATTATTCTCCCATACCAACTCTGGATTTGGCTAATAAACAGTGACAGGTGTGAAAGTATATCAGTTCGGAGTCTAACTTTCAAGAGACCTCATTAAGAACCTTCTACTTTCTCTCTCAGTACTCCATCACTCCACTTGAAAAGACCAGGCTAGTCTGCAGAGGATGAGAGAGAAGTTTGGAAGAGGCAGATGCCCCATTTGACAGCAGATAACTCCCGGAAGATTGCACATGAGTGAGCTCAACCAAGACAGGAAAACTACCCTGATAACCCATAAACATATGGATAATGAAAAATAATTAATAGTAAATATATATTTTGTAAGTCTCTGAGTTTTGGGGTTGATTTGTTACACAGCAATAGCTAGCTGATACAAGGGGTACAGATAACAGGCATATGAAAACTAATCATGTATATTACAGAATAAGTTAAACATGAATTCAAGATAGATAGCATAAAGACAAACTAGAGTAATGGAGAATGATTGGTGGGGGCTGTAAAACGATAATTTGGTTATGATAGTCAGGGAAAACCTTGCTGAGGTAATGCCACTTGTGTGGAGATTTAAGTTATAAGAAAGAGAGAATTATGTTACTATTTGGAGGAGTTTCATTCCAAACAGAAGGAACAACAAGATGGGTGGACATCCAGATTGAGATATTGAATAGGCAGCTGAGGCCCAAGGGAGAGACATAAATTTGGAGCCAACAATAATTTGATGGTGCTTAAAATTACATGACAAGTCAAGACCACCTAAAGATAAACTATTGATAGTAGAGAAAGATCTGATGACAAAAAACCCTGGGGCATCCTGGTGTTGAGACCTGGCAAAAGAAGATGAGCCACCAAAATCATTTAGAATAAGAAACCCATAAAATATGAAAACACAAAACAAAACAAACCTAGGAGGGCATGATGTCACTGAAGCCAGGAGCAAAAAGAAAATACTTCAAGAAGGGAGCAGTAGCCATCCATGTCAAATGCCGTTGAGAATTCAGGCAATACGAAGATGAAGAGTTGAGTGCTAGCCTTGGCAAGATGTAGGGGACCTTAACAAGTGCCACCCATTGCAGCAGATTGGTAAGAACGAAAAGCCCAATTTCAAATGGTTGAAGAAAGAGAGGAAGGGAATTAGGAGCGAAGTGAGGTGAAGTGTAGGTTTTTAAAAGACACACAATATTAAGGCATATTTGCATACTGGTGAAAGAACAAAGAGAGACAAATTAATGATGTAACAGAGAAATGCAATAATTGCTGGAACCAAGTCTTTGAAAAGATAAGAATAGATGTAGTCCTGAGTTCAAAGATTGGCCATAGAGAAGAGAAAGTAATTTCTTTCATTGTAATAGGAAGGAAGCAGAGTATGTGAGCATAGGTGCAGAAATATAGGTGAGATTTGAGAAGATGAGGTAATTTTTGTCTGATTGCATCTATTTTCTTTACCAAGTATTAGGCAGAATCACGAACTTAGAGATGAGTGAGGATATAAAGTGAAACCATCTTGGAGAACGAAAACTGAATTTACTAGGGAAGTAGAGTAGAGTAACCCGGGCATTGTTGAGCCCATTTTAGATCTGTCATCACAAATTCAAAGTGACTTCACTTAGCAAGGTTTTGTGACTTTCTGCAAGGACATTAAATGGCTCAGTGAAGTTGCAGAATAAGTGGAAAGATGGTTTTAAACAAGATTAAGATTTTTCTAGGCAATAAGGATGTTAGGAAGGGGTGCCTATAGTAATGAGTCACAGAATCTAAATTGGATAAGGCAAAATCGAGGACTTGAGGGGATCGATGAATAGTGAAAAAGCCATGGTTCAATGGTTGAGCGTCACCATTATACCAGAGAAGTGTTGGAGTATTGCATTAAGTGAGCTGGAAAGCCAGGAAGGCAATGTCAAAGATACATTTTTGAAACTGAGATTTCAAGGTGACTTAGCAATTGATGATGACAAAGTCGTCAATATAATCTTGGAAGTAGAAGATTGAGCTGATGTGGTGGATTATCACCGAAGCTAACAAAGGGAAGCTAGAGTATAAAGTCTTTGACCTACTATTAAGGCAGAAACTGTAGAGGGTCTGAGATTTTACCCTATTTACAAGCTGACATGATAGCCTGCCACAGTTTTATAAACATATACCGACAGAAAACATGAGCTCCCTGGGTCAGAGACAAAGACCATTTATTATTCACAACAAAATCAGCTGTCAGAGCAATATCTTACATTAGTTCTCCAAATCCCACTCCCCACAGGGCAAAGTAGTAAGGGCCAGATGGTACCTGCATTTGATGCAGATTGCACAATAGGGGAGGAACTCCAAATCAGGAAACTTTAATCTTATATAGGGTTTATATTGGCATCCTGCTGATCCTTCCACCCAGAGAGAAAGGAAGCTTATCTTTACTCTCTGATATAGGCAAATGTTGCCCAGGGAAGGGAAAGAAAGAGTTTTATCTTTACTACATTACAATGTCTCTTGGGAAGGAAACATATCTAAGCTTTATTCTCCTGAAATATCTCATTACACAAACATCTTAACTTGACTATCAATGCTTCAGTCAGAGGACCATGCAGATATTCATGGAGTTATTCATGTAAGATATTCATGGAGAATTGTCTACCAATAGCGATATGGATTCTGAAAATACCAAAAACAATGACAAAAGAAGTGGTGAAGTTGAGAACAGTGAACTAAAGAGTTAAAGTCTCCTTCAGTGAATATGGGCAAGATCTCAGAATGTGGTATATGGCAGCACAATGGAGAGGTAATATCAGCTAAGCCTGATGAAATGTGCATCACAGAACCAGGGGTTCCAGAGTGCATGAGAGAAGGATTCAGGAGATTTGTGAGTTTACCAAAAAAAAACAACAAAAAAAAAACCAAACTTGGAAACTAATGCATGTGATGAAGAATAACATAAGAGGTTTAGACTTCTGAAGTTGATTAAGGAGTATGAGGATGTGAGGCATATTGAGAGTGTTCCTGGAAAACTGAAAGCATGGGAAAGTGAAGATTTAGGGCATCTGGTCTTGTCTGCAGCTGGAGATGTTATGGCAGTAGGGAGATTGCTGAGATTAATGGCCTGGGTGTGGCCAGACACATGCCTGAGGGAAAGAGCTGAGTCATGAGCCTGTGCTGTATATAAAGATTTTGAGGTGGTTGTTCTCTTCACTGCCAAACTCTCCCATTACCCATTTTATATGGCTTTGAATAAATTATTTAATCTCCCAAGCCTTCAGTGTCTTCCTCTATAAAATGGGGCCATAATGTCCATCTCCAGTAGCCAGTATTCTGTAAATCGCAAGAGAAGAAACCAACTCTAGTTGGTTCAGGCAAAGAGACCATTTATTGGCTCATGTAAAGTCCAGAGGTTGCTCTGATTAATGAGGGCTTCAACAAAAGTTGCCACAGGACTTTCTTTCTCTCTCTTTCTCTCCCCCCACCCCACCCCCATCTCCATCACTATCTCTTTCTTCCTCTGTGCTCATTAGCTTTATTCTCAGGATAATTCTCTCTATATCAGTGCCCATAGCAGTTCAAAGTTAAGTTCTCCTTGGATCTTATGGTAGTCCATGACAAACTCTGGGATCTATCCCATAACCACTATTTGAAAAGTGCTTTGAAACTATTGCTTTTTTATGTCTTTGCTTTGTATATATGTTATAATACAATAAAAAAAAGTTAAAAAGAAAAAAAAACACAGCATATGGAGGGAACTGCCTGAAAATGTACAGCCATGTTCCAATAGCCATGTTTCTTGAAGATGATTGTATAATCATATAGCTTTCATAATGTGACTGTGTGATTGTGAAAACCTGTGTCTGATGCTCCTTCTATCTACCTTATCAACAGACGAGTAAAACATATGGAATAAAAATAAATAATAGGGGGAACAAGTTTAAAATTTATTTAACAACAAATGTTGTTAAAATAACATTTTAACAAATGTCAAAAATAAATTTAGATTGAAATGCTAGTAATCAATGAAAGGGAGGGGTAAGGGGTATGGTACGTATGAATTTTTTTCTGTTGTCTTTTAATTTATTTTTCTGAATTGATGCAAATGTTCTAAGAAATGATCATGATGAACATGCTAGTATGTGATGATATTGTGAATTACTGATTATATTTATAGAACGGAACGATCAAAAGTTAAGAATGTTTGAATCTGTTATATATTTTTTTTAATTTTAAAATTAATAAAAAATAAAAAAAACAGCATATATGGTTCAGGGGAAGTGACACGTTGTTACTAATCTAAGACTTCTGATTTCAAAAGTCAACTATGAGACAGAAAATCTAATCAGGAGATCAATGATGGAATCTCAGGCAGAGAGGAAAGGGACTTTCTGAAGGAAGGAAGATAGAGTTCTTGATAAGTCTCTAAAGCAAGGGTGGGAAAACCATGGCCTGCTGCCTGTTTTTGTACAACCCATGAGCTAAAGGCAAATTTACTATTTTTAAATGGTTGGAAAACCTCAAAGCATATGAAATTCAAATTTCAATGTCAATAAAGTTTTATTGGAACACTGCCAAAAATAAATAAAGCAGAGTTTGAAAAAAAAAAGTTAAGTTCTCCTTACAGGTGGCATATAGATTCTCTTTTGCAAAGATGTCTATTGATTCTTGAGGCTGGATAGGATTGTTCGGCTTGGACCATGTGGCTAACCTTGACGGAAACACTGTGTTAAGGAGAATATAGTCTACTCGTTGGCAGGGTCCGAGTCCTGTGCCGTGTTTCACGAGACATGAGTTTGGAGGGGAGTGGGTAAATAAACTTAAAATGATATTTGAGATTCTATTACTGAAAAAAGAAAAATATATAAGGTTTAGTTTAGGGGCCACTATACAGCCCCACCCATCTATCAGTTAACAGGTTGACAAACGGCAGCTAATGGGTACTGGGGGCCTGGACTGTGCCAGTTTACCATTAAATACATTGTTATAAATTATATGCCTTAATCCACATAGCAATTCCACAAAGTAGGTCTTATTATAAACCTCTCTGAGAAGAATTTTTAAATATAAATGAAATATATAGATATGAAGAATCACTATCATTGTGTTTATGCCAGTCTTTTATTTTACATTTCTGGATTTCAACTTTCTATTTAATTTCCATCTTGGCAGCATGTAGGAGGAAATCTCATAAGGAAGGGCAATTTTAAGGCAGGAGTTTAAAAGAAGGAAAATGTGTCCATTATCTTGACTAGCCTAAAAAGGGTTCATTTAAGAGGTAAAGTTTCAGAAAATTTTTCAATAGAAATGAAAACTAATTTGAAAGTTAAGGACCCGACCCTCAGCGGAGGCGTGTTTCCCAGGCATGAAATGCAGTCCATATCGCCACATGCCCAGCCCTATCAAGACCCCATGGGCAATTTCCCATATTTGTGCTCACATCGCACCCTCCAAGGGCAGCTAGCCCAGGCATCACCCATATTAAAGAAGTATCTAGTAATTTAGACCCTTCATTTTGCTCAATTGTCTTTTTTTCCATCTATTTCTCTACCTTTTGGCAATACCGGCCCACCTTCCACAACCACCCCTGGAAATGCCTACATTCTTCTCTCTGTCCTCACTCTCCTCTGCCCAGTCACACCTTATTATTCAGACCTTTTAAAATATTGCTTCTAAGACTAGCTTTGTTCTAAAACACACTAAATTATAAACCATGTGGGCTGCTTCTCCCTCTCCTGCTCCATGGGTCAGTTATCATTGGGTGGCTCGTCTTCCAACCAGACCACAGGCTTCATAGCAAAATGTCATGTGTTATAGCCCCTCTTTGTCCTGTACAACCTGATATCTTTAAGTTGTTTCAGAAAGTACTTGCTGAATATTTTGTTGCATGCCCTCCATACCAATCCACAAGGGGTGTTATGCTTGGGGCTATACCTGTAGATGCCAGGTTGAATAAAGCAGGCCAGTTAATTAAAAATAACTGGTCAATTCCATTAAAAAAAATCAACACAACCATTTATTTAATTGAATCAACTGGTTAATTCAGTTTTGCTTATGTAGAACTGAGTTAAAAGGAAATGACTTCAGTTGTTTTCCAATTAAATCGTGTCAGAGAAAGATCGTTTCCAATTGGCAGCTTGCAATGGAAACTAGTCCACATTGCAATGTGCTTTTCCCCCTTAAATGCTTTACTGTTTTATTGTTGTAGGATTACTTATACACATGGTCAGAATAACCCCCGGGTCTGGGTTTCTAAATCAAATGGCCTTGAAGTGTTCTTTTTGTGTCCAGACTCGCTGAATGAAGACCTGTGTTTTATGCATTCAATAAATAACAACAGAAAGGATTCTGTGTTATTTGCTGAATGTTTCCATGAGAAAGGTCTGTCTAATTAACCTCATATCGTAAAACTATGTTGAGTAATCTATGTGTTTTAATTGTGTAGCCTGAGTTACATATCTGGAGGGTGAGGGGTGGTAGACTATTATACAGAATGAGCAGCTTGCAGATGGATGGAGAAAGGACTTGAGAAAAAATCTGTTAAAAAATCTGTGGATTAGCCCCTCTTAAGTCTTTCCTTCTGATTTTCCTGCTCTAGATAGAAACATACCCCAGCCTACTCACTGGCAAATTCATAGGTCGTCTCTCGGAAACCAGCAGAGGAGACCATTGATTAAGGTTATTGGGAATATCCCTATCCCTGTGCCCAATCCTCTAGAAATCAACCATGCTTCCTGGCAAGGACTGACTGGCTGACAGAAAATAACAAAAGTCAAGAAATTCTGACCTATTTCATCTGATCAAATCCTCTTTGGCATTCTCTGAACCTGAGGCTTGGAGTTATTTACTCTTTGCAGAGAAGAAATAGAAGTCATAATGCAACACCAGGGAAAGGGAGGCAAGGAGTCCAAACAGGACAGAAGGGAACAGAACCAGGAATCCTGATATGTGTCCATGCAGGAGTGCTTCGGGCAGAGGTTAGGGGAGGAGGAAGGTCACAGTGCTGGGTGTTAGGGATTGCAGGACTCCTGCCTGTAAGAAGGTGGGGTGGAGGGGTGTATGGGGATGAGGTTGCAAGGGACATCAACAGTTGAATCAGAAACTATTTAGATTCCCAAGGGAGCACTCAGAAGAACACTGAAATAGATCGGAAAGCTTTTTGGAGGAAGCAATGTTGTGCTTATAGGATGAATAGATGCTGCCAAAACAAGGAAGGTGGAACTTGACAGAATATGTAGTACCATAAAAGAGCTAGAGTTACAGGCACTCAGGCAATAGTTGCCTTTTTTTCTTTTTTAACTTTTTATTGTAGTAACATATGTACAACTGAAAATATTCTATTACATTTTAGTAACAAGGTCATGTCAGCCTTATAAAATGCATTGGGTAGTTTTGTGCTCTCTTTTTCTAACTGTCTCTTGAACTATGTCCAATCTACAGTTTAATTCCTTTTGTTGAGTTTTTAGTTTTTTATTTCATTTTATGCATTTTTCATTCCCAAGAGCTATTTGCTCTTTTTCATATCTACCTGTTCTTGTTTCATCTTCTGCTGTAACAGTTAAGTTCATGTATCAACTTAGCTGGGTTAGGTGTACAGTTGTTTGGTCAAGCAAGCAGTGCTCTAATTGTTACTATAAGGATATTTCATGGATTTAAATTATTAGTGAGTTGATTGCATTTATGGCTAATTATATCTACAAACAACAAAATGAGATTGCCTTCAGCAAATAAGAGAAGTCTCATCCAATATATTGAAGGCTTTAAAGGGGAACTGATTATTTCAGCAACCAGAAAGAAGAATTTCTTTCTCTACTTCAGCCAGCCAGCTTCTCCTGAGAAATCCATCAAAACCTTCATCCAAGTTTCCCAACTTTCTGCCTACCCTAAATGTTCTTGTTTGCTAGCTGCTGGAATGCAATATACCAGAAATGGAATGGCTTTTAAAAGGGAGAATTTAATGAGTCACTAGTTTACAGTTCTAAGGCTGAGAAATGTCCCAATTAAAATAAGTCTATGGAAATGTCCAATCTAAGGCATCCATCCAGGGGAAGATACCTTGGTTCAAGAAGGCCGATGAAGTTCAGAGTTTCTCTCTCAAGTGAGAAGGCACATGGCGAGCATAGTCAGGGCTTCGTTCTCAGCTGGAAGGGCATATGGCAAACACGGCGTCATCTGCTAGCTTTCTCTCCTGGCTTCTGGTTTCATGCAGCTCCCCGGGAGGAGTTTTCCTTCTTCATCTCCAAAGGTCACTGGCTGGTAGACTCTCTGCTGCATGGTGCTGCCGCATTCTCTGCTCTCTCTGAATCTCCCATTCTCCAAAATGTTTCCTCTTTTATAGGACTCCAGTAAACCAATCAAGACCCTCCGATATGGGTGGAGACATGCCGTCACCTAATCCAGACAACCACTCTTGACTAAATCACATCATTCAGGGAGATGATCTGATTACAGTTTCAAACATACAGTATTGAATAGAGATTATTCTACCTTTATGAAATGGGGTTTTAATTAAAACATGGCTTTTCTAGGGGGCATACATCCTTTCAAACCAGCACACTATGGAATTTGGACCTGCCAATTTCCATGGTCATGTGAGCCAATTCCTATAATAAATCCATAATATTTACATACATACATATCCTGTCAGTTCTGTTCCTCTGGAGAACACTGAGTAATATATTTAGTTTGGTTTCATAATTTCTTTTTCTTTTTTTTAATAGAAGTTATGCCTTTTTTTTTTTTTTTAATCTGCTTAGGCATTCTAAATACAGTTATTTTAGTGGCTTTGGAAGATGCTTATTTTAAATTAATTTCATCTTGAGTGAATTCCAGATCAAATTTATTTTAGTTCTTCATTGTTTTATAATTTTGCTTTGCAGAATAATTTTGAGTAAGGGGTATATTGCTTCTAAATTGCTGCAACATAGACTCTGGGCTCAGAATCAGCCTTAGATAAGATGACGATATTTTGTGGGATGATTTTGGTCTTGACTTGCTTAAAACAACAAGTTTGGCCCAGGCCCCCATCTCCTGTGGAGCCCCACACATCCCCATTGGTCTCAGCCCTTTTCATCACTTGGTGTTTCTGCACTTTTTCTGATTCATGGGAAATTTTATATTGTTTCTGAGCCCTGATAGTTTTGACTTTATATTTAATATTTTATTTATCATTATTGCAGATTTTGAGCCGAGAGGGTGCAATAAATCACGAATTCCTTGTGCCACCTTGAATGGAAGACAACCATCGTTTTCAAGAATTACAGAGGAAAGAGATGTTGGGTGCAAGTAGATAGAGAAGATTGAGGTTGAGTTGTTGTTTCCATGTTTGTTTTTTAGTAGAAGAAACTTGTGCTCACTTTGGTGACACATATAGTAAAAGAGTAGAGATTTGGACAAATTATAAGCTTAGAGCAACTCCTTAAACTTTTAATGTACATATGACTCATCCAGGGATCTTCTTCAAATATACATTTGAATTTAGTAGGTCTGGGGTGGGACCTGAGTATTTACTTTTCTAACATATTCCCATGTGATGCTGATGTTTTCACTCCCCAGACCTCATTTTGAATAGCCAGGGCTTAGAGCAAAGCCCGGGTCAGGAGAAAGCAGTGGAAGTATAGAGAAGCCAGAGAACGATTCATAAAGCAGAATCACTTGTGGGACAAACAGGGTAACGTCTAGTATGAAAGTACTTGCAGCAGACCCGAGGATCAAAGAGAGGGTTCATTTCAGGAGGGCTGGAAACATAGGCTGTTTGTTCCCTACCATTCTATTCTGCCTGCTGGCTGTTGACTCTAAGGAACGCAGTGTGAACTAAAATCTGAAAGAAGATAAAATGACCGATGGAGATTTTTGCAGAAATGATGGAATCCCATTTTCCTAATGCACATGAACCCTATGGTACTATGCTGACTATTTGGATCCTTTTTCAGAGGCCCCACTGATCCTGACCAGGTCAGGACTGTGGAAGAATGCAGTACCTACAAGAAGTGGTGACATCTCCCCTTCCTAGCAGCTAATAGTTGAGCAGGAAAAAGGTCAACACAATGTTGTGCTATTTGGAGGGAGTTCAGTGGTGGTCTTTTAAAAAATGGGGGAGATGCCTTAGTTTGCTTGAGCTGCTAAGATAACTACCACACTTGTTGGCTTAATGTTAGAGAGTCATTGTATCAGCGTTTAGGAAATTAGATGTCCAAAATCAAGGCATCAACAAGGCCATGTTTTCACCTCAAAATTTGTAGTGTTCTGGTACTGGCTCGCCAGATCCTTGGAGTTCTTTGGCTTCATTTCTGCCTCCTTCACACGTCTATGGCTCTGTCTCTCTGCCTTTCTCTCTCTCTCTCTCTTCCTCTCTCCCTGTCTCAGAATTTCCTCTCTTAATAAGGCCACCTGGTCATACTGATTAAATCCCACCTTCATTCAGTTGGCCTCACCTCAAAAGGATCTTTGGAAATCCTGTTCACAAAGGAGTCCACACCTTGACTCACCTTGGCAAATTCAAAGGCATTATTTTCAAATAGGTCACATCACAGGAACTCCGATTCAGATTTCAAACATGTCATTATGTTGTTGTGGGGGAACACAAGTACATCTACCATAAGAGAGATTTTCAATTTTTTTTAGTAACTGGAAAAATTTTTAATTTATAAAAAGGGGTCAAGATATTTTAAGCCCTTTGTATTCGTGCCTGTAAAACTTTTGAAATTCACTAACTTATACTCTTTTCTTCTCAACCTGGTTTCAAGCCAATGGAGAGAGAAGTAGGGATTGGAAAGATAAATGTCAATCCCTCCCCTTTATCAATATTAAAAACTAGGATGGAGAAAGGAACATTTATGTTTATGTAAAACCTGTACATGAAATGTTCTTAGCAGGTTTATTCATAAGAGCCAAATACTTGAATCAACTCAGATGTCCCTCAATAGGTGAATGGTCAAATAGTAGCACATCCATACCATCGAATACTACTCGGCAATGTTAATCCAAACAGCAACTTGAATGGGCTTCAACGCAATTATGCTGAGTGCAAAAGAAAAAAGCCAATATCAAAAGATTTCATACTGCATGATTCCATTTATATTACATTGAAATCACAAATTTATAGAGATTGAGAATAAATTAGAGGTTGCCAGGGGTCATTGGCTGTGGCTGAAAAAGGTAGTACAAGGGGGTCTTGTGGGATAGAAGTGTTCTGGATTGTAGCGGTTGTTACAAAAATTGACATGTGATAAAACTGCCCAGAATTATAGGCACACAACAGTACATGTAAAATGGTGAAATCTGAAAAAGCCCTATGGATTGTACCAATGTTAGTTTCCTGGTTTTGACACATTCCCATGGTTATGCAAGATGTTAGCTGAAGGCGGTGTTCTAGTTTGCTAGCTGCCGGAATGCAACACACCAGAGACGGATTGGCTTTTAATAAAAGGGGATTTATTTTGTTGGTTCTTCAGAGGAAAGGCAGCTAACTTTCCACTGAGGTTCTTTCTTATGTGGAAGGCACAAGATGATCTCTGCTGGTCTTCTCTCCAGGCCCTTGGGTTCCAACAACTTTCCCCGGGGTGACTTCTTTCTGCATCTCCAAAGGCCTGGGTTGAGCTGCTAGTGCTGAGATGAGGAATGCCGAGCTGCTTAGCAGTGCTACATTGCAATCTCCCATTTAAGCACCAGCCAATTAAGTCAAACCAGTCACTCATTGCAGCAGACACACCTCCTAGCTGACTGCAGATGTAATTGACAACAGATGAGGTTCATGCAGCATTGGCTTATGTCTGCAGCATCAAGACTAGGTATGCTCACCTGGCCAAGTTGACAACTGAATCTAACTAAATCAGGCGGTAAAGGGTGCACAGGACTCCCTGAATGTTTTTTCTGGAATTTCCTATGAATCTATACTTTTTTTCAAAATAAAAAAATTACATTAAAAAACACGCACAAACTCAAAAGGCGAACAACAAACTAGGTTAAAATATTCACAATAAATACAGGTAAACTCTTTCATATAAATAGAGGTCCTAAGGGGGGGCAATCGTGGCAATGGTGGTCAGAGACCCAGGTTTGAGTCCTGGAGCCCGCCCATGTAAAAAAAAAAAAAAAAAAAAAAGAGGTCTTACAATATAAACAGAAAGGTCCAGTACTCTCCAGCTGAAATGTGAGCTGATGATGTTGTTATAAAATAACAACAATAAAATGACCTATAGATATGTAAAAATCTTAAATTCCTGAGGTATTTTAAAGAGTTATAAATTGAAAGGCCAAGGTAATATTTGTCACCTATAAAATTAGAAGATAACATGTAAATATTCAATGATTGTGTTAGTGGCAAGATTTGGATATGCTCGCAACAGGGGTGTAAATTGCTACAAACTTTCTGGAAAGCATCTGGCAAAATGCACAGCTGTTTGAAACATTAAAAAAATAATTTAAAAGCTAGGATGGAGGATATTGTTTAGAGCAGTGGCTATCAAAATTGTGGTCCCTGGATCAGAAATATCGGAGTCATGTAGGAACTTGTTAGAAAGACAAATTACTGGGCCCCACCCCATCCTTACAGAATCTGAATATATGGGGTGGAGTTGAGTTTTAAAAAACTCTGCAGGTGACTCCAATTTGTGCTCAAATTTGCAAACTTCTGGTACAGAGGCGAAAGGAAAGGACTAAGAATGTTCAGGTGGAAATTCTTCAAGGATACAGGAGGAGTGGGAGATAAGTAATATACCAAACGGTCACTCTGGGTTGGTTTCTTTGATCTGGACAAATTCCAAATTATGTGTCTAGCAAAGCACAAGGACTTGGAAACCCAGCCCAGGCTTTAATCCCACCAGGAAGGACAGCTGGAGAAGCCTCTCCCAATTTCCCCAGGGCAGAGGGCTCGTCCTTTCTCCTTAGGTTAACAGTTCTTAATTCCCACTTCTATTCTCAAACTACCTCATATTTGTTTATTTGCATGTCTGGTTCCTCATTAGACAATAAGCGTCTGCCCTTAATTTTGAATGCCCTTTAGGGCTGTGCTTGGAAAATACTAGATCAATGTTTGTTGAATTAATGAATGGAGTAATTATTTCTGACTACAGAAAACAAGGGAAGGCTTCAGAGAACATTAGACTTTGGGGTAGGTCTTAAAAGTTATTGCTTTTTTTTCAATAAAGAAATTATAAGTTTTGGGAGAAAAAGATTACATGCAAAGCATTGCGTATGAAAACTGAAAGAGTAAGATTAACTGTTAAGTGTTAAGATTAAGTAAAGTGTACTGTCTGGAACCAAATTTGAAATGCACCAAAAAAGAGACAGGGATGGATACATATGTGAACAGGCATTCACTATATGCATCTTACTCTACATAGTAATATAGTAAAACGTTAATGGTAGATTCTAGATCAAGGGCCAGCACCTGCCTTTTTTGTAAATGAAGTTTTATTGGAACACAACCATGGCATTTCATTTACATATTATCTGCGATTGCTTTCATGCTGTGAGAGAGCTGAGCAGTTGTGCTCCACAAAGCCTGAAATAATTTACTATCTGCCCCTTTACAGAAAATTTTGTTGGCCTCTGATCTAGATGGTGGGTGTTCATTCTACAATTCTCAATTCTTTGAACCTCTCTGAATATTTGAAATTTTTAATAAGGTGTCAGAAAACAATCATAGAGGACAATACAAGGAAGAACACGGTTGGAAACCAAATTGAATGTAAGGGAATGTCAAAAGGGCCTTTAAAAGAATAAAGATAGGACAGTCGATGATTGCATTGGGGAAGATTAGTAGGGATGGATAATGTCGCCCACCTCATGGAAAAGGAGAGGTGGCAAGTGTTGAAAGATTTGAAGGAATTAGAAGTGGGAAGGTTTACAAGAGCAGTGAAAAGCCTAAGTACCACAGGGTACATGGGGGGTGGCTGCTAATGTGGCCGACAACCCCCCACCCATACTCTCATCTATGCTACAACACACCATGAAAACACATCAGTCTGGGTATGTCTCCATTCAGATGCACAGAGATTTGGTTTTGTATCAGGGAGAGGCGAGAGAAGTTTTGGAGAGAGGGAGGGACTGACAAAGGGGAAAAGCAAAGCTTGAGAGCACAATGATGTCTCCACCCCACATTGGTGCAGCTTCCTTGAGCTTTTGTCGCGCATCCCCCGCCTCTCACCTCCCACCCCCACCCCCCAGCCCCGGAAGAACCGGAGAAGCAGAAGCTGACCAAATGGCTCAAGAGAAACTCCTGTGTCGCTGAGCAAGAGCAGAGCTGCTTTGCTGGCTCGATTGACAGAAGGTGGTGTGATCAGCGGCAGAAGCCCTGCCCCTCTCTGCCTGTTCTGGGCATTGAGCACTGGAAACTTTAGGGAGCACTTCATCCAGCACAAACAGACGGGTACTGGGGTTCTCATTTGGGAACCAGCAGAGGTAGATAAAGTGGTGTTAGTGAGAATCAAAAGTGCCTTCCCTCCGCACTCAGCCTGGATACTGAGAAGGGAAACATCCTCTTAACTGTCGACATTAATACCACTTTACTCCCTCTCCTCATTAGTACAACTTTATTTTTTCCCAGGAATCTCATGCCTGGGCTAATGATTTGATTGCTCATTAGAGGAACAGCTCAAAAAAAAAAAAAATTCTGGAAAGCCCCTTCAACTCTTCAAAGAAAAGTATCAACAGATAGTTTATATCTGAAAAGTGTTTGAATCCCAGGTCTCAAAATCCCCTTGCTGTTTCCACCAATCCTGGACTTCGCGCCGTGGTCCTTCCCTGATCCCAGTCAAGCCTGCACTTTTAAAGACCAAATTTAAAAACACACTTCTTACCTTACCTTACTCTTCTGGCATGCTGACTGAAGCTTTGTGGAGGTGGCGCCCTCCTTTACTCCAGTGAAGAAAACTCAGCTTTGCCTTATTAACGGGCTGTTGGTGGCATTTGGGGGCTCAGCTTTGGACAACGAAAGAGGAGGTGAGCAATGAAAGAGCAGATGAGCTTGCTGCAGCTAAGAGGTTTATGGGAACCCAGAACTCGGTAACTCCCAGGAATCGCTTTGGCAAGCAGGAGGTTTGGAACTATCAAGCTTAGAAAGGAGTGTTTCTCAGAGGGTCATCTGAGAAGGATCTGGACTGCCTTTGGTATACATTCTCAGCTCTTTAGCATGGAGGACTGCCTTTGGTATACATTCTCAGCTCTTTAGCATGGAGATGCGGCCCTGCTCCCTTTTCAGCTGTAAAGACCAAGCACCCCAGTTTCCCCGGGGCTTTCCCGGTTTTAACATTACACGTTCCGCATCCCAGGAATCCCCGGTTGGTTCCACAAACCAGGACAGTGGGTCCTTCTACTTTTCAGTGACTCCGCTTGCATGTAAGCCCATGACTGTGAACCAAAAGGGACGTGTGCATCTGATAGCCAGTGTTCAGGCTTCCCGCCAGCAGTGATCTTCAGCACATCATTGAACTTCTCTGTGCCTCAGTTTCCTCATCCGTATAACGAGGCTAACAAGGTTACCTACTTCATGCGGTAGTTGTGAGAAGGCAGTGAGAGAGGGCCGGTAAAGCACTTGGCATGCCTGGCACATAGTGAGTGCTCATTAAATATTGGCTACAATAATAATAGTTGGTTAGTAATAATAATTAGAACAATTCTGCCTGGTTCGTGGTTATATTCCCCAGCTTAGCTCCAGGCCTGGCTCATAATAAGCACTAAAATATATCTTGAAATAAATGATTGTTTTTTGTCATTTTTGTGGCTGTTTCCCAAACATGCATTCTCTCAGCTACGGACCTTCACACAGTCTCTGGTGCGGTTCTCTCCACGGAGGGAGGTGATGTCACGGCGGCATTCTCACACCTGTTCATTGTTTAATATTAGCTCTGCCCCATAAATAACAAACGTCAAGCATCCAAATCTGCCCTTTAAAAGTTTATTCCCAGACCCTAGCACATATCAAGCACTCAAGTAAATATATTTTAAATTAAACTATTTTACTTTAAATTCTTCCAGCTACATTGGACCCTTTGATATGCTGCTTTACTGTCTGTATCACCCTGCAACATGGGAAAAAAGCTCTCATTTCAGGGAAGTAATTTTCCAGTTCTTGGATAAATCATAGTAGAGCAGAAAAGCAGAGACACGGAGAAACTTTTCTATTTTACCCATACCAAGATTTTTGGTGATTTTTTTTTTTTTTTTTTTTTTTTTTTTTTTAAAGGAAAGACAGAGAGAAGGAAGGAAGGATAGAAGGAAGGAAGGAAGGAAGAAAGGGAAACATTTCCAAACATTTTCTTGCTTTATTGTATTTTGTTTTTCCGTTTTTGTTACATGGGCTGGGGCCGGGAATCGAACCGAGGTCCTCCGGCATAGCAGGCAAGCACTTTGCCCGCTGAGCCACCGCGGCCCACCTTGGTGATTTTTTTAAAGGCATATAATTAGTAGAATGATTTTCATCTTTAGAATCTGGTCCTAAACCTTTCTAGTCTAGCATTATATATATATATATATGTATATACATATATATATATATATATATTGATTTTTCCCGGCACCATCACACTGAAGTCTGATTAGCACCAGATTACAGCATGGGGCAGCTTGCAATCCAAATCCTAGGCAGTGGTTCAACTGATCTCCTAAGTGGGCCTCCTGGAGGAAGTCAGGGAGCAGGGACGCTGGGATGGCAAGCCCGGGAGTTAACTTGTGATAATACTTGCCCAAGCCTTGAAAGTAGAGCATCTGTTTCTTGGACTCAAAAATGAAACAATCCAATAATTACAGTCCTTGGTGCTTTTTTTTCAACCTCAGGAAACATTTTGCAACTAACTAGCAATTTCCAAAAATATGGCTCAAGCAACACATCTCCTTATCTCCTCGTGTAGGAGAGGGTGTGAGCTTGAACAAGACAGGGGCTCGTTATCTTAGGGGGCTCTGGCAAGGTATTGCTGGGGACAGCTTTAATTGGGTAAGCGGGTGCTGTCTTGGTCTGGGCCTTTGAAACTCTCTTCCAGGAGCAGCTGAAGCCCCACTTCCCTCCCAGTCAGGACAAATCCAAATGGCAGCACCGGTGGGCAGGGAGAGGGAGCTGTGGGAAGGAGGACAAGTAGCTTGGCATTTCCATAGTCCTCCGTGATGGCTGGGATTTTGCTTTGGAGTTTTTCAAAGATCCCAGATTGCTGGAATCGGTTTAGGAAGAAAGACAAGAATTCCAGGTGATCAGCCCACTCGCTACTATAAGTAGCAGGTGGCCAGGTGTGAAGACTAAATGCTGCAGTCAGCCTCGGCACCCAGTGATTGTACTAAGGGGGGACCCACCAACAGGGCTGGCAGCCTCTCTGCTTAACTCCGAGGAAAAGAAACTTACGACTGAGTTAGACTGCCCTCTGCCTTGGCATCAGCCTAGAAATCACTACCCCATGCAGGACCGCATGAAATATGGGACACCCCTTCAGTAACAGCAGACCTGAGTACTCCCTCGATTTCAAGGTCTTGTATCCAGAGCAGTAATTTCCATATTTCTGGGAAGATAAGAATCAGCAGGGGGGCTCATTAAAAACTTGGATTCCCAGATTCAGCTTGGCAGTTGCTTCTTCCAGGCAGTCTTCTCTGGTTTTGCAGGTCCCTTCTTTGTGCTCCCATAACACCCCAGGAAAATCGAGAACAAGGAAAGTTGTCTATAGAGCACTGTCTCCAGCTCAAAGGACACATTTGTCTCAAGACTTGTTGAAATTCACTCTACAAGTTTGCAAGGATGCATGGAAACTTTTTAGGAGATATGTATGTATGTCTGGTTAAGGGAGTTGGTTTCTACATCCTCAACCTGCCTACGTATTCTTCCAGCCTGAGGTAGGGTGCTTCTCCCCATTCTCAAAAAGTGAGGTGAACCCCTCACCCATGCTTAGTCCCACAGTGTGAGATCCTGCAGGCAGCCCAGGAAGGGGCAGGCGTGAGTGCAGGATCCCCAAGAGGAAGAATTTCATGAGAACAAGCACAGAGAGAGTCAAAAATAAATATTAAAGGTTCATAGAAAATCTCATAGCAAGACTCTGTGTCTTGTTTTTCTATCTTTGAATTAAAATTGAGTAGAGAGATGGTTGTCATGGGGGCATTTTTATTTGAATTGAAAAATGAAATTTTTTTTTCTGAAAGTAGGTTTGATTTAGCTGGTGGAAATTTACAATGAAAATAGGCTTTACTAATTAGCTTGCATGGTGTATATTTTGTGTCTCTCTTTTTTTTGGTGAGCTATATCTGAAGCTCCAAGTTCTTGGTGAAAAGATACTTAAAGCACTTTAAAAAAAAGAACTTTTTTTAATCAACAAAATTGTATTGGCTAAGGTGCTTTGAAATTAACAATATTTCCATTTTCACAACTCTTTCTGAGAATAAGAAAAGGTGCCAAAGTGGCAGAGTAACAGGTATAATTACTGAGAGTTGTCTGCTAAGACTTGGTAAAGCCTTTTTGGTATATTTCCCAGAAACTAGAAAAATGAATGACTCTAATGACTGGGTAAGAAACCCTTTTACAAATCAGGTGGTTTCCAATTCTGTGCTTTCATCACCACTGAAGGAGGACCTAATCGAATTGTCAGCTGAGAGATCATTAAATGTAATTTTTGATGATAGAGCAACACATAACTTCAAAGCAGTTCAAAGACTTGAAGAATGCTGCAATAGCAAAACTCCTTCTATTCCCACCTACTTATTTATGTGAACAAGGTTTCTCAGCATATACAGCTATAAAAGGAAAAATAGGAATTGAATTGATGCCGAACATGGATCTAACGTGGTAACACTCATCCATGGGTAAGAAGATTGGCAGAACAAATAGAAAACCTCCCGCCCCTTTCTTAAAGATGCTCTCCCCATAGCTTTTTCATTTTCTGTATCTAATAATGATTTACCAATATCTGTACTATGGTTATGTTTTGCTTAGCCGTGTACTATTAATAATTGAAATTATAACTCAGCCCAGAAAAATTTTGTTAAACTATTAAAGCCTTCTGGTGACAAGAAATAAAAACAAACTTCGATTTGTATATACATTTGTGATGCAGATGTGTCTGACAAGGTGATAATAAAAGATTTACAAGTATAAAACTACGTTACATTAGGAAAACTTATGTAGCAAAATTTGAATGGAGAAATGAGTTAAGGAGAAAAAATCTGTTAATAAGTGCTTGTATATTTTTTAATACTAAATTGCTATTGTATTGAAATTCTACTAGATACATTTAAGGGAATGACAAAATTGTGCTACTTCAAAATGCCTATATTACTAATATGTCAGAAATTTTATGACATATTCTGACAGAAATATGTCAGAAACTTTCTAACTAAACGACAATGCGAAGTTATAGATATCATCTAAAAAATATGCAAGAGGACTGTCTCAGTTTTTGATTGCTGACAGCAGGCCAAACTGTGGCTTAAAACGGTAATCATTTTTATCTGTGCCTAATTATGTGGGTCAGTAATGTGGGCTGGGTTCAGCTGGAAAGTTGTTCTGCAGTTGTCTGGAGTGATGCTCTACGATGGCGGCGCTCCCCAGCCTGGGCTTAGACCACAGAAGACAGCTGCAAGTTCTCCTAAGCTCAAGGCTCCACGTTCTGTGTTTTCACTTCAACCACACTGCAATTATCAGATCAAATCACGGGGCCAGCTCAGATTCAAGGGATGGGGAAACAGACTCCAGCTCTTGACAGGAGGCACTGCAAAATAACATTGCAAAGGAGTGTGCCTACAGGGGTGGAAGGAGTCCTTTGGCCATCTTTGCAAATAATCTACTCCAGAGACATTGTCTTCCAAACTTCTTTTAGGAAGCCTATGGCAAAAAGTGTCTGAAAAACCGCTGGGCTATTTCAATTAGGTATAACAATTGAGAATTCCTGAGCTTCCAAAGACACAAGAGCTTTTAGGTACTTGTGTCCACCATCTACTAACTTTGTGATCTTGGGATTCAATTTGTTCATGTTTCAAATGGGGCTACTATGGTACTTCCTTTATAGGGTTGATATGAAGATGGCATGAATTAGTGAGAGCAAAGTGCTTAGAACAGTGACGTACATTCAAAGCTCAAGAAATCTTATCCACAACTATTACCGTTATTATCATTGCTATGATTCTGCGCAATCTATCTCCTCATTCCAGGGTGCCCTCCACCCCTCCCCAGGTTTCCCTGCGGGGTCAGTGCTGCAGTTCATGAGGGTGGATGACGTGCTGCTCGTGTCTGCCTCCATGCCTGCCCAGGGAGGGCCGGTCTTCCTACCCCGCGCTCCTGGCAGCCACTCCTGGCTCCTGGCAAGTTGACCCTGGTTACCGGAGGCCGTGGGGGAATAACGGGGATCCAGCAGGAGTTCTTACCCCTGGAAGACGACGGCAAGGCCCCATTCCTGAAGATGACGCCAGCCTAGGCTCAGCACCACCTCTCTCCTCAAGGCAGCTACGCACACCTTCAGGTCAGCGGGATCCAGAGAGCAGGGCCTTAGCTGGGAGCTGGTATGGTAGGTGCAGTCAGGCGTGAAGGGGCCCCACCTTGTGATTTCTATTTTAATTTCTGGATTAATAAAAGGGGTGGACAAATGATACCAGTTCCCCGCTGGGATAAAAGGATAGAATATTTGAAACAGAGAGATATCCAAAAAAAGCTGGGTTTAATGCAGAAGAAGCTTATTTCTACCTTGTGGAACATTTCAATATTGCAACTCCACGAAAGCTTTCGTCCACGTGGTGATCCAGAGACCCAAGCTCCTTAGATGTGTGGCTCTGCCACCCCTGGGGACTCGAGGAACTCTACCTCCAGCCGGAGGGAGGGGAAGGAGAGTGTGCAGAAATCTGTCTAAGGGACTACCCACGGTTGACACAAATCTCTTTTGCTTACATCGCTGAGGCAAAATCAAACCAAACAGCCATAACCAGAGGCCAGAAGCGTCTGGAAAATGTAGTCCCTGCACGGAGCCTCCTCTCCACAGGAACACACTATCTGATGAAAGGAGGAGAATGGATTTTGATGGGCCGCTGGCCATCCCTGCCCCAGCAGTACTATTTGTTATTCCTGTTTTACCGAAGGGGACACGGAGGCACAGAAAGGCTAAGTAACTTAACCAATGTCACAACCCTAGGGAGTGGCGGGAAGGATTGAAATGAGAACCGAGGAAGCCCTGCACCTAAGCCCGCATTCTCAACCATTTCACAATAAACCAATGACCCTCATGGAATCTCAGGCTGGCAGCCCCGGGTAAAAACCCACACAGCCACCTGGCCTTTGCTTCGAGTTATCAGTTTCCCAGGCAGAGGTGAGCTTGGACGGCCCCACTGCCTTGCTCTCTCCTAGTACCAAAGGTCACCACTGGGGGGCGATAGCGAAACGGAGCCACAGGACTTCACCATCTAAGCAATAAGCCACGTGGCCTTGGGCAACACTTCCGTGTCCTCTGCTGTAAAATGCACCAAACCAGAAGTCAACAAACATTCTTCTGTAAGCAATCAGATAGTAAATATTTTAGGCTTTTTCAGTCATACTGTTACAGCTACTCAATTTTGCTGTTGTGGCAGAAAAGCAGGCATAGACAATATGAAAACGCATGGGTGTGGCTCCTCCCATCAAACTTTATTTACAGAAACAGATGGTGGGCCAGATATGACCAAATGAATCAAGGAGCCAAGAAGGCAGCCCCTGCCTGCTTTGGGGGAAAGTGGCTGTCAGGCCCGGCAGTTACCACTGTAGAGAAAGAGGAGGCAGGAGCAATCTTCTAAATGGTGTGGGATGAGAGACACCAGAGGAGTGACTCATCGTAAATCGGGAGTAACAAACATGGTTTTACAAAATCTCCCTTTTGCAAAGACTGCTTGTTATCCCTCACTCTACCATCACCCTTTTTCCATAGAACTCACAAATTTAGGGTGGGGGGTAGGGGTGGGGAACGGCTTTTGAAATGACCATCAAGTTTCTCAGCTGCTGGAGAAGTCACAGACACACACTCAGGGGCTTTGAAACTGGCCTACCCCGTGTGCAGATGTTTCAGTCTGTTTCCATTCCGCAGCCCAGGGGAGATGTTAAGTCTAATGAAAAGGCCTGAGCAGACCTTAAACCCCGACACTGGGAACCAGCATCCCCAGCTGCTTATCAAGGCAGGAGCTCTCAGTGGCAGGGCCCCTACCCCCAGGATGGCACATATGCCCCACCCTTGGTAGCTCAGATGTGTCTCTCCCCTCCCACATGGAGTGGGGCAGGTGGAGCTGCCCTCCACCAATCCTGCACCGAGCAGTTTTGCTTCGCCAGGAGAACAACCGAGATGGGATCTCTTCCCCTGCTCTTCTGGACCCTTTGTGCTGTGTAAGTAATTAAGTGGCCATTTGCTAAAGGTTTCTGTTGTGCCTAAGCCTGTGTCCCCACAAGGTACCACATAGCAACTCACTCCACACCAGTTCCCCTTAAAGAAATGTGTGGTGTGTGACCAAGTTCTAGACAATGATTTGTAAACACAAGGGCCATGTAGCAACCTCTCGGAAGCTCTCTTTATAAAGAGCTGATGCAGGCACTCTGCTTGTTATGCTTCACCCCTTCCTCCTTCCTGCATGCTGGAATGTGCGCTTAGTGGACGGAGCTCCCAGCAGCCATGTGGTGAACTTGGATTGGCCAGCACACACAGTGGAGCAATAAAGTAGAAGAGTCTGGGTTCCTGACATGGCAGCCCCATCCTACCAGCCCTGGCTTGCCGAACTCTGTACTCAGTGAATGCCAGAGAGAAACAAAACTTCCATTGTGTTTAAGCCACTGTTATGAATCTAATACTAGCAGTCAAGTGGACCGCGACCTGACCCATCTCTTTAGCCACCCACTGCTGCTGCCCCAGAACTCTCCGCTCCCTTTGAAGGGAACAATTCTCTTTTGACAAGTCCTTGGGGGTTGTTTGGCAAGCGTTGCCCATCATCTCCCGTGGTCCTCAGGCCCTCGCAGGTTCTGAGATGGAGTTATTAACTACTCAGCTCCAGATCCCACTGTGTCCATCCACCTGGCGTCAGCACCTTCCCAGGTCCCCTCCGTCTGGTCCCGGTGGGGCTCAACCAAAGAAGCCCCTGCCTGACTCACAGCACCGACTCCCAGCGCCCGACTGCACATTTGAGCCAGCCGGCAGCTCTCCCAGCCGTCCATTCCCAGCCCGGCCCGGCCAAATTCAGTCAGTGTGGGGGGGGTGGGGGCAGGAAGGGGACCATCAATTAAAAAAAGAAATCGTCTTAGGTATTTCTAACATGCAGCCAGGCTTACGAGGCACCATCTTAGAAATCTTTAAGATTTCTTAAATTCGTAAGAAATCCTTCACAGCACCACACAACCCACAAGGTCAGCTACCTTCAATACATTTCTGAAATAGACTCACCGTGGCACTGGACAGGTAGGTCTGCTGGTCACCTGCCTCCCGGGACTTGGTCTGAAGAATCTGTCAATGTCACACGCACACGGTCCCGTGAGACCTTGTACTCATTTCCTGGGGCTGCGATAACAGACGGTCACAGACTTGACAGCTTGAGACAACAGCCAAGTCTTCTCTTGCAGGGCTGGAGGCTGCACGTCTGAAGGAAAGTGGAGGCCGGGGCATGCTCCCCTCTGAGGGCCTATGGGAGGGTCCCGCTTCCTTTCCCAGCCTCTGGTGGAGGCAGCACCCCCACCTCTGCCTCTGTGTTCTCCCCTGCTGTCGCTCAAAAGACACTTGTCACTGGGGTTAGGACCTTGGGTAAGTCCAGGGTGATGGCATCTGGAGAGCCTTAATTACATCTGCAAGACCCTCCTTCCCAATAAGATCATTTTCACAGGATCTGGCGTTTAGGCTATGGACATATCTTATGGAGGAAGGGAACACAATTCAACCCTTACAGAGAAAACCTCGGAAAATCTGTTTGAATCTTTCTTGTTCCATTCCAACGCCACTGCAGATCTTCTTCCAAAATTCACCTCCGGCCTACTGAAGGTGATACAGAGCTGGTGGGTCGAGAATGATGTGCCTTCTGGTAGAAATGGGAAAGGAAAGAGACCAGGCATGTTTGTGCCTTCCCCGTTTTGGTGGCCTGGGCATTAGCCTTGGACGATAAATTGAATGGACAGCAGCTGCAGATTCACTTAGAGCCTACAGCTGCAAGTCAGAGGACGGCTGCTTGAGAGCCCTCAGCAGCTCTGGGATACAGTGTGGTCTCTAGAGATACTCAAAGTTTTCTCCTAAAAAAATAAAAAGGGGCAAAGTTCTAACTCCATAGACTGGTGGTTACCCACCCCAAAACTAGCCCTGACACCCGCCTTTGCATCCAAGTGGCAGCAACCAGGGCTCTCCAGAAGAAGCCAGACCCTTCCCCAGCCTGAAGGGTGAAACTCGAGGAGGCCAGCAATGCCATTCCCTGAGCCAGCTTTTGGTTGAGGAATGGATAGTTGATGGAATTCTGGCCTAGGAGATGCGAGGGAGTCTTCTGCAATACCGATTTTTTTTTTAAGAGAAGTTTTTCTCAGTGTTAAAAAAACATCAAAAGAAAGGATGTCCTATTTGCATATGCACCATCTAAAAAAATAATAATAATTCAAACCTTCAGGACCAAGCAAATACCTTCAATGCCATGTGCCCTCCCCAATTAAAAGCCCCTCTCCTCCCCTCAGAGCCAACTACTATCCTGACTTTTGAGATCACCATGACCACATGCTTCTCTTAGATTATCACTTTATGAATACATTTCTAAATTTCATGCATTAGTTTGGCCTAGTCTTTGAAAAGTATATGGATAGCATCATACTGTGTGTGTTTTTGTTTTTTCAATTTTTGCTTCCTTTGTTCAGCAATTTCTGCAAACTTCATCCATTTTCATTGCTGCATGGTATTCCATTGTACCAAGGGTTGGCAAATGACAGTATACAGATCAAATCTGGGCTGACACTTGCTTTCTAAATAAATTTTCATTGAAACACAGTCATACTCATTGGTTTATATATCATCTACACCTGCTTTCAAGCAACATGGCCTGCAAGGCTTAAAATCTTTACAGAAAGTTTGCCTATCCTTGTGTTAGAGGACGAGACCACAGTGCACTCAGGCGTTTTATATTAGTAGACATTAGGCCATTTCAGGTTTAGATTCTTTTGTCAATCTGTTGGAAATGCAATTGTTTCTCTTCATGATCCCACCTTAATGCAGTGTTTTGGCCAGTGAATTGCTTCCTTTTTTTTCAACTCCTCATTGCATTTAAGAATTTTAAAAAATAATGAATCCAGGGTATTTGTTGAAGTAAGAATATCACTCCATCTATCCCACCAACCCTATCACCAGATGTAGACTATTACTGTCCTTAATTTGTTTTTGTTTTTGTCACTTGTCATCTGAAGTACCATACCCGATATCCTCAGCCACTGTACGCTTCTCCCTGAGAACCCAATGAAAGCTTGGGTCATGTTAAAAATCCAAATTGCCATTTATGAACCCAGAAAGCACCCACATGTGGACTGGTGCCAAGCCTCAGGGTGTTAGGCATTTCAGGATCTGCTGGCGGTGGTGGCCAGACTCTGGCAGGGGTGGAGAGTTCTAGAGAGACAGGACACCAGGGACGAGCAGATCACTCAGAGCACCAGTTACTGGGCCCTTGTGTGGCGCCCACTGCCCTGCAACCACCCTCACCTGAGCCAGCCCGAGGCCACTGACCTTCCTGGGTGTCGGTTTCTCCATCTGTTGTGTCTCACGACCTTGAGCAAGGTTGACAATAAGCCCCCAAAGAGCTTTGGTTCACGTGGATTATAACCCTCAGTGTTTACCATGTTAGAAATAGAAACTGGGGATTTAAAAATACGTATTCATTTACTTGTTTGAAAAACAACTTCTTGCGCAAATCTCTCTTTGTAAGATCCCACTCTATTGTAAATTCCTTTACTCTGTGAACACTGGGAATAGAGAGTAATGGCATAGGGAATCCAAAAATGTTTGCTAAACTTTCTAAAATCATAAATAAATATGTAAATTAAATAATAAAAATGATTCAAGTAACTCCTTCCTTACAGCTCACTTATTCCCTGATTTTATGACACCTTCTGGCCCTCCTTAGTCTCAGGGTGTTCCTGGTCAATCATTGATTTTTTATTTTTCTTATTTTTAATTTTTTTTTAGGTGCATGGTCTGGGAATCAAACCCAGGTCTCCTGCATGAAAGGTGAGCATTCTACCACTGAACCACCCCTGCACCCACTAATTTACTTTTTTTTTTTACATGGGCAGGCACCGGGAAACGAACCCGGGACCTCTGGCATCGCAGGCAAGCATTCTTGCCTGCTGAGCCACCGTGGCCCGCCCCACTAATTTACTTTTAACTGTGGAAAAGCAAGTGAACGGATATGACTTCCCCATGCTTCTCTACTTCATAGTCCACTATCGGCCATTCCTCTCGATTTATTTTCTCCTTTCCCCTCATCTCCACTCTTCACTCCCCACCCAGCACCCATATTAAACATTGTAATTACAATATTCCCTTAGATATGTGTGTACCTTGAAAAACAAATAGTTTGTTATATAATTTTTCTATACTATTCAGCATTCTTGAAATAGTTCATTTTAAAAGGATGCAGAGGGGCAGGCCACAGTGGCTCAGCAGAGGGCCCAGGTTCGATTCCCAGTGCCTGCCCATGTAAAAAGAATAAAAATAAAAAAATAATTAATAGGATGCAGAGGATGGGAATAATAAACATATGATATCAATATCTATGGTATGGTGCTATGGACATCTCAAACTTCTTCTCTTCCATCTTCCTTCTCTTCCACTTCCTTTTACTCAGTTTATGTGTTTAAAGATGGAAGGACCTGGTCCCCACACAGCCAACAGTCTGGTGGGGAAAATAAACATTAAATAAGTAATTAGATGGTAACTATACAATTGTGATGTGTTGAATGACAGCTTAAGTGTGAAACAGGAGGCCCAGCAGAGGTGAGCAGGCATGCGTGTGACCTTAAGCGGGGATAAGGTCTCCAAGTTGCAATGTGAAGATTGTGTAGACGTTTTCCTGGTGAAAAGATGGAGTGTTCTGGAGAGAAGCAGCATGGGTCACACTTGGACTCGGAGAGAAGCCGTGCTCCTTAAATTCAGGTGTTACCCACAATTTGTCCTTGATCTCTTTTCTTATTTTATATACTTGCTGAATGCAACTAAGCTAGGCCTAGAGCAGCAGTTTTCACACTTTTTTGCAAGATCCCTGTATGCTCTTAAATGTGATTGAGAACCCCAAAGAACTTCCGTTCATGTGGATTATAACCAGTATAGAAATTAAAATGGAAAACTGTAAAAATATGTGTCTACTCATTTAAAAAATATCAACAATAGACATTTTCCAAAACACGGAAAAATATATAATAAGAAGAGTGGCATTATTTTACATTTTTGCTAATCTCTTTAATTTATGCCTTAGAAGATGGCTGAATTATCATATCTGCTTGTGCCTTCAATCTGTTGCAGTATATTGTTTTGCCTGAATATTTGAAGAAAATCCAGATCCACATGGATATAAAGTTGGAAAAGGGAAGAGTGCTTAATAGTCTTTTCAGATAACTGTGAATGTTCTTTTTTTCTTTCCCTCTATTAGAGAAGTTGTGGGTTTATGGAACAATTGCGCAAAATACAGGATTCCCGTATACCACTTATTATTAACACCGTGCATTGCTGTGGAACATTTGTTACAATTAATGAAAGCACATTTTTATAGTTGTACTAGTAACTGTAAATCTAACTCAGGGTTCATTGTTTGTGTAGTGGGGGGGGCAGGGTTCTTTTTTGATGCTATGCCCAAACTTGACAAGAGGTAGTTCTTAAAGGGTAGCTGCTATGTGGATTCTGAAGTCATATTGAGGAACTTCTCTACTTGGTTACCTTAAAATTACTGCTCTGTCTTGCACTTTAGACGGTTCTTTTACCCATGCATGACTATGTCACATGCACTGGTCATTTGAGATATTAGTTTGCCAAGCTATGCAGATCTTTCCAATATTGACGCAGTTTTTCGTACCATATAGATAAAAAAATCACTTTTGTGATTATCACCACTGATTCATCAGCAAAACCATTACATACTAGAAGTTCCCAAGCTCACAGCAGTAGATGCAAGTTTTTGAAAATTTCACAGTATTATTATAATTACATTTTTTTGCATGCTGTCTGGGGGGGGTTCACAGTACATTCTTTTTCCATGTGAGCATCCCGTTATTGCAGTACCACTTGTTGAATTTTTGTTTTGTTCTGGGGAAGTTCATGGGCCAGGAATCAAACCTGGTCTCCTGCATGGCAGGAGAGAATTCTGCCACTTAACTACCTTGCACCCCCACAGCATTATTTTATATTGTTGTTTTGGGTCTCCGGGAATTAGCAGTTTAGAGCCTGTGTCCAGTCATCTCCCCAAAGTCTGATTGTTTCCCGCTCCTCAATCTATGGTCCTGGCAAGTGGTCACAGGCCCCTTCGGCGAGGCTGGAGGTTGACTGTGTCCTGGTAGCGGGACAGCGTCCTGCCTCCAGCTGCCCCTTCACTCTAAGGGCTCTTCTGGGTCTAGGAACTGGCTCAAATCTGGGAATTGAGTGGCTGTGACTATTGAGGTGATTCAAGTCACACTTCAGTTCTCTAGACCTAAAATACTTCCATCTACACAGATCAAGCAAGACCTTAGAAGGCTGCGCATGTATCTTCCTGGTAGAGACTCCACAATCCAGGAGCCAAGGCCATGGGTGCTTCAGACTTTTCCCGTCACTGCTTTGACTCTGCCAGCTGAGCTGGTGGCCTTTTTGGTGATTATGTATCGCTAACTGGGATCCCATCATCCCTGTTGGGTTGGGGCTGCCAGGGCTCCTCTCAGGAATTTGTTTGTCACAGCAGTGGTGAAGGTCATGTCCTCTGGACCCTCCGCAGCTGGGTCAGCAGATCTTACGTGATAAATCTGCTCTAGCACCCCAATTTCCCTAAGCCCTTGAGTATCTCCCTCCACAGTAAACCAAGGAAGTTTGTTTAGCATAGACCACTTTTTGGTTCATATTGCAGACAACCCAGTAAGCAAAGTTTTAGATCTATTCCTAGTCCAGTGGACTAAAATGGTGAATTCATATTCTCTGCTTAATGAGCCCAGATTGATAAATTTGCCCTGATTTAATTATGCATTCCTTCCTCCTTAATCCCACCCTTGAAAATCCATTTCCTTACACATTCCCCAGGTTTCCAACAATATAGCTTGGGCAAATCATCCAATTCTTTTTGTGTATTGCACATTTTCATGATTATACTTTGTACCTCACACTTTGGGTCTTTCTGGGACTTGAATCAGGTTATAGGCAAAAGATATGCAAGGCAATATCCTAAAGGGAGGCCACTAGGTGTTCTTCAGGCAAAGGAGGACAGTCTCCTCAGGCAGGAGTGAAAGAGTCCTCCTACCAGCAAGAAATGCTTGGCGGAATTTAGGAGTTCCAAGGTCCCTAATTTCAGAATCTGCCCAAATGTCTCCAACCCAGTTTTCAGGATCCCATTCCTTCCCAATCATTGGTCTAACTTGCACAAAAGAACCCTCTGCATGAAATTCAATTCGCTTTGTAATTCAGCCACCAGCAGCCCTAGACTTTGGTTTTGCTTCTCTGCACTCTTCCTTTTCCTGTGGCTCTAGGAGATAAAGATTTCTTTCAGGGAAGTCAGAGACACTCAGGTCCCTTATGCAGACATTGAGATAGGAATTTAGAGCCCTGACATAATTAATTTCTGTTCCCAAGTTCTCCAGCATGATTAGAAGCAACCAAAACCCCACCCCCCTCACAGTCCCTGTTTGGATTAAAATGTTCTATGACAGCAAATACTAAGTACACAGGGCCTTGCCTTCCCTAGGCACGTGGTTACAGGTATTGTCAAGTGACAATTTGAGTACCTGTCTTGCCACTGCATACCATGAAGTCCAGTGTCCTTACAACTGGAAGCAGTGTCATCGATATCTTTAAATCAAGTCAGATGAGAAAACCTATTCCAGAAAACCCAGAACCAATTCAGATGCATCTTTAAGTTCTCTTCCTCCGGATCCACTCTCAGTACCGAACACTCTATCCCCAGGGGAGCTGGTTAAGCCGCTCTCTGGAAGGCCGTTGTTTTTAGATCTGATGCCTGCAATGCACAGGTCAGCTTCTTTTCCTGGTGTGCTGGTTGAAAGGATGTATGTTCCTTAGAAAAGCCATGTTTTAGTCTAAATCTCATTTCATAAGGGCAGAACAATCCCTATTCAATACTGTATTTAATTAGATCATCTCCCTGGGGATATAACCCAATCAAGAGAGGGGGTTTAATTGGATTAGGGGAGATGTGTCTCCACCCATTTGGGTGGGTCTTGATTGGTTTTCTGAAGTCCTATAAAAGAGGAAACATTTTGGATAATAAGAGAGATTCAGAGAGCGCAGAGCAGAATGACATAGCCACGAGAAGCAGAGAGCCCATGAGCCAACGACCTTTGGAGATGAAGAAGGAAAACGCCTCCTGGGGAGCTTCATAGAAACAGGAAGCCAGGAGAGAAAGTAGCAGATGACGCCGTGTTTGCCATGTGCCCTTCCAGCTGAGAGAGAAACTGTGACTGTTCACCATGTGCCTTCTCAGATGAGAGAGAGACCCTGAACATCATCGGCCTTCTTGAACCAAGGTATCTTTCCCTGGATGCCTTTGATTGGACATTTCTAAAGACTTGTTTTAGTGGGGACGTTTTCTCAGCCTTAGAACTGCAAACTAGCAACTCATTAAATTCCCCTTGTTAAAAGCCCTTCTGTTTCTGGTGTGTTGCATTCCGGCAGCCAGCAAACTAGTGCGCCTGGGGAGGACCAGGACCGGAGGAATCCACACACACGACCAGAGGCCGGCTTAGCAGGAACCTGTGTGCCAGCCTGCGCACTTGCTGCCTCTGGCATTGATGGCATGGGGATCCCACAGAAAGCCGACCCTTCCTCACGGAGCAGAAACCAGACATGGCGAGGGAGGGGCCGTCTAAAAGGCAAGTCTGCTCAAAGCCCTTCTCTGGTGAATTCCCCAGCAGCTCCATTGCCAACAGGATGGTACAAATTCCTAATGGACATCAAGAGCCCTGCGCACCCTCTGCTGCTTCCCAGATACAGCTCGCCTGCTACACTGAGGCCATTTGGAGTTGCCTAGTGTCCCCAGAACGGGCACTTTAGTGCTGTGCTATCCCTCCAATTCTCTCCTTTACTTTTCCTGCATGGAAATTTCATTCTCGTTCTGCAAGACTCATTCCAATTGTTACTTTCATTGTGAAGCCTTCTCTAACATTTCCCCTTGGTGTGGCATCTCTGTGCTTGAAAGCACCCAGGACGCACCCCCACGAGAGCACATTTCATATCCTCCCCACCCCAGCCCCTCCCTCCAGACCGTGCCCCTCCCTCCGCCCCAGCACCCCAAAGCCCACCACTAGGTCCCACCTTCCCAACTTCAGCCTCTCCTCTCCCAAGACCGTCACCTCCTTCAGGGCAGTTTATGCTTAGATCACTTTTGAACACCCAGCACTTTTCAGCAGGAGCCCAACAAAGATTTGAGGAATGAGTAAATATTTGAGCTAGACTGTCTGGTTACAGGCTGCAGCGATCTTGTGAAAAAGGATGATAATGGGTCACCAGATTAAATATTTCTCTTGCAAAGTTCCCTGGGAAAATTGTGAGGGGACCAGATTCTCCTGCAGGCTGTGCCATTAGCTGTGTGGCCTCGGGCAATTCAGAAAGAGGATCTTCCAAATTGCTCAAATCCTGGCAGAGAGAATCAGGGAATACGTCTTTACGGAACAGGTTCCGAGGCTGGGTGCTGCGCCTGCTGCATCAGAGGGGTCGCTCCCCCTGCTCTTTTACACAAAGCTGATACCCTCCTTGGACCAGGGCCTGGTGACTGTGCTATTGCCTTTACCTTCACTTCATTCTTCCTTTTAAAGATCTCAGGGTCCTGGGTGCTAAGTGCAGAATTTGGTGGGGGATGCTTCTGCGTTTAAATCCTTTCTTGGTCACTTACTGCAAGCGTGATCCTGCCCTACTGTCTCTGAGCTTTGTGTTTCTCTGTAAGTTTCATTGAATTGTTGTGAAAATAAGTTGCTAAGTAATTGTTGTATCCATGTCATGCAGCAAAATTTGGGTTCCACTTTGATTTCAGAGCTGGGGTCAAATGACCAGAATCTCCATCTCACCCCTGTCTGCTATTCTCTAACAATCCCTCTGTGCCTCACTTTCTTCATCCATCACGTGGGGATAACAATAATCCCTACCTAATGGAATGATGTGGGTTAAAAAAAATAATAATACACAGGCTGGATTTGGAACACCACAAGTGTTATCTTTTATTCTTCTTTGTGATTTAGTTAACTGAGATGTATAATTTTTGGGGTGTATTAAGGTTTAGAATAATTAATGCAATAATCCAATTGTTTCATTTTCCATTTAGACTTATTTGTATGCTGTACTCTCCAAGAGGTTTTAAGTTTCTCGTGGTAACAGGTTTGCTTTCTTCCTGGTACCCAGCACTGAGGTTTACACATGATCTATGATCCTCAGAGGACAACTAAAGTATTCTTTTTTTTTTTTAAGTGGGATGAGATGTTCTTAAACAGCATCCAGAAGAGGAAAAAATGTGTTTGAGCTAAAGATCAAGAGAAGGGACAAGCAGTGGGGACCACCAACCAATAGGCTGTGGGGACCACCAACCAATAGGCTGAGTCCTCGATCTTGGGGGTCACTCCTATGAAACTTATCTCCACAAAGGATAGGCTAAGCTTACTTAAAATTATGCCTAGGAGTCACCCCCAGAGAACCTCTTTTGTTGCTCAGATGTGGCCTCTCTCTCTAAGCCAACTCAGCATGTGGACTCACTGCCTTCCCCGCCTACATGGGACATGACTCCCAGGGGTGTAAATCTCCCTGGCAAAAAGGAAAAAACAAAATAAATAAATAAATAAATCTCCCTGGCAACATGGGACAGAAAGCCTGGGATACGCCAGGACCTGGCATCGAGAGTTTGAGAAAGGCTTCTTGACAAAAGGGAGAAGAGAGAAATGAGAAAAAATAAAGTGTCAGCGGCTGAGAGATTTCAAACAGAATCAAGAGGTTATCCTGGAAGTTATTCTTATGCATTATATAAATACCTCTTTTTAGTTTATGGTGTACTGGAGTGGTTAGAGGGAAGTACCTGAAACTGTTGAGCTGTGTTCAAGTAGACTGGATTCTTGAAGATGACTGTATAAAGATATAACATTTACAATGTGATTGTGTGATTGTGAGAACCTTGGGTCTGATGCTCCTTATATCTAGGGTATGGACAGATGAGAAAAAATATGGATAAAAATAAATAAATAAATAATAGGCGGGGTAAAGGGTAAAATAAACTGGGTAGATGGAAACACTAGTGGTCAATGAGAGGGAGAGGGGAAGGTGTATGGTATGTATGCATCTTTTTCTTGTTCTTTCTTTTTCTGGAGTGATGCAAATGTTCTAAAAAATGATCACAATTTTTTTTGTGTGATGATATTGTGAGCCCTTGATTGTGCACCACGCATAGAAAGTATGTGTGAAGATTTTTTGCAATAAAAAAAATTAGAAAAAAAAAAAGGTGGTGCAATGGTGGCTCAGTGGCCGAAGTCTCACTTGCCATGCCGGAGACCTGGGTTTGATTTCTGGGCCTGCCCATGCCAAAAAAAGCAAAAAGAAAAATCCAGAGCAGGAAGCCTGGTGTAAGTGGGCTCAGGATGAGCAGGGTCCTGGTGGGCTGGTTGCCTGGCTGGAACAAAGTCTACAGAAGCTGCTGTCAGAGAAGATGGCCCTCATAAGGGAGGGTGGTGGTGGGCCTGCCATGCCACAAGTGGAGCCATATTCCAATGTAGAAAGAGTGGTAGGCATATTTTACTCCAAGCCAATGAATCCAACCCCTCAACTCCAGCCAGACGAGCAGTTGTGGGGGCATGCAATGTCCACTGGGCTTGACATCCTACAGACCTGGATTTGCCTCTGATTACTTGCAGTGACTGCCACCCTCCAACTTGGTTGCTCTATGTCTATGGTGCAGATGAAACACTGATATCTTAGGTTTATGTTGTGGAAGTGCTGTAATTTTGAAAACAGTGTTCATTGGGTGTTGCCTCTGCTTGAACACAGTCCTTATTCCATTGCTCCTTCTGGGTGCAGGTTTTTCTAACACTAGGCAGGTGTGTGTCATCAAAAGCAAAAGGAAATGGGATGACCCAGTAGATTCTGGGAAGATGTATGGCATGAGTCACAGGATCTGTCCTGCCTATGAAGGATGAACTGGGGGAAGCAGGAAGTTGGAAAGAGGCCAATATTGCAGCCTGGTAATTAGAACATGTATGAATAAATAGTTGCATGACATACCATCTCTATGTAATGCACTGATATTTTCTCCGTGCCAACATTGTGTGGAGCAGAGACACCACATATACTACTTTATAAGAATTACCCCAAGAGGTAGATACTATTAACTTCCATTTCACAGATGAGGGAAATGAGTGAAGTTAAGGAGCATGCGCAATAGTACTTATCTTATAAATAGTAGTAGGTGCCTTATAGGATTGGGAAAGGTAGGAAAACTTCCTCACCTTGTTACTATGCCCTCACTTACTGTTATTGTTATACCTACTGCTATTAACCCAAAATGCCCTTTGGAGCAAGGAACTGTACAAATAAATAAAATACTAAGGAGAGTGGTGCTTTATCTCACAGGACCTTTTCATTTGGGCATCCTTCACCTCCACCCTTTCTGCATCAGTTCCTATCACAGTCCTACCCATCTCGAATGTACTTGACATCAAACTGCATCTTGTCTCCCCTTCCTGTGTGGACTCCCCGGGTTGAATGCTTTCCCTCCCTCACCGTGGATGTCATTTACACCTCTGGGTTCTTCATTTGGGGGCTAGACAGCCCTAATTTATCGAATTTGCTCCATTTCACTCGCACACACATGCCTTTGGGTTGTGGGCTTCTGGAGGGCACCGGTGTGCTACTGACCGTCTGGTGTGTCACAAAGGGCACTGGGGCCGGGAGTCAGGAAACCAGAGTTCCTTTTGAATTTGCCACGAACTGAGCGAACTGCAGCTGAGTTCTCCGGGCCTGGCTTGCCTAATCAGAGGGAACATGGGGTTACTTCCCTTCCTCCGCCTCCCAGGGCCCTGCACACATGGACCCTGAACAGTTCGGTCGGCCCTAAAGATGTGTCCAGGGTACTGCTGTCTGGGTGATGGGAAGGCGAGCAGCACGTGTCATATGCACGGTCACGGTTTAAGCTACCATCATGTATTCCTACAAGTCTACTTTGCAGTCTAGAAAACGCCATTGTTTTAAGTCTGATCTGCTCTGCCTGTTGAAATGCGAGTCCCCTCTGATGGTCTCTTTTTACCAATGCCCCTTCTTCTCTGGAACCTACCAGCATGGTTCTCTCCTGCCTTATGGCAATTGTTGTTAGTGGAATAGGATGGACCTGTTATGGCCTTTACTTACACAGAGGGGTGTTGCCCTTTTAACGCTTACCATGTTCATCTAATCAGCCCTCGGTAATAAGCGCACTGATCAATGATGGATGCTTTACTATTTATTCAGTTTGTGGATGCTGCAGCTCTCCTCAACTCCCTTTCTGTTTTTTCCTGTCCACTCCTCCCTGCTTCAGTGTTTATCATCAGAGAGGGCTGGCTTTTGACAGAAGGCAAAATAAATGGGAGGGATTATAAAAGGCAAGACAGTAGAGTTTCAACTACAGTTCGTTTTGGTAGGTGTGGTTGTTATTCATTTAGGCAAGACCCTGACTGGGCGATGCTGTGCAGACTTCCCCTGCACCCACCAGTTAGCATTCCAGAGCAAGGGGGCCAGACTTTAGCAATGTGGGATCCTGGAACAGAAAAAGGATAGGAGTTGAAAAACTGGTGAAATTAAAATAAAATCTCCAGTTCAGTTCATAGTATTATACTAACGCTAATCTCTTAGTTTTGACAAATGTGCCATGGTTATGTAAGATTTCAACATTAGGGAAGCTGGGCGAAGGGTATATGGGGACTCTGTATTATCTTTGCAACTGTTCTGTAAATCTAAAATTACTGCAAAATAGAAAGCTTATTTTTAAAAAAGTGGGCCAGAGTGAAAATTTTAGTTTGGCTAGCAGTCTTGATGTATGAACATTCTCACATCTAGTTATATCCTAACAGTTTGTAGAATAAGGTTGAAAATGAGAACTGCAGGCGAGTTTAGAAACTCTCATGTCAGGAAAAAAAAAAATCCATGAAAAGACAGCCGAAGAGATAAAAACAAAACAAAGCAAACAAAAAATGGACCTGGATGAAGCTGGGGGTTGGGAGTGGGGTGGAATTGTGTTAACATGTGAAACCAGACCAGTCATTTAGGAAGGTTGGGTCAGCGTGGGATACCAAACGCTCTGTTTTGGCTTAGATGACTTGCACATGTTGCTTTGCCTTCATTTCTCTTGTCTTTAAAATGTCCTCACCTGCCCCATGAATAGAGAGCATGTAAAAGAAAATAATTCCCTGCAAAAGTCGAGTTCCCCAGTTCTTCAAACTCTTGTAGTTTTTTCCTCAAGAATAAAGAGTTCTTCACCCATGGGCTGGTTCTGACAGAAAATCTCAAACCAGCAGGTCTGATTCCACAGGAGCATTTTCACTTTGCATTTGGCAAGTTTGTTTCCTCTTAGAAGAATGTGCATGCCAAGGGGAGAGCCATTTGACTTCTAAATATAGTGCAACAGATGCGGCTGAGGACCTTATTATTTTCTGTTACACAAAGGGTCTTACTTTTACCCAGAAAAGCCAAACACCAACCACTCTAGCTCTGGTTAGGCTCAGCCATGCCATCTCAATGGAGTTAAATGAGATCAGCTCTATTCCCTTTCCTGAGCACTGATTCTTCAGTTACCCCACACCAGATTTCCTTCACCTAGGGCCCACGGACACATTTTCATGTGTGGACGCTAGGGCCATGCATGAACTCCCTAAAGCCGAAGTGACATTTATACGAGTTTTATCTGTGAAGTGACTTCATTCATTTTCAAAGGGCCTGCCTGCAACTCAGAAATGTTACAAAACACTGCTTTAGAAAAACACACCTCTCCTAAGCAAAAGAGCTCAACTATAAGCTATTTGTCATATTTAGTACAGATTTGGGAACCTTTGTTGTAGGGCACTCCAAATACACACCTGGATATCGGTTGGCTGGTGGATTTAACTGGCTTTTTTTGACCCCAAAGCACCCGGCACACATCCAGGGCTGGAGTGTGAAGACATCTGCTTCTAACTAGTGTTTTCTCCCCAGATGTACCACCGAGCCTGCCTTTCCAGTAGGCTTGTGGGTTTTCACTTGAGGCCGCATTTGTTCATCAAACCTCGATTTAAATGATCTGTCAGGAATACCAAGGTGACTTTATGACAGTGGGACTATGGACTTCTTACTAGTTTGAAGTAGAAACCTGCCTTATTGAACATGAGGTCTTTGGGCTGGCAGAGGATTAAGGGTCCCCTGTGCAGTTTAAATGTATGATTTTGGAGTAATGTGACTATAAGAAGCACTCTCGTTCTTTCTGTTATTTTCAAGCTCTCTTTAGAGGCTTACAAATAAAATTTCTTAGGCTGTTGGTCATGAGAAAGGTGGTCTATGATTGAAGTCTAGAAGAAAAATTTTGCTTGATCCTATTTGAATGTACCCAATTATAAGACAGAAAATGATTCCCTGTTTCAACTCCTTTGGATAATCTTCTTCATTTCTCTAACATTACTGGAATCTTCTGAACTTCTGGAGAATATTTTAGTTTCTACAGGAAATTTCACTTCTGCTTTAAAAACTGGCTAAAGAATATATTTAATGTGCCTTGTAATGTGGTCCTTTTAATTAAAACATAATGTTAATTGGCTAAACAAGAGACACTGAAGTGGTGCCCGGACTTAATTTCCCCTTATTAGTTGTTACATGATCAAATATAATACTAAAAGACTAAATGCTTGTGGCTCTTTTATATATATTTAAAACACACAGTAAAAACATAAGAACATCTCAAATCATTTAGAAGGTAAAAGGGGTTATCAACCAAAATCTTTGGAAATTTAATAAAATTTAAATAATCTGCAAACAATTCAACCAAAAAGAAAAAGCCCAACATTTGGCCATGGAGGGCACGTCACATGTGAACCAAATGGCATTATAACATTTTCCTTCAGGTAAACTAGTCACTAAACCCCATAAGAAAGAATACAAGAGCAATATCCGAGACATCCCCAAATACCACATACTCAATTCGAACATTCTCTTATGAAGTGCTCATCTACTCAGGCTTTCTTTACATTGCATACTTCACTTTACATTTCTACAATGCAATGTCGATACAGCCTCCAAGCTTTGCAAAGTCAGTTGATGTCTATTCTACAAAAATATTAACTTACAGTACATAACACTGAATAATTTTAATCTGTACATTTTTTCCCCTCCCATCATAGGTGACACACGTCAGTTTGTACAAGTTAGAAAAACATCTGGTTGTTTACATGTGGATTAATAGTCAACAGGGCCAACCAGAAGTGGTGGGGCGGGTAGAGTTTGAGAAAGTATAAATACAGTATAATATTAATTGTGGTTAACAAGATTCAGCTTTTAACAAAGCGATACAAAATAAATCATCTTAGATTTTTGACTGAAAAGATCTAGCTGAGAAGGTTCTGCCAAACAGCCGACCAACTGATCCAAAAGGTTAAGGCTGACTTGACTGAGCAACCTGCAGCACAACCGAAAAACACTGGCGCAGTTCAAAGCTTTTCAAATGCATAGCTTCAGTGTTACACACACATTAATTATATCCCTTCAATTAGTTAATCCTCTAGGCGGTTTTCTTTTTGTTTTGCATGCATCCCGTTCCATTTTCATTAAGGGCATCTCTTCCTTGGTCAATCATGTGCTTTGCTTTTCAATTTGTTTTGTGAATTTGTTTTTTGTATGTTTTGTTTGTTAAGCTGTCAATACTTCCAACATTTGGACAACGAAATAGAGATGCAATTTTACTTACAGAAAAGAATCGTAACTATATGGACAATGTAAAATGAAATGAAACAAGTGTCAGAAACAGTTTATAAAAATGGCACATTTATTGCTACAGAACGGTCATGTACATGACTTCATCGAATAACTACAGATGGAAACAGGTAATGGCCTAGACCAAGCTGGGTTTATTTTTGTCTTGAAGGAACTCCAGCACACAACCTGTTTGGACACTTCTACAAATCAGAAATACACCAAAAACATGAAAAAATCGAGGCACTCAGCCACACATTGAAAACAAGGTGTAACTGTTTTTCTTTTTTTGAAATGTTTTCCCTTTTTTTCTTTTTTTAACAATTTTTTTTTGTTTTTAATGCTGCAGCTATGTGTACAGTCGCAAAAACTTTCCCCGCTGCGACCTACAACTAAAAAACAACAACAAAAAACAAACAAACAAACAAAAAAAAACAAAAAGCTACCATACAGTTTCATCTCAGTAACACATGGTAAAATAACATCTTTTAAATAGTAAAATAAAGTAACAAACTTTTACTCATAATGATTCCAAAAATCTACAAAGAAGAAATATTCAGAATCTGACAATTTTTTTCGTAATATTCATGGTATAAAAGGATTGCTCCTGCGAAAAATAAGCCAAATATATTTTTTTATTTTTAAATTTAGTTTTTTTTTTCCTACTAGGGTGTACTACAGTCTATTTTATAGCAAAAAGAGCACTAGACAAACAAAGCTTTATAACAAAAAGCCAGGCACTGATACATGGTAAATCTCTGCTTTTTTTTTTCTTATCTTCACTTAATTGCATCACAAGTAACAAGAATGAAAAAGGCCACAGTTCATATATTTTCACCATTACATATGTCTATAATACTTGAAATGAGTATGGCAAAACCAGCACTGCACAAAGATGAGTCCACTTCAAGTCCCATGAGAAAGAGCGTATCTCTAAAGAAAAACAAACAAAACCAAAGCAAAATAAAAAGAGGCCTAAAGGCCTTGGTGCCCCATTGTGTTGGAATTCATCATATTCCATCTTGACTTTTTTGTTTCCAGTCAGCCAGCAGACTAAATTTTTGTGCTTGTTTATGCTGAAATTGTTTCATTCCTGACTCAAGTTCACTTTTGGACACAGACCATATTCTGCCTGTTGGATGTAAAGACGAAAATCCTCTTAACCCCAAGTCTTGGTTCAATGCCCTCCCAAACCCCTACCCCTCATCAAAGCAAAGATCAAAATTAAAAATAAAAAAATGAGAACTAGGAAAAAGTGAAGAACAAAAAGGAATCGGAAGACTGAATCAGAACAAGTTGCATCACTGGGTGGACTGACAGTTGTAGAAACATTAGTGTTCCTTGCAGCTACACAGAAGACAAATGGTAGAAATTTCTAGATGAACAGATCCCTATTCTGCATATTCATAAACTACTTGAATGTGGAGGTGGATCAACTGTTCCAAGTTGCTCTGAAAGTCCGAGATTCGTAAACAGATCTCCAGCCTAAGTATCATCACATAGAGTGTAGTATGGACCCTTAGGGAATTCTGGTACTTTTATCCTGTCTTCTGCTACATTTCATTTGAAAATCCAGCGCAGGATACCAATATCTTACCTGGGTTTTATACTTACAAAACAACAACAAGAAAAAACACACTAAAAAGGCCACATTCCCTTTTATCTGTTTGATGGGGGTACAACCCAATTTGGATAGGTGCAGATCATGCTTCTCCACCAAGCAAAAAGGAGTGAGCAGCTTTTGGTGGCCATTAAAAAGTTTTTCGCTTATTTCCAAAGGGAATTCAACAATTGAGGTATTACATTACTGAGTAACGAATACATCAAAGCTGGTGAACAATAAATTGCAGCTTTTACTCTGAGTGAGAACAAAATAGAAAGCACCAATTTAAAAAATAATCAAATGACTACAATTTAATTTTTTGCTTTGTTTACAGATTTGAAAACTTTAATTCAGCTCTATACAGCACCTTTATGATAGCATGTATCAAAGTGCCATTCTTAAAATGTACATCAATGCAGGGAGTGTTTCCAGTTCCCTAAAGAGTAAACACGGTATTTTCTTCTGTACACTTATCCTGAATGTGAACCGAGTATACCTGCTTCCTATATAATATTGTTCCTAGGGATACCCGCCTTGGTAGACTATACAAAATGAGTGCAGAATGTACCACTAAAACAAAATCTTTAACATACTGAGGAAACAAGTACACAATGGTTTCCATTATTCGGGGAGGAGGGGAGGGTACACATTATTGTCTTCCACACCCTTCATCAAGCTCCTTTGTTCACACATTTCACAGGAAAGCCCCCAAACAAAGTTTTCATGAAGTTTGATTTCCGTTATTCTCCTACTGTTTTAATCCACCTCCACATTTTAGGAACCTATCAACAAATCAAAGTATTTTAGTTTTTTCGCTACTGAACGTATTTACAGTTTTCAACACACACACAGCTAATCAAAATGTTTATGGGTTTGTAAAAGATGACCACGTCGTAACTACCTTATTTGTTCTTACATTTTCAGAAATGAACATAAAATTCAGATTCTTGTAGCTCACTATTTCATTTAAATGAAACTTTTTAAACCACAGAGTTAAAAAAAACAAAAACTGATACAATGTATTAAAACACATAATAACAAGAGTCTACATGTAAAAATATAACTTTTACATACACAATTTCAAAATAATGATACGTTTGCCATTTGTTGCATAAAATTTACAAATGTATTTCATTACTATATAACTGGCAAAACAGGAGAACAGATGGAACATTTAGACCATTTCGATGGATTGATGGCATTTACTCAGTGCTGATAGGTGGAAAAACTACTTGAACAGGGATTTTTTTTCTTAATACATGCCAAGATTGTGTGGCTGTAAAAATAGAAACGAGTTAGAGACAAAAGGATGCTGACAAATACTTAACTAGGAGCACTATTTGTTTACTGCACTATACACCAAAGTCAATCATTATAAAGATTCACGATGGAAGTTGGTTCAATTGTGCCCAGACATCAAAGCTAGCTATCTGATGAGTTGCTGTGCCATAGCTTGATCTATGTATCTATCAAATATGTTAAGTATAAACATCATTCATACTGGCCAGAGAAATACTGCACTACCCCTCCTCAAGAAAGTGCAACTTAATGCTTTAGGACTTATAAGGCTTGTTATAATGCTGCATGATGATTGAATATTGGCATTTTTTCAAACAAAGGAGGAGGCAGTTAAGTCATCTACATTTTAGTAAACCCATTAAAAAAAAACAACAACCAAGAACGCAAGAAAACCAATCAGCTCTGTCACACTACTTGCAATTTTCTCATTTGATGGATTTTGAACTTAACTTGTTTTTTTGTTTTGTTTTTTCCAAAAATCTGACCATGTATTCAGAAACGCCTCACTGCACACTACTTGGGCTACACATGTAGGTAACACTTTAATCATTTGTTAAATCACAGCCACTTTGATTATGTTATGTTTCCGATGATATAAACATTGGAAGGCACAGTGGTAACATTGTAGCATTCTAACCTTGTACCTCTGAAAATCCCAGAATAGGGTCACAAATGCAACATTACAATTCAGACAAACTCTTTTTGCCATGTCTTGGTAATGCTGCTTGTAATATCTACACATGATGTGACTTTAAGTCCTGTGTTCCCAAAAGACTGGAGAAACAACTTTCTACTTAATTATGAATGAGAAGCAACATCAGGGTCAGCATTTCATCCTGCACTACCCCTCCGGAAGCAGAGTTGGCACTACAGGTTACGATAACAAACCAGGGAAAGGGACAGAAATAAGACCAAAAAAAAAAATCCATATTTACAGTAAAATCTTTCTTTTAAAAAAGTTAATCAGTACTATATTTTTACAGGAGAAAAAAGTCTGAAACAAATGAACAAAAGCTTACCATAGTCACTAAATTTTTAATATATATTTATATATATATTTATATATATATTTGTCATAGGTCTATAAGATCCATCTGTTCCTCCTACCCTAAGGAATGGCTAATGTCATCACTTCGTTGTCATCAGGACGTTTGCTGGTTTTGTTGCTAGGGCAGCCGAGCTTCCCCTATATTCAATATCCAGTAATTATAAACACTAGCTGACTTGAATACCAACAAAAACGTTCATGTAGTTTTCTTCAGAAGTACACTTTTTCATTATTGCAAGTTTACAATTTTTTAAATTAAATATTTTTTCAGACTTACAAATTAATTATATTTTTTTTTTCCAAAAGAAGTTTAGGCACAAATGCATTGTTCCACAGTGTGGAGAGATTGCCATTCAGACTCCGGGCTGCGTCTCAGCCTGCACATACTGCTTTGCACATTCTGAATGATATGTTAAAGAGAGTCGTCCCTCAAGTTGCACTTTTTTCTTTCTTTCTTTTTTTGTTTTTTTTCTGTTTTTTGATAATTGGGAATGCTGAAACCTCTTGCGTCTGCGATTCATAACTACTCAGACTTGTCTTATATTACAAAAGAAGGGGTTAAGGAGAAGTGTTTATGTGGGTTTAAGATAATACAGCTGTTAAGGAAGTGGTCTCTTGTTTTAATGAAGCACTGTGGCAACTTGGACCTAAGAAAGGAAAAAGAGAGGGAAATTAATCAATACATTTATAATAGAAGAAGTGTGAGTTTTAAATTCTTTTTTCCAAGAAAAAAATTCCATTAATTTGGGTACAATTTGACTTTTATGGCTGATGCCTTGGTGAGAGTTATGATCAATTTCCAAAATGCTTGAAAACACACTTGCCCTTTTACATCTGTCCCATGTGATTCGATGCGTCTCCCATTCCAGGGTGAGGTCCTGCCAAGGAGAGTGGGGGAGGCTCCGAGGACACCTTTTCTTCCTCCCTTCTTTTCAGACATGCAGCTTTAGGATTCAGATTCCTTTCTGTGGAAGACAAAACACAGGGCGTTTAGTTAGCTCCAATGCTCCTGGTAGAGTGGCATGTATGTCCTTTTCCATGCATCTGACTCTTACTCCCCGTTTTTACAAGACAGAATGAAAGAAAAGTTAATAAATGTGTACATGACGATTCAAGTCACTCCCCTAATACAAGTTGAACTGCATAGTAAATTTGCACAGTATGAAAAAAGTCAGTAAAGCAAATACACTAAACTCTGATTACTGACAGTACACATGGAAACGTCACAATGTAGTCTTAACTATTAGAGGATCCTATAATGTAATTTAGGACAAAGGGAAGCTGCGCTATAGATTTAGATGCAGCCTGCAATGGAAACAATGATTCTGAACGATGCTGCAGAGTCTGCTATCTGCTGCCACCCATGGCCAGCATGCCCCTCACAGTTCATCTCCTGCCCCACACTCCCCCGCTCTCTCCAAGTAGGCTCGACCTGTACCGACCTCGAACTTGCTGCTCCAGGCTGAGGATGACAGCCACAGCCTGGTGGAGGATCAGGAGCTTGGTCTGGGGCTTGTCGCTCTTGAGGTGGAGCTGCACCATGCGGCCGAGCTCCTTGAAAGCCTCGTTGATGTCCCGGACCCGCAGGCGCTCGCGGGCGTTGTTGGCCATCCGCCGCTCCTTCTCACGCTCTGCCTTCTGCTCCGGCGTCAGGTCTTCGTCATCATTATTGCTGCGGGACAAAAGGGATGCGACATTTTCTAATGGTGTGGGGAAAATTAAGACATCTAAATTACTGTTTTTTTACTTCCAGATATTTTCAGAAAACTTTTGATCTCAAGCCAGTTTCCCGGGAGAATTTTGCATCAACTTGAAACTGAGATTGCTTTCATATTGCTGTGACCATGCATACACAGGGAATTATGTCTCTCCCAGAAATTAAAACTAAATCAAACAGGAAAGGATGATGTAGGCTACAGTCAGGGCTCAAAGGGTGCCTGAAATGGTGTAGGGGAGCAAAAAGGAGAGTAAAGCATTTATCGATAAGATGACACTCTATGAAACAGACCACACTCAACTTGAGCTTAACTTATGACTCCACTTTAGAAAGATTTCTAAACGTTTTTTTTAAACTTTCATACAATGACATCTGAAACCTGAGAAAAACAAGCAATTGAAAAAAGATCTTGATAGAGCTGAATAGCAGATCAAAATAAACATGATGTGGCCTTATAACTGTCTGAAAAAGGTCCAGCACTTAAGGTACAAAAGCAACAGGGGTAAAGAGGGTTGGGCTTCTGTGTGGGTTTCACCATTAACTGGCATGAAGGCCTGATCACTTCACGTAACCAGTGCAAGTCTCCTTCTCTCCATGTATTCAGTAAAAGATTGGAAAACATGATCACCATGGTCTTTAACATTATGGCTGTTTACCATTTCAAACACAAGTTGGGGAAGACAGAATTGATATCGGCTCTGCTAAACAAACTAAACAATACAAAAACCAAGCACCTATTGGTTGTAAATGATCATGAGTTCTTCGTGAATAAAAATTAAGCCAAAGAACTAATGTCAGATCATGAGGACTGAAATATTATTTAATTGATATCAAAGGCATGGCTGGAAATAGTCTGCAAAAGTAAGATCACTACTGTCTGTTTATGCGTGTTGTATCAACAAATGAGAAACTCTTTAATGGAGGCTAATGAGTCATCTGGAATCATAATCAAATAAGGAAGGCTTCACATCTTCAAATATGTCAAGGGCTATCACATAAAACATGGGAAGAATGGAAGATGTCTTTTCTTATGAAGGCGGTGACCATCTCTGGGACATGAACCTAGTGAGTCAAGCACTGGGAGGGGCATGATTGAAAGGACTATGAATTCCATGCGTCTGAAATGTTCATAGAATAAGACTATAAACTGCAACATTTCAGAGCTGGAGGACATTTGGGAAGATATCTAGTCAATTCAATGTACACTTAATGAATGCTGGCTTTAACTGAATGGCACTGAAGCTTTCATATTAGAGAATCCCTGGATTACTTCCAAATTGTAATGAGGACCAGCTACACTTGAGAAGCTCCAATCAATCAAAAATGCAAGTAGTATTTTTGGATTGCAAGTACATGCTGCACCTTAAATGATGTATGCAAGCAAAGAACACTTGGGTGAAGGGGTAAAAATAAGGGTGGGGAAGACAAGAAACCAAGATGCTGGGAGACCAAGCTCCCTTCACCACAGATTAGACTCCTTTCCAGATGGAGCAGTCTGCTGCAGGTGTGTGCTGGTGAACATGCAACTCAACTGAACCAACTGGAAATGCCCTCTTTCTCTGCCAGCTGATTCTGCTCACTTCATGTGCTGCCTTCTACATTCCACTACTCACGTCAGATGCAATAAGTGAAATGGGAACAGAGTCAAGTCTCTCCTAGGACTGTTATGAAGCTAATAATGTGGCTAATAGTTTTATACATTAAACACTATGCCATACCTAACACAAAGGGAACTTAAAAATAAGAACTTGTTTTCCAAAGGTTTTCAGGCTAATAGCTAATTAAAATCAGTATTCACGTAAAAATAAATAGGTTATGCAAATAAAACTGCCTAGAAATGTTGCCTCAAAACACAGATTTGGAGGCACAAGTAAATGTCACAGGAGTGACCTTTTAAATTAAGAAGGTTCTTAACAGCAAATTAAAATGTTCAGAAACGTCAACAAATCCATTAATATGCATAAGTAATGATGATAAACTACCAAGAAGTGACTGGACTAAGCTAGAAACCATTAAGGATGTGAGAGCTTCTCTCAAAATTTCTCAGCAACATGACAATGAGTACATGAAGCAGTGTAGGCAAAGTGAAAAGGGGTAAGTTGGAAGCTTTTAGCATCTTCGGAGCTTTATGTAATGACATTTATCTCAATAATTACAAAGGCCACAGGAAAATACAAAGTAAAAAGTCTGTTCTTAGTTCTTAAAGGCCATTAGATGTAGTCTTCATTCAATTGGTTTAATTTGCCAATAAAAACCACCAAAAGGAACTGAGGCAAAGAACACAGGAGTTACTGTATTCAAAAACCTCTGAAAATTACAAACCTAAAAGATATCAGACATTTAGCTATTTAAGAAAATCAACCAGAAACTATTCTCTTGCAATAGCATTTTCTGTGGAAAGGGTATCCAAGACAAACAACAATAACAATAGTGTAGGTATTGTTCTTAAACACGTCTCAATTCTTGACACTAGCCCCTGGGAAATCAGTGTTTTCTCACTTTAAAGGTAAGAAAACAGTTACAGTGTGCATATACATCAATTGAGCTCTTAACACATTTATGATCTCCTTTTAGCAATATTAGAACATTTCTGACCAAATCTGTAGAGTGAGTACAGCTTTAAAAATAAACCATTTGCACTTGAATTGATTATGAATTGCTGAATTGTTTTTATCTTATGTGATTAGCCTTGGGTCCAAATTCATAAATTCAGAAACATTTAAGGCTTCACTAGAGTACAGGTATCTTAAACGATACTTTTAGTACCTCTAGATTAGGCCTTTAATTTCCTTTTCAATTAAGATCTACCTGCCAGGAAAAAACTAAATAGTTTCTTCCTGTTCTGTTCACTTCATCAAAGTCCAATAAAGGAATTAAATGAAGCGACAGTATTATATACTGTTACCTAGATCTTGACCTAGTAATTGATTTGATATCCTTCTTGTCGTCATCTAATTTCTTGTCCTCGGAAGATTTCGTGTCTTGCAGGTTCTCATCGCCCTCATCGTCAGATTTGATCTCAGAGCTGCCGGAGGAGACGCTCTGGCCCTGTAGTCCTGGTGGCATGCCTGCAGACAAAGAGATCAGGTGACACTTAGCCAAAGACTCAAGGCATAAACACACGTGCCCCATACTGTAAGGCTGCCAGCCATGCAATTCATTCTGCTGAACTGTGATCCTCCTGTCACTTTTTTTCTGCTATCTGGTGAAGTTCCAAAAATGCACCTGCGGAAACAAGTTTTCCCCACATTGGCTCTGAGGTTAAATTCTATTTTGCAATCTTTTGGAGTAGATGGTAATTTCACTGTCTACAAAACATCAACTTAATTGCAATGAAAATCATAATCATGAAAATCACACACCTCAATGTTCTGATTAAGAACCCAAGTAAATATCAGCTATTATATTGAGTTTCTTCCATATGCAATGATTTAATAGAAAAATGTCCTTAAAATATAATTCCCAGGGAATAGGCTGAGTATGTGCAGTCAAGACTTCAATAGACACCCTAATGATATTCTGAAATTAGCTTCTCTTATTCTAGAGGAGTAATCAGCATTTAAAAATGGTACATATGGAAGGCAGTTAGCTGCTTATTGAAGAAACTTCTTGCTTTCTCACTGTTCAACTTTCCAAGATCACAATATACTTAAAACCTTGACCTTAATGTAATAATTTATTTCTAAGATAAAAGCACGTGCACCTAAGTATTTCCCTCAAGTTATAATCTGTGTAGTCTAGAACTTTGCCACTTAAAATGTGGTCTTGCACCAGGAGCATCCTTGTCACCTGTGATTCTGTTAGAAATGCAGAATCTGGGGCCCCAACCCTAGAACCTACCTAATCAGAATTTGTATTTTAAACAAAATCCTCAAAAGTAATACATTTGTACATTAAAATTTGAGAGGCACTGATCTAGGAGAGAAAGAGCCAAATCAAAGATCTTTAAAAAAGGCCTAAGCAAATTATTAATATTCAGATAAAAATAACCAAGCATACCCATATATATTATATATATATAATTAGCACTCAGATGGTACAATGTTCAATTGCTGAAAAAGTGCTTATACCTATTCCCATGGGGTAGTACTCTTCTTATTTTCAAAATGAGGAGAATGGAAGGTTTTTGTTTTAACATGGGCAGGCAAGGGGAATCGAACGCAGGTCTCTGGCATGGCAGACGAGAACTCTGTCACTGAGCCACTGTTGCCCACCCAGAAGATATTATTTGTATCTCCTAGTCACCTGGTTAGCAAAGTAGAGGGATGAGCCTGGGCCCCAGGTCATGTCCCTGGGGATCTGCAGTCAGCCTTACAACTAGACAACTCAAGTGACAAAATCATCCAACCCAATACCACTTTTATTTTTTTTTGCATGGGCAGGCACCAGGAATCGAACCTGGGTCTCCAACACGGCAGGCGAGAAGTCTGCCTGCTCAGCCACTGTGGCCTGTCCCCAATATCATTTTTTAAATGTACCTACATTTCCTTCCATCTTAAAAAAGAGAGGTTTCCTTCCTTCCTTTTCATTTGGAAATATCATTTTCAGGCCATAAGTAACGACATTAGAGGACCTGAATAAGCAAAATTTGGAAATTGCTAAAATAAAATTTCCTCTCATCAGCGTGTTGTCTCATTCTCTGCTTAAATAGTACCAGGACTTCACAGGATGTTTGAGGAAAACAGTTACCGAAGAAACCTAATTAGGAGGCTAAGTTTGAAATACTTTTCCATTTGTTTACCATTCTGTATGAAATTTTATCCTTGGTTTCTAACAGTGCTCCCAGAGGGGTGAATGCCAAGTGGGCTCATCTTGCCCTGGCTCCACGTGGGGCCGCGAGGCGCCGGGTGGGCGGACCTACCTCTGTAAGGGTCCTGCGGTGGGTTCAAGTCCGGGGAAGTGGCGGACTGGACAGGAAGCTGTGGAACAGGAACCTGGTTTGGCACCAGAGAATGGCTGCCTCGCAGGGCCACGCCATCTTCACGATGCGCCCCAACCTGAAAGAGGAGCCACAGGGTTTAGTGGGAACCAGCGGAGGGACAGCTACTTCCCGGGGCATCGAAGACCGCAGGAAGGAAGACCAGCCTTTGAAACATAATTACTCCCAACTGCATTTCACTAGAGGGCGCTGGAAGACTGCACATGCACCTATCGCGCCACGCAAAACACTTAACACTCAGTAAGACGCTGTGCTGTACATTCAGTGACAAATATGGCAGAGTAGCTCAGGCAGGTAAAACGTCAAATTGTCTCCCAGGGTGCTGCAGTGGAGCGCACTGATTCGTACCCATCTGTCTTCTATCATGTCCGCCAACAGATCTGACAATTATCTTAATGCCCATATGCTTAATTGTGGGCTTCTCAATTCCCCCATTGCTATCGGAAATCCTACAGGAATTTCAATTTGGCATTCGACTTTCATTTCAGGGGATAAGATTCTCAGGCCTGCCATTTTTTTTTTTCATAATGCCAGCTAAGCCTCTGACAGCGGAAGCTACAGCAGTATGGGACGCAGCCCCTGCTTGGTACAAATATAATAAAATGTCACCTGGCTTTCCAAAACTGGCAGCCCATTCCAAATTAATGTTTACTGTATTTCATCAGCTGCTGGGTTCCAAATCCAAAGGGGGACCATTTCTGCCAATGCCATCACACCGGAAAATGTACCAATAAAGGTTTTATTAAACACACCAGTAATGCCATCATTGCCATGCAAGGATGCTTGGACAATTTTCCATCCTCCCCCACCCCCACGCCCCCATTCTGACCCTGGAAAGACAGCATATTGTAAACATTCTTTAAGCTTCCAAGAATAAAATTATAAAGTACTGTATTATTACTTGGTTTGAAAAAATACTGCAGAGCTTTTTATTAACTAATACTACCAGAGTCCAAAGTAGGGGTCCAGAGACCTTGCATTTGTGGCACTGAGACAGGAATTGCTGACTTTAGAGCACACGCCTCAAAGCAAAACCAGTAAGCATTTGTAAGCCACCAAGAACATGAATGTATCATACTTTATTTGTATATCCAAGTTAGAATGTTATTTTCTCTATTGTTTAAGTGAGTGTTTCTGGTGGGCAGTGGGTCTAACACTAAACAATATTTATCCACTAATTCGTACTGCTATGAATAAAAAAGCTTAATCTTTCCATCCTAAATATAAAACCATAAAGGCACATTGTTCACCCTTTTCTTCCCAAAATGGTGTAAGAGTATTTCCAAAGAAGGCAAAAACAATAAAATCTGAACTGGCATCAATCCAATTCACAGAACCAAAGCACATGCTATTTTAAAGGCAGCTGAGAATAAAGTAACATCTTTATTCATTTCAAAACAATACAAAAGTCAAATAATTTTTGGTGAGGGAAGGGTCAATCGCATGAATCATACAAAGTAGAGCAAGATTAGATAAGATTTGAAGACCTTGAAGCATCCCGATACCCCTCAGTGGGGAAGGCTGAGGGACCCAGGGCCTGCTCCTATCACCAGACTTCGTGAAGGATGGTCACTTAGCCTCTATGTGTGGGTGTCAAATGTAAAATGGAATGAGACGCTATAGCTTCCACGTGTTCCACGGAAGAGGTGTAAGCCCCCTGCACATCCTTTCTGCAGTCCCCATGCCTACTGTCTTTCATTTCTAACTTGTCTGCTCTCTTACAGGCAGACCTACCAGGCCCACCATTCCTTCAGGCATTTTTCACTCATTCTTTCTAAATATTTTTATTTCCTTTCTGGACACAAGAGTGGTTGTTATTTTCCACTGAGATTCTGAATTTTTTTTAGTTTTATATGTTTGCGTTTAGCAGAATGATTCAATCCATGATTATCTCTTCAATAGAAGATATGAAATTGTAAGCATGAATTTTACAGGCCTAGATCAAATGGTTGCTCTTTAAGTGCGTCAATCAATATTCACCTCAATCTGTTACCTTAGTACTAATTCATATTTATTGGTATTCTCAATGGATTTAATTTATTGAATTTCCACAAAGGATGATTCTCAGTCAGAATTAATGAAGATGACCACAGATTTGAGCACAGAGATGTACTCCTCCCATTTAAAAGCAACCTACCAAAACATTCACGCCTTCCCTGTATGTGTCTGTGAAATGATTTAGGGTTGATATGTTGTTTTTTCACTTAAAATATATTTGCTTATTAAGGTTGATGTTTCCTTTTCCCCCCTTCCCCAGATCACATTTAGTTTTCACAAGGGGAATAAAAACTACAACCAATTATCCTTTTACCTTTTTTTTTGTTTGTTTTCCACTATTATAAAAGATAGGGTAACTGGGTGAAAAGAGTACAGTAATGGATTCAGTGATATCTAGATTCCAATTTTAACTGACTTCTTTGTTAGCTATGCAGCCATGGGTAAGTTACTCAAATGCAAAGTAGAGAGACTGGTACTAGAAGTTTTAGAGAAGTCCCAGGTTTATTGTAAGGAGTAGCAAAAATATATGCAAAACAACTGGTACATAATAGGTACTTGATAACTGTAGATATGTGTTTTAACTGAAAATACTTGTGTACCAGAAGGAGAACGATAAAAACCTCTGCAGTGCAAGAACCCTCAAAGCCCAAGCTACCTCTGCTTATGTTCACCTTTGCACTTTGTCTTAGTTTTGCTTCAAACTATATCATTGTAAACTTTTCCTTCTCTGTAATGAGAGTAAAACCTTAAATGACATTATAAATATGTCTGAGGATATGCTTCTTCAACCTGTATTTGTGCTTGGATTTTAGGCAAACATGTTATTTAACTTTATCAATCATTCCAAATAATATCAATCATTTTCCATAAAGGAAGTTGGAGATAAGTTACCTTTGATGTCATAAGGCCTCTTTTATAACCGTATGCATTTCAGGTCAAATGAATGGCCTAATAGGTCCAGAGCCACATAGGGTGTGGTTCGCCAGGATCAATGCTATTGACTCTGGCTGTGGAATTAGTATTTCAAATGGAAGAAAATGCTTTGCTTTGCTTGTTTCCTTGGTCACAGGGCATATTCAAACCCAAGTTACTTTTCTCTTGAAAAATTTCAGATCAGATAAAAGACAAGGAAAGAAATAACGGATAGCACAAATCCACCACTAGAATAACTCAGAAACAGACAGGAAGCCTGATTGAAAACTCAGGGATTTTTCCACTTCTCATATCATAAATATATATTAATGTAAGTAGGAAAAGGCAAATTCCTTCAACACAAATTGATTCTAAGGATAACATCTATTTTTAGAAAATCTATATATCATTATAGCTGCATTTTCATGACATTTTCATCTAGATAAGCAATAGTCTAGAGTTAAAATTCAGTTTAGGAAAATAATTTTATTAATACTGATTATAACTTTTTTGTAACCTTTAAGGAGAATCTTCTCATATCAATTACAATGTAGTCTTAGATATATTTATAGTAAAAGATAAAGCTAAGATTTCAAATGTATTCATTCAATAATTGTTAACTGATTTGATCAGAGAACACATTTATTGATTCAATGAACATTTACTAAACTCGTCCATGCCTGTCACTCTGCAAGGTGCTGGGGACCCTGATGAATAACTCAGATGTGGACCTTTTCCTGGTGTAACTTAGGGTGATCCTTGGTGGGGTCAGGTACACTGATTGATTTAGTGTGGGCAGTTTCAACAGTAAGGAGCAGAGACCCATTTAAGCTTGCTCAACTAAAAGGTTTATCATAAAGTTTTCCCTAACTTAGATTTTAGACCTGGGGCGCTCTCGGGACCCAAGGCACCTCCAAGGGCTGGCTAGCCTCCTTGTCCCTCATGGGCCATTCTAGTCTCTCCTTCTCCCTCTGGTGGCATCCCTGCCTCTCTCTGGTTTCTGCTCTCTCATGACTATAGCCCACACTGTACCTTCATGGAATCTCCCAATACCTTTCAGGTGCTGTACTGGCTACCACCTCCTCCGTTTTTGCTTTTCTTAGTTCAGCATGCCAAGATATCCTGATTGTCCAGCTCATCATTCTGAAGCAGACATGGGTCATCTGCACAAATGGGTCCATCCTAAGATAAGTGTTCTACTTGGTCCACTGGACCACGGGAGGAAGGGAAGGCAGGATGAGGCAGTTCACACATGGCTCCTTGGCCTGCCCCATCGGCATGCCCCATCAATCCTGGCTGGTGCATTTATATACAAATCTGTTACATCATATCTTGGGTCAAGTTATATTCAAATTCTGACACAGCCACTTAAATTCTCCTATGTAAATTTATCATTGGGAATATTTAAGTATCTCTAAATGTGCATTACATTGTTTTTCAATTACTTAAGCATAATATAATTCTAAATAACCTCACTTACTTGGAAAATGATTTACTTATTAGAAGTACTTTTAAATCACTGAAAATGTTCAAGGGCTTGGAGAGACTTTGAAAATTAGGTCAAACCCCTCATTTTACAGAGAAGGAAGCCAAAGCTGAGAATGGTTACATGACATGTCTATTTCGAGGACTAAAACAGATTTCAAACACAGAAAACACAAGAACTTTCAACAATTTGAGTGGGTATACATAGAAGAGAAGGGAGGAGTGTTAAGTAATAAAAGTGGTTTACGTCTTTGGGCTTCTGTTTTGAAGAGGTGATTGTGTCTATACTGCACATATATGTATAGATACATAAATAAATATAACATATACATCATATATATGAAAATAATTTTACTTTTCTTTATTATGGTTTATCAACTCAGGGCCGAGGCCAAGATGTCTAACTCAATTATAAGATTTAATACTTACTGCAGCCCTTCCAACATAAATAGATTGAAATGTTATGCAGTTTCAAATGAGGTGGCTGTTGGCAAGGCTGTTTTTATATAACCATGTGTAGAGCATTCTGGTAAATATCCTTTGTCCTTACCTTCAGCCAACAACAAACACCACAAACAACAACAACAAAAAAAATTCAATGATTTCACTCTCTTTGTTTCCAGGGAGTATTGTGAAAGTAATTATTCTGTTGTATTTAAGAGGCCTATTTCATGGATGGGAAAATGTATTAAATTTCATTTGGCAGTTATTCAATCCTTGTTAATGTTATCTTCAGAGATAACTGCTTCAAAACAGGCTTTCAGACCTCGATTATTCTATTCTACCATAACCTTCTAAAAGAGCACAGGGTGGGAACTTGAGGACACTGGACATCAATTTCTAGACCAAATGGTAATGACAGCGCATTCCCTTTAATAAGGATGCCACAAAACCAGAGAGGCTATTAAAACATTTCGGTATTTCAAAATCCAAGTTATTAATGGCATCTGGTTCAAAATTTTTCTTTTTGACCTAAGTGTTTTCTGAAAAAGAAAAAACAATAACAGGAAAACAGGATAGGACAAAGTAAAAAGTCCTTCTAACTTTTACTTTGCTCTCTAATTGTTTTGCCATAAACATGGAAAAAGAAGTTGATGGGTTTTCACTGTAATTAGACACCCATTGACACACAAAACAGTGTTGGTGTCTGAACTGTAATCTCCCCATGAAATATCAATTATACATGACAATCGTAGAGTGCTAGATTTCTATTTCAATTATCTTGCCAGATCTCTGTCATATCAGAAGAAAGCAAACTTATTTTCTCAAATGTGTTAAATACCATTTTGTCCAAAAGCACGTTTTTTTAAAGAGCTGGGAAGTGGTCATGCATACTTTTTTTAATGGCTCACAGATGGGAACTCGGAAGTGCATGAAATGGCAGCAGTAGACAGATACTGCAAGGAACAATGCCACAGGCACAGGGATGCTGCAGAAAACCAGATCTACCCCTGTTAACCAGCTCTTTTGTGGCAGAAAGACCCAACAGCTGGAAAACTCTTCAGCCACAAATATTATTTCAGTATAGTTCAGGTAAAAAACTTAACAGATTATTTCTTTTATTCATGTGATTAAGCATTTAAGGGATTTTTTCATTAGAGTTAAGTCTGGATTCAATTCTTTTGTTTGGACCTTGTTTTGATTCTTAAAATGTTTATTGTGTGAAGACTTCATAACTGTCTTGAGACACCTAATTTTTTTACAGAAATATCAGTTTCACGTGTGCTTTTCCTGAAATTTAAGGTAATTCCTCATTGTGCAATTTTCTGGAGATTTGTTTAATGCTGATTCTCCAGATAGTATAATAATTTGCAAGAGGATTTAAACATTATCTAAAGGACCCTGACCTTGGCCATGCTGATGAGTCATCTGTCATGTGATTGGCTAGGCTGAATCTTCCATGAACTGTCCACCAAAGTGGTTAAAGTGAATGATTCTGACATGGTGGTTCAAGAGATGCAAACGGCTGAAAACTGATTTCCGTTCGCCTTTTTAAAAAAAACTCGTGTCATCTATGTAAATTGTTTCATTTCTCTCCTCTTCACTCTTATTCTCTATATGATTTTCCTTCTGAGGAAGCCATAACTCAATGCAGTCTCCTGATGGGGAACCTTGTCAGGAGAGAGGTTAACAGAGCCCATTTCATACAAATAGACTGTCTGGAACTAAAGTTAATCCATCCCTAGTGAACTAACTTCTTCTAGCAGCGAGATTACAGAAATGGTGATGTTCTCGTAATTAGTGTAACCAGTTTCTTCTGTTTTCAGTAATGGAAAAGATAATGAAGTGCTTGATGTGTGCTTGGAATTCTAGATCGCTGAAGTGCAAGCACAAACACGCTGCTGTTGACCTCTGCCCCGTTATCTGTAGGCAGCTGGCCATTTAGGTATTTATCATTACCTAACTAGGTATTTATGGTTACCTAACTGGCCTTTGTATTTTAAATGCTTTTCTTATTAGATAAGTAACCCATGGTAAACTATTTGGAAAGGAGGTAGAAGTGTAAAGAAGCGTGCCTAAACATTTTTGTTCCATCTTCCACAACACTTTTTAAACGCTCACGTTTTGAATGCTATAGTTTCTGCTCTTTACTTGGTACCTTGCATATTAAGGTTCAATCATGGCTTTCAGTTGTCTTATGGATCATGTTAAAATGATATCTACCTTGTGCTCCCTGTACTCTTCATCCAGATTCCATGGGACCATCCTGATTCTAAAAATCCCTCAATATGAATCTTCTGTTACCTACTCACCTGCTGCATTCACTCCCACATCTCCAAGACTTCAGCCAAGGCTTCTCCCTGCTCGGGCTGGCAGGGCTAGCTTCTCACAAGCCCCAACCCCGCACTTCTCTATTAGTTACACAGATCCCCAAACGCTACTCCTTTCAGGACTGTGAAGCTCTTGGAAGGGCTCTCTACTTTCATATTATTAACCCTACTGGGCCTGTATAGGGATCTCTTCTGGTTGTTTATGGATATCACCCTTAAATTCGCTCAAGGCATCGTCTAATAGGGAAGGACATAAACTTCATTGATTTTGCTTTGCTGCCATTCATAAAGCCAAGCCCCCCCCCCCCCCCCCACACACACACCTGTCTTGAGATGGATGCCTCTCAAGAGCAGGGACCAGGTGGATAGATCACTGTACAGGGTTGAAATATTACAGCGTGCAATTAGCTGCTTCCTAAACCGTAAATGATTACACAAACAGCACATATCTCTGAGACTACTTCTGAAATCTAAAACCTTAAGATATTGTCAATTATTCATTTAGCATGTTTCTACAAAACAATAAATATTCCATTTTCATTCAGCAAATGCTTTCTGAATGTCTACTATATGTAAGCCATTGTAGGAAAAATATAATAAAATACAGACACATCTATTACCTTATAGCCTTATATTTTAATGGTGGGGTACTCTTGTTATATAAGGCAAAATAAGATGAATGTCACAAAATAGTAGATCAGGTAGGGTTTTAAAGATGATAAAATCATAGATTGAGAGACTAGGGACTTTTTCAAGAAGGCGCATATTAGACTGCTTTTAAAAGATGTGTAGAATTTTGATTTAGATTATCCGAATATATTTTTAAAACTGATATTAAATGCTAAATAAATAACATCTCAACTGTAAATGAAAGTTTCTGTGTTTACATCAATAAGCGGCATTATTTAGGGATTATATATGTGCAAGCGAAGACGTGAGTTGTTAAGGACAGTGTCGACGTGTTTTTGTATTGTCAGATTACATATTTCTGACAAAAAGCAGATTTTTGTAAAGCCCTTTATAAACTTCAACTGCTTTGCTGCAAAGCGAACAACAGAGGGTTATTCTGGACATAAGTGGCACCTCAATGTATGTGCGCCCCAGTGGCCCAAACGATTCACTCATTTCACTGCGATGAAGTCTTTCATCTGCTCTATGGTAATAGTTTCCACATGACCAGTGGCTCTGCTATAAATAAAATCAAAAGCAAAAGAAAGGACTTAATAAAAGAAAATGACATTAAGAGTAGCATTAAATCAGGAAAAAAAGAAAAATATTTAACTCTCTCTCTCTCTTTGTTTTTTTTCCTCCTGAGAATAAAGCACCACAGAGTACTAAGCAACTCTCAGAATATCTCATGAAAAGGGCAGGCACCGGGAATCGAACCCAGGTCTCCAGCATGGCAGGAGAGAATTCTGCCACTGAGCCACCACTGCACTGCCTAAAAAAGTCATTTTATAAGCTGTAAGATGTGTAAAATTCATTTGTGTGTGACTGAGAGTGGCAAAAGTTAAGGTCGGAGTGTGAGGTGGGGATAGGAGAGGTGGGGGAGAATGCCATAGGTAGAGTGAGTTTGAGGGAACAAGTAACAAACCAAACAGCTCATTTTGCACTGTAAAGAGTACAACAGAATGTGTCAACAGCAAATGTCCATCCATTTCTCTGTCCTTTTCTGTTCTATTTAATGGAGGTAGACTTCTTAGTAATCCAGAGTTTCTCAGGGAATCATAACATTGCTCAATTCTAGTACATGAATTCTGAGAAAGGAAGTTTTTTTTGGCAATGCACAGTGGCTTGATATGAAGAGCCAACTTCCCAAACAAATTTTCTTCTAGTTCTTAAAAAAAAAAAAAAATTACAATGTTAATCTCTGTTCCCGACTGGGTAAACAGCTGCTAATAACCTCCAGTTCCCAAGGGGAGGAGGCTTGCTTCCTTTCATCTTCAGGCTGGTGGATACCTGACATGCACTGGACTTTAGTGATTCCACATGTTTCTTACTTGGCTTTCTGCAAAATTGCCCCAGCACTGGTCTTGCCAGTTCCGTTTTCTTTGCTCCTTTTCCCTCAGATTACACCCATAAACTCAGAGGACATAGTCAGTTATAGTACCACTTATTTGAAATGGTAGTTCTTTTACTGTTGGGTATGTTTAAAAAGGAAATTCAAGCACTTATAACCTCTATAAGAGGCTAAAACCTTGGAACCCTGTACCTGAGGCCCCGTTAGGGAAATGACCATTTTGCTTTCTTTCCTACAGAGCTAATTATTCACTCAAAGTCTGGCTATATTTGAAGAGATTCAATTTCTAACAGCATTGCAAGTGATTCCTTCTATCTGCTTGTGTCCTAAATAAATGAGCAAACTTCAACACTTTCCTGTAATAGGAAGCGCCCTGCCACAGATTACAGAGCCAGCCGGCCCCCAGATCCTTTCTTACTTATGCCCCAGCACCTGCTTTAATGGTGACCTCAGTTCCACACCTCAAGATTCAGACATTTCACAAAACAGCTTTTTAAATAAAAAACAGCTGTTTCCCATCTAGACTACAGGGAGAAAAATTTGGGCAGCTTACAGAAACATTACCCAGAGACTACCATTCTCCAATAACTTTCACACACTTTCAACTCCAAAAGAGACCTGTCCACGTGTAGGAGCCAGGGAGAAGGCGGATACAAAATTAAAATGTGGAAACTCAATACTGCGGTTTGTAACAATATGTCCAATTAAATGCTTTAAAATGAATGTGGCCATTGTATCAGGACAATGCTTCCCAAAAGATGTCATTTAACTAATATTTGACAGATCTTCTGGTTAAACCCAACTTTATAGTTCTAAGATGATTTATGGATAAAGAGGAAGCTATAATTACGCACAACTGTGAACGTCAACCAATTAGGTAGAACTCTCGTGTTAGAGAAAACGTGATGCTACAACAGCTTATTTTTGGCTTTTGTTACTAAAGCTGCTTTGCTTAAACCCTCTCCTTATTATGAACCCATTTTACACTTCTGTTTTTTAAGCAACTAAGATAGTTTTGATTTGAAAAATTTACAGCCACAATAAAACTTAAAATAACACAACGGCCACAGATTTAAAAAAATATAAAATGGCAAAGGCCTGCTCTTGGCTTTTAAACAGTGCCAAGTTGCTCCAGTATTTTCTGTTTTGGTATGAATGACATAACTGGATTACTTCATGAGCTGCTACTTTAATTCCTAAGGGTGGAAAATTCCATGAGTTAATTTAATTTGGATGTAAGAAGTATACATAAAAACCCACTCTTCCTGTGGACTCTCCTGTGAAGTGTGCAGGCCAACTGCTGGAGCTGCCGCACTGCGGATGGAGCCTTTGCACCGAATGCCGCCATTTAGACACATAAGATTCTTTATTTTCAGTGTAGTTCTAAAAAGATCACATTCTTTCTATGGCTCTGTAATGCCTTTTCAACCCTGTCTCTGCTGAAACCCAACCCACACTCTACAGATGATTCTATGATATCTTCTCAATGAAGCTTTTCCTCGCTGTCCCCTACAGTGTAAAAATGCTCTCCCTTCTCTGACTCTCTTCTTAGGTCACTGAATAAATTCCACCTTCTGTGTTCTCATACTACCAGGCTAAAAGGCCTATTAGAGCAGAGATTTTCCCCTGCACATTTATGTATTCCCGACAGCACCAATGCCCTGCAGATTCAAAATGAGTGAATGAGCGTATGAGTATTTTCTAATATACAATATACATAATATATATTTCCCCAAGAAAATCTGCTTTCTTGAGAAAATAAGGACAATATTTTATTTATAAATGCAAGGGTTGGGCCTTTCCCAAATTACGGACAGTTGAGTATTGTTTCCTTGCTCCCAAGGAAAGCTCAGTAAACAATATGATGATGACCATGCTATTAAGAGACTACCTCCTTTCTTATTATTATTTAAGAAGAAAATGAAGTAGAGTAAGATCCTGGGTAAAATCCTATTAAAGGATATTTAAAAGAGAGCTTCAAAGTGCTTTGAAACAGAGATGCTGTCCTCTCAAGTTCAGTTTGGTTCCATCAAGAACAAGTCTTTCTAGATAAACCTCATTTCCTCATTCACGGGAATGCTGCTCACCTGGCCTCTCCTCGTGATGCTTTGGACAAAAAGAAGGTAAAATTAGGTGTATATAACTGGTTGAATTATGAAATCCAATGAGCAAGGGAAATGTATATGTATCAAGAAGGTCTTGTGGCCTTCTCTTCCAAACTCTCTCCTGGTCAACCATTTTATTATTGGCATTGATGTGGGCATTAATGACACCCATCACATTTGCTGAAGACAGAGTTGGCAGGGATATGTGATTGAACTGGGACCTAACACAGACCTTTACGCTGGAAACAGACTGCATGAAGGCCACAACATGAAATCCAAAGGGGCTATGTAAAGTTTTGTACAGGCACAACAAAAGCACACAAGGATAAACTGGCAGATATGTGGCTTATAGGCTTCTGCTGATTACAAGTTCAACATGTGCCAGCAGGATGGATGAAACCATCAAAATAGCTAATAGAATCCTGTTAGGCGATCTTAATGCAGATATAGTGCATTGGATGGGGGAGGTGATAGCACCAACCTAGTCCACTGTGATTATACCTTCACTGTGTTTGGTTTAGATTTCATGTGCTAAAACACCCTTGAAAAGGTAAAAAAAAATGAAAAAAAGCAGCTTTAATAAACTAGGTCAAATGTATGGAAAGTCCTGTGACTCATGAAGGGGATTCAGAGCCTTTTTTTTTTTTTTTTTTTTAGGTTAAATAAATGAAGATTCAGTGGGTGGTTAGCTTAGAGAAAAAAAAACTTAATATACTGCCTTCAAATAACTAAAAGTTTCTTAAATGATTTTTGTGTTGGACTTTGGGGGAACTTTAATGGGCAAGAAAACAGGACTGCACAGAGAAACAGATTTGGTTTGGACATAGGCAGAATTTTCTAACATATGATGGGAAAGGGCTTTGTGGCCATTTGGGATGTGTCCATTTGGGGTTATTCACCCTTGGAGGTCAGTAGAGCTTTCTGACTGCCTGGCAGGGAATTTGTACAGGGATTTGACTAGAGATGGCATCTAAGGTCCCTGCAAGTCTATGTCTACTAACTTCAGAGAGTGTCTTCGACACTTGATAAATGTTTTGTAATGAATAAACAGACTTTAAGCAAAAAGACTGGAAAACTACACTGATATAGATCCATGGTATAGGAGCTAAATAATCCTATCATTGCAGATTCTATTGACAAGAAATCTGGAATACATAGAGTCATATGACGGCATTTCTTATATAAGTTCTGTTCTTATTAGGTTGAAATAGCAGATCTGGTCATTTAAAATGCTTTATTTTCAAGTCTCTTCTGTGGATCTGAATTCTGAATGAATAATACAGGTTATTAGATTCAGAAAATTACCATTTTAATAATTTATAAGAAATCTAATAATTTAATATCAGGATTAACCATGGGGAAACCTGAGGCACATAAGGGATTATAGCTGAGTAAGAGTTACTAACTAAGCTAGTGACAAACCCAGTTTGTTTCTTGTCCTCTCACATTCAGCAATTTTAGCTTAGACTCCATTAGAAAAGTGGGTGGTTATGGTAAGGAAAATAAGTTAAAATTTATTACTTCAAGGACCTTAAAAGGAGAGTTCACACCTCTTGCCACGTAGCACAAACATGTAGACTTAAGAATAAATGTTTAGACAATGCAAGTTTTAATCTGTGCAAGTTATCATGCTGGAGGAAAAGTTCTTTATCTCTAGCTTTAGAAAGAGAGCTGCTCTGGGAATGTGGCCATTTCGCCAACCACAAGATTTGAAAACCCAAGTTTTTAACACCTAAACTCAGTTCTCCAAATGTATACTTATACTCTCTGAGAAGTAACAGGGGAGTATAAAACAGTTTGAAATTTGGAGTCAATGTACCCCAATTTAAATCTAGGTACATTATGAGATCAACTGACAAGCTTCCTAGGCTGCCTTGTACCCTCACCTAAAATGGCCACTATTATCATTCTCTGGGTACTCTTGTAAAGATGACCTGAGATAACACATATGGGACACACCTAGCAGAGATGCTGACAACTTGCAGGATGCCCAGAAAATGGTAGTTTCCCTTTTTCCCTTCCAACTGACGATTTATTGGAAGGGAAACAAAAAATGTAATATATGGTACCCAAGGAACTTACAATGTATTTGGCATGGCAAAAGTCATACCTACAAAATATACAGAGATAGGTATGATAAATAAATGGGCAATGGTATGAGTCAGGATGTTATAAGAGCAGAGAATAAAATGACTACCGGGAGTAGAGGTAGGAGGGGAAGGCTTCCCGGCAGAGGCAGAATTTGAGTCAGAACTTTGAGAAAGGGTGGGAATTAGATGGACAGAGAGGAGGGGTTAGGTAGGCCAAACCAGATACCGAAGAGGGACCTAATGTGAATTTTCTCTGGGAAAATTCTGTTAAGTGCACACAGTGGTCTTGCTGGTTAAGTTTTTGCACATGGGAATAACTGAACATCAGGTTTTTGGTAAATGGAATGGGTCTTAAATGCTGGGTTAAGGAATTGGTCTTTATCTTGTAGATAATGCAAAGCCTGTGAAAGTTTTTGAGTAGGAGAGAAGTTCAGCCAAATAATCGAATCTAGAAAGCCCATGAGTGAGTGTATGGCACTCACTCTAGGGTTATGAACCATGCTGCTGTGACAAAAATCTCTTTCATTATGCTAATACTTAGTAAATTGCCAAAGACCTACTTCAGAACTCCAAGGAAAACATTTTATGAATCCAAAGCTAAGTACAATATGTTAGCAATTAAATGAGATAACATAATAGCCGAGGCAGAACCACGGTTTTCCCCACCACGATTTCAAGCTGCTGCAGAGGGAAATGCTTCTATCGGCTTCCAAGTTATCAAGCCATTTTGTTTTGATTTTTGGAAGGCAGGGAGAGAGGAAACGAGAAGAGCACGGAGGTCAGGAGGATTCAATGCTGTCTATTCTTTAATCAGAAAGAATTATTAAGGCGAGTTATAAAGGAGCTTTGCTAAAAACAAAACCAGGCCTGGAACGGGTCTCAAGTTACTGCAACTTGCTTCCACTACAGAACAACAAATGAAGGTGTGTAGTTGGGAAAGAGACTCCCACCAGCGCACTCTGCCCAAGTTTCCGGTGCATACCTCCCACTGCTACTTTATTTACTGCAGCTGGCCAAAGTTTTATAGTCTGTTTCATGTATTAAAATTCAAATGTGGAAAACATTACCAGTATCCTCCTTGAATTTTTTTTGTTGTTGTTGGGGGGAAGGGGGTGAGTTTTTTTCCCCTCTTCAACTTCCTTTTTATTGTGGAATGTATCAAATGGTCAAAGGCTAACTTCAGACTGACTAAATTCAAAAGCTATTTCCTTTGTTCTTGTGTTTTTGTTTTAAAATTCATACGAGCTTGCACAAGAAAGAAATGCCAATCCAATCTCTTTCGCACATGTTAGAGTTTCAGGCGGAGGAACTCAGATTCTGTGGGGCGCATGAATGGCTTTCAAGGAGAAGAGATAAAGACTGCAAAACCCTTTCTGTTTTAAAGGGCAGCAGGTTGTCTTTATAACAGCCTCATCTTTGCCATGTCTTCGGAGTTATGCTATTATCTGTCCGGTTCTGCGGATGTCCTTGATTGGATTATAAGTGTCTTCAGAGGACTAAGCAGACACTTCCTCATCAGCAAAACTAGCAGCTTTATTGCTTCTGCATAACGTTTTTTTTTTAATTTAAAAAAGCAAATCATATACATTTCCGTATTATATTGGCCAATGGTGTCCCTTTTTCTATTGCTCCCTTCTTCCCCTTGCCCTTCCACCTGGGCCAGTCTATCCGTCAGAGCCAACTCCCAAAAGGATCCTGGCCTCTTTCTCTCACCCCACCTCTGAATTACTCTCCAAGAGGACTCAAAGGTCAAATAGTTCCAAAAAGCATCTATGTGGATTAATATTTTAAAGAAGCACTTAACCTACATCTGGTATTTAAGAGAAAACTTTACATATTTATGGAAAAAAACTATCTCTGAAGCAATGCCCTCGGTGCTTGTTGCATCCGTTTAACATATGCAAAATGAGCACAGCTACAGAAATTAAACTATTTTTCTCTTGATTGAGAGCAGATATTCAGTAACGGTTATAAGTCACAGATCTCGTTTTTAATAAAGCCAGATTCCTTAATTAAAAGCAGTATTGTTTAAACATTGTAGTTAAAAAAAAAAGAGCTGTACAAACTAAAATCTCATATTATATGCATCCCAAGTGTATTTAACACATTACCTGAGGCCAAGCTAAATTAAAATCTAGACTTTCCTTTTGTAAACTCTTAGCAACTGCCATGAACAGACAAACAATTTTTATTCAAAGATGAATTTGAGGGTAGAGGTCAAGGAAAAGAAGAAGAAGAAAAAAAAAAGATTTAGCTTTGGCATTCAAAAATATCTTTCCACGTTTTAGAAGTGAGTTCATTGCTTCTATTTATAAACCAGTATTTTTGGTTTTAAATTGGTTGCAGGTTCCAATAATACACCCTCGGAATGGCACCCTTACTAGTAGTCTTTTATTCAGACAAATTGAAAGGGGGCAGAAGAATACTATTGAGGAAGAACTTAAAGAACCTCACGATAACTTATTCTGAATTTTTCTTCTAGAACCATCTTTAAACAGTGATAACAGAAGCTCAACCTTCAGCCAAGCAACTTTTTAAGAGGCTGTAAGGTGCAAAATAGGTCACTAAGGTGCATGCAGAAAAGGCAGGAGTTTTTATGGAGCAGAAATACATAGGATCACTAGTCAAGTCGAATTCTCTACCAATCTGGGTCACCTCACTAATTGTTAACACTTAAATTTTTGATAAGAAAAGACTGGATAATTACAGGCATCCAAAAAAAGAATCTTTTCCAAAGGTAATGTGCAAATTGAAATTTCAATGTAATATGGACAAATACACTTAAACAATGTTCAAATGAAAACTTATTCATAAATAAGTAATGATAAAACTATATACACATTAAAATACCCAGTCCCACATGACATATTTACACAAACACACACTACATTTCTACTTTATAATCAGAATCAAAAGACACTGATTTAGCTTCTTTAACAAAACAAACAGCATGAAACCCATTCATATTTGAAATGCCAGCAACGTGGTATGAACAGAAACTGGGTCCATCAGCAGAAGTCACCCAAGATGAATATTACAAACACCAGCAACGGCCCAGCAATTCCACTTCTGGGTGTACAACCAAATGACAGGAAAGCATGTGTCTACATGGAAACTTGAAAACAAATGTTCATGGCAGCATTATTCATAATAGCCAAAAAGTAGACACAATCTAAACATCTATCACCTGATGAATGGATAAACATAATGTAGTATAAATAAAATGGAACAATATTTGTCCCTAAAAAGGAATGAAACTCTTAATGTCTGATAGGATATGGATAAACCTTAAAACATTATGCTAAGTGAAAGAAGCCAATCATAAAAGGCCATATACTGTATGATTCCATTTATATGAAACGTCCAGAACAGGCAAATTTACAGACAAAAAGTAGATCAGTGGTTGCCAGGGGTTGAGGGGAGCAGGGAATGGGACTGACTGTTAATGGGCATGGGTTTTTCTTGGGGGGATGGTCTTAGATTATGGTGGTGGTTGCAAAATCTTGTGAAAACACTACAAACACTAGCTGCACACTTTAAAAATAGGTGAATTGTATGTGACATGAATTTTATCTCCACATAGCCGTGCAAAAAACAAATGCAGCAGTAGTGTTTATACTGGAAATTCTAACTCTTTATGATAACTATAGTCTATACATTTTATCACTTACCATGAGTGAATGTCTGTTGGCTGAAAGTAGACCAGTTCCATACCCTGAGCCCAGACCACCCATTGCTCCATTATGAGAAGGTCCAATGATTCCGTGCATGTCCCCATGACCACCAGGCATCGCTGTGGATGGGCCAACTGCATGATTCCGGAGAACATGAATAGCATCATCCAGTCTTTCTAAACGATCTTCAATTCGGCTTTGCTGTTGGTTAATAAATGATGGGACAATCTGGTTTAGTTTGAAATATGTATAGGTTACATAAGTAAAAGCTCAGTTGACACAAACCACAATTCGTGAGAAAGCATAAGGGTTTCTGAATAGACGTTTTCATTAAAGTTTATTTCCTAGAATAATAAAAATAGTGTCCTTCCTAGAAAACTGGTGGAAATGTCAATGTTGTAATTACACTGTTATTTTTCATGAGTAAGGTAAATGTGAATTACAATTAGATCTTCCAGGACATTATAACGTACATATGCTATACTGTATTGCATTAGCTTCAAAGAGAATTTAGGTTTACTTTAGAAAATAAAAACGCTCATCTAATTTAAGGAATGTTCTGGAAGACATTGGTTAAAGAGTTCAAAAAATTAGCAATGGAAAGATGACTGGATAGTTGCCCAATCAGATTATCTTCTTGAAAGCCCATTTCCTGTTCTCCTTCATACATGGCACATGGTACATGCTAAGTACCAAGTCAGAGACAGGCAAATGCACACAGATTGTAAGGTGTTGCTAAGTTCTATCACTTTTTTACTTGTGTTTCTAGCTTTTCGTCGATTTCACTTCCATCTATTGATACATACCACTTTCTGGTATGTGTGTGTGCACATCAAATATTGTGATACAATATTTCATTAAGGACCTCAAAACAGTTAACAAAAAAAAAAATGGCAAAACTTCTGTCAGCCAAAGTATCAGATTTTAAGACTGAAGAGTAAAATCACTACTCTCCTATAGAATCATTACCATATTCAACTATGAACTACCCAGCTTTTTCTCTATCTAGCCATTAGGATCCTATTTTTCCACAGCTAGACAAGGAAGAGGTTCTAGTTTTAGGTGGAGAAAAAGGACATGTAGACGTATATTCTTTTGTTAATGTGATCAATAATATCAAATAAACATCTGCACACCTCTCTCCCATGTGTACTTTTATATATGCCACCTCATTGGCTCCTCGTTCCACATGTGCAATGCAGGCAGGGAAGACAATCTTTTCCCTTCAATACAGATGTGAAAATGAGGCTCAGAGAGGTTAAGTGAATTAATTACTCAGTCTCACACTGCCAGGAAATGGTAAAGTCAGAGTTTGAATCTAGATCTTTTGGCTTCAAAACTATTGCCTCTTTTTACAACATCATACTACAATCCACTTTGATTTCCAATGGGTTTTACAAACAGATGCACCAGCTCTGTTGCACGAAAAAAAACAATTTCTAATTATTCTATGCTGACAGGAAGAATGTGTGTCTAACATACTTAGTCTATGCTACAGAACATTTTGATTTGGTAGGCTTTGGAGTTAAATGACCTCCCCTAGAATCCTAGCTCTGCTACTTATTTGACCTTAAAAATGTTACTAAATTTCTTTGAGTCCAAGCATCTTCATTTATTAAAGAAATAGGAAGGACAATATATACTTCTAAGTGTAAATATAAGCATGGAAGGAATAATGCATGTGCCTATGGTACTGTCTGGCTCGCAGTATCATGGTGGAGAGAGTCATTTCTGTTTGCAAACCACCCCTCGAGTGTACAGAATTTGAAGAGATTTGAAGCTGTAGTTCACAAGAATAAGCCTAGTCTTCATAGTTCAGTTCCTGGACAAAGGCCCACTTTTGAGGTCTCAGAACATAACCGATGGAGACAAATCCTTAAACAACGATGGATTATTTGGATGCAGTCTGTAGACTAATCGGGCTGGAAATGCCTGTTGTCTCACTGTGTGGTTGCCGTTATTGGTTAAAATGCTCAGAGGAGTGATTAACAAACTCCAGCAAGGAAGAGCACAGCAAAGAGGGGAAATTCACCTTTGTGTTTTCATTTTTAGATTTTCCCTGACTTAAATAGTAAGCTGAAAGGGAAGAAAGGAAGTCCTCAACTTCTGACACAACACTAAGCTAGACAGATAACGCTCTATCTTCTTCTCCTCAAAGCATGGAGGAAGAAAAGGGAAACGCCTCAATGAAGGGCTGAGAGGCTCTTCCCACCTGTTCCTACTGGTCCCTATTTGATTTCTGTAAAGACAAAATACTGCATAGGCCAGTGTGGTTTATGTATATTTCCAGTCCCATCCACTAGGAACTGAGAAATATTACTGTGTCAGAAACTAAATCATCATGTGAGTATTTATAATATTAATCACATGCATGGAAATTTTTAGCTATTCCCTACTAGAAGAATAGGCCTTTCCTTCCTGTCAATGATATGACTGCATTTCTTAGAGGACCAAAGAGAACGAGGGAATAGACAACAGAATGCTTCTTCTTCAGAGGTCAAAAGGTCACATCCTATAAACCTGTTATTTTAGAAAGCAGAACAGGGGTATACAGAATTATCAAGTATTCCAGCCATTCAGCTTCAAGAAAGTTCTCCTGCTGTCAAGAAAGTTATTTAATCATTGACAGGGATCTTTCCCAAGGATGGAGAAGAGGGCTTCACCCGTACAGAATTTTCAAAATCTTTTCTGGTGCTAAATACTTATGGCCCTGGGGCTTCCACCCCCAGTATCTGTGTTACAATCAACCAATAGGAACAAATCATAGCCTCATACAAGTTTGACTCCAATCATACTTGTGTGCTCATATTTTAAACTGAATTACTACTAGTGAAAATAAGAATCTTGGAGTGAAGTAGATGCCAAAAGAAAAAAAAAATACCAGTCTGAAAATGGCTGGAGTTGAGATTAAGAGGGGAGACATACCAAAGAATGTAAGGGTCCTTCGTAATTAGGAGACGATGAGGCCTGTCCTCCGTTCCTAGACCAAACAGCTGTGCCTGCTGATATTAAAGTGGGAATTACAATCAGATCTATAACATCTTTTAAAAAATCTCACCGATATTTTAGTACATGTGCTGCCGAAGGGAGCACTTACCAATATTTTAAACAGTTTTTTTTTTTAAATAACAATGCTGATTTTCATTTACTCAATATGGTATCTACATGTAAATTCTTCATACTAGAATTTTTAGGCAAGGGAAACATTTCAAATGTAAAATATGTATATTTTACCTAGACTTAGAATTCCCTCAGGCTGCCTTCTAAAAGGGAACATTTAATTGATTCTGAATTGTAGGTAGAAGAGTTCCTGTTTAAGGAAAAATATCACTATATAGATCAGACAATTTCAAGAATTCTAGGAGGGGATTTGTTGGCCTTCAGATAAGGCCAGTTTATATTAAATGAAAATTCTCTCAAATAACACCTTTGCTATTTATTTAAAAAAATGATCTGTAAGTACTATTAAAACTCCAGAAACCTTTTAAGGGGTTATGATTAGTCAGCAGTGATCCACTAAACCAGTAAGTTAAAAATGCAATATCATGTTAATTATGCAGTTTCTTTCAAGGAAAATATTTTTTTTTATGATGAAGTAAACTTGAAGGTAAAGAAAGATTCTTATCATGATATAGTGTAGGTATATCTACCCTACAAAATAAAAACCACTTTTAAACTGGGAATAATATAATACACATTCAGTACAGAAAACTCAAAATGCCTAACTCAGAAATGGAAAAATTAATCTCATACGCCAACACTATGAACTCTTAAAACCTATTCTTCCTGTCTTTCCTGAGTGTACATGTATGTATATTTTTATGCTAAATAAAAATAGAATATTTTGGTCAATTACTTTTAGTGACAGAATTTAGACAGAGACATTGGTGTGAAAATGGCAATCTGTGCCCATATTTACATCTTCTTATAAGTTCTCTCTTTCCGATATGTGGTTTTCCCTAATGTATTTCCAGAACTCTCAAAAGTGGCATGTCCTAGGTTTGTTTCTGTGCCTTCCACTTAAAGAATGCTGCTCAGGGTCAGAATACTTGTGGCATTTTCTTGAATGATTTGTGCATCAGAACTTTCTTTTCCCAGTTAGCCTATAAGTGGAGTGGCAAAATGGAGAGCACCAGATTCTCACCCCAGCTCAGGTATTACTATTGGTATAAACTCTGCAAGTCACCTACGCTTTTCTGGACCTCAGTACATTCATCTGTAACATCAGTGCATGAGACTAAATGAGTTATTCTCAAACTTTATTAGACCACAGAATAGTGCTCCGCCACCCTACCCCAAGTTATAAAACAGATGAAATCTGAGCCTCTTTGTTCGGAGCTCTACCTGCTCACACTCCCTCACCACCCATCACACTTGGCTAGATGTCGTTCCAAGTCCTCTGTGCCCAATCCTTATCTGGTTCTGGACATTATCACTTGTGACCCTTCTTCAGAGCCTAGTAATATGTGCTGACCCAGAAGAGTACACCAATACTGAACTTTTTACTTTCCACTTCTGTACTGGGAATGTTTCACTGCTATTACATTATCCTCTTATTATCATCTCTGCTGATTCCCAGTGCCAACTTTGTTTCTCTGGATATAAGGACTTCAGGATCCAGCTACCCCTCTTTCTATTCTGGGACCCTCCCATGTCAATGGAGCCTTGGAAAAGGCTGCCATGAAATTCCACCTATGCCATAGCCATCACCTCTGAAAGTTTAGCAGCAGGTGAAACCTCCCATTCTCTGCTGGGGGACATGGATTATAAAAAACTATGCATGAGTTGCATGTAGGGAACAATATGGGGCTTGAGGAGGCAAAATAGGGAAGCAACTCAGATGTGGCCTCTCTCTCCAGCCAATATGATGAGCAGTCTCACCACCCTCCCCCTCTCTGCGTGGGACATGACCCCCAGGGGTGTGGACCTTCCTGGCAACGTGGGACAAAGATCCTGGAATGAGCTGAGACTCAGCATCAAAGGACTGAGAAAAACCCTAGAATGAGCTGAGAATTAACATCAAGGGATTGAGAGAACCTTCTCGACCAAAAGGGGTAAGAGTAAAATGAGACAAAGTGTCAATGGCTGAGAGATTCTAAACAGAGTCGAGAGGTTATCCTGGAGGTTATTCTTACGCATTAAGCAGATATCACCTTGTTGTTCAAGATGTAGTGGAGAGGCTGGAGGGAATTGCCTGAAAATGTAGTGCTGTGTTCCAATAGACATGTTTCTTGATGATGAATGAACAATGATATAGCTTTCACAATGAGACTCTGTGAATGTGAAAACCTTACGTCTGATGCTCCTTTTAGTAGAACATATGGAATAAAAATAAATAGGGGGGAACAAATGTTAAAATAAATTCAGTTTGAAATAGTGCTAAATGAAAGCGAGGGGTAAGGGGTATGGTACGTATACTTTTTTTTCCTCTATTATCATTTTATTTCTTTCTCTGTTGTCTTTTTATTTCTTTTTCTAAATCGATGCAAGTGTACTAAGAAATGATGAATATGCAACTATGTGACGATATTAGGAATTACTGATTGTATATGTAGAATGGAATGATATTTAAATGTTTTGTTAATTTTTTTTAATTAATAAAAAAAGTTAAAAAAAAAGATTTACAAGACAAAAAAAAAATAGGGAAGCAACTCCACTAAAATTACAATAAGTTCAGGTTTCAATTAGGCACAGATGTGATTTAGTTCCTTAGTCAAAAAAAAATCTTTGGTAACAGAGTCCAGCAGGAGTTAGAAACAGGGTAAGATAATGGGTAATTGGAGCTGAAGGGATACAGACTGTGCAACAGGACTAGATACAGAAACTCAAAAATGGACAGCACAATAATACCTAATTATAAAGTAATCATGTTAAAACACTGAATGAAGCTGCATCTGAGCTATAGGTTTGTTTTTTTTTTTATACTATTATTATTACTTTTACTCCTTTTCTCTATATTAACATTCTATATCTTTTTCTGTTGTGTTGCTAGTTCTTCTAAACCGATGCAAATGTACTAAGAAACGATGATCATGCATCTATGTGATGATGTTAAGAATTACTGATTGCATATGTAGAATGGTATGCTTTCTAAATGTTGGGTTAATTTCTTTTTTTCCGTTAATTAATAAAAAAAAAAAAAAAAAAGATCTTTTAAAAGCCACACCGGTCCTCTTTCCAAAGAGCAGACACGTGCACCAGGCAGGCCTTCTGGAAGCATTTATATTGGGGTACAGGGTGGGAATGAGAGGGACAATGAGGCCCTTAGACTTCTGAAAAGTGAAGTGATTTACTGATGTAATTCTACAACTTTTAATTAGTCAATTAGATGGCATAGGTCATGCTAATTTGCTATATTTAAAAGGCAAATATTCCCTTTTACTTTACACAATTACATCAAGATTTATTTATAAAATCAGTTTTCCTCAAACATTCCAATGGCACGGCCTTTAAAGAAGGAATTCAAAAAGTCTAAAAATTTCCATGGGAAATGATCCTTTTGAATACTCTACATTTTGTCCCATTCCATGACTACATATATTTTTTCCATCTGAGATATTTTATTGGAAGACACTGTTGTTGGGTGTCTTCTTTGCAAAGCAAAGCAAAGTTTATGAAGTAAGTACTCCATATGCCTGTGTATTCTAAAAGCATCCATTCACCTAATTTTTAAGAACAGTCTTAGATGTGAATGACCATTACTTCATATTGTAGTCCATTTCTCTCACTCCTATTTTTCTGTAGGGGACTATCATGTTCTGGGATTTTGAAGGAAGTTGAGTTTCTACCTACTAGATAGAGCAGGAAGTACATGGGACAAATCATTCTCACAAACTTGTTACTACAGTGAAATGGGATTTAAAGTACAGTACCTGAGAGAGAAGGAGGAGAGCCAACAGGGGTTGAAGGGTTTGATGAAAAGCTGTTGTTAGTGTGATCTGGAGAATAGATCTTAAAACAGTGGGGAGGAAAAAACAACAACAAAACCTCATTCATTAGGAATAAACAATGAACATTTTTTTTTACATCACAAAGAGTCAATGCAAGTCATTTAAAAATTATATTACAAAACAAATTTGATTAATAATAGGGGTGGGACTGTATAGTCTCTAACATTTCTACCCAAGTCCTTTTTCACTATGATGAAGGCATGTGATTCCAGGCATTAGAAGGCCCAGACTGAATAAAAACTTTTACTTTGTACTTATTCTAGAGCACAAAGTTTGCATAAATAAAACTTATTTTATGCTCCCAATGGTAAGGAAAACCCAAATGAAGAGATAAAATATTAGTTAGAGCAATGTATCTCCAGAAATCTACTTCTGGAGAAAATATCAGGTGTGTTTCCTCAAGCAAATAAGGTGCTCCATTTTTTTCACTAGTGAACATGCAAGAGATATTCAATCCTAGCCCTGTGGCAGCAAGCCAGCAAAGAAGAAGAGCTGAGTCCTAGAGTGCCAGTTATGTTACAATTTCTAGATGGATCTTATCACTGCCACTCCCTCTCCACCCCCCCCAAAGCCTTTTCCAACATGTTTTATAATGCCTTTTGTAATATTAAGCTTGGCTGGTCTATGAACACCATATTACTTTAGAGAAAAATAAGAAATCAAGATAGAACATCTATGAACCTAAAGACCCTAAGATCCATCAATGATACCGCTTAATACAACTCTGAGGATACGAGATGAAAGAGACTTTCCAGGTACTAGATGCCTTAGAGCTCTCTCTTCAGATTTTCCAATGACACTATGCAAAAAAGCTACCATTTTTCCAAAATCAGAGCTATTTGCCATTCTTCTTCTAAAATTCCAAATGTTTACTACTGATTAAAGTTCACCCTCCTACAATGGTACACGTGGAGTCCAAAGTCAATATTTCCTCACCGAAGCAAGTGCTTTCCCCAGAGCATCTCCAGTCTGGGAGCTGCCTGCTGCCCCGCTTCCTCTATTTGCTGCAAAAACAAAAGGCAGAATATGAAAACCAGGCAGTGAGACGTCTAACAATTTTCTATTCCTGGTCCATTTACTCACAATTTAATTGCATTTTTAATGCTAATTACAACACATTAATCTTTAATTAGCATTAATTTGTTTGCTGAGGTAGATGTCAAATATATTCATGTTACATTTTTTACAGATAAAATATAAATCTGACACCTTGGTTTAAAGATAAAGTATTTTAGTCACCACTACTTTCCCTCTTGTTGCTTATGAGTAGTGAATGGCACCAAGTGAGCACATGGACATTCACTGCTAGGAAGTGTGGAGAATTTTCAGGTCTCGGAAGTCCTCAAAGTTCGGTTTTTCTTTATATAGTAAATAGAATTATCTTCACAAATAATTTTCCATGTTTTCAAATAAATGAAAAATTGGATACATAATAACATGGGAGGTGGGGGTTCACTTGCAGAATTCTGCCATAAAGCAAGCCAAATCAAATTAAAAAATCTAACAGCTCCAGCTTCCTAGCAGAGAAAATATTTTAAACTACATTCACTCTCCATTTCATTTAAGTCTGTGTTCACATAAAAATTTGAACAGCTATGCTACCGAAAGTCAATATGGTTTCAAATTCCAGAGATAAAATAAGTCTACCTAGTCATGACGCTTACCCCAACTGCCTTAAACACTGGTATTTTTATCTAGTGAATAGATGAACAAAGAGTACTGTTAATAAAAAGATGTAGATTCTAGTACTTAACACAAAGCCATCTCTATCTAACAAATATCTTTTGAAGGTAACTTGCCTTTATACACAAACGGTAAAATGGTATAGTGCCGCATCAATACAATGCCTAGAACATTTGCTGAGGTGCATTTATGAAGACCTCAAAATTGACATAGTAATTAAAAAACTCACTGAACTCCCAGGGAAAGATGCTTTTCCCTGTTTGTGTGTGTGTGTGTGTGTGTGTGTGTGTGTGAAATAAGGAAATCTTAAATCAACTGACTAATTCAAACAAATGTCACTGTACGTTTTAACAATCCCCAGCCCTCTCCTTGAACCAAGAGAGCACCTTCTTTGCTGTAGGTTGTGCCATCATCAGGTTTCTAACCTGTGAAATGGAGTGGTAGAATCAGAATGTAATTGGTCAGATGCTCTGATTCTACAGGCCTCAATTTCATTCTCCTGACTTCTGCTTGGCGTGGTTAAAGTACGCTTGTTCTTTTTACATGTTTATATGTCGGGCTAATCAACTAGATAAACCTTTTGATAGATGTCTTATTTGGTTAATAAAACCTACACCCATATTCATTTGTTAATTACTAAAATACCAAAAGAACTGAAATGCCGTACAAAGAACACAACACATTTGGACAAATCAAACCTGCTTTTTCATATCACAAATTTATATTAAAATATATAAATTATTAGTACTCAAGATTATATGATTAAGCAAATTCTTTGAAATGACGGTCTGACACCATGCAATTAACTGGGCTAGTGGAAGCAACTCACAAATATCAAGATCATTAAAACATTTATATTAAAAGGTAACTGCATATATATCTAATGTGAAGAATGAGAAGAAATTTGGATTAAGGAGTTCTTTTAAAACTAAAGGCAATTCTAAAGAGAAAACAGAACAGATTTTGAAAATGTAGACAGCACTAACATCTTTAGCATATATTACACCATGGTATCTGGGGCAACTTTTTTCTTTTAGAAGCAACATTATCTTTTCATTATTAGATATCTAAAAATTGGATTCAGCAGACAAAATGTCATATCTGCTTCATGTGAAAGCAGATCTTCATGAAATTAAACTGCAGAATCACAAACTGGAAAAAATCATATTAGCTAAAAAAGAACCTAAACTAAGAAGGACAAAATATTGTTTCACATACAGATAAAATGTGCTAAGTAGTAGCTATTAAAAGATTGAATCTTCCTTTGAACAATTTTAAAATGAAGATTATACATTAAAAAATACATATTTTTTTTTGTAAAACCAAAGAGGAAAACTTGAAAGCCAATAAAAGAATTTTAAGAACATTAAAAAAATCATTTATAGCATAGAATTACACTTTAGAGAAGTTTTTATGAGTCATTATTTCTTTAGCAATATTTACTTTATCACACCTTTCTAACTAAACTTTCTATTATTTACCATTTTATAAAGGGAGATATTAAGACCCAGGAAGTAGAGTTTCAAAAAATATAATCTACTCCTTACCTTATATTCTCATGAAAATATTTCAGAGAACTACAAAAGCCACTCATGGAAGTCACTGATAACAAGAGGCTATTTTTTAACATGAAGCCATTTTACCTTCCAACAGCTGGGGAACCAAACCAAGGGCTCGAATTTCAAAGCAGTTTACTGGGGCCAGTTTGCCCTTTCACTTGGAATGTCTTTTGTTCTGTTCCAGGAAACTTCGGAGAAGGCATATTTTCAAGATTCCCTGAACATGAAAAAGTGCTTTCTCTTAAAGATTTCTTTTTATTTATATAACTGATATATCAAAGGGCATAAATACTCAGAAAGTCAATAAATTTTTAATTTTCAAATGGAAAATTAGCAAAACACACTTCTAATTAAACTCTGTGCTCATCAAATCTGACTTATGGTTTTAATGTAACAGGAGTTGACTGCTATTCGCGACTCAAGTTTTTGCCAACTCATATACTGTCAGAAATTACCAAAATGCCCATATAATTGAAAAAAGATGAAAACTATTGCCTTTATTCGGTGAAGGCTGGATTGATTTCTTAGGTTATTTTGCAGAAATCAATTTCTCTTGCTCAAGAGAAAAAATAATCAGTCTCTAAGTAGAGCTGTAACATAAATATGAATGGAAGATGAGCAATTATTAAGAAGAACTATAATTTTGTAGGAGGATTCAACACTGCCAGCCGCCCAATTATTGTTCAGATGGCTTGAACACAGGTGTTGCTGCTAGCTAGAAGATGCAGCAGAAAGAAGGGCTTCATATCTTTCACTGCATGTTGGACCACCCTCTGTGTCAGTCTCAGCTTTGGGGAAATGTCAATTCCCATTAGAACACACCCTAAACAAAACACCAGGATGAGTGGGGCCTGGGGACCAACTACTGAAAATCAGAATTTGGAAAATGTGCTGCTCCTTTACTGCACACCCATAGCCTCAGGCTGGGAACATCATGAAGACATCAAAAGAATAAGAAGTGCAATTCATAGTATGTTGTCTGAGAGATGATGGCTTTAAAATTTAGGATTTTCTGAATCAAGTCAAAATGACCCTCAAGCTATTAAACCATCAGAAGCAGCATAACAATTCCATGAGCTTGTCTATAAATATGACAAAGTGAGCATTTTCAGTACTCCTACTACACAGTCTGAAAACACATACACTAGTTTATATCAGTACAGGCTATATCCTGAAATATAGGCTACAAAAAATATACTAATTTTTAGCAGGAGGGATTCCTTGGAATTTATGGGGGGGGGGGTTGGGCCTCATGACCATGTGCAGGAAATGGAAGAGTAAACTTTAATCAAACTAGTTTATTGTTCTCCGTTGGTGGTCTTTGTAACTAAGACACACTGACACTGTTGGATAAAATTCATATTACTCTTACACTCTCTGTTCCTGTTCATCATCAATTGCAGTGGAAGGCGCAAGATTCTTGTAAAATACAAAGTGAATATTATGTGACTACTTTAACAATAAAATTACTATGCAAGCAAGGCCTGGAGGGGAAAAGGACATAACCTTTCTACTACAAAAGCCACATACTAAAATGCATCATGTCATACAAACATATCATTAGAAATGAAAGTTGTAAACCAGATTATTTCATGAACCAGACAGATATTCCAGGGTAATCCTTGGCATATGTTGTATTTAATCAATCTTGGCAGTCTAATTCTTCAACACTGTTTGGTCTGAGGTTTTAAAAAATATATATGGGAAATACCACGCATTAGGAAGCAGGCCAAAGACTAATAAAACCATAGTAATTATTATAATCATTATGCTAGTTATATGCCCAATTGCCTAAGGAAAAAGCAGAGTGTGTAGTCCCAAACCATGCGGGGTCATACCCTGGGGAAGCTGGAGCACTATTATCCTTGAGCAGCCCCAGTGGACTGGACCACGGTGGAGAGTCCACTCCTTTTGACCAGGAAGGACTACAGGTATCATAGAAGGTAGAAAGGAAATATGTGGATAGAAAAAACATATATGCCTACTGTGGTAGTTAGGTTCAGGCGTCAACTTGGCCAGGTGACAGTGCCTAGTTCTGTTGCTGTGTATTTGAATCATTAGCTTGTGAAACCCATTTATGGTTGATTACATCTGCAGTCCCTAAGGGGAGTGTCTTCTTCAATGAGTGATGTTTAATTTAATTCATAGGAAGCTTTAAAAAGAGAGCTCAACGCAGCACAGCCCAAGTAGCTCAGCATACCTCATCTCCACGCTGGCAGCTCAGCCTAGACCCTTGGAGATGCAGAAAGGTATCACCCTGGGGAAAGCTGTTAGAACCCAGGAGTCTGGAAAGGTCAGGAAACAACGCCCTGTGCTGTCCCATTTAAGAGAACCTCAGAGGAAAGTTGGCTGCCTTTCCTCTGAAGAACTATACGTTTTTAACTAAGCAAATCCCCTTATTAAAAGCCAATCCATCTCTGGTCTGTTGCATTCTGACAGCTTTGGCAAACTAGAACAGCTACCATTCTTCATACACTTCTATTCTCTCTAGCTAGTATCTAGTAATCTACTATGATTCCTCTTCTACATTCACGCTCAGATGCAGAGCCCTGGACTGTACTGTTTCTGAGCTACACCCAGCAGCATTTTTTTCCTTTAATTTATTAAACATACCAACATACAAACACAAGCATTCTGACCATATGATCATTCCATTCTTGATATATAATCAATAACTCACAATATCATCACATAGTTGTATATTCATGATCATTTCATAGAACATTTGCATCAGTTCAGAAAAAGAAATAAAAAGAAAATAGAAAAAATTCATACATATCATACCCCTTAGCCCTCCTTTTCATTGAACGCTAGCTGAAATTTCAATTTACGAAATTTATTTTAACATTTGTTCCCCCTATTATTTATTTATTTTTAATCCTTATGTTTTATTCATCTGTCCATAAGGTAGATAAAAGGAGCATCAGACACAAGGTTTTCATAATGACAAAGTCACATTTCAAAAGCTATATCATTATACAATCATCTTCAAGAAACATGGTTACCAGAACACAGCTCTACATTTTCAGGCAGTTCCCTCCAGCCTCTCCATTACACCTTAACTAAAAAAGGTGATATCTATATTATGTGTAAGAATAACCTCCAGGATAACCTCTCGACTCTGGAATCTCTCAGCCACTGATACATCATTTTGTCTCATTTCGCTCTTCCCCCTTTTGGTCGAGAAGGTTTTCTCAATTCCTTGATGCTAAGTTTCACTTATTCTAGGATTTCTGTCCCACGTTGCCAGGAAGGTCCTTACCCCTGAGAGTCATGTCCCATGTAGAGACGGGGAGGGCAGTGAGCTTGCTTGTCATGTTAGCTGAGAGAGAGAGGCCACAAATGAGCAACAAAAGAGGTTCTCTTGGGGGTGACTCTTAGTCCTAATTTTAAGTAGGCTTAGCCTATCCTTTGGGGGGTTAAGTTTCATATGAACAAATCCCAAGATTGGGGGCTCAGCCTATTGCTTTGATTGTCCCCACTGCTTGTGAGAATATCAAGAATTCTTTACTTGGGGAAGTTGAATTTTCCTTTCTTACCATTCCCCCAAGGGAACTTTGCAAACACTTTTTTATTAACCGTTCAAATCACCCTGGGATTTATTGGGGCATCACTCTGGACAAACCGACAGAATCTCATGCCCTACTCAAGGTTCCATATACTACGGTATTCAATCAATGTCCACATAAGTTATAGTAGGAAATGCACTAGTCAAAATATAAATTTTGTACCAAATAAACATCTTTTGCTTTAGTTTTACATATAAGTTAAAGTTTAAAATATTAATTACCATCTATTTTCAACACCCTGCAGTACTGACATTCCTTTGTTCTTCCTCATGCAGAAGCAGTTTTAAACTTGCACATTTAGTCACTATCATTATACATTCTAGGCATTCCTAGAATATACTATCTCAGTCTTTATCATCTATCTCTCTTTTGAAAACTCCTTTTGTGCCCCCAGGCCTCCTCTCTCTATCATTCTCACATTCAGCTTCATTCAGTGTTCTAACATTATTGTATTACAGTTAGGTAGTATTACGCTATACACTTCTGAATTTTTACAATCAGTCCTGTTGCACAATTTGTATCCCTTCAGCTCCAATTACCCAATATCTACCCTATTTCTATCTCCTGATGGTCTCTGTTACCAACTGAAATTTTCCAAGTTCATTCACTAATGTCAGTTCATATCAGTGAGACCATACAGTATTTGCCCTTTTATTTCTGGCTAATCTCACTCAGCATAATGTCCTTAAGGTCCATCCATGTTGTTACATACTTAATAACTTTATTCTGTCTTACAGCTGCATAATATTCCATCATATTTACATACCACAGCTTGTTTAGCCACTTGTCTGTTGATGGACATTTGGGCTGTTTCCATCTCTTGGCAATTGTAAATAATGCTGCTATAAACATTGGTGCAGCAGAATATTTTTGAAAAGGCCTCTGGAATCAAGTTGACGGGCTCTGATGTTGGTAAGGCCCCCTAACTTACCTTCTCTTCTTAACAACAGAGTGCTACTCCAGTTGAACTACTATGAATCAATGCTGTCTGGATGCATTATATTCATATAATTCCAGAATGCTTAAAAGCCCCTTTCAATTCAGATATATCTAAGGTAATCCTCAGAGCTTGCTGGCAAGGCTTGAAAGAGAAGTTAATGGATAATATGCCACAAGTAAAATATTTCACTCCACAGTTCACTCAAAATCCATGGATGAATGTGTTATTTTAAAAATCTCCTCATTGACCATCAGGAGATAGAAATAGGGTAAGATAGTGTGTAATTGGAGCTGAAGGGATACAGATTGTGCAATAGGACTGGATACAAAAACTCAGAAATGGACAGCACAATACTACCTAACTGTAATATAATTATGTTAAAACACTGAATGAAGCTGCATGGGAGAATGATAGAGGGAGGAAGGCTGGGGACATAAATGAAATCAGAAAGAAAGATAGATGGTAAAGATCGAGATGGTATAATCTAGGAATGCCTAGAGTGTATAATAATAGTGAAATGTACAAGGTACAATTTTTAAAATGTTTTTGCATGAGGAAGAACAAAGGAATGTCATTATTGCAGGGTACTGAAAATAGATGGTAATTAATATTTTAAAATGTCACCTTCTGTGTGAGACTAAATCAAAAAATGTTTATTAGTTACAAAATTTATATTTTGACTAGTGCATTTCCTAATATAACTTATGTAGACAGTTTGATTGAACGCCATAAGTACTTGGAATCTCAGGTAGGACATGAGATTTTGCTGGTTTGTCCAGAGTGATGCCCCGATGAATCCCAGAGTGATTCAATCAGTGAGTAGAAAAGTATCTGCAAAGTCCCCTTCGGGAAGTGGTGAGAACAGGGAGAAATTCAACTTCTCCAAGTTGAATTCTTGATATTCTCACAAGCAGTGTGGACAACCAAAGCTATAGGCAGAGCCCCCAGACTTGGGATTTGTTCACATGAAACTTAACCCCACAAAGGATAGGTCAAGCCTACTTAAAATTTAGGCCTAAGAGTCACCCCCAAGAGAGCCTCTTTTGTTGCTCAGATGTGGCCCCTCTCCAGCCAACACAACAAGCAGTCTCACCACCCTACCCCTCTCTACGTGGGACACGACTCCCAGGGGTATGGACCTTCCTGGCAACGTGGGACAGAGATCTTGGAATGAACGCAGACTCAGCATCAAGGGATTGAGAAAAACCCTAGAATGAGCTGAAACAGAGCATCAAGGGATTGAGAAAACCTTCTAGACCAAAAGGGGGAAGAGGGAAATGAGACAAAGTATCAATGGCTGAGAGATTCCAAACAGAGTCGAAGAGGTTATCCTGGAGGTTATTCTTATGCATCAAGTAGATATCATCTTGTTATTCAAGATGTAACGGAGAGGCTGGAGGGAACTGCCTGAAAATGTAGAGCTGTATTCCAGTAGCTATGTTTCTTGATGATGATTGTATAATGGTGTAGCTTTCACAGTGTGACTATGTATGATTGTGAAAACCTTGTGTCTTATGCTCCTTTTATCTACCTTGTCAACAGATGAGTAGAACATATGGAATAAAAATAAATAATAGGGGGAACAAATGCTAAAATAAATTTAGTTTAAATGCTAGTGATCAATGAAAGCAAGAGGTAAGGGGTATGGTAGGTATAATCTTTTTATTTTTTTCTTTCCTGTGTTCGTTTTATTTCTTTTTCTATTGTCTTTTTATTTCTTTTTCTGAATTAATGCAAATGTTCTAAGAAATGATGAATATGCAACTAAGTGATGATATTGTGAATTATTGATTATGTATATTGTTTTATTTTATTTTTTTAACTAATAAATAAATTTTTTAAAAAACCCTCATTAATATAATCTGAATAAGCTTCGCCTTTCCTAAGGGTTTCTCAAAAAATGATACTGGGCATGAAAACAGCAAAAGAAAATGAAACAACAATCCCTCCTCTGAGCTAAAAAAGTCCAAAGCCACCACAGACCTCAGTAGGCATCTTTCATCTTTGAGATGCAGAAGACAGAACAAGAGGTGAGGGAGTGTGGTTTCAGGCAGGTTACTTCTGATGGTCCTGCAGCTTACACCTCACCCACCAACACTGTGTTGTTCTCTCAGCCATTCAGGACAAACGCTGACCATTACAACATGAAATTGAGAGATGGGGGAGCGGTCTTCCTTTGAATGAAAAAAGCAGCATCCTAAGACATCAATGCCATGTGTGAAAAGACTGTACTACCTTGCAACTAACTTCTCACCAAGAAAACGTGAAAAATGTGATGCCCATGTTCTAGTGCCTGAACTCACTCTTAAGGCATTAGTACTGCTAACCAGTCATTTCTGAAGACTCATATGTGTAATCTCAAATATGTGTCAGGTCATGTGTTCCCTATTTATCAGTTATTTATTTAGGTCTGTGTGTTCTCTGAGATACAGGCAATGTGACATTTTTAAATTTTTTTTTTATTTCAGAATGAGTGAGAATATGTCTAATATTTTCACAAATCTACAGATGAATCCTATCAACCCATATTACTTGTTAGGGAAGTACCACTAACATAAGAAGGGAAAGCTTCTCTTCTTGTTATAAAGACATGCTGCCATCCTTGACTTCTTCTACACTCTGAAAACCAAACCAAAGCCTAAGAGAATTAAAGTGTGAAGAAACATGAGCCACTCGGAACTGTGCTAATACTATGCTATCAGCTTTAAAATTTCCCTAGCATTTAATTAAGAAATTGGGAAACTCATTACTTTAAGGGAGAATGTTCTATATTTCCGCAAATTAATAAAGGTCAATCACTCTAAAAATCTGAATTACCATGTCAATTTATTTCTCTAAAAGATTATGCTTACATTTTACTAGTAGACTTTGACAAGTACACCCATTGTTGTGAAATAGTTTATGTAATAAAGTTGCTTCTAAAAAGCTCTTCTCTGGGTTCTAAAAATCCTCTACTTTTCCCTTTTTAAGTTATAGATCCTTTATTTTTGTCTTGACCCTCCCTTCACTTAAACAGAGCCCTAAGGTCTATAACAAGTTAAGACCATCCTTAGCGTGTAGCTGAACCCATACATATGTAGACGCTACCTACTCTTCCACTCTGCATACACCAAATGTGAAGAGTCTCCTGATCATTCACAAGATAATAATGAACCAACGGTTTCAACGAAGCAAATTTCGTTCCCACTCAGGCTCTTAGCTAAACTAATCACAACTCACTGAGACTGATTACACCATCTACCTAACATCTCTCTTTCCAAGTTGTGGTGCCTCTTCCCCAAGAAGACAGTTTTGCAAATCAAGCGACAAAACTTTTTTCAAAAAGCATCTGTCTTTTCCTGAATTCAAGGTTTTGCTCCACCATCATACTTTCCTGAAAGAGAAAATTACTCAAACCAAAAGTAGACAGGAAATCTGTCATGTAAGTAGATGAATGACCAGTCATCCTTCTTTATAACTAAACCTCATGACTGTAGAAATGGGGCTTTCCATTTGTCAAACCACACTGAAGTGAAATATGCTTTTCTCACTCTTTCAGTTCTGCAGTTCTTTCTTTCTTCTTGTTTTTAAAATCTGCCAAAACTGCATTGATGGCTAGCAAAACTTCCCCACGTGACCTCTGTCCGTAGCTCCTCAAGGTCAAACTGATGCAACACATTTGTAGAAGCTTTGGTATGAAAAGTTACAAAATTGGAAACTCTTTCCTAAATTTGCTTCTTGGTGAGACATGATGGAGAGGGCTTTTAGATGGCTCATCTCAAGTGTGAAGTATATTATTGAATAAGTAGGGAGTGTATTATTTAGGCAGATTAAATTTGCAACTTTTTAAAACATCTCTCTTCTCTTTCATCAAAAACTCTCCCACATATGTGATTCACACTTCTTTCCTAAATTCTATATCCTAACTAAAGAAAATGGAAAAAACTGAACGAATTAAACGGAATAAATAGTAGCATTATTCTGGCACATATTCTTTCTCACAAATATCCTCAGTGTCCTCATCAGTGACTCTCTGATATGCTAAGGCCAAGCAGGGTTGGGTTTGACTTGGAACCAGAGTAGGTGACCAGTAAAGTCTTAAGTTTAATACCACCCTGAGGCATCCAGCCCTGCTGCTCATCCGAATGACAATGTTGTTAAATGGATTCAGAAGGGGCTGGCTGCATCCTCACATAGACTCTCTTCTCCAGGGGTGGCTGAGAATCCTGCCTGGCTCCTCCTTCTAGTTCTAAGGAGGATGCTGGTGTGTGAACCACTTCTTTTCTCACTCCTGAGAAAAGTACAAGAGTGGACTTGAAAAAAGAGAGGAATATGTCTTGCTATATTTGACAGCTTTCATTTATCAAATTTTAAGATACATAGATATACAGCTGGTTGGAGTTTGCATCAAATGCAGAGAAGTAAAATGACAATGTAGGACACTGAGAAACAACTGCAATCTCTAAATTTAAATAGCGGCAGCAGTGTTCTTCTTGGGTCCTAATCAGCAAGAATAGAGAAAAAGCAGCAAACATTTGGCTCACTGATGGCCAGACACTAATTCTCTCCTTCCTCATAAATGAACACACACTTCTTCACCTCTGAAGTTCCAATTGTCCAGAAGGTGAAATTCAAATAGTTACTAATAGCTACCTACGAATTTCACATAAACTTGTCTTTGGAAAGAGGGGCACGTTATGACTGGGAGTTGAGAAGTAGTCAGTACTTCTCAACAGTAAGACTATTAAGACCCATTATGCTCCCAACACACTCATCTTGAATGGGCCATCTTACATAGAGTTCACTTTGTTCACTGTTTAGATTGTGAGAAGCAAGGTAGTTTTGGTCCATTTAAATGCTTATTCATTCTAATGCCTTGCAATGGATAAAATGGCCAAATTTCAGTTCTTTGTGACAAAAAGCAATTATGGTTAAGCCAATGACAAGTTCTGTTTGGTTCATTTGTTTGTTCATTCCGTTTTTTGACAAATATTCGTTGCCTAATTGCTGTTCAATTATGAGGGAAAAAAAGAGTTCCTTCATTATTAAACCCTGATGTTGACTGCTGGCTACAGAATTGGCATTTCCGTGACTCACCCATTATACTGTCTGTCCCATTAGCAGGAGGCGTGCAGGAGGAGGTGCTGTAATGGTTTGTACCACTGCGATGGAAAGTGGACATCGGAGGGAGGCTGGAATTGATGTCTGCTGAGGAGTGTGATGGATAGCTCTGTAGCAAGATGGAGAAAAAGTAGGCCTTCTTCAACCATAAAATATTCATTGGGTTAGTTTTCTAATACTTATTTTAGAAGTCTTCAATTTGCAATGGAGATAGCCTTAAGAACTTCAAAACAGCCAAGAATATGTCTTGCTATATTTGACAGCTTTCATTTTTCAAACTTTAAAATACATAGATACACAGCTGACTGGAGTTTGCATCAAATGTAGAGAGGTAAAATGACAATGTTGGACACTGAGAAACAACTGTAATCTCTAAATCTAAAAAATACTGTTTAAAATCATCTCGATTTCAGTACAGTAAAGGACCATCTCTACTATTATTTTTGTGTGGTGGCCTATGATCAATGGAGAAAGATTTCACTATATAATTAAAAAACAACACCATGACCCATATGGCTCACATTATACTTTACCCTGATCTTCCGGCACTAACTGGTAAATAGCAACTAGTCTCAGATCTTCCCAAAAAACTGGATCATCTTTTGAAGGCCAGCAAGAACAAAACGGCAAATGAAAAATTTTAAACAGCACTAATGACTAAACATCTCTCTAAAGGGTCAACATGTAAAGCCGTTAATCTCTGATCATATTTAATTAAATTAGAACCAAAATGAATTGAGAATAGATTATTTTAAAGTTCCTTCTTTGATGTCTTCTCCATAACCCACTATATAGTTGACTATGAAATAAGAATATCATCTTTTTGGAATTATTTGGTTTAAGGCTTAGCTTTGAGTTCAATTATTCTAGTGGTCCAAATAAACTATTTTTATGGGGCATGTCACAATGCCTGTAAGGCGGCAAATTATTTTCTACTAAATCATCAGCATGGGGAATGATCACTAAAAGGGACATGGTTATTTAGAAAAGATACGCCAAAATATTTTCCTTTTTAAGAGAACAAGTAGCTTAAAGAGTTGTTCTTATAAGCATCTGAACATATGACAGAAGAGTAAAGAAAAAATATTTGTTAAAATATATTTTTCTACATATGTAAACTATTAACAGATCTTTATTATACCATTATAGGTGATGGTGTTAAAATTATTTTATATAAAAGTAGAGATTGAATTTGATGCTGATAGTCAGGGATGTTTAAAGCCCAGACATATATTCACAGGAGTGAAACCCTGGCCTCTTAATGTTTGCCCATTCATTTTATGAGGCTCATCCTGAGCCTTACACCTTTTCCTTGACATTTTTCCTTTACCATTTCCAACTTTTGCACAATCGCTTCTCTTTGAATCTCTAGCGCACTTGCATTCTGCAGAGTCATTTGACATTAATTAAATGCTTCCTTTCACTGCTCCCCTTTTCAAATAGTATTGCCACCTGTATCATAGCTGTTTGAGGGAGAGAACAGAGCTTGTACCTCTGTTTTTCACAAGTTGTGGCTAAGTGCTGAAAACATGGTTGTATTATGGGCTCAGTGAACAACTAGTTATTAGTTAGCATTTAATAAATAATGGATTGAAATACTACTTATTTGAGAGAAAGAAAACAGACTAGGAAAAGAGGCTACATTTTAGAACTATGTCTGCCAATGGCACCATAAATAACTGAAAATACCACTTCTGCATAACCCAAACAGTCCAACTTAGAGGACATCAGTGAAAGCTGACACAATGCCTTTAAAGCTTTCTACCTTCCCAAGAGAATGCTCTTCAAACTTTTGAATTTCAAGATCTCTTCCCTTGTCCAAAAAATTCCTTAGGTCCTGTTTAATCCATTTCTACTTGCCTCTACAAGAAAACCCCATGCAATTTTCTCCAAAGAATGATCGAGTGGACCATTCTATAGTACAGCTAGTCTGAAAAACTAGATGAAGCCACAGAACACCAAACACTGAATAGCAGGCATAGAACTATTTCTGCTCTAGTGCTAAAATGGAGAAAAAAGAAACAGAACATGGAAAAAGAAAAAGAGATGGTTTGACCTCTATAGTCCTACTGCATGCTGAGTTTCTGAAGAGTAGAGAAACTTTATAAATAACTCTGAATGAGAAGCATGTAAAAATCAAATGAAGAAAAGAATTATGAAAAAATATTTAAGTAACTGTAATAATCACAGGATGATGCAGGAAAAAGATACTCACATTAGCGAGAATTTTTAGATCTTTTAACTTTGTTAAACTTTGTGTTAAATGGGCAAACTCTCAATGTGACAGATGAAGGGTTAACACTGAGTTCAGAGAATAAAAATAAGAATTAATACTCATAGAGTTTTATGGGGAAACCAATGCAATCCATGTAAATCAGTTATTTTTAGAGTCACAGAAAATTAGATGCTGAGAGAAATTAATGAGATTTATAACTAGATTATTTTAGAATGAAAAATGTCTTGAAAACTACTGTCACTCAAAGATGTAATAAATGCACCACAGAGAATATTAGTGATATGTGAATAATGCCTCTTTTAGAGGATTTAGGGATCAACTCTAAGAGGCCTCTTAGCCTCTCTTTCTCCAGCTATTAATACTATCTGTCCTGTGTGCTACAAATGGAAAGGGGGAGTGTGATAAATTATGGCTTCATGTCCACTAACCATTTATTTTTAGATATGATACCCAAAGATAGTATACTTGGAGTCTATTGGCACAGAAAGTGTTGGAAATATTTCATTTACTGATGTTTCTATCAATCCATAAATTGATAATTTAAAGATTAGAAAACATAGTCGCTGGCAGCACATATTCAGAATGAATTCGTGCTTGGGGAGGGGGCACTACTGATCTTTTGTAATAATTCTTTGCTATGGGAGCTTTCCCATGTATTGTAGTGTGTTTACCAGCATTCCTGATGCTGATGGTATTAACCATGCCCTTCTACCCTGTTGTGACAACCAAAAATGTCCTCAGACATTGTTAAATGTCCCTGGGGCAGCAAAACCTTTCCTGATTGAGAATTATGGGACTAAGGCTTTACGTTACAGAAAAAAAATAAAAGGCAACAGAACTTTCTTTATATTAGAATTCCAGACTCAGGACTATTTATGACAATTTCCATGGTGTAAAGGCCATGCCCACACCATGCCAGACAGCAAGGACTCCATCCTATTTTTAAAAAGAACTCTGCCGGGTCATTCTGAACTTAAAATCTCCAACAACCTGTTCCAAGGCTTAGCCACAAACTCCATTCCTCTGACTGGTTTTTATGTGTTGCCTGTAACATAGTAGAGATTAGTATAGTAGATTCTGTTGTAGAGGCTGAAACTGTAAGGGGAATTTAAGAATTAAAATTGACAATTGCTACTGAAATACGTGGATTTTAAGCTTTATAAATTATACTATATTATAACGTGGTATAAAGTGACAGAGGCAATAATGTTTCTAAAACGCTTTACCTTTAGAGATAATACTAACTTGGTCAAATTATACCCAAAATAATCCAAGGAAAGCTCTTCTTTTTCTTTCCCCAAATTCTCTTTGTGTCTGGTAGAGGACTGGTCAAAAGCTACAGATTAAAATTAAATGAACTACCATTATTTTTGAGTGAAAGGACACTAACTCCTGTATATTCAAATTAGTTTCCATCAGTTTCAGATTCTTAACAGTCATTTCAATGAGAGATTTCTGGATGGTTAAATACTGAAATCACAATGATTACTAGATAAAATAATTCAATAGTTTTTTTATCAGTGAGAAAATTCATTAGGAAACATTGACAAAGACCTTATTCCTTTATCCTTTAAAACAAAAACCCTAGAATTTTCTTACTGATCATATAAAGATATAACCCTGTGTTTTGTGACGGGCAGTGATTCTCCAATAATGGCTTTGGATGCAACATATTGGGTTAGTCCATCAAAATGATCTTGTTTTCTAGTGCATAACACTGTTTTGGTTCGACAAAACTTTTCCTAAATGGGATATCATTGGTTTCCTTTTTGAAATCATACTTCTTGTACATTTAAATACATTTTAAAGATCCCCCCCCCCATCCCCATGTAGTGAAGTTGGTTGGGATAAAATCAAATCATTGAACTGAAAATTGTGAAACCTATGACAGGAAAAAAAAAAAAGGGATAAAGATAGGAGGTGAGAAAAAACAAAAATAAAAGGGTAACTCTTAAAAGAACCAAAATTCAAACATATTAGTATAGAACCAAAAATCTTTTATTTGTTATAAAAACTCCCCTTATCCACAGGACAAATGAGACCCTAGAGAAGTGAAAAATGATAGTGGAGAAACAAAAATGTTAAGTAAAAAGAAACTTGAGTATAATAATAGTTGATACTTCTCTAAGCTTTCATTCTAATACTTCCAAGTGGAATGTGGGATTAGAAAGTGCTGAGAAAAGAAAACCTGAGTGTAATTACACCAAAATTGTGCTAAAATTTGGGATAGTGTGTGATTTATACATTCAAATTTAGGAGACATACAAAAAAGGTCAAGTCCATCTCTTATAATTTGTCTCAGGAACAGACAGGCTAACTGACCACTGAGCATGTCTTCACTGCTGTGTTTTCAAGGATATTAGAAATCTTTTGGCTGTCAGAGTACGATGTAAGTTATATTTTCTTTATCTGTAGTATTTCTTATATAAGAACAGAGAAAGAAACATAAATATGGGAATTAGAAGAAGAAAAAGGATCCAATTGAAAGGTGAGAAGTAGTGATATAAGTATCACTAAAGACTAAGATTTGCGGTTCAGAAAGGTTTTGGTTAGATTACTGCACAAGGGACTCAAGTCCCATCTTTCTGCATCCCAAACCTAACTCATGATCTAGAAATACTCATTCCTCCAATTAATGACAGACATAAATCCATAAGTGGATTCTGGGTTATGGACATTTCTGAGGCTAGAAAAAAGTCAGATGAGTCTCTTCCTCAGGGATAAAGAGATATACTAGGATGGATGAGTACAGGTGATAGGCAGAGTGGAAATAAAATAGGTTATTCACTTTTAGTAAGAAAACATTCCACAGAACAGCACTCTTCAACTGAACTGAAGCAACACAGGTAAAGGGAGGGATGGGAGGGTGTGTGGAATTAAAGCTAATATACCGAAAACTGGGAATCTGATCTACACAGCAACTCCATGGTTGCTGTTACTGATGGGAGTATGTAGAAAAATGACCGCTTTCCCTCAAGTGCGTCCTGACCAGTTAAAGCTGTCACTAGCAACACACTAGGGATTAGAAACGTCCATGTGTAGTACAGGCATCTCATTCCATATCACGTACTCTCAAAGTGCACTGGCCGTCATCTGTCCCCTGCAGTATTTCCTTCAAAACTAAAGATAGATAAAAAGGACAGGGAGCAGCCATAACCAAAATTCTGCAACTCAAATTTATGTGTCAAAGGAAGTTGTGCTATAATATAGAAAGCACAAAACAAAACACAATCAACAGAACAATGAAAAAAGAATCTGGAAGGGTTTATAAAGGTGATCTGATTCGGTTAAGTCTTAAATCACAGAAACAATAAAACTGTAAAAATTATGGGGGGGTTCTTTTTTGCACACATTTATAGAGACCTCATGCACATGCATGTACAGACAGAGGATGGGATTTAATAAACTGTTTTTGTCAGCTCTATGACCATGTAATTCTGCCTTACCAAACGTTCGTGTGGATGCAGGCTGCAGTAGCTGCTAGACTGTGGAAGGTGAGAAGAATTGCCCAGCATTCCTCCGTAGCCAGGCTGATTCATTCCACTGGAGGAGCTCCAAGGGTCACTGCTGTGATGGCCATCTGCAAAAGACAAAGAGAATCGTGACTTCTGTGGCATTCAGCCTTGCCTTCTAGAATAGGGTTTTTTCATATTCCTAAAAAAGACTGCCTGTTGTGTATTCATCTTTGCATTGTTTGGCTGATTACATCAGACGACAGTCATTTTTTTCCCAACTGGCTCTATATTGTCAAACAAATAGAAACATTTAACATAGTTAAAATGTTCTTAGTAAAAATTCAATTAGATGAGAACAACAGAGACCATGTCTACAAAGAATTATGTCAAGTCAGCAAGGTAACCAATGACAAAGGAAACATTTCTTACAAGTTCCCAATCTATTTTTCTAAGATTAACAACTAAAAAGTTAAATTGTTCCTAAACTTTTGAGTTTTGAGTGAAAATAAAATAAATGAGACATTACAGAGTTGGCCAGTTTACAACTGTCAAAAGCATATAAAGAAGTAATAAAAAAAAAATCACCTCACACTTAAAAGGTTGGCTTTCATTTTTGTAACCTACACAGTAGATAGAAATAAAGTTGGAATTACTAAGTGGTATGCAGGGAAGGGAATCTCAAATATGAAGCTTTTAGTTTGTTTTTATTGGTTACTGATATATAACTATCTTAAACCTTAAGTAATAATTCAAAGAGAACATACATATCATATGATACATAGTATGTTACAATTTTTAGAGTCTCTGGATGTTATAAAATTATTGGAAAATTATATGAAAGATTTCTGCAAGCCTACTCTTCACCTTTTGTTAATACGATATTAAAAATATTCCTACAGTTTTTTTCAATCCTTAGACCTAGTGGCTGAGAGGTTACCATTTGAAATTGTTATTTGGGTTTGGGCTTCTCAAACTTGGGGAAAAAACAATCTATGTTCCTTCTGAAGTCACTCACTTTTTTCTTCTTTCAATAGTTTAGCAAAGATTATTGAGTGGCAGCTATACACCAAGCCATAGGCTGGGTGTTAAATGTACAGCAGGTATTGCTTCCTTGGAAATAAGATTATTTTTATCATTAACATTTTATTTAATAAAGGCCTTTTTTACAAAATTTCAAGAATAGGTAAGTTAAATCTGACACTTTATTTCACAAACCTCTTTTTCACTGAGTTTCTAAATCAGGATGTTAGAATTAAAAAAAAAAAACTGGAATATTTTCAGAACAGGGAAGCATAATTTGTAGATTTCTTTCTTTAAAAACCCGGCAAGCAAAATCATGTCTGTGATTTTGACAACTTAAGAGTTTTAACTTGAAGATGGAAATTGAAGATAAAAATAAGAGGCCACAGTAGTGAGTTTAAAATATGCTCCAGACAGTCTCTGAATATCTTCACCTTAATTGCATATTGTTTCAAGACCTAAATTCTCAGGGCACTGAAAGAAGCCAGCGTGAAGGATGCCTATGACTCGGTTTTCACCACTGTTTCTGCAGTCAATATTCACAACACAAGGACTTAAAAAATATTGTCCACGTTCTCTGTATTTATTTAGCCTTTAGATTCTAGAAGTTAGATGTCACCTCAAATTCAAATAAGACCATTGAGATTTTAAATAGATGGTGTATATAGCAAATATATTGAGAACATATATTACTCAACAAGAGTCTCCTGAAACACTGTGACAATGTGATGCACTATACGGCAATACATTTGGGATTTGTTAACAAAGAATACTCTATTCAATGCAGACATAAAAATACACATTTTACATAAATTATGCTTTTCATAGTAAATTAATATTTATCACATCCCTATGATCTTGGCATAATGTTGTTTTGAAAGAATAGAATTAGACATGTGTAAATTAATTGTGCTCGTCATAAATGTCAACTCAAATATTTTTTTCTTTTTGGGGATTCATAAACAGAAAAGCAAATGTGTTCCCCCATGTTTTGCCTAGTCTATTTTGGACAAGCCTCTATTGCTTTTTTAATCTACCTGGTCTCCCTTGCAGCACACATAATTCAAGTAGCCATCTTCCTGCAGGCAGACAGAATAAGTCTATCCTTATGTCAATTTTCTCAATGAAGAGCTTTTTCTAGGAATGAATCCTTGAGTTGACAACCTTGATAAGCTCTAGTCACACAGTTTTTCCTACTGCTCATAAAAAAGGGGAGCTGCTGTGGTGGCTGCTGTTTATGACTGAAAGTGATCAGCCCTTTGCCATGGCACAGAATGTACCCGGGTGACATACCTGCTGTGTCCCATAGAGGGTTATACCTAGGACAGGTCACAATGATAAGGACTGTTGTGAACATGAATTTCATTATGTGTGGAACAAATTCTGCCTATTCCTAAAGGACCAATATGATTCCATCTCATAGACTTCCCATGGAAATTCACATGTGAACTAATGACCCCAAAGAGTTAACACTCAGAAGGGAACAAAAATAGATTCCTTTGGTCAGAAGGATTATGAGTGTGTCCACTGTGATCTACAAAGGATACCAAACGGCGCCTGTGGTACTCAGTGTACACTCCTCTTCCTGTGACACAGCCCTTCCTACAGTATCACAAAGAAGGAAATCCAATAGCACATTGCCAAGGCACGTTCAAACAGGCTTTTAAACCCAGGCAGAAAGAGTTAACATTCTGCATAAAGGGGGAGTTCTTGGTGACTTCCACATTTAAATTTCTGGCTATTAATTTGGTAACAAGATCATTACTTTTCAAAAATAGATGCCATGGGCATATTAAGGATGGAGCCCTTGGCTGTACCATCTGAACATCGCTGCTGTCATTTCGACCATCTCAGTTTTTTGTCAAGCAGCAGAAAGGTAGGACTGGTAGGACTATAAGCTCTGGGGTCACACATCTATCCCCACTTAATGACAGAGGACAATCAAAAGAATATATATATAATTTACTATATTTGCCCTTAAAAAAATTGGATTTTTTATCCCAAATCATTCAGCATGTTGGGAAAATGCTTTTGTTGTGTAATGAATTAACACATTTTTCAGACAGACCATTTCATCTTAAATAGGACTCATGCATAAATTGGTACATGGCTGAAATTTTTCTGTAAGATTATATATATGGATGATTTGTTTCCTTTGGCTAAGTCCAGGATGATTAAAACACATGGAGCCAGAAAACTTTTAAACACACATCCCATTCTTAGGAATGGTGAAGAAGATGAAACGATGAATCATGGAAGACCAGAACCAAGCAGCACCTATTCTATGTGAAGCAGATCAGTCTAATCTTAACTCATCATTGCTCAAATGGCTTTAATTTAATAAAATGTCTTAAAGCTTTAATTAGTTAATTTATTTTTAATGAATTCAATTTCTAAGAAGTGTGCCCTCCAACATTCTACACTTGCCTAGTATTTGATCTTGGGTACTGCTTCAGCAGTATTTTGCCACATATATTACATTACAAGACCTAGGAAAAACTCAGTCCAGTGGGTTTCCCCTTAGAAGAAGAAGCATCTTACCTTGCATGAAGAAGGAGCTAGGGAAAGTGCTGGCTGCTGGTTTTGAGGAAGGATAACCTGGCGAGTCCCTATTGTAGTCGGCAGTACTTGCTGATGGGGCATAAACCTGAGGAAGAAGAACTAATTTAGTTTTGTTTTCTGCATGGACCAGAATACCTTGAGGAATTTTACTTTATAAGAAGCAGGGGGAAAAAAGCTAAATTTCTATCATGTCCAGTCTAAACTTGATCAAACCCTAGAGATACTGTGCTTTTTAGAATACAAAACAACAACAACAAGAACTACTCAATATATCTGCACAAATGGGAAATAAGCACGTATGCCGTTTACCAGTCACACAAGAGTACTGCAAACCACGTTCTGTTGCCGATACACTGCACGATACCCAGGGTGGTCCTGGAAGTATAAGCATACTCAAAAACAAACAAACAAAATGGATGGCCCTTGAGCATGTGCAGGGTAAAAATGGAAGCATATCGATCAAGCCTCTCCCTTTTACTCTCCCCCTTTTGGTTTAAAAATTCACTTTTACAGAGAGAGGAGAGAAAAGTGAAAAAAAGAAAAAAATGAACTATCCAGGCCACATAAAATAATTAATATATATCTTGGGTTATTAAATTCCCTCATTGTCAGCTTTTTGCAGAGAATCATGAAAAAGGCCATTAAAAGGCCAGATCTACTTAAGACCACCAAAAATCAGTGTGTGTACAAGAGGGGTAACCCTCTTTTTTTTAGTGCTAATGATATTTGTATGAGCAATAAACTTAAAAAGTGTACCAAAACCCCAATTTACTTATATTTGTATACTAATAATAGTCATGAGGACTTGGGGGACCAGTTCTTTATAAAAATAGCCTGCTCATTTTCTTGTTTATGTTTCATTTTAAACAGGACAGCATACTAGAAAAGCATAAATTCATAAGGTACAGTTTAACTTTAATTGGTTTTCCCCCTTGCCTTTTCTGCTAAATATAATTTTTTTAATCCCCATTTTCGTTTGCTCCAAAAGTTCCTCTCTCCAGATGGTCGGAAAGACTGAAACACTGTCATCCTCTTGATGAAAATGGATACCTTCCTGCCTCCATTTTGAAGCAGGCAGCAGCTCACAAAATTGGCAGTGAGCCTACAATGATATTCACAGGTCACAGTAAAAAGAAAGAGAAATTCACCAACAAAAAGGCAACTGCAAGGTTACCAAAAAATAACTATACCTCCCCCCCTTTTTTACAGCACACATCGAATAAACACCCTAAGAAAAATTATATAATTGCTCTCAGAACACCATGAATCACAAACTAAGCATTAATACAAGGTTTAGGATTTCACAAAGGATAAGTCCACAGAGACAGATGTGGGGAAATATGCATACACATACGCACAGACATACATCAAATAAATGCTACATATGCCCCCCCATTGCCCTTGAAATTTGAAAGGTCCCGGAGATTAAACAAAACAAAAACAAACCAGAAAAAAACCCTTTCGCTCTTTAGAAAACAAGGATTTTTCTAAGTCATGGAGGGATATAAGCCCAATATTTCTTGGGATTTTATTTTTTACTTTTCTTCACATCTTTAAATGCATAAACAGCGATTTGCTTCTGAGCTCACTATTTCCACAGGACTTACAATAAAGGAAAAGATGTTTTGCAAGATCCTCTGTATCTTTTTAAGGAACAAAGAATAAAACTTAAGCCAGAAATCCAAAAACAAATCAATATCCTAAGCACTGTTAAGCAAAACTCAGTATTTTCCTGAGACCTATACAACTAACAGACCGTTTGGGAAACATTGCCAAATATATTTAGAGAAGTACTTGGGAGTAAGCTAAAAAGATGAAGGAAACCATCATCTTCAAGGAAAAGGAGAAATTGAAAATTAATATTATCTCAATTCTAATGAGAGAATGATCATGATACCACTACAATATATCTAATGTGCTATTAACCTGGCAGCTACTTGGTCTGTCAATATTAATACAAGCTAATATATATTATCAGCAAATTTCAGATATAAACATATTTACTATAAAATTCAAAATAAACTCTGATGCACATTATTAAATCACCTTATTGTTAATTCAAATAAATTCTTTTAAGAGAATAGTTCAGTTTTAATTACATAATCTAAATCATTATATTCAAACATGGATACCACGTCTGCACCAGTGAATGACACCTAACAAAATTCACCTTTGTTTTATGCTTTGGGCAGAAATATTTGAAATTTATTTTGGGAGATAAAAACATGAAATGCTAACATGAAACAGACTATTTATAGATTTTTTTAAAGGCAATTTCTGCATAGTTTCTGTATCTTTATCTTAATTTACAGATCAGGTACAATGTTATATCCCTTTCATCTATATTATTCATCTTTCCCACTTCAAAGCTGTTTTTTTAAGTTAAGCTCTCCCTTTTGTTTATTTAAGTAAATATTATATATAACAATACTTTTTTAATTTAGAAGAAATGAGGATATTTAATAATGGAATAGTCTAAGCAATTTTCTCTTTTATATATTGTTATATATTTTTCACCATTTGACAGTTTCTTTTAAAATGGTGGTGGAAGAATAGATGATGTTTATGAAAACAGAGTGATCATTATTTTCATACTTCAGTTTATCTTTAATGTTTTCATCTTTAATGACCTGAATGACTAGAGACTTACTTGCTTTGTTTTTATTTATGGGGGATGTATGGTCCGGGAATTGAACCCAGGTCTCCCGTGTATAAGGCAAGCATTCTTATACAATGAACTACCCGTGTACTGCTTTGTTTTTTCACTTCAGTCAACTCTTCTCCAATTTCTCAACCAAAGCCTTCAAAATATGGGTATTTAAATACATCTTTAAATTCAGTATGGAAAGCTCTCATTCATTTTTAATACTCTTCTATGTATACAGACAACTAACATTTGTTAAATAAAATACTTTTGTGTAATTAATATAACAGCAAACATTCCAGTTTTTATCAAACAGTTGGAATTGTTTTAATGAATAACATCAGAAAAACAATCCTGTCAAAAATGAAATAAAAATCTCTAACTATAGTACAACATATTGAAGTGATCCTAATGATGAAATATGAGGAAAGTCTAATGGGAAATAAAAATCTAAACTTAAGCTTTTCTCCAATAAGGTGGCTTAGATCAAGGTGACAGGTGGTATTCTGAATCTTCCCACAAGTGTGACTAAATAAGTGTGAAATTTTTGTTGCCAAATTTGTGGCCGAAGCTCACAGACCACAGCTCTTTTACTGAATTATTTGAATAAATGCTTCATGGAAGACTAGCAAAATATACTGACTTCGAAGTTAGCATTACTATCTTTTCTTCTCCCAGTCCTGCAACCGAAAAAAAAAAAATCACACATAGAAATTTTCAGTTTTAAAGTTCTCTACATAACACTGAACCTGAACTGATGAAAAGCAAAAATGTTTTCATTTTACATATTTAATTTTTTTGGCAATTCAAGGAGTATAATTAGAGTACATTACTTCTTCCATCCAATGTTCCTGACTCTCATTTTACCATCATCAAAAAATCAAGAATATGCTAAGTTCTTCTAAATAGAGTGCCTCTGCCTGTTAGAAAAGATGTACGCAAACCAACAAACAAAACAAAAGAAGTATGCCCATACTCCTTCCTCCTGAAGCTCTCATTTTTGTATCAGTTTCACTTTTGGAGATTTAAAAAAAAAAAAAGATCATTGGCTTTATACTACTTGGGGAATAAGGTTTGTGTTGGAAGCTTCATAAATATTATCGGCAGCATTAACCTCACAAGGTGGATATTATGAGTAGCATCGTCCCCATTAAACAGGGCTGAAGCCTGGCAGAACAGTCAATGGACTGGCCCAGACTGGCTAGGGTCCGACTGCAGGCAGCTCCACCACTGATTAGCTAAGTAACCTTGGACCTGATAGCTTTATCCTTTCATGTCTTCAGATTCCTACCTGTGAAATGGGAATGACAATGCCTTTCATGTGAAGGTCTTCTGAGGATCCAGCGGTATAATGTATGTAAAGCAACCAGAACGATACTTGGCATATACTAAGCATGCAAATGTTGTGCTGCTATTGTTTTTATTTATTTAGACAAGTGTGACTCAGGAAGTTTAAGCCACCTTTCCATATTAAAAATTTTTCAAGTGGCAAAGCAATGATTTGAACTGGTCTTCAAAGTCTATGTTCTTTCCATTAAAAAACAATTCCTTGGGCAGGCAACGGTGGTTCAATGGCAGAGTTCTTGCCTGCCATGTCGGAGACCCGGGTTTGCTTCCTGGTGCCTTGTCATGCAAAAAAAAAAAAAAAGAAAAAGAAGAAGAAAAAAACAACAACAAACAATTCCTTGCCATTAAAAGGCAAAAGAGAAGGGTAGGCCATAGCAGCTCAGCAGGCAGAGTTTTCACCTGCCATGATATGCTGGAGACCCAGGTTTGTTTCCCTGTGACTGTTCATATGTAAAAAGAAAAGATATTTGTAACTATCAACATGAGGCTATACTTTGGTCATAATTTATAAAAATATTCTTGTGGGGTCTGATAATTACTTTTTATAAAAATAAAATGTGATAAGGCATGTGGCATGTATATGGTGAAACCAAGTTCACATTACTGCAAACTTCAGGAAGTGAGAACTGAGCTGTGTAGGGCTGGATGGCAGCTACTGGGGTGCACCCTGAACATTACTACCCCTTTGTGATGGTGCAGGTCCCATCTGAGTATACAGCTTACAAGAGAACTGGTTCTGAATAACTGAAATATTAGAATCGAGGCCTTCAGACCTCACAGAGAGCTTCACAGGCTCTTAATGAGTAGAAACAGCAAAGCAAAATTATGCACAGATGCTGAAGCGCTAGCTAGCTCAATCAGTAGCTGAGACCTTAGGGTACTTCACAATATCCTAAGCTGTGACAGTTAAATCCTCAAATGCTAAGGGTTTATTTATCATGTGCCACTGATGTTCAAAGACTTGGTCATATGCTTTGATGCTTCCCAGCATCTAACAGGGAAATATGTTGCAGGTGATCAGCTCACTATTCAGGTACCTGGGCTGCACATCAGAAGGACCCTTTAGGCTGCTACAATAGTTTTTAATGGCTCAGGGGCATTGTTGCCTCCACATTCAGAAAAGTTAAAATGGACACTGTAATTGCTCTGTGAACAAGTTAAAGGTATCTTGTTAGCTGGTCCAGGAAGGGGGAGGTTGAGGAGGGAGGGGTGCAGATGTATGTATGAGAGACAGCCTTCAGAAAGTAGGTAAACAGATTTGGCAGGGAAGGAAAATTACCCATCTTTGGAGTCAGACCAACTGGGTTCAAATTCTAGTTCTCACAATTAATTGTGAGGGAATAGCAAAGCAACTGATTTCTCAGAGACTTAAGTTTACCCATTTATCAAATGGAGCTATTACCTTTCAGGGCTGCTATGAGGATTAGAGATAATCTATATCAAACATTATCCCTAGTATGCTGCAGATACTCAATAAATGGCACTATTACATATGTCTTTGAAGAACTATTCATTGCTTGTAATCATTTTTAACAAGGTGTTTTCGCATGGTGCTGGCCAATATGCTAACTATAGTAATATGTGGCTATTTGGATTGAAATTAATTAAAATGAAAGAAAATTAAATATTCAGTTCTTTGGCTGCACTAGCCACATTCCAAGTGCTCAAAAGCCACTCATGGCTACAGGCTACCATACTGGATGGCATCCATATAGAACATCCCCCCATCACAGAAAATTCTACTGGACAGAGTTGGCCTCAAGTCATGCCTGTGGGCGAGGAATCCTACTAGATCACGTGGCCCCGGCCTCTCCTAGGACAGTTATGACAATAATGTGAGCTCATTTCCCTTCAGATTGGGAAAGCAGGAATTCTTCTCTTGGACTAGTGGGTAAGGCAAGTTCTAAGTATCCACAGTACCTGTCACATAGCTGGCTTTCAATAAATGATTTTATTGGGTTAGAGGACATTTAGGTTTTTGATTTACTTATTATTTTTATAGTCTTATACTATTACATCTTTCTTAGAGTTCTTTTTTTTTTATTAATTAAAAAGAGAATTAACAAAACAATTAGAAATCATTCCAATCTACATGTACAATCAGTAATTCTTAATAACATCACATAGTTGCATATTCATCATTTCTTAGTACATTTGCATCGATTTAGAAAAAGAAATAAAAAGACAACAGAATAAGAATTAAAACAATAATAGAAAGAAAAAAAAACAAAAAAAACAAAAACAAAAAACCTATACCTCACATGCAGCTTCATTCAGTGTTTTAACATAATTGTATTACAATTGGGTAGTATTGTGCTGTCCATTTCTGAGTTTTTATATCCAGTCCCGTTGTACAGTCTGTATCCCTTCATCTCCAATTATCCCTTCTCTTTTTTTTTTTTTAATTAACGGAAAAAAAGAAATTAACCCAACATTTAGAGATCATACCATTCTACACATGCAATCATTAATTCTTAACATCATCACATAGATGCATGATCATCATTTCTTAGTACATTTGCATTGGTTTAGAAGAACTAGCAACATAACCGAAAAAGATATAGAATGTTAATATAGAGAAAAAAATAAAAGTAATAATAGTAAAATCAAAACAAAACAAAACAAAACAAAACAAAAACCTATAGCTCAGATGCAGCTTCATTCAGTGTTTTAACATGATTACTTTACAATTAGGTATTATTGTGCTGTCCATTTTTGAGTTTTTGTATCTAGTCCTGTTGCACAGTCTGTATCCCTTCAGCTTCAATTACCCATTGTCTTACCCTGTTTCTAACTCCTGCTGAACTCTGTTACCAATGACATATTTCAAGTTTAGAGTTCTTTTTTATATCCATCTGCCAAAATGCTTGAAAGTTGTACCAAAAGGTTGGTACATGAGGAAAGAATATCTGTGACCCCATGTTTCTGAATAAGTAAAAATAAGAAACTGTTAAAGTTGCAATTTAGTTCTTTGACCCTAGTGTCTCTAACAAAGGAATTACAATTAGATATGGTGTGATTATTTTTTTACATAATAAAAGTTGAGTTTTTAAACTTTTTCTGATCTTCTTTTTCACATTATTGAAAATTGAGTCCCTCAGTCTACTACCTCTTTATAGTCTGTCCTTCTTTTTCTTTCTTTTTTTTTTTAAATGTTTTTATCCTTCTTCGGATGCTCCTTTCTCTTTTCATATTACATCTCCAACCTCCTGCCCTCTGTCCTGCCTCTCGGCATATTATTTATTTACTTATTTATTTTTAAATTTTCATTTAAAAATCAATTAACATACAAATGCAATCAATGGCTCACAATATCATCACATAGCTGTATATTCATCACCATGATCATTTCTCAGAACATTTACATCACTCCAGAAAAAAAAATAAAAAGAAAAAAGAACAAACTCATACATACCATACCCCTTATCCCTTTCTCTCATTGGCCACTTGTATTTCCCTCTACCCAATTTATTTTAACATTTGTTCCCCCTATTATGTATTTATTTTTAATCCATATTTTTTACTCATCTGTCCATACTGTAGATAAAAAGAATGTTAGAACAAGGTTTTCACAATCACACAATCACTTGTGAAAGCTACATCATTCTACAATCATCTTAAGGAAATATGGCTACTGGAACACAGCTCTACAGTTTCAGGCACTTCCCTCTAGCCTCTCTAATACACCTTAAACTAAACAGCAGTTATCTATATAATACGTAAGAATAACTTTCAGGATAACTTCTTGACTCTATTTGAAACTCTCAGTCGCTGACATTTTATTTGTCTCATTTCTCTCTTCCCCTTTCTGTCGAGAAGGTTTTCTCAATCCCTTGATGCTGAGTCCCAGCTCGTTCTAGGATTTCTGTCCCATGCTTCTTGGCATCATATTTTTAAAGCTCAAATAAATTCAGCCTCATTTTACAAATAAGCAAAAAGAACTTGGGTTAAAGGACTTACCCAAGGACCTGGACAGAGTTCAGAGCTCCTGACTTCTCACCCAGGCCTCTTGGTACTTTCCCTGCTAAAGTTCTTTCTAATTCTTTAACTTAAAGATACTAATGGACAATAGGATGGCATGAAAAGTTAATAAACAGATTCAAGTAACACAGTTGAGTAACACAGTAATATTTAAAGGCATTTAATAATTCTCGAAGGCATATAATAGTGAGAACAGTCCAAAAGTACAAAAGTCAAAACGAAAAGAAAGGAAAAACACTACAAGAAAAAAAGATCATTCACCTGATATATTCTTCGTGTATGTTGCCAAGTAAAGGAATATTTACTGATGGAAGAAGAATTCTACCTCCCTCCCAAGTGACGGTTAAAAGGCCAATTTGCAATATTACTACATAAATAGGAAATGTGCTTAGAGATAACACATATATAACTTTATGCAGCATGGTAACAAATAGATGGCTAACTAAGGGTTACACATAAATGGAAAATTCCATAGGTGTAGCTGGAATTGTGAAACTTTCACTTCCATCTAAAACATCTGAAGCTTTTTAGGGAATTAGCTGAATAGTTTTAAGAGCCCTACAAAAGCTAATATGAAAAGCTTTATTCCCCAAACTACTTTTACTGGCAGTCTGAAAAAAATTTTATAGTTCATAATTATCTAAAACATGTACAAAATGTATCATTCATGTATATGACATTCATATTTTATTTCCCCTAACCAATGACCATTCTTCTCCCTACCACATTGCTTAAAAAAAACAAACAGGAAAAACAATATGCACATGATCCCCCCCCAAAAGAAATCCCCTAAATATGTAATATATTTGGGACATATATCACTATGAACAAACAGGGATATTCATAGTGATTTGCAAATACATCATCATTGCAAATATCACATACAATTTTTCCTACTCTTCTAGATATCAGCTGACTCTTGATCATTCATTCATGAGTAAATTAAATCTGAAGCTAAATCCTATAAATGAATTTCAGCCAAGAGTTTTATCCTTTACACCCATAAAATTTCCTTTTCCGTGTTAACAAGTAGCAAAATTGTACGAATTTTTATTCCTTTCCTTGTTTGTGTCTGTACGGATCAAACTGTAGAACTGAAAAATTTCAAAAGGCCTCCAAAGAAGGCGATAGGAAGGAGATGCAGGGAACTAAGTGATCTGATACACAACTGGGTAAGAGGTACATGAGCTTGCAGGGATGGAGAGACACCCCCCCGCCACACACACACACACACACAGTGTACTTCCCTATTGGTGCACCCAGCCTGCAGCATCCGCAGGGATGATACAGAAAAAGAAGTGAACTGAATTGATTCTTAAATGTGCACCACTTGTGTGTCAAGCACACCAGGAGCTCCGAAAAACCTGGCATTCTTTTTAGCCAGTGGCTCTACCTTGTCCTTCTCTTCAAATAAAAAGGCCAGGATATTCTTGCTATATAGATGCAGAATGTTTTTCAAATCTCTAAATCAGATTTTAAACTAAGTAAAAATGAGCCCATGTATCATTTGACATTTATAGAGCTTTATAAGAGAGGGAAAAAAAGCCTGCTTCAGTTTAAAAACAACAGTATTAAGACATAACCATTAATCATTTCAGAACAACATTTTAATTTAAATTTGGATAGTGTTCTGTTATTGTGGAAGTATTTTCAATGTGTTATCATTGCAACCCTACGGCAGCAAAACTTCCAGTGTAGGTAGGATTGGGCAAATACTGCAATGGTCTCATAAATGAAGAGTATTTGAGATTTTAAGCTGTTTTCACACATTATCCTTATGTACGCCTACAATCTTCCAAGTGAGGTATGCAGGGAGCTGCCAATGAGAACAAAGAAAAGGAGCAACTATTTATTATAGTTTCCTAGTTCAATTCTTCATTCAGTACTGGAAAAGGACCTGGTCCTAATGTTTGCCAGCCCCAAGCTCTTATTACAGCCAGCAGGTCAAAATGATGACAAGGATAACAATAGCTAACACTTTACTTATAATATGCCAGATACTATTCCAATAAAATTGTACATATACTCATTTTATCTTTACATGAGCCCTACAGTTTTACCATCCCTATTTTACAGGTAAGTAATTTGAGGCACAGAGAGGTGAAGTAACTTGCTAAAAGTCACACAGCTAATTAAAAGCAAAATACAGATTCAAAATCATGCAGTCTTCTTCTAGAGTCTGAGCTCTTAATCATCCCTCTATGGCATTATCTGTTGATAGCTAACTATCTTCTCCAGGGTGCTCATGGACCTTTACCAAAACCCAGCTTTGCAGAGTCCTGGGTCCCATATGCTGCCTGGCCAGTTAGCACGTAAGGGCCCAAGAATGCTGTTTTGCCCAATGAGAAAAACACAAGACGATCTCTGTCAGAGAAGCACAAAGGAGGTTCTTGTGTGCTGCTACAGGAAGAAGGTTCATTCATCTGTCTTCCAGACATGAAGTTGAGGTACTATGTAATAGTACGAGGCAGAGAGAGGTTAAGTAATCTGCTGAGAGTTACTGTGGTGTTCACTGGGGAAACTAGACCTTGGACTAAATACCAGGACACTAAACTGATAAAAAGCTACCATATTATGACTTAAAGCATTAAAATGTGTTACTATATCTGCCATGCAGGAGAACTGGGTTCAATTCCTGGACCATGGACCTACCCTCCAACCTCGCCCCCCCTCAAAAAATAAAATGTGTGAATATATTCATCTATGTGTACTAGCCTTTGACTCCAAATATTTATTTTAATTTTTACACCTGCATTCCCCTTGGTCTTGGCGCTGAGCAGACACTCTGTGTTGCTGTTATTCTCCACGTGGTGAGAATGCATGCCACAGCATAGGTGCCCTGGCCTCAGCTGAGAGCGCCTTAAATTGATTAAGTTACACCTAGCTAAAAGGCTCTCAAAACACTTAACTGCATAAAATTTGGTTCAGGTGAAACCTGACTGCTTCCTGGTTATATTCCTCAGGTTATTTATCACATAGAAATCAGCTTTATCATCAGGCTCAACGGTTGGCACAGAAAAAAGACCATGGATGCTAAGTGCATTACAGCTCTTCAACATGTTCTAAATACCTAAGTTGTTTCCAAACTTTTATTTAACGACTGCTCAGAAATTAAAGGTAATATTAAGAAGAACCTGACTCATCTCTAATTATTATTCGATGTAACTAACTTGTATTTCTATTTAAGCCTACAACAGTGAATTCACGATTGTTAATTATTTCTAAAGTATCATCTCCCATCTTAACAATTTTTTCCTCTTTGTTTTCTTTTTTATCTGTTTCTAACATGTTAGCCACTGTTTCATTAGGAGGTGCTGGAACATCATAAAAACTGTTTGTTATATGTGCCAATACATAGCTTTGTGACCTCTGTTTTATCAGTTAAATGAGGGTAGCAGGCCTTCCAATTGAAAACAAATCCAAGATTCTACAACAAAGAACTAAATTAACTTTAGAGTTACTCCAATGTTGATTATTGTAGTTTCTTCTATACCCTACTGAATACAAAGAAGGCCTGTTAAGGACAGCCAAGCACAGAAACAATATGGTAAAAAAAAAAAAAAAAAGTATCATGAAAAAATATGCAGGTGTGCTTAGGTGTGTGTGTGTGCAAGCATGTAGTACCTGGCACAAAACAGACTCCAACAGTTACTAAGTACATGCATGAATGAAAGAAAAAACACACCACATACAAGATACACATTAAACTAAGAATAACACCGTAACATAGAGAAAGATAAATACTATCAGTTCAGCCAAAATGGGTTTATTATATTTCACTTCTTGACGAAGTGTTTAGGGCTGAGCTTTCTTTAGAAGGTGGATGATGGTCCACAATTATGAACCCAGTGCATAGCTGATGCCTTAAAGCCTGAAGCTAACATCCTTCACTGGATGTTAATAGATGTGCCTTTATAAAAGGGATCTAAGCTAAAATAAGCCTGGGAGCTTTTGAGCTAAACAAACTAATTTCTTCCTAGCAGAGCTTGGCCAAAGCATTTTACTATGAAGGTAAAACCTTGCATCTCTTATAAAAACTCCACAGCCACTAATCCTCTTTTCAACACATCTCCGATCATCTTTTCCCATCTTCAGGAAATGCTTTCAATATCTGTTAACAGTTATCACATCTTGATATGGTGAGTTCTCGGATCTCTTCTGGAAAGTTAATTTTTGGAAAGAATGAAAATAAAATTGAGACAGAAGGAAACACAAAATAAAGCTGATTACTTCATAGTTCTACCTTGCACAGCCGTAAATGTGCAAATAGTATTCCTCCAATCGGGTGTTCTCAGTGCTGGTTTGTACAGAATAAGCACCGACGACCAGAGAGCAATCACTCCTAAGTACACATTCCTTCCCGGAAAACAGGAGGGATCAGAAGAAAGTTGTGTCAGACAAAAGCAGAAAGAGACACTTTTAAGAAGCAAGAATGAAAACACAGGGAGACCACAATTCTAACAAATATTGAAAAGACAAAAGGAATATCAGAGAAACAATTCACAAAAGGGATATGTACTTCCAAAGGTACCTTCTTTGAACTTGAATTTAATAGTATAAAAGGAAATCTGGTAAAATTCTATTATTAATAATTATAAAAGGTCACATCTTCATAGTATTTAAAATTATAAAGAATTTTGGCTTTATTTTATACTCACTTTGGGACAGATTATCTACCCTAGAGGTCAACTATCCCATCCATTTTATAAATAAGGAAACAGAAGCAGTAAAATTATAAATGCCTTCCTTTCCCGGAGGTCGTATGACTGGATGGGAACAGAAGAGGAGTTTTGGACAGTTTGGAGGACAGTTCACTCCAAATCTCAGGTGAGAATTCATAGCACATGATCAGCCATATCCTTCCCAATCATATGGTGTCTAAGAGCTGAAGGCCACATTTTAGTATTAGTGATACTAAATAAATGATATTTACTAATGCTTAAGAGAATTATAGATGAACTCTCTCCTGTGCTTTGAAACATCAAATTTAATTTTGGATGCTTCAACTAGATACCTCCTTCTGCTTACTAAGAGAACTGCTACGATAGTGAGTTGCCAATCTGGGGAAGTTCTCAAAAGGAATCACTGCCCTAGTACACTGTAAAATTATTACCCCTTCCTCTCGTTCATAAAGCTGCAAACAGTACCAATTATCTTTTCTTCTGTCAAAACATATGGCCCTAACTACTTTCAACTGAAAACAAAAGCATGAAATAATTACCAAATGTATGACTCTGTGGCACAGATTGAAATTAAAAATAAGTATGCAAATTGTCAACATCTACGTCCAATCAGCCGCTTGTCTACTCATTCAAATACCCTCTCCACCCTGTCCCTTTCTCCATGCTTAGGGCAAATTTTTAGGTAAAACCAGCTAGTAATATTTCACTAATTTAACTCATAGCAAAACTTCTAGCTAGCACAAGGTTAGATGCTTTTGTGCACTAAAACAAAACAAAACAAAAAAAATCTTAGAGGGCCAGAACTTACATTAGGAAGTAGTTGAGGGATTTAAAAATTACACCAAGCAGCAACTAGAAAATTTATGAAACTGGGTAGTACTTTGTACAAACTGTATACGCATAAGAAATGCAAAGGGATTATCCCAGCAGGATATAGCCATTCAAAGAAAATTTCTGAAAGGATGATGTCTTAGTAAAAAAAGGGAAATAAATTCCTGAATTGGGGCTGGGCAATAGAAGAACCAGTGATCAACAAATAATAACTCATAGCTTCTGCCACATTTAAAATATAATTAAATTGACTATCTCTAATGATTAAATTTAAGATTCTTTTCCATGTGATCTAAATTTTCTTAATTTTAAAGCTGCATATTTTAAAGGTCTGCTATTGGGCTACCTGAAGTATTTTTCTGGAATAAATAGGCTATAAATAAAAATAACAACAGTAATATCTTTAATGATAAAAATTATAGCAAGAAGTGAAATATTTGATAAATAAGTTACTTTGTTGAATAATTTTGAATTTTTAACAGAAAATATAAAATCCATATGACTACTTAATATCAAGATACTGGAAACAGCTTAAAATTCTTGATGCTTATGAAATTAATGAGAAAATGTTATTAAAAGAAGAAACAGCAATTTTACATAAAAGGCTCAGAAATGATTTGTCTTCTTATTTTTTCCTTGATATATTAGTATCTAAGGAAAAATATACAGAAAGGTTAAAAAGTAGGGGATTTTTTTTCCTTTTTTCCAGCTAGAGACAAATTCATTAAAATAGTTCTTTGCTTACATAGTAATGAAGTATTAGGTTCTCTGTCTAGAACATCCTAATCTCTAGATAGATAGATGATAAGATAGAAACGGACGTATTTATATGTATGTCTGTTGTATATGTGTGAAGGCATATTTGTGCATATGATGAAATTAAAGGTTGATATAACAGTACGAGGGGGATGGGGAGTGACAACTTAAGGAGTTTTCTTCTGGGGTGATGGGAATGTTTTGGAATTAGAGGTGGTGGTTGTGAAATATTCTGAATTTACTATTCATGTTACTGAATTGTTCACTTTAAAATGGTTAATTTTAGCTATGTGAACTTCACCTCAATAAAACAAAACAAAAGCATGTGCTATCCTTCAAAAAAAAATATTAATGCAGACTCATCTTTAGGGAGGTGTTTTTCCAATAGTAGGGAGGACTTACCATGAGTAGTCATTATTTCTTAAGCAGTAACTGTTGTCATCAATTGCTATAGGGAAAACTTAGGTAAAAATGAAGCCAAGGGAGAGGAAGCTGAGCTTCTACAGAAATAAAAAGTGCTCTCTCACCAAGACCATTCATAGATCTCTTTGTCAGGGAACCCAATAAACGTTCTACATTCTACCAAGAGAATGACTCTATGGTTCTCTCTCACTGCCAGAATGTCACAAGTGTGTCAATCAGCTATAGATAATGGTCCCTAATAGCTCTAAAGAGCCTATTAGTTATCGCTAAAAACTAACCACAGGTAGGTCATTTAACCTCTCTCCCAATCTTATGTTATTCATTTGGAAAATGTAGATAATAAAATCTGAGATGTGGTACAAATAAAATAATGCACTAAGAAAACACCCTGAGAAAGTATGGTCCTCAAGGGATTTAATTTATATAACATGTCCAGCACTCTTTTAATGCTAAAAACAGTTTTTGATGGTTCTCTTAAGTGGAAAACTTCTTGATATGTGGATAGCTTATTCAGCCCTGTTCTCTAACAAGTAAAATAGGAACGTGTATAGTGGTATAATGTAGAGAGTGATATGGACAAGAAACTTTCAGGACAGAATGAGTTCAATGAGTTTTAATTGCCTATATTTCATCTTTTACATTTCCCCAGCACTTCATTTTACATATCTGTATCTTCTATAAATGATATATGTCTTTCTTCCCATATAATACTGTGTGCTCCTTATGGGCAGAGGTTGTAATTTAGAGCACATCCGATGCAATGGCTTGCTCACAGTAGGTGCCCAATAAAAAGTTATTAAACAAACAAGGGAACGTTTACAAGTAAAAGAGAATGAATTCTTTCCTTCACTTTAACCTACATATCTTTCCTCAGAAACATGTCCTTTAAATCACGAATGGCTTCCTTAGGGTATTGCACATGGGGGTGGCCCTCTGGCCTCATCCCAGGAAGATGACATATAGAGCAAACACAGATGTGAAAGACAGCATCGGACAAGGAGCTTATCCATGCACACATTAAGAATCTCTCTTCCTTGCTATATTTGTACAGATATGTCGGTTTCTGTGTCCAGATTTTAAAAATAAAGATTGCACGAAATTACAACAGTCAGCCTATGATTTTAATTTTCCAAAAAGATTCAGTAACTTAAACACAAATCACAAGTTAAGTCCATGGTACATTGGCCACTCACCTCTAATGGTGAATCCTAAGGTTTCCATCTGAAAATCAGATTGGAATGATGAATGAGGTGGCAAAACATAGGATTCAAGCTCAACCTATACTTACCACTTGAAAAACTCTCCTGTATCTGCCCAACTAATTCCTCCTCTTCTTTCATGGATCTGTTCAAGTCCTATTTCATGTGAACTGATTAGTCTGCAAATGCTCATTTTGCCCTCTGCATGGGTTCTAACCCTGTGTTGCTGTTTTCTGTTTTATATTTATGCCCTTTCCCCAAACATATTATAATTCCTTGTAGAAGAATGGTTCTCACTCTTCTTTCTTCCCATATCTTCTGTCTGGTGAATAAGATGTTAATGCTTATTTCTTGGTGATGATGACGATGATTGAAAAGCATCTTGTGATGTTCATTCCCACATCTTTCCATATCTATTAGGAAAGAGCTCAAAAGCTCTTTGCTGCTGCAGCTAAACATCATTTTTATCCCTCAGCAACATCTTGACACTACTGGTTATTTCCTCCTTCTAGTCAGATCTGCTTTCCTTGGCTTCTACGTGTCTATGCTTTGTGGTATTCGTCTTACTCCTCTGGACTTTTAAATTCAATTGCCTATTGGGCATACCCATTTGAACAGCTCCTATTACACTCAGGATAAACTACTTAACAGAAAATACAAGGCACTTTATGACCTGGCTACTGTTTATCTTTCCAAAAAACATCTCTTAAAATTATCCTTTTGCACTGTGAGCTCCAGCCATTTTGAACTACTTTCAGTTCCTCACATACGCATGCGCTCTCTCTCCTGCTTCCAATTACTACTCCTGCATTTTATCCGCTTAATTCCCATTCAACCTTGAGCCTCATCACCTTCCCCAGGCCAAATGTGGGACAGGTACCTCTCCTAGATTTAACTTTAGCAGTGCATACTCCCTCATCAATGTATTTATCAGACAGCATTGTAGTAATCTGTTTCCTTGTCTATCTCAAATTTGTCTTGTTCAGAGTTATATTCTAGCACTTGACCCATAGTAGGAATTCAACAAATACAAGCAGAATCAAGCGTCTTACCATCATTTGTGTTAGGGAAAGGCACATTTAAATGCTTAAAAAAAAAAAACACAAAAAAACAACTAAATATAACTCCTTAAATAAGAAGGACAAATCTACTGCTTCTCTAAAACTTAAAAATGATAATCTCAAGTGACAGTACTAGTCCAAAGAGCAAATACAGGATTTTGTCCAAGGGCACGTCAATGACAACATTTAGTGGAAACAGCGTCAAGCTCTGGCTGTTTCTGTTTCCTAAGTCTTCTGTGTCCTGCTCCTCTAGTTAAAACCAGATGTGGAGGAACAAGATATCAAAGGAGAGAGGATACAAGGGCTCTAAAGGACTCTGCAATTGTCACAGGATTTAGAAACCCTAGTGTTATCGCTCTTGGGTGCAATGTGGGAAAGAGAAGGAAATTCTACTGCCAGTACATCCACAGAGCTTGGGACTGAACCATGATCTGAGCCTGGCAGTGTAGGATCTGGCTTCTCCTGCCCTGTCAAGAGAAGGTACTATTCATTTTCATTAGTTTTTACCTGTGATGTTTTTTTGGCATTAATTTAATATGTTGTACTGACTTTGGGGCCAGTTTCTCAATAATGATGATTTTCTTCTGTTTTATGCCAGTTACTCCAAGGAGGGCCACATCAATATGACTGTTCCTAAGGTGAAATGACCTATAGTTATTTACTAAAATTGTCTGATGTGAACTAACTGGATGAGAAAATGCTAAAATTTGCATTTCCTTGAAATGTGAAGCTATTTCGAGCTTCCAGTTGAAAAAAAAATTCAAACTGCAAGTAATTAAGTGTGGGGGAGTACACAAAAGGTGGCTCATATTTAGGCACATGGTAAATTGATTTGCCATTGAACTAGGGGGCTAATATTAGGAATGGGTAAGCCAGGCCATGCTTTGTGTTTGTTCAATGTCTCATACTATTTTTCAAACGTCACGGGCTCAGCAAAACCCAAAACACATTTCCTCAGCACTTCTCTCAATTTTTCAACCCATATGTATTTCTAAAGAACTTTAATTCATATGTTTCTGATTTATTTACATGTAAGTCATCAGAACGTTGTTTTGTAGGAACCATTTGATGTCCAGGAAGCCTGTTGAGTCTTTCCTTTGAGGTTTCCCCCCTTAGAATCAGGAAGCCATGATTTGCAAATAGTAAAAACAGAAAAAAGCTCATCAGAATTCCCAGTTTTTTTCCTCAAAGTTCAAATTTTGTTCAAAAGTTAGATCCTGTAAAGTCTGAGTATAATAATACTAAAGTTAGAAGACTTTCTGTTTTCCTGCTCTAATTGATGCTGTTCTTCTTAAAGTTAGTAATGTCTTCCTTGTGGACATAAAAGCACATATTTGCAATGTCTGAGTAACAAGAACAGACCCTAAAGGGAGGGGATGAGCTCTTCAAAGATTAAGTGAATGCACTCTAACATGGTTTCTGGGGCAGGGGGAAGGAGTCCTGGCACCAAGAAAGTCATTATGGCCTCTCCATGAGAGTCCTTCAGAAATGAACAAGACACATTTCACTGGGAATTTTGCGGGTACTCTTTTTACTTAATATATAATTGTCTGATTCAAGTGTGATCTGATGGTTAAGTTTGCTTACACTAAAAATTTTAGAAACTTCATAAAACCATTTTGTAAATATTTCTCCATTTGTGAATAACTATATCCTAAAAAAGAACACTAGTAATTTTTAGGACTTCAAAGGACAGAGTTAGGTCAAGGATTTCTATTATTCAGTCTTTTGACAAAGCAGGTTTTCTTTCTCTTTAATAAGGAATAAGACACTATATATTTTAGGCACACGTGGAAGTGCTTTTCATTTTTTAGCATCATTGGTGTCTACATAAATTCAATCACCTTAAAAGATAATGTAGAAGAATGCAGTACTTTCGAAGACTGGACCAGATTTTACTAGCAGTGGATAGACTATTTTTAAAGGAATTGTATATAAAAAATGTTGCCTCCTCTGTAATCTTTCCTAAATTTCAATTCAATAACCAAATTAATGCTGGGTAAGAAGACAGTCTGTATCTAACACTATCATATATCTTTGTACGCATACAAACCCACATTTCCCATCAGACTATGTCCTATATGAAGGGAAGCAGATTAGGAATCTGAGCAGTGACTGAAAGATTTCTACCTACTCCATCTTTCAAGGCTGAGATATCTCTTTTCCCTAAAACTCTCTTCTATTTTCCTATTTCAAAACAAGAGTGGTGCTATGGCTGAATAGATTCCAAAAGTCTTCTCAAATCAAATATCTCTCCAGCACAGCTGCTGTTAAGTGACCCAATATGTTCCACAACAGGCCCATACACTGTATTATTTTGCTGTGAGTCCCCAATATTTTTATATTACAAGAAAGCAATATGTAAAAAAAAAATCACCAAGTGGACTTCTTAATACACCCCCCTTTGAAAGCAATGAACAGTGGCATGAGCAGCAAGTAGAAATATTATATTTTAAGCTGTCAAACTGAATGGTGATTTAAGATTATATGTATGTGCATTAAAACATCAGTCAGGCAACTAAATAGCCACTGTTCTAATGTGTCACTAAAGCAGATCAACTAATCGCTATTTGCTATGAATTAAAACAAATTTCAGAAGACTAAATTTATTAAATTGTTGGAACATTACCAAATAGCAAAATATAATCATTATCTAGACTGTGAAAAAAAAAAAAGGCAATCATTATATCAGTAACCCAATCTGTATATCAGGTGAAAGCTTGAACAAAGTAAAAAAAGTAGCCTTAGACAAATATCTTAACACAACCAATATCCACTGAAAAAATACAATCAGTTTTCTCTCTAGAATCTATCACACAGATGTTTCCCTTTAATTTAAGTCAACAATTTAAATCTTTAGTTGTTACTATTTAGAGCTAATATAGAAACAGATATAAAATAAATGTTCCAGGTATTATGATATTATGAGGAGATTTCAATAGCTAGCCTTCAACTAATAATTCTTCTCATATTCTTTCCTTTTTTATTTTTAACTTCTGTTTTGGGGGGTGGGATGTGGTTTCTTTTTGGGGGGGTCCTGGTTTATTGGGTTTCTATTTAACAGAAAGAAGACAGTAATGGTCACATTTACTCACAAAATACCACATTATCTTTTTGAACTATATAAATTCCTAATTGTGAGTAATATTTTGAAATGCAATAGCTGATGTGAAAAAAGTCACGTCCTCATGGGTTACCCATCTGTAGAACAGATTACAAGATGTGAACCTGAGAGCATTATAGACAAATGTGACTTTGAAACAAAACATTTTCATGGGTAGCATTAAAAGTGTCTATAATCTTCTTTTCTCCTCTTTTCTTCTCTGTTTCCAATACCAAGCCTTCCCTTGGCATACTCACAGATGCAATCCCTGCTGAGCAGCCCCAATAAGGAACCACTTCCTGGGTACCCCCTACTGTCACAAGTTTAGCAGGAGAGAAGTCACCCTGAATGGGGTGGATGCATCTCCAACATCTCCCTTCCAAAGGGGAAATGCTCCTACAGATACACATGTCCTCATTTGCTCTTCCATTTATGGCCTAAAGATGAACAGGAAGATAGAACCTCGAAGAACTACTAAAGGTCATCCTCCTGCCCCTCTCTCTGCAGCATACTTTCAAACAGATTCAGAGAGATGCCTTAGATGAAACACACACATACACACACGCATATTAATCTCTATTGCTGCTATTTTTCAGCATCATTTCAATGTTTAACAACCTGAACTAATGGCCATCTTAAAACATGTCTCTAGCTTCTGGAGGGAACCCCCATTTAGTTTTTAGTTTTAGTATACTTCTGATCATCTTGATGGACTGACCTGCCCTGGGATTTTAATAGAAGAGTGGACAATTTTTTTGTTTGTTTGTTTTAATTGAAGGCCCTTAATGTGGGCCACATGTTTTTGGCGGTGATTTGGAAGTAGAGAGGAGGCAAGGGCAGGGAATGTAAAGTGGTTGGGAGGTGGGGAGGGGGGAGAAAGGGGGAAAGTGGGGAGGAGTTGGATGATGAAAAGACCAGTTTCACAAGCAAGGCACATTACCAATCCAGAGTGGAAAGGGCCGGAAGGAAAACCCACCCACCTCACCCCTGCGTTCGTTCTATCAACCTGAAATTGCTGCAATCAAAACCATATGTCGGTTCTTCCAGATCTTTCTCACAGGACAAACATGCAAAGGGCCCCAGGCCTGGCGTTGCCATCAAATGGTAATTGATACCATATGAGCCACAAAATAGAAAAGCACATGCAGGCAGCAACTTCTCTCACTGCACCCCCACTTTCCAATCCCTTTCTTGGCCCCTTGAGAGGGATGAAATTGCAGGTCTTGCCGAGCTGCTAAGTGCACTGTGCACCATGAAAAACAAGTGTATGTGGCTCCAGCAACCACCTGTAAATCAGGGAGAAAGGAGGGCCCACTAGCCAAGAGCTAGACCCAGCGAACAGGAGAAGGTGAAAGGTTACTCTGGGTTAATGTGAGGTCATCAATCATGGGGGAAAATGAGCGCAGGTGTGAAGCAGATCACAGGCCTGGGATCAGGGAGTGAGCTCGCAGGTCCCCCGGCACATCCGGCCTGGAGTAAGCTAGTCACTGGTAAGCCACATCTGTCTCCCTCTCCTCCTGCAAGGGAGATACTGGGAACGTGGAAACCACTCCCCAATTACAAGACAATTAGAAGAAAAGTGACCCCAGTCCCATATCTGCTGGTCCCTTTTTTTTTTAAAGCACTTTCTTTCTTGCATCTCGTTTCTCATAGAGGAAAAAAAAATTCCAAGGAAACCCGCTGAGCTGGAGGTCCTGGCAATTGTTGGCTGGATATAATACAGGAGGTAAAATCCATCTCTTCTTTCCACCGACTGACAGAACTACAAGTAGCACACGGCTCTCGCCTCTGCATGTATATATTTTCTTATTAACTCAATCGGGCTGAAATTCGCAGAGATTTGTTTGGATTTAAAAGTCACAACAGAATGTCAGTTTTACCAACCAAAGCTCATTCTGTAGTGAATTGTACAGCTCTGGACCAAACAATTCACCGCACACAGCTATTTGTTCCGATTCCTTTACCAGCCACTTCTGAACCAACAACTAACTTATTCTAACCACATGCAATGGGTCCACGTTTTCTTTTTTCTGCTTCTCCCATTATAAGTGATATTTTAGTCTTATAGACCTTATGAAGTTTAAATATGGTCCAGATGGGACTAAGGAGTACATGTAAACACTCTAAGTTATAAAAGGATCAACTAAATACTTAAAACAGAAGAGGAAGATGATAAGGTTATTCCTATGTGAGAAGTAATTTAGTGAGCTAACACGGAAAACTGTAAATAGAGGGACAGATATCAATTCTCTTTTTCTTCCCCCAAATTATCAAGGACTAGCTGATTCATCATCATTCAGGTCATCATATCTATTTATATCTATTCCAATCTAAACCTTTCCAGAAAAAAAAAGATGATTTAAGCTCAATTTACAATTCAATACCTCTAAATGAAAAAAGAAAACCGTGGTTGTTAACCTAATGATAAATACCATTGTCCCGCAGAGGTCACATTAGTAAGGCCTGTTAATTCCATACATTTACCCTGATCCTGAGCAGTGCTCTCTCCCACTGAAACTGTAGCCACGAAAGCCCTGAACGAAGTGGCATCTTCCAAGGATCCTGATCCCGGAGGCAATCTAGAAATATTCACAATGACACTCAGCATCAATCCAATAGAAAAGGAAGGGAATACATGGAGGGAGTACAGCAACAAGGGCAGCAGACGAAAATGAAAGTTCTGGTGAATGGCAGGGGAAGAGAGAAGTAGGGGAAAGCAAATGGGCAACACACAAGTTAAAGCAGTACAGTGTAGCTTGAAAGGTGTCTAATTAGGCAGGCTCGGGGTAACCACTTTGGGTAGACTCTGGCCTTACCTCTGCTTTCCCTTCGTGGTCCAGTCAACATAACCCTGTGTCTGAGCATCTGCATTGTTTAAATTTCATCCTGTGGTGTTGTTTGCTGATTGGTCAGACATGGCTGACAACACAGAACAGCAATCTGACAGACAAGGAGCAAGTAGGACCACAGCACAGAATTCATAATAAGAGGGAGAGAAGACACTTCATGCTGGATATATGAAACTCAGACCCGCAGATGTCTGCTGTGAGGCCCGTGGCTCGCCTAGGGGTGGGAGGGCCTAGGATGAGATTGGGAGGAGGGCATGAAGAAGAGGAGGTGGGACAAGACCTGCCACCCAAACGAACGGGCTTGATGCTTCCCTCTGGATTAGCTGCATCTGGACCATGTTTAGTAGCTTCCTCTTGCCACTCCCAGTTCCTGTTACCTCCTGGGAATACAGGAGGCTTCTTTCCCTACATGTCATCTTTGTAGAATGAACATGGTGATGTTTCCGATTTGGGATTTAGTTGGTCTCCTTTATTTATTTATTAAAAAATTTTTTTGTCATTTTCCAATGGCTACAGAAACTACTAAAGGAAGCCTAGCTGACAAAACCAACCCACACAGATTTTTGTAATGGAGAGGAATGCCTCCAACTGAGTGAATTTCTTTGACTCATTGATAGTAGTAAAGCAAATGACCAGAGGAAAATGCAAAAGAAAAAGACTGAAGGTGTTTGGAAATGGTAAGTGAAAGGGCTGTAGAAATAATGGAACAGAGAGGAAAGAAAGAAAATAGCTTCAAAGTGGAGGAGGAAAGGGGAACCAATAATACTAAGATATAAGATATATCTTTATTTTGACCCAAGTGCTATCCCCTTCCAGGCCAGCACTGAGACTCACTGAGAGCAACAGTTCGCCTGCCTGGCCCCAGCTGGCCCCTACCCTCTTCCAGTTGTGCTCTGGACACACACATCCACACATGTACCCCTGGCCCAGGCTGCAAGCCGACAGATACAACTGAGTATAAATGCTCCCTCATGAAAATTTGTATGTAGGGTTTCACCTCCACGTAAGGATCAATTTTAGTTTATTAGAATGCTTGCCTTCATGTCATCGCTACCCAGAATCCTGACCCAGCAACTCTTCGATAAAAAGTAGAATTATAAACTCCAAGGAGAATTCTGCAATGCTCAGCAAAGAACATGACTTGCAAATTATCTTTTATCCCAGCATTATTTCTTAGCAGAATTTTGGGGAGGTACATAGATTTAACAATAATTATAGAAGAGGAAAAAAGATAAAAGGAGAAGCAAGGAGAGCAGGGCAATAAAGAAGAAATGGATAAAAATGGCAGGATAGTGAGGTGAAAATAAGGGCTTGAAAGATGAGGCTATTAAAATTAACACACAATGCAAAAATCAAGTCGACAAAAATTAAAGCTTGAAAATACCATCACTGATCCAACATCAGTTTGGAAACAGTAAAATGGCAGAACATGATAAAATAAATCCAATTTGTTTAAATTAAGAAATGAAAACACTATGATTTCCTGAGCCCAAATAAGAAAAGAAAGAAAAATACTCTCATTGCCCCCTTCCTGTGTGAGCCCTAGTTCTTGATTATATATTTGATGCACATCACCATATATACATCACTGAAATCTGAAAGGCAAAGAAAGGCATATGAACAAGAAGAAAATATGTATAAAAATTAGACGAACAAGGCAGTAAAAGAAATCAACATGAGCAAAACTAGAGGTTCAGTGCGAACAGAGGAAGTTCTGGGCAGGAGAAGAAGCCCAGGAGGTAGAGGTGCTCAGAGGAGCAGGGTTTCCTTCAGAGAAGGAAAATATTGTGGGAATAAAACCAGTATACAGAAATGATCACAGAAAAAACATCCATAAGAATAAGGGATAATGTGAGGATAAGAGAGAGAAAGGTCACATAATAGGGACCACATAGAAATTCAGAAAATAGGTAATAGTTTGTCTGAAGCATAAAGAAAGTGCCTTGGGATTTACAGAATGGTAAGTTATAATTTTGCTAAAAGTACATCATTTTTTAAAAAAAATCACAGACTGAGAAGACTTTATGAAAACAATTTCAAGCATTTTCCTTTGAATCCATTTTCTACCTTGAAAATAAAATTTCATAATTTCTAGCATCTGTTTATACTTGCATGAAGCAACAACACAAATTCCACACAAGGGCCTAAATTGTAGTGTAAACTATATTTTAGTGATACTCTTTGTTACCCATGACTTTCAAGGTACAAGTTCTCTTAAAGGAATATTCAGGCAAGTACCTTGCCTAAGACCAAAGTAAATCTATGATCCTTCTTCAAAATGCTAAAATGACCCAAAATCATAAATTCTATGAACTAGATACATTAGGGATCAGTCGGGAAGGTGTTTTTAAAAAGATACTACTTTTAGTGTTAGTCCTGAGAACCTGAGCAGCCTTTCTAAGCCCTTGACCTGGTCTTTAACTTAGGAGAGGATCAAGGGGGTTTCAATAATAAGCCAAGAATTGCATATTGGGGGAAAAGTCTACAGTTTCGTAATAACAAGGGAAGCAGGATGACAGCAGCTTCAGGTGCTGAGACACAATAAAAACAATGAGGAAGGAAAATGTTTGCTTTTTATGTCAACTGAGATGTCAGTACCCATTAATAAATCTATCTGCTAAATCTACTCTTATTCATGTGGGACATCACCAATTTAAAGTAAAATAAATTATCTTTAATTAAATGGAATTGTCGTCTTCCTCCCGCTATCATCCCCAATTATTACATCCTAATCAGCCCTTTAGGGAGAAGGCAAGAGAGAATGCTGAAAGCACACTGAATATAAACAACTTCTCTTTCTGTCAAGTGATGAAATTTTTATTTTAATTTTTGTTTATAACTCTAATTTTTGGATATAAGTAACGAAAACTACAAAAATGTTATCATGTACTGGGTAAAGTGTTACTTGGTCACTTGTAAAATGCCCTTTTATTTTTTCACTGTAAAAATTTCAGAAGGCAGAAGATGCCCATTACGGACTAGGCAAATTATCTGTTTAAACCTAGTCTATTACTTTTATTTCCAGCACAAAAGTGGTAGTTTTAATTAATACTCTAAAGTATGTAGCACTTACTGAATGCCTACCACAGTATTTTTAGGTTGGTTAAGCTTTCAAAAAACTGGGATTGTTGAATGATATCAATTTATGTTTAGACAAGAACAGCATATACACTTAAATATTAAGACGTGTAGCTTTATATAAGGAAGGCGTTGATCCACTTTCAAATACTCAGTGACTCTGTCCCAGTTCTTATCTTTCCTATATCCCTCTTATCTTTCTTTTTTTAAAAAATAAACTGTACCCGAATTCTAACAAAAGCAATGTATGTTTAGCCAAATGAATTGTATAAAAGGGACCTGATTTTCACAGCCCATATTGATGCAATAGTAGCCTCCAAAATAAATGATGAAATCAACAAGTAAATTAAGTAGTGCCTCACCCTCACCCCAAAGGGACAGAGGTAAAATATTTTCCCATGAGTAACAAAGAATGGATTTGGGTGCAATGTGGTTAAATCTCTGTATATCTATCCTAACAGTGCCCCTCCCATCCTAGTTTATCTTTCCCTAGCCCTCCAACTTGGGTTTTCATTTGTTTGTTTGTTTCACTTTTTTTTTTCCTTTTGATAACTGTGGACTTTGAGAAGGAGGGTAGGGAGTCCCCTTTTAGCCTTCTATGTAACAACAATATCAACCACTGAAATTGGTAAATTTATCTTCTGACTAGAATAAATAGGTGGGGTATTGACTGTTTTCCGACTACTTAGCGTTACTTTAAAAATGTATTTTTTCAGGGTGTAGTACTGTTTTCATTTAGCATGCCTTTGAATTGCCGCCTACAGAAGTAAAAAAAGAAACCACAGCTATACAAGCCTGCTGACTTTCTTATAAAAGAAGCAGTTTTAAACTTGTTTATACTACTGATTCCAAATGAATTCAAGATGGTGGTTAGTTAAAGAAAGAGAGACCATGCCAGGGAGTTTGATCAAAGAACTTCAATTCAGCAATGTTCAGTTTTAATTGACCACTAATTAAGCTACATTAGTCCAAGAAAGGTCTGTATCACTTTGAGTAATAAAGAAAAGAATTAATTTAACCCTGTGTCAGTCTGCTTTAGTAAATTCATCTGAAAGCAACTTCTCAGACGACAGGCATGAAAGAGGTGTCTAGTGTTAAATGCCAAAAGTGGTCTGCAGAATTAAGAGAAGACTAGGGGCTCACTTTCAAGTGCATTTGTTACTTCGCTAGTGATGTCACCTTGCAGGTATAATTATCTTCATTACAGATACAAAGATGCCAGCTTTACTCCCTGGGTTGCAAAGGGTTGCTTTAAAATTGGATTCAAAACATGGCATCATACCAGCCACAGTTTTAACTTTCCTGTATTCTAGACAAAAATAGAGTGGATTTGCAAAATCATGAGAATTTTCAAAGGCTTGGAACTCTCCTTCTGGGAAAAGTGAGTTGAAGACGGAGGTGGGGTTGAGGGGTGGGGACAACTGCAATGACAACATCAGAAAAGCTCATTATAATTAGGAACCACGGCCTATGACAATCATGACGGCCATATTAAAAGTTCACGTTAAAATTGTTCACTTCTGTATATCCAGTTGCACAATTTTTATTTTCACACACACTGTCCATCAAAAATGTTTACTCCACAATTGCGATAAAAATTTTCAGGAAGGGAAAAAAATCATAAACAGCAAAATGCCCACTTTAGGACTTAACAGCAAAAGGTAAGACGTAAGAATACGACTTGGTTCTTGTGATTTTTAAAGTCCCTCTCATTAACATAGAGGTGAAATGCCCTATGATCTCACAACAAATGTCAAAAAGATGGAAAAGTTTTGGTAATGGCTGGTGGTGAGAGTATCACGGCATCGTGAACACAATTAACAGTACCGAATACATTTAAATGTGGCAAAGGGGAAATTTTAAGGTTGTATATATGTTACTAGAATAAAAATTTTAAAAATCTACTGTACAACACAGTGAACCATAATGCAAACCAGGACTATAGTTACTAGTACAATTATAAAACATTCCTTCAATAACTGTACCACTAATGCAAGGTGGTAATAATAGGATGGTATATGAAAACTTGTATTTGATATATAATTTTTCTGTAAACCTACTATTCTCTAATAAAAACAAAGTAAAATGAGTATACATTTTAAAAATAAACCAAAATATTAATTGTACACTGGCGTCTATTTTAGTAACAACCTCCCCCACCCCATGCCTGTGTGACTAGCACTGAATCTTACAGTATTGGACACCACAAGGGCCAAACATTGTTTGAAGAGTAGTATCCTTGTGGCCTCAACACACATTATATTTTGTCTTAATGAATTTGGCAACTAACTACTGCATTTTCTACAATAGAATTTAATGAATAACATTTTTTCTACATTCTGCCAATACTCATTAAAATGCACTTGTTTGTGAAATGCAATAGCTAGCTATATGAAACCAAAATATTAATGCAAATTGGCATTTCTAAGTTTAAAGCAGTATTTGCATAACAGGAACTAAACATGGCACGGGCTGAAAGAGTAGGCAGAACACAAATGCTTCCTAACACCATAATTATTACTGGGAGAAATGACGGCTTGTGTACACCATCAGAAGCCCAAGGAGAAAGCATCTGCCAGTATATGCTGCTGTAAGCTCCTGGGGTTCCAAATGTCTACTCTTTACCAACAAGAGGATGATGGGATAAATTCTGCAATCATCTCACCTATTACAATAGTACAGTCACAAGTTACAAACACACTCATTCCTCCTGTATAACAATAACCATCATCCACTGCAACCCATAGTTTAAACTGAAAAACATTTAATATCATTTTAAGCGTGCACATATAAATGAAAGGGGTCATTAGCACCAACAACCTTTACTAGACATATTTCTCCAACTCAGTGATACAGGGAATGAAAGATACATTTTGGTCTTGGGTAAACTACAAATAATGTCCCACTGAACTCATTTGGAGAGGAGAAACCTTGAGAAACATGACATTAAAAAAATGTATCAATACTCATTTGTTCAACCAACAAATCTCTCTGAGAACCTCTATGTGCAAATCATTGTGCTAATCTTTTCCGGGAAGATAAAGTATAAAAGTTTGTCTACTAACTGCTTAAAACCTTGTTGGAAGGTGTGAAAGAATTTGGTAACAATGTAAAGCCAGATCAGGTACTAAATGAGTACTAAGGACAAGAAGTAAAGACTTTTTCTTGTTTTTGTTTTTGTTTTCATTTATTATGAAGAGACCCTTGAATTATGGGAGTAAATACTTATCTTTCGATAACACTATTGCTTTTTACTACAACTGCTAGGAAAAAAGTATTAACTTTCTAAATTCTACCAGCTCTCGTGAAGTATTCTTTCCTAGTGCCTTGTCTATCTGTACGTATAAGCGTATGCATAAGCATTTCTCGGTTGTCTAAAATATGCTAACAGGTGTACAAAGAGGAATTATAATATGCTCCCTGTCTTGGATGATCTCACTGGTTGATTCAGATGAAGCCGATGCCACACTGTATGTGGATAGGCAAAGAGCTGTATCCTTTGAAAGGTTTCATACAAATTAAACACTTAAGTTAAACATAAAAGAGATGAACCACAATGCAATAAACATTCGCTAAAATGCTAGGTAGCACTAACATGTCAACTCTTATCTCAGATGTTTGTGGAACATGAAGCTATGAAAAATCCAAAAACATATTTAAATAGATGGCAAAAGTGACTCAAGATCTGTCATAATCCACATGATCTTGAGAAATCATTTAATCCTCAATGCTTCCATTTTCCCAACCAGTGCTATCCAGTAGAACTTTTTGTCACAATGCAAATGTTTTTCTATATCTATTCTGATACAGTAATCACTGGCCACATTTGGTTATTGAGCATGTGAAATGTAGCTAAGTATGACTAGGGAGCTGCATTTTTTAAATTTTGCTTTGTTGTAATTAATTTACATCTAAATGTTAATAGATACATGTGGCCATTGGCTACCTCACTGGTCAGCGCAATTTCATACTTTAAAACAGGGTAACAATATCATCACCTATCTTCCAGGGATACAGAAAGGATTAAATTAGAAGGCATATGAGAAAAACCTTCTGAAGGAACTGAGGCTTGTAAATGTATGTTATTTTATTGAATATTGATTATTATTGCCCTAAAATATTTATTGCAAGATTTTAACTGTGAACTGCTTTTCTAATCATTAAAGAAATTCACAAGAGTGAATTTGTACTTTAAATATCTGACTTAAATACCACACAAGTAAGTTTCTTAAAGCACATTCTAAAAACAACATGAAAGCAAGTTACTGTTCCAAATTCTTAAAGGGTGACACTGGGACATATGGAATGGAAGATAATTATTGAGAGTCCAAATCAGAAAATCAATGATTGATCAAAAACGAAAACAAGCTCAGTGCTCCCTCACACAGTTTTGACCCAAAAGTAAATTTGCAATAAAAATGCTATCTCCTAGAAACAGAAATACCAAATCATTGGGATTATCATCAAAAACTGGTAATATTTGTTACATACCTCATACACACACACACACACACACACACACACACACAGCATTTGTCAGTTTTCTTTTCAGTTACTCTCTTTAAATACAGACAACCCTGTACAATATTAATGTGGGAAACAAATAGAAATAAATGCCAGCTCAGGGTAAACTTATAAGATGGACTCAGATGTGACGGACAAGAGAACAAAAAAGGCATCAATGTGATTTTGCTTAAACTGTGCTGTACCAAGCAGGGCTGGGGAACAGGAAGAGTGAAGTACAGAATCTGAGAATATCTGCAGGGTGAAATTGAAATATAACAGTGTAGTGGGTTGAGCAATAGGGGAGAGCATATTGGGATACCAAAGACATTCTACAAATCAGAACTGACAGTGCCTGTGCCTCTATCTCTACTCTGATCAAATCTTGCATAGCATGAAGAGGAAACTGAAGAGTAGAAATAGATACTGTCAGATTTGGTAACTCTCTCCAAGACAGGGCCTCGGAGAAGGCAGATGTGGTTCTGGATTCTAAAACTTAGCAGGGGTAAAACTCTGCCACCAAATACTGCTCTTCCACACGGTGCTAGGGAAGGCAATCGAGGTTTCAAAATCACTTGCGAATCTGTGCAGAATCATTTAACATTGATGGAAAGCAGAGCGACGGCAAGAAGAAAGATCTTCAGTTGTGGGTACAGAAAGAAGCTGCATTACTGGGAAATCTGAAAAGGGGAGTCTTTAATCTTGGTTCTCAATTTTTAATCTTTTCTTGGTTCAGGAAGAGAATACCTTAATGAGAATCCTAATAATGTCCTTATGCCCAAAATACCCAAATTTCATTTATGAATTAGTTTCTTTAGGCTAATTTATTTTCTTCTTATCCTTTAGGATATATATTTTTTCTTTTGGGATGATTCAGATAAACCAACACTTACCCTGTTAGAGAGATCAAGATATTTTCAAAGGTAAGATGTAAATATCTATTTAGGACATGGAGAAGTATACATTATTGACTCAACATATTCTAACAGCTGCTTTGAAAGCATTCCAGTTGGTTCACAAATAATGTACTATATTTACAACATTTCAAATAAAACCTCACATTTTCATGGTAAATGGTGGAAATACCTAGGCAATACTATAGTGTACTGTGACAAAAAAAAAAAATTTGTCATGGTATCCCAAATAAAAAGTCCCACTGATAAACCTTAATGACAAGGAGAAGGAGCAAGAGGGGGGAGGAGGAGGAGGAGGAGGAGGAAGGGAAAAGGAGAAGGAGAGAAGAGAAGACAAAGCAAAGTGACTCATCATGGCAGGAATTAATTGTTAAAGTCCAGATATATTACTTCTAAAGCAGGAGTTCTCAACCTCAGCACTAGTGAGGGGCTGGACTAACTCATTACAGAACGTTTAGCAACATCCCTGGACTCTGCCCACTAGGTCTCAGTAGAACCCTCTCTGCTACCCGTCCACCCTTGTGACAAACAAAAATGTCTCAGACATTACCAAACAAGCCCCCACTCCTGCCCTCCCTGGGGAGCACCACTGTTCTAAAGATATATGTTTGTAATCAGAGTAGTAACAAATAAACGCTTTGATTTTTCTTAAATCTTCACAGAAACAAATGGCCATTTCTGGAGTATCTTCCTTCAGCAAAACAAAGGACTATCTCTTATACCCATCATTTAGTGTATAACATTTTGACCTTGTGATCTTACGGTGCTCATGAGTCTTGGCCTATAATTCTGAAACAGGTGAACCATGTTCATTCTGAAATTTTGGGAACCACCTCTACAGTAATTTGATTATGTCACGGAGAATACTGACTAGTTCTCCACTAACTGGTTCTGAACTATATGCAATAAATACATGTAAACTGTTGATGACTAAACAAGTTTTGAGCAATAAATAATTGGTATTATACATTACTGTCTAGTTAAGACATCTATCCATCTATCCACTTACTCATCCATTCTTTCTCCTATCTAGCTATACATTTATCATCATAAAACTTGTCAGGCTTTTGATTCTGATTGAATTACACAGGTAAGCCTAGGACCAGCCAAAGACTTTATGAGTAGCTCTCTATTGGCAATGCATATACAAAGGCACTAATATCTATAAATAATTCTACATAAGGCCAGCTGAATGTTTTAGATACTACATCATCTACTTCTAATTATGCAACTATCTGTTAGATAGATTATTGTCAGATGCAAGATTCCAACACAGACTATCTTCTGAATGCAAACGTCTAAATAGACCAATTGAATGCAAGAAGCACCATCCAACTTGAAAACAGGTTAAATGAATCTGCAAAACGAACATTAACAATGTATTAAAGGTTCCAAAATCAAGTGTTATCCTAAAACTACTGAAGCATAATTTGTTTTTCCTTTTGCATCTGTTTTTTTCTTCTTCGTCATCTAAAAATGATGGAGGCAAAGAGCCATAAAACCAAAATTTCCTCCATAAGGAACAATTTAGTGTGGTTTGCATTTCTCAATGTCATGTCTGAAAGGAAAAGCAGCTTCTATAGTTTAGAGGTTTGGATCTCAGAATGATTCACACGAGTCATCTTTCTTGGGGTTAATGAAGTAAGCTGAATCCTAAAAGGTTTTATTAGCAAAAATGATGCTGTCAAGATAGGCCAAAGGATCTTCTATTACACAAATCCATCAAAAGGTAAACATATTTTAAAAATCATGCATCTATTTCTAGCAGTTTTAGCTTATTCCCTGGAAGCATCCAAGAGGTTGGCTGCACTTTTGTCACCTCTGGGAAGTAGGATTACCAGATTCACATCAACATACCTGATTTTACAGTTACCTTATTTAAGTTTTTAATATGGCACAGGTCTTTTTCTCAGGTGTTAATAGAAAAATCAATTTTAAATCACAACAGCTGTGATCATTTTAAATACCACAGCTGTCATGAGCTGAAAATAACCAATTTTAGCATACAAGTTTGTGCTGCAAATGTAACAAAATGAAAATATGATGGAATTTTATCTTTTGCTCCCTCTGAAGCTGGATGTCTAATAAAATAATAGGGTAATAACTTATTTGCTTTAAAATAAAATCAGGTTCCCATTTATTTGCTGACATAGCCAACAGATGGCTTGAAAGAACAGAGAACAACATTTTAAAGATACACTCTTATGGTAACTGTGGAACATGTTTAATTATGGAAATAGTATTAACTCTGGAAGGACTGAGTTAAATAGTTGATATCAAAATTGAGAGTTCATTTATGTAAACATTTTGCTGTGTAGCCAAGAGGGAGATTAAGTGGGATTCATGCTACACATTAAGTGTTATTAAAATATAGGAATTTAGATTATACATGGGACAACATCTCAACTCATATGAATAGTGTTAACTAAGTATCCTGAGGAAACGGGCGTTTTAACCACTTCTTTGCAAATTAAAACAACTGAATGGGATGAAGTAATGATTATGTTTTCCCCTTTCAACCCAAATCTGTCATTCATTATATTTTGAAGAATAAAACAATACTTTTAAAGAAACTAAAACAGAAAAATGAAAGAAAAAAAAAAACCAACAACGAACAAGGCATTATTTATTCCATTGGCAGTGGAAAGTTTAGGTCTCTCTGTGAAATGAACTGTGGACATTGGAAACCCAAGAACTTCTAGAATTATATTAACAAGCAATTATTGTCACCTATGCTACAGGGAGAAACAAGCTCAAGTTTGAAAAATGGTACTGTATGATTAAGATAAGAAGGAAATAAACTACAGAGAAAGCAAACATTTAAACCACAGCATTAGCAATCTTATAAAACTTCTATTATTGTTTAAAAATTTTACTCAGGGACTACTTACCTCCTGCCCAATATTTAAGCAGAAAATAAAAATCTAAAGTTTTTTCATCCCACAGCTTCAGTCCTACCTAAATTAATTTAATACATTTCTTTTCCTCCCTCATTTCCCTCCATAATCCATTTTCAGATTCAGAGGGTAGAGATGAAAGTTGGCAGTATATGTAACTAAACAACCTCTAAAAAAACTGCTATCCCCTCATTCTACTTAGGAAGGTTTAGTGCGGCAGGTACAAGGAAACTCTACCATCAGCTATTATTTGCAAATTAATTTCAAAGCTACATGAAAAACACTGTAGTCTTTTAATCACATCAAAACACAAAAAGGCACTACAAAGTGAAACTACACTTGTTCAACATTTATCCCAACCCCCATATCACACAAAGGCAGCCTAAGAAAACAGCATCCATCCTGCCTGCTCCTGTGTGCTGAGCCTCCGCTTCTGAATTGTAATAACAGGTGCAGAAATAATAATGTGCTGGGCAATCAACTTTTTTCCTCTGATTTGTCAGTTTAGCTTAATAATGCCATTAGGAATGTAAACATTTCTGCAATTTATATTTAAAAGTCAATAAAATAATGGGGTTCAGAATTTATTCTTTTTAATTTTTTAAGTAATACATTTGATTATTTTAATCACGTCAGTACTTAAGTGGATGGGGTTTAAATATGTATGTAACATCAATTTAATTTGTTTTATTTGTTAGAAAAGCTATTGAGAGTAATACAGCATTATTCTTTTTAAAAAAAAAAATAAAAGGAACACAGTCTGGAGGAATAGGGAGTATACAGAACTCCCTTCTTGGAGATGGGATTCAGGTGCCTTCTGATGTCTTTCATTACGAGCATTTTACAGTGGTAATCAAAGAGGTGAGAATCCAATGCACACTCACTAGATGGCTGACAATAAAAACAATTAGGGTTTCCATACTGTGGATAAACTTTATTGGAGCTACAGTAATAGGACTGTGGTTGGTAGATGCATCAACTATTTTTAAAATGGTGTGAAGGTTTTTCCCAACATAGCAATTCCTACTTAAACAGGATCATTACTGGTGCAGTCATTCAGTACTCTATAATTCTCACCCTTAGGTTTTTGGAGGTGAAAAAGCCAAGTCAATGTTAGCCTCCAGTGTTAACATCCCCTATTCATTTTCAGGCCAGCTACAATGGAAGCAGCTGGAATTTAACTCTCCCCACACTGTCCCACCAATTACCTCAGCCTTACCCTCTTTCAGGATGAGGGTAATTTGGTCTCTAGGAAAGAACAGGCCTGGGTCCCTGGAGATGAGAGCCAAAGCCTGCATTTTTTCGGTGGATCCTGAAATTAGACCCCTTCAGCTGCACTGCCCCCACCCCTGACTTCTCAGGTGTTTGAACCCATTCTACCCCAATTGGGGGGGGAGGGGGAGACTGAATTTAAAATATACGCTCTCAAATAAAACATCATTTGCAGTGCTCCTCTAAAGTCACTTTTGAATAAAATGCCCTGTTTAGCATGCACAGATTCCTTTAAGAATCAAAGCAACAAGGAATTTAAAGACAAACACCAGAAATGTGTAATTTAAAAATTCAAATCAAAATATGGTCTTGTGACTGAAATACATCTACTAATAAAAGGTGGTAGTTTGGAATCAGAGTCATGAATCTTTAGCATGGCAAGAAGGAAGGTCTCCCAAAGTTTAAATGAAGTAATGCGTAATTGTCAAACCATTTCCAAGCCCCAAACCAGAAATTAAACCGTAAGGTCTGTTTTTCAGAATAATGCACATTTTGTTTAATAAGGTACAATAATATCTATATACCTAAAATGATACAATAATGTGTAAACAGATTATTGTGATTCTAAAACGCTAAGTCTCGAAGGAGGGAACTTTTCGGAAAATTCTCTGTATCACTTTTTATCAGATCACTTCATATATCAAATACAATTATTTTATGGATATATTTCTTTCAGTTTTGTCACTGCTTATCTCTTTTTCCTATTTCTATATAGATAACTGCTTTTCTCGGGACTATGAAAATTTTCTAAATAGACTATAAATATTTTATGAACATTGATTTCCAAATCTTTTTATTTTAGGTAATCAATAATGCTTATTTACCACACCTAACTTTATACCCTGGGTTATCTTAGAGTTAATGATTGAAATATTAAGGGCTAAGTTAAACCCAATCAAATATCTAAAAAAACTTTAAAGAACTTAATACTAAATTATTTTAAAACTATACTGGCTATGGAAAATGGACTATTTTGTAACCTTGACATAAATGGAGAAAAATTAAAACCCCGTTCTCTTGTGTGTGTGTCTCCTGAAATTCTAAGACATGCACTTGATTTTGATAGGCAGAGCTTATATACGTCTGTACTGTACGTTCTTAAGGTAAAAGTAAATTTGAATTCTAACAACTTTCAAAATTGTCACAAGTTATGTTTAAAATCTTCATATTTTCACTGGATCAGAAATTAAAAATGTTTTTAATGGAACTCATAATAGCAGATTTTGACCATGTACATGACCTACATAGTGAGTCTAAAGAACTACTGGAATATATTTTTTTGTCTTAGTGGCATAGCAGTGATAGAAGTTTCAAGCAGGCTTGGAAAAATGCACACAAAACTTTCATAATAATGAATATACCATGTTTAAAATCAAACTATGATAAGAGCCATTAAAAAATAAATTATAAAGAAGAAAGCACTAATTCTCGAGCCTCTGTTGTGGTACTGCAATTTTAGTTAGAAAGAAATAGGAGTATAATGCAAACCACATTTATAGTGGAACAGGAAACAAACAATTCTTCAGCACAATTTCCTGTAGATCAGTTGGAAAGGTATTTAAAGACTGCACCAGCTATTAGATCTTTTTTCCTGGCCACTTTTACCCTTAATTCTCTTGCCCCTGTTCCAAAGACCTTCTTCCCCATTCTCTTTGAAACTCTGCATTGCCTAACACTAGGAAGAAGCTTACCAATTACCAATGCTATATTCAAAATGGGTAGACCCACCAGAAATTGGGGATTAAATGATAAGGTTACCAAATATGCAACTGATTTATATTTTATTTCTAAGAAATCAGCCCAGAGAAATGTTCAAACTGGCATCTGTGAACTTCACGCAGGGAGTTTGGAAATTTAATCAGAGTCAGGAGAGCCAGTGTAGCCACAATACCAAGATTAAACGCCTGGTAAATTTTTACCGGCTTAAATCTAAAGAACAAAATCAACATAATTTTGTTTTAAGCAATAAAGCATAGAAGGAAAAGCAAAATAAGAGTTTCATTATTATTTAAAAATGGGTACACTGAAATGTTCTGTATGTCAACCACACCAGTTATTTCACATGCCAAAAAATAAGTTCACATAAAGGAATTTTCTCTCACATGCTTTTTCTTTGATAAATTTCACTTTCTTCAATCAATGGGGAGTTGAAAAATTATACTAGCCATCTAAGAATTTTGCTCGATAATAGCAACTAAACAATAATTTCTAAAAATTATGTGTTTGTACTGGATACTTTTGTTTATAATCCTGGTTGTAAAAATAGTAAACATATGAAAAATATTTTTAAAATACCAAATGTAATTTACATCATTGATACACTCCTGAAAACTTTAAAACACTGCTACCTGCATGTGGTTGCTTGTACCACCTACGAGGTTTGTAAAGAAAGGGCTAGATGTAAAATGTACTGAAAAATGTTACTACTGATGTTATTTAAATATTCATCTTTTCACGTTCTCTCTTCCTGTGGTAAATGAAAAATGCTAAACACTTCATATCCTCATTTTTAGCTTTCAAAAATGTAGGTTATTGACTTAAGTTTGCTACTCTATAGGAAAACTTTCTTCTGAGAATGCATTCCCAACTGTGAGACTTTTGATATTCAAATGTTCTGATTTTTTATCTTAAGCAAAAATCACAAAATTATCTATTTTTTGTCCTCAATATTAGAAATAATTAACATCCAGTTTTCATCTCTGAACTTTATGGAGTTGAAAAGAGGCATAATATGACCAACAATCAGAATATAAACATGTAAAAGCTCATTACCATTTACTTTCTAGATTTGATGACTTGACAAATAACTATTTCAAAACAACTAGTTTGAAACATGGTTTGAAGCTTGTTAGTATAAAGCAAAAAGAGCAATTACAATAATTATAGGTTTCTCTATACGGTTTAACACATGCACATACTGGCGAGAACTGATGATGTGATCTTAAATTACCATTAAGAGGAAATTTCGCCACTTTTTTGTTCTCAATTTCATTTACTATAATTTTATCTTTCTGGAATTGCTATATTTTTAGATACGTGGAATTTGATCAAATAATTGCTTATTAAAATTCTTTTTCAATGGAAATGTGTGAGCAGTTATAAAAATCCAAATTTAAGGGTACAACTATATTTATTATAGACCAGGTAGTGCCTGATACTGCTTACTGCCTGAATGAGGACAGGTACAGAGACACAATTTGAGATATGCTTGTATTTGCAATACTTAAAAGAAACTGTGCTAATTTTCTCTGCAAAAACAACCTTCCTTCCTCCTGTAGTTAAGAAGCAATGCTTTCCAATTTTTATTTAGCTGAGACTAGGATTTATTTGTATCTGAACCTCTAATCCATAGAGAAAAACATAAAAATTTTTTTTCATCAAGTACATCAAACCTTCACCTGAGGTGGAGCTGATTTTTAAAAATACCTTCTGGTTTCTACTAAAGATTTATTCTTCCATAATTCTCGCATTGTGATTTTTAATAAATTTTTGTTTTATGAAGTCCACATTTCAGGGCAGGTCCAGTCTTTCACAGACAGAAGAAACAATTTGTTGTGGATATGGTCATAGAAACACTTCATAACTTAAGGTAAAAGAAAATTCATATTTTCCTTTGTCCTAAAATATCACTGATGAAAGTATTTTTTACTGTCAGAAGTTAGAGGAAAACTGATATTACAAATCTTGTAGCTGCCGGTTCACGAAGAATAAATCATAATTGTTGCAATGCTTAATTGTACTTGTTCCACAATGTAAAATCACAGTGTTTTAGAATGATTTTACATTTTTCTTCTTTGTCTATTCACAGGGAAAACCTGCTTCCTCTGGCTTCTCTCAGTTCAGAGAGTTCAAACTGAATTTAAACAAGTAATTGACTTGTCACTGGGAAAAAAAGAAGGAATTCAGTACTGTGTTGTTTTCAGAAGAAAACTTGTGCAACAAATAGCTGACCACACTTAACTCTAACAATTTAGGTTAAAACACACATTGGTTATACACACACAGACACACAAAAATGCATGGGTGCTCATACCCAAAACAACAAATGAAACTCAAGAAATGTAAAATCTCTTCGATAGGCATTTTGAACAATTAACACATGGCATACACAATCTCCACAAGATGTCTGGCATCAAATCAAAAGCCGCTGAATGCAGAATTAGAGCTAGTACAATACACACTGTAGAATAAACAAAAATCTGCTCTTCCAGTGTATGCATGAAGGCATTTTAGAAAGTGGTATAGAATTGGCCCCGTCCAAGGAACAGGCACAACTGGATTCTGCTGTCTAATGTTTCACAAAGCTAAAATGAAGAACTAGTAACCATCGGTGGTTTCTAGTTCTTTCTGCTGGTATTCCAAATAGCTATATTTTCGAACTATAATATATGTACAATTTGCCTCTTTCTAGTGTTTGAATCAATAGAGATACACATCAGCAGATTTGTTTTTAATAAACGCCTTAAAACAGTTCCTATAAATACATTTCCTGTGACAGAGCGATCTTGATTTTATGAGTACCATCCTCTCAAAAAAAAAAAAAAAAAAATCTAACAACCAAAATATTTGGCAACTGAGAGGGCATATTAGTGATATGATGTCATATTCAGCATTTTCTTATGGTAGAGGCAACTGGCAAGCTGTGGGAATGAACACATATTTAAAAATTCCTTTTTGCTCAGAGAGTGAAAATGTCCAAAATATAAACTAAATTTTGTCAGTTCAGACTTTTAAAAAGCAAAATTTTAAAATTAACATAAAGATCACATCACCAATATTTCCAAAAGATTAAATCATGGAAACTTATATTCATTGTACTGCTCTGAGAATGCATAAGGACCATATAATCCCCGACTCTATTGCTTCAGACACACTCACAGACTATAGCACCACTAACAAAATTTTCATTAGAAGTGCCTTAAAATTACAAGTACTGATTATGTTATATCTGGGAATGTCAAAAAGATAATAGGCTTAAGTCTTAATAAGTATATATGATGAGCAACTACCAATTGCAAATTAGGTACTTGTTTAGAAAAATGTTACATAATACTAATATTTCTTTTACAGATTTAAACAATCAATCAATTTACAACAGAAGCCATTTGTTTTCAAATTACATTACTTTTACAACACTTAACTATTATTCTAATTACACACCATGCTTTAAAAAAAAACAGGACAGTTTTACGAACTTTTAACGATTTACTTGTACTTTTCAAAACAAAAGTAAATGATATTATTTCAACAGTTACCCCATTCATGAAATTGGCTTTTTGAGCGCAATTACTAAGCTTCCTAAACCATACTGCACCTTCAAACAACACTTGTGTATATGTGCACACAGTACATGTGCAGCTAGAAATAACCGTTATGCACACATCTATATGTACATACACTCACATGCATAGACCGCCACATACACATGTTTGATTCGCTGGCTCCAATCACTACTGCTGAATTGGGCCTTCGTGAAAGCTCTGATCGGTCCCTTTTGGCCCAACTATCACACCCTGATTAGGATCAATCCAAATGGAAGTTCAAAGTACATAAAGAGAGCAATTAAGAAATGGCTGCTTCTCACTTTCCCCCCATTTTTCTTTTCTATTTTAAAAGAATACATTTTTGCTCCTCTATCGTCCAACAACTCTTCCCGAGAGCCCCACATACCGACTTGAAAATATTGAAATCCTTTTCCTTTTGAGGGCCCAGCCGGAGGAAAAAAAAAAAATAAACCTCCAGATGGCAAGTAGAAACCTTCTGCTGGGGTTATGCACAAAATACCAGACACACTTTTTTTTCTTAAATAAAGCGTTTCTGTTGGAATGGGGAAAATT